>NC_083243.1:84744791-85994791 GCF_032191835.1 Heteronotia binoei | reverse complement strand
AGAGCCTCTGGAAGGCCTTCCGGGACCAGTGCCGACCAGCGAAGGCGTCCCCCGCGGCCTCCGCTGGTCCCTGGAGGCCCTCCAGAGTCTTTGGAGGGCCTCCAAGGACCAGCGGAGGCCGCGGGGACGCCGCGGAGCACCCGGCGCTGGTCCCGGAAGGCCTTCCAGAGCCTCTGGAAGGCCTTCCGGGAGCAGCGCCGACCAGCGAAGGCGTCCCCGCGGCCTCCGCTGGTCCCTGGAGGCCCTCCAGAGGCTCTGGAGGGCCTCCAGGGACCAGCGGAGGCCGCTGGGGACGCCGCGGAGCACCCGGCGCTGGTCCCGGAAGGCCTTCCAGAGCCTCTGGAAGGCCTTCCGGGACCAGCGCCGACCAGCGAAGGCCTCCTCGCGGCCTCCGCTGGTCCCTGGAGGCCCTCCAGAGTCTCTGGAGGGCCTCCAGGGACCAGTGGAGGCCACGGAGAGGCCGCAGAGCAGCCGGCGCTGGTCCCTGGAGGCCTCCAGAGGCCAGCGCCGGTAGCGGAGAGGCCCGGCGCTGGTCCCTGGAGGCCTTTAGAGGCCAGCGCCGGCAGCTCCCTCCCTCCCTCGCCGCGAGGCTGCCGCCGCAGGACTCGCCGCCGCTGGACTCTACGCCGCCCTGGAAACAGGTAAGGGGGACGAAAGCGGGGGGGGCGGGGGGCGGCCTTCCTTTCTTCCCTCCCTCCTCCCTTCCTTCCTTCCTTCCTTCCTTCCTTCCTTCCTTCCTTCCTTCCCTCACTCCCTTCCCTTCCTTCCTTCCTTCCCTCCCTCCTCCCTTCCTTCCTTTCTTCCTTCCTTCCTTCCCTCCCTTCCTTCCCTCACTCCCTTCCCTTCCTTCCTTCCCTCCCTCCTCCCTTCCTTCCTTCCTTTCTTTCTTCCTTCCTTCCCTCCCTCCCTCCCTCCCCCCTTCCTTCCTTCCTTCCTTCCTTCCTTCCCTCCCTCCCTCCCCCCTTCCTTCCCTCCCTCCCTCCCTCCCCCTTCCTTCCTTCCTTCCTTCCTTCCTTCCTTCCTTCCTTCCTTCCTTCCTTCCTTCCTTCCTTCCTTCCTTCCTTCCTTCTTTCCTTCCTTCCTTCCTTCCCTTCCCTTCCCTTCCCTTCCCTCCCTTCCTTCCCTCCTTATGTTCTTATGTGACACAGAGTGTTGGACTGGAGGGGCCACTGGCCTGATCTAACAGGGCTTCTCTTATGTTCTTATGTGACAATACTGACTTTGGTGGACCCAAGCACTGATTCAGTGTAAGGGAGCTTTGTGTTTGTGTCTTCTGGTGCAATTTTGTTCTCACATCCTGTATTTACTTCATCAGTATATAGGATAAGGCACTTTCTCAACTGTGCTGCATAATGCAGCCTATTTATTTTGTCCTGTTGGCTCTATTGGCTCTGTCTGCGCCACCTTCATCACTTTCGGGGTGTGGATCCCCCAGTGGGGTGGTCTCGTGACTCCCTCCGCCGGCTGTTTCTGATAGCCCTGCGCCCCCTCTTTCATTTGATATGTGTCCCGTGCGGGTGCCACCCTCCCGCCGGGAGATGCCGCAAAATGAGCCCCCTTGAGGCTTATGGCGGCAGGGCTCGGGGGAAGCGAGCTAGACTGCTGTTCTTTTGAGGGGTTATAGAGTGTTTCAAGCCCGTCCCTGTGGCATCGGTCCCATCGTTGTGGGGCCCAGGGGGCCGGCGCAGCGGCACGCTGAAGCAGCCTGTCGGTCACTTCCGGGTTCCTGTCCTGCATCTCGACCTGTGTTATTAGTGACAGGCTGCTTCGGCGTGCCGCTGCGCCGGCCCCCTGGGCCCCACAACGATGGGACCGATGCCACAGGGACGGGCTCGAAACACTCTATAACCCCTCAAAAGAACAGCAGTCTAGCTCGCTTCCCCCGAGCCCTGCCGCCATAAGCCTCAAGGGGGCTCATTATGCGGCATCTCCCGGCGGGAGGGTGGCACCCGCACGGGACACATATCAAATGAAAGAGGGGGCGCAGGGCTATCAGAAACAGCCGGCGGAGGGAGTCGGGAGACCACCCCACTGGGGGATCCACACCCCGAAAGTGGTGAAGGTGGCGCAGATAGAGCCAACAGAGCAAACAGGACAAAATAAATAGGCTGCATTATGCAGCACAGTTGAGAAAGTGCCTTATCCCATATACTGATGAAGTATATACAGGATTTCAGAACAAAATTGTTTCCGGCGGTGATATTTGGGGGATTTTTGGGGATGTCACAGGAAGTGCTGTGAAGTCACTTCCTGTTTCCGGCAGTGGCATTTGGGGGAAATGATGTCATTTGGGGGAAATGATGTCACAGGAAGTGATGTCACTTCCCATTTCCGGCAGGTGACGCGGGGGAAATGATGTCACAGGAAGTGATGTCACTTCCTGTTTCCTGTGGTGGCGTGACGTCACCGGAAGTGACGTCACTTCCTGTTTCCGGCGGCGCACCCCTACCTCCCCCCCCCAACGTGTCCCTGGCTGGCCTTCAGACATTATGGTCACCCTACCCAAGATTTAGTTTAAAGACTGCTCTGCCACCTTTTTGATTTTAAGCGCCAGCAGTCTGGTTCCTTCTGGGGACAAATGGAGACCGTCTCTTTTGTACAGCTCCCGCTTGTTCCAGAAAGCATCCCAATGCCTAACAAACTTAAACCCTTCCTCCCTACACCATCGTCTCATCCACACATTGAGATTTCTAATTTGTGCCTGTCTCTCCAGCTCTGCATGTGGAACAGGTAGCACTTCTGAGAAGGCTACCTTGGAGGTCCTGGCCTTAAGACTCCTACCTAACAGCCTAAATTTTTCCTCAAGGACCTCACAACTGCATTGCCCACATCGTTGGTGCCAACATGCACCACGACCACTGGCTCCTCCCCAGCACTGTCTATCAGCCTATCTGCAACACGCGTAATGTCCTCTACCTTCGCACCAGGCAGGCAAGTCACCATACGGTCAGTACACGGTTTTGCCACCCAGCTGTCTACTTGCCTAAGGATTGAGTCACCAACTACCAAGACTCCCCCCTTCCTCCGTGCCCAGGGATGGTTCCTTAGCGCGAAAGGATACCCACTCACCAACTGAAGGAGAGGTCCCTTCTGAGGGCGCATTCCCCTTATCCTCAGCGTGGTGCTCTGTTCCCTCTTGATCCTCATGCTCTCTGACAGCGACGGGGCTGCCATGTTCAGAGTTGGGCTCATCTAACACATCCCCGAGAGTCTTCTCTGAGTGCCTAACTGACTGTCTCTGCTTCTCCAGGCCAGCCACCTCAGCCTCAAGGCTACAAACTTGTTCCCTGAGGACCAGGAGCTCCTTGCATCGAGCACACACCCAAGAATTCTGTCCTTATTGATTTTTTAATAAGAAATCTGGTTTTGGACCCAATGTGCTTAAATGCTCTGAATTTGTTACAATTTTGTTATGTGAGAAACTGGGACATAAAAAGACTAGGAAGAAATCCTATCTGGGTAGCAGGAAGTGATAAGAAACAGCAAGACAAAATGTATGTAGGATAGAAATATCTTCAGCTATTGGTTACATGGTTGGAACAAGAGTGTCAAACATGCAGCCCATGGGCTTGCACCAGTCCATCCAGGGCCTTTATCTGCCCAATGAGCAATTTGTGTGAGGGAGGGAACAGGTGGCTGTGCTCAGGGGGGATGAGCAGGCAGAGTCACTCCAATCATGGCTTCATTACAACAGAACAACCTTGTCTGCAGCAGTCAAGCAGAACCTCTTCACTCCAATGGCAGCCTCACTGGTAAGTTCAAAACCACCACATTGTGCCTGGACTGCTGCCTTCTGGTTCCACAGGTGGGGGATTAGTTCAACTCATCTACCTGGTTCCCTTCCATGTGTGCTCAGGGGCAGGGAGGAGTTTGCAATTCCTCGCTACTTTGTGTTTTCCCCAGGGCCCAGCCTTACAGCAGTGGTTGTGGAATTGGGCTGAGGAAGAGGTTTGCTCCACCCTCTGGAAAGTACAGGGTGTCTGCCCAGTGCTGCATCACCCAAATTTCCTACAGTCTGCCCATGCAGGTTTTTCTCTGCAACTCTCCCTTTTTAGCCCATGTAGCTTTGCTGTGAGGACACTTGGAGGTTACCAGCTGCCAGGGCAGTTGAACCCAGTAGGCCAGGTAGGCAGCCGCCTAGAGCACCACCTGGCCACAGGAGTGGGCAGTGGGCATGCCCACCCCCTGTGCCACCTTGAGCACACCCACTGCCACCCTTCTCCACCTCACCTGCCTGCCTCTCTCTTTCATTCACTTCTCTCTATCCACACCACCATGTCAATCAGGTTGCGCCACTGCATGGCTGCTTTCCTGAGGTGGCCCCTGTGCCACATCATGCCCAGCCCAGCTTCCCTTGCTGCTGCCTCCTCTTCCTCTGCATCTCCTGGCTGCCACCACTTCTCAGTCAGACCCTGCTGGAGCAGATGAGGGAAGGTGCACTGTCAAGTCTCCACCGCCACTGTTCTTGGGATTCACCTACCCCACTCTACACGGCAGCCTCCGACCTGCCACAGGAGAGGACTGTTTTGATAGACATACAGAACTGATGGACTATGTGTTTTCTTGGCAGTAGTGGTGGCCACTGCCGCTGTGAGCCCAGGGCGGTGCTGCTGCCAGTGGGTGACCAGGTGGGCCAAGGCAGTCTCTGCATGCCCAGATCGTGGCTTGGAGAGTGAGTGAGGAGAGAAGAGGCACACACTCTGTGGGCATCACCTGCTCCCCCAAAAGTGTGGGTGTGTGTCCCAAGGGACACAGAGCTCCCATTCCTGGCTGACTTCCCTCCCTGCCACCCACCCTCACAGGACCAGTCCCCACCATCCACCAGGAGAGAGAGAGGTGTGCCCCTGAGCTTGCCCGCCCACCCAGCTGGCGGAAATGGGCAGACTTACCCCACTGGAGGATGAGCCCAGAGGGCAGCAGCAGCAGGTGGGCTGGGGTCTGTGGGTAGGGGGGAGGAAGGGCATGGGTGGTAGGGGAGGGGGGCCTCACCTAGGGTGCCAAAAACCCTGGTGCTGGCCCTGCCAGTTACTGTTCTTCATACAGTTTATATTTCTGGTACCTGGCATTACATTTTAGGCACACATGGCTGGTCCATAACAAATGAGTTCACCACCTCTGGCAGGGAGTATTCAGCTGCATGTTAATATGAATGTCTTCCATTTTGATCTCTCTTTGAAGAGCAGTTTCAAAAAGTGATATCTTAATGGCAAAGGGCCTAGATAAGATTTGTAAGGTCCCAGGTTCAACCTTTGCCATCTCCTGTTAAAGAATCCCAGGTAACAAGAATAGAAAATAGCCATTGTAAGCAGGAGTAGGCTAGGGGGACCAATAGCCTGATTCTACATTATAAAAATTGCTTTTTAGACAACATGCTAACCTAATAGTTTTCTTTGGTAAGATAGACGCAGTTTTGTTCCTAGAAATCTGGTGTGTATGAGTCACCATTTAGATACTGTATCATCAAGATTTCTGTCTGTTTATACATTATATGGAAGAAACCAGGTGGGCAGCTGTATTGGTCAGTAGCAATAGAACAAAGTTAGAGTTCAGTTCAGCTTTGTAAGTCTTAAAGGTTATGTGGGATCTGAAGATGTGAATGGGATTCTAGGACAACTGAGGTCTACCATATACTTGTATGATCCTAGCCCTTCCTGGTTGCTTAAATCTGTTGGGAGGGATTGGTTGATTGGGTCCAGAAGACAGTAAATACCTCCTTGCAGGGCCAGATTAAACCCTGTGGAGGCCCCTAGGCAGCTGAAATCTTGGGGGTCTCCTCACAAATTATCTCAAGAGTTGGAGCACCCACCCCACTGCCCGTGGCCCCCACTGCAGCCTGCAGGCACCGGTGGCTAAAAAAGACAAATGCAATATTGGGCTGTATTAACAGAAGTATAGTGTCCAGATCATGTGAAGTGATGGTATCGCTTTACTCTGCTCTGGTAAGACCTTACCTGGAGTATTCTGTTCAGTTTGGGGCACCACATTTTAAGAAGGCTATAGGACTGAAACAGCATTGGTCTCCCTGGTAGAGTAGCCAGGTCCTGTCTTTTTCCTGGCAGAGGGATCTTCCCTTGCTGGGATGCACATGGTGGAATGCACTGGCATAGTCTGGCAACACTCTAATTTTGGGGCAAACTCTATGAGCCAAAATTTACTGTAGAGTTTTTCCCAAAATTTAGAGCGCTGCCTTGCGATGTTGGTGACATGATGATGTCAATTCTGGGTGATGTCATTATGACACAATCCAGGGAATTTGGGCCCACAAAAGCAAGGCAACCCTGCCTGGATTGGGGCATTGGCAACCCTACTCACTGGTGGATGACCTGAACCAAGATATAGGTAGGGTGTGTGGCAAACATCCTTTAACAGTTCTGTCTTTCCTCCAGGCTCTGAACAAACCCTTGTGATGTCTTCCTACCAGAGTTTATGGAACCCCATGGGATTCCCGCTCAGCTTGAAGGGGAGGGAAGAAAAACCTTTTTATTTGGACAGGGATTCCATGGCACTGAAATGAAGCATAATCTTAGCCAGGTTGTTTGCAAAAAGCTTATTTGACTTTTGGGAGTCAGAAAGTTTATTTTAGTGTGACAAATAAGCATTCTGAACTTGTGTGCACAGGTTCTGTGGAAAGGTGCTCTGAGTGGGAAAAGAGCAGCCTTGGATCTACTAAGGTAACCTGACTAGAGAAAGGAGAATCAAATCTCCCTTCAGGGGCTGTTTACTGTACTTGAGGCTCTCCTAAAAAGTTGTTACTGTCATTTGGGGAAAGTTTAGAATCTTTGGGGGTGGAGAGCTAGTTTTTCTTTACATAGTGAAGCCATCTGCACAAACTATTTACCCTATTAAATATTTTATTTTCTGTTAAATGAACCTTTCTTGTTGATCTTCATCTCTGCCTTGTCTGTCTAGTCAAATATCTAGGGAAAAGTTATATCTATTTTTAAAAAGTAACGGTAGTCTCTGTGCAAGCACTGAGTCATTACCAACCTATGGGGTGATGTCACATCATGACATTTTCTTGGCAGATTTTTTATGGGCTGGTTTGCCATTGTCTTTTCCAATCATCTACACTTTACCGACAGCAAGCTGGGTACTCATTTTACCAACCTCGGAAGGATAAGTCAACCTTAAGCTAGCTACCTGAACCCAGTTTCTGTCAGGATTGAACTGAGTTTATGAGCAGAGTTTAGACTGCAGTACTGTAGCTTACCACTCTGCACCACAGGGGTGAGCCACAGGGCTCCTCTATATCTGTTTACCTTGCAAATAACTACAGCCTTGATCTATAAGACTCCTGAAAGAGCACACAGCTTACAGTCTGCCAATCCTTTATTCAAAGCTAGTGTCCCCCATTTTATTTGGTGGCAGGGAGTTGGATTTAAAGATTCTACAGGAAAGGCCAAAGTGGGGGCACTGGACAGTCTTCAGTCCAGAAGGCTTTCTCAGAGCTCCCCTCCACCTCTCATCCCACAGCCACCACAGGGGACTACAACCTCGTTGATACTCGGACCTCTCAATGGTTTTCAGTACCATTGATCATGATATCCTTCTGGGCCACCTTTCAGGGTTGGGGCTGGGAGGCACATTCTGCAGTGGTTTTAGTCCTACCTTGGCAGTAGGTTTCAGATGGTGTTGCTGGGGGACTGCTAGATGTGGTTGTAGGTTTTGGCTTAGTGGTGCTGCTGGTTCTGGGCATCCTGTTGAATACACAGTGGAAATGGTGGCCAGAGATGCCTTTCACTAGCTTCAGCTGGTGAGTCAGCTGTGGCCTTTCCTGTATGAAACAGACCATGCCACTGTGGTACTTGCCATGGCAATATCTAGATTGGGTTTCTGCAGTAGCTCGTATAGAAAGCTGCAGCCAGAATGCTGACTAGAGTGAGTCATAGAGACCATATCATTGCAAGCATTGTTCCACCTACCGAGCCCCCAGACAGCTTCCACACCTAATTCAATTTACCTTTAAGGTCCTATGTGGCATGGGACTGACTATTTTAAGGAGTACCTGCTCTCATATGAACTTACCTGATCATTATGGTCATCCTCAAGAGCCCTTTTGATAATAGATAGATGGGAAGCCAAGAAATCACCTTCTCAGTTGTGGAAATTATGGAATTCCTCCCTAGGGAGATTTGTCAGTCCCTCTTGAGTACTGTCTCCCACAAGAGACATGTAAGTAACTAGAGAATCAGTTTTACATAGTGATTAGGAGCACAGACTCTAATCTGGGAGAGAACTAGGTTTGATTCCCAACTCTTCCACATGCATCTTCTGATGTGACCTTGAATCAGTCAGAAGTTCTCTCAGAGCTGTTCTCTCAAGAGCAGTTTCTTGAAAGAGTTCTCTCAGCCTCACCTACCTCACAAATAACTGTTGTGGGGAGGGGAAGGAGATTGTAAGCAGCTCTGAAACTCTAAGAGAAGAGGGAGATATAAAGCCAATAACCTCTTCCTCCTCCTTTTCTTCTTTTTCATGTCCCTATATTTTCAGAGGGTAGTCACGTTGGTCTGAAGTGGAAGAGCTAGATTCTAGTCCAGTAGCAAATTAGAGACCAACAAGATTTTCAGAGTATAAGATTTTGAGAATCAAAGTTCCCCTCATCAGATCTATGAGGGGAGCTTTGAGTCTCAAAAGCTTATACCCTGAAAATGTTGTTGATCTCTAATATGCACTGGACTAGAATCTAGTTCTGGATTCTCAGTGACTCCTGCCACCTGGACTAGCTGTACATTCTTTTGCAACAGGCTGTCCATTGTAACATTCCAAGAGGAGTTGAATCAAGGAAGAAACAGGAAGTCCTCATCAATAAACAATCATGATCTAATTTTGGCATGGAGGAACAAAGGCTGATTGAAAGCTGGCAGGAAAATTAAATTAGGGAATTCTTTTCATTCTTAGCCATGCCTACATCAATACAACTGAGACAGCAACAGCTGCTTTGGAAATCATTCTTTGGGACTTCCCCCTTGAGAATTCAGTTCACTATTATGACATTACATTTTACATTAACTTCCCTGAGTCACATAGCGAATTTTTTCTGTAGCCTGCTTCTATGCATATTTACTCAGAAGTAAGTTTAATGGAACTTACTCCAATATAGATGTGTATAGAGTTGCATTCAGGTCCTACTATGAAAGATTTTTCTTGCCTTGTAAAACTGTTCTTTTGGTTGTACTAGCCCTCATTCTATGGTAATAAATACACGATAATCAGTGGTTGATTGAGAGACAAGTGCCCCCGATGACCACCTAAGGTGCCAAGTTGGGGGATAGAGACTGGAATCAGGGAGTGTCTATCTTGAGTGTCTGTCTTGGGAGAGCCAGTTTGGTGTAGTGGTTAAGTGTGCGGACTCTTATCTGGGAGAACCGGGCTTGATTCCTCACTCCTCCACTTGCACCTGCTAGCATGGTTTTTGGTCAGCCATAGCTCTGGCAGAGGTTGTCCTTGAAAGGGCAGCTGCTGTGAGAGCCCTCTCCAGCCCCACCCACCTCACAGGGTGTCTGTTGTGGGGGAGGAAGGTAAAGGAGATTGTGAGCCGCTCTGAGACTCTTCAGAGTGGAGGGGGGGATATAAATCCGATATCTTCTTCTTCTTCTTGGGTTGTCTTCAGGCTCAACAGCTTTGAGATGGACTAAAAGAAGTGGGGTTCTGCAGGGCTCAGTACTGGGTCCAAAGCTTTTTAACTCGTTCATTAATGATTTGGATTTGGGAGCAAGTGAAGTGGTTGACACTAAATTGTTCGGGGTGGTGAGAACCAGAGAGGATTGTGAGGCGCTCCAAAGGAATCTGTCAAGGCTGGTTGAGTGGGCGTCAACATGGCAAATGAGGTTCAACGTGACCAAGTGCAAAGTAATGCACATTGGGGCCAAAAATCCTAACTATAAATACAAGTTGATGGCAAAGACTGACCAGTCTACTAGCAAAGACTGACCAAGAGAAAGATTTTGGGGTCATGGTAGATAACTCACTGAAAATGTCAAGACAGTGTGCAACTACAGTAAAAAAGGCCAACACCATGCTAGGAATTATTAGGAAGGGAATTGAAAGCAAATAAACCAGTATCATAATGCCTGGATCATGTGGGAAAGAAGGGGGGAGGAGACAGTGGCAGCAGTGGCTGCAGCTGCTCTTACAAGAATTCATCCTTCCTGCTGCTGCTCCCCCTCACCTCTGGAGCCATTTTACCTGCCTATCAGCTGATTAAAGGGGGCTTTAAATAGCTCGGGAAGCCACGGTCGCTTCACTGCTCCTTCCTGGGTATTGAAATGGTGGGGAAAGGAGGGACGAGGAGGCTGGGGAGCCAGGGAGGATCCTCACAGTCCTCAAGCCATGGGGGCCCTGTCGCTTGTCCGCTGTTCCGGCAGTGAGGTGCAGCACCATGAGGCAGCACCGCGGAAGGGAGAAGCAGGCAGTGAGTCTGCCTAGGATGACACACACCCTAGGATCAGCCCTGGGTGGCAGAAGAATGGAGGAGGGCAAATATTGTCCCCATCTTCAAGAAGGGAGAAAAGGAGGGTCTGAGTAACTACTGACCTGTCAGCTTGCGTCTATACCTGGAAAAGTTTTAGAACAAATCAGCAAACAGTCCATCCTGGAACATTTAGAAAGGATGGCTGTGGGTTTCTCTAGAATAAGTCATGTCAGACTAACCTATCTCTCTCTTTTTAAAAAAAGTTACTACCTTGCTGGATCGAGGAATGCTGTAGACATAGCTTATATTGATTTCAGTAAGGCTTTTAATAAGGTTCCACATAATATTCTTGTTTTGGTTTCAAACAATTTTATTAGTAACATATGGTAATAAATTTCAATTTCTTACATCATTAATAATTACTTTTTTATCTATCCCATATATTATTTTCTACCCACCCCTCCCCCCGTTACTACTACTACTACTACTAATAATAATAATACTTTTTATTTGTATCCCGCCCTCCCCGCCAGGGCAGGCTCAGGGCGGCTCACAGCATATGAATATAAAAATACAATAAAACCATACATAGTAATTACAGTTACAATTATAAAATCATCATTAAATCATTAACAACTTATATTAAAATTAACATTGTGGTGCTATAACTTAGGTCTTTAATAAAATTCAGTGGCCAAAACATGTCCAGCGAGACTTTCTTGACTTGGTATTAGGTGAAGGCTATTTTGAAGAGGTAGGTCTTACAGGCCCTGCAGAATTGCTCTAAACATCGCAGGGCCCGTACCTCCTCCGGGAGTTGATTCCACAGCAGTGGGGCTGCAATGGAGGAGGCCCGAACCCGGGTAGTCTTCAATCTGGCCTCCCTTGGCCCAGGGATATTCAGCTGGTTCTTTCCAGCTGACCTCAGCGCTCTCTGGGGTTCATATGGGGAGAGATGGTCCCTCAAGTAGGCAGGTCCTCGGCCATATAGGGCTTTAAAGGTGATAACCAGCACTTTGTAACAAACTCGGTACACCACTGGCAGCCAGTGCAGTCCGCGTAGACCCGGCTGTATGTGCTCCCATCTTGGGAGCCCCAACAGCAGCCTAGCCGCCGCATTATGCACCAGCTGCAGCCGCCGAGTTTGGCACAAGGGCAGCCCCATGTAGAGGGTGTTACAGTACTCCAGTCTTGAGGTGACCATAGCATGGATCACTGTTGCTAGGTCCCGGCGCTCCAGGAAGGGGGCCAACTGCTTCGCCTGTCGAAGGTGAAAGAATGCGGACTTGGCAGTGG
The DNA here is from genome assembly GCF_032191835.1 of Heteronotia binoei. NCBI lineage: Eukaryota > Metazoa > Chordata > Lepidosauria > Squamata > Gekkonidae > Heteronotia > Heteronotia binoei. The sequence continues at coordinate 85,983,084 of NC_083243.1, read as the reverse complement.
CCGCTATCTGTGCCTCCATTGATAATGAAGGCTCCAGAAGAACCCCCAAGCTCTTGACCCTGTGGGCCACTTTCAGCAGCACACCGTCAAAAACCGGAAGGGGGATTTCCCTTCCCGGGGCACCGTGGCCCAAGCAAAGGACCTCTGTCTTCGTTGGATTCAACATCAGCCCATTTAGCCTGAGCCAACCTGCCACGGCCTGCAATGCTAGGTCCAGGTTTTCTGGGACGCAGTCAGCTCGGCCGTCCCTTAGTAGATAGAGCTGGGCGTCATCTGCATATTGGTGGCACCCAAGCCCAAACCTCCGAGCAATCTGGGCAAGGGGGCGCATGTAGATGTTAAATAACATCGGAGAGAGGACTGCACCTTGTGGCACCCCACACACTAGTGGGTGCCTCTGGGACAGCTCTCCCCCAATTGCCGCCCTTTGTCCCGTCCATCAAGGAAGGAGGAAAGCCACTGTAAGGCCGACCCCCTAATCTCTGTGTCAGCGAGCCGGCAGGCCAGTAACCGATGGTCGACCATGTCGAACGCAGCCAACAGGTCTAACAACATCAGTACCGCCTTGCCGCCTCGATCCAGATGCCGCTGGAGGTCATCCACCAAGGCGACCAGCACTGTCTCCGTCCCATGGCCTGGACGGAAGCTGGACTGGTAGGAGTCTAAGGCGGAAGTGTCATCCAAAAAACTCTGTAACTGTAGTGCCACTGCCCTCTCGATAACTTTACCTAAGAATGGTAAGTTCGAGACCGGTCGGTAATTCGCCAATTCGGCCGGGTCTGCTGTACTTTTTTTCAAGAGAGGGCGGACGATAGCCTCTTTCAAGGATGTTGGAAATTGCCCTTCCAAGAGGGATCTATTTATGATATCCCGTAGAGGATATCTAAGCTCCCTCTGGCAAGATTTAATTAGCCAGGAGGGGCATGGGTCAAGATCACAAGTTGTAGGGCACACAGTAGAGAGAATTCCGTCGACTTCCCCTAAGCTAAGTGCGTCGAAGTGGTCCAAGACAAAATCGGAAGACAGGCACGGAGCCTCGGGTTCTTGTACTGTATCCAATGTGGCGGGAAGGTCCTGGTGGAGCGATGAGATTTTATCTGCAAAAAATTTCGCAAAAGCCTCACAGCCTATTTCCAATTCTCTCGTGTTTGGTCTGCCTTGAGACAGGGTAGTCAGATTCTCAATTATCTTAAATAATTGTGCCGGGCACTAATTCGCAGACGCAATCCTAGCTGCAAAGTAATCTTTCTTTGCGGCTTTGACTGCCTTCTCATAAGACTTCATAAACGTTCTGTAGGATGTTCTCGTCGCTTCGTCACGAGTATGCCGCCACCGCCTCTCTAGTCATCTGAGTCCCTGTTTCAGCTGGCGTAGCTCTGAGGTGTACCATGGAGCCAGCCTATTACGGGGATGCAGAGGACACTGGGGTGCGATCTCGTTGATGGCCCTGGATAGCCTGTCATGCCAGGTCTCTACCAGGTCATCAAGGGAATTGCTAGGGGGCCAGGGGTCCTGCAGAGCCATTTGGAACTGCTCAGGGTCCATCAGACTCTGCAGGCGAGCCAAAATAGGCTCACCACCCATACAGGGTTGGGGCGGCACACCCACACGAGCCTTGAGGGTTAGGTGATCTGACCATGGCAACGCTTCTACAGCGATATCATCCACCAGAATCCCGGACGCAAAGATCAAGTCTAACATGTGCCCGGCCTGATGCGTGGGAGTGGTGACAAATTGGAAGAGTCCCAGTGTCGCCATGGAAGACACTAGGTCCTGCGCCTGATTGGAGGCCATGTCATCCGCATGGACATTGAAATCACCCAAGACCATAAGTTTTGGGAACTCCAATGCCCAGCTTGCCACGTTGGGGCCGGGAGAGCCCTGAAGGAGTAATCCTCCCATATGAGTAGCGCCACCCCTCCCCCCCGCCCGTTTGTCCGTGATTGGTGAAAAACCGAGTAACCTGGGGGTGCCATCTGGGAGAGAGCCACTGTCTCCCCATCCCGCACCCAGGTCTCGGTCACGCAAGCCCGGTCCATAACCTGTTTAAGCAGGAATTCCCTAAGGATTGAGGTCTTATGCTTTAAGGACCTGGCGTTACATAACACCAATGACGGAGACGGGCTCCTCTTAGCCCACTACCTGTCACTGTCGGGATGGGACGCAGGCTGGAAGGAGTCCGAGCACTGTTTTGTCTCTGCCTCCTTCCCTTGACCCCCGCCGGTGTTATATACTTAAAATCTTAATATTAAAGGTACCCTTAATTAATAAGAACCAAAATTAATATCCTCCTCCCTCTTGTACTTAGTTATTATCAAAATTGTCCAATGTCCTTTAATTTTCCACTCTTTTTCTACGTATCTTCTGAACTTTTTCCACTCCATCTTAAATACTTCTAAATCATAGTCTCTTAAGGTTCTTGTTAACTTGTCCATTTCACTCCATGTCATAACTTTTACAATCCAATCCCATTTCTCTGGTATTTTTTCTTGCTTCCACAACTGCGCATACAATGTCCTAGCAGCTGAGAGCAAGTACCAGATTATCTATCTTCTTTTGGAAATTTTTCCATTTGTAATCCCAACAGAAAAGTCTCTGCAACTTTGTTAAATTCATATCCCAAGATCTTAGAAATCTCTTGTTGAATCATCTGCCAGTACTTTTTTGCTCTTTCACAAGTCCACCACATATGGTAGAAAGAACCTTCATGTTTTTTACATTTCCAACATCTATCTGGCATTTTATTGTTCAACTTTGCCAACTTTTTAGGAGTCATATACCATCTGTACATCATCTTAAAACAATTTTCTTTAATACTCTGAAATGTTGAGAGTTTCATAGAGTTCTTCCACAAATATTCCCATGTATCCATCTGTATTTCTTTATTTACATTAATTGCCCACTTAATCATTTGAGATTTCACTACTTCATCTTCCATAGACCATTTTAGAAGTAACTTATAGATTTTCGAAATTAATTTTTTATTATCTCCAAGCAGAACTTTTTTCATTTCTGTTTGTTTGTTTCCATTTCTGTTTCTGTTTGTTCTCGTCTTATTCCTTCAGTTTTAATATCACTTTCCACCAAACTCTTTATTTGTTGCATTTGAAACCAATCATATTTATAATTCAGCTCAGCAGTTTTCAACTGTTTTACCACTTTGTATTTTTAATAGTATGACATCCCTTTTTCCTCTTCTGAGTCAGCTGTTATTTTTATTACTTCTGCTGGCACTATCCATAGTGGTTTTCTCTCATCGCCATATTTCTTATACTTCATCCAAATATTTAGCAGATTATTTCTTATGTAATGGTGAGAGAAAAAACCATCCATCTTTTTCTTCTCATAGTACATATAAGCGTGCCAGCCGAATTTATTTCCATGACCTTCCAACGTTAAAAGTTTTTTATTCAATAACATCACCCAATCTTTTATCCACACTAAACAAACTGCTTCATGATATAATCTTAAATCTGGTAACTGGAATCTTCCTCTTTCTTTAGTGTCTATTAAAACTTTATCAAAGATTTCAGGTTTTCACGGCTGGTAACATCATTAGGGTTTGTAGAATCTTTCGGGCTCAAGTACCATGTTCTACTGGAGAAAGTTTTCCTTCCAAACGTTTCGTTCTCAGCTGCACAGAACATCCTTAGTGGCGTTGCAGCCGGAGCAGGCGCTCTGACCTTCTTGGCTGCTGTGCATTGAGTACAGCAGCCAAGGAGGTCAGAGCGCCTGCTCCGGCTGCAATGCCACTGAGGATGTTCTCCGCAGCTGAGAAAGAAATGTCTGGAAGGAAAACTTTCTCCAGTAGAACATGGCACTTGAGCCCGAAAGATTCTACAAACCCTAATGATATTAAAACTTTCATTTTAATCCTTGGTTTCTTTCCAGCCCATATAAATTCTAAAATCTTTCTTTGCCATTTATTAAATTGTTTCTGTCTTTCACAATCAGAATAGTTTGGAATAAATACATTATTCTCAGCAAAATGTTCATCTTAATTGCAGCTTTTCTACCAAGAAATGACAAATTAAGCTTGCTCCACTTTATCATATCTTCATCCATTTTACGCCATAACTTTTCATAATTATTTTTAAACAGATCAATGTTCTTCATTGTTATTTCCACACCCAAATATTTTACTTTAGAGGTAACTTCACATCCCGTTAACCTCTGCAATTCCTTTTGTTTATTTACTTGCATACCTATTTCTTCATCGTCTTGTATTTGCATCAATAAGATTTCAAGAGTCATTATAAACAACAATGGTGAAAGCGGACAACCTTGTCTTGTACCTTTGCTGATTATCATTTCATCCGTAAGATCTGCATTTATACATAGCCTTCCACATTGTTCAGTATATATTTCCTTTATCATTCTTATAAGTTTTCTCCCAACTTTATTTTTTCCATTACTGCAAACATAAAGTCCTAGTTCAAATTGTCAAAAGCTTTCTCTGCATCCGCAAAAAATAATGCAACGTCCTTCTCTGAATGTCTTTCATAATATTCTACAATATTTACAACAGTTCTAATATTGTCTCTTATTTGCCTTTTAGGGAGAAAACCCGCTTGATCTTCCTTTATAAAATTTACTAAATATTGTTTAAGCCGTTCTGCCAAGATTCTTGTGTATATCTTAGAATCATTATTTAATAATGAAATTGGTCTATAATTCTTTACATTCGTGACATCTCTTTCTTCCTTTGGAACCAACGAAATTACAGCTTCTTTCCATGTATTTGGTATTTTCCCATTTAATCTTATCGCATTCATCAGTTTTTGAAGTTTTGGTACTAATTCTTCTTTAAGCTTTTTTAAAAAAATTGCCGTATATCCATCTGGTCCAGGTGCCTTTCCACTCTTCATTACACTAATCGCTACTTCAATTTTTATTTTTTCAATTGGATCATTCAAAATTTTTTCCATATATTCACTTAAGGGTACTATTTTGATCTTTTGCAAATACGCTTCGATCCTTTCTTTCTTTACTTTAACACCCTTAAATAATTTAGCATAATACTTATTTCTTCTTGATCTACTATCTCTTTTCCATCAGCAACAATTTTATTAATAGTTTTACTTTCTCTCTTTTTATTCAATTGCCAGGCCAAGTACTTTCCAGGTTTGTTTGCTCCCTCAAAAGATTTCTGTTGTAATTTTTTTCAAATTCCATTCCATTTCCTTATTTAACAAATGTCTCATTTGTGTTTGTAATATTGTAATCTCCCTTATAATTTTCTTTTTTCCTGGCCTTTTTCTTAATTCACCTTTTTTTTCTTAATTTCATTTTGAATGTCCAACATCTGTTTATCTTTTGCTCTCTTATCTTTATTATTCAATGTTATTAATATTCCTCTCATTACTGCCTTGTAGGCATCCCATACCATCTGAAATTCTATATCTTCTCTATCATTGACTTGGAAGTAAGCTTTAGTTTGCTTTTCTAAAGATTTCACTATTTCTTTATTTTGTAGTAAATCTTCATTTAACCTCCATCTTCTCGACTTTTTAGACAATTATGTAATCTACATTATTGGGTTATGGTCAGCTCCTATTTTGGGTAAAATCTCTATCTTCTTTGTTATAAGTCCCAAATCTTTGGTACCCCACAACATGTCAATTCTAGAAAAATAGTTATGTCTGGTATAGTCCCGTACTTCAGGATTGAACTTCCTCCATATATCCTCCAAATTCTCTTGTTTAACCAGCTAAAAAAAAAGACTTTGGCAATTTCCCTTCTTTATCAATTTTTTTCTTCCCAGATCTATCTATTGTGTTCTGAATTGTTCCATTAAAATCCCCCATCAACAAAATTTGCCCATAGGTCACTTCATTAAGATGTTGCGTAATATTTTTTTAAAAAATGTCTTTTGCATCATTTGGAGCATGAAGTCCCAACAATAAAGGTTTTTTTAGCTTTCAATGTAATTTCCACCGCTATATACCTTCTATCTTTATCTTTAAAAACCAATTTCGGATCTAATTCTTTTTTAATATAAAAAATTACTCCTCTCTTCTTCTGTTCAGCCAATGTATAAAATTCTAGTCCCAGTTGCTTATTCCATAAAAATTTATAATTGTTTTGTCTAATGTGCACTTCTTGTAAACAAACTATGTTACAATTTTCTTTTTTTATCCAATGAAATGTTGCCCTTCTTTTTCGTGGTGAATTTAGTCCATTTACATTCCAAGATATCAATTTGTAATCCATCATGGTGCAAATTCTTTATTTTCTCCATAGAATCTATGCAATTCCTGTGTGTTTGTAATTGTAATCCTTTTCCCTTGAAGTTCAAAGCTCAAACCTTCAGGTATTATCCATCTGTATCTCATTCCATTGTTGCGTAATTTTTCTGTTAGTTTTTTTATATATATTCCTGTCAGTTAACACTTGTCTTGGCAACTCTTTCATAATTCTTATTCTACTACCTCCCACTGTCAATGTCTTTTCAAAATTTTTATTTATGATTTTTCCAACCATTTCTTTTGTCATAAATCTTATGACCACATCTCTTGGCAGATTGTTCTTCTTTGCATAGAGTGAATTCACTCTATACATATAGTCATACATATTTTTATTCCCTTCAGGATCTTCCTCCAAAAATTCTGCAATTATTTTTATTATGTATTCTTTCAGATCAAATTCTTCATCTTCTGGTACACCTCTCAGATGAATCTGTGTCTCCATCAACTTGCAGTCATGTATTAGCACCTTTTCTTGTAATTTTAACAAGGTGGAATCATGTGTTTTCACTCTCTCTTCTACCTCTTGTACTTTTTTGTTATTACTACAGTCTCATTTCTGAGATTCTCTATTTCTTTTTTTAATTCTTTTTTTGAGTCCTCAATATCCTTTCTTATTTCTTTTTTAGAGGCAGTTATTCCTTTCACCCCCTTCAATATTCTGGCTTCCATTGCATCTAATTGGGCTTGCATTTTCTCCATTTAAGCAGATCTCGCACGAGTTTGCTTCGGGTCTGACATGTAAAAAAGATTGAAAATTTTTATCTCACCAAATTAAATTTGGACCATCAGGTTTAATAGAGTGAAGCTTGCCCTTTCCAATGAACCCAATTTTGCCATCCTCTGAGCCTCCCAGACTCAGATATTAATGTTTAAAGTTTTTATTTTTCCCAAAACGGCAGTCGGGACTTTTGCTCCCCTTTAAAAAAAAATTCTTTTTTTCCCTTTAACCAATTCAAATCTTCTTCACCACTATCCAATAGTCCTTATTTTATAATTGCCAACTCATTTGACTCCACCAATTTTTATTGTCCAAGTTACTTTAAAAACGTTGTTAAAACTTTGTCCTCCCAGCAATGGCCGCCAATGTTTCTCTCTGATATTATAATCCTAGAGTAGGCTGTTTACTTCTCTGACTTCCTTCTTCTTTCTCTGGTACTTCCTGCTTTTCCTGCCACCAAGTCTCGTTTTGCTGGTAGAGAAATCTCACGATATCTGACGTACTTCCTGTGTTGGCTATGAGTGCAGCAGATCTATGGCGATGGGGCTACCTCCTCAACCACAGATAGACTAAACAATAAATTCCTTTCTCCTTTTAGCACTGTCTTTTAAATTTACAAAGTTCAAATTTAGCCCCTTTTCTTCTTCTCCTTTCAGGCTTCCATTATTTCCAACTCCCACCTTTTAATTTTGTTTTGTTTAGCTTTAGTTAGTCCTGGAATGAAAAGATTTTATTTATTTATTTATTTTATGATTTATATCCCGCCCTTCCCACCAAGTGGCTCAGGGCGGCTTACAACATAGGATCCCACATAAATAGGGTTTAAGCATTTAAACAATTAAAATAATGAAACATTTAAAACATTTAAAACAATAAGACATTAAAAGCAGCAGAAGTCTAGTAAAACCACACTTAGTTTCTTGTGCCGGTTAGTTATAGGGCAGCCGGAAGAGGGTTGACTTACAGGCCCTGAGGAACTGAGCAAGGTCCCGCAGGGCCCTCACCTCTTCCGACAGCTGGTTCCACCAGGAAGGGGCCATAACAGAAAAGGCCCGGTCCCTGGTAGACTTTAGACGGGCTTCCTTTGGCCCGGGGATAACAAGGAGGTTTTGAGTTCCCGATCTCAGTACTCTCTGGAGAACATGTGGGGAGAGACGGTCCTTCAGGTAGGCAGGTCCTAGGCCATATAGGGCTTTAAAGGTATTAACCAGCACCTTGTACCGGACTCGGTGAGTTATTGGCAGCCAGTGCAGATCCCGAAGCCCGGCCGGATGTGCTCCCTTCTTGGGAGCCCTAACAGCAGCCGGGCCACGGCATTCTGCACTAGCTGCAACTTCCGAGTTCAACACAAAGTCAGCCCCATGTAGAGAGCATTGCAGTAGTCCAACCTCGAGGTGACCGTGGCATGGATCACTGTTGCTAGATCGTCGCGTTCCAGGAAGGGAGCCAACTGCCTTGCCCACCTAAGATGAAAAAATGCGGACTTGGCAGTGGCTGCTATCTGAGCCTCCATTGTTAAGGAGGGCTCCAATAGCACCCCTAGGCTTTTGACCCTGTCCGCCGCTATCAACGGCGCACCATCAAAAACTGGCAGGGGGATTTCCCTCCCCGGACCCCGACGACCCAGGCAAAGGACCTCTGTCTTCACTGGATTTAGCCTCAGCCCGCTCAGTCTGAGCCACCCAGCCACAGCCTGTAACGCCCGGTCTAGATTTTCTGGGACGGAGACCGGTCGGCCGTCCATAAGAAGATAGAGCTGGGTGTCATCAGCATACTGGTGGCAACCCAGCCCATACCTTCGGGCAATCTGGGCAAGAGGACGCATATAGATGTTAAATAACATCGGGGAGAGAACCGCCCCCTGAGGCACTCCGCAATCAAGCGTGCGCCTCCGGGATAGCTCACCCCCAATCGCGACCCTTTGTCCCCGACCTTCGAGGAAAGAGGAAAGCCACTGTAAAGCTAACCCCTGGATCCCCGCGTCGGCAAGGCGGCAGGTCAGTAACGGATGGTCGACCGTATCGAACGCAGCCGATAGGTCCAACAACATCAGCACCGCCGAGCCGCCCCGATCCAGATGCCATTAAAGGTCATCTACCAGGGCGACCAGCACCGTCTCCGTCCCATGGCCCGGGCGAAAGCCGGACTGAAGTGGGTCGAGGACGGAAGCGTCCTCCAGGAAGGTCTGTAACTGCATTGCCACTGCCCTCTTGATAAGCTTGCCCAAAAAGGGCAAGTTTGAGACCGGCCAGTAATGCGCCAATTGGGCCGGGTCTAGGGTTGTTTTTTTCAAGTGGGGGTGGACCACCGCCTCTTTGAGCGGCGTTGGAAAATGCCCTTCCATCAGAGATCTATTTATGATATCCCGTACAGAATATCTAAGCTCCCTCTGGCAAGATTTAATAAACCAGGAGGGGCAAGGGTCCAATTTACAGGTTGTTGGGCGTGCAGATAAGAGAATCCTGTCAACTTCCTCCAGGCTGAGAGGACTGAAGCCACCCAGAACACGATTTGAAGACAGGCCCGGAGCCTCGGTTTTACTAACTGCCTCAAATATGGCCGGGAGATTGAGGCGAAGTGACGCGATCTTGTCCGCAAAAAATTTCACAAAAGCCTCACAGCCAATCTCCAATTCAATAGAATTTGGTCTGCCTTGTGGCAGCGTCGTAAGCCTCCGAATTATATCAAACAATTGTGCCGGGCGCGAAGTTGCGGACGCAATCTTAGTCGCAAAGTATATTTTCTTTGCGGCTTTGATTGCCATCTCATAGGATTTCAAGCTCTCTCTATAGGATGTTCGAATTGCTTCGTCTCGAGTACGCCGCCATTGTTTCTCTAGTCGTCTGAGTCCACGTTTTTGTTGCCACAGCCCCTGGTTAAACCAGGGCATTGGCTTCAAACGGGGATGCAGAGGGCGCCTAGGTGCGACCTCCTCGATGGCCCTAGAGAGTCCATCATTCCAGGACTCCACCAGGTCATCCAGGGAGTCCCCAGTGGGCCAGGGATCCCGTAGAGCAGTTAGGAACCGTTCCGGGTCCATCAGGCTCCACGGGCGAGCTAAAATACGCTCTCCTCCTAAACAGGCTTGGGGTGACACATCCACACGAGCCCTGAGGGCATAGTGATCCGGCCATGGCACTGCTATAGTAGCAATATTGTCCACTAAAACTCCCGCCACGAAGACCAGGTCTAACATGTGTCCCACCTGATAAGTGGGTGTTGTAACAACCTGGGAGAGTCCCAGTGTCGCCATGGATGACACTAGGTCCATCGCCTGACTGGACGCCGCGTCGTCGGCATGAACATTGAAGTCACCCAAGACCAATAGCCTAGGGTACTCCAATGCCCAGCCCGCCGCAGCCTCCATCAGGGATGGTAAGGCGCTAGCCGGTGCGTTAGGCGGTCGGTACACCAGCCAGATCACCAACCCCTCCCCAACATCCCACATCAAGCCGGCACATTCCACGCCTGGGATCTTCGGGGCCGGGAGAGCCCTAAAGGAATAAGCCTCTCGTATGAATAATGCCACTCCTCCCCCCCGCCCGCTAGTCCGGGACTGGTGAAAGACCAAGTATCCTGGGGGGCCATCTGGGAGAGAGCCACAGTCTCCCCATCCCGCACCCAGGTCTCGGTCACGCATGCCAGGTCCGCATCCTGCTCCAGCAGGAATTCCCGAAGGATCATGGTCTTATTATTAATGGACCTGGCATTACATAACACCAGTGACGGAGGCAAGTAAATTCGCCTGGCCACACTACCTGTCACCATCAGGATGGGATGCAGGCTGGAAGGTGGTCGAGCACCATCATGTCTCGGCCCCCTTCGCCTATAAGTCTGCCTGTTCCCACCGTCATACCTTCCCCTCCCCAGGAGTACCGGAATCCCCCGGCCAGTCATCTTCAACTGGTGGGCACCAGCTCAACAACTGGCAGTCACAATACCTATGCCTTCTTTAGTTCTTATATTCTAATCAGTCAATAATGCCAACTGCCAATTCTTATGTTCTAATCAGTCATTAATGCCAACTACCAATCTACTGATTCTCCAATTTAAGTCCCTCAACCAACCCCCACTAACTCCTTCGCTAATATTAATTTAGTAAATCCCTTGGCTCCTTAATTAAAACCTTCACCACTAATCCTCATCTCTTATTAATTTGCCAATAATACAACAACGTAGCTAATCAAAAAACTAGTTAAAAGACCAATAAATAGTTACTATCTAATTATACAAAATTGGTAGTTAAGAACAATAAAATTGGAGGGCAAAATACAATTGTTTACAAAGTGATGGTGCAGTGAGATACAAAGTGAGATACAAAGATAGCAATCAGTACCTTTTTTTTGTAGTTTATCCAGATCAACACCAGTCTTTTGTAAATTAGATGTTTAAAGTTGTAAAAGAAGATTCAGATCCTGTCGAGCTTATGTCAAATAAATGACTCTGGAAACTTCTGCCAATGATGAATATGCAACTTCTCTCCGGGTCTTCCTTTCAGCCAAGGTAAGTCTCCTCAAAGTATCTGTGCATATCTTGGACATATCTTGGACAATTCTCTAGCTGAGAAAAGTAGGCAGTAGGCATTAATTTGCCTTTTACTACCCCGAACAGAAGTGCCAGCCTGCCCCCGTTAAGGAAAGCAGCTCAGCTCACCATTTTCCAATCCCGGAAGTCCACGTAATATTCTTGTTGACAAATTGGTACAATGTTGTTTGAATCCTGTTACTGTTAGGTGGATCTGTAACTGCTTGACAGATCGCACCCAAAGAGTGCTTGTGAATGGTTCCTCATCCTCTTAAAGAAGAAGACAAGTGGAGTACCTCAAGGATCTGTCCTGGGACCTGTTTTGTTCAACATCTTTACGAAGGAATAAAGGGAATGCTTTATTGTATTTTTTTGGATAAAGGAATAAAGGGAATGCCTACTAAATTTGCAGATGATACTAAATTGGGAGTGGTCTCAAATTAGGGTTGCCAAATCCAATTAAAGAAATATCTGGGGACTTTGGGGTGGAGCCAGGAGACAGTGGGGGCAGAGCCAGGAGCTAGGGTGTGGCAAGCATAATTGAACTTCAAGGGAGTTCTGGGCATCACATTGAAAGGGACCACACACATTTTTAAATGCCTTCCTTCCATAGGAAATAATGGATGGGGCACCTTCTTTTGGGGCTCATAGAATTGGCCCCCTGGTCCAATCTTTTTGAAACTTGGGAGGTAATTTGGGGGGAGGCTCCGGATGCTATGCTGAAAATTCAATGCCTCTACCTCCAAAAACAGCCCCCCCCCCCAGAGCCCCAGATACCCACAGATCAATTCTCCATTATTTCCTATGAGAATAAGTCTCCAAAGGGAATAATAAGAGTTCCCTCCCCTCCCCCCACTTTCTCTCTGTCCCTCACACACACACTTAACTGTCTCTGGTGCCTCCACAACGAGGTCTGGAAAGTACAGGGGCTACGCTGCTCTCTTTTACACACACACTCACTTGCTCTGAAACGAAAGCAAAACAAAATGAAGGGCTGAGCTCTGATGAGATCTGGTGTTGCTGACCCTTCCCCATGAAGTATTTCCTGCTTCCTACTCCAACTTAAAGGCGCACACACACACACATTTTAAAACCGGACCTGTTTGCAGGTCCTGCCGGAGATCTAGAGGTACATGGTGGCTGCGGGGGAGGGGCTTCCCCTGCCGGCCAGCTGGCTGGGGATGGGGGGAAGCCTGTAAAACCGAGGGATCCCCAACTGGGACCTGGGGATTGGGAAACCTATCTCAAATACAGTAGAAGAAAAAGACAGGATACAGGATGATCTCGACAGCCTAGAAAACTGGGCTAAAACCAATACAATGAATTTTAACAGGGATAAATGTAAAGTTCTGCATTTAAGTAGGAAAATTCCAATGCATCATGATAGGATGGGGGAGACCTGCCCTGGCAGTAGCATGTGCAAAAAGGATCTAGGAGTCTTAGTAGTAACTCATATGGAACATGAGTTAGTGTGATGTGGTAGCTAAAAAGGCCAATGCAATTTTGTCTATATTAACAGAAGTATAGTGTCCAGATCACATGAAGCGATGGTATCTCTTTACTCTGCTCTGGTACGACATCACCTGAAGTACTGTATTCAGTTTTGGGCACCTCTCTCTCTCTCTCTCTCTCTTGGCTTGACTTCGCGAACGAAGATTTAAGAAGGATGCAGTAGTCCACGTCTGCTGCAGGCTCGCTGGTGGCTGACAAGACCAATGCGGGACAGGCAGATCCGGCCACAGTGGCTGCAGGGAAAAGTCTGATTTGGGGTTGGTGCTGTAGCAGTGCGAATCTTCCTCAATCTCCTTTTGTCCTCAAGACCAGCTATGCGTGCGTTCTCAAAGGAAGAGACAGCCTGGTGGATGGTGTGCCTCCATGCTTTGAGATCTGAGGCTAGGTCAGACCACTGGTGATGGTTGATGCGACAGGTGCCAAGGGATTTCTTCAAGGAGTCCTTGTACCTCTTCTTTGGTGCCCCTCTATTTCGATGGCCGGTGGAAAGTTCGCCATACAGAGCAATCTTGGGAAGGCGGTGGTTTTCCATCCTAGAAATATGCCCTGCCCAGCGCAGCTGCGTCTTCAACAGCAGTGCCTCGATGTTTGTAACCTCCGCCCTCTTGAGGACTTCAGTGTTGGTCACAAAGTCACTCCAGTGGATGTTGAGGATGGTGCGAAGGCAGCGCTGATGAAAGCGCTCAAGGAGTCGCAGGTAATGACGGTATAAAACCCATGATTCGGAGCCGTAGATGAGGGTTGTCATCACAACCGCTTTGTAAACATTGATCTTTGTGCCTTTTTTCAGATGCTTGTTGCTCCACACTCTTTTGTGCAGTCGGCCAAATGCACGGTTTGCCTTTGCCAGCCTGTTGTCAATCTCCTTGTCGATCTTGGCATCTGAGGAGATGATGCACCCCAGGTAGCTGAACTGCTGGACTGTCTTCAGAACTGATTCACCCACAGTGATGCAGGGAGGGTGATAATCTTCCTGGGGTGCAGGCTGGTGGAGAACTTCTGTCTTCTTCAGACTAACTTCTAGGCCGAATAGCTTGGCAGCCTCTGCAAAGCAGGACATCATATGCTGCAGAGCTGATACCGAGTGGGAGACGAGTGCAGCATCATCAGCAAACAGTAGCTCTCGGATAAGTTTTTCCATTGTCTTGGAGTGAGCCTTTAGTCGCCTCAGGTTGAACAGGCTGCCATCAGTGCGATAGCGGATGCAGACACCATCGTCATCATCTAGATCTACTGCGGCTCTTTGAAGCATCATGCTAAAGAAGATCATAAAGAGAGTTGGCGCGAGAACGCAGCCTTGCTTTACACCTGTGCCTATTGGGAAGGGCTCCGAGAGGTCGTTGCAGTGTCTGACTTGGCCTCGCTGGTCTTCATGTAGCTGGATGATCATGCTGAGGAACCTTTGGGGACATCCTAAACGTTCCAAGATTTGCCACAGGCCTTTCCTGCTAACCGTATCGAAAGCTTTGGTAAGGTTGACAAACGTCACATATAGACCCTTGTTCTGTTCCCTGCATTTCTCTTGGAGTTGCCTGAGAACAAATACCATGTCGGTGGTGCTCCTGTTAGCTCTGAAGCCGCACTGGCTCTCTGGGAGGAGTTCTTCTGCAATGGTGGGCACCAGTCTGTTCAGGAGTATTCTGGCAAGGATTTTGCCTGCGATGGAGAGCAGGGTTATCCCCCGGTAGTTGGAGCAGTCTGACTTTTCCCCTTTGTTCTTGTGTAGAGTGATGATGATTGCATTGCGAAAGTCCTGTGGTAGTTTGCCTTGTTCCCAGCAGGTGACAAGTACTTTGTGAAGTGTGCTATGTAGTACTGTGCCACCATGCTTCCAGATCTCTGGTGGAATTCCATCAACTCCCACTGCCTTGCCACTTTTCAGTTGCTTGATGGCTTTAACAGTCTCTTCTAGGGTGGGGATCTCATCCAACTCTGTTTTCACTGGTTGAAGTGGGGTGAGGTGGATTGCTGAATCTTGAACTACGCGGTTGGCACTGAAGAGAACCTGAAAATACTCCGACCACCAGTTCAGTGTGGATGCCTTGTCTGTGAGGAGCACTTGGCCGTCTGCACTATGCAAGGGACTCTGAGCCTGATATGATGGGCCATATACTGCCTTCAGGGCTTCGCAGAACCCTCTTAAATCACCAATGTCTGCACACAGCTGGGTTCTCTCTGCAAGCTTGGTCCACCACTCGTTCTGAATGTCTCGAAGCTTGCGCTGGAGGTTGCTACATGCAGCGCGAAAGATTGCTTTTTTCCCGGGACAGGAGGGCTGAGCAAGATGTGCTTGGTAGGCAGATCTCTTTTTCGCTAGTAATTCTTGGATCTCTTGATTGTTCTCGTCAAACCAGTCCTTGTTCTTCCTTGTGGAGAACCCGAGGACTTCTTCAGAGATCAACAGGATGGTAGTTTTTAGGTGTTCCCAGAGTGTTTCTGGAGAAGGGTCTGTGGGGCAACTGGGGTCCTCAATTCTTGACTGGAGTTTTGCCTGGAAGGCAGCTTTAACTTCGGCTGACTGAAGGCTGCCAAACTGAAGCTTCCTCCGAGGGATACCTCCTCTCCTGGGTGTGGGTTTAAAGTGAAGATGGAGATTGTAGCATACAAGACGATGATCCGTATGACATTCCGCAATGGGCATTACTCAGGTGTGTAAGACATCTCGAAGGTCTCTCTGGCGCACCAGAATGTAGTCGATAAGGTGCCAGTGCTTGGACCGTGGGTGCATCCAGGTTGTCTTCAAGCTGTTCTTCTACTGAAAGATAGTGTTGGTGATGGTGAGCTGGTGCTCCGTGCAGAATTCTAGCAGGAGGCGCCCGTTATCATTGCAGTTGCCAATGCCGTGTTTGCCAAGTACTCCTTTCCGGGCTTCCGAGTCTTTACCTACTCTGGCATTGAAGTCACCAAGGATGATCACCTTGTCCTCTGTAGGGGTCTTCCGTACGAGGTTGCGTAGATCAGCATAGAACTTGTTCTTTTCTGCAGGATCTGCTTGAAGGGTTGGGGCATACACACTGAAGAGTGTTGCATGCTGCTTGTTTTGAAGTGGGAGGTGCATGGACATGATGCGATCTGAGTGACCTGTTGGCAGGTTTTCAAGTTTGGAGGCAATGGAGTTCCTGGCCACGAAGCCAACGCCAGAAAGGCGGCTCTTAGCCTTTGACTTACCCGACCAGTAGAGGGTATAGCCAGCACCGTGTTCTCGAAGACTACCTTCCTCAGGGAAACGGACCTCACTGAGAGCTGCTATGTCAATATTCAACCTGAGAAGTTCGTGGGCAACTAGAGGAGAGCATCGTTCAGGGCGACCACTGTCTACTGTGTCAAGCATGGTTCTGATGTTCCAACATGCAAGCTTTAGTCTTTGCACACTTTGTGAGGCAGGTGCATGCCTTTTCTTTGTTGTTATTTTTTGACCGCAGGTAAGGATGCCCGTTGACCGCGGCTAGCCAACTGGGGTGGAGGAGACGAGCTTTGTTTAGGCCACCTTTTCTAGGCCCCTCTCCGTGTGGAGCAAGCAGTGCTGTCCCTAGATAAGGCTGCTTGGTCGTTCAGGGTGCTGCCGAAAAATGCTTTCGTCTCCGGGTTAGCATCAGGCGACCAATACCCTGAACCGCCTACATGCAGGATCGGGACTGCGGCTTCCAGTGGCATCTTCCACCTGCCGTTTCGCCCCTTGCCCATCGCTGCAGGACTTTGTGTGTTGTGGATGTGGATATGCCCTTCAGGCCTGCACAGAGGAATTTTTAGGTGAAGCACAGTGTGCGCGGTACTGGCTCCACCCTTTCAGCTTGGGGTAATCTGCCATGGCCCAGTAAGCCGGGACGCCGGCAGCGAGTCCTCCAGGTGGTAGGTGTTACATTAACAAGCTCTATCTGCCCGGGTTTGATGTTAGAGTTTTCCTTCTCTTGGCTGGCGAGGTTGGTGAGCCCAGCCTGCCCATCTGGTTATACCGCCGGACATTTGGTCTCACCATGACGTGGCAAACTCTGTGAGAAACAGGGGGGACCAGCGAGAAGGTGTTGCCACGGATGCAGTAATGCAGGAGAGGCCATTGCAGTGACCATCTGCCAGGCATAGCCGGACAGTGACCATGCGGCGTTCACTACACCGGGAAAGGAGAGGCTATGTATTGTGCATACACTTTCCCTGGGGGGGCAGGATACCCAAGAGGGAGCCCACCCCCTCCCACCCTGGGCACCATAACTAAAGAAGGATATAGACAAGTTGGAAAGTGTCCAGAGGAGAGCAATGAAGATGTTTGGTTGAGTGGGCTTAAGGTGAAGATGATTTAAGGTGATTGTTGCTGATTGATTAGGAGTGGCTGTGTTCCCCACCCTCTTTGCATTGTTAAGTTGCGCATTGCCAGAGGCGCAAGCCTTTGGTGTGAGGTAAAGGGCTCTTGGCCTGGGGGCTCTGTAAGGACCAGGAACCCAGATCCCTAATTTCCTTGTGCTCCCAATAAGGTAAGTTGACCTCCAGAAGGGGAGCCACATAAACAAACAGGATTTAAAAGGGGACTGTATATTTAAAAAATAAAGCTATCATGAAGGTAGAATGCCAGCAGTGGGGTGGGGGCTTTCCAGCGTTTTGCACTGAGTGTCACATGTATGACTATCTGCCCATAGGACAGAAGTCTTGGTGTGTGTGTTCGATACAAGGAGCTCCTGGTCCTCAGGGAATGAGTTTGCACCCTTGAGGCTGAAGTGACTGACCTTGAGAAGAGGAGACAGTCAGTTAGGCACTCAGGGAAGACTCTCAGGGACGTATTAGATGAGCCCCACTCTGAACGTGGTAGCCCCGTTGCTGCCAGGGAGCATGAGGGTTGAGAGGGAACAGGGCACCGTGCTGAGGGTAAGGGGTATGTGCCCTCAGGAGGGACCTCTTCTTCAGTTGGTGAGCTGGTATCCTTTCGTGCCAAGGAACCATCCCTTGGCAGGGAGTGAGGGGGGGTCTTGGTAGTTGTTGATTCAAACCTTAGGCAAGTAGACAGCTGGGTGGCAAAACCACGCACTGACCGTATGGTGACTTGCCTGCCTGGTGTGAGGGTAGCGGACATTACAGGTGTAGTAGATAGGCTGATAGACAGTGCTGGGGAGGAGCCAGTGGTCGTGGTGCATGTTGGCACCAACGATGTGGGGAAATGCAGTTGTGAAATCCCGGAGGAAAAAATTAGTGCTAGGCGGGAAACTTAAGGCCAGGACCTCCAAGGTAGCCTTCTCAGAAGTGCTACCTGTTCCACGTGCAGGGCAGGAGAGACAGGCACAATTTAGAAGTCTCAATGTGTGGATGAGATGATGGTGCAGGGAGGGAGGGTTTAAGTTTGTTAGGCATTCGGATGCTTTCTGGTACAAGCGAGAGCTGTACAAAAGAGACCGTCTCCACTTGTCCCAGATGGAACCAGGCTGCTGGCACTTAAAATCAAAAAGGTGGCAGAGCAGTCTTTAAACTAAATCTTGGGGGAAAGCCGACAGGAGATGAAATGTCACTGATTCGGGAGGACTCATCTCATAGAGATGAAGGGTTAACTGTTACTTTTTTACCGGATAATGGATCAGAGTTGTCCACTGAGATGGTGACAAACAGTATGGACTGTCTGCCAAAGTCTCGAGGCGGCAGGAGGAAGATTGCGGGCCTAGCTTGTCTGGGAAAATTTATAGATGTTTGTATGCAAATGCTAGAAATGATCCAAGTAAAATTGGTGAGTTGGAATGTTTAGTGTTGGGGGAAAACACAGACATTGTTGGAATTTCAGAAACTTGGTGGAATGAGGAGAATCAGTGGGACACGGTGATTCCTGAATATAAGTTATATCGGAAGGATAGGGAGAGGAGGGTTGGAGGTGGGGTGGCTCTGTATGTCAGAAAGGGTATACAGTCCAGTAAGACTGAGGTCAGAGAATTAGATTCCCTTCTAGAAATGCTTTGGGTTGAAATAGAGGGCCCAAAAGAAAATTTAACTATGGGAGTTTGTTATCGGCCACCAAATCAAAAGATAGAGGACAATTATAATATGAGGGAAGGATTAAAGATAGTGGCTAAATGTAAAAACTGTGTTGTAATAAGTGATTTTAAGTACCCGCAGATTGATTGGATCAATATGTGTTCTGGTCGAGAGAAAGAGATTGTTTCTTGATGCTCTCAATGACTGTGTTTTGGAACAGATGGTCTCTGAACCTACCAGGGGTGGGGCAATTCTGGATTTGGTCCTAAGTAATGCCCAAGACTTGGTGAGAGATGTAAAAGTGATTGCACCGCTTGGGAGCAGTGACCATAACGTTATTGATTTCACCATTTGTATAAATAGAGGGTTGCCCCAAAAGACCAGCACAACCACGTTTAACTTTAAAAGGGGTAAATTCTCTGAGATGAGAAGGCATGTGAAGAGGAAACTGAAAGGAAAGATAAATACGGTCAAAACCCTTGGGGAAGCTTGGAGGCTATTTAAAACTACAATCCTAGAAGCTCAGATAAAATATATACCACAAATTAGGAAAGGCACAAAGAGATATAAGAAAAGACCTGCGTAGTTAACAAACAAAGTAATGGAAGCTGTAAAAGGTAAGAAGGACTCCTTTAAGCGGTGGAAAGCTAGTCCAAGTGAGATTAATAAAAGGGAACACAGGCTATGGCAAGACTGTGATCAGGCAGGCAAAAAGGGACTATGAGGAGCATATTGCAAAAAACATAAAGAACAACAATAAAAGTTTCTTCAAATATATTAGAAGCAGGAAACCAGCCAGGGAGGCAGTGGGGCCCTTGGATGACCAAGGGGTAAAAGGATTACTGAAGGAGAACAGGGAAATGGCTGAGAAGCTGAATGCATTTTTTGCCTCCGTCTTCACTGTGGAAGACGAGAAGAGTTTGCCCACTCCAGAAGCACTAATTTTGGAAGGGGTGTTGAAAGACCTGAGTCAAATTGAGATGACAAGAAAGGAGATCCTACAACTGATTGAGGAATTAAAAACTAAGTCACCAGGTCCGGATGGCATACATCCAAGAGTTCTGAAAAAACTCAAGGTTGAACTTGTGGATCTCCTGAGAAAAATATGTACTCTTTCATTGATATCTGCCTCCGTTCCTGAGGACTGGAAGGTAGCAAATGTCACCCCCATCTTTAAAGAGGGTTCCAGAGGAGATCCGGGAAATTACAGGCCAGTCAGTCTGACTTCAATACCGGGAAAGTTGGTAGAAACCATTATCAAGGACAGAATTAGTAGGCCCATTGAGGAACATGGGTTATTGAGGAAGACTCAGCATGGGTTCTGTAAGGGAAGATCTTGCCTCACTAACCTGTTACAGTTCTTTGAGGGGGTGAACAAACATGTGGACAAAGGAGACCCAATAGATGTTTTTTACCTTGACTTCCAGAAAGCTTTTGATAAAGTTCCTCATCAAAGGCTCCTTAGAAAGCTCGAGAATCATGGAATAAAAGGACAGGTCCTCTTGTGGATCCAAAACTGGCTAATTAATAGGAAGCAGAGAGTGAGTATAAATGGGCAGTCTTCGCAATGGAGGATGGTAAGCAGTGGGGTGCCTCAGGGCTTGGTACTGGGTCCCATGTTCTTTAACTTGTTCATAAATGATTTGGAGTTGGGAGTAAACAGTGAAGTGGCTAAGTTTGCAGATGACACTAAATTGTTCAGGGTGGTGAGAACCAGAGAGGATTGTGAGGAACTCCAAAGGGATCTGTTGAGGCTGGGTGAGTGGGCATCAATGTGGCAGATGAGGTGCATTGTGACCAAGTGCAAAGTAATGCACATTGGGGCCAAGAATCCCAGCTACAAATACAAGTTGATGGGGTGTGAACTGGCAGAAACTGACCAAGAGAGAGATCTTGGGGTCGTGGTAGATAACTCACTGAAAATGTCAAGACAGTGTGCGATTGCAATAAAAAAGGCCAACGCCATGCTGGGAATTATTAGGAAGGGAATTGAAAACAAATCAGCCAGTATCATAATGCCCCTGTATAAATCGATGGTGCGGTCTCATTTGGAATACTGTGTGCAGTTCTGGTCACCGCACCTCAAAAAGGATATTACAGCATTGGAAAAAGTGCAGAAAAGGGCAACTAGAATGATTAAAGGTTTGGAACACTTTCCCTATGAAAGGTTAAAACACTTGGGGTTCTTTCGCTTGGAGAAACGTCGACTGCGGGGTGACATGATAGAGGTTTACAAGATAATGCATGGGATGGAGAAAGTAGAGAAAGAAGTACTTTTCTCCCTTTCTCACAATACAAGAACTCATGGGCATTCGATGAAATTGCTGAGCAGTCAGGTTAAAAAGGATAAAAGGAAGTACTTCTTCACCCAAAGGGAGATTAAGAGTGGAATTCACTGCCACAGGAGGTGGTAGCGGCTACAAGCATAGACAGCTTCAAGAGGAGTTAGATAAAAATATGGAGCAGAGGTCCATCAGTGGCTATTAGCCACAGTATGTATGTATGTATGTATATATATATATATATATATATATATATATATATATATATATATATATATATATATATATATATATATATATATATATATATATATATGTGTGTGTGTGTGTGTGTGTGTGTGTGTGTGTGTGTGTATGTGTGTGTGTGTGTGTGTATATATATATATATATTGTCCACTGCGTGACACAGAGTGTTGGACAGGATGGGCCGTTGGCCTGATCCAACATGACTTCTCTTATGTTCTTATGGTGGGAGGTTTGGAGACTACGTCCTACAACGAAAGGTTGAAGTAGCTGGCAGGACAGGATCTACATGTTTTTTGAGGAGTGGATAAATTTAAAAAAAAAGGCCCCCTTATGGGCCCATTCTATCTCCTGGGCCCATAGACTAGAATGCGCTCCATACTCAATTTGGTGCTCCCTCTCCAGCAGCACCCGGGGCAAGTGCCCTCTGCTTCCCTCTAGATCTGGCCCTGGGAGCTGGGCATGTTTATCCTGTATGCACTGGGAGAGATATTGGTCGGAGGACCTTTTCAGAGTTGGCTTATGAAAAAGCTGTAAAGGCAGCGGAATGCAATTCAAACCAGTGGTTGCGTGAAGGAAAGAATTTCTCCTTTGAAGCCGACGCCATGGAAGGACTCCGTTTGAACTTTACACTTGAGTCTTAATACTCCTTACAGACTGTATGAAGATTAGGGTTTGTAGAATCTTTCGGGCTCAAGTGCCGTGTTCTGCTGGAGAAAGTTTTTCTTCCAGACGTTTTGTTCTCAGCTGCGGAGAACATCCTCAGTGGCGTTGCAGCCGGAGCAGGCTCTCTGACCTTCTTGGCTGCTGTGCATTGAGTGAGGCCAGGGCTGCTGGAGAGCTGCTATTTCTAGGCTGGAGGGGGTGTGGTGAAAGGGCAATAGGTTTGTGGATGTGCCCATTGTTAGTGAAGCCCCACCAAACAATGGGCACATCCACAAACCTATTGCCCTTTCACCACACCCCCTCCAGCCTAGAAATAGCAGCTTTCCAGCAGCCCTGGCCTCACTCAATGCACAGCAGCCAAGAAGGTCAGAGAGCCTGCTCCGGCTGCAATGCCACTGAGGATGTTCTCTGCAGCTGAGAACTAAACGTCTGGAAGAAAAACTTTTTCCAGTAGAACACGGCACTTGACCCCGAAATATTCTACAAACCCTAATGATGTTACCAGCCATGAAAACCTGAAATCTTTGTATGAAGATTGTTTCGTAGTCATCCTTTGATAATGTTTATATGGTATTGTTCTTTGTTCTTTAATGTCTGTATAATGGTATTCGGCCTGGATATTTTCTATAATACAATGTATTAATTTTTGGAAGCTGTCAATTGTTTCTTGACACAATAGGTTTTGGTTTTTGCATCTTTGCTTATATTGTGTTGCCATTGTTTAATTGACTGCCATTTTGAGGCCAGGAAGTAATTTTCTACAGGCCATTTTAGCCAGGGATTCTGGAGGGTTTTTTTTTTTCCCTTATGGGCATGGAGCAGGGGTCACTGGGGTGTGGGGGGAGGTATTTGTGAATTTCCTGCATTGTGCAGAGGGTTGGACTAGATGACCCTGAAGGTCCCTTTCAACTCTGTGATTCTTTGATTCCCAAATGGATTTAGTCCAAATGGAATTCATGGTAGTCTGAGAAATCAAGTCTACTTGGGTCAGTAGGCAGCATAGTGAAAAACAAAGCCAAAGGCAGTTCCTAGTCAGGAGTGCTGCTTTGGTGTCAAGCAGAAATTCAATGGCCGAAAAGAGTTTTCCATTCCTGTCTTTTGGAACCATTTCTCTTGTCCATAACAAAGCCATTAAAGCACAAAGTCTCTTAAAAAAATCAGTGTAGACATATCCTCAGAAGTGGAAATACCTGTGCTTCCTATGACACTTTTGCTGGCTTAAAAAAGACATAGACAAACCTGTTCCAGAATATCTGCTTCTGTATCCTTGTTTTATGATGCTTTAACTGAATCTGTTCCTTGAAGTCTTATAAAATTGTGGTGTGATGTGCAAGTTTTGCAATGTAATGGTAGACAGAAATATACCTTTGGGTCCTACACCTTCTCACAGTACTGCTGACTTCTGATAAGCCATGCTCTTTGGCAGTGCAGGAGCAGGGGACCCAGGCAAATCAAGCATATTAATGCCATCGGTGCAGCATAGAGGGCATTTTTGGCCAAAATAGATCTCCTGGGTGGTCCATTGGCTGGGCTGTTCTGTTCTCCCTTTGTGGTTTGCAGGAGAAAAACATCACCTGTGGAAATTTTGCCTGCTTTTCACCTCTCCCTATGTAAGAATTGACCCAGGAACCCTATCCATGCTATCCCAATGCCTTTCCACTGTGCACCTTAACAGTGGTTTTTGCCTCTCTGCTGTAGCTGATGATGATGTCAAGGCTACAGCAGAGTACCTAATGCCTCAGGGTTTGCCTCCTTAAAACCTGGTCTTTTGGTCTAATGGTTAGGATGCAGGGCTTTCATTTGGAGAACTGTGAGTTCAAGCCTGGTCTTTGTGTTTTCTTCTTCATCATTGTTCTTCATCATTGCTCTTTTTCATCATCATCATTCTTCTTCTTTTAAAAAACCTTTTTCATGGTAAAGGTGTATGTGGCTTAGAGCAGGGATGGTTGCATGTGGGCAGCACTTTCGCTATCAGACAGCCCCTTACCAGGGGCTTCCTGTCCACCACTTGGGTGGCCTCTCTGTATGGGCTGGGTGTGTGTGTTTGGGCCATATGCCTTTTTTCAGGGTTATGCTTGTGCTGTGTCTCTCCTCCTTGTCCACTGATTTTCCATGGGGGGTGGGAGTGACATTGAGCGACAGAGGCTGATTTGGTAGGTTGTGATTGGCTGTGCCTATGCTTGCCACTCAGAGGCATTGTCAGCTGCCTTTATCTGACTGGTGGGTATTGTTGGGGTTGCTGTGGGCTCTGGTGTGCTTGTTATGCCATCTATGCCTTGCAGATGGGCATGAATTGTTATTTGCTATCAATAGGTCCATAGCGAATGCAGGAGATTAGATGTGGAAGAGTAAGCCTGCCAACTCTATTCCAGTGTTGGCATTTCAGTACTGATCAATTTGTGCTGCCTGCTAGAAGAGAAAAGAATAGGGCTCAGACCCAAAAATGCACAAGTGGAGATCTATGCACACAGCAGGGCTTTATCCACAATCACACAAAATACAGAATGAAATTAGATCTGGACTTCTATGTGGCAAAGGACAATTATCTTCATAATGAGTATCTTAAATTAAGATATCAGCAACATTGCTTGAACTCATCCCTAGTTATAATTGTATAATGGACTAATTTATAATTTGCTTTCTCCTCTTTGACAAAAATGTAATTAAAAAGCATTTGATTGAATCAAGCATTAACTTTCCATCAGACTGAGTTTGATTCTCTGGCTATAAATGCATCACTAATATAGAAAACTGTCTCATGGACTGCTGCCTTGACGTTGTGAGAGGGCTTGCGTGGTTCAGTGAGGTCATGGGCAATGCCATGCAGGGCCACCCAAGATGGACAGGCCACAGCTGAGAACCCAGACAAAATGCAATCCACTGGAGAAGGAAATGGCAACCCACTCCAGTATCCTTGCCAAGAAACCCCATGGACAGTAACAAAAGGCTAAAAGATATGGCACTGGAAGATGAGCCCCTCAGGTCAGAAGGTGCCCAATATGCTACTGAGGAAGAGCAGAGGGCAAGTCCAAGTAACCACACAAAGAGTGAAGTGACTGGGCCAAAACCAAAAGGACGCTCAGTTGTGGATGTGTCTGATGGTGAAAGAACAGTCCGATGCTGCAAAGAACCATACTGCATTGGAATGTGGAATGTAAGATCTATGAATCAAGGTAAGCTGGATGTGGTCAAACAAGAGATGGCAAGACTGAACATCGACATCTTGGGAATCAGTGAACTAAAATGGACAGGAATGGGTGAATTTAACTCAGAGGATCACTACATCTATTACTGTGGGCAAGAGTCCTGTAGAAGAAATGGTGTGGCCTTTATAGTTAACAAGATGTTAACTATAAAGGGGTTAACTATAAAGGGATCCTCAAGGAAGGAGGAAAGCCATTGTAAGGCCGACGTTGGGGTTAGGGGGTCGGCCTTACAATGGCTTTCCTCCTTCCTTGAGGATCGGGGACAAAGGGTGGCAATCGGGGGTGAGCTCTCCCAGAGGCGTACACTACATTGTGGGGTGCCTCAGGGAGCAGCTCTCTCGCCGATGCTATTTAATATCTATATGCGCTAGCCTTCCCAAGCCTCCCGCCCTGGCGGGAGAATACTGGATTTTCAGCCTCTTTTCCCGCTTTCCATAACTCTGGAAGCGGGGGGAGGAGGGGGGAATGGCGCCAAGGAGCATTTGCGTCGTCCGGGGAGGAGGTGCTGAGCCTGGCAAGGGAAATCTTGAGAAGGGAGGCTGGCTCGCCAGCGAGCGGGTGGAGGTGGCTGCCGAACGCAGGCGGGTCTTGACGGACTCCAATGCCCGATGCTTCTCCTCCTCCCTTCCCTTCCCACCCAGCCCCGTTGCAGCAGCCGTTCTTCCTTTTCGCAAGCTGCTTCCCGCGCCCAGTCAGCTGGCTGGGGGGGGGGGGGAGGAGAGAAGCCCCGCCTGCAAAGGACCATGTGCCTTTGCACCTCCGGAGGCTTGATTGCAAGGCTCCACTTTGGGATGGTGTGACTGCTGCTGTAAAGAAGCTGGCAGTAACTCGTGAGTAGAAAGGCCAGTCCCTCGCTTCAGTTGCCAGAAAGGGGGGGGGGAGGGAGGAGGAGAGGGAAACGTCTTCATTATTCCCTATGTGGAGATCAATTCTCATAGGGTATAATGGGGAATTAATCTGGAGGTTTTGGGGGCTCTGGGGGAGCTGTTTTTTGAGGTAGAGGCACCAAATTTTCAATATAGTATCTAGTGCCTCTCCCCAAAGTACCCTCCAAGTTTCAAAACGATTGGACCAGGGGGTCCAATTCTATGAGCCCCAAAAGAAGGTGCCCCTATTCTTTGTTATTTCCTATAGAAGGAAGACATTTTAAAAAGTGTGCTGTCCCTTTAAATGTGATGGCCAGAACTCTCTTGGAGTTCAATTATGTTTGTCACACCCTTGTTCTTGGCTCCGCCCCAATGTCTCCTGGCTCCACCCCCAAAGTCTCCTGGCTCCTCCCCCAAAGTCCCCAGATATTTCTTGAATTGGACTTGGCAACCCTAATATGCGCCCCCTTGCCCAGATTGCCAGGAGGTATGGGCTTGGGTGTCACCAGTATACAGATGACACCCAGCTCTATCTGCTAATGGACGGCCGGCCTGGCTGCGCCCCAGAGAACTTGGACCTGGCACTGCAGGCCGTGGCAACTTGGTTAAGGCTGAGCGGGCTGAAACTGAATCCGGCGAAGACATAGGTCCTTTGCTTGGGTCGAGGCACTCTGGGAGGGGAAATACCTCTCCCGGTCTTTGACGGGGCGCCACTGAAAGCGGCGCGCCAGGTCAGAAGCCTGGGAGTCCTACTGGAGCCTTCATTATCAATGGAGGCCCAGATAGCAGCCGCTGCCAAGTCAGCCTTTTTTCATCTGAGGCGGGCAAGGCAGTTGGCCCCCTTCCTAGAGCGTCGGGACCTGGCAACAGTGATACACGCAATGGTCACCTCGAGACTGGATTACTGTAATGCCCTCTACATGGGGCTGCCTTTGTGCCAAACCCGGAAGCTGCAGCTAGTGCAGAACGCGGCTGCCAGACTGTTGCTGGGGCTCCCAAAGCGGGAGCACATACAGCCGGGGCTGCGTGAACTGCACTGGCTGCCAGTTATATACCAGATTCGTTACAAAGTGCTGGTTATTACCTTTAAAGCCCTATATGGCCAAGGACGTGCCTACCTTAGGGACCGTCTCTCCCCATATGAACCCCAGAGAGCGCTGAGGTCAGCAGGGAAGAACCTGCTGACTATCCCCGGGCCAAAAGAGGTAAGACTCCAGAGTACCCGTACTCGGGCTTTCTCTGTTATGGCTCCACAGCTGTGGAATCAGCTTCCAGAAGAAATGCGGGCCCTGCGGGACTTTGAACAGTTCCGCAGGCCTGCAAGACCATCTTGTTCCAAACGGCCTTCACCAGCTGAAACTACTAAACTACCAAGTAAACTTGCCAGCGATTGTAGCACTAAATGTATTAATGTTTTTAGAATTTTAATGGATTTTAATTAATTGTTGTTAAATGTAATTATTGTACAATGTATGTATTGAGTTTTTGCTGTTAACCGCCCTGAGCCGCTTTGGCGGGGAGGGCAGGATACAAATAAAATGTGACTGACTGACTGACTGACAAGAGAGTGAGGAAGGCAGTAATGGGATACAATCTCAAAAATGACAGAATGATCTTGGTCCGTATCCAAGGCAAACCATTCAATATCGCAGTAATCCAAACCTTGGCCAGTTCCGCAGGGCCTGTAAGACAGCCCTTCCGGCTGGCTTATAACTAACTGGCATTGGAAACTGAGTGTAGTTTTGATAGACTGCCGTTATATGTTTTATTATTGTACTGTTTTAACTGTGTAAGATGTTTTAAATTCAAAATTTATGTTAGATTTTATGTGTTGTGAGCCACCCTGAGTCACTTTGGTGGGAAGGGTGGGATATAAATTGAAATAAACTTAAACTTAAGTCTGTGCCCCAACCACTGACGCAGAAGAGGCTGAAGTGGACCAGTTCTATAAAGATCTACAATGCCTTCTAGAATTAATGCCAAAAAAAGATGTCCT
Source organism: Heteronotia binoei (assembly GCF_032191835.1). Taxonomy (NCBI): domain Eukaryota; kingdom Metazoa; phylum Chordata; class Lepidosauria; order Squamata; family Gekkonidae; genus Heteronotia; species Heteronotia binoei. The sequence goes on along the minus strand of NC_083243.1, from coordinate 85,954,880 downwards.
CCTCATTAGGGGACTGGAATGCCAAAGTAGGAAGTCAAAAGGTAACTGGAACAATGGACAATTTTGGCCTTGGAGAAAAAAATGAAGCTGGGCAAAAGCTAAAAGAATTTTGTCAAGAGAACAAGCTGGTCATAGCAAACACCCTCTTCCAACAACTTAAAAGGCTACTCTCTACACATGGACATCACCTGATAGGCTACACAGAAATCAGATTGATTATATACTCTGCAGTCAAAGATGGAGAAGCTCCTTACAGTCAGCAAAAACAAGAGTTGGAGCTGACTGCGGCTCAGATCATGAGCTACTCATCGCAAAGTTCAGGGTTAAACTGAAGAAAACTGGAAACCATTAGGCCATTCAGATTTGACCTTGATCACATCCCTTATGAATATACAGTGGAGGTGAAGAATAGGTTTAAGGAACTAGAGTTGATAGACAGAGTGTCTGAAGGACTATGGACGGAGGTTCATGACATTGTACAGAAGGCAGCACCATCCCAAAGAAAAAGAAATGCAAGAAAGCAAAGTGGCTGTCTGATGAGGCTTTACAAATAGCTGAGGAAAGAAGGAAAGTGAAAGGCAAAGGTGAAAAGGAAAGATTCACTCAACTGAATGCAGATTTTCAGAGAACAGCAAGGAGAGATAAGGAGGCCTTCCTGAAGGAACAATGCAAAGCAATAGAGGAAAATAATAGAATGGAAAGGACAAGAGATCTCTTCAAGAAAATTGGAGAAATCAAGGGAATGTTTCATGTAAAGATGGCCATGATAAAGGACAAAAACAGTAGGGACCTAACAGAAGCAGAAGAAATTAGGGAGAGGTGGCAAGAATACAAAGAAGAATTATACAAGAAGGATCTCAATGTCCTTGGCAATCATGACGGTGAAATCGCTGACCTTGAGCCAGACATCCTGGAGTGTGAAGTCAAATGGGCCTTAGAAAGTATTACTAACAACAAAGCAAGCGGAGATGACGGTATCCCAGTTGAGCTATTCAAAGTCCTAAAAAATGATGCTGTTAAAGTGATGCACACATTATGTCAACAAATTTGGAAAATGCAACAGTGGCCACAGGATTTGAAAAGGTCAGTTTATATTCCAATCCCAAAGAAGGGTAATGCCAAAGAATGTTCAAACTATCGCACCATTGCACTCATTTCACATGCCAGCAAGGTAATGTTAAAGATCCTATAAGCGAGGCTTCAGCAGTATGTAGATCGGGAACTACCAGAATTAAGATTGCCGGGAAAAACATCCACAACCTCAGATATGCAGATGACAGCACTCTAATGGCGAACCTAGGCAGTATAATAAAAAGTAGAGACATCACCCTGCCAACAAAAGTCCGTATAGTCAAAGCTATGGTAATCCCAGTAGTAATGTATGGTTGTGAGAGTTGGGCCATAAGGAAGGCCGAGCGCATAAGAAAAGATGCTTTCGAGCTGTGGTGCTGGAGAAGGCTCTTGAGAGTCCCTAGGACTGCAAGATCAAATCAGTCAGTCCTAAGGGAAATCAACCCTGACTGTTCACTGGAAGGTCAGATGCTGAAGTTCAAATACTTTGGCCACCAAATGAGAAGGGAGCACTCACTGGAAAAGACCCTGATGCTTGGAAAGGCAGAAAGCAAAAGAAGAAGGGGACAGCAAAAGATGAGATGGCTGGATAGCGTTACTGATGTAACTAACACAAATTTGAGCAGACTTCAGAGGATGGTAGAAGACAGGAGGGCCTGGTGTGACTTTGTCCATGGGGTCGCAAAGAGTTAGACTCGACTGTGTGACTGAACAACAATATAGAAAAATAATCATTGGATGTTTAGAGAGTGGTCAAGTTGTTATTAAAAATGTCTAGAGTACATGTGAAGACCATGTTAGCACATACACTTCTAGATTTCCTGCACTGTGCAGTGGGTTTCACTAAATGACCCTAGAGGTCCCTTCCAATTCTATGATTCTATGAAACAATACTTAACTTTTAATCTTTATTGGACATATGCAATTAACAGAAGGAAAAGCAGGAAAATGAAAATAGATTGAAAGAGCAATATAAAATACTAAATATGGGGAACTGCTGAACTGCGTATAACTAGATGGCCCATAAAAATCACACAAGCATTTGGGGAATAAGCAACAAGTGAATCTAATTATTCCTAATGGAAGCTTTCCCAGTGGTGCTAGATATTTTCCTCTCGGGCTGATCTAGAAACTCTCCATGTTGTTATTCCAGAAAATGCCACTCTCAATGTTGTTATGAATACAGTATCCTCCTATAGAGAGAAAGTGGGGGATGTGGAAAGAGAAAATGCAGGTTCTCTTTGAGCAGGATGTCAGTGAAAGTGTGAGACACTGAAAGAAAAGCAGAGCAGAATTCCATGTGTTGCCTGATCCAGAAATCTTAATGTGGTTGAATGTGGTCCGAACTAGTTAGGGGAAGGTGTCCGGTGAAGAGGAAGAGGTCTCTGTCCAGTGATTTCAGTACAGGAGGAACAATCCATGGGGATCAGATTGAATCTAATTTCTCCCTCACTGGGATGTTATTTTTATCCTAGTGTCCTTGGATATTTACTACTAGGAAACTGTGTTCTCTCTATTTACTACTAGGAAACTGTGTTCCCTCTGAGTGAGTTAGTTTTTGGCCTCCATCTCACACATTTTTGTCCTAGCTCAAGAAAAATGGCCCCAGAGCAAATGAATTTATGCAGTAGCTCACAATTTTAATGCCAGTAGCTCACAAAATAGAAATTTTTGCTCACAAGACCCCACAGCTTAGAGGTAGCATTGCTAGGAATAAATCCTACTGGTGGCATTTTAGAAACCTTAGCAAAATTCTTGCTGTGAGGAAAGTCAGAATGCAGGCTGTTATTGATTGGTTTGGATTTTTGTAACAGTAAAGCAAAAGATGGCCTAATATGGATATTGGGAGAGGGAGTGATGGGTGCCATCCAGAACGGAATGAGGAAGGTAGGATGATAGAATCTGCTGTGTGAGATAATTGAGGCATGCCTGATTAACAGAGGCTAAGAGACAACTGATGTACCTGGCTTCATTGTGATTAGGTCCCCAGGGAAGGCTGTACTGCAAGGCAGATTGCTGGATGGTCCTAAGAGGTAGATTAAGAACATAAGAGAATGTAAGAGTAGCCATGTTGGATCCAGGACCAGTGCTAGGGAGTTGGCCAGGTAGGCCATCGCCTAGGGCGCAATCTGGTCATGGGTTGGTGGGCACCCCATCCCCATGTGCAGCCTCACTTTGCTGTCCCCTCTGCTGCTGAAGCAGCAGCAGGGGCAGTGGTGGCAGTGGCAATATGGACTACAGTTCCCAGAGAACTGCTCTGCTGCTGCCTGGGGAGGTGGGCAGCAAGATGGTGTTGCAGCTGGACCTGGGCGCCAGCAGCACCTCTGCTCCTCCTGCTGCTGGGCTGCCGAGGGTTGTCACAGCTGCTGGAGCTGCCTCCTGCAGTGCTGGGGCTGGCGGCTGGCAGCTGTGGCTGGCAGCCGGGGTCACTGAGGCTAGGCCACCATTAGTCACTGCCACTGCTGGAGCCACCTCCTCCTGCAACGCCAGGTCCATCAATAATAAGACCTCGATCCTCAAGGAGTTTCTGCTCCAACAGGAAGTGGACCTGGCTTGCGTGACCGAGACCTGGGTGCGGGACGGAGAGACAGTAGCTCTCTCCCAGATGACCCCCCCCCCAGGTTACTCGGTCTTTCACCAGTCACGGAATAACGGGCGGGGGGAGGGGTGGCGTTGTTCATATGGGAGGGTTACTCCTTTCGGGCTCTCCCGGCCCCAGAGATCAACGGCATCGAATGTGCCGGTCTGACGTGGGATGTTGGAGAGGGGTTGGCGGTCTGGCTGGTGTACCGTACGCCCAACGCACCAGCCAGCGCCTTACCATCACTATTGGAGGCAGTGGCGGGCTGGGCGTTGGAGTACCCGGGGCTCATGGTCCTGGGTGACTTCAATGTCCATGCCGATGACACGGCCTCCACTCAGGCGATGGATCTAGTGTCTTCCATGGCGACACTGGGGCTCTCTCAATTTGTCACAACTCCCACGGATCAGGCCGGGCACACATTAGACCTGATCTTTGCGTCCGGGATTTTGGTGAACGATATCGCGGTGGAAGCGGTTCCATGGTTGGATCACCTAGCCCTTAAGGCCCGTATGGAGATGTCGCCTCAACCCGGTATGGGCGGAGAGCCTATTTTGGCTCGCCCTCGGGGCTTGATGGACCCGGAACGGTTCCAAACAGCCCTGAGGGATCCCTGGCCCACTAGCAATTCCCTCGATGACCTGGTGAAAGTTTGGCAGGGCCAACTATCCAGGGCTATCGATGAAATTGCACCCCGGCGCCCTCTGCGCCCTCGTGTGAGGCTGGCCCCATGGTATACCTTGGAGCTACGCCAGCTGAAACAAGGGCTCAGACAACTAGAGAGGCGGTGGAGGCATACTCGGGACGAAGCGACGAGAACATCCTATAGAACGTTTATGAAGTCATATGAGATGGCAGTCAAGGCTGCAAAGAAAGAATACTTTGCAGCCAAGATTGCATCTGCAAATTCGCGCCCAGCACAATTGTTTAGAGTAATTGGGGATCTAATAACATTGCCACAAGGCAAACCAAACGTTAGAGAATTAGAGATAGGCTGTGAGGCATTTGCGAAATATTTTGCAGATAAAATCTCGTCGCTCCGCCAAGACCTGCCTATCACAATAGATACAGTGAGTGAAATTGAGGCCCCGCACCTGTCTTCGGATTTTACGCTGGGCCACTTTGACCCACTCAGCCTGGAGGAAGTCGATGGAATCCTCTCTGCTGCCCGCCCAACAACATGCGATTTGGACCCTTGCCCCTCTTGGCTGATTAAATCTTGCCAGAGGGAGCTTAGATGTCCTTTACGGGACATCATAAATAGATCCCTCTCAGAGGGGCATTTTCCAACACCTCTGAAAGAGGCCTTGGTCCTCCCCCTCTTGAAAAAACCTACAGCAGACCCGGCCGAATTGGCAAATTACCGACCGGTGTCTAATTTACCATTCTTAGGTAAAATTATAGAGAGGGCAGTGGCGCTGCAGCTACAGAGGTTTCTAGATGACGCTTCTGTCCTAGACCCGTGCCAGTCTGGTTTTCGGCCAGGCCACGGGACAGAGACGGTCCTGGTCGCCTTAGTAGATGACCTCCAACGGCAACTGGATCGAGGCGGTGTGGCAGTGCTGATGTTATTAGATCTGTCGGCTGCATTCGACACAGTCAACCATCAGCTGCTGATCCACCGCCTCGCCGACATAGGGGTTAGGAGGTTGGCCTTACAATGGCTTTCCTCCTTCCTCATGGGTCGGGGACAAAGGGTGGCAATTGGGGGTGAACGATCCCAGAGGCGCACACTAGATTGTGGGGTGCCTCAGGGAGCAGTTCTCTCCCCGATGTTATTTAACATCTATATGCGCCCCCTTGCCCAGATTGTCCGGAGGTTTGGGTTGGGTTGCCATCAATATGCAGATGACACCCAGCTCTATCTGCTAATGGACGGCCGGCCCGCCTCTGCCCCGGGGAGCCTAGATGAGGCCCTACAGGCTGTTGCAACATGGCTTAGGCTGAGTGGGCTGAAGCTGAACCCAGCGAAGACAGAGGTTCTCTGTGTGGGTCGTGGCGCTCTGGGGAAGGAAATATCTCTCCTGACCTTTGACGGTGCGCCGCTGAAGGCGGCGCAGCGGGTAAAGAGCTTGGGTGTTTTACTGGAGCCTTCATTATCAATGGAGGCCCAGATAACAGCCACTGCCAAGTCAGCATTTTTTCATCTGAAGCGGGCGAGGCAGTTGGCCCCTTTCCTAGAGCGCCGGGACCTAGCAACTGTGATCCATGCGATGGTCACCTCAAGATTGGACTACTGTAATGCCCTCTACATGGGGCTGCCTCTGTGCAGGACCCAGAGATTGCAGCTAGTGCAGAACGCGGTGGCCAGGCTGCTGCTTGGCCTCCCAAAATGGGAGCATATACGGCCGGGGCTACGCGAACTGCACTGGCTGCCGATTGTATACCGGGTCCAGTACAAAGTGCTGGTGATTACCTTTAAAGCCCTATATGGCCGAGGACCGACCTACCTGAGGGACCGTCTCTCCCCGTATGAGCCCCAGAGAGCACTGAGGTCAGTAGGTAAAAACAGATTGACCACCCCTGGGCCAAAAGAAGTTAAACTTCGGACTACCTATGCACGGGCCTTCTCTACCGCGGCCCCATGTTTGTGGAATCAACTCCCAGAGGACGTGCGGGCCCTGCGGAACCTTGATCAGTTCCGCAGGGCCTGCAAGACCACCCTTTTCAAACAGGCATTCATGAACGGCTGACCAAGTCCACAAAGAAACATCAAAATGGTCCAGTCTGGAGATCCGCCATCATTACACAAATTGACAGGCATAGCGTCGATTAATAACGGTACTGTCAGATTTAACTTAATGTTTTTAGACTCAGTAACTGTTTTAACTAATGTATTAATCGGTTTGGGGTTAATTTAATGTTTTGTTAAATGTATTGTTATTTTGCTGTTGTTAGCCGCCCTGAGCCTGCTTGGCGGGGGAGGGCGGGATATAAATAAAATTTTACTTTACTTACTTACTTACTTACTTACTCCAGCTTCTGCCTGCTCTTCCTGCCTCCTGGCCCCACACCCCAAGCACTTCCACTACCAGGAGGCAGCCCTTGCCACTGTTGCTGCCTCCTCTGAAACTGGCATGGCCCATGCCTCTCTCCTCCTCCTCCTGGCTTGCTGCACAGTGAGGGACAGGACTCAAAGAGGCTCAGACCAAGGAGCCTGGAGCCACACACACACACCTATCCCCTTGCTCCTCCCCGGAGTTCCACTTTTAGTTTCATTTGTGCCCCAGCTGCCACTGCTGCCTGCACGGCTCTCAGGGGCCGAGCCGCAGGGGTGGTCACCTGCCTGTCCCAGGTAAGCAGCTGGGGTGGGGCGGGGTTTCTGTGGAGAAGGCAGACTTTGTTTCCAGTGAGCCCAGCAGCAACAGCAAGTGGGGCCAGGGAATGCCTGCGGTCTCTGCCTCTTCCAAGACAAGGCTGATGGAAAAGAAGGCCACTCTGGTACCCAGAGACTGTGCAGAGCTCCCCCTAGGGCACCACTGGGATCTCACAGCCTTCTCTGCCTCATGCTGGTTGCCCAGGCCTTCAACTAGCCTGTCTTTTTGCCATTTGCACAGCGGGGCAAGAGTTCTCATGCAAATGAGCAACATAAAAGTTTGAAAGGGGCTGAAGGAAGGCACCCTCTCCCTAGACTTTATTTCAAACAAGAAACAAACAAGAGACCAAGCCCTGTGAGAAGGAAAGGCTGAGGAACTTGGGAATGTTCATTCTGGAGGAGAGGAGGTGGGGGGCAGGATCCCTGTCTTGAAGTATCTGAAGGGCTGTTGTCATTTAGAAGAGGAGGTCAGGGAGCTGTTTCTGTTGGCAGCAGAGGAAAGAACTTGCAAGAATGGGTTTAAATTAAGGGCAGGACGGTAACGGTTGGATATTAGGAAAAACCTTTTTTACAGTTGCAGATGTGACTAGCTGGGACTAGATGGCCTCTATGGCAAAATAGGCAGCTGTCTAGGGCCCCCATATCATTTGCAAATGATCCTGGAATGTAAGTGCTTAATATGAATATTTTACACATTGGTATCTCAGGGTTGGCTGCAGGGAAAGGGGAATGAGCTAGTTTAGGATTTCAAGATTTTAAAACATGATTGGGAGAGGCTGGTGGAAATTTGCTAGGTAGTTTCAAACTATCCTTTAAGAGCTGCTCTTTATGATGCTACTTCAGCATAAGAAACACCTATTAGTCCAAAGCAGGCCTGCAACTCTATCAAAGGAGCATCACATAGCAGATAACTTATGACAAATCTAAACATATGGGATTGTCTGAGCTTCTTGACTATTGCTTGGGTGGTTCTGTCTGGCCATCTAGTACATTTTTATTACATCTTTCCTACAGTGTATTCTCATGCCCATCTTGTGAGGCAGGATGAGGATTTGAACTAGGATTTCTCACATCTAGCCAGGCTAACCCAATGTTGTCAGATCTTGGAAGCTAGTTAGTATTTGGCTGGAAGACCACCCAGGAAGTCCAGGTCATGATGCAAAGGAGGCAGTGGCAAACTACCTCTGAAGAGGGAGGCAGTGGTGAGTTACTTGCCTTGAAAACCCCATGAAGGGTCACCATATGTTGGCTGTGACTTGAAGGCACTTTCCTCTACAGTGAATGCTCTAACTGCAAGGTAGATTAAAAGCTCTATTTGTTTGTGAACAATACATGTGCTAAAACTGTTTTCTGTTTGAGAAACAAAATCAAAGATTGATGTATTACTTATTCTCACAATTTTTTTTAAAAAAATTAAACTTAAAAAAAAATGTAAAAAGTTTTAAGTTTTGTGCTTTTCATTTTTTCTATATTTCTTCTGTTTTTAAAAATTGGGGTTTTTTGGGGGTGCAAGTAGGTAGCCTCACCTAGGGCATCAAAAAGTCTGGCACCAACCCTGGTTAGATCAGGCCAATGGCCCATCCAGTCCAATACTCTGTCACATAGTAGCCAAAAAAACAGATACCATCACGAGGTCCATCAGTGAGACCAGGACACTAGAAACCCTCCCACTGGTGTCCTTCCACCCAGCACCAAGAATACAGAGCATCACTTGCCCCAGACAGAGTGTTCCATCTATACCTTGTGGCTAATAGCCACTGATGTACCTCTGCTCCATATGTTTATTCAATCCCCTTTTGAAGCTGTCTATGCATGTAGCTGTCTATGCATGTAGCTATGCATTACTTTGCACTGAGCCACATTGAACCTCATTTGCCATGTTGATGCCCACTTGCCCATCCTCAACAGATCCCTTTGGAGTGCCTGGTTCTCACCACCCTGAACAATTTAGTGTCATTTGCAAACTTAGCCACTTCACTGCTTACTCCCAACTCGAAATCATTAACGAACAATTTAAAAAGCATCGGGCCCAGTACTGAGCCCTGCAGCACCCCACTGCTTACCACCCTGCACTGTGAAAATTGCCCATTTATACTCACTCTCTGTTTCGTATTAAGTAGTCAGCTTTTGACCCACAAGAGGATTTGTCCTTTTACCCCATGACTATTGAGCTTACTTAGGAGCCATTAATGAGGAACTTTATCAAAAGCTTTCTGGAAGTTAAGGTAAACAACATCTGTTGGGTCCCCCTTGTCCGCATGTTTGTTCACCCTCTCAAAGAACTGTAACAGGTTAGTGTAACAGGTAATCTTCCCTTACAGAACTCATGCTGAGTCTTCCTCAATAGCTTTTGTTCATCAGTGTGCCTAATTCTCTCTTTAATAATGGTTTCCACTAACTTACCTGGTATTGACATCAGACTGTCTGGCCTGTAATTTCCCAGATTTCCTCTGGAACCCTTTTTAAAGATGGAGGTGACATTAGCTACCTTCCAGTCCTCAGGAATAGAGGCAGATTTTAATGAAAGATTACATATTTTTGTCAGGAGAGCCACAAGTTCACCTTTGAGTTCTTTCAGAACTCTTGGATGTATGCCATCTGGGCCTGGTGATTTATCAGTTTTAAAATTGTCTATCAGTCATAGGACCTTCTCTCTCATTCATTATTGACCAGCAATTGTTCTGTGTTATTGTTCTGCAGTAATTTTATTGAGTCGCAGGAAGCCAGAGAACAGAACTATTGACAGGGAAATATTCAGGTACTCTGGGGAACTTGGCTATTTCCTCATGAGTTTAGTGCCTCCCTGATTGCCAGTAGTATGATCTTAATTTCTCAGCTTTAATATCAAACAAGGAGTCTCTCCCACAATCTCAGATAGCATTTGGCCTGAGAAATCATGAAGGTGACCTAAAAACATAGCTTCTCACCCAAGGCTACTGGTGGGGCTACAAAGCAAGCATGCACATTATAATAAAATTAAGCCAAACTTTTAAAAAAAATCATAAAGGGTAATGATCTTCATAAACAAAAACATTTCTGCCTTCTTTTGAGTTTGCCTCCTCTACCCTTTTGTTGTAAAGCTTGATAAGATATAATGAGAGAGAGGAATTTCACTTACAAACATGGCAACTGCATACCCTGTGCATTAAAATGAGATATCTGCTTTGGTTATTTGGAACTCCTGCCCTCCTATCATCTATTTGCAGAAGTTTGTTACTCAATTCACATTCATGTCATCTCTGCAGAGAATAACAGGCTGATGACATTTCAGTTAATCATCATCTTCCTCTTCTGTGACAGCCTGCCAGCAGCCTTTTAGAAAATAAACTTGTGGAATTGCTTTAAAAGGAAGATTTTTCTCATCCTTCGGGGGGGGGGAGGGGTGGACACTGTTAAACTGACTGTCTGAGATTATTCCAGAGGCTTCTTATTACTCCTCTGTCTTTTTTTTTGGGGGGGGGGGGCGGAGTGCTATGTCAAACTTGCTCAGCATCATTCCTGACCACTAAGATTAGATTAGATTAGATTAGATAATTTTATTTATATCCCGCCCTCCCCGCCAGGGCAGGCTCAGGGCGGCTAACAGTAACAGTAACATTCCATTGTATAAAAACAAGGTTACATTCAACATTAAAATTCTAATAGATTTAAAATTAATTACAGTTATAAAAGTGCTAATGCTATTGCTATTTGTTCTTTATTATGATGGCGGTATCATTAGTACTTAATTTTCTACATCATCGAAAGCCAGTCGGAAGAGGAAAGTCTTGCAGGCCCTGCGGAATTGTTCAAGATCCCGCAGGGCCCGCATTTCCTCTGGAAGTTGGTTCCATAAGCTCGGGGCCACAGAGGAGAAGGCCCGATTGCGGGTGCATTGCAACTTCACCTCTCTTGGTCCGGGGATAGTCAGCAAGTTTTTTCCAGCTGACCTCAGTGCTCTCTGGGGTTCACTAATCATAATTTCTCAGGTTTTGCTACAGTGCAGAGCTCTTTTTTTTTTTGGTAGAAAAAGTCCAGCAGGAATCATTTGCATATTAGGCCACAGCCCTTGACACCAAGCTAGCCAGAACTGCGTTCCTGCTCAAAGAAAGCCCTGCTACAGTGTGTTTAATAGGAAGAAAAGCAATCACCATACATTGATGCTAAGTATGTTTGTCTTGCAACTGAGGAGTCAAATAACTAAAAACGTCCAGTGGTGCCATGCCTGGTTTCACCTGGGTGGCTGGGGGACCCTGGTCTGGAACCTGTTGCCATTATAGTAACCACATGCCCCATCACACCAGAGAACCACAGATGCATTATTAGGAATCTCACCAGCCCCACCATTCCCAAAAACAACAGGATGGCCAAAGACCTGTGGGCAGAAATGCTGCTGTGGAGCCCATTGCCATAGCTTGGAGCAGGAGTGGCCAAACTGTGGCTCTCAGAGCCCCCACCCCCACCTCATCGGCCGGCTCGGAGAAGGGATTTCTCTCTTTAAATAACTTCTCCAAGCCAAGCCAGCCGGTGGCTTGGAGAATGCATTTAAAGTTGCTTTTTCCCGCCTCTCTCCCCCAACTATTTGCTTTCCTTCCTTCCTTGCAACTCTCAAACATCTGACGTTCATGTCTTGTGGCTCTCAAATATCTGCCATTTATTCTGTGTGGCTCTTACATTAAGCAAGTTTGGCCACCTGTGGCTTGGAGGCTGGCCCACTTTAGCTTTTAGAGCCTGCCTCAATCCAGGAGGGGCAGACAAATGAAGACCTGTTCAACACCCTTCCATTGCTTCTAGAAAGGCTTGAGAGTCGGGGAAAGAACAGATATTGGGCACTAAAAGTAAGGAAGGTGGGATTGCCCCCTTGATGGATATAGATTTAAGAAGAGCCCAGGAAACAGGCTGAGGAGGAGGAAGAAGAAGAAGAATTGCAGATTTATATCCTGCCCTTCTCCCTGAATCAGAGACTCAGAGCAGCTTACAATCTCCTATGTCTTCTCCCCTCACAACAGACACCCTGTGAGGTGGGTGGGGCTGGAGAGGGCTCTCACAACAGCTGCCCTTTCAAGGACAACCTCTGCCAGAGCTATGGCTGACCCAAGGCCATTCCAGCAGGTGCAAGTGGAGGAGCGGGGAATCAAACCTGGTTCTCCCAGGTAAGAGTCCGCACACTTAACCACTGCACCAAACTGGCTCATCAGCTTGCACACACACACACACACACACACAGGTTTGAGTCTAGCAGTGAGACTGAGGAACCAGGTGAAGCAACCTCCTCTCTATTGTGAGGGGGCCAGCAGGAGCCCAGGTATGAGATCCCATTCTTCTTAAATGGAATAATCCAAGGAGACCTTCTCTTTCCACGCCAAAGGGTTTTATTATCTGTTTGCTCACCCACTGTAGAGATCAAAGAAGCCTTTCCTGAAGTCTCTGAGAGACTTTTATTTTAAACCTCCAAAATATCGCTTCCCTACTAAGCGTCATTGTCTTGTATGGGAGGTATAGGGTTGCCAACCTTCAGGTGGTGGCTGGAGATCTCTAGGAACTACAGCAGATCTCCATGTGACAGAGATCAGTTCACCTGAGCAAATGGTTGCTTTGGAAGGTGGACTTTATGTTGGCATTATTACCAACTGAAGTCACTCCCCTCTGTAGACTCCAGCACTTCCAAAAAAATCTCCAGAAATTTCCTAACCTAGAGTTGGCAACCCTACTTAACCATCTCATAGTCTCTGACCAGGTAGCCATTAGCATTTTGAAAGCATTGGGCTGAGTGAGGCTTAACTCTCCCCCCCAACCCCCCCCCCCAGCAACATACATATGTATGCTCTTTGCTAAGACAGAGAAAACTTGGTTTGCTGTTCAGTCGCACAGTCGAATCTGATTTTTTGCGATCCCATGGACAAAGTCACGCCACGCCCTCCTGTCTTCTACCATCCTCTGAAGTCTGCTCAAATTTCTCAGGAGACATGTGAGGTGGGCTGGTACTCCCATCTCTTTAAGGACTTCCCACAGTTTGTTGTGATCCACACAATCAAAGGCTTTAGCGTAATCAGTGCTTTCTCCATAATCCAGTGAATGTTGACAATTTGATCTCTAGTTCCTCTACCTCTCTGAAACCCTTTTGTTACTGTCCATGGGGTTTTCTTGGCAAGGATACTTCTCCAGTGGATCACATTTTTCTGGGATCTCAGCTGTAGCCTGTCCATTTTGAATGGCCCTGCATGGCATAGTCCAGGGGTGGCCAACGGTAGCTCTCCAGATATTTTTTGCCTACAACTCCCATCAGCTCCAGCCATTGGCCATGCTGGCTGGGGCTGATTAGAGTTGTAGGCAAAAAACATTTGGAGAGCTACCATTGGCCACCAGCCCCGTAGCCAGGATTTGAAGAATTGGGGGCCCCTGATTTTTTTCAGGGGGCACATAGTGGCCCCAATCACCATGGCCTTCTCTCCTACCACTGCTAAGGAGGAAAGCTGCCAGCTCGCTGCCATACAACCTTCCCCCTTCCCCCAGCTGCCCCAAGGTGATCCCTTTCCATCCCTCTTCCAGCAGCTCTGGTGAGGAGCCACTCAGAGGCACACTGGTGGGGAGCCACTCAGAGGCACACTGGTGGGGAGCCACTCAGAGGTTTAGATATGTGCCACATGGTCTTCTGCCCTTACCTGTAGCATGATCCAGCTAGGCAAGCCCAGTGGGACAAGGGGAGGGGGTGGAAGACGCCACAAGACCTCCCATTCAGATTTCTTCCTGTTGAAGGGTGAGCCAAGGCTGCCCAAGCGCAGCTTCCACCCTTGCTCGAGTGGCCAGCGAGACCAGGCCAGAAAACCCCTGCAGGCGAACATCACCTCTCCACTGATCCCCAGCCCCGGACTGCAGCCGGGACTTCCATTTGTGTGTGCCAGTCTACTGTACCCTGCCCTGTCTGCAATGGAGCGATCTGCCCCCTATGCCCACCACCCCACCTGAGGGCCAGAACAGGCTCTTCTTGCAGGCACCTCTAGCCCAACGACAGCCCAATGTGGAGCTTAACTTTCAGTCCTGGGCGCTAAAAGTGCCCTGTTGTTTCTGCTTGCTGGGGAGTCAGAGATTTCTTCCAGCCCCAAAGCAAGCAGAAGCAACAGTGTATGATGACGGCAGAATGGAGAAGGATGCAGCCGAGGCACTGGAGGCTGGTTAGGGGCCCCAGCCTAGCAGTCAGGAGGCTGTGCCCCCACAGGCCCCCTCGTAGCTACGTGCCTATAGCCCACAGCCTCACTGAACCGCACAAGCCCTCTCGCCACGTCAAGGCAGCAATCCATGAGAGAGGGTAAAGGTAGTCCCCTGTGGAGGCACCAGTTGTTTCCAACTTTGGGCTCACATCACATCACGACTGTTCATGACAGACTTTTTATGGGCTGGTTTGCCATTGCCTTCCCCAGTCATCTACACTCCCTCACTTGGTGAGGGAAAACTTGGTGCCTATCCTCAAACCCCTCACCCCCCAGTTTCAAAAATATTGGACCTGGGGTTTCAATTCTATGAGCACCAAAAGAAGGTACTCCCATCCTCCATTATTTCCAATGAAAGGAAGGAATTTAAAAGGTGTGCAGTTCCCTTCGGAGTTCAATTGTGCTTGTCAGAACCTTGCTCTTGGCTCCACACCCAAAGTCTCCTCCACTCCTAAAGTTCCCAGATATTTCTTGAGTTGGACCTGGCAATCCTATAACACAACAATTGCAATTATTACAACATTAGTATTGGGGGAAAGGCAGTTGTAGTAGAGCCAAAGGCATTTATCAGGAAGTTTGTGACTGGGGCTAGAATGGATGTGGTCAAGCATAGAAGAAGAAGACTGTAGATTTATTCCCCCCGCCACCTTCTCTCTGAACCAAAGACTCAGAGTGGCTTCCAATCTCCTATATCTTCTCCCCCCACACCAGACACTTTGTGAGGTGGGTGGGGCTGAGAGGGCTCTCACAGCAGCTGCCCTTTCAAGAACAACTCCTGTGTAGGGCCCTCTGCTGCCTGTAGGGGTGACCCCTGACCTTTCCAGCTGTCATAAAGCTGACATATAATTTAGTTATCAGTCATCAATTTGTGTCAGAAAATAATAATTTTTTAAAAAGTTATTTTTACTACTTTTTAAAAAATCAGTAATATATCTTAACATCCTACCTTTTCTCTTTGGTGACTGTAAAAAGCTTTTCACAAATGCAGAAACAGAGAAGTATGTACTGTATTTTTCGCACCATAAGACGCACTTTCCCCCCCAAAAAAAGTGGGAGGAAAAGTGTGTGTGTCTTATGGAGCGAAGGTACCATACGTACCTTCCTGGGGGGGGGGGGGGGATATCCGCTGCGTCAGTCCGGCGCTTCCCGCGCCTGCCTGCCTGGCTCCAGCTCTGACGCTACAGCAAGCGCCAGGATCGCTCCCTCCGCCCTCCGATCCCAGCGCTTGCTTTAAGCATCAGAGCTGAAGCCATGCAAACAGGCAGGGAGAAAGCACGCCGCCCGCTCCACAGCCAGCGCTTGCAAAGCGCTGGGTTTGCGGAGGGGGCGGGTGCTTCCTCTCTTCCTGACTGCCTGGCTTCAGCTGCTGCTGATAGCAAGGGCTGGGATCGAAGCCTCCGATCCCAGCCCTTGCTATCAGCAGAAGCTGAAGCCAAGCACAGAGGAATCACCCCCCCCTCCGCAAACCCAGCGCTTCGCGAAGCGCTGCGTTTGCAGAGGGGGGGGCTTTCTCTGTTCCTATCTGCGTGGCTTCAGCTGCTGCTTATAGCAGGGGCTGGGATCCCAGTCCCTGCTATAAGCAGCAGCTGAAGCCAGAACAGAGGAATCACCCCCCCCCCCCCCGCTCCGCAAACCCAGCCCCTGGGATCCCAGCTCCTGCTATAAGCAGCAGCTGAAGCCAGAACAGAGGAATCACCCCCCCCCCCCCGCTCCGCAAACCCAGCCCCTGGGATCCCAGCTCCTGCTATAAGCAGCAGCTGAAGCCAGGACAGAGGAATCACACACCCCTCCGCAAACCCAGCGCTTCCCGAAGTGCTGCGTTTGCGGAGGGGGGGCTTTCTCTGTTCCTATCTGCGTGGCTTCAACTGCTGCTTATAGCAGGGGCTGGGAACCCAGCCCCTGCTATAAGCAGCAGCTGAAGCCAGGACAGAGGAATCACCCCCCCTCCGCAAACCCAGCGCTTCCTGAAGCGCTGCGTTTGCGGAGGGGGGGGCTTTCTCTGTTCCTATCTGCGTGGCTTCAGCTGCTGCTTATAGCAGGGGCTGGGATCCCAGCCCTTGCTATAAGCAGCAGCTGAAGCCAGGCAGATAGGAACAGAGGAGCATGCTTTTTCCGTGCCTGCGTGCCTGGCTGGCAGACAAGGGCGAGATCGCTCCCTCTGCCCCCACCGCAAACCCAGCACTTTGCAGGGAGCGATCTCGCTGCTTGTCTCCCAGCCAGGCACGCAGGCGCGGAGAAAGCATGTTCCTTTGTTCCTATCTGCCTGGCTTGCTGGAAGAAGGTGGAGCCAGGCAGGCAGGCACGGGGGAAGCGCTGGGATCGGAGGCGGAGGCAGTAGATCGCCCCCCAGGAGGAAAGTGCATCCTATGGACCAGAGCGCCTTATAGTCCGAAAAATACGGTAATTCTTTTACCCCTTGGTCATCCAAGGGCCCTACTGCCTCCCTGGCTGGTTTCCTGCTTCTAATATATTTGAAGAAATTTTTATTGTTGGTCTTTATGTTTTTTGCAATATGCTCCTCATAGTCCCTTTTTGCCTGATCACAGTCTTGCCACAGCCTGTGTTCCCTTTTATTAATCTCACTTGGACTAGCTTTCCACCGCTTAAAGGAGTTCTTCTTACGTTTTACAGCTTCCATTACTTTGTTTGTTAACCATGCAGGTCTTTTCTTATATCTGTTTGTGCCTTTCCTAACTTGTGGTATATATTTTATCTGAGCTTCTAGGATTGTAGTTTTAAATAGCCTCCAAGCTTCTACAAGGGTTTTGACTGTATTTATCTTTCCTTTCAGTTTCCTCTTCACATGCCTCCTCATCTCAGAGAATTTACCCCTTTTAAAGTTAAACGTGGTTGTACTGGTCTTTTGGGGCAACTCTCTATTTATACAAATGGTGAAATCAATAACATTATGGTCACTGCTCCCAAGCGGTGTGATCACTTTTACATCTCTCACCAAGTCTTGGGCATTACTTAGGACCAAATCCAGGATCGCCCCACCCCTGGTAGGTTCTGAGACCATCTGTTCCATAGCACAGTCATTGAGAGCATCTAGAAACTCAATCTCTTTCTCTCGACCAGAATACATATTGACCCAATCAATCTGCGGATAGTTAAAATCACCTATGACGACACAGTTTTTACATCTAGCCACCAACTTTAAGCCTTCCATCATATTATATTCATCCTCTATCTTTTGATTTGGTGGGCGATAATGAACTCCTATAGTTAAATTTTCTTTTGGGCCCTCTATTTCAACCCAAAGCATTTCTCAAAGGGAGTCTAATTTTCTAACCTCAGTCTTACTAGACCGTATGCCCTCTCTGACATACAGAGCCACCTCACTTCCCACCCGTCCCTCCCTATCTTTCCAGTATAACTTATATCCAGGAATCACCGTGTTCCACTGATTCTCCTCATTCCACCAAGTTTCTGAAATTCCCACAGTGTCTATGTTTTCTCCCAACAGTAAACATTCCAACTCACCAATTTTACTCTGAAGACTTCTAGCATTTATGTACAAACATCTATAGTTTTCCAGGCAAACTAGGCCTGCCACCTTCCTCCTGCCACCTCGATACTCTGGCAGGCAGTCCATTCTTTTTGTCACCATCTCAGTGGACAACTCTGATCCATTACATGGTAGAAAAGTATCAGCTAACCCTTCATCTCTTTGAGATGAGGCTTCCCGAACCAGAAACATTTCATCTCCTGTCGGCTTTCCCCCAAGATTTAGTTTAAAAACTTTCCCCCAATATTTAGTTTAAAAACTCAGACAGGTATTGTCTGAGATGTGAGATTTCCCTTTGTGGAATGAAACCAGCCTGATTTTCATGGATATAATTGCCTATAAAATGGTTCAATCTGGCTGTCAATATTGAGGTGAATAATTTATAGCCATTATTGAGTAGGGAAATTGGCCGGTAAGACTTGGTATTGAGAGGAATTATGTCTTTTTTGGGTATGAGAACTATTTTAGCTTGCAACCAAGAGTCTGGCATTTGACCATTTTCCAAAATAAAGTTACAAACATCTGTAAGGTGAGGGGTTAAGGATGTAGCAAATTTTTTGTAGAATTCGGAAAGTAATCTGTCCCTTCCTGGGGATTTGTTTGGTTTAGCAGATTTAATGGCATATGAACCTCAAGAGAGGTTATAGGTGAGTCTTTAAAATGCTGGTGTTCTGGGGAGAGTTTCTTAACTAGATTTTGAGAATGTAAAAAGTTCTTTATCGCCATGGGGTTTGGGTTATCAGATGAGTAAAGTCGCTGGTAGAATTATTGAAAAACTTCAAGATTTTTTGTATTGGAAGAGCAAATTGTGCCAGATGGATCTCTAATAAGATGGATGTACCTCTCAGCTAGTTCCTTTTGGATTTTCCAAGACAAGAACTTTAGGGATGCAGGATGGTTATGCCAGTAGGATTGTTTGAGAAAAAAGGAAGTTTTTCCTAAGCTGAATAGATTCCATCAGATCCAGTTTTTTCCTATCCAACAATAATTTATGGTAAATTCTTTTAGATCCTGTTAAATTGTGTTTTTGTTCTAGTGTTTGAATATTGGCCAACTTGTCCTACTTAAGTTACTGTTTTCTCTTTTTGTAGAATGAAGATAACGAAATACATTTGCCACGCAGGACGGCTTTCATGGCATCCCAGACCGTGATTTGAGAGGCATCACAGTTGGAATTAGTTTTGAAATAAAATTGAATTTCTTTTTCAATTTATGTGCACGCTTCTTGGTTATATAATAAGGATTTGTTTCATGACCAGGTATGGGGAAATGGTTCCTGGGTCAGTAAATTTAAAGTGCATTCCACCCACGTGGAATCTGAGAGCATTCTCAGTCCAATACCTGTTCGTGAAATGTGATGCCTGAGAGAGGTTGAAACTAAAAAGAAATCAATCCTTGTAAAAATGTCAAGGGTTGGGGAGTAATAGGTGTAATCCTTAACACCAGTATTCTGAGGTCTCCATATTTCACAGAGATCAGATTGGGACAAAACTGCTTGCATTGGATATGTTAATTCAGGGCTGGAAGATTTTGGTTTGTATGACCTATCCCATTTTGGGTCTAGAATCTTGGAGATGAAAGGCTTAACTGACTTCAGGTTTCAGAAGGCAGAGATACACTATCAAGTACCCAGATTCCTTTTCTGACCACTCCAGGGATCACTCCAATCTTTGAGCTACTTCCCTTATCAACAGGGCAGGGAATCATTTTTCTAACTAGAAGATCTGGCCCAAAGAGGGTTCTTCACCAATCCTCCCACTCCTCTTTGCCAACCTTCCCAGTCCTCAGTTAGTGCTAAACTTTTCTCAGTGAGTCCTAAACTCTCCTCAATCAGGGCTAAACTGTTCCAGTTCTGTCAGAACTTAACCGAGTTCTCTTTAGCAGTCACTTCCCAAGTCTTTTCTGCTCAATTGACAATAACCAATCACATTTCTTTGAGCAGAAAAAAGCTCTCTGGCCCCATGAGGCAATAACCCTACACAGTCTATTACATGTTTACAACACTTACGAGCTTTTAAGAACTTTAAGTTTCAAAGGTGGTGGGAAGGTCAAGCAGGATAAAAACAGAGTAGAGACCTTTTATCTGTTATGAGAAGACTGAAATCTATTTTGGTATGAACAGTTTCAGAAGAGTGCAGAGGGAGGATGCAGTGGTCAAAAAAATCCTGAAAGAGAAAATGTTTGCGCGAGAGGTATAAAAGTGGTTCACTGTAGGAGTATGGACTCAAAAGACAGAACATAAATTAGATGGTGATTAGGGAAATTTTTTAAAAAATTATAACTACATTTAATGATACAATCAGAAATAACATTCAGTTGCACTAAGAGTACAGTACCAATGCACAATCAGAAGTTCACTGAGGCTTCTATACCTGGAAAAGTTTTAGAACAAATCATCAGTCAGTCCTGGAACATTTAGAAAGGATGGCTGTGATTACTAAGAGCCAGCATGGGTTTCTCAAGAACAAGTCATGTCAGACTAACCTGATCTCTTTTTTTGAGAAAGTGATTACTTTGCTGGATCAGGGGGATGCTGCAGACATCATTTATCTTGATTTCAGTAAGGCTTTTGATAAGGTTCCACATACTATCCTTGTTGACAAGTTGGTAAAATGTGGTTTTGATCCTGTTACCGTTAGGTGGATCTGTAACTGGTTGACAGATTGCACCCAAAGAGTGCTTGTGAATAGTTCCTCATCCTCTTGGAGAGGAGTGACAAGTGGAGTGCCTCAAGGATCGGTCCTGGGACCTGTTTTGTTCAACATCTTTATAAATGATTTGGATGAAGGAATAGAGGGAATGCTTATTAAATTTGCCGATGATACTAAATTGGGAGGGGTTGCAAATACAGTAGAAGACATAAACAGGATACAGGATGACTTTGACAGGCTGGAAAACTGGGCTAAAATCAATAAAATGAATTTTAACAGGGAGAAATGTAAAGCTATGCATTTAGGTAAGAAAAAATCCAATGCAGGGTTATAGGATGAGGGAGACTTGTCTTAGCAGTAGCATGTGCAAAAAGGATCTAGGGATCTTTGTGGATCATATGCTGAACATGAGTCAACAGTGTGATGCGGTGGTTAAAAAGGCAAATGCAATTTTGGGCTGTATCAACAGAAGTATAGTGTCCAGATCACATGATGTGATGGCATTGCTTTACTCTGCTCTGGTAAGACCTCACCTGGAGTATTGTGTTCAGTTTTGGGCACCACATTTTAAGAAGGATATAGACAAGCTGGAATGGATACAGAGGAGGGCAATGAAGATGGTGAAAGGTCTGGAGACCAAGTCCTATGAGGAAAGGTTGAAGGAGCTGGGCATTTTTAGCCTGGAGAGGAGGCGGCTGAGAGGTGATATGATCACCATCTTCAAATACTTGAAGGGCTGTCATCTAGAGGATGGTGTGGAATTGTTTTCTTTGGCCCCAGAAAGTAGGACCAGAACCGATGGGTTAAAATTAAATCAAAAGAGTTTCCAGCTCAACATTAGGAAGAACTTCCTGACAGAGTGATTCCTCAGTGGAACAGGCTTCTTCGGGAGGTGGTGGGCTCTCCTTCCTTGGAGGTTTTTAAACAGAGGCTAGATGGCCATCTGACAGCAATGAAGAGCCTGTAAATTTAGGGGGAGGTGTTTGTGAGTTTCCTGCATTGTGCAGGGGTCTGGATTAGCTGACACTGAAGATCCCTTCCAACTCTATGATTCTATGATTCTATAAAAGGCAAAGTTACTCAGCGACATCTTCCTGGCTTCTGGAAGGCAGATGAATGCAGGCGTCTTGGAGGGTGTTCTGGCCCTGGTTTGGAAAGCTTGGGCAGTTTAATCTGGAGAGCAGTTAAAAGGTCACATCCTGAGGTAAAATCAAAGGCAGTCAGACGTTGTCCCTGATGGATGACGGTGATCTGAGTGTGAGAAGATCATTGAAAATGGATGTTGTGCTTGGTAAGTTTATTCAGGAAGGGCTTCATTTCTTTTCTCTGCAGAAAGGTTTCCAGACAGAGATCAAGAAGTGTGAGGATTTTCTTGTTATTAAACAGCAAGTCATCTGCTGAACATGCTTTTTGGAGGATGGTGTACGTGGTCCTGGAGTCAGGAAGTGAGGCCAGTATATCACATGGAAAGTCCCAGGTTTTAGATGGTGGAGCTCCCAAACAGAATGCTGAGTCAATAAGTGGGGCAACGCCTTTTTTAAGCCCCAGATCTGAAGCAAGCCAGTTGACTAGGAAAACCCGAATCTCTTGGTTTCCTTCTGCTTGTTCAGGCAGGCCCCGAAATTTGATATTATGGGCCCTTAGTTTATTTTCTAAATAAAGAATTTTGTCTTGGAGCCAGATTCCGGATTGCCACAGTGACGCAATTTCGTCCTGCGCTTTGGAGGCCATTTCGTAGGCTGAATTGGCTGTCTGAGTTACAGCAGACAAAGTTTCATTTATTTTTTTAAAGCTCCTCTTGGATGGGGGAATGTTCTTTGAAATATGTTTGCCAATGCTGGTTTTGAGACAGGCAATTGTGCTATAAAAAGCATGAGCGGTAAGAGGGGATTCGTCCGGGGACACAGGAGACCCGTCTGCCATCTTACCTTCGGTGTTAAGGCCACCGTCAGAGGTCGTACTTTTGTTCCCTGAAGGGAAATATTTTTCCACTGATTGAGGTGCTGTTTTATTTTTGTTAAGGTTACCTTTTTCCATCTTCGGAGTAAGATTTCTGGCATTTTGTGGGAGCAGAGAGAGTGCTAGTAAGGGGGACAAACTGGGAGCGTCCGCCATGAGCTCCATTGCCCTGCCCTCCTGTTGCTCCGCCCTCCTCCTGACTGCTCATATTTAGTTTACAGTCCACTAGTACCCCAAGATCTCTTTTGCACACACTACTTTCCAAAAGTGCATTCCCCCATCCAGTATTTGTGCTTCACATTTTTGTGGCCCAGATGTAAGACTTTGCACTTTGTTGAATTGCATCCTGTTTGCAGCTGCCCACTTCTCCAGATTATTCAGATCTTGTTGAATTTTAACACTATCCTCATGGGTGTTTGCTACTTTCCCCAATTTGGTATCATCAGCAAATTTTATGAGCAGCCCTTCCACCCCTTCATCCAGTGCTGAAAAAAACCAAGCCCAAAACTGAGCACTGTGGCACCCCACTGGACACCTCTCTCCAATTTGATGAAACTGCATTGACAACAACTCTTCGGGTATGGTCCTCTAACTATTTTCCCCTCCTACTCTGGCTTCACTGCACTTATTTGTCTATGGCTGCCCCACTCGTTCATGTGTGTATGTGTGTGTGTGTGTGTGTGAGAGAGAGAGAGAGATACTGACCCAGCTCAGCAAACTGAGGGAAGAGACATTCTGATAGGCAAACTGGAAGACTGTGGACTGGACTATAGACCAGTTCAGTGGATAGGAAAAATGGAGGGAGAGGGGGCACTCACTGCCTGCTGCTGTGGCCAGGTGGTGCCCTAGGCGGCTGCCTACCTGGCCTACCTGGACGCATCGGCACTGCATACAACCAAGTTCCCAAAATCCTCCTATATACACAGACTGGGGATTGCTAATCTTTTAAGAGCTATCTCCCTTTTAACTAGGCAAGAATTACTTCTCTTAACTAGAAGCAATTTCCCTTTTCAGCTTGAATGGGAATCCTCTCTGATCCTCTCACTCCTTTTGACTCCTTACCAGTCCACAGTCTGTGCTTAACTATCTCTTCTTCAACTGTCAGTTACCAACTGTCATTTCCTAACTGAAGCTGTCCATAGAATTCCATATGAGCAGCCTGTCACTCAAAAGTTCTCAGACTCTGTTAGGCATTAACCCTTGACAGTCTGGCACATGAGGCTATCATGCTTTGGTCACATTATGAGAAACCAGAAGTCAAGATAACAATGCTAGGAACAGTTGAAGGCAGCAGGAAAAGAGGAAGACTCAACATGAGATGGATTGACTCAGTCAAGGAAGCTATGGGTCACAGTTTGTAAGATCTGAGCAAGACTGTTCATGATAGGACATATTGGAGGTCATTACTTCATAGGATCATGAGGTCAGAAGTGACTTGACAGCACTTAAAGTCCCCTCCAAAAAAATCTTCTAACCACATATCCAGTAATAACCTTTGTTTATGTAATTTCTACGATTATGATGAGGTACAGAAAGGGAGAAAACCTGGGCTCATCCATTGCAAACCTCCCCCCTCCCCCCGAAAAGTGGTATCAACTTAGACATGGGGCAAGTAGCATAGGATGGTAATGCAGCACAGTGGATTACGTTCACTCTTTGGGTGGTATAATTGCTGCACCAGTCTGTCTCTTCACACTGTGCTAAAATCCGATATCAACATCCTAAAATGAAACTTAGTTTATTTCTAGAGGCTACTGTAAAAGTTTGGAGAAGGCATCATAAAGTTCTTGCCCCTCCCACTTCACTCTTAATGACATTTACTGGCCATATTTTGATGTGACTACCATTAAAGGGTTAATTAAGAGAATTTATAACATGCTGGCAAGCCTAAAAATTCCTTTCCTACATAATTACCAAAATGCTTGGCATAGGGATTTAGGTGCTTCTTTATCCGAAGTTCAATGGAGCCGTGTTTGGAATACTGCAGTGTACACATCACCTGCTTTTAATATTAGGTTTCAAACATATGTGATTTCTTGATGGTACCCAACTCTTGCGCAGCTTTCACATTTGATTCCTGATATGTCCCCTCGCTGTTGGAAATGTTGTGGTTCTAGGGCTACCTTTTACCATGCTTGGTGGTCTTGCCCGGTGATTGTCATCTTCTGGAAACAGGTGGTTAAGGAAACTTTCAGAATTACAGGGGTTATGATTCCACTCTCTCAGAGTTTGATTCTTTTGAATCTTTGGGAATCTGGATTTGCTTTGAAACAGGATAAAGAGCTTATAATGCCTTTACTCACTGCAGCTAAAGTGGTGATTGCTTGTAAATGGAAAGATGAGCAATCCCCTAGTCCAGGGTTTTCCAAACTCCCTCCCACCCCGTGGCCCAGTTATTTTTACAATTCTCCTTCATGGCCCACTAAAATTTGGGGGTGGAGCAAGGAGACTTTGGGGGTGGAGCCGGGAGACAGGAAATGATGTACAAACATGCTTAAAACTCTTGCAATGTTTTGTTTAGGAAAGGTAGGAGAATAGTGGGATTTTGCAATGCAATCAGGTAAATAATAAAAGCCCAAGTGTGGAGGCAATTCTCAGGATTTTTATTGGATGGATGTGGCTTGAATAGGATTGGCTCACACTGTCTCTGCTGTGCCATTGGCTGAGTCTGCTCTCCCCCATCCACTGCCAGCCCCATCAGGCAAGAACCCCAGCAGAAGGCCACTGACCTTCGACGGAGACTGTTCTCTCCTGACAGGGAGCTTACTGAGCAGGACTGCTTCTCCTCAAGGCCTGTTATAGGAAGTCCAGGACAGTCCATCTGAGAGCAGGCAAGGAGGTGTGAGGGTGTAAAACAGGGGGAATATTTGTGGTGCCTGGCCCCTCAGTGCCCCCCCCCCCAGCTACGGGCCTGTGTTCATGAGAAAACAGTTGGGTTCCTTCTCTTCAACTGAGGCAAAAAGAATGTTCATTCACAGCAAGGAGGGGCCCTTTCCAGCTGCCAATACTCTTCACTCTTTCTATTCCGATTAGGCTATGGTGGGCTCATATGACAGAATGGACTCTGAGGGAGAGGCCTTTCCTCTAGGTGAGGGCTGTAGAAACTGTCTGGGTGATTTCAAACCAGCCTAAACTGTCTCACGGGGCTGTTGTTGTTCAGATCAAAGGGGGGGAGGGGAGAGGAGAGGAGAATGATGTAAACTGATGTAATGGCTGAAGACTCCTCCCTATTAAACAGTCTTGTCAGAAAGAGACTGAAAAGTATCACTACAGGCCTCTGAGGGAGATCTTTCCTCCTGGGGAACCACTGTTGCCAATCCCCAGGTGAGGGCTGTAGAAGCTTGACTGGGTGATTTCAAACCAAGTTAACCTGCCTCATGGGGTTGTTGTTGTTCAGATAAAAGTGGGGGGGAGAGGAGAGGGGAATGCTGTAAACTGATGTAATGGCTGATGACTCCTCCCTATTAAACAGTTTGTCAGAGATAGTCTATTGGACTGAAAGGTCTCACTACAGGCCTCTGAGGCAGAACTCACTGGGTCCAGTGCTGACTATGGCTGCCAGTTCCAGGTTGGTGAGAAATTCCTGGAGATTCTGTGGTGGACCTTGAGGAGGGCATAGGGGTTAGGGCTTCAGAGTGGGGTCTGCCAGACCCAGATCCTTGCTGTGGAAGCTGACTGTCTGATTTTGGAGCAGTCACAGACTTCCAGCCTAACCTGCCTCACAGGGTTGTTGTTCAGATCACATGGGGGGGGGGGGAGAGAATGATATAAACTGCTTCGCCCCACCCCCCATGGAGAAAGACTGATTTTCCTATATAGAGGCTGCAGGGAGGGCACAGGTGATGGAAAGCTGAAGTCAGAGGGGCAGATAAAGGGAAGGAGATAAGTTGCCAACTCCAGGGTAGGGAATTCGTGGATATTTAAGAGGTGGGGTTTGAGAAGGGCTGGAACCTCAGACAGGTACAATGCCATTTCCTCCTGGGGAATCACTGGAGATCACTCAGATTTACAACTGCTCTCTAGATAGCAGAAATAAGCTTCCCTTGAAGTGTGGGGAAGTTAATGCCTTCACTTGGATGGGTGGGAAGATAGCAAGGGTAGCAGGCACTTGCCCAGAGTCTCCTTCTAGAGGCCATTTCCCCCCCCCATGGGCCTTACTCCTAGTTTTAAAAATAAAACAAAGAAAAAGCGCAAGGATCACAAAGCAGAAAACTAAAAATATAAAATGCTCTCAGCCTGGGAAAACATGAAATTGCAGGGCATTTCAAGCTTCTCTCGGTCTACTCAGATTAACAATGGCAAGGAAGGGAGGGATGGAGGAAGGAGAGAGACAGGGAAAGACAGAGAGAGAAAGAGAGAGAGAGAGAAAACAGGAGAAAAGACTGACTGACAGCAAGAAAGAGAGAAAGAGGAAGGAAGACGGGAAAAGACTGAAGAAAGAAAGAAAGAAAGAAAGAAAGAAAGAAAGAAAGAAAGAAAGAAAGAAAGAAAGAAAGAAAGAAAGAAAGAGTGACGGGGTGAAAAATAAAGCAAATAGATAGAAAAAGAAAGACCGACTGACAGAAAGAAAGAAAGAATGAATAAAAGGGAGGAAGGGAGAGAGAGTATTCCCAGCATCGGGAAGCCCGGAGGCCGCCGCATGGATGCGGCAGGCCCTGCTGAGCTCTGCCCGGCATCGGGAAGCCTGGAGGCCGCCGCACAGACACGGCAGGCCCCATTGAGCCCTGTTGAGTAAGACATCGACAGGAGGCCCTTGCGACCTGGCATAGAGCATTCCATGGCCCAGTGCCGGGTCACAACCCTGCAGATGGGAAATGCCACCCTAGTCTATGGGCTTGGTATCTCAAAGTCTGGGATTACTTTACACTAGATAAGATTACTGATGAGGTGCAGTCATGTACTAATATACCTCAACATAAATCTGTAATGGAAAAATGTTCTCTTTTTTTAAGAATCCATTTTGCTAATTATTTAACTATGTCTTAATTTGTGTAACATTACTAGTGAGTTTATGTTGTTTCATATTTAGGAACTGTATGTTTTTCTGTAAGCTGTTTGAGTTTATAATAAAGAAAAATTATTAAAAAAACAAAAACAAAATAACATTGACATTGTTTTGGTCTGGAACCTATTTTGCAATTCATTTACTGTTTTCATTCTCCCTTCTGGATCTTCACAAAGCAAAGAGACCAACTACATCTAGGCACTCCTTCTGTGACAAAGGTCTATCACTCTGCAGTAGGACCTCTAGGCTAACCAGAATTCAGTTGTGCTCTGTGTGGTTATTGATAATCACTTTGAGTTGGACTCCCACATCCCTCTGATACACATTCTTCTTTCAGGATTCTGGATTCTGGATTGCTCACCTCAAAGAGAAAAGAAGTTTTAAAGCCATTATTGAGGCACTTTCCAATTAGCTGGAACTCTCTTCAGTTTGTGTACATAGTAGATGCTGAGGCAGCTGGGAATCTTGAGGCTTCATTAGAGGCTCTGATTCACGGGAGGGAATGTCCAATCAAAATAAGTGCAGTGAGCCAACTAACATACCAAAGAGAGGTTCTGCATGGGGTAATAAAATTAGCAGGCCTAAAGAGAGTAAATAAAATAACACAGAGGTGGAAGTTACACTGCTCTTACTCACAGAGACAGATATGGTGTGAAAACTAAGGGAGGATGTAGTGCCTCTGCCTTGCTCCTTGACCTTTCAGGCAAACCTGAAAAGTTAATAAGGAACCAGGCACAGCAGACTTTGTGATCGCTCATGGAAAAATACTAAGTTCAGTAAATATGATAATCTGGTCTCTGCTCTCGAGCACGTCGCAGATGCTTCATGGTGACTGATGGTGGCTCCAACATCAAGGCAGCTGTCCAGCGTCAGGGCCTAAAACGCCTTCCTTGCCTGGCCCACCTTCTCCACCTTGTAGTTAAGGATGCATTGGGCCAGATGAAAAGCCAGGATCGTCAATATCTAGCTGTGACCCATGAGTGCCGACTTCTGCTCCAAAAGTGTCGGCACATCACAGGTCACTTCTCACGCAGCAATATGGACTCATATCAGCTGCGTGAGAAACAGACACTGACAGGCGTGCCAGGGCACCACCTGATCGGTGACGTCAGCACACACTGGAACTCCACCTGTGCCATGCTGGAGTGCATGGTGGAGCAGAGAGCAGCCCTGGATGCCATTGTCTCTGAAACGAGGGTCTTTCAGGATGAGAACAACCTCACCCAAGAGGATTGGGTGGTCATTTCTCAGACTGTGGAGGTTCTTGGGCCCTTCAAGACCTACACAGAAATGCTCTCATCTGACATGGCGAGCATCGCACTGGTCGTCCCCATGGTCCAGATGGCCCGTGAGGACCTGGCCTCGTTTCTAGCACCAGCTCAAGGCCATGCAGACCTTCTTCCAGTGGTGCGCGCCCTGGTTGTTAGGCTGCAGGAAGGGCTTGAGGCCCGTTTTCAGACTTTCACCCAGGATAAGGTTTACATGATGGCGGCCATGTTAGACCCGTGCTTTAAGGGCACAGTCGCCGAGTGGGCCAATGAGCTCGATCACTGGCGAGACGAGCTCTCCCAGAAGGTCGAGCATTCCAGAGTCAGGGCGGGCCCAGTGCCGGTAGTTGAGGAGGAGGGGGGTGGAAGCAGCTCATCTGCCACTTCCACTGCTGTTGTTCATCCCCAACCTCCCCAGCTAGGCAGTGTTTCCCATGAGACTCACGGCATGAAGAGTGCTGAGATGACATTCATTGGGTGGGTTGTTGGCCCCTCTAGGAGCGGTAGGGCACCGAGAGCGAAGACGGGTGCTGCGATGGTGAGGGACTATCTTTTGGAGCCCCTCGAGCCACAGGAAGCGTCTCCTTTGGACTACTGGGTCACGAAAGAGGAGGTCTGGCCGGCCCTCTCCTCTGTGGCCAAGGCATTCCTCTCATGTCCACCGACGAGCATGCAGAGCAAGCACGTCTTTTCTCATATGGGCGACATTGTCTGCCCACATCGCTATCACCTGCAACCCTGGACAGTTGAGCAATTGGTCTTCCTGAAGGTCAACTTGCCTCTGTTCAGCTCTCCAAACGTAAACTTTGAGAGTGAATGAAGTGAGCACCTACTTGTGCCTGCATCCTCTCTTGGCCCGCACTTGGAAGGTGGTTGTAAAACGCTCCTCCACTAAAAATAGACTAGAGTTTAAAGACAGCCCAAAAACTCACTCACAAATTGATTGGCAGTGCATCCCCCCTCCCACTCCTCATCCCTCCCCAAACCCCAAGTGAATGCTGGTTTAAAAACGGCAAAGCGATCCAAATTTCCCCAGTCCCCCATCCTCATATGCCTAATAATACTGAAAGGGCCATTGCAGCCCCCAAATGTAACCGACAGCACCCACAGGCCCAGCCCGGATAACCCGGGTTTTTTTTCAGGGGCAGGAAGAAGAAAGAGGGAGGTGCCAGTGATGATGACAGGCAGCCAGCAGCCATACCAATGCTGAGGTCCCTCTAATGGGACAGTGATGCTGGTGTGTTACTGCTGAGCTGAGAGAGTAGGAATGGTTGCCTTCCTCTCACACAATCTGAGGCTGTCCCAGTGATCTTCCTCATTTGGGGTTCAATTCTGGCTTGCCTCCTTGTGGTGCACCCTGGGTAACGCAAAAGAGCCTGGACCAGCCAACCATCCATCACTCAAGGTAAGTCAAAATGCTTCTTGCTTTGTGTCAGATACAGAATGATGTGGAGCTAGGTGTGGTGGTCCACCACTTCTCTTGTTTGAGAGTTGTGTTATTTGGGGCAGGGCTGGAGAGCTGGCATCTGTAGATTGTGTGTTCTGTGGCAGGGAAGCTGGCACCTGGGTGAGACCCAGAGCCAGCATGCTTGTTGTGCTTGGCCAGCTCTCCCCGTGTTGTTTGGGACAGGGCTGGAGAGCTGGCATCTGGGTTTGCTGCAGCCAGGTCTGCAGAGCAGACCTTGAGCAGATTGTGTTTTGTGTGGCAGTGATGTTGGCAACTGGGTTTATATTGGTTCCAGGCCTGCAGGATTCATAGAGTAGATAGAGGGATGTAGTGCATTTGGGTCTTATAGAGATTCTCTGGTGTGAAGTTAGGTTTGGTGCCCCAGGAATTGGACCCCCTGGTCCAATTTTTTTTTGGCCTTGTGGGTTTTGTGTGGGATAGTGCCCTGAAGCTGCACAGCAGTTTTGTTTTGTTTTTTTTGGGGGGGGGGGGCTCTCCTCAAAACTTCCTGCTCCCCAGAGCCACTTTTCCCACAACAATTACAGTGAGGAAGTGGCTCTAATTGGTTTTTTCTCATCATTGGGAGCAGTGTTCCTTTTGGGATGCCCACAGATGGGCGCAGTGTTTTTGGGCCATGGGGGTTTCATGCTGGGGAGTCCCCTGAAGCTGCCCTGCATTTTTTGGGCCTCTCCCTCAAACTCCCCTCTGGCCAGAGCCACTTTCCCCACAGCAATTATAGTGGAGGAAGTGGCTAATTGGGCTTTCCCCATCATTGTTGGCAATGGGTCTTTTGGGGAGCCCAAAGACAGGGACCCGCTGGCCCAATCTTTTTGGGACTTGGGGGTTTTGTAGGGAAGAGTCCCCTGTGGGTTCCCTGCATTTTGGGGGGCTCTCCCTCAACCCCCCTGTCCCCCAGTAGCCTCTAATTATACCTTATGTTGCCATTTATTTCAATGGCCAATAGGGTATAATGGTGGAATAGGATCCCCTGGCCCAATCTTTTTGGGAGTGGGGGGTTTGTAGGGGAGAGTCCCCTGTGGGTTCCCTGCATTTTGGGGGGCTCTCCCTCAATCCCCCTGTCCCCCAGTAGTCTCTAATTATGCCCTATGTTGCCATTTATTTCAGTGGCCCATAGGGTATAATGGTGGAATAGGATCCCCTGGCCCAATCTTTTTGGGACTGGGGGGTTTGTAGGGGAGAGTCCCCTGCAGGTTCCCTGCAAATTTGGGGGCTCTTCCTCAAACCCCCTCCCCTCCAGGCGGCTTCAAATATACCATATTTGCCATTGATTTCAATGGCCCATAGGGTATAATGGGGCCGTATATTTGGAAATAGTCGCGCATCTACCATATATGCGGCTATTCTGATTACGAAATTCAGAAATATACGGGATTCCGTATTTTTTCCCTCCATATACTTCTGAATCTGTGTACTACCGATTTTTTTTTTTTTTGCACATCCCTATTTCCTGGTGCATGTATCACTCCTCAAATTGACCTTGATTTGTTGGCAGTATTTTTAACTTTGCACTCTTTAATTTCTTGCGATGTGTTACCCTTTTTTGTTTTACTACTATTCGAAGCCATTCTAATCTTCCTGGTGTGATTGCTCAGGGCAATGCATATGCTGACAAAGCTTTAAAAGGTGTTACCTCTCTATTTACTGATCCCTTTCTCAGTCACAGCTATTTTCACAAGAACAGCAAAGCACTTGCCAAACAGTTCTAATTACCTTTTGTTCTGGCCAGTGGCCCATCCAGTCCAGCGATCTGTGTCACACAGTGGCCAAAATATGTGTGTGTATATACACACATACACACACGTATATATATATATATATATATATATATATATATATATATATATATATATATATATATATATATATATATATATATATAGCAACTGATGGACCTCTGCTCCATATTTTTATCCAATCCCCTCTTAAAGCTGGCTATGCTTATAGCTGCCGCCACCTCCTGTGGCAGTGAATTCCACATGTTAATCACCCTTTGGGTGAAGAAGTGCTTCCTTTTGTCCGTTTTAACCTTACTGCTCAGCAATTTCATTGAATGCCCACGTGTTCTTGTATTGTGAGAAAGGGAGAAAAGGACTTCTTTCTCTACTTTCTCCATCCCATGCATAATCTTGTAAACCTCTATCATGTCACCCCGCAGTCAATGTTTCTCCAAGCTAAAGAGCTCCAAGCGTTTTAACTTTCATAGGGAAAGTGTTCCCTAACGAGCTTTGGCAAATTGATGTTACCCATATAGCTTCCCTGAAACGCTGGTACTGT
Source organism: Heteronotia binoei (assembly GCF_032191835.1). Lineage (NCBI taxonomy): Eukaryota > Metazoa > Chordata > Lepidosauria > Squamata > Gekkonidae > Heteronotia > Heteronotia binoei. Next base: position 85,922,592 of record NC_083243.1, on the reverse strand, counting down.
GTCCATGTTTGTGTAGATACGTACCCTGGATATCTTTGGGCTACTGCCCACTGTGGTGAAATCACCAAACATGTCATGGCTCACTTTATTTCTGCATTTGTGGTAATGGGTCATTCGCAACTGTTGAAAACTGATAACGCCCCAGCATATAGTTTTTCTGAATTTGTCGCTTTTTGTACACAATGGAATGTTCAAATCCAGCATAGCATTCCATATAATTCCAAAGGTCAAGCTATTTTGGAACATGCTAATCAGACATTGAAAACCACTCTTCAAAAACAATTAAAAGGAGTGAAAATGAAGGTTCCTACCCAAATGCAGGTTCAGGAACAATTAAATTTAGTCTTATTTACTTTGAATCAATTAAATATTGGCCCAACCGGGTTTTCTGCCTTTGATTGACATTTTGGGCAACATTCAGAGCTTCCCCGACCCTTGGTGTATTATAAAAAACTTCCTGATCCTACTTGGCATGGTCCGGTTCCCCTTATTACCTGGGGGTGCGGGCATGCTGCTGTGTTCTCTCTTGCAGGTCCTTTGTGGGTTCTGGCACATTGTGTTCGCCCGGCTAAAGATGGCATGGCATCAGGATCTCCCAAATCCGATCCCCAATTTCAATCTCAGCCTCAAGCGGGATATGGTGCGACGCCCACACACACAGACGGCTCATGATATCACATGGGGGGATGTGAAGCGTCTAACTAATCAAGCTCAAAAAACGTTGGAATAAGCTGTGCGAGAGCCATCCCCGGAGAACTTGGTGGCTGCTGTTTTTGCACAGCTAACAATGAACTCCATGACTGTTCTTTGTTGTTTGTGTTTATGTATTTTGTCTCTTGACAAGGCGATTAGTTTTGGAGATCGTCTTCAGTTTAATATTTGGAAATGCTTAGCTAACATTAGCAACGTTTCCCATTTTTGTTTGACACACAACGCACTGATTTACATATGTCATTAGGAACCTGTCTAATTCCCATTTGCAAGGCTCCAGGAACTGTAGGAAACAATACAGTTCTTGGTAAATTTTTAAATGAATCCCAGATCTCTTATGCAACTTTATGCAACTGGGGCATTCTCACCTATAAGCTTCCAGCAGATGCCTTAACTCTATATACCTCGTATGTGGCTAACCATAGAAATCTTACTTGTGCAGATGGTAAATTGCTCCCACCATAAGCCATTGCACGGTTGCCAGCAAACAGATGCCCCCTTGTGGAAGTGCAATGCAACAATTAATGTAACCAGTAATTGTGGCCGTCGAACTTTTAGTTATATTCCTGCTAATATATCCCTTTCTGTATGTTAAGTCACCTTGCTGTAGTGTTGCCTCAGAGATACTGGCTTACAGAACCCTCTGCCTCACGCATTAGCAGGAAAACCGTCCCCTTAGACTCTACCTGTGATTCTTCTGATATGGCATTATCATCTCAGGCTGAATATGTGGCCCTCGCTGCCTCACTTGTAGGTGTCCCCGGCCTTGCCACCCGCAACTCTCATAACATAAATGCACTTGCTTGTGTAGTTGCTAAAGCATTGAACCATACCTCCGCTGCTCCGACAGCTCTCAACGTAGAACAGCGACAGCTTTGTCATGCTATTTTAGACAATTGAGCTGCAATCGATTATTTGTTGTTATTACATCATCAAGGCTGTGAAGTTGTGTGGCAGATGTGCTGCTTTAATTTGTCTGACAACAGTCCTGTTATCGAAAATGAAATACAAGCCCTCAAAAAACTGACACAGCAAATCAAACAAGATGTCCTCCCTTCCTGGTGGAGCAGCTTATGGACCTGGCTTCCCTCAGGATCCTGGCTCCGAACTCTTTGCATGTATGGAATATTAGTTTTTGTCATATTGATTTTATGTTGCTGTTTAATTCAGTGTGTACCCTCCTTACTGCAGCAATGTCTTTCTATTTGCAGCACAGTTCCCACAAATCCTATTTCATGACAACAATTGCCATATGTATATAAAGCTCTTGAGCAGATGGACCATCAGGTTATAAAACAAAAAAGGGTGGAATGTAGTGGCTCTGCTTTGCTCCTTGACCTTTCAGGCACACCTGAAAAGTTAATAGGGAACAAGGCACAGCGGACTTTGTGATCGCCCATGGAAAAATACTAATTTCAGTAAATATGATAATCCGGTCTCTGCTCTCGAGCACGTCGCAGGTCTTGACTAAACAGTTTTGTATATGTCAGCTATCCACCTCAGAAAATGATTCATGATTATCTTGTATGACTCAATAAAAGGTTAGGGAAAGACGCTAGCAGGTCAGCTCATGATTGCGGCCTGAAGACAGACTGACCCTCGAATGGTTCTTTGCTACAGGAGGAGGCTCATGAGTATTTGAACAGAGGTGAGGGATGAAACCTTCTAAAACAGTAGCTAAAAGTAAAAAGTAGGACAACTGGCTCCCCTCTGGCCACTTTCCCTAATGTTTTAAAAGCTTTTCTTCAGTGTATTCCATTATATAGGGGAAACAGTGGGTGGGAAGGAACTTTGCTGCTTGTGCCTTCCCTCTCATTGTTAGTTCAATCAGCTCTGTGATGCATTATTAAATGAAAGCTTTTTGAAAATTCCTAAGTTCATTTTCACTTTGTAGTACAAACATTTGTTTATTTCTATGATCTTTTCAGTTTCTGAGACCCAGGACCACTGCGTGGGAGTAGGCCAGGTAGGTGGCTGCCTAGGGGACCACCTGGCCTACAGGGGTGCTGCTGGGTGCCCCCTCCCATGCCCTGCTGTTCTCAGCTTCCTGAGTCAAAGCAGATGGGCAGCACATTGGTGTGCGCTCTCCTCCGAGCCCACCTTCCCTTGCAAGCCCAACTTCCCTCAGAGGAGGACATGCCCCACCCTGCCCTCACCTTCCCGGGGCTGCCTAGGACACCGGGAAGACTGGCACCGGCCCTGCTGAGACCTACATTTCTGCACTCACAGGACTGAAGTCAAGGGAAAGGAATAGCTTACTACTGTCTAACTAAGGCACACTACGACTGAGATTCAGACAGTCCATTCATCCTTCACAGCTGTTTGCTTAGCCCTTGTCCTGCAGGCATATTGCAAAGCAGGAAGGAGGAAGGAACTCAAGGTGAAGGCTATGAATAGTGTTCTGTCCTGTTACTGGACTAAAAAGAGAATGGAAAAAGAATGAGGAATCTGCTCAATAAGATGACCAGGCCTATAGCTACAGTGGGGCCTGGGAGGGCCAGGCCCATCCTTCCAATCTGTTCCCTTTGCTCACCGCCACTCACCAGCCTTGCTGCTGGTCTTTTTGCTTTCCCCCTCCCCTTCCCTAACACACCTTGGAGAGCAAGGGTGGGGAGTCAAGTGGTCTCTGTCTCTCTGAGAGATGGATACATAAGAAAGGGGTGGGGGAACACAGCTGCTCTGATTGCCCAGGTGAAGTGGGGTTAGTTTGTGGAACTCAAGGCAGCTTACAGTGAGAGCCCTGGGCTGCCAAACCGGGTGCCCCCCTGGCCCACCAAAACAAAAAATCCTGCTGCGGACCCCACCAAATATGAGATCCTGGCTAAGGCCCTGAGGATGACCAGATCAAGTGTGGAAGAAAAAGCCAGCAGAAAGGACCAATGATTAGAGGATGATTAATAAAACAGTATGCGTGTGGGGGACTTAGGGAGCAAGCAGTCTTCAAAAAAATAAATCCCATTCTATTTAATGGGTCTTACTCCCAAGATTACAGGCCTCCCTTCCAAGTTGCCCATCTCTTTGCTCAGAGCCATGTCAACTCAATTTCTTTGCCTTCATTTATATATTTTCTTTTTGGAAAGCATCTTTTAAAAATAGGAATAAGGCCCCAGTGAAACCGACAAGTTTCTCACCATCAGTTTCACCTGAAAAGGATCAGCAACCCACTAAAACTGCACAGGCTTGGGAGAGGAAGGTTAGACATTTAAAATGCTTTTCCGGAGTGAATTTTACGTTGTGGGAAAGATGGTGAACGGACGACAAGATATGCGTCAAATTAATATCTCCACTCACAGGTGACACAAACCCCACAGGAAGGTTGAAAGGCGACCGTAAATCAGCCATTCTGCAGCGCCATCAATGATTCAAAGAAACAGGATACAAGACGTTCAGGTTCACTAGCCCGCTAAAAGTCGGAGAGAAGCTTTAAAAAAAGTAGCTCATTAATGCATTCTAAAACCCTGCCACGATTTGTTACATTGCTGGTTTTCATTTATCTCTTAATATTAAAAAAAAAACATTTTCTCTTCCTGGTTTACAGATGGCTTGAGGAAAAAGTCACCGTCTGCCGCTTCAGATTTTCGCAATGTGAGTGCAGACAAAGTATGAGATCTCTGGACCCGACATAGGAAAGAGAGTGAGGGAAGATTTGAACCTAACCGTAGGATTTGTTGTCTGTGTCAAAGGCGACTGGATTGCCCGCAGTCAGGAAGCGAGAGAAGCCGTCGGGGGCGCTCAGGCACCCCATCTCTTTGCCCACCCCCGCAATTGCCTATGCTGCAACTGCGAAGACGCACAGCGACGCGACACTCTGAGCCGCCGCCGCACAGCAGCCAGGATGTGAGCCCTTCCGGAGAACAGCGGCATTGCTGTGGCCGGGGACGAAGCTGCTGCAGTAGAAACAGAAGCCACCGCCGCAGTCAGAAAAAGCTGCTCGGCCAACCCACCCGTTCTCTCTCCCCCCCCCCCTCCCCGTAGGTCCAGCGCTTGGCAGTTGCTATAGTTACTGGCCAGGCTTCTCGGTCTCCCTGCTTCTCCAGCAAGGCGTGCACTGGCGGCTTGGAGCAGCTGAGCCTCAGCTTCTCGCGAGAGTTCGAAGGAAAGCAGGCGGAGCAGGCAAACTGGGTGAGTGAGTGAGCTCATTCCGGGCATTGGAGAGGGAGAGAGCGAGTGGCTGTTTCTGCAGAAGCGGCAACAGCAACTTTGTTGGGTGAGTTCTCGTAAGGAGGAACGGCAGGCAGGCAACGGGCGCGGGACTGGGGAAGGCAGCTGGAGAGGGCCTGGCTTCGAGTCTCCGCTTCCCGACGTCTCTGCTCTTGCTCTACAGTCCCGGAGTGTGGCTGGACCGGAGTCGAGAGAGGCACCTCCCGCCATCTCCGCATGCCAAACGGAGGAGGGCGTGTGGGCGCTCTGAAGCCAGCCCCCCGTTGTCCCTCCAACCCAGATTCTCTTCCCCCTCCTCCAACCTGTGGCTCTTGCAGCTATGGGAACCCGAGGGGAGGTAGGAAACACGCCCCCCTCTTCCCACGTCTCAAGCTTCTGTCCCACGCTTCTTTCCCTGCGCGCACTCACTTGCTTCTCGCCCCCCCTCCCGCATTGACTCCTGAGACCTTGAGTTTCTGTGGTAGTGATTGCTCTCCCCCGCGCTTGAACCTATTCTGCGGCATGATGAGTCGCCCCCTTTCTTCCCAAATTCAGTAAAGGGGAAGTCCTGCTTCTTTGATTTATTCGTATGCGAGAAAGACTGTTCCTCCTTTCCTATCTCTGTCCACGTTTTCCCCATATTCTCTGCGCAGAGAGCATGGGAGCCTTGTCTGCAACTGATCAACAAGAGAAGCCGACTCGCTCACCCAGCCCCCAATTTAAACAAGAAGACAGGCAACACGATTCACTTGGCTTTCCTTCTCACCCCGTACTGCTCTTTCTTGGATTCATCTTTTTGTAACACCCCCCCCCCCTGCAAATGAAGGCGAGGATTCATATTTCTCCTAAACCTATTGACTAAGCTGATTATTTTTCCTATGGGCAGAACCAGAGAGGGAGCTATAGTGGAAAGAAGAGAGCAGCGGTAGCTGTGGGATTGTGTATGTCTCACTCCCCCCCACCCCAAACCCCCGTGAAGGAATTTTGAGTGGGAATAGGTTGGAACATTCGTTGGAAGAGAAAGATAACTTAGTTGCTGAAAATAACCCAAATCAAACACCAAGGGGGGAAAGCTCTGTCAAAGCAGGACAGAAACAAGTAACACTGCCCTAGCAATGTTCTCTCTTCTGCTTTATCGTGTTCTTAAAGGTGAATACAGTTTAACATTGAAACTGTTTGGGTTTGTCTTCCTCAGGTTTTTTGTCCTCCTCTGAACATGCAAGCAATTTTAGTTGGTAGCTTTGCTGTAGTCATTTTGTTCTGAACCAGTTTTATCACTGTGATAATAATTAGTTAATTCAAAGGTAATGCTGTTGGGAATATTCTAAATGTTTATAATGTGGGAAAGGGAGTTGAAGAACGAAATTTGGCTTTTGTATTCCTGCAGTTTGGAGAAGTCAGCAGGTAGGACTTTAAAGTAGATCTTATAAAACGGGTAGACAATTAAAATCAGAAAATGTAATATATGTGTAAAACTGAGTTTTATTTTCTTGTTAAAATGGTTTTTAAAGTGGGTTTCACCATGGAGTGTTTGATATATGCACATCAGTTGAATAATCATGAATTGTGCTTATTTTATGGAAAATATGCTTGTTTGCATTACAGGGTAGGAAACATGATTCTGCTTATTATGGGAAACTCTCCTTGTCTAACCTTGACTGCTGCTGTTACATATTTTTCTGCAGTAAAACCTAGATTGCAAACAGTTCTCTTGTAACTGATTTGATCTCACATGAATAAAGTCTGTACCAGCTCTTGATGGTGCTTTTAGCAGTTTTCTGTCTTAGATGTCAAAGAGTTTTTGAAAACTTGGGTTGTGTAAATTGGTTGCTTTGAAGTAAAGGTGTCTGGTTTCATTGGAGTCACAGTCTGTTTGGATGAAAGACTGGTTCTTCTTTAAATAATTCATTTTGTGAAGAAACTTTGTCTCAGACTCCTCCCCTCTTTCACCATAGTGAATGCTACATGTGGTTCGTGTTTGACCCCCCCCCCCCTGCATTTAAATTGTAAACAAGCTTTGTAAGGGAACTTTTGAATTTCATTGGTTGTGCAATATAGTATGTCTGTAGTCATGCTTGATAGAGTAACTTATTTTGGAGATAAGTCATTCAGCAGTGTAGTTCCTGGTTCTGCTTAGGGTATGTAAGGAGAAATGGAAAATTTTGACAATGGTTGCTTATAAAAAAGAGACATTTTAAATTTTCATTGACTGAGCTTTTCATGAATTAGGCCATCAGTGCCAAGCTGGTTAATTGTCAGAGATCATCTATGATTAACTTGGCTGTATTTTAAAATGGTGTTGTTAGGAGACAGCCAGGTAGTGCAAAGGATACTGGTCTGCTTTAGGAATCCCCCATTTCTCTTGTGGAATAAATGATCAGAGTTGATGACCTGCTACAGGGTAGAAAAGTAGATGCAGACTCTATAGGAATCCCTTTTCCTGCTCAGCTATTTGGTGTATGCAAGATACATGAGTACTGCATGTGCCATGCTTGCACAGTTGGTGTAGATTTTCTACCCTGTTCCCTCAGCAACTTTTTCTATCCCCAGATAGGAAGGTTTGTGAGCACACAACTGTTCACGGGTTGCTCTTGCTGGTATGAAATGGGTGAATGATGTATGTTATGTTGTGCATATAGTTTTAAATAAACTTGACTTCCTGCATTAATCTGTGTATGCATAATGCATTAAATTATGTAGTTCAACAAAACCTATTTCCTAAGGTGCCAAATAGAAATGTGAAGGCCCAGGAATAAACTGTCAAATATGTCACAAAATGCAGTTTTATCAAGTAACTTATAAATTATGTATTTTAAGTTATTATTTATTAGATTTTTATACTGCCCTCCCTGTAAGTTGGGCTGTTAAAGCAGTAAAGTTAGTTTAATTTTAATAGAACAGTAAATATTGCATATATTTATTTCCCCTCAGCATTTCCATGTCCCCCTTGAAAAATGGGGGGAAATTGTTTTCTTCCATGGTTTCAAAATTTCTGGAAATTTTACATCTCTAGTGCTAAACAAAATTGGTATTGTGTCTTGGACTATTAGTGGAAGTTTGAATTGAGATGGATGTCTTGTAAATAGTCTTTGATTTGAATTTTAGACCAAAGAAACATAAATTGATGTAGCCTGATCCCCACCCTAGCCTGTATTTGCACACAGGTATTCATATATGACAGAGCATCTAGAGCAATATTAAGCCCATTTTCCTAGCAAGGGTGCATGGCTCTAGGGAGAAGCATGGTTGCTTGGTCTTTTTGTGGGAAGTGCTAATGGGCATCCCATTGCAGTTTTGGGCTGGATGCAGTGTACTTAGGCATTTATTGACCTGTGTTCATGATCTGGCATATACATATTTAGTACATACTTGCAGAATTATTCATTCTAATAGATGATCATATTTGACCATACTAATAAACCTATCAAGGCTTTCTTTTTCTTTAATAAATGTTAATATTTCTACATACATGTTCATGACTTCATTTTCTTTAGAAAGACAAATTGAAAAGCTTGAAGACTTCCATTGATTATAAATCTACAAGAGCTGAAAGAAGGAGAGAGGATAGAGGCCCCCTTGAATTCCTTTGTGTTCTTCATTTATAGTATTTCCATTGTATAAAAGAAAGAAGCAGTTTTCTCCATATCAATAGTTCAGTCTTTTCACCAAGGGGCTTGCTGCTTAATATTCAGTGCTTACAGGATATTTAGGATACCCCACTGTGATATAGAAAACCCTTTGGTGTTGGTTACTAAGAGGTAAATCTTGCAAGTTGGTTTGGTTTTTGTAAAAGCTGTTTCTTTATCACTAAGCCATAAGATGATTTTTAATGAAATTTGAGAGTACAGCAAAATGGTTGTTTCGGTGTTACTTGGACATCACACCATTATCTAGAAGTTTTTATTGCTTAAAAAACCTACAGTTAACTCTTCACCATTTTCTAAATATTCATGTAGGACTTGAATTGGACATTGGTGATTTTTTAAATAGATGTTATTTTCTAAGCATGATTTAATCTTTTTGTTCTTAATTTTCCAGAAATGCAATATAGTTTTTCTTAGTTATAAGAACTTGATGAACAGAAATTCAGTTTATAACCCAAATGATTTGTACAAACTGTCATCCTTAATATTTTAGGGTGTGTTGTTGTTGGGTTTTTATTAGACTTTATGCTGAGTTTACTATCTAACTTTGTATATAAATGTTTGAAAACCTCAAATTGTAATCATTCTGTGTTATGCATTAGTTCAGTCATTTAAAAGGCACTTGAATATATTGTGTTCTAGTTCAAGATTTTTTAAAAAGCTAATTGTATGTTAAATATCATCTTGTATCTAAGGAAAAATGTGCCAGATTGTTCTCTGTCTCACGTTTCCAGGGAGATATGACTCAATCACTTTGCTTTTAGAGAATCTCTGTTAACTAGAATATTACCTAGTTTTGATATTTATAAATTGGTGGCTTAATTCTGCCTGTCAAAGTTAACTTAACTGGGTTTGACATCTGTAAGGGTAGGCCTCAATACATTTGGCAGTAGTTATTTATAATCAGTTTAATAACACAATAACTAGGCGTTACTAAAGGTGAGGCTGGTCTGTACATCAAGTGACAATGGAGCTAGTTCTTGAAACTGAGGCATATTTATAGAATGAGGTACAGTAGGGGCAAGCCAGAAAATATTCTTAGTTCACAAAGTAATACCATATAATATTAAGGTGAGGGTAGTAAGATCTGCTAAGATTTTTAAGTAGTGTGGAAGCTCCTCCATGCTAGCAAGAAGAGCTGTGTGCACAGTCCTTTAAATTTAGTGTTTGTCCCCTATCCCATATTAAAAACTTAATATGAGCTAGCTATATCTATAAAAACCCTATTTTTAAAATGCAGTTGTCTAGTATATCTTTTTCCCCCCCATTAAGTTGGACTCTACAGACCTAATCAGGTTACTTCTGGAAATGAAGTTTCTTGCTTGTGCTGTTCTTAATATCCCTTATCGAAGAACACTAACTTGAAATTTATGATTTGGTTGTTCCCAACATCTACTTTTTTTTGGGGGGGGGGGAGGGCGGATGCTTCTCAATTAACCAGCGTGTTGCTTCTTTAATTTCTTTTGAACCTAGATAAACTATAGTTAATGTGTTGCAGTTGCTAGAATGTCAAGCAAGGAATGAGGAGACCGAGATTCCAACCTTCTCTGCCATGGTGGTTCCTAGGTAACCTTGGGCTGGTCTTTTCCCATCCTCATCTGACTCACAGGGTTGTAGTGAAGATAAAATTAGGTTCAGGGAAGCCGGTTAAATCATTCTGAGCTTCTCAAAGAAAGGCTGAAATAAAAATTGAATACAAATCATTAACATCTTTTGTTTTGGTCCTGATTTCAATGAAGAGAGAGACATACTCAGTCCTCAGCTATTAAAGTTAACTCTGTTTTCTGATGGGGGCATTATAGTATTTATTTTGATAGAGAGCAATGATTTGATGTTCAGGATTTTTGATGACTCCTAAAGCCTTTGAATTCAAATTTAGCTTGACTTCATGATGGTGATTACTGTTTCCATTCCACTCAACTGATTTAGTTGAAAGATGAGCTATATAATTTCTCAGGCTTTTTTGTGAGGTCTTGAGTGTCATTCTGAATAAGTCAGTCCATAAGATTGATCTAGTTATATCCTATAAGCATTTTTTGAGATTGCAGTGCATTGTTTTTGTATAGAAAGCAATCCTGAATTATCATGGTTAATTTTGACTAGTTGCCTAGGTTGGATTTTTAAAAATCTGTAAAATTTACCACAGTGGAGATATTCATTTCCTGAAACACAGGGCAGGTATTGAGGAATGGTGCTCAGAAGAGCCGCAGCTGGCTCCAGAGCCACTGAGCATCACTGGTGTAAAGTTATCGCTGAGGATAAAGTTAAGTTTACATACAAAGAAGCAATAACAAGAGTTTACATACATTTAATTTGTGTCATACTACAAAAGATTCTCATGAAAATTACAATGTTTGTATTGGGCCCAGGCAGCTTTTTTACTCAATCTCTGCCAGTTCCTCTCTTTATTACAGCTGCTGTTCTGCATAGCTTTTGCCCATGGTTTTCCCATGATCCAAAATATAGCCCTTTTGGTGGTCAAAGGAAACCCTCCCTCCCTCTGAGAGCCAGTTTGGTGTAGTGGTTAAGTGTGTGGACTCTTACCTGAGAGAACCGGGTTTGATTCCCCACTCCTCCACTTGCACCTTCTGGAATGGCCTTGGGTCAGCCATAGCTCACACAGAGGTTGTCCTTGAAAGGGCAACTGCTGTGAGAGCCCTCTCAGCCGCACCCACCTCACAGGGTGTTTATTGTGGGGGGAGAAGATATGGGAGATTGTAAGCCGCTCTGAGTCTCTGATTCAGAGAGAAGGACGGAGTATAAATCTGCAATTCTTCTTTCGCCAGTGGAAAAATCTGGTTGAATCAAACCCTTTGTACTTCCAGAGGGAATTGCTGAAAAACACAGCACTAACAATAAAATGTTTGTTATATATACTAGTTATCACAATGAAATTTCTAGATGCTATGGTGAATTGGTACCTGAGATTTGTAAAGCCTTGTGTTATTCTTTGTGTCACTGGAAATGAGGGAACCTGAAGCCACAAGTTAGGAAAGGCACAAACAGGTATAAGAAAAGACCTGCATGGTTAACAAACAGTAATGGAAGCTGTAAAGGGTAAGGAGGACTCCTTTAAGCAGTGGAAAGCTAGTCCAAGTGAGATTAATAAAAGGGAACACAGGCTGTGGCAAATCAAATGCAAGACTGTGATCAGGCAGGCAGAAAGGGACTATGAGGAGCATATTGCAAAAAAACATAAAGACCAACAATATAAATTTCTTCAAATATATTAGAAGCAGGAAACCAGCCAGGGAGGCAGTGAGGCCCTTGGATGACCAAGGGGTAAAAAGATTACTGAAGGACGATAGGGAAATGGCTGAGAAGCTGAATGCATTTTTTGCCTCCGTCTTCACTGTGGAAGATGAGAAGTGTTCGCCCGCTCCAGAACCACTAATTTTGGAAGGGGTGTTGAAAGACCTGAGTCAGATTGAGTGACAAGAGAGGAGGTCCTACAACTGATAGACGAATTAAAAACTAATATGTCACCAGGTACGGATGGCATACATCCAAGAGTTGAACTTGTGGATCTCCTGATAAAAATACGTAATCTTTCATTGAAATCTGCCTCCGTTCCTGAGGACTGGAAGGTGGCAAATGTCACCCCCATCTTTAAAAAGGGTTCCAGAGGAGATCCGGGAAATTACAGGCCAGTCAGTCTGACTTCAATACCGGGAAAGTTGGTAGAAACCATTATTAAGGACAGAATGAGTAGGCACATTGAGGAACACGGGTTATTGAGGAAGACTCAGCATGGGTTCTGTAAGGGAAGATCTTGCCTCACTAATCTGTTGCATTTCTTTGAGGGGGTGAACAAACATGTGGACAAAGGGGACCCAATAGATGTTGTTTACCTTGACTTCCAGAAAGCTTTTGATAAAGTTCCTCATCAAAGGCTCCTTAGAAAGCTCGAGAGTCATTGAGTAAAAGGACAGGTCCTCTTGTGGATCAAAACCTGGCTAATTAATAGGAAGCAGAGAGTGAGTATAAATGGGCAGTCTTCGCAGTGGAGGACGGTAAGCAGTGGGGTGCCGCAGGGCTTGGTACTGGGTCCCATGCTCTTTAACTTGTTCATAAATGATTTGGAGTTGGGAGTAAACAGTGAAGTGGCTAAGTTTGCAGATGACACTAAATTGTTCAGGGTGGTGAGAACCAGAGAGGATTGTGAGGCACTCCAAAGGGATCTGTTGAGGCTGGGTGAGTGGGCGTCAGCATGGCAGATGAGGTTCATTGTGGCCAAGTGCAAAGTAATGCACATTGGGGCCAAGAATCCCAGCTGCAAATACAAGTTAATGGGGTGTGAACTGGGAGAGACTGACCAAGAGAGAGATCTTGGGGTTGTGGTAGATAACTCACTGAAAATGTCAAGACAGTGTGCGATTGCAATAAAAAAGGCCAACGTCATGCTGGGAACCATTAGGAAGGGAATTGAAAACAAATCAGCCAGTGTCATAATGCCCCTGTATAAATCGATTATGCGGTCTCATTTGGAATACTGTGTGCAATTCTGGTCACCGCACCTCAAAAAGGATATTATAGCATTGGAAAAAGTGCAGAAAAGGGCAACTAGAATGATTAAAGGATTGGAACACTTTCCCTATGAAGAAAGGTTAAAACACTTGGGGCTCTTTATTTTGGAGAAACGTCGACTGCGGGGTGACATTATAGAGGTTTACAAGATAATGCATGGGATGGAGAAAGTAGAGAAAGAAGTACTTTTCTCCCTTTCTCACAATACAAGAACTCATGGGCATTTGATGAGATTGCTGAGCAGTCAGGTTAGAACAGATAAAAGGAAGAACTTCTTCACCCAAAGGGTGATTAACATGTGGAATTCACTGCCACAGGAGGTGGTGGCGGCTACAAGCATAGCCAGCTTCAAGAGGGGGTAGATAAAAATATGGAGCAGAGGTCCATCAGTGGCTATTAGCCACAGTGTGTGTGTGTGTGTGTATATATATATATATATTTGGCCACTGTGTGACACAGTGTTGGACTGGATGGGCCATTGGCCTGATCCAACATGGCTTCTCTTATGTTCTTATTAAGTGTGTCCAGAGAGATTGATCTTGAAATTTGTCAGACTCGTATGGGAACAGGTGGTATCAGGACATTTCAGGTTCAACGATTATAACTAAAACCAGAGATGGGTAGATGGTCAGTAAAATTTATTTATCACTAGTGAAATACCACAGGAGGAGAACAAATGCATCCAAGAGTAAGCTGAATGCCATCTCCGAAGTCAGTGTGACTATTGAGCAATGGTACCATGGTCCTATCTGATTTAAGCTGCAGGTTTTAGGATTTCTTTCAACTCCGGATGACCTTTTTCAGTAGATTCATGCATACATTAAAAAGTATCGGGGGGAGATAAGATCTGAACCCTTGGAATTCTGTAATGGAAAAATCATGGTCCAGGGGCTTACCAAGAATTGCATTGGCCCCACCCTTTGGAATCGCTCAGCCAACAAAGCTTAGAACCATTGGAATGCAGTGCCATCAGTATTCATTTCATCCAACAGGTTCAGAAGGGTTATATAGCCAGTAATATTAAAGATGCACTCACCCCAGAAAAAGTTATCCATCTCTCCCTGGTCTGAAACAAGATCTCAATTCAATCTGGAATATATCTAGACATATATTAAGATATGTATTAACCAGGATTAATCTTACAGCTGCTGGCAGGTGATTAAACACTTTGGCCAAGAAAGGGATATTTACAATCTATAGTTTAAATTTTATGACTATTTTCTTCAAGAGTGGTCACATAGCTACTTCCTTCAACACAGCAGGACTTTTCTGACTGTCAGTGAAGGATTCATCAATTTCCAGATCCATGTGGTCAAGGCTTTCCACCCTGCAACTAATATCTTTGATGCACAAGGGTCAGGTATTGAGGTGGCAGGCCAAACCTCACCAAGTAGTTTGTCCACATCCTTCAGCTGTAATAATCAAAAATCATTTAATTCAGTGGGACAAAACTGTTTGGCAGTGATGTTGTCAGCATGGATACAAGTAGGTTTTTGTCTGCAAAATGCCTTGCAAACATGTCTGCAAAATGCCTCACAAACATGTCACAGTGAGCCACCAAATTATCCAAACTATATACCTTCAGGAGTAAAATGAAGCTGCTCCCTTACAACTTGGAAAAGCTCAGTTGATGATGGAAAACAAGAATGCATTTATATGATTTTTATCTTATCCTTTTTTCAAGTAGCATGCAGTCTTCTTGTCCGTTTTATCTCACCTCTATGAGACTTTTCAGACTGAGAGAAAGTGACTTGCCCAAGTGAGCTTCCTGGCAAAGTGGGAATTTGAACCCAGATCTCTCCAGTCATAGATCAGTGTTGCTGTAGCCGCTACATCCTGTTGGCTCTTACCATGGGTGTTGCCACTATAACACCCATGGTACAACAGCTATTGAAGTTGGTACAACACCTATTGAAGTTGGCTTTCTGATCCTGACTGCATCTGGATTTTTTTTTAAGTACAGACAAAAGTAATTATGAGGCAAAGCACCCCTGATTCCTCTCAGGGGTTAACATAAATAGTAATGGGCTTATTCCATTTTGCAGGTATTGCTAACTGAGACTCTCTGCCTACATTGTCCTTATCTTTAAGTCCAGAGCTGGAAATGTGATAATTAGCTTCTCATGAGAACCTGCAGCCCACAGGATGGGAGGGGGAAATCCGGAGTGATGAGGTAATTTTCTAGAGGGTTCCAGCAAGAATGTGTCCTGTTGGCTATCATCATCAGCTGATGCTGCTTGGCAAAAAAATGAAAACAAAACCCTATAATTGAACTAATAGCCTGGAGAAAAGGGGCTAGCTTGGATTCTGATGAACAAAACGATAAACTCATATTGCAATAGACCGCATCATAGAGAACACATAAGCTATGACCCTTGGCTCTAGAACTTAAGATTTGTGCCATCTTACACAGAACTTGGAAATGTGTTAAGTAGTTTAGCTAGTTTTTCTTGAGTTTTTTGCTGTGTGATTTTAGAGTGTTGTGTTGCCTGTAGATTAAACATTTTGTTCTGAAAGATATTAAATAAAACTTCTTACAAGGTTTTTTAAAAAGGTTAGGCTACTTGTGTACATTAGCCCTGGGAACCCACTGGGTTCTGCCTTAGACTCCTTGACAGTAATTTTTCTACAAATCTGTGGAAATGAGATGAAGAACAAGTAATTATACAAATGTCAGTCCTTGGTTTTTAGATTGCCTTCTGAAGTTATGAAAGACTGTTTGAACAGGGACACCTTGGCTGTTCCACTTGATCGTCATCTAAATACTGCAGTACAATTATCCAGCTGTGTTTAACACTGTTGAAATCCAGGGGAACTGAATTACTTTAAAATGTCTATTTGTAGGATTCAAAGAATCATAGAGTTGGAAGGGACCTCCAAGCTCATCTAGTCCAACCCCCTGCACAATGCAGGAAACTCACAAATATCTCCCCCCCTAAATTGACAGGATCTTCATTGCTATCAGATGGCCATCCAGCTTCTGTTTAAAAACCTCCAAGGAAGGGGAGCCCACCACCTCCTGAGGAAGCCTGTTCCACTGAGGAACCGCTCTAACGGTCAGGAAGTTCTTCCTAATGTTGAGCTGGAAACTCTTTTTATTTAATTTCAACCTATTGGCTCTGGTCCTACCTTCTGGGGCCAAAGAAAATAATTCTGCACCATCCTCTAGTTGACAGCCCTTCAAATACTTGAAGATGGTGATCATATCACCTCTCAGCCGCCTTCTCTCCAGGCTAAACATCCCCAGCTCCTTCAGCCTTTCCTCATAGGACTTGGTCTCCAGACCCCTCACCATCTTCGTCGCCCTCCTCTAGACACGTTCCAGCTTGTCTATATCCTTCTTAAAATGTGGTGCCCAAAACTGAACACAATACTCCAGGTGAGGTCTTACCAGAGCAGAGTAAAACGATACCATCGCATCATGTGACCTGGACACTATACTTCTGTTGATACAGCCCAAAATTGCATTTGCCTTTTAGCCACCACATCACACTGTTGACTCATGTTCAGCGTATGATCCACAAAGACCCCTAGATCCTTTTTGCACATACTACTGCTAAGACAAGTCTCCCCCATCCTATAACCATGCATTGGATTTTTCCTACCTAAATGCAGAACTTTACATTTATCCCTGTTAAAATTCATTGTATTGATTTTAGCCCAGTTTTCCAGCCTGTCAGGATCATCCTATATCCTGTTTCTGTCTTCTACTGTATTTGCGACCCCTCCCAATTTAGTATCATCTGCAAATTTAATAATCATTCCCTCTTTTCCTTCATCCAAATAATTTATAAAGATGTTGAACAAAACAGGTCCCAGGACAGATCCTTGAGGCACTCCACTTGTCATCTCCAAGAGGATGAGGAACCATTCACAAGCACTCTTTGGGTGCAGTCTGTCAACCAGTTACATATCCTCCTAATGGCAACAGGATCCAAACCACATTTTACCAACTTGTCAACAAGGATAGTATGTAGGACCTTATCAAAAGTCTTACTGAAATCAAGATAGTCAGTTTCTCAAAAAAAGAGATCAGGTTAGTCTGACATGGCTTGTTCTTGAGAAACCCATGCTGGCTCTTAATAATCACAGCCATCCTTTCTAAATGTTCCAGGACAGATTGATGATTTGTTCTAAAACTTTTCCAGGTATAGACATCAAGCTGACGGGTTGGTAGTTACCTGGATCCTCCTTTCCCCCCTTCTTGAAGACTGGGACGACATTCGCCCGCCTCCAATATTCTGACACTTCTCCTGTTCTCCAAGAATTCTAAAAAATAATAGCCAGAGGGTCAGAAATTACATCCACAATCTCTTTTAGAACTCTTGGATGCAGTTCCTCTGGCCCTGAGGACATAGTTTCATTTTAAAAAACAAGGTGTTTATGTACTACCCCTATACTGATTCTAGCTTGGAACTTCATACCCGCATTTTATGTTCTGTTTTTGCTATGTTGAGCACTGTTACCCTCAGAAGAGAAGACTGAGGAAAAGTAGGAATTGAGCAGTTCTGCCTTCTCTTCATTACCTGCTACATTTTCACTTTCCTGCCCTCACAGTGGGCCTACCATGTCCTTGCTCTTTTTCTTACATTGAACATAAGAAAAGAACCTTTTTTTGTTGTTGTTTTTAGCATCTTTGGCCAGACTAAGCTCATACTGAGCTTTAGCTTTCCTAACTTTTTCTCTACAAGCACTGGTGATTTGTTTATATTCATCCTTGGTTATAAGGCCCTCCTTCCAATTCCGAAAGGAGTCTTTTTTGTTTCTCAAGTCTTTAGAGAGTTGTTTATCACTTCGGCTTTTTTAGGCTTTTTCCATTTTTTCTTCTCATAGGAATCATCTGTGATTGCGCTTTCAGTATTTTGCTTTTAAGAAACTCCCACCCCTCCTGAACTCCTAAGTATTTCTGACCATGGGATTTTACCCAGCATAGTTCTAAGTTTGTTGAAGTTTGCCTTTCTGAAGTCCAATCTATAAGTCTAACTATGTCTAGCTTCCCTAAGACTGTAAATTCCAAAATCACATGGTCACTACTGCCCAGGGTGCCCACTATTTCTACTTCTTCAATCAATTCTTCCTTGTTGGTGAGAATCAAATCCAAGATAGCAAATCCCCTCATGGGCCTACATTTCCCAGGATCACTTCTGTCCCTCTGATTTGGTGGCAGAGTTTTGGAAGGAAAACTAGCTCAGAGGAGGTGGGACCTGGGAGGAAAGCATAAAAAGTCAAGCCACAGACAGGGTGTGGTCTCTCTGGAAAAGGTCGCAGGGAGAAAGGTTCTCTCTGGAAAGAAGGCAGCTGGAGGGTTCCCTCAACCTAGAAGGTGAATCTGTTTAGTATTAGGAAGGGAATGTCTAATCAGATGCGTCAGGTCTTTTATTTTACTTTTACACTACCTTTATTGTTTGCATATTCACTGTTGCACTAAATATCCATTTGCTGTTCTAGAGCACTTCTGTTAAACTTCCTGTTGTTAAAATGCCTTGGTCGTCACATCTTTTTGGTTATGGTTAAAACGTACTTGCTAATAGGGAAGATACAGGGGTTGGGTGGGTGCTCTGGGCCCTCCCAGACAGACCCTTAGTAGAATGGTGGCAGCCAGTAGAAGGCCCTTCCTGGTCCCCTGCTGTGTGACACAGGGCAATTGCAGTAAGGCACAAATCAATTGAAAGCACTGAGAAAATACTGACTAGGAATCTTGAAACTTTGACTGACTACTACCGTAAATGGTGGCTTATCCCAAGTCTAGGAAAAACAATGTTCTTGTCTCCATCTCAGTAACAATCTTACCACCTATGGTCTGAATATCTGCTTTAATGACACTCAGCTTACATACAGCTGTAAACCAAGTATCTTGACATTAGCCTGGACAGGACCTTGAGCTGTAAACACCATTTTAACAATGTAGCAGTGAAAATACCAGTGTGAAACAGCACCTGCAATACATTTGAGTAAACCACATTGATTGTTATTTTTCATCTTAAAGTGCACGGACAAACTGCCAAACAGAGGATATGCTTAGAGAGGGAATTCTGTTGTGGTGGAGGCAACGTCTCAGAATGCTTCTCTTTATTCTGATGGATGACTAAGGAGTTATGTTTTTGATCTGAATAGTTTCACAGATAGAATTTCCCCTGCAGGACATTATTTTGGACAGGGTTGGTTTTTTTTTTTTTTGCAGGAACTCCTTTGCATATTAGGCCACACACCCCTGATATAGCCAGTCCTCCTGGAGCTTACAGTAGACCCTGTACTAAGAGCCCTGTAAGCTCTTGGAGGATTGGCTACATCATGAGTATGTGGCCTAATATGCAAAGGAGTTCCTGCTACAAAAAAAAGCCCTGTATAGGGGTCAATGTCTGATATAAGGTTTCTTGTTCCAAACCTCATCTTGAATCACTTTACAAAGCTAGGGTAAACTGGGCACATCAGTATATATTAGTCAAAGGACAATTAGTCAAAGGACAATTGGACAAAGGGAACTCAATAGATGTTGTTTACCTTGATTTCAAGAAAACTTTTGATAAAGTTCCTCATCTAAAGCTCCTTAGTAAGCTCGAGAATCATGGAGTAAAAGGACAAGTCCTCTTGTGGATCAAAAACTGGCTAATTAATAGGAAGCAGAGAGTGAGTATAAATGGGCAGTCTTCACAGTGGAGGATGGTAAGCAGTGGGGTGCCTCAGGGCTCAGTACTGGGTCCCATGCTCTTTAACTTGTTCATTAATGTTTTGGAGTTGAGAGCAAGTAGTGAAGTGCCTAAGTTTGCAGATGACACTAAATTGTTCGAGGTGGTGAGAACCAGAGAGGATTGTGAGGCACTCCAAAGGGATCTGTTGAGGCTGGGTAAGTGGGCATCAACGTGGCAGATGAGGTTCAGTGTGGTCAAGTGCAAAGTAATGCACATTGGAACCCAAAATCCTAGCTATAAATACAAGTTGATGGGGTGTGAACTGACAGAGGCTGACCAAGAGAGAGATCTTGGAGTCGTGGTAGATAACTCACTGAAAACGTCAAGACAGTGTGCGATGGCAATAAAAAAGACCAATGCCATGCTGGGAATTATTAGGAAGGGAATTGAAAACAAATCAGCCAGTATCATAATGCCGCTGTATAAATCGATGGTGTGGCCTCATTTGGAGTACTGTGTACAATTTTGGTCACCACACCTCAAAAAAGATATTATAGCATTGGAAAAAGTGCAGAAAAGTGCAACTAGAATGATTAAAGGTTTGGAGCACTTTCCCTATGAAGAAAGGTTGAAATGCTTAGGGCTCTTTAGCTTGGAGAAACATCGACTGCGGGGTGACTTGATAGAGGTTTGCAAGATTATGCATGGGATAGAGAAGGTAGAGAAAGAAGTACTTTTCTCCCTTTCTCACAATACAAGAACTCGTGGGCATTCAATGAAATTGCTGAGCAGTTGGGTTAGAACTGATAAAAGGAAGTACTTCTTCACTCAAAGGGTGATTAACACGTGGAATTCACTGCCACAGGAGGTGGTAGTGGCTACAAGCATAGCCAGCTTCAAGAGGGGAATGGAGCAGAGGTCCATCAGTGGCTATTAGCCACAGCTTATTGTTGGAACTCTCTGTCAGGGGCAGTGATGCTTTGTAGTCTTGTGCTTGTGGGGGGGCATAGTGGAAGACCTTCTAGCCCCACTGGTGGACCTCTTGATGGCACTTGGGTTTTTTGGCCACTGTGTGACACAGAGTGTTGGACTGGATGGTCCATTGACCTGATCCAACATGGCTTCTCTTATGTTCTTAGTCTCAGAATTCACTCCAGCTGTACTGCCCCTAGCCTTTACTGTATGCAGAGTGCCTTTTCGTAATTAAGCTTTGATGTTTTGAAGTTGTGATAATTGTTTGGTTCAAATCTGAGAGTGAAAAAGGGGTTGTGAGCTTCTCACCATCCTGTGATGTTATCTGGGTATATCTAAAGTAGCAAGATGACTATTTACCACCTTTGCAAAGGAAGCAAACTCAGCAATAGCTGTCTGGAGAACCAGACCCTATTGATAGCTGATCTCTTCAGCAAGGGCCAGGCAGAACCTACTTTGTTGTAATGCTTTTTAAATATAGGGTTACGCTTTAAAATGTATGGTTCAGATAGACTTGGTTGACAGGACTATTAGTGATGATGAAATAGATCATATTAATGGAAATAAAATCCCCTGGAGACTCAGACTTTTCTTGAAGAACTTTCCATATAATTTGAATTGCCCTTACTGTTACAATTGTATCTCCTTTTCTAGACTGTTCACACTATTAAAAATAAAGGATATAGGGAATTCTTTTTGGCTTATACTTTTTATAAACCTCTTTTAATTGGAGAAAGAAATTGTTACAGAGTATACCATTTAGATATTTTATAGGTGATAGCATATAGAAGTAGGCTTTCGCTGTGCTATAGTATGTGTTTCATGCCTTTTCTTGCAGATAAGTGCTTCAAGTAATAGTCCTTAACAGCTCTTCTCAGTGAATGAATAATGTGCATTCAGTGATGCAAATAGTGGATTGGAATTCACTCGTGTGCCTACTTGTATCTGTTGATGATCAAAAACATATAACAGGCTGAGGCTTCAGAAAGGTGTTGCTAGGTTAAAGGAAGTTGTTTTTGTTTTCCAGAAACTGGCATCTGATAAATTCCTTTCTTTACATTCAGTTGGGTAGCTGTATTGGTCTGAAGCACCAGAACAAAGTTTGAGTCCAGTGGCACCTTTAAGACCAACAAGATTTTATTCTGGGTATAAACTTTCATGTGTTGATCTTAAAAGTGCCACTGGACTCAAACTTTGTTCCTTTCTTTACAATTATTGCTACTTTTTTTTGGAGATATCTTTGTATTTGATACTTAAGGTCTATGCCCCATGTGGATAGGTAAATCTGAACTATGGGTCAGCCTCAACTGTTATTTAGGATTTTGCAAACCCAGGAAAAATCCAATGTTTGCTGTAAAATCTGACATAAAATCTTCTCTAATTTGGGGTAACTCCTCTTAAAAATCCTATCTAATTTTGGGGCAGAGTTGTGCAGAAGGTAGTGCTCAGGAGCATTTTGGGTTACAGCAATCATAAGATGGTGAGGAGGGGGAAGCTTAAGATGGAAGTGGGAAGGAGATGTAGTAATGGCACTGAGAGGGAGAAAAGAAGAAGCAATGGGAGGGAAAGTGGGATTTCTCCTTATCTGTAAATCCTCTGTTTCTGATCTAAAAAAGACCTGCTAGAGAGAATGGCATGGAAAAATCCTGAAAATTTTAAATAAGTGATAAATACATATATAATACTTTTAATGACTCTAATTGACTGATTTCCATGGTTTATTACATGAATTTTAAAGAGTGTATGTGAGATACAGAGGAGAGATACAGCTCCAATTACCAATGTAGTTAACACACATGTGAGCTACAGCCTATGTGCTGGTATTTCTCCCCTCCCTGATTGAAGATTGGCATTGTGAAATCCAAATAAAGTTCTTTACTTTTCCCTCCTAACTTAATATCATAGCAGCCTGTGTACAGTATTAATCCTGTATAACCACCACCTTATTTTCTTTTGTAAATTGATGTGCAGAATGCCTTACCAAAGGCATAGAGGTAGTCTGTGACAGGATGCATGAACAACATTGATTATTCAGGAAATATGTTACCACAGAACTATGGTGTTGCTTTGTTTATGAGCTGTAGTAGGACATACTTTTATGCGATTGCAGAATATTGTTGTAACTAAGTTAATCAAGCATCAGAAGTGAGCTAAAATAAACTATCCTTGAAGTCTCAAACAGAATATTTCCACCACATTAACTGCAAATGTCTCTGTCTTTAGAAAGCTAACATTAATATACCCATAGCTTGGATGAACACAGCTAACATGGTCTGTCTCCCTTTTGATAATTTAACAAAGTAACATTTGTTAATCCTGTAAGAACAGGATAATAGTTCAAAACACTAACAATGCTCTGTTTGATCAGATTACTTCTCTTTTTGTGATAATTTTTATCTCTTTATGCCAAATTCCATAATCTTCACAATGTGCTCTATCGGGAAACCATGCCCACTGCTAGTTATTGCATGCTAAAATGTTTTAGCTTTTGCTACTGAGGAGCTGTTGTGTATGTACTGGAGACGTAAAATAGTCTGGCGGTGCCTCTTACTGGACTAACTTGCTTGGGATTGAATTGCATAACAGATTTCTAGGCTTAAGTGTCTCTTTTCTATCTGAGGAAAATTGTGATATGGGTCAGATGATGAAACTGCCCTTCATTAAATATGCTTGAATGGATGGCCACACACAATTAACATGGTACTAATACATCTCTGTGATTTATATACTGTATATATTGTGTGAATGCTTTTTTGGTTTGCAAGTTAGCTTCTTTGGTGCTTCAGGAGAGTTGAATTTACTGCAAGATGACTAGTTGAATGCACTGGTCATAAATATCCTCTTGATTATATGATAAGTGTCAGGCACATAATAAACAGTATCAGGGCTGACTATTTCTAAATACTTCCACAGTTTGTCGTAGATGAAATGTTATTAGCACAACATTACTCACCAGCGAGCCTGCAGCAAACGTGGACTATTGCACCCTTCTTAAATCTTCGTTCGCGAAGCCAAGCCGAGAGACTCAGAACTCATTCTGGTAGGAGTTTTTGAGGACTATTCCATTTTACTTACCATTACTACTTTTTTGCTACAGTTAATTGTATATTTTATGCCATTATTGTATTGTATTCTCTGATTTTGTAATCCAGGTTTGCACTGTGTATTATTATATTTTATTGTATGTTTTACACTGTTTTAATGCATTGTCTAAATTTGTAATTCTGTTTGATTGCATTGTTTTAAATTGTACATTCTTCCTTGAATCTCAGTCAGAAGGATGAACTATAAATGTAAATAAAATAAATAATACAGACACTGAAAGTTTAAATGGCTACTTGCATTTCTTATGATACTGCAAGTCACAATATGTTACAGGAAAGCCTCAGCAATGGACCTATAGAAATCCAAATTAGAGTTTATGGGCTTTTCACATAAAATGACATTTAAAAAGGAACCTGCTATGCTAGTAAGTAGGCCATCTCCCTAGCCATGGAGCAGAACAGAAGCTCAGCTTGTACATTCAAGTTCAAAACTAACAAACTACCACTACCTGTGAGATCCTCAAGCTTGTATACTTCCTTCTCTCCCCATCATGCATGGCCAACTAATGAGCTATTTTCTAAAGTCTGAGACAAATTACAACCTCTAGTTTTAACTGAGTTGCCAACCAAGAATCCAGTCTGGTATTAACACTCAAGTTCAGTGTGTTTATACTACACGAAGACTCACACAGTGCCAAGAGTTTTTATTTTAAATGTGCAAGCAGAGGCTTGTGCTGAGTTTCATGTCCAGGACTGCAGGGAATTGGCCAAACCTGTCTAGGCTCATTAAGAACCTTGTCTAGTGCAGAAAATCTATGTCATCCAGTACAGCCCTTGTCTTTCCAGGGCAGCATTAAACCCAAGAAACATGATGACTACTAAAATTTTCCTCTGAAACATATTCTAGATCTATATATGTCAGAACTATGTGATAGTCCCTTGCCTATATTCAGTTTAGTCATATACTTTAAAAAGTGATCTGTGTGTCTGAATATTTGCTTTTCAAAAATTTAAATACCGCAATAAATTTTGTGGTAGTATTTGTCCCTCCCAGACACAGTTCAAGCATCAAAACTAACAAACTACCACTACCTGTGGGATCCTCAAGCTTGTATACTTCCTTCTCTCCCCATCATGCATGGCCAACTAATGAGCTATTTTCTAAGTCTGAGACAAATTACAACCTCTGGTTTTAACTGAATTGCCAACCAAGAATCCAATCTGGAATTAAGTTACAATTTAGAGTCATAGTTTGCGGGAAAGGAATGTAGATTTTTTTTTGATATAACATTATCTGTGGTTTGCAAGGGAAGATTAAAGTAACGCAAAAGAACATAAGAGAGAACATAGCCGTGTTGGATGAGGCTAACGGCCCACTCAGGCCAACACTCTGTATCACACAATGGCTAAAATCAAGGTGCCATCAGAAGTCCACCAGTGGGACCAGAACTCCAAAAGCCTTTCCACTGTTACCCCCTCAAGCACCAAGAATACAGAGCATCACTGCCCCAGACATAGTGTTCCAACTGTACCTTGTGGCTAATAGCCACTGATGGACATCTGCTCCATATGTTTATCCAGTCCCCTCTTGAAGCTGTCTATGCTTGTAGTTACCACCACTTCCTGTGGCAGTGAATTCCATGTGTTAATTTAGGTGAAGAAATACTTCCTTTTATCTGTTCTAAGTCTACTGCTAATTAATTTCATTGAGTTCCTGCAAGTTCTTGTACTATGAGAAAGGGAGAAAAGTTTTTCTTTATCTTATCTATCTCATACATAATTTTGTGAAAACTCTTTGTCAAGTTACCTGCCAATTGTTTTCTCCAAGCTAAACATCTAACCTCTTTAACTTTTCTTCATAGGGAAGGTGATCCACTCCCTTGATAATTT
Source organism: Heteronotia binoei (assembly GCF_032191835.1). Classification (NCBI taxonomy): domain Eukaryota; kingdom Metazoa; phylum Chordata; class Lepidosauria; order Squamata; family Gekkonidae; genus Heteronotia; species Heteronotia binoei. The sequence continues at coordinate 85,897,035 of NC_083243.1, read as the reverse complement.
TAGTTGCCCTTTTCTGTAATTTTTCCAATGCTATAATACCTTTTTTGATGTATGATGACCAGAACTGTACACACTATTCCAAATGAGACTGCACCATCAATTTATACAGGGGCATTATGATACTGGTTTATTTGTTTTCTATCTCCTTCCTAATAATCCCCGGCATAGCATTTGCTTTTTAAATTGCAGTTGTACAGTGGGTTAACATATTCAGTGAATAATCTACCACAACTCCAAAAGCTCTTTCCTGGTCAGTTACTACCTGTTTGGACCCCATCAGCATATATTTATAGTTAGGATTTTTGGCTCCAATGTGTATTACTTTGCTCTTGCCTATGTAGAACCTTATTTGCCAAGTTGACACCCAGTTGCCCAGCCTTGATAGATCCACCTGGAGCACCTCACAATCCTTCTCACTGCCCTAAGTAACTTAGTGTCATTTGCAGATTTAGTCACTTCACTGCTTTCTTTCAACTCCACATCATTAATGAACAAGTTAAAAAGCCGTGGACCTAGAATGAAGCTGTGTGGTGAAAATTTCCTATTTATTCTGTTTCCCATTAATAAGTTTTTTAATCCACAAGAGGACTTGTTTTCTTATCCGATGACTGTTGAGTTTACTGAGGAGCCTTTAATGAGGGAACTTTATCAAAAGCCTTCTGGAAGTCTAGGTAAATAGCATGTACTGGATCACCCTTGTCAACCCTTGTCCACATGTTTGTTCATTCCCTCAAGGTTAGCGAGACAAGATCTTCCCTTATAGAATCCATGCTGATTCTTCCTCAGTAGATTTTATTCATCAGCATGCCTACTAATTCTGTCTTTAATAATGGATTCCACCAGCTTACCCGGTATTGACATTAGACTGACTAGCTTGTAATTTCCCAGATCTTCTCTAGAACTTTTTTAAAAAAGATGATGGTCACATTATCTACCTCCTGGTTGGCAGGAATGGAGGCAGATTTTAGTGATAGACTGCATATTTTTGTCCAGAGATCCACAAGTTCATATTTGAGTTCTTTCAGAATAGCCTCCAAGCTTCTAGAAAGGAATTTGGCCCTCCTTACCTTTCCTTTCCTTTCCTTTCACTTTACTTTACTTTACTTTATTCGATTTATATCCCGCCCTACCCCACCGAGGTGGGCTCAGGGCGGCTTACAACAATAAAAGCTAACAGAGGTCGATTTAAATACGATTAAAATTATACAATAAAATACATAAAAACCTAAAAATACATAAAACTCACATTGATATACACTATGCTACTATTCCTTAAATCAGTCCTTCAAATTTCCAATATTCAGTAATCTGATGTTTAAGATTTAATATTCAGGCATTCTGCTCACAGTTAATTATATGCCAACCGGAAGAGGGTTGTTTTATAGGCCCTGCGGAACTGTTCAAGGTTCCGCAGGGCCCTCACCTCCTCCGGGAGCTGATTCCACCAACAGGGGGCTGCAATCGAGAAGGCCCTGTCCCTGGTCGCTTTCAGACGGGCCTCCTTTGGCCCAGGGATTGTAAGGAGGTTCTGAGACCCCGACCTCAGCACTCTCTGGGGGACATGTGGGGAGAGACGGTCCCTAAGGTAGGCAGGTCCCAGACCATAAAGGGCTTTAAAGGTCATAACCAGCACCTTGTACCGAACTCGGTATGTTATCGGCAGCCAGTGCAGTCCCCGAAGCCCCGGCTGGATGTGCTCCCGTCTAGGGAGCCCTAACAACAGCCGGGCAGCGGCATTCTGCACTAGCTGCAACTTCCGGGTTCGGCACAAGGGCAGCCCCATGTAGAGGGCATTGCAGTAATCCAGCCTCGAGGTGACCGTTGCATGGATCACTGTTGCCAGGTCGTCGCCCTCCAGGAAAGGGGCCAACTGCCTTGCCCGCCTAAGATGAAAAAATGCGGACTTGGCAGTGGCTGCTATCTGGGCCTCCATAGTTAGGGTAGGCTCCAGTAGCACCCCCAGGCTCCTAACCCTGTGCGCCGCTGACAGAGGCACACCGTCGAGGGCCGGTAAGGGAATCTCCCTCCCTGGACCACGGCGACCCAGGCAAAGGACCTCTGTCTTCGTCGGATTTAGCTTCAGCCCACTCAGCCTGAGCCATCTAGACACGGCCTGCAATGCCAGGTCCAGGTTTTCTGGGACACAGGCAGGCCGGCCGTCCATAAGTAGATAGAGCTGGGTGTCATCAGCGTACTGGTGGCAGCCCAGCCCATATCTCCGGGCAATCTGGGTAAGAGGGCGCATATAGATGTTAAACAACATCGGGGATAGAACTGCTCCCTGAGGGACCCCGCAATCCAGCGGGTATCTCTGGGACAATTCACCCCTAATCGCCACTCTTTGTCCCCGACCTTTCAGTTTTTCTTCTTGCAAGTCCTCTCATTTAAGAGAAGTTACGCCTTCTAAAGTTATTTGTGGTTGTGCTGGTCTTTTGGGGCAACTTCCTATTTACATAAAAGCTAAACTTAATAGCATTGTGGTCACTGTTCCCAACTGATGCTACCATTTTTACATCTTTTACCAGGTCCTGAGCTTTAGGACCAAGTCTGTAATCACCTCTCCCCTTCTAGGTCCTGTGACCATCTGCTCCATGGCACAGTTATTGAGAGTATCTAGAAACCCAACTTCTCTCTCCTGACTTGAACACATATTGACCCAATCAATGTGTGGGTAGTTAAAATCAGCTAATTACATGTGAGTGGAAGTGAGGAGGGAACACAAACCTTTTGATTCTCCCCTCCCCAGGTTTGTTTATATCTGAAAAATGCCTTGTTGTTGGATAGTTAACATAAATTTCTGAGATTTAGAACTTATCACTTTGGCTTGAAAATGAATAAATGAATGTTTGTACTATGTATTATACATACACACTGGATTGTTGCTTGTATTACATAAAGCTATGCCACAAGCATATCTGTTTTTTTCCTGGCTGTTTTATACTTTTATGAACTTGAGTACTTTTGGGGTGACTGAAATGCTGCTGAACTCAGCATGTTTTGAGATATCAAAAGAGAGAGAAGACTTGTGGAAAGGCAGTACAGAAATACCAGGGTGGAATGATATGTGATGTGATCGAGACTGAGATTAATTGTGTCTAAAATAATTACACAGCCTTTGAGTAGAATCTTGCCGTCCTGCAACTTACTGTATTTGTATGTAAGAAAATATTAGTTATAGTTGTAATTAGCTTGGTTTCTCAGAAAGAGAGAGAGAGAGAAAGAGAGAGAGAGAGAGAAAGAAAGAAAGAAAGAAAGAAAGAAAGAAAGAAAGAGAAAGAAAGAAGATATTGGATTTATACCCTGCCCTTCACTCTGAATCTCAGAGTCTCAGAGTGACTTACAATCTCCTTTACCTTCCTCCTCTACCTCCCTCTCTGTGAGGTAAGTGGGTCTGAAAGAACTCTTGAAGCTGCCCTTTCAAGGACAGCTCTGCAAGAGCTATGGCTGACCCAAGGCCATTCCAGCAGCTGCAAGTGGAGGAGTCAGGAATCAAACCCGGTTCTCCCAGATAAGAGTCCATGCACTTAACCCCCACACCAAACTGGCTGTAAAGCCAAAAAGCTAGGGGAACTTCCTGTCAGCCTTTCCTGCTGGTCTCTGTTCCCTCTTTTCTACAATGTATTTATTATTTAATTCTTTAGTTTTCTATTCTGCCCTCTCTGCAAGCGGACTCAGGATGGCTAACAGTCAATTCAAAAACAATTTATGATTATAATTTAAAACAATAAAATAGCAATTAAAATACATTTCATGGTGCTGCTCAAAACTTCAGTATAGGCGGGATCATAACTTTCTTCTGACAGTGATCCTATAGTGATTGTAATTCCTCATGAGTGATATCGCTAAGCAGTGTAGGGTGGCAGTCCTGTCCCATTTAAGTGTCAAAATAGTTCAGTTTTACAGGCCCTGCAGAATTGGAAGAGGTCCCGCAGGGCCCTTATGGCCTCTAGGAGGGCGTTCCACATTTCTGGTGCTGCCCCTGAGAAGGTCCTAGCCTGTGTAGAACACAGTCTGGCCTCCCTTGGTCTGGGGATAGATAGTAGGTTTTGTGTCCCTGAATGCAGTGCTCTCTGGGGAACATATGGAGAAAGGTGGTCCCATAGATAGGCAGGCGCTCGACCATATATGGCTTTAAAGGTCAGTACCAGCACCTTGAAGTGGACTTGGAACACAATAGGTAGCCAGTGCAGCTCTTTCAGCACTGGTTGAATGTGCCCCCATCGAGGGAGCCCCATTAACAGCCATGCTGCAGTGTTCTGCACTAGCTGTAGTTTCAAGGGTAGCCCCACGTAGAGAGCATTACAGTGGTCTATTCTTGAGGTGACCGTAGCATGGATCACCATTGCTAAGTCATCATGCTCCAGAAAAGGGGCCAGCTGTCATACCCTCTGAAGATGAAAAAAGGCAGTGGCTGCTATCTGGGCCTCCATACTCCCAAGCTCTTGACCTTAGGGGCCGGTATTAGTGGCACCCCGTCAAGAGCTGGCAAAAGGATCTCCCTCCCTGGGCCACCCTGACTCAGTTAGAGAACCTCTGTCTTCGTCGGATTCAACTTCAGCCAACTCAGCCTGAGCCAAGATGCTATGGCTTGTAGAGCCAGGTCCAGATTGTCCGGGGTACAGTTGGACTGGCCACCCATCAGTAGATAGAGCTGGGTGTCATCTGCATATTGCTAAGAAGGGGTTGCTAAGAAGGGATGCTGGTGACAGGAAGTGCTGGTTTGGAGGCCTCCTGTGGTGGCAGATGCTTTGTCTTTGTTTGGCTGATCATGCTGAATGAACCAGTAATGCTTTGTATGAAATCAGGTCTTAATGATCGAAAAGCCTTCACTCCTGCTGTCGCAGTCTAATCTTTGGAATTCTAATCTTTGGGATGGGAGAAGCAGATGGTAGAGAGGGCTGGCTGATGTCCACATGAGCTCTTTATGAACCAAGGCTGAACTTCATTAGGGCTTATATTTCAAGGGCTCATTTTGCAAACTAGGATAATTAATATTTGCATCCTACCCCTCCCTCCTAAGTTTTGGCAACAACTTTGTTAAGAGGTCTCCCCCCCACCCCCCATTTTGCATTATTTTTATGGATATAGGTTAGGGTTTGGTTATGTTCAGCAGCAGAAAACCATATGAAACGTTAGTGGCTATTGCATATCGTTATAGAATAAACTAAATCTGTGTGTGAGGCTCTCGGCCTCCTGAGTCACAGACCTGGGAAGATGAGAGTGGCTGGATGGCGCATAGATGGGGCTTTCCTCTGAGTCTGGCTTTCCTTGCAAGAAAGAATGGTACACTTGATTTTATGGCATGGAGAGATTGAATACAGAAATCTTGGGTATCATTGTGTTAATGAAGCTTGCCCTCTCCTAACTGCCTTGTCCTCCCCTAACTGCCTTGCACTTCCTGGTATAATGTACTACTTCCTCATTGTGTCTGACTAAAGGTGAAAAAATTTCAGATACCAAAAACCATAGGCAAAAAAGCTGGAAATTTTTTGGGAAATCGAAATGTATGTGGTATTTTCCTATCAAAGCTAAACTTGATTTGTTGCTATAACAACATAAAATGCATCATTTATGACTTAGCATGTAAAGTTGGATTAATTGGCTGCTTTATAGAATAGAATTCATAGGAGTTTTCAGTGGTTCCCAAAAATTGTATTTTTAGTCCAGGCCTGACTGTGTAGAAGTCAACACTTGCATAATTTAAAAAAATAAACAGTGACAATGGAGCAGGTTTTCATAGCATGTCTGTTTTATGTATTGGTATTAGGTCATATAACACACAACATTTAGGTTGTCAAAAAGAAAGTCTTGTCACCAACTGAATAAATATGGTGTAACTTGCCATCAATATTTATATAACTCTAATTGCATATAATATTATTATTTGTTTGACACTTTCTGCTGTTGATTTTGTTACAACAGTTGGAGCAGTGCAAATTAGTTTACTACTGTAAATATTCCAGTTGTGTTCAGAACACATTCATTATTCATACCCTATTCAAACATTCCCTTTATCTAATGTGATAGGCTGCCGGGTTTTAAATGTTAGCAACCTCTGCATTTGTGACTTAGATGTCTGGTTTTTCACACAGATCAGATAGATTTTCCCTGGGAGAATATTCACAAAACTTCTGTTCTCAAGATTAGTTCTAACACTCCTACAATTTATGAATAAGGACCTTGGGTTCTTTAAAACAACAACAACAACTCTGGGTCCTGTTATGTGTTCTAGAGAAGATTTAAATACCTTGTAAAATGCATGAGCAATAGTGGCAGGCTTTAAGGACATGACCAGAATTTTCACATATTTATGGAGGACTCCGTGAGGTAGTAGATCTCAGTGAGGATAGAATTGAGTGGGGCAGAAAGAGCATACATACTTCTGTTAGAAATGAGTAAGTCAAGTGTATCATATTTGCCCCACCCACTATTTTCTCTTTCCTTTCCCTGACAGCCCTCATAGTCTCTCCTGTAAGCCTATGAAAGAGCTCCTCTCATCCTCCATTCATATGAGGGTGGTGGATCAAAGATTCCAACCTTCATCGGGAAACTTCTGTATCAACAAGGAACTGCAGCTGTTCTCAGATGCCAGCCTCTCCAGTTGGGGAGCTACACTCAACGAGAAACAAGCCCATGGTCAGTAGTCTCAAAGCAATGCGCACCTCCCAATCAACACTCTGGAGCTGAAAGCCATTTGTCTGTCTCTACAACATTTCAAGGATCAGCTAGCCAATCAACATGTATTGATCTTCACGGACAGCATAGCAGCCATAACATATCTGAACAATCAAGGGGGCTTCAGGTCTTGCACCCTGTAGAAGGAGGTGGAGAGGCTATTCAACTGGGTGGAGCTTCATCTAGCCTTACACCGCTCTCACGCTCCTCAGCGGGGCTTCCATCTGATTTCGCACTGTCTGCCCCAGGGCTGCAACTAGCGTCGCCTTTTTCACGCAGGAAACAGAAACTGGTTTTTAGAGGTTTCTGTTTGCCGTGCAAAAAAGGCAGAGCAAGTTGCAGCCTAGGAGCAGATAGTGTGAAATTGGATGGAAGTCCTGCTGAGAAGAGGAACATGAGAACAGCGTAAGGCGAGTGGGAAGTCGGTCTGGGTGTGAGGGACTGACTCTATTGATAAAATCTCAAGTAGGTGATTTCTGGCCTTGAATGTGATGTCTCTCTTGGTAGGGTGATACCAGAAAGCAATCTGGTGGAGTCTTTTTGAATTCTATGACATAACCTTGATAGACCATTTCCAAAGCCCAAGAGTCTGCCTGGAAGTCTATCCCTTCTGAGTGGAAATGCAGCAGGCGACCTCCCAGAGGGAGGGTGTCCTGGTCATGCTTTATTGGGCTTCACATCTCTGCTTATCAGACTTCTCAGACTGCTTCCATGGGAACTTGGCATTGGAGAAGTTCCTCCGGAATGACTATTTAGATTGGCCCCAGTATGACTTTCTGGAATCTTGTCTGGATCTCATGAGGGTGCTGGAGGTACGAAAAGACTTGGTACCAAAATTCCTCCTATTGGAGCATCGAAGATTCTTTGGCATAGCCTTCTTATCCCTAGTTTCCGCTAGGACCTACTCTAGGGCATCCCCAAACAATTTTTCTTCTTGAAATAGATTGGAGGCAACAATGTGCTTGGAAAGGAAGTCTACTGGCCATGCAAGAGCCAGACACTTTTTTTAGTTACTGTTGCAAATGCCATTGCTCTTGAGCATAACTTGAGTGTGTCTAGAGAGGCATCCACAGAGAACTTGGCCGCCTTGAGAAGTCTGTTGGTACCTTCCAGCAGCCTTTTGTTGGAGTAAGGAAGAAGCTGGATGAGTTTCCTCACTTACACAGTGGCCGCTCCGGATACTATGGAGTTTGTGGCCAACGCTTTTATCATCATCACAGTAGCTTCACCCTCCCCCTTTATTAAGTCATAGTAGCTTCATGATTTCTTTTTAATGCCAGATTGAGCTTGTTGTCCCAGTTGTCCCAGACAGAATCATGGCCATCTTCCAATAATAAGCTGTAAGACTGGAGGGCTGTGACGGGGGCATGAACCAACAGTACCTGTAACACAGGGGTGGGGAACCTTTTTTCTGCCAAGGGCCATTTGGTTATTTGTAACATCATTTACAGGTATACAAAATTATCAACTTAAAAAACAGTATTCCACCAAGGGTGAACGATCAGGCTGGCAAAATTAATGCAAACAATTGTTTTTCTATTTGAACTCATGTGGAGAGAGCCTAATTTGGCGCACACATACACACAGCCCACCGTCTTAGGCAAATGCCTAGGTCAAGGACTTTTTTTGGGGTAGAAAGAGCCCAGCAGGAACTCATTAGCATATTAGACCACATCCCCTAATATTAGCATATTCTCTCTTGGCTTGACTTCGCGAACGAAGATTTAAGAAAGGTGCAGTAGTCCATGTCTGCTGCAGGCTCGCTGGTGGCTGACAAGACCAATGTGGGACAGGCAGGTCCGGCCACAGTGGATTAGCATATTAGGTCACACTCACTAGCATATTAGGCCACACCATCTGGGATAATCAAGTACAAATTGAACTGGTGGTAGCTGGCTCCCACCCCCAACCTCTGCCATCCTTCCCTCCATGCAGAAACTGCAGCTGCTCTCAGCAGATCTTTAAAGGCACCCACATACCTCAGCAGCAGTCCTTCACAATGCCCACCACTCAGTCTCCACAGAGAGAGAGGGAGGGAGGAAGAAAGAAAAATAAAGAAATGGGGGGGAAAGGAAAATGAAATGGAGGGAAAAAAGGGTAATAAAGGGAAATAAAGAAAGGGGAGAAATGGAAAGAAAGGGTAATAAAAATAGGGAAGAAAGGGAAATAAAGGGGAGAAGAAAGGCAAATGAAGAAATGGAAAGAAAGGGAAATAAAGAAGTGAGGGAAATGAAGGAATGTGGGGAAGAAGGGGTAATAAAGGAAAAGGAGAATAAGGGGAAATAAAGCAATGGGAAGACATGGAAAGAAAGGGGGGAAGAACAGAGAAGTGGGGGAGGGAAGAAATAGAAAGAAAGGCAAATAAAGAAATGAGGGAGAAACTTACCTAAACTGTGACAGTGACTTTTCCAGACCCTGCAGTGATACTGGCTGGCCAGCCAGGCCCCAGGGAGGCTGCTGCACAGTGTGACTGGGCCCCACAATTTTCGCTGGCCATCCAGGCCCCAGGTGGGCTACCATGTGGCTTGGCCAGACCAAGTGATCTCGAGGGCCATTTATGGCCCTTGGGACAGATGTTCCCCACCCCTGCTGTAACATCTCATTAGCAAATGCGGGTAAGGCATACAGTTTTTAAACAAAGTTTGGAAATTTGGTTATCGAAATTTAATTTGGTCCACTCAGTGTTCAACTGATACTTAAAAACTCAGGGAAAAGGAAAACCTTATTCCAGCCCTGGTGGAACTCTCTGCTGGATGACATCTGGGCCCTATGGGATCTTTTACAATTTCACAGGGCTTATAAGGCAGAGATGTTCTGCCAGGCTTTTGACTGAGGGCAGTGATGTTTGGCGCGCTTCTTTTTTGCCTATCCTCCTCCAGGATTTTCTTCCCCCCATATGCTCCGACAGTCTGCGAGAATAAACACGATTAGCATGACGCTGTCAGGGTTTGGAACTTTTATTGTTTTAAAACCAACTATTGTTTTAGTCTATATATTATTTTATCTGATGTGCATTGCTCATAGCCCATCCTTGGGTAGAATGAGGTGATTAATTAAATATAATGATGATGATGATGATGACAAGAAGAAGTAATAACATGTAAGGGAAAAAAGTAGGAGCCTATCCTACTGCATTGCTCTCCCTATCAAGGCAGAAAAAGGAATTGAGAAATGGGTGTTTCTGAACTGCACAGGAAGGGGAAGAGTTTGAAGTTCCTGCCTCCTTAATAGCATGATGGGAAACACCGAAGATGTTCTCCACCTCAGAGAGGGAAAGATATGGTCACTATGATGCACTTTCCAGTTATATTTAGGTTAATTACTCCAATGTGTTGTACACAGGATTGCCTTTGAGAAATATCAGGGAACTTCAGTGGGTGCAGAATGTTGCTACTTCATATGATGCTGACTGAAGTGGGTCATAGGGGCCACATCCCTGCAGCCTTGGTCCTTCCACACTGGCTCCCTAGTTCTTTTTGGGCACAATTCAAGGTGCTGCTAATAGCATTTAAAACCTTGTATGGTTTGGAACCAACATACCAGAAGGACCACTTACTCTATTATGAACCAACCCGACCACTTTGGTCAGCATTGAGTACCTCCCAGTTTCTGATATTGGGCAGGTCCAGGATAGGGCCTTCTCTTTCATGGTAACAACATGCTGAAACTCTGCTTCATGGAGATTCAACAATCCCCCTTTCTTGTCATCTTCTGCTACAGGATGAAGACTTTTGTGTTTGGTTTGGAATTCCCTCAGTGATCCTTCCTTCCTGCCCAGTGTTTTATTGTTTTTATGCTATTTTATGCATTTTATTTTAATGATATTTTGGTTTTAATAGTTTTAAAATGTGAGTTTATTATGTATTTTTAATTTGTTAGCTTCCGTGGTGGCTCTTTTGAGGGCAGAAAGTCAGGAAATAAATTTTGCAAAGAAAAATAAAGCTACAGGCACTTCTTTTATCATTTTGGGGGCTTTAAATCCACTAATCAGTGTATTTTACTTTACTTTTAGACTTCAGATATTTTGACAAACCTGGGCTTTTTCTTTAGGTTTGTCTGTCTGTGCCCCAGTTTCTGGATTTCAGTATCCACAGATGGGGTCATGTTAATGATTAGGTACAGTCAGGGTCAGCTCACCCACTAGGTATATTAGGCATTTGCCTAGGGCGCTGGGAGGGGGGCACTGAATTGGGGTCTCTCCCCCTCCCCTCTCAGTATCCAAGACAAATGCCTTATTTTTCCTCCCCCCCACCATCGCCTACCCCTCCCTCCCTCTTGCAGCACCATGCTCCACTGCCCTCCTGTGAGGTGGGTGGGGCTAGAGAGGGCCCTCACAGCAGCTGCCCTTTCAAGGACAACCTCTGCCGGAGCTATGGCTGACCCAAGGCCATTCCAGCAGGTGCAAGTGGAGGAGTGGGGAATCAAACCAGGTTCTCCCAGATAAGAGTCTGCACACTTAACCACTACACCAAACTGTCCCATAAATGCATAGTCATGTTGGTCCTTTCAGCAGCATATTCGCTGTGACCAAACCTGCTGCAAGCCTTAGTGCTGAGTGCTTTATAGAGCAAATGCTGAGGCTAGCAAGCTCTGATATAATAACAGAAATATAGAGCAAGAGGATTAATCAACTCATGGTGTCAGATTTAAGGACAGTCAGGGCTTTCAGGAGCATTCCACAGAGAGCACAGAGATTTGGTGAGAGATTAGAAGGCTCATTGTCCATCATTCAACTATGTTGGTATTTTGCTGATACCAGCAGTACTGCAATATGAGGATGGATTTAATTTATGCACATACACCACTATCAGTTGCATGCACCAACATGCCAAGTGTTTGTTCTAGGTCTCAAGGCTTATTATTAAGTGTATAAGTTTTTAAAGGTGGCAGGAATACCCGATACCTTGCATATGATTAAGAGTTGTGCCAGTGACTGACTCATCTCCCGCAGGGTCCTCTATCCACATGCAGTGAAAGATGCAATACAGGAAATCTCTAAACCATGATCACTTTTGAATGTTCTGATTGACTATACCTTTAGTGCACTGTAGACCTGGAGGGACACTTTTAAAAAGGTGATAGGACTATAGTATAATAGAATAGTTCAGGAATATGCCTTTATAAAGGGACTAATACCCTATTTGTCACTGTGGTATGTATTATCTCTTTGTTGTATGTATTATCTTGCTTTTTCTGCATTGTTTTCTATCCTTCTGCATTGTTCGACAGATCATGTCTGATATTCTGCATTTTTTCTAATTTTTGTAATCCTAGCATATGTTTCTTGATTGCACAGTTTTACACCATGTAATTTGTCTGGAGTCTCAGTGAGAAAGGCGGACTGTAAAAAAACAGGCAAATTCTTTCTTTGATTAGTTGAGTCTCAGTAATGGAAAACAGGTATTGCTGAGATGATCTGTTTTGAAGTGATAGAGCATAGGGGAGTATTTCTATAAATATGAATATTGATAGCTTTTTGTTTGTTCACTTTCAGATTCTGATGCAAGTGGGTGCTAATTTGCACTATATAGCCTGTATGATAAGATATATGGGCCAGTTTGGTGTAGTGGTTAAGTGTGCAGACTCTTATCTGGGAGAACCGGGTTTGATTCCCCACTCCTCCACCTGCAGCTGCTGGAATGGCCTTGGGTCAGCCATAGTTCTCGTAGGAGAATGGGCAGCTGCTGTAAGAGCTCTCTCAGCCCCATCTACCTCACAGGGTGTCTGTTGTGGGGAGGTAAAAGAGATTGTGACCGCTCTGAGACTCTGAGATTCAGAGTATAGGGCGGGATATAAATCCAATATCATCATCATTTTACATATATGTTTAATCGAAGTTTATTTCATCTGTTATTGAGTAATGCGGTATACCAATGTATTCTTTAATCTCCAATTGGTTGGCCAGCATTAAGTGCGAACCTCTGCAAATATGTGATTTTCACAATGTGCTTAGTCCTCTGCCATTACACACACATGCACACTTGTGCCTCCATCCTCCCCCCACCAACAATGAAACAGGATCTAGTCTATAAAAGTGTCCTACACTTGTGGCCTTTAAAACAATTTGGTATATCATGCAAAATCATAACTATTTTCAAATAATTTTTCACTAGAATTGATTTGTTTGTGGTTTTATTTCTGCTACAGAAGTGTCAAATTCCAGAGAAATAGCCCTTGGTTTTAAAAGAAGTGGCACAGGACTATATTGTTTTGCTGATACAGACAAAAGGATTTGTGGTGCTGTGTGCTTTTGTAGACTAGATCCTGCTTCATGGGGAATGGGTGTATGTGTGGATGGGTCAATGGAAAGAGAAGACTGGGCATTGTGTAGAAGTGGGTTATTTCAGAGGTACTAGCATCATATAGTTTTTATGCAGTCCTCACCTTCTCCTTTGTAGTCCCAAATTATTTTCGAAGTCAGTATTGTGTCATAAAATGTTATTTCCACTGCTACAAATCTTCCATCTTTATCTATGGGGTGGTTTGCCATTGCCTTCCCCAGTCATCTGCACTTTTCTGCCAGCAAGCTGGGTACCAATTTTACCAATCTCGGAAGGCTGGAAGGCTGAGTCAACCTTGAGCCAGCTACCTGAACCCAGCTTTTGCCGGGATTGAACTCGGATCGTGAGCAGAGAGGCTGGACTGCAGTACTGCAGCTTACAAATTGAACTATACACTTTCTGCTTAAAGTTCTTGAAAACTCCACCTGAAAGCCTTAAATATGTCTATAACTTGTTAGTGATGTAAAAGAATGTTTTATTTATATAACGGTTGAACCCCAAAATTATTGTATTGCTGTAATTGATATCTTTGTTGTCCTTAATAATGGAATCTATAAAAGTTTGGAGGGAGCAGACTTTAGTCTCTTGAGTTACAGAGCATGAAATGCTACGGGTTTTTTTACCTGTAACAAATTCTGCTTCTGTATGGTAATACTGAAGAGTTACAGTTAATTAACCAGAAAGTCTTAAGTTGTAAGGCTTAGTTTGCCAAGTAGCTAATAATTAAAAGTCAATCCAAATACATTTTCAGCATTTCCAAAAGATGCTGGCCTTCATTCACTGTAAGGGTATGAATTTTGGAGTAGCCACTTGAGCCTGTCTTTTCTGCTGTATGTTACTTAGGAGTTAGTGCCAGAATTTGCTTGTTTTCATTTTCTCTTTCTGTACTCTTTTGCTCTTATATTGTGCAATTTATATTTTGAACTGTAATCTTTCTTAAATGCTGGAAAAGAAAGGTGATACATAAATGTACAAAATAAATTGCCCTCTTGTGGATTTTGTACATATTCCTTTCTGAAGCAAAAATTAAGATGCAGTAATCCAAATTTATCTTTACACTGGTGTGTTAAAAGGTTATAATACAAAAATAACAAGAAAAGGAAAAGGATGGTCTGTGCAGTATATTTGCAGTAGCAGTTTCTTTCTGTGTACAGTTACATTATTTTTCACTTTGACTGAGGAAAGGTTGCATACCTTGTATTGCTATACGAATCCTATGCTCGTGCAGTTATGAACTCACATTACGTCGATTGATGGAAGAAGGTCCTTTGTTTATGCTGAAGTTTCAGTACCGTTTGCATACAGATTTGTGAAAGAGAGGGAACTGTGAGGGTTTGCAATGAGAGGAATACTGGTAGCTATTATATAAATAGTGCAGTCTGAATGCTTTCATTTAGTCTCTCCATTGAAGTTAATTTTCTGGAATTGTCTCATGGTGACATACGAACTTGTTTATTGCACTATTAATTCTAGGAAACCTTTTCCAAATCTTGAAACAGCTATTGGTTTAAAAAGCAATACTGTGTGCTGATGAAAACTTTTCCTCCTCCTCCCAGGCATCATATTTGTAGCTCTTGGATAGAAAGGAAACGTTTATATTGTTATATGAAACAAAGAGATGAGGTTTCCAGGAGCATATCTGTACAAGATTTAAAGCCTGATGGAAATCCAGAAGAAGGTGTTTTAAGATGCAAGGATGGCCATTCAAAGGCATAATTTTTAGCATGCTGCAGCTTGGATCCAACACTGTCCTTATGCTTTAGAACAATTTCCTCTGATTCCTAATTTCCGCTGCTACATCCCACACTATTCACAAGGGTTCTCTAACCCTCAGGAGTTACAGTAGAAGAAATACCGTTGCCACGGAAAAACTGTAAGATGGATAACACCGAGATTTTAGCACCGAATTAACTGATGGTTTTTAATTAGATGATTTTAACATAGGATAATAATATATATATAGGATTTGTAAAATGTTTTGTAATCACCTTGTTTTAACTGTTGTAATGTAGCATATTATATTATGCCATGTGAGTTGCCCTGAGCCTGCTTCGGTGGGGAGGGCGGGATACAAATCAAAGACCACCACCACCTCTTCCTCTGGGGTACAAGGGGTTGTGGTTTGGAGAAGGAGGCTCAAAAGCTGCTGTCCATGAGTAAAGCTTTGCTTGCAGGTTGTTAAATCTAAGCAATCTGCTACAAGGCTGGGTAGAATAAGATAGTGTAGTTATAACTTCTTTTCCGGGAGGATATTCTCCAACAAATGTCATTTGTGTCTTAAACACTGTTCTGTTTAGCCCTTTTCCATAGATTAAACCCTAGAGAACAGATTGTATGATAAAGAAAAGAGGACTACTACTAGGCAAGTAGAATTCTGAATTAAAACACATACTTCCAAATCATGCAATAAAAATAATATTCTGCTTTCAACTTATAGCTTATTACATCAAGAAAGAGTTATGTGTGAGTGCAACTACCATGTAATGAGATCCATGGCCTGCTTTATAAGTTTACATTATACCACACACAATATATGAGATAGAAATGGTTTTGTATTTTTTTGCAGATTTTTAAAAAAATATATCACTGGTAATGCTTATTTCCAGTATACCAATTTACCTTTTTCCTTTTTGTTATTTTCAGATAACAACACCTGATCAGGAATGATATATGGTAGTTTTCTGGATGGGTGTGTGTTTTTGGAAAGTATGAATTACTGACCATAAAGGAAGGCCTTTAAGGCTGAAACGTATATGGTCTTATGTTGGTCATTTTACATTTTTCTCAATTTTATAAGGGAAATTATTACAGCTTATGTAAAGCTTGTTCAGCCTGATATTCAGGCCCTGTGTTTTAAATTTTACTATTTTGTACATCATATAATAAATAAATAAATTTTACTGTTTTGTACACCATATAATCAAATAAAGATTGATGGTATTGAACGTGCCGGTCTGGCGTGAGATGTTGGCAAAGGGTTGGCGGTCTGGCTGGTGTACTGAAAGCCTAATGCCCCGGCCAGCACCTTATCATGTAATGTAATGTAATGTAAAATTTTATTTATATCCCGCCCTCCCCCGCCGGAGCAGGCTCAGGGCGGCTAACAGCATTTAAAAGTGAAACAATACAATAATAAAACATTAAATTCACATTAAAACCAATCAATCAATAATCAAAACATTACTAAAACTAACATTGGCGGTAAACATTATTAATTTAGCAGTAAACATTAGCTCAGTCATTGGTGAACGCCTGTTTGAAGAGGACGGTCTTGCAGGCCCTGCGGAACTGGTCTAAGCTCCGCAGGGCCCGCACCTCCTCTGGGAGCTGGTTCCAGAGTTGTGGGGCCGCGGCTGAAAAGGCCTGAGTGCGGGTGCTTTGAAGTTTAACTTCTTTTGGCCCAGGGATATTCAGTTTGTTTTTGCCTACTGACCTCAGTGCTCTCTGGGGCTCATATGGGGAGAGACGGTCCCTCAGGTAGGTCGGTCCTTGGCCATATAGGGCTTTAAAGGTTATGACCAGCACTTTGTACTGGATCCGGTATACAATCGGCAGCCAGTGCAGTCCGCGTAGCCCCGGCCATATATGCTCCCGTCTTGGGAGACCAAGTAGCAGCCTGGCTGCCGTATTCTGCACTAGCTGCAGTTCCCGGGTCCGGTACAGAGGCAGCCCCATGTAGAGAGCGTTACAGTAGTCCAGTCTTGAGGTGACCGTCGCATGGATCACCATTGCTAGGTCCTGCCGCTCTAGGAAAGGGGCCAACTGCCTCGCCCGCCTCAGATGAAAAAATGCTGACTTGGCAGTGGCTGTTATCTGGGCCTCCATTGATAATGAAGGCTCCAGTAAAACACCCAGGCTCTTTACCCGTTGCGCCGTCTTCAGAGGCGCCCCGTCAAAGGCCGGGAGAGATATTTCCTTCCCCAGAGTGCCACGACCCACATGGAGAACCTCTGTCTTCGCTGGGTTCAACTTCAGCCCGCTCAGTCTAAGCCACGTTGCAACAGCCTGCAAAGCCCAGTCCAGGTTCCCCGGGGCGGAGGAGGGCCGTCCGTCCATTAGTAGATAGAGCTGGGTGTCATCTGCATATTGATGGCAACCCAGCCCAAATCTCCGGGCAATCTGGGCGAGGGGGCACATATAGATATTGAATAACATCGGGGAGAGAACTGCTCCCTGGGGCACCCCACAGTCTAGTGTGCGCCTCTGGGATCGCTCACTCCCAATCGCCACCCTCTGTCCCCGACCCATGAGGAAGGAGGAAAGCCATTGTAAGGCCAGCCCCTCTACCCCTATGTCGGTGAGGCGGCGGATCAGCAACAGATGGTCGACTGTATCAAATGCAGCCGACAAATCTAATAACATCAGCACTGCCACACCGCCTCGATCCAGTTGCCGCTGGAGGTCATCCACCAAGGCGACCAGGACCGTCTCCGTCCCGTGACCCGGCCGGAAGCCAGACTGGCACGGGTCCAGGACAGAAGCGTCATCTAGAAATCTCTGTAGCTGCAGCGCCACTGCCCTCTCGATAATTTTACCTAAAAATGGTAAATTGGACACTAGTCGGTAGTTTGTCAATTCGGCCGGGTCTGCTGTAGATTTTTTCAAGAGGGGGCGGACCAAGGCCTCTTTCAGAGGTGTTGGGAAATGCCCCTCTAGGAGGGATCTATTTATGATGTCCCGTAGAGGACATCTAAGCTCCCTCTGGCAAGATTTAATCAACCAAGAGGGGCAAGGGTCCAAATCACATGTTGTTGGGCGAGCAGCAGAGAGAACTCCATCGACTTCCTCCAGGCTGAGCGGGTCGAAGTGGTCCAGAATTAAATCTGAAGACAGGAGCGGAGCCTCAGTTTCACTTACTGTATCTAATGTGATAGGCAGGTCTTGGCGGAGCGACGAGATTTTATCTGCAAAATATTTCGCAAATGCCTCACAGCCTATCTCTAATTCTCTAATATTTGGTTTGCCTTGTGGCAGTGTTATAAGATCTCCAATTACTCTAAACAATTGTGCTGGGCGCGATTTTGCAGATGCAATCTTGGCTGCGAAGTATTCTTTCTTTGCAGCCTTGACTGCCATCTCATAAGACCTCATAAGCGTTCTGTAGGATGTTCTCGTCGCTTCATCCCGAGTATGCCTCCACCGTCTCTCTAGTCGTCTGAGCCCTTGTTTCAGCTGGCGTAATTCCAAGGTATACCATGGGGCCAGCCTCTTACGAGGGCGCAGAGGGCGCCGAGGTGCAGTTTCGTCGATAGCCCTGGAAAGCTGGTCCTGCCAGACTTCCACCAGGTCATCGAGGGAATTGCCAGTGGGCCAGGGATCCCTCAGGGCTGTTTGGAACCATTCTGGGTCCATCAAGCCCCGGGGGCGAGCCAAAATAGGCTCTCCGCCCATACAGGGTTGGGGCGACGTCATCCCTGATGGAGGCCGTAACAGACTGGGCATTGGAACACCCAAGGCTTTTGGTCCTGGGTGATTTCAATGTCCACGCCGATGATGCGAACTCTAGTCAGGCAATGGACCTGGTGTCATCCATGGCGACACTAGGACTCTCCCAATTTGTTACAGCGCCCACACATCAGGCCGGACACAAGCTGGATTTGATCTTTGCGATGGGAGTCTTAGTGGACTGGATCACTGCAGAAGCAGTGCCATGGTCGGACCACTATACCCTGAAGGCTTGTATGGATGTGCCACCCCAAACCAGTTTAGACGGCGAGCATATTTTAGCTTGCCTGCGGAACCTGATGGACCCAGTGTGGTTCCAGATGGCCCTGTCGGACCCCTGGCCTCCTGGCGAATCTCTAGATGACCTGGTTGAGACCTGCTCACTGTGGCCATTGATGAGATGGCTCCATGATGCCCTCTGCACCCTCGTTCTAAGCTGGCCCCGTGGTATAACCCAGAGCTGCGGCTGATGAAACGAAGACTCAGATGGCTAGAGAGGTGGTGGCGGTGTACTCGAGACGAAGCAACCAGAACATCTTATAGAGAGTTTGAGACCCTATGAGATGGCAGTCAAAACCACAAAGAAAGTTTACTTCGCAGCTAAGATTGCATCTGCAAATTTGTGCCCAGCACATTTATTTAGTATTATTCGGAATTTCACAACTCTGCCATAAGGCAGGCCAAACTGTAGGGAATTGGCTATTGGCTGTGAGGCTTTTGCGATTTTTTTCGCAGATAAGATCTTGTCGCTCTGCAACGACCTCCCTGCTACTGTTGAAACAGTAAGGTCGTTTTCGCACTCACTTTCCGCCGGCGCGACTCCCCTCTTCACCGCGCAGGATCTGCGCGGATTTCGCACTAAACGCTGCGGAGCAGCCAGAAAAGCCGGAAGCTCCCGGCGCAAAAGCCGCTCAAACTGAAACCGCCAAAAAGCAGTTTGGCGTTTGCGCGGCTTTTGCGACGGGAGCTTCCGGCTTTTCTGGCTGCTCCGCAGCGTTTAGTGTGAAATCCGCGCAGATCCTGCGCGGTGAAGAGGGGGGTCGCGCCGGCGGAAGGTGAGTGCGAAAACGACCTAAGTGAACTTGAGGCTCCGTACTTCTTTTCTGAATCAACTTTGGATTGTTTTACAACACTCAGCCTGGAGGAAGTCGACAACATGTGTACCCATGTGATCTGGACCCTTGCCCATCCTGGCTGATTAAAGCTTGCCAGTTGGAGCTATGATATTCTATATGGGATATCGTAAATAGATCGCTCTCTGAGGGGCTCTTTCCAGGGCCCCTCAAAGAGGCAGTGGTCCGCCCTCTCCTGAAAAAACCATCACTAGATCCAGCTGAACTGGCACACTATTGGCCGTTCTCGAATTTGCCCTTTCTGGGCAAAATTATTGAGAGGGATGTAGTGCTACAGTTAGAGGTTGCTTCCGTCCTGGACCCCCATCAGTCCAACCCAGGTCATGGTGTGGAGACAGTACTGGTCGCCCTGGTGGATGATCTCCAGCGGCATCTGGACCGAGGCGGTTCAGCGATACTGATTTTGTTGGACATGTTGGCTGCGTTTGACACGGTCGACCATCAGTTGCTGATTCACTACTTTGCCGACGCAGGGATTCAGGGGTTGACCTTACAGTGGCTCTCCTCTTTTCTCCACGGTCGGGGACAAAGGGTGGCAATTGGGGAACAGACATCCCAGGGACACCCACTTAACTGTTTAACATCTATATGCGTCCTCTTGCCCAGATTGCCAGGAGGTATGGGTTGGGTTGCCATCAGTACGCTGATGACACCCAGCTCTATCTACTGATGGACAGCCGATCTACCTGTTCCCCAGAAAATCTGGACTTGGTGGTGAAGGCTGTGGCAGGGTGGCTTAAGCTGAATCCGACAAAGACAGAGGTCCTTTACCTGAGCCGCAGCAGCCTGGGAAGGGGAATCCCCCTACCAGATTTTGATGGTGCACCACTTGTAGTGGCACCCAAGGTCAGAAGCTTGAGGGTGCTACTGGAACCTTCATTGACAATGGAGGCCTAGATAGCAGCCATGGCCAAATCTGCCTTTTTCCACCTTAGGCGGGCAAGGCAGTTGGTCCCTTTCCTTGACCGTGGCGACCTGGCAACTGTGATCCACACTACGGTCACCTCGAGATTGGACTACTGTAATACCCTCTACATTGGGCTGCCCTTGTCTCAAATCTGGAGACTGCAGCTGGTGCAGAATGCAGCAGCTAGGCTGTTATTGGGGCTCCCCATGTGGGAGCACATACAACCTGGGCTACGGAAACTGCACTGGCTGACAGTAGTGTACCGGATTCGCTGCAAGGTGCTGGTTATTACCTTTAAAGCCCTATATGACCGAGGACCTGTCTACCTTAGGGACCGTCTCTTCCCATATGTTCCCCAGAGGGTACTCAGATCAGGGACAGGGAACCTATTATCGATCCTTGGGCTGAGGGAGGCAAGACTGAAGATCACTCGGGAGCGAGCCTTCTCCATAGCGGCCCCCTATTGGTGGAACCAACTGTCAGAAGAAACAAGAGCCTTGCGGGACCTTGTTCAGTTCCACAAGGCTTCCAAGACAGCTTTATTTCAACTTGCTTTTAATGGATAGCCACATATGAGGGTGCTCAAGAAGATTGAAGTTACTGTAATGTATTATTATTAGCATCAAACTGTTTTTAAAATGTTTTAATTGTTTTATTGTAAGATTTTAATTAGTTAATGTTTAACCTGTAAATGCTTTTACTGTTGTGAGCAGCCCTGAGCCTGCTTCAGCGGGGAGGGCAAGATATAAATCCAATAAAATAAAATAAAAATAAATATTTATTTTGATATTATTTTATCTGTTGTAACTTGAGCCTTGTAGCATTATCAACATATTTTTGATAGAGTTGTTTTGAGAGATCTAAGAAACAATGTATGAGGTTTAGGACAGGGCTTTTTTTGTAGCAGGAACTCCTTTGCATATTAGGCCACATACCGCTGATGTAACCAATCCTCCAGGAGCTTCCAGGACTCTTAGTACAGGGCCTACTGTAAGCTCCAGGAAGATTGGCTACATCAGGGGTGTGTGGCCTAATATGCAAAGGAGTTCCTGCTACCAAAAAAGCCCGGTGTTTAGGATTGTAGAAATCTGAAATAAGGCATAAGTATTAAACATAACATGTTAATGCAATAAATTGTATTATGTAAGTAGATATATAATGTAGTAAAAGCAAGATGAAAACATATAGCAATAGATGATGAATAGGAGTAGTATGGTCAACAATCCTGTTCTTTCTTTAGAAATGTCTGCTCAGACAGGCCATTCTGTAGTGAGGAGGGCTGCTATGGAGAATGCATATGAATGGGTGCTTGTTGATCTTGCCCATTTGCAATGTGGCACCTGCAGAAGGCCCTGTTCAGATGAGCGAAGTTGTGGTAAGGCATAAGAGGAGAGGAGGTCCTGCAGATATACAGTAATATGCTTGTACTACCTAATTCCTGATAATAACAGAGTTGCAGCTTTCTGTTTTAACTGGAACTTCTAAGCTGATTTTGTGGGAGACTTATATAGAGTGCATTAAAGTAGACTAGTCTTGATGTTACTGCGGTGTGGATCCAGTTGGCCAGATCAGTCGAGTCAAAGTAGGGGGCCATCCTCCAAGCTAAGCTAAATTGGAAGAAAATGGTTTTTGCAGCTGCATTAATTTCCTTCTCCAGCAGTAATGCTCAGTCTTGCATAACCCCTTAGTTTTTGGCAGAGTCAGCAAGGAACAGCTGAAGCCTATCAAAAGTGAGAAGCACAATGCCCATCAAGACCTGAGTAATCCCAAACAGCATTACCTTGGTTGTGTCAGGGTCTAGTTTCAGTTTGTTTACTTTCGGCTTTTAAGCATAGGAGGGTTTTTTTTATTCCGGTCAGTTCCAATTTCTATAACTAAAGCTGTTTTTAAGAAATGGCAAAGTGATTTGAGTTGGTTTTTCTGGGGATATAAAGCAGCAAGAATTAATGTAAATATGATTCTTAGATCAGCTTGTGTGGGTCTTGATATACCTAGATTATATATATGCATATTATGAAGCAGCTAATATAGACTCCATGTTAAAAGCAGCTACCTCTGATTCTCCTCTGGAATGGGTTGGAATAGAGGTGAATCCTCTTTCAACTCATATTTCGTATGTCTGCTTGTGGAATTTGTGTTTGCTTAAAACAATACTAAATAAGAAGGTGTTCCTGTTAAGTACTTCTATGTGGCTATGGCAGATTAATATTTCTAGACTGACCCCAACTACCATCTTTTTCAGTTTCTTACACTAATCAACCTTGGTTTGTCCTGGGGTATGGTGTCAGTCCTTTTCAAACTTGAAAGAGAGCAGGTTTTTCTAGTCTTGTTCATTTCTGGCAAAGGGGCAAATTTATAGAGAAGTTGTCTTTAGAAGATAAAATTAAACATAAAATTCCATGATATTGCTATTTACAGACAAGGCATTGTTTAGAGCCGATGTTGAGTGATATGTATGCTACACGTGAGTTGACTTCTCTACAGCATTTGTTATACACAAAGTCGGGGCAACAACCAGGTCTAATTGCTAAATTATATAAACTTCTAAACTCAAGAACTGAAGAAACTATTACTTTATACCAGAAGCAATGAGAAGCTGATCTAGGAAGAACAATTACTAAGGAGTCTTGGTTGGAAATATGGTCATCTGCTAGCTTTAGTTCTAAGATTTTTTTGGTGAGATTTCAGTCAGCAAAATTAATTCTGCGGTGGTATTTGCAGGCTCTCACATTTAAAGCTTTAGCATCTCAGAGTTGTCCAAAACAATGTGGTCAAATAGCATCATACTTTCATTATTGGTGATCTTGTCCTTTTATTTTGTAGTACTGGATATGAGTTATTTTAGTGTTACTGGGTCTTAATTTGCCTGTTGATCCAGTGGCGATTTTGCTTGATTGTTGGAATGATTATGATGTTGAATATAGGAAAAAGATGTTATATCTATTCTGTTATCTGTTGCAAAAACAGAACTTGCATCGAAGTGGAAAGATAAAAATCCTCCATCTTTGAAGAATTGGAAGAACAAAATATGGGATTATTTTATTTTAACAAAACTGGCTTCTTCTTCTTCAGTGTTCACCTCAGACTTTTGAGAAAAAAGTTGTGATACCTTGGTTACCTGTTGTGACTTACCTTATGAATAATATTTTACCACAAAATCTTGTATATCACAATTTGATATATTTCTAATGCTGATTGTACTTGATGCAATTTTTCAATAAAAGTCTTTGTATATTCAACCCCCCCCCCCCCACACACACACACAGCAGTCAGGCAGTGGCTCAAGACTTCTACTGCATCCAAAGATATTTAGATAGAGAGTTAGAGAGCTGGGTGTTATCAGCATATTGATGGCATCCAATTTCAAAACGATTAAATGATTGCTCATAAGAACATAAGAGAAGCCATGCTGGATCAGGCCAATGGACCATTCAGTCCAACACTGTATCGCATAGTGGCCCAAACCCAGGTGCCATCAGGAGGTCCACCAGGCAGGGCCAGGATTCCAGAAGCCTTCCCACTGCTGCCCACCAAGCACTAAGAATATAGGCATCACTGCCCCAGACAGAGTTTTCTATCTTTGCCTTGTAGCTAATAGCCACTCATGGACACTGCTCCATGTTTATCTGGTCCCTGCTTGAAGTCTATGCTTGTAGGTGCCACCACTTCTTCTGGCAGTGAATTCCACATGTTAATTACTCTTTGGGCGAAGAAATACTTCTATCTGTTTTAAGCCTACTGCTCATTAATTTCATTGAATGCCCCCAAATTCTTGTATTGTGAGAAAGGGAGAAAAGTACTTATTTATCTTCTCTATCTCATGCATAATTTTGTGAACCTCTACCACAAGGATGGCCATACTTGCTTAGTGTAAGAGCCACACAGAATAAAGGTCAGATGTTTGAGACCTACAACACATGAACAAATATCACATACAAATTTTTATTAAAACTCTTTGCAAACAAAGATAATATACATAACATATGTATGCTACACAACCAGGCTAGAAGGAGACATATTTTAAAAAACAAAAACAGTCCCCATAAGACCAGCCTAGGGAAAGGTTAGGGAATTATTTTTTTGGCACTAGTGGGAGAAGGAAACACAAATATGTACCATACAAATCACTGATCACTGTTTTGCATCATTATGCATCTCTCTTTGCCTTGGCACCAAGGTTAGTAAATACAGCTCCTACAAGAGCTATGAAACTAATAGGGAATCCTGTGCCATCCTCTAATTTTGTCCCTCCTTCCAGTGGGACAGCCTAATGGAGGGAGCCACCTGAAAAAAAGGTGCAAAGTATTATCACAGGAGAACCAAGGGGCACCATGACTTCACCACCACTTCTGCAACTGCCCAGAACCTGGTGGGAAACTAATTAACCTGTTTACTTCTAAAGCCCAGTGCAGAAGGGGGCTGCAGCAGTTCCCTGTGCTCAGCAGGCATTCAGAGCTGTCAGGGGACAAAAGTGCTCTGCCAGCCACAGCCCCCGGCTACCAGGTCTCCATTGGGAGAGAGGCAAACCTCTTCTATCAGTTCTGCAGCTTGATTGGCTATGCTGCAAGTCCTACTTTGGCCATCCTGGTGCACCTCACAGAAGAGGGGTGAGAGCAGCTGTCACTCTCCCCCCAGTCCTGCCACTGTTGTCACTTGCCAAGCCTAGGGCTACCACTGCGCTCACCCTCTCGTATTCTTCTCTCACTCACCACTCTTAATCTCGTTGCCCTTTTTGGTGGTGGCTACATTCAGGTTAGTCCATGCATCCATGGAAGGGTGGGAATCCCGAGTGCATGTTTAGCGGTACTTGGTGCAGCTGGCTGCTTCCTTCCCCTACGCGCTTGCCTTTCTCCCTCATCTCTTTTCCCACAGTAGGTCTTTGGGTGACCTCTGTAGTAAAGGAGAATAGCTCGCAAGCCTGCCTATTTCCCTCTCCTTCCCCACTTCACACACAATGAAAATGGTTGACTACCTGTGGGTCAGAGCTCAGAGGCTGACTGAGATCCTGATGCTAGTCACACTTACTTGAGAGTAAGTCTGCATCAAGTTCCTTGTTGACCTTCGAGAGCTGCACAATATGTGTGAACATGCCACATGTGGCTTGCCTGCTCTTGTCATATCACCCCTCAATGATCATTTCTCCAAGCTAAAAATCCCAAACCACTTTAACTTTTCTTCATAGTGAAGGTGTTCTGTTCCCTTAATCATGTTAGTTGCCCTTTTCTGCACCTTTTCCAGTGCTATAATATCTTTTTGAGGTGTGGTGACCAGAACTGTACACAGTCTACAAAATGAAGCTGCACCATAGATTTATACATGGGGATTTATTTATTTCACTTATATCCCACCCTCCCCACAAGATTGAATACCATAGGGGATAAGATTGCACCCTGTGGAACCGCACAAACCAAATCCCACAGTGATGATAACTGGTCTCCAATGGCAAATCTTTGAATCCAGTCTGTAAGGAACACAATCATTAATATGTACAGAGCCAGACAGAAATCTTATGGTTTTATAGTTGTCCACCTTCTGTCAACAAAGATATAGCTGCTAAAAGAATAAAGGGTATTAAACTAGTTCTCTAGCTTATGTCGTTTCATCAGCCACTGTTCTCATTCTTCTGAGTATTTTTTTTGCTATCCATTAAGACCAGATTTAATGACTTCACTAAGAAAAAAGTCCCAATGTAATTCATTTAAGTTCAGTATTTTATAATTTAAGCATTTCCGGCCAGAAGTTCATGCTAATTGGTTTCTGTATAAACATATCGGTTTGTAGCTTGATAAAACCTTTGTGCTAACTTAGAGTATAACCCAAACCCTGTGTGCAGCCTACATAGTTTTTGAAGTTATATCTCCTTGGAGAGGTGGGCAACTGTGCAATTAATTTCTGTCTAGCTCTGTTTATATAAAAGTGAATTCAAAAGATCTGTGTCATGAGACACAACACATTGGATAATATATATTGACACTATTTACTGTTGTGACACCAAATTATAATAAACATGCAAAGAAAGGTGAATATAATATTTCAGACCCCCAAAATTGTACAGAGATTGGGACTCATGAAAGATAACCGTCCAAGGAACTATAAGAACAGCTTGTGAAGCAGAGAGTTCGTTGTCAGATGAAAAATCCAAAAGGGAGTAAACACTACAAGACTTCTGGATAAATGCAGTGTTTCAAGATCAAAGTCCTTCTTCAGGAGGCTATT
Organism: Heteronotia binoei; assembly: GCF_032191835.1. Taxonomy (NCBI): domain Eukaryota; kingdom Metazoa; phylum Chordata; class Lepidosauria; order Squamata; family Gekkonidae; genus Heteronotia; species Heteronotia binoei. The sequence continues at coordinate 85,870,378 of NC_083243.1, read as the reverse complement.
TCCTTTTTAAACCAAAATTTTTGCTTAATGAGGTCCTGATTATAAAATTTCAGCTGGCTTAGCTCACAAGATTCAAAGATTTGAGTAACATCTTGGGTAACACAGATCTTTTGAATTCACTTTTTTGATTGGTACAATCAGAAGCTTGCAGCCTGCAGCGTAGCTGCTAGGCTGCTTCTGCGCTGTTTGCCTCCCTGGGAGGGAAGAGTCAGAAGTCGCCCATTTGGGCGCACAATGTGAGGGGCGGGGCTAGCCGCTTTAACAGCTAGCTCCACGTTCCCCTCAGTTCATTCTGTCGTTGATCGGCCCTCCCTCCCGCCCTGTCTGTTATGTAGGCTTGGCTGGTTGCCTCATTTGAGGAGCCGGGTAGGAATTTTTTACACCCGGCTGATTGGCTGTTGCTGGGGTGTGTTTTTCGCCTGCCCTGCATAGCAGTGCAGTGGATTGTGGAATTGGCTCAGGGAAGGTGCCTTTAAATAGTTGGTCACTTTAGTTGGCAGGTTTTTGGGGTTTAGGACACTATGCGGCTAGGGGAGGACTGCGAAGCATCCCCCTTTTGGGGAATTTGGGGTCTGGCATGAACAACCTGGGGTTTGAAGACCCGGGTTTGGAGATTGCAGACTGTCCAGGAGGCTCGGCTAGAGGGTGCCTTTCTGGCGAGACGTGCGTCTGGGTTTGGGGCCCTCTGGTGCATGCCTCCCTGCTGGGCCTGCATGGAGGGAGCTGAGTCGCTCAGCTCTGGCTGGGGGGCTGGGTCTCTCGCCCGTTAATGGCAGGGGAGCGGTCGCAGTGACCCCTAGCCCTGGCCAGGCCGCTGGTGGGGTACCCTTGCTGTTTATGCTGTTAGTTAATAAAGTGGCCCAATTTTATTCCAATGCATTGTGTCTGACTCTTTATTCCGACCTTGGGGGGCAATACTAGCTCTGTATATATGCAAGATCACAAACAACTATTTTCAGAAATCATGACAACATATGCATAGTATTTGACCTCAGAAGTCATAATTCCCCCATGCTTGGAAAAGAAGTTTTACATTCCTTGTATTTGACAGTAATTTTTTAAAAAAGAGCACAATAAATTGATTAAAAAATTAAAATCAATTTAAGTTGAAAGATCTCTGAATGCTTTCTAAAATAAATTTATTCACACATGAAATTGCCTTGTATTGAATCAAATTATCACTCTATCCAGACAAGTATTATCTACTGGCAGTGGCTTTCCAGGGTCTCAGGTACAGTTCTTTCACATTACCTACTGTCTGGTCCTTTTAACTAGTTAGAGTTGCCAGAGACTGAACCTGGGACCTTCGGTATGCAAAAAGAGGCTTGTCCACTGACCCACAGCCCTGTTCTCTTGATAAGAAAAAAAAAGATATTTTTCTTTTAAAACAAATTCTCAGATTTCTTACAAAATTGAATTCTGGATCTAAAAGAATATGCTGGCCATTTTAGTGTTCCTGCAGAATCACATAATAGATCTATATACTATTCGCCACATGTTGCCCCCATCTGTGGATAACTTAATCCATAGACTGGGGCCACATGAAGTCTAAACAGATCTTCCTTCAAACTTGGAGCACTCCCCAGGTTTGCAGAAAAATCTGGCTTTAATAATAACAGTGGTAGGGGGGGTTCAATGTTCCCTCAAATACTTCACGGGGCCTAGCAGATCAGAAGCCATGCTGGGACCAGTGTTGGCAGCGGCAGTCTGAGAGGTGTGCTGCACTTGGCAGCAGCAGTCTGGGAGCTGTGCTGGTGGCAGTGGCATCTCAGCACAGAAACTGCCCTGTGCCTGGAAGTGGCAGTGCAGCAGTTTGGGAGCCACGGTGAGCATGACAGTGACACGTCAGCCCAGGAGCTGTGCTGGGCCCAGTGGCAGTGCAGTATGGGAACCTGGGAGCAGTGTTCCCTCTAAGCTGAGTTAGCGTGAGCTAACTCACAGATTTTTAGTCTCCAGCTCACACATTTTTGTGTTAGCTCAGGAAGGATAACCCCAGAGCATACAGTAGCTCACAACTTTAATGCCAGTAGCTCACAACTTTAATGCCAGTAGCTCACAAAGTAGAATTTTTGTTCACAAGACTCTTGCTCATATGCGGCTTGTTCACACATATTGTGCAGCTCTCGAAGGTAAACAGTTGGATGGGGGGGGGGATATGATTCCGCCTCCTGTGACTTCTGCTGTCCCCCTCACCAAGTCAGCAGCCTATGGCCTGCCAGCTGGAAGGTATGTGGGGATAGCAGCAGTGGCGGGGGGAGGGGTAAAGAGGGGTAGGGTGTGAGGAGTAGTGGAGTGTCAAGGTAGGTAGGGAGAGCTGCAAAGGTGAGGGTGAGAGGAGTGCCAAGGGGGTAAATGGGGAGAGCAGAAATGGTGCAGGGGGGTTGGGGAGTGCCAAGGGTGGGAGGCAGGTGGGAAGAGAACAAGAGTAGGAGTGAGTGAATGCCAAGGTTGGAGTGATAGATAGGGAGAACTGCAAAGGTGGCAATAACTGGAGTGCCAAGGTTGGGGAGTAGATGCCGTGGCTGAGTGGCTCAGGCTGAGCGGGCTGAAGCTTAATCCTGCGAAGACAGAGGTCCTTTGCTTGGGCCGCCGCGGCCCGGGAGGGGGAATCCCCCTACCAGCCTTTGACGGTGCGCCGCTGGTAGCGGCGGACAGGGTCAGGAGCTTGGGGGTGCTATTGGAGCCGTCCTTAAAGATGGAGGCTCAGATAGCAGCCGCTGCCAAGTCCGCGTTTTTCCACCTTAGGCGGGCAAGGCAGTTGGCCCCCTTCCTGGAGCGCGACGACCTAGCAACAGTGATCCATGCTACGGTCACCTCGAGGTTGGACTACTGTAATGCCCTCTACATGGGGCTGCCCCTGTCACGAACTTGGAAATTGCAGCTGGTGCAGAATGCCGCGGCCCGGCTGTTACTGGGTCTCCCAAAGTGGGGACACATTCAGCTGGGTCTTCGGACCCTGCACTGGCTTCCAGTGATATACCGAGTCCGGTACAAGGTGCTGGTTATCACCTTTAAAGCCCTATATGGCTTGGGACCTGTCTACCTGAAGGACCGTCTTTCCCCGCATGTTCCCCAGAGAGTACTGAGGTCGGGAACACAAAATCTCCTTACTGTCCCTGGGCCGAAAGAAGCCCGCTTGAAATCCACCAGAGAAAGGGCTTTCTCTGTTATGGCCCCTACATGGTGGAATCAGTTGCCGGAAGAGGTGAGGGCCCTGCGGGACCTTGTTCAGTTCCGCAGGGCCTGTAAGACGACCCTCTTCCGGCTAGCCTATACCTAGCTTGAGAACTTAATGTAACTTGCCAGATTTCTTATATATATATTTCGAATATTTATTAATATTATGGTTTTATCTGTTTTATCTGTTTTAAATGTTTATTCCCTTATATGTTTATATATTGCTTAATTTTATGCTGGATCTATTGTTGGAAGCCGCCCTGAGCCACCCGTGGGAAGGGCGGGATATAAATTCTAAATAAATAGATGATAGATAGATAGATAGATAGATAGATAGATAGATAGATAGATAGATAGATAGATAGATAGATAGATAGATAGATAGATAGATAGGGAGAGCAGCAAGAATGGTGGGTGAGTGAAGTGCCAGCATGAGTGATAAATGGAAGGTAACGTGATGGAGGAAAGATGAGGGATGCAAAAGAGGTGGGTTGACAAATAAGGGGAATGGGAGGAAGAAGTGAAATGGGGATAGGTTGACAGATAAAGAGAATGGAAGGAAGGGGGGGAAATAGGGGATTGTTAACAGAAAAGGGGAAGATAGATTGACAGAGGGATAGATTGATTAATGGACCATACACAGAACATGAGTCAGCAGTTAAAAAGACAAATGTGATTTTGGGCTGTATCAAGAGGAGTATAGTGTCCAGATCACCCAATGGTATCACTTTACTCAGATCTAGTTAAACTTCACCTAGAGTATTGTGTTCAGTTTTGGACACCACAATTTAATAAGGATGTAGACAAGTCAACGTGTCTAGAAGATGGCAACAAAGATGGTGAAGGGTCTGGAGACCAAGTCCTATGAGGAAAAATCGAAGGAGCAGAGTATGTTTAGCGTGGAGAGGAGAAGACTGAGAGGTGATATAATCACTATCTTCAAGTATTTAAAGGCTGCTATATAGAGAATTGTGTGGAATTGTTCTCTGTTGCCTTAGAAGGTCAGACCAGAACCAACAGACCAAAATTAAAAGAGTTTCTGTTTAAACATTAAGAGCAGTTCCTTGGTGGAACAGGCTTCCTCAGGAAGTGGTGGGCTCTCCTTCTTTGGAAGTTTTTAAACAGAGGCTAGATGGTCATCTGACAGCAATGCTGATTCTGTGAACTTAGAGGGGGGGAGGTATTTGTGAATTTCCTTGTATTGTGCAGGGGGTTGGATTAGATGATCTTGGAGGTCCTTTCCAATTCTGATTCTATGACAGAATGGAGTGGGGGGGGGCAAAAGAGATGGGGGTAGCTTGACAGATAAGAGGAGGGGGAGAAAGAGGGAAAGATTGTTAGAGAAGGAATAAGAGGGAAAGAAAGAGGAGGAAGGAATGCACCCTCTTTGCAAGTTTCTTGTGGGTCTCCACTTGTATAGTTCTATTTCTTTTCCCACTAAACAACAATTCAACAGCTGCAGAGTTCATCTCTGTTCTGTTTTGAAATGTGTAAGTTCAATAAGAGAATCTCAAAGCATAGGCAAATAACTTGGATGGTCCTCTGGGGACCACAATAAAATTAACAGGCAAAGTTCGTTGATCTTAAATTATAGGTTGTAAAGGCAAACAAAACTAACTTCAGTACAAAGGTACTGTTGGCACACTATTAGAAAAAAAATATCTGCATTGATTATAAAATACCTTGAGGATCAGCACAGGATCAGTTGATATGGTGCTAGAGTTGAATTTATGGTACCCATGAAGATTTAAATACCTGCTTGATTATGAAACTTAGATGTTCTTGAGCAAATTACACACCTATTCTCAACTTAATAGTAATAATTGCTTTGTATATAATATATGGTGTATTCTGAGTATTCATAATGCTTCACATATATTATTGCAGTAATCCTTACAATGTACTAAATCAGTAGTATTACCTCAGCTTGCAGATAGTGGAGCTAAGGTTGAGAGAATAAGTGAATTCTTAGACAAACTAAGTGGATTTTTTTAAAAAAATTATTTTTATTTTTTATTTAATTTTGCAACATATTCAAAGTATCAATTAATCACACGTATCAATCAATAGTCTCACAACCCAGCAGAACCCCAAATTGAAAATCAGCTTTCCTAGGATCAATGTTGCTTAAATATACTATCAAATATAATTTTATAATTTGATAGTATATTTAAGTATAATTTTACAAGTATTACCATAAATAACTACTACAGTCCTTACAATCTTACATCCTATTTAAAACCAATTTAACAAAGACTAGCACTGCACTTAGTAATATCAGCCCACAGATAATGACAGGGGGCGCAATATTTCTTTTAAATGTTTCGTAAAGAATTGTATTCAACAGTCATACTAGAGTTCATATCTATTTCTATTTATTAAAATATATATCAGATTATGGTAATATTTATTCTTGGGTAGAATGTCAAACTCTGTTAAATAGTTAACAATTGGAAATCATAACTCTTCAAAGAGGTTCCGGAGCTCCGTTGCTTTGAGCTTCTGCCCAAAATGAGGCCTGAGGATCTCCAACATAATGTAATTTGGCTCTAAGAAGATGCCTATCCAGTGGAACTGGGCAAAAAGTTCAGGAATGGAGCATTTATTTTCTCCAGCTGCTATATTGTGTTGTTTTTTCCTTTATTGAGGGCTGAAAGGAGGAAGAAGATGGTTTGTAACAGCTGCTTGTCTTCTGACAATAGGTACAGATTACTCCTGGAACCCTCCTGCATATACACAGGGTTACCTTTCAGTTTGAAAATCCATTGCCTCATTCTTTGGATCAATGTCAGAAAATCAGCAGGTTCGGTACTGGACTGTACATCTTAGCAGAACTGTTAGCTATCAGGTTTGGGCAACAACCGCATTCAAGCAGACATTTTCACAACTTCAGTGCATAGTTCACTTTATTGTGTAGAAGAGTTGGCTCCTAGTAGTCTAGTCTGTAAGTGGCATATAATTAGCAAAGTTCATGACAAGATGATAATTAACTTGTTTAATTTTAGAGAAATAATGATCTTGAATGTTTGATATCTTTGTTTTTGTTGTTTGCCTTTTGGGATATTGTATTCTAAGTAGAAAAAATGGAATTTACTTTGTGTGGATAGACTAATCGTGGTGTGAAAAAGAATTGTACAATCTGTGAACTATTTTCATAGACTTTATTCATGTATCCCATCTCTCTCGTTAAAGTACTCCTTATTCTCTCTCCGTCTCTTCCTCTTCCTCTCCTTCTTTCTCTCATTATTGCATTCATTTCTGCCTGCTTTTTACTCTGGTTAATTTTACTGTGTAGGAAATAGTACTGGTTCTGTCCAACCTGTCCCAGGATTAGAAACTGGTTCATGGAGTCTCCAGAAGAAAAAAAGATTACCAGTCCAGAAAGGAAAGTACTGTATAGGTGGTGTTGATAAACTTAAATATGTTTTATTTAGATTTTTATAACCCATGCTTCTTCCCAGTGGAGACCCAAAGCAGTTTAACAACATTATTCTCCCCGCCTTCATTCATTTAGACTAATAGAGAGTGGCTGGTTCAAAGACACCTAGTGAACTTCTTGGCAGAGTAGGGAGTTGAACCTGGGTCTCCTAGCTCCTAGTTCAACACTTCAACCAGTAAACAATGAGTTACATAGCAGTTATGAAAGGTAATTTTGTAAACAACCACTTACTAGTTCAATTAGAATGAGTAAGAATTTCTCTAGATAACCAGGCAGAGAAGTTGCAGTAAAATGGAAGATGGTTGACATTTTTCAGATCTTCACAGTTCCACAATTATTATTATTATTACACTAAATTGCTATCCCGCCCTCTCCGCAAGTGGACTCAGGGCGGCTAACAACATTCATTTTCACAAGTTAAAAACCAATAAAAACCAATAAAATATAATTGCAATTTTTTACATTTTCTAAAAAACCATTTCATGGTGCTGTATCTCTACAATATACCATACGCAATATAGGCGAGTTCTTCTTTTCAGACGGTGTTCACCTAGTACTCTATATAATGTTGGGTGGCAGCTCTCTCGGTTAGATATCAAAGGCCTGTCGAAACAATTCGGTCTAAGCCCTGCGGAAAGTGAAGAGATCCCACAGGGCCCTTATGGCCTCCAGGAGAGCATTCCACAATTCTGGTGCTGCCACCAAGAAGGCCCTAGCTCACGTCGAACGCAGCCTCGCCTCCTTTGGTCCAGGGATGGACAATAGATTTTTTTGTCCCTGAACGCAGTGCTCTCTGGGGAATATGTGGAAAAAGGTGGTCCCGCAGATAGACAGGTCCCTGACCATAAAGGGCTTTAAAGGTCAATACCAAAACCTTGAAATGGACTCAGAACACAATAGGTAGCCAGGGCAGCTCTTTCAGCACTGGCTGAATGTGCTCCCATCGGGGGAGCCCCATTAACAGCTACGCCGCAGCATTCTGCACTAGCTGTAGTTTCCGAGTCAGTGTCAAGGGTAGCCCCATGTAGAGAGCATTACAGTGATCTATTCTTGAGGTGACTGTAGCATGGATCACCATTGCTAAGTCGTCGTGCTCCAGGAAGGGGCCAACTGCCGCACCCGCCGAAGGTGAAAAAAGGCGGATCTGATAGTGGCTGCTACCTGGGCCTCCATTGTAAGAGAGGATTCAAGGAGCACGCCCAAGCTTTTGAACTTCGGGGCCGGTATTAGTGACACCCTGCCAAGAGCCAGCAGAAGGATTTCCCCCCCTGGACCACCCTGGCTCAAGTAGAGAACCTCCGTCTTCATCAGATTCAGATTCAGCCGACCCAGCCTGAGCCAAAATGCTACAGCTTGCAGAGCCAGGTCTAGATTTTCCGGGGTACAGTTGGACTGGCCACCTATCAATAGATAGAGCTGGGTGTCGTCTGCATAGAAACCTTGCTTCCTAGGCTGGAAAGACATAAAATGGCAATCGTTCATGGAGTCTGCTGGCAGAGGGTGGAAACTCTGGATTTGCTGACTCTATGGGGCAAAAAGAAGGTCCAGGGGTATCTCAGGCAGAGCCACCAAAACAACAGGCACCTGTAGCTATTTAAGTGAATTGCCTACTAAAAGTGATTGAGAATGATTTATTCATACCTACTAGAATTTTAGCAAGCAACAGCATCGTATGAGATTATAATGATTTCTCTTGAAAGGTATGTTCATTTGTAAATGCTTCTTTCGGTACCTGCTTAAGAGTTATTATTTTAGGATTGTTTTATATGTGTAATTATTTATTTGTATGTACAGCTCGTAGAAGCAAAAGCGAAACTCTGGATAAAGTACTGCTGCATTGTGATCTGCCATCTGTGCCTTGCTGTACAGAAGAAGGATTTTATGGAGCATAGGTCTCCTTGAAAGACTGCCGTTTGCAAGTATCACTCTTCTGAGCGTGGTTCTCCTCATAGAATTTTTTCAATTGGAATTGTTGTCAACACCCCGTCTTGGAAAAATATCAGGCAGCTATTGCCTTTGGAGTAACTTTGGGGAGTTGGTCTTTGTTCCTTATGCACTGTTCTTATTATGTTTTTAAATCTGTGATTTTGTATTTTCAAAAGTATTAATGAAACACAGAATTTGTTTATTATTGTGAGGCTGGTTTTCACAGAGGGTTTTTCCCTATTTCCCTGCCCCAACTGGGGATTGGCAACCCTATACAGATAATTCTGACTAGCTTACTCCTGTAATTATTTCAGTGAGTTATTTCAGTTAGTCACCGCTCCCCCCAGCACCCTACCATCAATGTGCTCGTTGTGCTGAAAGCTTCCAACCTACATGCTGTTATGTGGTTTGTTGCCAATTGCATGGATTACTGTTCTCAGATCTGATTTGATATATCTGTAGTTATGTTGTTTAATTTTGATGTGATTCATTTTAATGTTGTTTCAATGCTGTAAGCTGCCCTGAGCCCGCTTGCGGGATAGGGCAGGGTATAAATTGAAAAATTAAATTAAATTAATTATTTCAATTTTATTTATGTTAGAATTTAACACTATATTGATGTTTTAATATCAATATAGTTTTAATTATTATAGTGTTAATAGTAATATAGCATAATTATTTTGGATGGTGAGAGGAAAATCTTAATATTGGGGATCCAACAACAGTAATTATGCATTGCTTAGCTACCTCTTCAGAGATTTTGAACAATTTATTATCTGTCACTTTGAAAACTTTGCAGTATGAGACAGAACCTTCCAATACCAAAGACTCAGTCTAAATAATGGAGTAAAAGGACAGGTCCTCTTGTGGATCAAAAACTGGCTAATTAATAGGAAGCAGAGAGTGAGTATAAATGGGCAGTCTTCGCAGTGGAAGACGGTAAACAGTGGGGTGCCACAGGGCTCAGTACTGGGTCCCATGCTCTTTAATTTGTTCATAAATGATTTGGAGTTGGGAGTAAGCAGTGAAGTGGCCAAGTTTGCAGCTGACACTAAATTGTTCAGGGTGGTGAGAACCAGAGAGGATTGTGAGGCACTCCCAAGGGATCTGTTGAGGCTGGGTGAGTGGGAGTCAACGTTGCAGATGAGGTTCAGTGTGGCCAAGTGCAAAGTAATGCACATTGGGGCCAAAAATCCCAGCTACAAATACAAGTTGAGGGGGTGTGAACTGGCAGAGACTGACTAAGAGAGAGATCTTGGGGTCGTGGTAGATAACTCACTGAAAATGTCAAGACAGTGTGCAATTGCAATAAAAAAGGCCAACGCCATGCTGGGAATTATTAGGAAGGGAATTGAAAACAAATCAGCCAGTATCATAATGCCCCTGTATAAATCGATGGTGTGGTCTCATTTGGAATACTGTGTACAATTCTGGTCACCGTACCTCAAAAAGGATATTACAGCATTGGAAAAAGTGCAGAAAAGGGCAACTAGAATGATTAAAGGGTTGGAACACTTTCCCTATGAAGAAAGGTTAAAACGCTTGGGGCTCTTTAGCTTGGAGAAACGTTGACTGCAGGGTGACATGATAGAGGTTTACAAGATTATGCATGGGATGGAGAAAGTAGAGAAAGAAGTACTTTTCTCCCTTTCTCACAATACAAGAACTTGTGGGCATTCAATGAAATTGCTGAGCAGTCAGGTTAAAATGAATAAAAAGAAGTACTTCTTCACCCAAAGGGTGATTAACATGTGGGATTCACTACCACAGGAGGTGGTGGTGGCTACAGGTATAGACGGCTTCAAGAGGGGTTTAGATAAAAATATGGAGCAATATATATATTGGCGATTGGCCTGATCCAACATGGCTTCTCTTATGTTCTTAATGAATTATTTCTATGGCATTTATGTATTGTTTTATGACACGATGTAAGCTGCCCTGAGCCCGCTTGTGAGGTGTAGAGCAGGATAACCCCCTGCTAAATAATAAGTAATATAGCATAATTATTTTGGATGATGAGAGGAAAATCTTAATATTGGGGATCCAACAACAGTAATTATGCATTGCTTAGCTACCTTTTTAATTTATCTTTTATTAAATTTTATATATGTTACAATAAGCAAATAATTAATTTACATACATCAAAAGAGACCACTCATCAAACACCCGGTGACTCATCACCATAGTCACCTCTACTAATCTGTCTCTGCCTATTACTTGCCTAATCTCCAGTGTTGCTCTCTGGTTGCCACCAGCCCCCACAGTACAAGAGTAATTTCATTTGCACTTGCGACGCCCTTTATGTCCTTCCGCCCCAATCCAGTGCGTCCTAGACGACCGTCAAAAAGGATGACCAAATTTCGGGACTTCTGGGGGAGGAAAATGCCGAGCTGAGCTGTCTCTCATAACAGGAGCAGGCTGGAACTTCTGTTCGGGGTAGTGGAAGGCAAATTAATGCCTACTGCCTACTTTTCTCAGTTAGAGAATAGTCCAAGACATGCACGGAAAACTTTAAGGATATTTACCTTGGCTTAAAGGGAGCCCCGGAGGGGGACTTCTTTGAGGCTTTGAGGGGTCTCAGGGGAAGTTGCAAAGTCATCGTCTGCACAAGTGCCCAGAGTCATTTATTTGACATAAGCTCGTCAGGATCCTAACCTTCTTGGACATTGCTAAACATCTAAAGCTTTGAAAGACCAGTGGAAACTTGGATAATTGGAAGAAAAGGTACAGAAGATTATTTTTTCATTCCGGAGCTAATTATAGCTTTAAGGGACAAAATTAAAGTGTGGGAAAAGAAAATATAGAAAGCTTGGAAGAAGAGAGAAGGAAGAGGCGAAATTTGGATTTTATAAATATAAAGGACAGTGTTAAAACTGCTAAAAAGTGAGAAGGAATTTATTGTTTTGTCTACTTGCAGTTTGGAAGTAAAAGCAACATCGTCATACTGGAACAGACCTGCAGCACATCTGAGCAAGACAGGAAATACGTCAAGTATCGTGAGATCTCCTTGTGAGTTGGTGGCAACAAAAACAGGAAGCAGTAGAAAGAAAACCTACTCTAGGAATATATACCATTGAGAAACATCGGCGGCCATTGCTGGAAGGCTAAATTAAAAACATTGTTTTTAAAAGAATTCGGGACATTAAAAATTGTTGGAATCAACTGAAAAGAGGGTAAGAAGATAAGTACTATTGGTTATATTATTTGTGGGCTCCTTGGAATTTTTTAAAAGAAAAAAGAAATAATAAGAAATAATAAGTTGCGGCTGCCATTTTGGAAAATTTAAAGACTTTAAAAATAAATATCTGGACTTTGGGGGTTCAGAGGACGGCGAAATTGGGCTTGCCGTAAAGGGCAAGTCCTAATCTATTGAACCTGATAGTCAAATTGAAAATTGGTGAGGTCAAAAATTTCATTATTTTTGGAAGGGTTTAAAAGTTTTAAAAATTCATATCTTGGCCTAGAAAGCTCCGAGGAAGATGAAATAAAGTTTATTATAAAAAGTAAGCCCAAATCTCTTGACTCTGATAGCTGAATACAAAATTCGTGAGATTAATTTTTTTTTAAATGTCTGAAGCCAAGCAGCCCCGAACAAGGGCTCTTTCAATGGAGAAAATGCAGGAACAATTGATGCAATGGAAGCCAGAATGATGAGAGGGGTCAGGAAGATGATAGATGAATCAAAAGAAGAAATTATTGCAGAGATTAAAAAAGACATGGAAGATCTCAGAAAGGAAACTGGGGAAACAGTTAAGAAAGTGCAGGAAGTAGAAGGAAAAATGAAAGTATATGATTCCACCTTGTTGAAAATTCAAGAAAAAGTGACAATTCATGACTGCAAATTGATGGAAACTCAGATACGTCTGAGAGGAGTACCTGAAGTGGAGAATGGTGATCTGAAAGGATATATAGTAAAAATATTTGCAGAATTCCTAGAAAAAGATCCTGATGGGACTAAAAATATGTATGACTATATGTACAGAGTGAATTCACTTTTTGCCAAGAAAAATAATCTACCAAGAGATGTTGTTATAAGATATATGACAAAGGTAATGGTGGGAAGGATCGTGAATAAAAATTTTGAAAAGGCATTGATAGTGGGAGGCAGTAAAGTGAGAATCATGAAGGAGTTGCCAAGGCAAGTGATAAATGATAGGAGAACATACAAGAAGTTGACAGAAAAACTGAGAGACAATGGCACAAGGTTTAGATGGATAATACCTGAAGGTTTGAGCTTTGAACTCCAGGGGAAAAGAGTCACAATTACAAATGCTCACGAGTTGCGTAGATTTTTTGAAGAAAATAAAGAATTTGCACCATGATGGATTACAAATTATTGTCTTGGAATGTTAATGGACTAAATTCACCACAAAAAAGAAGGGCAACATTTCATTGGATTAAGGAACAAAATTGTAATATCATTTGTTTTCAAGAAGTACACATTAAACAAAAGGATTATAATTTTTTATGGAACAAACAATTGGGAGTAGAGTATTTTTCACTAGCTGAACAGAAGAAAAGGGGAGTGGTTTTATATATTAAACAAGAATTGGAGCCAAAATTAGTATTTAAAGATAAGGATGGAAGATTTGTAGCAGTGGAGATAATATTAAATGGGGAAAAAACGTTATTGGGACTGTATGCGCCTAATGGTGCAAAGGATGCCTTTTTAAAAGACATTACACAACAGTTGGATGAGCTGACTTATGATCAAGTATTGTTAATGGGAGACTTTAATGGAACAGTTAAGAACTCATTGGATAGATCTGGAGGGAAAAAAATTATGGGAAAGAAGGGAAATTGCCAAAGTCTTTCTTTGAATTGGTTAAACAGGAAAATTTAGAAGATATATGGAGGAAATTTAATCCAGAAGTGCGGGATTACACTTTTTTTTCAGCAAGACATAAAACCTTTTCCAGAATTGACATGCTGTGGGGAACTAAAGACTTAAGTCTTATAACAAGGAAGATAGAGATTTTACCTAAAATTGGGGCCGACCATAACCCAATAATGTGGATTACAAAATTGTCCAAGAAATTGAGAAGATGGAGATTGAATGAAGATTTGCTACAGAATAAAGAAACAGTGACATGTCTAGAAAAGGAAACTAAAGCTTTTTCCATGTGAATGATAAAGTAGATATTGATTTTCAGACAGTCTGGGATGCTTATAAAGCAGTAATGAGAGGGGTGTTGATTACTTTGAATAATAAAGACAAAAGCAAAAAAGAAAAACAGTTGTTGGACATTCAAAATGAAATAAAGAAAAAAGAAGGGGAGCTGAGAAAAAGACCAGGGAAAAAGAAAATTCTAAGGGAAACTGCAATATTACAAACCCAGTTGAGACATTTGTTGAACAAAGAGGTGGAATGGAATTTGAAAAGACTTCAGCAGAAATCCTTTGAGGGAGCAATAAGCTGGGAAAATATTTGGCTTGGCAATTGAAGAAAAAGAGAGAAAATAGAATTATTAATAGAATTGGGAATATTTGTGGAAGAACTCTATGAAACTCGCAACATGTCAAAGTATTAAAGAAAATTGTTTTAAGATGATGTATAGATGGTATATGACTCTTAAAAAATTAGCAAAGATGAATAACAAGATGCCAGACAGGTGTTGGAAATGTAAAAAGCATGAAGGTTCTTTCTACCATATGTGGTGGACTTGTGAAAGAGCTAAAATGTTTAGGCAGATGATCCAGCAAGAGATTTCTAAGATCTTGGGATACGAGTTTAACAAAGTTGCAGAGACTTTTCTGTTGGGATTACAAATGGAAAAATTTCCAAAAGAAGATAGAACTTTAATCTGGTACTTGCTCTCAGCTGCTAGGACATTGTATGCGCAGTTGTGGAAGCAAGAAAAAATACCAGAGAAATGGGATTGGATTATCAAAGTTATGTCATGGAGTGAAATGGACAAATTAACAAGAATATTAAGAGACTATAATTTAGAAGTTTTTAAGATGGAGTGGAAGACGTTCAGGTTATGTAGAAAAAGAGTGGAAAATAAAAGGACATTGGACAATCTTTGATAATGATTAAGTTTTTTAAAACAAGAATATAACTTTTGTTTTTTTAATAGTTTAGGGTACCTTTAATATTTGTTTTTCTTTAAGTAAATAACACTGACGGGGGTCAAGTAATGGGGGGAGGGGTGGGGAAAAAAGTAAGATGGGGTAGATAAATCTTTCCTTTTTTAAATTGTAAGATATAGATTTGCTACCATATGTTACCAATAATATTGTTTATTGAAAAAAGGATGACCAAATTTAGTCAAACTGCTGGGATTGCATCAGACATCGATAAACTATCCTTTCCTCTACCGCCAGTGCGAGCATTTCTTCTTCTAAGAAAAGAAGAGAGCTACAGTGCCTGAAAAATCTGATCTCCACATCCGCATAATAATTCTCTTAGCTGTCATCAGTGCCCGATACCCCCTCTGTCGCTGCGGGCGCGACAGTGCCCAAACTGACGGAAAATAGTTCAGCAAAATTTGAACGGTGGTGAACTTACGTTGTGTCCCAATCATACGATTCATCCAGGCCAATACTCCTCCCCAAAATTCCACCAACGCCGGGCATGTCCAAAGCATATGACACAAACCCGCTTCAGCTGTTTGACACCGCCAGCACAACGATGAAACGGAAAGGCTATGTTTGTACAAACGGGCTGGGGTCCAATAAATTTGAAAATGAATTTTTTTCTGGATTAGTATCAGACACTGATCCTTGGAAACCTTCTGAATCGTCCTGCTAATCATACTCCACTGAAATGGCAAAATGTTAACTTTTAGGTCATCAGCCCATTTTATCCGCAATTCCTCAGTTAGCTGTTGATGTTGCATTCCGGACCGAAAGAGCGCATATAAGGCTTGTACCGGCTTGTCATATTGTGAAGCACGCCTTATTCTTGCTAAAAGGGGCGGGGGATCCGGGGCGGCCAAAGCATCTGGTCCCAATAGCAGTGTTAAAGCTGTCTTCATTTTCTCCTCCAAGGAAAGAATAATGTGATAAACCTCGGGTTATACACACAAAAGATCCAAAGTCTTGTGGAGTATTTTGCTCAAAAAGTTTCACTTTCATTTTTACTGCTTGCCCCTCTCTCCTCACATTTAAGTTTCTTCTTGTGCAGATCTATTCCACTCCAAGCAATCTTTTTCTATTCATTGAACTTTTTGAAACTTAGCACATAAGGAGTTGATTCTGTGTATATAGGTGTGTAGAACAATGAGATTAAGGTCTTGTTCTCAACTGTTCATTTTATAACATTTTTGCTGTGTAGAAGAGGCATGTGATCTCTGCAGACACAAATTACAGTTTTGAGAACTGCAAAACCAAGCATCTGTGTTCCGTGATAATATCTTGTAGACAGAGAAACTGCCCAGTAATCTTACAGAAACCTCTGGAAGAGCATGACATCGTGAATGGATTAATAGAATTTATTACCAAAAATTTAAACATTGCATGAATATACAGCCTTATGCTTCAGAATTAAAAACTAATCCTTATTTCATGATGGAATTACTTTATGATGATAATATATTTTCCTCAAAAAACATTTTGTTTAAAAAATTAAATTTAAATAAAAAAATCCGATTTAAATTTAAAAAATTGATTTAAATCAAAATCCGATTTTTTTTATTTTTTTAAAAAAAATCATTGATTTTTATTCACCCTGGTTTCGGCATGGGCATCTCAGGTACCCATACCAGTTGGAGTAATATTGCAAATTTCCAGTATGAATAAACAGCAACTTGATGGGATATCTTTACACCATGTCCAGTTTACTACATTATGTAACATGTCTGATTTGATTATGTGTTCAGGTATCAGTTACTTGAGCAGTTTTAATTTCTCTGTGCACTGTCTTTTACCTTTGGAAAAAAATGGACCTTCATTTCCCTTCAAAATGGGCAGGAGTCTATGAAAACTCCTTACATAGAAGAACTGAATCAGTTTTCCCTTTTTAGAATGAATGCTAACACTTTGATCTTATTCTATCTGATCCTTTAATCTGTTTTATTTCTAGTCTCAACATGCTAGTTCAAGTAGTGGTTATACGGAAGTTAAGAGATACTGTGACTTGCAAGATATCTGTGCAAAGGCTCTGGTGTTTCAAACACAGGTTGCCTTCAGGCTACTATAGCATTCAGTTGTATAAACTATGGAATCATGTGCTTTATGTACGGGCATAATTGCATAGCAAGTATATAGGTCATTACAAATAGTTTCAAAAGTAGTATGTGGAGAAGTCTGATAAGATGCTAAAAACAGTGTTGTGTTTTTGAAATATAGGCACAACACCTTTTCATATGAACACATAAACCAGATATTAAATTTATTAACATTACAGCATACTGTTCCCTTGGTGGTTGAGCAATCCAATGCTATAGTTACAAAATTAAGCAAAACGCATCTACAGATGAACTATAGGACTGAATCCCATGAAGGATGGAAGGGAAGGGTTTTGGTTTGTTTTTGCTGATTTCTCTTTCCTGCTACAACCTCCTGCTCCATGCTTTTACTTTGGGTTCTGCATCCTCCAAGAGTAGCATTTTGGTGGGGTCCATGCTCTAACGATGTAAGTTTTGAGGTGAATGAAGGGAAGTTGTTCTGTTTATTATGAAAAGGTTTTGTTGTTATTAATCCTTGCTTTTTAAAATCCTGCATTTCCTTGTTTTCTTTTAGGTGCTTAAAAATATTATTACTGCTGTTAACATGCTACACCAGGGGTGTTGAACTCATTTGTTATGAGGGCTGGATCTGACATAAATGAGCCCTTGTTGGGCCAGGCCATGTCAGGTTGGGCTAAGCCATGTGTGTACCTATATAAGATTAGGTAGCAGAGATATAAATTTTATAAAGAACACAGACAAACACAAATGTATTTTTTAAAAAACTTAAAACATGTTTAAAATGTTAGCACTCATTGGTCTTTCTTTGTATTGCTTTGTATATGCTTTCTTTGTATTTCTCCCATGGATCTAGGGAACTGGCCAAAGGAAGCTCTGGCTCTTTCCTTCATTCCCCAGGGGACCAGGAGGGAGCCTCAGCCAATAGAAGAAAGGAAAGCTTGGCTCAATAGCTCTGCTGTGCAATTGAGCAAGCCTTGCAAAGCAAGCTGTTATGCAGAAAGAAGCAAGATATAGGGAGAAGAAAGCAGATGACAGCCAGTTGTTTGGGGGCCTGATTCGGCCCCCAAACTGCATGTTCGACACCCCTGTGCTACACTGTAGCTTTTCATTAATAAAGAATGAGTAGGCATAGACAATAACATTCCACATCACGGCTTCAGTAGTCAATGGTACTTCCCAAGAAGGAAGTATTTCCTTTTCAAGGTACAAAAAACTAATATCCCCAAAATAAAATATTTCTGGTTTATGTTTCCCAGTAATTGAAGCACAGTCTGTAAAGACCTTATTAAATAACGATACTTCTGTCTTATCTGTTTTTATGGTAAAATATTGTGTTCCTGCATATAAATAATTCATTAGATTTTTGTTTTTAACTTTTTATACACAGGGTTTTGGGTTTTTTTGTAAATTAGGTGGCTTTGGGTTTGCCCTGTTTTAATGGTGTTGCTCCCACAGAAATCTGACAATCTCCTGTTTTCTATCTCCTGTTTTCAACATGCACTCTTGTGTGCTGTGACCTGACATGGTTGTTCAATGGCAGCCAGTTCTCCTGCTTTTCATCGGTAGTTGTATGTTGATACCTCTTTCTTAGGCAGCTTGTATTTCAGTTTATGCTTCTACTGGAAATAGCCTACCTAACTGGTGCCTGGGAAGGCAGCAGCAAGATTAGGGTTGCCAAGTCCAATTCAAGAAATATCTGGGGACTTCGGGGGCAGAGCCAGGAGACTTTGGGGGTGGAGCCAGGAGACATTAGGGGTGAAGCCAAGATCAAGGCTGTGACAAGCATAATTGAACTCCAAAGGGAGTTCTGGCCATCACATTTAAAGGGACGGCACACCTTTTCAATTCCTTCCATGGGAAATAATGAAGGATAGAGGCACCTTCTTTTGGGGCTCATAGAATTGGACCCTTTGGTCCAATCTTTTTGAAACTTGGAGGGTATTTTGGGGAGAGGCACTAGATGCTATGCTGAAAATTTGGTGCCTCTACTCCAAAAAACAGCCCCCACAGAACCCCAGATACCAGCAGATCAATTCTCCATGATTTTCTATGGGAATAAATCTCCATAGAGAATAATAGAGTTCCCAGCAGACATTTCCCTCCCCTCCCCCCGCTTTCTGAGGACCCTGAAGCAGGGGGAGGGCCTCCAAACCGGGGGATCCCCTGCCCCCACCTGGGGATTGGCAACCCTAAGCAAGATGTTGCTGATAAGATGCAGAGGGGCTTCTAGTGGAAGTTGCTTTGTAAGGATGGGGTGCGAGATTGCACCATGTGTCCAGTATTACATTGCTGCACATCTTTATATGGATAACATTTTGAAGGATTCCTAGTTAATTGATATTTGGAACATTTTCCTTACCTGGTAATCACAGTTGCAGTCAAATGTGCATTACAACTGAAATTCCTTTGAATTTTTTTCCCATTTCAAAAAGCAGCATTTTTCTTCAGCTCTCTCTCTCATTAAAATTAAATCATTTGTAATAAATTTAATTTTTGTGGTGATATGTAAGGCTGTGGTGCTGACCAGCAGAATCACTTATCCAGTAATCATAATGTTATTTAATAGGTGTGCTTGTAGGTTTGCCCAAGTACAGCTGCGTTAGTGAGCTAATTCTAAATATGTTGTAACTTGTTGGGCTTCACTGGCTGAGTCATAAGGAACAGATCAGTAGAACTGGAAATGTTTGTGGTGCCCTGTCCTTATAGTACTCCAGCTATTCAGCTTTATTACAGTTGGTTGGGTTGGCAAAACTAGAGTACCTTAAGGATCAGAACACCTAGACATAATGCCTGTAGTAAATTTGATTTTGTTCACGCCCTAACTAGCACTTTCCAAGATGACTTTGTATGTACGTATTTTGGTGATTGGTAAACATCAGCTTAAACAGGCTTAGCTAAGTTTATGGATGGAACATAAATAGCAGTTATTTTCTCTTGTGTAAAAATTACTTTAGTTGAAACGTTTTTAGTTATATGGTTAATTCCCATAGCCAGTTTCTCAAAGTAATGATAAGCAGAGTTAGTCTTGGTGGCTGGGTTGAAGAGAGAGGACTTGCTGTCCATCTGTTATTGCGATCTGAGTTGCAGATCCTTAAATCCAGAGGTTGAGGCCAAGTACAGAGAGAGTAGATTTTATTGTTCAGGCCTGGGAGATTCCCCAGATTTCCCTAGAAAAATATGGTCAGTTTTTAAAAAATGAAGCAGGATTTGCAAATCCCTCCCCCAACTGAGGATTTATAAATCCCTTCCCCTCCCTCCCTCCCCTTTCCGCTCTCAAGCATCTGAGGTTTAGTCTATGTGGCTCTTTTTACATTAAGCAAGTTTGGCCACCCTGGTTTAGAAAGTATTCTAACTGTGAGGCTAATCCTTGTAGGAAACTAGCTCACATCAGAGGCCTTGCTGATTCTCTCATACTTGTTTGGTCACTGGTTTGATCACTGATGGGCAGGGGTGCAGAAATCAGTTTACAAAATTCTCCATCACAACATGATTCTCGTTACTTGAGCAACTTATAAAAATTAGTATGTATTGGTTTATAGAACAGCTTTTACTGCTAATACTTTATTCCACATATTGGTTTATTGGAATGAAATTTAGCATGGTGTGCTGGGTTTTGAGATTGGCCACCAGTTTTTGTAAAAATAAATGGGGACCCACGATACTCATGGGGGAGGGTAATTCCTCTCCTCATTTTAATTACCCCCCGTCGCTGTTGCAATCCTTGGAGCCATCACTGCTCTCCCCCCTTCTCCCTCTTACCATCAATGGTAGCAAGTCACTTGGAGCCCCCTGACTGCTTAGCCTATCAAGAGCGCCCCCCCATTGACAGCTGTGGTGACAGCAAGCTGTGTGTGGTTTCCAGCTGCTAGGCTCACCAAGACTTCTCTCCCCCCTCTGACAATAGCAATGGTGGTGAGCCCTGTATAGCTCCCAATCACTGGGCCTGCCAAGGCTTCTCCCCCCACAGCAGCGGCAGTGAGCCCTGTGCAACTCATCCCTACTAGTCTTCCTCATGGCTATCACCACCAAGCTCCATTATAGTTCCCAGTGGCAGTGGTGTAACATAGTGGCTCAGAGAATGAGCTATGAATCAGTAAGTTCATCAGTAAGTGGCATCTTGTTTTTGCATTGATCTTTGTAGGTGGCCATGGGCAAGGTATTCCCTCTCATCCTTACTCTCTTCCGCCCCCCACCTCAGTAATGTATGTGTCTGTGAACCTTGAATACTTTAGCATATTGTTCAAAGGTTAAGGACAACTTTCTAATAATAGGAATAGAATCTAAGGAAAATTCCTTCTTCAAGAAGGGCAGTGCTCAGTTCTTGTGGTCCTTTCTTACATACCTAGGGAAATGCTGATTGCCACTTTGGGGTCAGTCAGCAATTTTTCCCAGTTTGGGAAGGTGTCCTGGAGGTTTTTGCCATCTTCTTAGCATGGAGCAGGGGTCACTGTGGATGTATGTGTGTGAGGGAGGTATTAGTGAATTTCCTGCACAGTGCAGGGGGTTGGACTTGATGACCCTGGAGATCCCTTCCAACTCTGTGATTCTGTAATTCAAACTGTCAGGTTTTAAAAGGTATAATATTTTGAACAGCATGTCTAAATTAATGGTTTTAGGTAAGGTGTTTAATGGAAACTGCCAAATGTGAAGGCTCACACATTAATGCATATGTAATTAATATTTCTTTGATTTTGAGTACACTGTTACTGGTGTTTTCAGGGACTATGATGTCCAGGAATATTTGTATTCTGGCTTCCTGCTACATAGCACTCTTCCAATGCTGAAGTCTGATAGCTTCTGATAAAGATTATCATTCTAATCTGTTGGTCATTAAAATATGGTCGGAAAGGATGTTGGTAGCTATGGGACCTTATCTGCTAAGCATTCACATAATGCTTTATCAGTTTGAAGACAGTTCAAATCACTTAAAGAAATGGGGAATAGAAGCTGTGCAAGCGGCAAATTAATGATCACAAATGCTTCCGTCATCATTGTTGCCAACACCATGTTCAGAAATAGATGACCTCTCAGATGACCTAAGAGGAAGCTAAAGAATGCAGCTATTAATCTTGTGCTTGCTTCTCATAACTCACTGTTCCAAATTCCTTTCCTGGTTGCCATAGCCTTTTTCCAGACTTCCCTTGTGACTTATGAAAGAATTATAACTTTGAGCAATACTTCTGAAGGAGACCTGTTGTGCATTACACTGGACTCATTATATCAGTGATATTCAGTGGCTTGGAAGTCATTTCTGACTCCTGAGCACTTTCCCGCAATGAGGCACATACCTCCTGTTTCTGAAAAGTGAGACTTTTGGTTGGCAAGTGGGAAAAACAGGTAAGCTGTGAGCCTTCCTAAGGTGCTGGACTCATGCCGGAGATGGAAGTAAATGTGGCTCATTTGGTGTTTGGTCATTGTGACTGTGGCTCTTCATGAACCAGGGGCTAAGTTTTACTATCTTATATTCTTCAGGTATTAAAGTAATCCTGCTGGGTGATCTTGGGTTAGTCAAACACACTAAGCCTAACCGTGGGGTGGGGTGGGGGGGAGACTGTGGTTCAGTAGTAGAGCATCTGCTTTGTCAGAAGCTTGCATCTCCATTTAAAAATGAATCAGGTAGTAGGTAATGTGAAAAATTTCTATCTGAGACCCTGGAAAAGGAGCCAAAACTGCTGAGCAAAGAGGGTATATATATGTTCTCTAAAAAGCAGTGATACAGAAACTTTAATAAACTCAGAACCCATACATCAATATACCTATTCTCAGAGTGGTCAGAACTTTGGATACTTAAATCCAGAGACAGAAGTCATGAACAGACAAGATGGATCTTTCTGCAAACCTGAGAAGAGCTCCAAGATAAAATTGAAAATAATGATGTAAGCTGTTTTGGTGGGGCATACCTGCGGTATAAATGCAGTAAATAAAAATGTAGCTGAAGATGGGAGAGCAGATAAAATGTCACTTGGTTGGTGGGTGGAAAGGAGAGAAGGAAGAAGGAAAGGTGAAGATAGGAGTTGCCAGGAGGAGTAAAAAGATGAAATAGTATCTGTGTTGCCAAGTTCCAGGTAGGGCTTGGAGATCTTCCAGGATTATGATTCATCTCTAGACTTCAGAGACCCATTCCCCTGGAGAAAGATGGCTGCTTTGGAGAGTGGAGTCTGTGACATTATTGGTGCTGAAGTCCTTCCTCTCCCCAAGCCCTGCTTTCCTCATGCTCTACTCCTAAATCTCCACGAATTTCCAAGGCTAGACATGGCAACCTGATATATTATGGGAAATGGGGATTACAAGGGATGAGGTGCTCCTTGCAGGCCCCCCTGTGTCGATCCGACCTCAGCCCAGTGTCTGGTATTGCACAACTTGGCCAGGCTTTTACTAGGAAAAGGCTGCCAGGAGTAGGGAAGAGGGGGAGGCTGAAGATGGACGAGGGCAGCAGATGAACATAGATTGTATGGTGGGGAGGAGAGAAGGAGGCAGGAAAAGGTGAGTTGCTATGGGGGCTTTCAAGGGAAGAGGAAATAATGGGGGTGGGGGAAATGAGATGCCCCCACAAGTCCTTGTGGGACTACCAGTTGTGTGAACTATTGCAAACAAAGGACCAAATGTGTTTCAACAGTTTTCATCAGTAGTCCATTAACAAATTTACAAAGGATGTCATCAGTGGCTTCAGATATGTCGGGCACCACTTACTTCAGATAAGATCTATAGACGTGGTTTAGGCATATAGTACTAATAATGTGGTAGAAATAGACTGGAAAGATGAGCAGTGGCTTGTCGTTCTGTGATCTGGCATTGTTTGTTTGCCAAATTATGAGTTTTCTGTTTTCCCTGCTATTTCTGGTCTCTGGACATGTAAAGAAAGACTGCAGTAGTCCCCCATGCATCACATGACACTGCAGTATTTGCAGCACATGACACTGCAGTATTGGCATCACGTGATACTGCATGGAAGTTCTTTGGTTTCATGTATATTGTTTTTGATCATACTGGTTTCAATGTCTCCAGGGCAAGAGAGAATCCTTGAAGCTTTGGATTGTACTCACTTTGCACTTTCCTACTGCTATGTCCACATCTTTATTGTGCTATGTATCCTGATGTGCTACTGAGTTATATTATTCCATTGCTGGAACAGCTATATACTTGATTAGCGCAGTGTTTTGAGAATGTGGACACAATTTCATCTAGTGGCATTTAACTTGTATTACAGTAACATTTGCACTCAAATCTTACCTTTATTCGTGGCCAAAGCTTAGTGGTATAATGCCTGTACTGAATGCAGAAATAGGGGTGGGCATGAACCAGCTCACAAACTAAAGCTGGTGATGAATTTTGACTGGTTTGTGCTTCACAAAGTTAAGTTTGTGGCAGGGTGACTGGCACAACTTTCCATGAACTTTCAAGCTGTTCGTGGAGGTTTATGCCGGTTCATGAGCAAATACATTAACAGACTGTCTCATTTCAAACAATTTTATTAGTAACATATGTAATAAATTTCAATTTCTTACTTCATTAATAATTACTTTTTTAAATCTATCCCGTATATTACTTTCTACCCAGCCCTCCCCCCGTTACTTGACCCCCGCCGGTGTTATATACTTAAAATCTTAATATTAAAGGTACCCTTAATTAATAAGAACCAAAATTAATATCCTCTTCCCTCTTGTACTTAGTCATTATCAAAAATTGTCCAATGTCCTTTTATTTTCCACTCTTTTTTTATGTATCTTCTGAACTTTTTCCACTCCATCTTAAATACTTCTAAATCATAGTCTCTTAAGGTCCTTGTTAACTTGTCCATTTCACTCCATGTCATAACTTTTACAATCCAATCCCATTTCTCTGGTATTTTTTCTTGCTTCCACAACTGCGCATACAATGTCCTAGCAGCTGAGAGCAAGTACCAAATTAAAGTTCTATCTTCTTTTGGAAATTTTTCCATTTGTAATCCCAACAGAAAAGTCTCTGCAACTTTGTTAAATTCGTATCCCAAGATCTTAGAAATCTCTTGTTGAATCATCTGCCAGTACTTTTTTGCTCTTTCACAAGTCCACCACATATGGTAGAAAGAACCTTCATGTTTTTTACATTTCCAGCATTTATCTGGCATCTTATTGTTCATCTTTGCTAACTTTTTAGGAGTCATATACCATCTGTACATCATCTTAAAACAGTTTTCTTTAATACTCTGATGACATGTTGAGAGTTTCATAGAGTTCTTCCACAAATATTCCCATGTGTCCATCTGTATTTCTTAATTTACATTAATTGCTCACTTAATCATTTGAGATTTCACTACTTCATCTTCCGTAGACCATTTTAAAAGTTACTTATAGATTTTCAAAATTAATTTTTCATTATCTCCAAGCAGAACTTTTTCCATTTCTGTATGTTCTTGTCTTATTCCTTCAGTTTTAACATCGCTTTCCAACAAACTTTTTATTTGTTGCATTTGAAACCAATCATACTTATTATTCAACTCTTCAGCAGTTTTCAATTCTATTTTACCGCTTTGTATTTTTAATAATTGATTATATGACATCCCTTTTTCCTCTCCTGTCTCAGCTGTTATTCTTATTACTTCTGCTGGCACTATCCATAGTGATTTTCTCTCATCGCCATATTTCTTATACTTCATCCAAACATTTAGTAGATTATTTCTTATATAAAGGTGAGAAAAAAAATCTGACTTTTTCTTTCCATAGTACATATAAGCGTGCCAGCCAAATTTATTTCCATGACCTTCCAACGTTAAAAGTTTTTTTATTCAACAGCGTCACCCAATCTTTTATCCACACTAGACAAACTGCTTCATGATATAATCTTAAATCTGGTAGTTGAAATCCTCCTCTTTCTTTCGCATCTGTTAAAACTTTGATTTTAATCCTTGGTTTTTTCCCGGCCCATACAAATTCTGAAATCTTACTTTGCCATTTATTAAATTGTTTACTGTCTTTCACAATCGGAATAGTTTGAAACAAATACATAATTATCGGCAAAATGTTCATCTTAATTGCAGCTATTCTACCAAGCAGTGACAAATTAAGTTTGTTCCATTTTATCATATCTTCGTCCATTTTACACCATAACTTTTCATAATTGTTTTTAAACAAATCAATATTCTTCATTGTTATTTCCACACCCAAATATTTTACTTTAGGGGTAACTTCACATCCCGTTAATCTCTGCAATTCCTTTTGTTTACTTACTTGCATATTTTTACACATTTTTTACTTTATTAACATAAAGTCCCGCCAATTCTCCAAAATCTAACAACAAAGGTGTTACTTGCATAGGATTTTCATTTAAAACATTTTGATTGAATAGAGACAGAGACACTTCATTTTAAACATTTTGATTGAATAGAGACAGTCTGTCTATAAATGAAAATCACAGATAGACTGTCTCCATTCAATCAAAATGTTTACAAAATGACCATTTTGACAGATGCAGGTTCAGTAGGTTTAGGAGTCTATAGAAAGATCATTTGCAAGCTAGAGACACCATACTCACAAGGGACTTCCTCTGGATGACCTCCTACATCAGGGGTGTCAAACTTATTTGTTATGAGGGCCAGATCTGACATAAATGATACCTTCTTGGGCTGGGCCATGTCAGGTTGAGCCGAGCTATGTTGGGCCGGGCCGTGTGTGTACCTATTTAAGATTAGGTAGCAGAGATATAAATTTTATAAAGAACACAGACAAAGGCTTAAAATGTTAGCACTCATTGGTCTTAAGGATGCTTTCTTTGTATTTCCCCCCTTCCTCCAGAAGGGAGGAGCCTTATCCAATAGAGAAAATAGAGGTTTTGCTCTGTAGCTTCTGTGCAATTGAGCAAGCCTTGCAAAGTAAGTTGAGATGCAGAAGGAAGCAAGAGAGAGGGAGAAGGAAGTAAAGAAGAGGGGGCCTGTTAGGAGCCCTCCGGGGGCTGATTCGGCCCCCGAACTGCATGTTTGACATCCCTGCTCTACATACTTTGCAAGTTTGGTGTCCGTCATTTTGACAGGCACAGGTTCAAGACAGTATAAATGGATCTGGTATAAATAGATCCTGTGCAAGCTGGAGCCAGCAAACTCACAGGGGATCTCCAGCTGACTCTCCTGTTGCTGCCATCCAAGTTTGGTGAGGATTGGATTTACTGGATCCAAGTTATACCCCCCCACACACACACACAAGAAGGTGACCCCCAGAAAAGTGCTTCATGGGAAAATGACTCCCCATCATTTCCCCAGAAAGCACTTTCCTGAAGGGAACCTTCTTTGGGGGGGCTGTAACTCAGACCCCGTAAATGCAACCCTTGCTAAATGTGGAGGGCAGGTAGAGGAGAGTCAGTCAGCCTTTATTGGCATTTGACCACTTTATTTATTTATTCATTCATTCATTCATTCCTTGGATTTATATCTCGCCCTCCCCGCCGAAGCAGGCTCAGGGTGGCTCACAATAGTCAAGACTAAAACCATAAAACAATGAATAAACACTGGAGTTTTGACAATTGATAATAGCAATTAAATAATTTAAAACAATTTAAAACAGTTTTGGTGCTAGCATGAATTTTCATTTCAGTATTCAGCGATGTTGGGAGTCCTCTTGTACTATAATCTAGTTGAAGGCAAGTCGAAATAGTACTGTTTTATAGGCTTTGCGGAATTGAGCAAGGTCCCGCAAGGCCCTTACTTCTTCTGGAAGTTGATTCCACCAGTAGGGGGCTGCAATTGAGAAGGCTCTCTCTCTCTGGTCGATTTCAGTCTTGCCTCCCTCGGCCCGGGGATCGACAATAAGTTCTGCGTCCCAGATCTAAGTACCCTCTGGGGAACATGTGGGGAGAGACGGTCCCTAAGGTAGACAGGTCCTCGGCCATATAGGGCTTTAAAGGTAATAACCAGCACCTGGTAACAAATCCGGAATACTATTGGCAGCCAGTGCAGTTCCCACAGCCTTGACTGTATGTGCTCTCGTATAGAGAGACCCAATAACAGCCTGGCTGCTGCATTCTACACCAACTGCAGTTTCCAGGTGCGAGACAAGGGCAGCCCCATGTAGAGGGCATTTCAGTAGTCCAGTCTTGAGGAGACCGTCGCATGGATCACAGCTGCGCTCAAGGAAGGGGACCAATTGTCTTGCCCGCCTAAGATGGAAGAAGGTGGATTTAGCAGTGGCTGCTATCTTGGCCTCCATTTCCAATGTGGGCTCCAGCAGCACCCCCAAGCTTCTGACTCTGGGCGCTGATATTAGTGGCGCCCCATCAAAAGCTGGTAGAGGGACTTCACTTCCCGGACCAACACAACTCAGGCAAAAGACCTCTGTCTTCATCGGATTCAGCTGCAGATGACTCAGCCTAATCCACCTTGCCACGTCTTGCAACGCCAGGTCTATATTTTCTGGGGCAGAGGCAGGCCGGCCATCCATCAGTAGATAGAGCTAAGATAATAAGAGATAATAAGGATCAATAGAAAAGGAAGGGAATATAACAAAAGGAACCAGGTTGCAGAATATATAATATTACACGATACATCATATTACCAAGTTCACTTCAGTAGTTTTTCCTGATGCAGCTTAATGGCTGATTGCAACAACACAGCTATAGAGGAGAGTCAACAGGAGATCCCCTGTGAGTTTGGTGTATTTAGCATACCAGGGGGCTGTTCTATCAGCTAAAAATCCATGAAAGTCCATTGTTCACAAATGGGGCATGTCACAAATCATTAACCAAACCACATTTCCTTGGTTTTGCTCATACTTATGCAGAAGGTCCTGTATCTGATTTCTGACACCTTCAGTTAAAGGGTAAAATACCAGCTTATGTGGGAAAATTCAGAGAGCTGCAGCCAAGGTGGGCAGTAGAAATGAAGGCAACTTAAACAGAGACATGAACAATCTATGGTGATTTAGGAGTGGGGATTTCTGTAAATCTGATGCTTGAAAAACTGTGACAAACTGTTGTGTATGATGGGATAGTAGAAGAGTGCAGTTGGTTTAATTCTGTATATTCTTAACCATGGATTATAAGGTCTAATGTTGTAAATCATACTTAATTTGCAGTTACTGTAACCGCTTTTCCTTTGGGTAGATTTTGCTGATGAATAAATAGTCTGGTTTTGAAGGAAACCTTTGTAAAATCAAGTTCAAACCACAGATGATGGGGTCAGAATTGGTTGTATTTATGGGATGTACTAAGCTGCGATTCATTTCCCATTTCTACCCACAAAGTTATAGCTATCTGAAATGCCAAATTGAAATTGCAATCATAATGAGATTTAAGATTTTAGTAATAATTGCTGGGAGTGGGAAGTAGTGAATTTAAGTCTTTTGTGTGACCTCTCAGTAGTGGCCATAGCATGGAAAAATGCAGTAGTTCCCCAAAACAGCAGGCCAGAATTCTGGCGTGCAGTAGTATTACTAAGGTTTAAGAATCATGGCGATATATTGGCTCAGCCACTTGTAGAGTTAAAATATTTGTGGTACAATTACAATTGAAAATCTCTGAAACAAACATTTTAAGCATATTTGAGGAGGCTGTACTTAAGTATCACTGCAGGAATTCTGAAGGACACTGAGGGAGCCTGATCAGATGAATTCTCTTTCTTGTGGAGATTCTGAATACCTCTATAAATATTCCAGTTTGGATGAAGATAGATTCATATATCAGAATTCTACTTGATTTTTAAAATTATTTTTTGTATGTGTGTGTGTGTGCACACGTGTGAACTTGTGTACACCTGGAAGTCATGGTGACTTCTGGTTACTGGGGGCCTGGAAGATAATCAGAATAGTGGCTGAATAAAGCCTGCCGCACATCTGGTATTCCAAGGAGGTCTTCCATCCAAGTACTTGCCAGAGTTGACCCTGCTAAATAAGAGCAAGATTGGGCTTGCCTGGGCTATCCAGGTCAAAGCCATATATGAGAATTCTGATCTCAATAATCTGTCCAAATCTCAGATGCATTATGGCTTTGTGCAAAAATCATGTGATTGTTTTAGCTAGTAGAGAACATGGAATAAGATGTTACCACTTCTCTGCAATGATGTTGAAGTGTAAGATGTGAATTTTGATCTGTATACCTGCTAAAATCTGCAGATAAATGCTGGAGGCACATGTGCAGCTGCATACTGCTGAAGGATTGTGGCATTCTGAAAAATGGTTTTTATCATTACTAAACTGCCACAGGAAGTATAATATCTCTTATTTCATAAATATGCAGCAATGGAATTTTTCATATTCTGTATTATTTCTCTCTTCAGTTGTCTTTTTTTTTACTTTCTATATTGTGTTCTGTAAAAAAAAATATTGTTTTTTTCTCCCGTGGGTTTAGTGTTATTTGTAGTAGTGTTAAAATTTTACACCTTAATGTTCACAACTTCAAAAAATGAGCAGTTTTGCAGTTGAAGAAGAGTTGCAGTTGAAGAAGAGTTGCCGAAGCAGCCTGTCACTAATAACACAGGTCGAGATGCAGGACAGGAACCCGGAAGTGACCGACAGGCTGCTTCAGCGTGCCGCTGCCCCGGCCCCCTGGGCCCCACAACGATGGGACCGATGCCACAGGGACGGGCTCGAAACACTCTATAACCCCTCAAAAGAACAGCAGTCTAGCTCGCTTCCCCCGAGCCCTGCCGCCATAAGCCTCAAGGGGGCTCATTTTGCGGCATCTCCCGGCGGGAGGGTGGCACCCGCACGGGACACATATCAAATGAAAGAGGGGGCGCAGGGCTATCAGAAACAGCCGGCGGGGGGAGTCGGAAGACCACCCCACTGGGGGATCCACACCCCGAAAGTGATGAAGGTGGCGCAGATAGAGCCAACAGAGCCAACAGGACAAAATAAATAGGCTGCATTATGCAGCACAGTTGAGAAAGTGCCTTATCCCATATACTGATGAAGTAAATACAGGATGTGAGAACAAAATTGCACCAGAAGACACAAACACAAAGCTCCCTTACACTGAATCAGTGCTTGGGTCCACCAAAGTCAGTATTGTCTAGTCCAGTCACAAACACAAAGCTCCCTTACACTGAATCAGTGCTTGGGTCCACCAAAGTCAGTATTGTCTACTCCAGGGGTGGCCAGAGGGAGGGAGTGTTGGTTAAGGAATCTATCTTAACCCAGCTTTGACAGCTCTGTAATGACAGCTGGTGATCTAGCCGGCATGCTAGGTCACAGTGACCTTATCAACAGGCTGGTTTGAGCCGGCTGAAGACAAGAGATGGAACCTGCTGAGTCAGCATGACAATGCACTGCCAGGATTGGCTGACTGGACTATAAATGAACTGTGTCTGTAATGCACAGGTCTCTTTTTGAGGGTTGACTTGCTGGCGAAGCATTTTGTTCCTGTGATCAATATATTGGACTGCACTAGTGAGCACGTATTGTATATACTGTAAATACACTACTTTGGCACTAGCTGCAGGTGTCTGGCTGATTTCTTTCCTGGAGCTCTGTGTCGGGCTCATCACAAAGCTCACTCTGCTAGCGTCCGCACCGACAGGGAGGGAGGGAGGGGGGAGGGAGGGAGGAGGGAGGTAAGGAAGAAAGGAAGGAAGGAGGGAGGAAAGGAAGGAAGAAAGGAAGGAAGGAGGGAGAGAGGGAGGGAAGGAGGGAAGGAAGAAAGGGAGGAGGGAGGGAAGGAAGGGAGGAGGGAGGGAGGGAAGGAAGAAAGGAAGGAAGGAGGGAGGAAGGAGGGAGGGAAGGAGGGAAGGAAGGAAGAAAGGAAGGAGGGAGGGAGGAAGGGAAGGAAGGGAGGAGGGAGGGAAGGAAGGAAGGACGGAAGGAAGGAAGGAGGGAAGGAAGAAAGGGAGGAGGGAGGGAGGGAGGGAAGGAAGGGGGGAGGGAGGGAAGGAAGAAAGGAAGGAGGGAGGGAAGGAGGGAGGGAAGGGAGGAGGGAGGAAGGAGGGAGGGAAGGAAGGGAGGAGGGAGGGAAGGAAGGAAGGAGGGAGGGAAGGAAGGAAGAAAGGAGGGAGGAAGGAGGGAGGAAGGGAGGAGGGAGGGAAGGAAGAAAGGAAGGAGGGAAGGAAGGAAGGCCGCCCCCTCCCGCCAGCCCCCCCCGCTTTCGGCCCCCTCCCTCCCTGCCTGCTTTACCTGCTTCCAGGGCGGCGGAGAGTCCGGCGACAGCGACGGAGAGGCCGGGGAGGCGTCGGAGAGGCCGGGGAGGGCGTCGGAGAGGCCGGGGAGGGCGTCGGAGAGGCCGGGGAGGGCGTCGGAGAGGCCGGGGAGGGCGTCGGAGAGGCCGGGGAGGGCGTCGGAGAGGCCGGCGCTGGTCGCTGGAGGGCCTCCAGCGACCAGTGCCGGCCTCTCCGACGCCCTCCGCCTGCACTGGAGGCCCGCACGCGGGGCCCTGTGGCAGTTGCGGAGGCCGGGGAAGCGTCGGAAAGGCTGGCGCTGGTCGCTGGAGGCCCTCCAGCGACCAGCGCCGGCCTCTGCGACGCCCTCCCCGGCCTCCGCCTGCACTGGAGGCCCGCGCACGGGGGGTGGTTGCGGAGGCCAGGGAAACGGCGGAGAGGCCGGCGCTGGTCGCTGGAGGGCCTCCAGCGACCAGTGCCGGCCTCTCCGCCGCTTCCCCGGCCTCCGCCACTGCCGCCGGGCCCCGCGCGCGGGCGGGGAAGGCGGCGAGTGAGGGAGGGAGCGTCCCCGCGCACGCGCAGGGACGCTCCCTCCCTCACTCGCCGCCTTCCCCGCGCGCGCGCGGCCCCCGGCTCTCTGGCTGGCTAAACCGGGACCTCTAATGGTCCCGGTATAGCCAGCCCGGGAGCCGGGAATTGGGGGCCAGAACCGGGACTTTCCCGGGAGACCGGGACGGTCTGTCCACCCTACCTGTGAGGTAGGTGGGACTGAGAGCTCTGAGGGAACTGTGGCTGACCCAAGGTCACTCAGCTGGCTTTATGTGGAGGAGGAGTGGGGGAAATCAAACCTGGATCTCCAGATTGGAGTCCCCTGCTCTTAACCACTACACAAAACTGCCTCTATACCAAACTGGTACCAAATTGAGAATTTGCTTCATGTGTGTTCAGTTCCAGGAACTGATAATGTTTGGGTATTTCTGGTTTTCCATTCAGTTGACTGAATATCTAACTTATAAATCCTTGAGATCTATGTTGTATTTCTACTTTAGGTTGCAAAACATTTATTTTTAAAAAATACTTCTCCTTGTCACACAAATAGAGGGGTCCCCTAGGCAGTGAACATGAAAACATTACACATCCAACATTAAAAAACTATTTAAAATAACGTGTGCGTATATAAAAAATAAACAATTCAGCAAAAACATATAAACACAATAACAACCCAACAGGAACAGTAGCTACTAGCTACTCAACAATTTGGAAAACTGCTATTGTTTGAGAAGGTAGAAAATTTTGAAGCCACAATTAGTGAAATCTTCCAAAAGAGGAAAAAAATGTAATTGGAAGGGGGTTTTTTTGTGCCCCTCCCAACTTTCTGATTTTGTTTCATCAAGAAAAAAAGGGTTAAAAAGTCCTCAGGGGGAGAAATGGTGGAGAGGGAAGTATACTTGGAATCTCTGCCCCCTGGCCTTGACATCTCTATGGTGAAATCAGCTGAGTGTTGAAAACTTGAAATAATCTGCCAACAACCTCCTAGAGAAGCAGTCTGCATTTTATAAAGTATAGAACCTATATATCAGTGGTTCTGAAGCATTGTTGTTTTCCAAATGTATTGTTGTTTTTAGAACTTATGTTAGAGAGTTAGGTAGGTAAGGTTAAGGATCCTCACTGGTTCTCTGCTTTTGAAAATAATCTTCAATGCCAAATATGGATTAATTCTATCAAATATATGAAGTGAAAACAGATGTAACAAATTTCTGATTATGTTCCAAATTTCTTTTGTCAAATTGTATTCATTGTTCAAAGAAATCACTAACAAACCATAAATTAGCACAATCATGAGTGAATTGTTGAAAACAGTTGAATGTTGATTTTGGGGTCTTGGCTTTTTTGTGCTTGTTGGTCCTGACCTCCAGCGTCAGCTTTCTGGAGATGGTGCTGCTGGGGAAGGTAGATTTCTAGGAAAGAGTTGCATCCACAAGCACTCTTGTGTTCATGCATTACTGGATCTAATTTATTGCATTACTGCCTGAGCTCTAACAACATTTTGAAGAAAAATGAACAAGTTTAAAGGTTAAAAATATTGAATATTGTCTTTTCAGCCATCCTGTATAGAGCCTTCCTCAAGCTTAAGGAGTCTTTCTCTAACTTGAGCGGGTTTTCTGTCAGAGGAAGAACTGCTTAAACTGAAGGAACTGCAGTGGAGTAGTAGGATAGTAGTAGATTCTGTCCCAGTAAAAGAATTTGTGATCTGTTAAATTTTTTGTAATCAAGTAACTCCTGTTGAATTAGGTTATTTCATTTCTCTGATGACAGGAGATACCCCTTTGCTAAAACTAGTGGCCAATATAACAGGAATACATGAACACTTAATTT
Source organism: Heteronotia binoei (assembly GCF_032191835.1). NCBI lineage: Eukaryota > Metazoa > Chordata > Lepidosauria > Squamata > Gekkonidae > Heteronotia > Heteronotia binoei. The sequence goes on along the minus strand of NC_083243.1, from coordinate 85,836,279 downwards.
CATTATGTCAAACATACAAATTTATTTAAAATCTTTTTGACCGAAGTCCAGCATCAGCACAACAGAATTTAACATATCAGCTATAGAAATACCAAATAAAATTTCCAAACAAACCTCAGTCTCCATCAACTCTAATCTCATTACCTTCATCAAACCCTATTACTTTGCCCTAATGTACAAGGTGGTGAATAAACTGTGTTCTTCTGGTCAGTTGGAGATGAACTAAGGAAAATTGTTTCTGCTACAATTTTGGGGAGCCTTTTGTGCCGTTGGTATTTAAAATTTTAGTGAGCCGATTGACATGGCTTGGTCGGTCTTTTTGATCCTTGTATCTTTTGGTAGTTCTCAGAGTTGTTGGTGTGTGATGCCAATCACATCAGGATTTCTTGGTTGAGTGCTAGGTTCTATCATGTAAAGTTTTCTTAAATAGAACAGGAACTGAGCATACATAATTCCCTCAATACTTGTGGAAATGATACATAATAAACCTGTCCTCAAATTGTATAATCAGGGCTGGCTCACCCACTAGGCAAATTAGGCAGTTGTCTAGGGTGCTGGGAGGGGCACCGAATTGGGCTCCCCCCTCCCAGTGCCCAAGACAACTGCCTAGTTTGCCTCTCCCCCCCCTGCTGCTGCCTTTGCCACTGCCATTGCCAGCCCCCTCCCTTCCACTGCACTCCCCCCCCCCCCCGAAGCTCGCTGCAACAAGGTTGTGCCCTATTGCTGGAAAGGAGGGGGAGAGAAGCCTCCTCCCATGCTGGCTTCAAAAAATGTGTGGCTGCCTCGACTGGTAGCATCCAGCCTCATCGCGGCAAGCTTTGAGGAGGGAGCATGTGGTGGAGGGAGGGTGAGAGCTGGCGGCGGAGGGGGGGGGCCAGGTAGGGAGCCTGCCTGGGGCACTATGTGCCCTAGGGCCGGCACTGAATATAATAGGTTAGACTCACAACTAATTAAAATCTCAAGATACTAACTTACATAAAGCACTTTATGCTGCATGCAGTGGGTTGTTACTCACAAACTGCAAAAGCCTAGACTCCCTGAATCTGGCAGAGTAAGTGAGGAAAAAGGAGGAGAAGAAGAGATTGGATTTATACCCCACCCTTCACTACCTTAAGCAGTCTTAGAGCAGTTTACAATCTCTTTTCCCTTTCCCTCCCCACAGCAGATATCCTGTGAGGTAGGTGGGTCTGAGAGAAGCTCTAACAGAACTGCTCTTGAGCAGAACAGCTTTGAGAGAATTTGTGGCCAACCCAAGGTCACATCAGCAAGTTTATATGGAGGAGTGGGAAATCAAACCTGGTGCTCCCAGATAAAAGTCAGCACAACCACTACATCAAACTGACTCTTTCTGAAAAGTTTGTGTGTATGATATCATCCTCTTTGCTTTTTCTCCAACAGAGAAGTAATTGGTTATCAGCTGGGAAAGTTTTGTCTGTTTTTTGAAATTCCTCTTTGCCAGAACCATAGAAATTCAGCACTTGAATCATATACCTCTTGATGAACCAATGTCAAATTGACTTTTAGCCATCTAGCCATCTTATACATGACTGTGAACTGTAGCACCTTAACTATTAACTTATAACAGCTGTTTTATCTATTTTAACCTAATCTATAACGGTAATTTAATTGTATTTTAATTTGTCTTTTGTCTCGATTGTATTTTATTGAAAAAATGGTTGTCCCATGTCTGTGAGCTGCCCTGAGCCTGCCTTCGGCGGGGGAGGGCGGGATACAAAAATAAATTTACCTTCTCTTACCAGTAGGCAGCCAGTGCAGTTCGTGGAGCACCGGACAGATCCACGGCCTGTACAGGTGACAAAGTCAACATTCATGCATCTGCATTCTGCACCAACTGGAGTTTCTAGATCAGAGCCAATGGCAGCTTCTTGTACCATTGGTATGCAAAATACTATATATAAAAGTGCATAGTAGTCTCTGTACACAGTTTGTATAAAATAAGTTCTTGTTAAAGGAAAAATAGCGAAGAACTGTTCTCTTACTACTAGTTGATCTGTTCTCTATTGTCAAAGCTCATTCTTAAAGGAGACTTTAGGTATAAAGAACCACCTACTCTCTTAGGAACCCACCTGACTACATTAATCTTTGGAGGCACTGCTTTGGATGTCCCTGCCTTCTGAGATGGCAACCTGAGAGAGTTCTGTTCAGTCTCCTCTGGAACTCTCTCCCAGGGAGATTTGTCAGTCTCCTTCTGTTGCCATCTTCCAGTTGCCAGTGGGTTAAGAATTCTGTGTGTCTCTGTGTGTGTTTAGCATTCTCTCAGTGATTCCTGCTTCCTGACTGATATTTTCTTTGTTGTTTTAATTGTCTTGTTATTCATTGTTTAATTATCTTGATGTGCATGTTAGTTTTGTTTTTCAATGTTTTAATGCTTTTCAGTGTGAGGGATTGGCTTTAAATGGTTATAAAATGTAAAATGTGATTTTTACTATAGCTTTTTTTTGGTAGCCACCTTGTTTTTTGTTTTTTTTAAATGAGAGTGACTTAAACTGGACAAAATCAGTATAGTCGTAGGGTTAGAATATTTTCTTGCTGAAATAGCTTGTTCTATATTTCATCTGGGTGAAGTTTTAAAAATTGGCTTCAGTGCTGATAATGGGCAGGGTGGTAGGATAATCGGTGGTGCTAGTTTAGTATAACTAAATTTGAATTTAAATTTCAGTTTGCTTATGCAATATTAGCAAATTAGTTGAGCATTTTGACTAGAGATTCTAATCTTGAGGGAGGGGTATATTTTCTGCAGGAGGAATAATATTCACAATCTGAGGCTCTTCTTAGTTATATTGGTGATTTATCCCTCTGGTGTGATTTTTTTTTCTTGTACAGAAGAAACTATAGGTAGGATAAAGCAAAGTAGAATGCTTTATAATTTTCGCTCCCTGTGTTACTCATTCTGAAATGTACTTTGAGTAGCTCTTTGGGCATAATATTATATTACCCAAATGATTAGGATCTTGGTGGAAGATTATTGTTGTAGTAAGGAATGTTTTAGAGTTCTTTTTATTATAATTTATTATTATTATTATGTTTTCTGCTTTGTGTTTCAGCTGTGCAAGAAGAAAAGTGAGTTTATAAATAAGTTTAAATAAATCATGGGTAGAGGATAGCTTTGTACTTTTTTCCAGATTTTTGACCTGTTCTTCAGTCACCAGAGCCATGTGATTTACCAGTTGCTAGACTATATCTCTTCAAAATCCATATGAAGAAATTAAATATTTAAATGTCTTCTCACTGTACTTAATTGAACATGATACTGAAGGTTCCCTTATATTGAGTAAGACCATTGACTCCTTGTGTGTATATAGAACTTCAATGGAGTAAGTTTTAATCTAATCTTTCATTACATGATAGGCTGAATATGTAGGCAGTTTTTCATGTGGGTAGGTATTCAAATAACTAATTTTTCACCCTGACTGGTACTGACCAGCTGGTAATAGATGCATCATTTGTGGTTGCTGATCATTTGTTTAGCTTCTCAAAGTGCTATCTTGGACATAAATTGAACTAATGGGATCCTTTAGTTATATGAATACCTAAAATCTATTTTTAGAGTTTTGTGTTATAAATAGAATGGAGGCATTCTATCCTTTATCTTTGTTCATAGTAATCTCATTTTTATTTGTTCAGTTTTTCAGTGGCATAATCCCATGTTAGCACCTTTAATTTGTTTTGGTAAGTTTCCATTTATCTCTGTCTCCTGAAAGCATGTTGACTGACGCAGTACATTCAATCAGGAACTATATTGCAGTAATATGATATAGCGGGTTATGTAACATTATTTTAGCTAATGAAACATATTTCTGTGCATCTATCGTGGTGTTGATTGCTGGAATGAGTAGGTTCCTGAGCTTCATTTGCACATCAGGGTGCAATTATTAGCTTTCTATAGACAAGCGAATCAAATCATTCTTTTTGTATAAGTGAGATGCTAATTCATATGTAAACCACTGGAAGTAAGCTATAGCACTGTGTAGTATTTTAACTGTGCATATTTTTAGACATTATATCACTGGTTTATGATTGTGTGCACATCTTACATAAAGCAAAATAAATTTCAGCTGCTGCCCTCGTTTAGAATGCATATTACTTCAACTGCATCTCATAGCAATTTTCTCTATGTTTCAATGGATGGTTATTCTACAAATATCATAAATTCTTAAGTGACTGTGCAGACAGTGTCAGCATTCTGTCTTGTTTTCTGAAAGACTGCTGTTTGTTCTCAGTGCTTACAAATAGGGAGTGTATGATTTGGGTCACTACTTGAAAATGTTAGTACCCCCCCCCCCCCCCATTTAATTTTATTGTAGAGGGGAGGACACACAAACACACAGCGGCCTTTAGCTAAATGTCATGCCTTGTGAGCTCAAAGAGAACTGATTCAGCAGAGAGCTTTACCACTGACCTGCCACTTTTTTTATATGTTGCAGTGTTGTAGTTAGATGTCCACAGAAAACCAACAAGGCTTCCAAAAGAAGTAGTCTTGAGACACCAATCTTAATTTTGTTTAAAAAGAGAGGAGCTCTGTATTCAAGGTGCTTCTAGTTGTAAAGCTACATTGTTTGTCTGTCATGATCAGTTTGCATGTCTAAAGGATGTGAAACAAAGCCCCTTATATCTGCTAGAGACAGGTAAGCAGGTTGGTAGAAATAAAGCTTTTGTATGCACTATTTTAACTGATGTGCCCCAGGAGACTGGGCTGCATAATTAATAGGTCTGGAATGCAGATACACTGGCATCTGAGTTTAGTGTTGTCTGTCTTTTATGTTGTGTTGTAGATGTGCAGGGCTGAAGGAAAGCTAGAAGGAACTGTTTATTGTGAAACATTTTTAAAATAAGTTTCACTAATTTGAATATATTTTTTTTAATTTTGCTATACTATTACAGAAAAATCTGTAAGTGATAGCTTTGCGAAACTACTGGTAAAGGCTGTGAGCCAAAAGTCTGCTTCTGTATGTGGAAACACATTTGCACATGTGCAAGAGCTGTTTTCCTAGGCAAACTGCTCATAAAAATTGCTTATTGGGGAAAATCACATCATTCCTTGGTCCCCTTTTGCACATGGACACACATATCACTGTGTAAAAGGGCTTGAACATCTGCTTGAGAATCTATGTTAGCAGTGTATACCCTACAGTTTGCAGTTTTCTGGACCTGGGCCATGATTTTTTTTTTTTTAAGAAAAGGAAATAAAAAAAAATAGCAATACATTAAACAGTTTTAGAAATCATATTTCCCTCTTCAAAGGGTTATAAAATATCTTCGCTATTTGTGACTAATACAGCCTACATCATTTCTGTGAAATCAATGCATTACCTAGGAACTAACCTGATCCTGAAAATGTCAAGATAGGCACATTTAGTGGTTTTAGATATTGGCAAGCATTTGTGATCTCTGTGGAAATCACAAATGCTTATGTTACTTAGTTAATATCTTTTTGTTTTTTTACAAACTTAGATGTGCATCTCATGATGATTGAAAGAGGGACACTTGATAGTCACATATCAAAAACATACGCTGTTTAATTCTAGCCAGTAGCTACCCATAAAACCTGCTCAAATGATTCATATGGTTAAGGTATTAGTAAACTTATTGCTTATAGGCCCCATTATTTTATTTATTATGTAGAACTGCATTGTTCTCTTTCATGGTGGCTGTGCATTCCTGCATGAGAAATGCACAGGCCAGCTGTGGGAAATACTGAAGCTAAAATCTTCTGATGTAAGGCTTTTCCACCTCCCTCAAGCCTTCTTTTCCATCTTTGGAGGAGGAGATGTGTCCCTCAGTTGTTTCTTCAGTGCTGCAGAAGATTTTTTCTGTTGATGTTCTAAAAGCCATGAGAAAGAAAAATAAAGGAACTATCAGGAGCCTAGGCAGTAGTTAAAATTCTCATTGGCTCTCCAACCATGGTGCATAAAGTGCTTTTGAAGAAGTGCGCAAAATACACAGGGAAAGAGAACGACAATCTGTTGTGCCTGGGTAAGGGCCATGATCTCTTAAGTGCCCAGATCGCAAATAGTTCACTCCTAAGGCTAAAGAGCCCCGTGGCACAGAGTGGTTAAGCTGCAGTATTGCAGCTAGAGGCTCTCTGCTCACGACCTGAGTTCGATCCTGGCGGAAGCTGGGTTCAGGTAGCTGACTCAGGTTGATTCATCCTTCCATTCTTCCGAGGTCAGCAAAATGAGTACTCATCTTGCTGTGGGGGAAGTGTAGATGACTGGGGAAGGCAATGGCAAACCACCCCATTAAAAAAGTCTGCCGTGAAAATGTTGTGAAAGCAGCGTCACCCCAGAATCAGAAACAACTGGTGCTTGCACAGCGGACTACCTTTTTTTTTTAAGCCAAGTTTGGTTAAGTGCATTGAGCTTTTTACATTTCATAAGGACAAGGTGCTGCTGAGGCCCACTTGAGGTAGTCCACTTCAACCAGGATATAATTCTTGCAGTGTTATTCCTCTCTCCCATAGATAGAGAGAGCCCTACACATCTTGGATGCTTGGAGAAGGCTGTCTTTTTACCTTCAACAAACACAGAGTTTTAGAAAAGACACACACCTGTTGATTTATTTTGCTGAGAATAGGCTGAGCTTGAAGGTGCAGTCTGTTTCTTACTGGATCATTTCTGTCATTTGACAGTGCCAAAAGGAAGCGGATGTTTCATACCTGTTGAATGTGCATTCCCAAGGTCACAGGCCTCCAAGGCTGTATTCTTATAGGAGCTTCCAATGGAGGATATCTATTGGGCAGCAACCTGGTCATCCTCCTCCACCTTCATCAAGCGCTACTCTGTGATGTTCATGCTAAGTGAGAAGCATATGTGGAAGAGATGTGCTTCAGTCTTTTATTTCATTAAGAACCTTCACACACCCCTCCTTTCAGGTGAGCTAGCTTGCTACTCTTCCATGGGGGAATACATAGTTACCACAAAGATGGTTGCACTTACCTGTAACTGATGTCCATTGATGATGAGCTGTGCAGCCATTCATCCCTCCCTTCTTACCACACTGTGGTTTTTTAGTATGACATTAAGCAGCAGGTCTAGGAACTGACAGACAGTGCTCCCCCTTTCCATTTATCTTATGCCAAAGGGGGGAAGAGGATTTGAGGAAGGCAGGGGAGTGTCTTGCATCAGAAGATTTTAGTTTTTCCTTTGTTGGTCTGTACATGGAATCAGGTTTGTGGATGTTATCATCCAGGACCTGCTGAAGGTCTTTATAGACTGTTGTACATCTGTGCTCTGTTTTGTATATCATTCATCACTCATTAAGCAGACTGGTAAGAATCAGAATGCTTATGAATCTGCCTTTAAATAAGTAGAGGAATTGCAAGGCAGCTGGACACAATGCATAAACAGAAATTGTTGCTGCTTCTTTGCATCTGCTTAGTGGTAAGACTGTCTAAAATAGTACTTTCTTTTAGATGCTTCCTGCTCTTCAGATTCTTACAATGAATATATTGTAAATTGTGGAGAATAATCAATGTGTTAAATAAATTATTTCTAAACTTAAGAACACAACTTGTACTAATATTAATGTTTTGAAGGAACATATTGTTTACATTCTTGGTAGTATAACCTCCAGTGAAGGAAGCAAACTGCTTGTTTAGAGATACTTAATTCTAATGCATGTTAAATAAGCCTAGTTTAGCATAAAAGATAAGCCACGTATCAATGCATTAATACCATAACATAAATAAAATACATGATTTTGTTTGTAGCCTTTGGTTGGGTCCACACATAGCTTGGGACAAGTGTTGTCTACTTCCTTCCTTAGGGAGGTAGCTGTTGAAAATGTGAGAAATCATGGAACAGCAAATGATGTGGATAGAATATAAATGATCACAATAAATGGTCTTGGGTCTGTTAACTACTTCAGGAAAGTGCAGTTGTATGAACGGATGCAGAACTAGAGCTCTGGCAGTGCCTGTACTTGAAACACTTAACTGAAGTGCTAATACACTGTTTCTAAAAGTAAACTGGCTGGTCTCCATGTAGCTGATGAAAGTAGCACAAACAGGCCACCCACATGCAAGACAAGAGTTTTTAGATATTCTGGGGACTCCCCAGGTATACAAAAACTGACCCTGTAAATTCAGCAAAAGGAAGGAGCAAACCCTCCTAAAAGGGCCTGTTAAAGACTAAAGTATATATATTAAAAGGGTTGAGAGCAACTGAATGCCTTTTAAAGGACAAGGACGGAGAAAAATTACTCTATTGAAGTATCTGAAAGCTTAGCAAATCCTAGAGGGGCAGAGTTTGAAGGAAGTGGCGTATGGGTGTGTGTGTGAGGATTTCTAAATAGTACCCCTTCTTGGTGGTTCCTCAATATTTCAGTTGATTTTATGACTATTGTCGTTAGAACATTTATTTCAGTATTTTTAAGTATAGTTTGGTGAATTAGGAAATTGCTTGAGGTTATCTTATGAGCTACTGCATGTTTGCTTTAAATATATGACTTTTTATTAAAATGTTAGTATATAAAAAGTATCAATAGATGAAAATACTACATCCATATGTGTGACGACCAAATAGTAAGGTGTCCATATGATGTAAACAACAGCTCAACTCTGCTCACAATTTATTTGGGAGCTATAACTTGCCGTATGCTTAAGCGATTCGGTGATAACATTGACTTTAGGGTTGCCAAGTCCAATTCAAGAAATATCTGGGGACTTTGGGGGTGGAGCCAGGAGACTTTGGGGGTGGAGCCAGGAGACATTAGGGGTGGAGCCAAGATCAAGGCTGTCACAAGCATAATTGAACTCCAAAGGGAGTTCTGGCCCTCACATTTAAAGGGATGGCACACCTTTTCAATGCCTTCCTTCCATAGGAAATAATGAAGGATAGGGGCACCTTCTTTTGGGGCTCATAGAATTGGACCCCCTGGTCCAATCTTTTTGAAACTTGGAGGGTATTTTGGGGAGAGGCACTAGATCTTATACTGAAAATTTGGTGCCTCTACCTCAAAAAACAGCCCCCCCCAGAGCCCCAGATACCTGTGGATCAATTCTCCATGATTTCCTATGGGAATAAATCTCCCTAGGGAATAACAGAGTTCCCAGCAGGCATTTCCCTCCCCTCCCCCCGCTTTCTGATGATCCTGAAGAGGGGGGAGGGCCTCCAAACCGGGGGATCCCCTGCCCCCACCTGGGGATTGGCAACCCTAATTGACTTAGAAGCAGTGTTAGTTGTGGTAAGTGTTCACAGTTTTGGAACCTATTACTGAAATGCTGTAGAAGAGCTAGATTGCAGTCCAGCAGCACCTTAGAGCAGGAGTGTCAAACTCATTTGTTAAGAGGGCCGGATCTGACATAAATGGGACTTTGTGGGGCCGAGCCATGCATGTCCTAAAATGTAATGCCAGTTAGAGAAGATATAGTCTTTATAAAGGACATAGGCAAGCACAATTAAAGATATTATTTTTAAACTTAAAATACAAACATGCTTAAAACTCCTGCAGTATTTTGTTTAAAATGGAAAGGTAGGGGGATAATGGGATTTTGCAATGCAGTTTTAAAAATAAAACATCAAGGGAAAAGCACAGGGATCACACAGCAGAAAACTAAAAAAGCAAAATGCTCTCATTCTGGGAAAACATGAAATGGCAAGGCATTGCAAGCTCCACCCCCCCCAGGTCTACTTAGATTAGCAATGGCTCTCCTGTGTAATATCCCCCTTTGGCTGTGGGTTCCCAGGTTAGGGTACTCACTAGGCACTAGTTCTCACTCTGCTGAGAAGAGACAAAGCTGACTCAGAGCATCGACACTTGATTTGCAAGCACAAAATTCCAGGAAGCTTCAATTGGCAATAGGAATGCTGGGAAGTTAAACCTTTCCATTGAAACAAAGTTACAAGGAAAATGTGAAGTGAATTTATCATTCCAGTCTGCTGTGCCCATAGGCCTAAATGGGAAATCCATTCTGCATTTTCTTTGTAACTTCGTTCCTGCTTTAGCCTCTGCAAAGAAGGCAGAAGGAGCTGGGAAGTCGGCAGCTTGGAGCTTCGCAGAGTGAGGACAGGAGGGGGGAGAAGAGAGCCCCACGGACCTGATTGACACCCTCAAAGGGCTGCTTTGGCTCATGGGCCACATGTTTGACACCCCTGCCTTAGAAACTAACAAGATTCTCAAGGTATAAGCTTTTGAGAGCCAAAGCTCCCTTCAACAGATCTGGGGAAATAAGACCTTTTAATTACAAAAAAAGAACTTGAAGAAAAATGTTGAATAGAGAGAGAAATTGAAACAGTCTTCCTAGTTTAGTTTTTATTTTTGCTGTCACTTAGATGTGTTTTGATAAGCCATTTCGCTGTCCTTTAAATTTATTTTGTCCAAGGCCTGGATCTAGAGCAGAGGTTCCCAAACTTATTTGGCCTAACGCCCCCTTTTCAGAAAAAAAAAATTACTCAGTGCTCTCCTGGAAATCTACCATCAAGAAGTGGACTAAAAGATGCAGTGACATATTTGCACACAGCGTAAACAAAGATGTTGTAAAGAAGACACTTTGAAGCTTGAAATTCTAAAATTATTTTATAAAATCAACCATAGTAACATTTGCATACACAGAGAATTTTTGAAATTTCTTTATAGTTATTATCCCACCCTCCCTGCAAGTGGGCTCAGGACAGGTAATAGCAATTGAAATATAGTATACAGTGCATCACTTCCATCATACAAAATGATGCAACAAGATAAAATATGCATGTAAGAGTAAACAGGAAAAGCAACAGGATCTGTTGAGGCTGGGTGAGTGGGCGTCAACGTGGCAGATGCGGTTCAATGTGGCCAAGTGCAAAGTAATGCACATTGGGGCCAAGAATCCCAGCTACAAATACAAGTTGATGGGGTGTGAACTGGCAGAGACAGACCAAGAGAGAGATCTTGGGGTCATGGTAGATAATTCACTGAAAATGTCAAGACAGTGTGCGTTTGCAATAAAAAAGGCCAACGCCATGCTGGGAATTATTAGGAAGGGAATTGAAAACAAATCAGCCAGTATCATAATGCCTCTGTATAAATCGATGGTGTGGTCTCATTTGGAGTACTGTGTGCAGTTCTGGTCGCCGCACCTCAAAAAGGATATTATAGCATTGGAGAAAGTTCAGAAAAGGGCAACTAAAATGATTAAAGGGCTGGAACACCTTCCCTATGAAGAAAGGTTGAAACACTTAGGGCTCTTTAGCTTGGAGAAACGTCGACTGAGGGGTGACATGATAGAAGTTTACAAGATAATGCATGGGATGGAGAAAGTAGAGAAAGAAGTACTTTTCTCCCTTTCTCACAATACAAGAACTCGTGGGCATTCGATGAAATTGCTGAGCAGACAGGTTAAAACGGATAAAAGGAAGTACTTCTTCACCCAAAGGGTGATTAACATGTGGAATTCACTGCCACAGGAGGTGGTGGCGTCCACAAGCATAGCCACCTTCAAGAAGGGGTTAGATAAAAATATGGAGCAGAGGTCCATCAGTGGCTATTAGCCACAGTGTGTGTGCGTGTGTGTGTGTGTGTGTGTGTGTATGTATATATATATTTGGCCGCTGTGTGACACAGAATGTTGGACTGGATGGGCCATTGGCCTGATCTAACATGGCTTCTCTTATGTTCTTATGTTCTTAACAGGCAGTCTGAGTTCAATTCACCAATTAGTTCTGGCTTGCAAAATGTTGTGGTCGGTTAAGTCCTACTTCTCAGTCTTGCTCATCAACTTCTCTTTCAAATAAATTCAGTTCCAACAAACTGGCAGCCCTGCAGTTTCCAACTTGAAAAGATATACACACAGAAAATTAAGATAACAAAGGATATTATTAAAATAAAAATAGGGTATAATGGAGAATTGATCCATGGGTGTCTGGGGCTCTGGGAGGGCTGTTTTTTGAGGTAGATGCACCAAATGTTCAGCATAGCATCCAGTACCACTACTCAAAACACCAAGTTTCAAAGCAGTCGGACCAGGAGGTCCATTTCTATGAGGCCCCAAAGAAGGAGCCCCTATCCTTCATTGTTTCAAATGGAAGGAAGGCATTTGAACAATGTGCAGTCACTTTAAATGTGATTGTCAGAACTCCCTTCAGAGTTCAATTATGCTTGTAACAACCTTGCTCCTGGCTCCACCCCAAGGTCTCCTGGCTATACCCCCAAAATCTCCAGATATTTCTTGAGTCAGACTTGGGAACCCTACCCCCACATGAATAGTTAGGAAAAGGCCACCTTTGCAATTTCTTTAATTTTAAAATCATTACTTACCATCAGCAGTGCAGAGATTAGAGTAGTATCTGAAGCAGCAGCTGTTTATTTCTGGTTATCTCGGTCAGCTCTGTGGGAAGTAGTGGGAAGTAAGGTCAGAGCATGGGAAACATGAAGTAATGAATGAAGCAGGCAGCCAGCAGTGGGCTCCTGGCTTCAGGCAATTCAGGAAACACTTAACTGCTTCTGGAATGACATGAATAAAGAAGTTTCTTTGAAGAGGCTTTATTACTATGGAGATAAAGAGAGGTTTCTTTGATGTAATGCCAGTTGGGCATTGCTTAGTTTTTTATGACTGTGTCACAGCTACAGTATTGGGTTGGGAGGGCAGACTAGACTGCCATGGTGCAACATCCACAAGTCATAGAAACCTCCTGTCAAGAAATTGAGCATTTCATTAACCATGTGTGTGTTTGTCTGCATCATTACCTGGAAATGACAATACCCAAGTTCTAAGTGTTTGTGTGGGTTGCTATCAGCTTAAGTAAGCCTAGAGACCATGTTCTTAATGGTAAACACTTGTAAAATAGTAAACACCTGTGAACTGTCAATTCCAACTGACAGGAGGCTATCTAGTTTGTCAGGTATTTGACAGGAGAAGATTTAGATGGGCCCAGCTAAATTGGTTGTTTTGTGCCAATGATTGGTTGAACAATTCTAGCACTTTGACAGCCAGTCAGGGATATAAGTGGATTTGTAAAATATCAAAACTCAAAAAGAGGAGGAGAAGATCAGTGCTGTCGCTAGGGGTTCTGCCGCCCTAGGCACCTTCTCATTGCATTCATCAACTCTGACTAGTGCAATGGGAAGGTGCTGCCGCCCAGCCGCTTTCAACCTGAAAGCAACAGGCAGCAGTAAAATGGCGCTCTCTTTGGAGACTTCCTCCGACAAGCACAGGCAACATTTGCCCTGCGAAGAAAAGTGGCGGTGCAGCAGCTCCGTCCGGGGCTCTCGGCTTGCCTGCTGGCTGGCAAGATCATGCCACATGGGAAGGGGGAGTAAGGGGGTGCCTAGCAGCGACCCTGGCAGGGTGGGCCCTAGGCAGTCGCCTATCCTGCCTACTCTTATGCGCTGCTCCTGCAGAAGACACTCTTGTGTCTGGGGCATTGCAGTTGGCTAAAATCAACAGAAGCAACCACCTGGTAACCAGAGGACTGTAAGAAGCTTGATGCTCTGCAGTAAACCTTGTGAGAAGAAAGCTGCAGGTTGGAATTGTTCAGAGAAGTTTGTGCATTTGCCTCAGTGCTTCCACTGTCCTGACTTGAACTGTATTGCTGAGAGAGAAACTGCAAGCAACCTTGAGAAGCCACTAGCTGTAGCAAGTATTGGCTAGGATAGCTAGTAAGGTTTTTTGTTTCTGTGTTTCTTGTTTGTCTGTACACCTCTATTTTTTTATTCTGTCTTGTAAATAAGCTGCATCCTTCTTATATTTTAAGTGGAAGGAGTTCTGGTTTTCATTAATAGTCTAATTGGGTGGATTTGCACTAAGTAGCAGACAAAAGAGAACTCTCTATTTTTGTTAATGGGAATTTTTCTCTAAATTAGAAATTCTGGATACCTCCCAGAAACATGATGTTTTGACACCTTCCACCCTCTTCTCTTCTCTTCTCTTCTCTTCTCTTCTCTTCTCTTCTCTTCTCTTCTCTTCTCTTCTCTTCTCTTCTCTTCTCTTCTCTTCTCTTCTCTTCTCTTCTCTTCTCTTCTCTTCGCTTCTCTTCTCTTCTCCCGCCTCCTTATTTTTATTCACCACCCCCCAATTGCACCCAAGGCTACTACCACCCCCCTGGATCGTTCCAGCACCCCTCAGGGGGCAATATCGCCCACTTTGGGAAACACTGTTCTAGAGTATGCAAAAGCCACCAAAGACTTTTAAAAAAAAAATGTTCCTGCACTCATGCACAAGATACAGTTCAGGGAAGATTCCAAGCCTTGGGATTAAGGGAGTTCCACACTTTCTGAGTTTCTAACTTGTGCTGTCCTGATTGCTGAAATTATGTAAGGAGTCCTTGATCACCATCATAAATCAGTCTGACTGAGAACATCTTTCTTTGGTCACCATGGTCCTCTACATGAAGCACTGATTGAAATCTAGGGTCTTGACAATACGCATGTTTTAATGGAAATGCTCCTGAAGAAAAGATTGAAGTATGTGAAATGTTGTTAGTATTATCACTAGACATTTTCTGTGGCCTGTGCATATATGATTTTTGCAACATAATTATGTTTTTTTTAATGTGACAGTAACACATACTTGTAAAACTACTGTGAACCATTAACCATAGTTAACAAAAAAGCTTGAAGTAAACAAATTCCCTTTTATTAAACTGTTATTTGCTTGATGATTATGAAGTCTGTCAGGTTCTTCCTGAAGCACTGAGTGGTGACATCAAGGGTTCCTTTTATCCCTTTTAAAAGTGTTTGTGGGGACTGTGTTGTGTTTTCATAGAAACTGAGTTGTGCAGTGATAGATAGCTAATAGTGTTTCTTATAGCAAAAATATCTGTTGGTTTGGGAGCATAATTTTAATGATTTGTATTCCTCTAGATGCATGTTTACAATAAGACTTTATAGCAGATGGTGAGTTATCAGGTACTAATTGTCATGCTATTTCTAAAATACGCTAATGTGGGAGTAGTCTTGTAGCAAAGTACTGTGGTATTAGTTACTAGGGTAATAATTTCAGAGGTATTTTGAGGGAGAACATTCCCTGAGCCAAGAGTTCACCGTAGCATATCAGCAGGGTTGGGTTTAAGTAAGTGTGTTCAGTTGTGCTGTGTGTAGTAATTAACACACTGTGTTATTGATTGCTAGGCCTCCTGGCATCACTTTGGGTTCTCCTTTCGTATGTATGTGCATACATGGGCAGGTATCTGTATGTATTCATACTTCTGAAGAAGCACCCAAAAAAGAAGCACCCAATACTTTCAGTAAATCTTTTAAATGTGACAGGACTCTTGTTTTGGCTGCAACAGACAAACATTGCTACTCCTTTGGAATTATTTCTCTTCCCTTTTGTCTTTCATGCAGATTCTAATCAAGAAATTGTTGGCATTCTTACAAGACTGAAATTTTTTTGAAGGAAGTTGTTAGTTATAGCTGCTTCAAGTTGGTTTACATTGGCATACATAAAGTTCTAAAGATTATGTGGTTGCTTGGGTTATAACAGGCTGTGTTTTCTAAAATTTTAAAACAAAAGACAAAGTTCTTAACATAAGTCAGAGTTCTTACAAATTTATACATGTTCCTAAAACATGGAAATTGTAAGTTAGGGCTGCCTTCTTAACCTCTGAGCCACATGAGAAGCATAGGTGTGCAGTCTGATGTTACGGGTTAAATTCCACATGGCTGCACTTTCTGTTGCTCTTTTTAACCCCAGTTTCTCCCTCTTGATGGGTGTTTCCCAACATACTTGCAGGGAAGGAGGAACTAATTTCTTAACATAAGAACGTAAGAGAAGCCATGTTGGATCAGGCCAATGGCTCATCCAGTCCAACACTCTGTCACACAGTGGCCAAATTTTTTTTATTTTTATATATATATATATATAAATATATATATATATATATTTATATATATATATATATATATTTATATATATATATATATATATATATATATATAAAATACACACACACACATATATATACACACTGTGGCTAATAGCCACTGATGGACCTCTGCTCCATATTTTTATCTAACCCTCTCTTGAAGCTGTCTATACTTGTAGCCGCCACCACCTCCTGTGGCAGTGAATTCCACATGTTAATCACCCTTTGGGTGAAGAAGTACTTCCTTTTATCCGTTTTAACCTGTCTGCTCAGCAATTTCATCGAATGCCCACGAGTTCTTGTATTGTGAGAAAGGGAGAAAAGTACTTCTTTCTCTACTTTCTCCATCCCATGCATAATCTTGTAAACCTCTATCATGTCACCCCGCAGTCGACGTTTCTCCAAGCTAAAGAGTCCCAAGCGTTTCAACCTTTCTTCATAGGGAAAGCGCTCCAGCCCTTTAATCATTCTAGTTGCCCTTCTCTGGACTTTCTCCAATGCTATAATATCCTTTTTGAGGTGCAGCGACCAGAACTGCACACAGTACTCCAAATGAAACCGCACCATCGATTTATACAGGGGCATTATGATACTGGCTGATTTGTTTTCAATTCCCTTCCTAATATTTCCCAGCATGGCGTTGGCCTTTTTTATTGCAAACGCACACTGCCTTGACATTTTCAGTGAGTTATCTACCACGACCCCAAGATCTCTCTCTTGGTCAGTCTCTGCCAGTTCACACCCCATCAACTTGTATTTGTAGCTGGTATTCTTGGCCCCAATGTGCATTACTTTGCACTTGGCCACATTGAACCGCATCTGCCACGTTGACGCCCACTCACCCAGCCTCAACAGATCCCTTTGGAGTGCCTCACAATCCTCTCTGGTTCTCACCACCGTGAACAATTTAGTGTCATCCGCAAACTTGGCCACTTCACTGCTCACTCCCAACTCTAAATCATTTATGAACAAGTTAAAGAGCATGGGACCCAGTACCGAGCCCTGCAGCACCCCACTGCTTACTGTCCTCCACTGCGAAGACTGCCCATTTATACTCACTCTCTGCTTCCTATTACTCAGCCAGTTTTTGATACACAAGAGGACCTGTCCTTTTACTCCATGACTCTCAAGCTTTCTAAGGAGCCTTTGATGAGGAACTTTATCAAAAGCTTTCTGGAAGTCAAGGTAAACAACATCTATTGGGTCTCCTTTGTCCACATGTTTGTTCACCCCCTCAAAGAAATGTAACAGGTTAGTGAGGCAAGATCTTCCCTTGCAGAACCCATGCTGAGTCTTCCTCAATAACCCGTGTTCATCAATGTGCCTACTCATTCTGTCTTGATAATGGTTTCTACCAACTTTCCCGGTATTGAAGTCAGACTGACTGGCCTGTAATTTCCCGGGTCTCCTCTGGAACCCTTTTTAAAGATGGGGGTGACATTTGCTACCTTCCAGTCCTTAGGAACGGAGGCAGATTTCAATGAAAGATTACAGATTTTTGTTAGAAGATCCACAAGTTCAACTTTGAGTTCTTTCAGAACTCTTGGATGTATGCCATCCGGACCCGGTGACTTATTAGTTTTTAATTTGTCTATCAGTTGTAGGACCTCCTCTTTTGTCACCTCAATCTGACTCAGGTCTTTCAAGACCCCTTCCAAAATTAGTGGTTCTGGGGCGGGCAAAAAGTTCTCATCTTCCACAGTGAAGACGGAGGCAAAAAATTCATTTAGCTTCTCAGCCATTTCCCTATCCTTCTTCAGTAATCCTTTTACCCCATGGTCATCCAAGGGCCCCATTGCCTCCCTGGCTGGTTTCCTACTTCTAATATATTTGAAGAAAGTTTTATTGTTGTTTTATTGTTTTTTGCAATATGCTCCTCATAGTCCCTTTTTGCCTGCCTGATCACAGTCTTGCATTTGATTTGCCATAGCCTGTGTTCCCTTCTACTAATCTCACTTGGACTGGTTTTCCACCGCTTAAAGGAGTCCTTCTTACCTTTTACAGCTTCCATTACTTTGTTTGTTAACCACGCAGGCCTTTTCTTATGCCTGTTTGTGCCTTTCCTAACTTGTGGTATGTATTTTATCTGAGCTTCTAGGATTATAGTTTTAAATAGCATCCAACCTTCCCCAAGGGTTTTGACCGTATGTACCTTTCCTTTCAGTTTCCTCCTCACATGCCTCCTCATCTCAGTGTATTTACCCCTTTTAAAGTTAAACGTGGTTGTGGCGGTCTTTTTGGACAACTCCCTATTTATACAAACGGTGAAATCAATAACATTATGGTCACTGCTCCCAAGTGGCGCAATCACTTTTACATCTCTCACCAAGTCTTGGGCATTACTTAGGACCAAATCCAGGATCGCCCCACCCCTTGTAGGTTCTGAGACCATCTGCTCCATGGCACAGTCATTGAGAGCATCAAGAAATTCAATCTCTTTCTCTCGACCAGAACACATATTGACCCAATCAATCTGCGGGTAGTTAAAATCACCTATTACGACACAGTTTTTACGTTTAGCTGCTATCTTTAAGCCTTCCATCATATTATAATCGTCCTCTCTCTTTTGATTTGGTGGACGATAACAAACTCCCATAGTTAAATTTCCTTTTGGGCCCTCTATTTCAACCCAAAGCATTTCTAAAAGTGAATCTAATTCTCTGATCTCAGTCTTACTGGACCGTATATCCTCTCTGACATACAGAGCCACCCCTTCCCTCCCTATCCTTCCGATATAGTTTATATCCAGGAATCACCGTGTCCCACTGATTCTCCTCATTCCACCAAGTTTCTGAAATTCCCACAATGTCTGTTTTCTCCCAACACTAAACATTCCAATTCACCAGTTTTACTTCGAACACTTCTAGCATTTGCATACAAACATCTATAATTTCCCAGGCGAGCTAGGCCCGCCACCTTCCTCCTGCCGCCTCGAGACTCTAGCAGACAGTCCATATTGTTTGTCACCTTCACAGTGGACAACTCTGGTCCGTTACCCGGTAGAAAAATAGCAGCTAACCCTTCATCTCTTTGAGACGAGTCCTCCTGAACCAGAGACATTTCATCTCCTGTTGGCTTTCCCCCAAGATTTAGTTTAAAAACTGCTCTGCCACCTTTTATCGTGAGAAAGGGAGAGAAGGTATTCAGTCCCCTTATCTATTTTCATTGCTCTTTTCTGCACTTTTCCCAATTCTATATCATTTTTGAGGTGCAATGATCCGAACTGTGAACAGTGTTTCAAATGTGTCTGCTCCATAGATTTGTACAGGTGCATTATGGTGCTGACTGATTTGTTTCCAGTCCCCTTCCTAATAACCCCAGCATAGCATTTTTTTTCAGTCATATTCTGAGTCAACATCTTCATTGAGTGACTCCAAGAAGGACGGCTCGCTTAGACTTTGTACTGATTTTCAGGGGATTAATGGGATCTCCACCTCCAATGCCTACCTGATCCCCCTCATCAAGGATTTGCTCAGTACGGTTTCGGAGGGGAAGGTGTTTACCAAGTTGGACTTGAGGGATGCATATTTTAGCGTGCGCATCAAAGAGGGGGATGAATGGAAAACGGCGTTCAACACACCCATGGGACAAAGTCTAAGCGAGCCGTCCTTCTTTTTCCTAAAAAGGACTGGGGCTGCATTGGGAGCTGTGGCGGGTTGGATGAAACCTCGCTTCAAGTTCTTATCAAGGAACTTCCGCAGTTCCACCTTTTCCGCCCACCCCATTGAGTACAGTTTGGCCTTAGGTAAGGTCTGCCCTGGGATCAGTTCGATGGCACAGTCCGTGTCCCTATGGGGCAATAGCTCATCAGCCCCCTGTTCGCTGAACACCCCCCTCAAGTCTCTATAAGCTTTGGGGATCACCTGGACCTCCTCCATCGTCAGGCAGACTCTCTCATTTTGGGGCAGTGGACTGGGACCCCACTCTTTAGTCCAGTGGTGGGTTTTACATCTCGGGTCATTGAATTCTATCATCTGGTCCCCCCACCGAATGTCTGGCTCATGCTTGGCCAACCAACCCACTCCCAAAACCACATCGTAGGAGGAGGAGGGAGCGATTACAAAGGCCTCCTGGTCCCAGTGGTCTTTGACGCCCACTGGCACTAACTGAGTCTGTAACACACAGGGTTTCCCCCTTATCACTGACCCATCCATCTGTTCAAACTGGATGGGGTGTGGCAAGGCTATCGTGGGGAGCCCCAATGCGTCCACCAGTTTAGGGGTGATTATGTCTCTAGTGCAGCCTGTGTCAATCAGGGCTTTCACTTGCATGAACCTCTTGAGTTTGCTGTTTAGCAGAATTACTGGTACAAAATACAGTGACCCCGTTACTCTCACCCTGAGCGGTGCCGGTTCCTCGGCAACGACCGCTGGCTGGCATCATTTAGAGCTGGTCATCCTCGTTTCCCGACGGCTCGTCGGCCCAGGACATCTCACTCAGCTCATCTGTGACGATGGTGTTGTCGTCCGCTGCTGAGCTTGCAGCCATGCTGCTCTTCGCCACTTCCTTAGGGCGGCGGGCCTGCTTCTTTGGAGTCGGAGCACTCGTCTTAGAGGCACTTGATGGTGGTCGTGGGGGGTTCAGACAGCTGCTAGCCGGGTGATTTGGATCCCCGCACTGGAAGCATTTGCGGGTTCCCGTGGCCTTCCCACTGGCTCCCCCCTGGGGTTTTCTTCACCTCCACCTTTCCCCCGGGCTTCGGGTCATGGCTCTACTTACTGCTCTGATGTTGGCGTTGCATGGCCACTCTCTTCATGTTCGTCTCCAGCTCCCCACCTAGCTGGATCCATCCCACTAAGGTGGTGGGTCTGGCCTGCTGCAGGGCCTGATCCAAGATGCTCGCATTCAGCCCGCGGGTGAAGTGTTCGATCTTCATTAGCTCAGTCCACCCCCTCACCTTAGCCGCATTAGTGCGGAACTCAGCCTCGTACTCCCGAATTGATTTGGAGCCCTGCTGCATGTCCCTCAGTGCGGCCAAGGCACGGGTCTCTTGCAGCGGGTCTTCGTACTGGGCCAGCAGAGCTTGTAGGAAGGTAGCTACAAAGTCCAGCTCTGGGCTCATGACTTCATACAGGCTCATGTACCACCTCTTTGCAGCCCCCTTCAGTTTCGACCCTAAGTAGTCCACACGACTAAATTCATCAGGGAAAGTGTTCCCCCAATAGTGCATGTAGCTATTTGCCTAGATCGTGAAATACTCCCCCTCCTCAGGATCCCCGTCGAAGGTGGCATCCAGTACTCTTCCGCGTCCCCTTTCTCGCGGAGTTGGGGGCACCACCAGTTGTGGCTGCGGTGGTGCGGTGGGAGGTCTAGCCGCGGGCGGTGGCGGGGCTCCCCTCAGCCCAGGTGCTCCCAGGACTCGGTTGATCTGCCTGTTGAACTCTCCGGTCATCATGGTGGTCATCGCCTGCATCTCCCGCAATCCCTTGGCAACCTCCTCGACCTCTTTGCGAATCATCGTTCGGAATTCCCGAGCCATCTCATCTTCCTCGTCTCTTGGCCCTGGGGTTCCCAAGTCCTGCACCCAGAGGAGGGTCAGCCTCCGCCTCGGTCACTACCGCGGCCGTAGCGCCATCTTCTTCTCCGGGTCTGAGGTTATCACCCCCTTTGTTGGCCATCTTCACCTTACGCATGTGCCTGGTCAGGATGGTTTCTCGGCGTGCTGGGGCCTCATCCATCGTGGTGGTGGAAGTACGAGGCTGCCACTGTTGTGGGGTGACCAATAGTTGTTGGATGTGGAGAGGGGAACTCAGTCTAGCTACTCTCCGGGCGTCCAGCACATGCCATGGTGGGGTTGGTGCTCTCACCCCTTCTTCAGGTTCGGGAAGTTCACTGCTTACAGGAATCTTTTCAGCCATTCGGCTATAAAGTTGCCAGGGCGGTTAAACTTCTTGAAGATTACTCTCAAAATGTCAAGCATGCGGGTTCAATGACGAGTCGAAGTTGATACAAAGACTGCATTTATTGATAGACTGATACTTTGGTAACAGGTTCTTGAGAGTAATGCTGAATACACATTGATACAATACTTTTAAGGCCTACTTCAAAGGGATTCCAAGGGATGGGGTTGCAGGGTAGCATTCACACATAAAATGTCATAAATGTCTACATTCCCATAGCGTTATCAGGACCGTGTCCTTGCTTTCCCCAGATGTCTCTCACTTCCTTACAAGAATGTATGGGAAGGTGCTGATTACTTGGTTTCAGTTCTCACTACTTCTAATTATGAGCCATAAAGCAAGGTGGGGGGAAGGGAAAGAATAACAAGCTAGCAAAGTTGGATCCTCCATGATACTTCACAGACCAGGTTAGGCAGGACCCTTAAACAATCAATTATCAATGGAATTTTACCATGCTTGACAGTGTCGAACTCATTTGTTGTGAGGGCTAGATCTGACATAAATGAGACCTTGCCGGGCCAGGCCATGTGTGTCATAAAATGTAATGCCAGGTAGTGGAGATATAAACTTTATAAAGGACACAGACAAACACAATTAAAGATTTTGTATCTCTCCCATGTGATCGAGGGAACTGGGCAAAGGAAGCTCTGGCTCTTTCCCTCCCTCCTTCCCCAGGGGATGAGGGAGTGGGGCCTCAGCCAATAGAAAGAAAAGAGGCTTGCTTTAATTCTTCAGAGTGGCTTGTTGTTAACTTGATGTTTTAGTTGGTTTTATCATTCTACATTTATTGCATTATTTGTTTTGTATTTGTGTCAATTTTTAAAAAAAGTTGTAAGCCATTCTAAGTCCCCTGTGGGGAGAGGATGCAGGGTGCAAATTAATTAATTAAATAAAATATTTTCATGTATTATTGTATGATTCTATATATTCTTGTATTCTTAGACCCTATCATTGCCATTTTATTTGCATTCTGAAATGTATCTTTTCATTAGTAAGGACAACATTTTAAGTTTGAGTCTTTTCCAGACAGTTATTAATGTGTCTAATATGGCTCATCAAAGGCTTTTGCATATAATGAAGCACAATGTCTAATGGTTATCTAAACTGAAACATAGTTTCTTCTCTCTATGCAGTCTCTATGCTAAGTCTGTCTCAAAAAAGGCTGCAATAGGATTCATTTTTCCTCCTCTCTTGCATATACGCCTACACTGTTGTGTTTTTTCCACAGTATAGCAAGTAGTTTTTATCACTTTTTCTGCTGTGTAGGCAGCCTTTCATGTCATACTTGAACTTCGCAAGAAATGTAAACCCCTTTTGTACATCAGATGTATAATTTAACATTAAAGCAATAATGAAGAAAATGGAAGATTTGTGTTCAGAATTATGAAGCATTTCAGTGTTAGCCAAAAGTTACAGAATACAGCTGATTTTAAAACAAAAACAAAACAAGGTAAAATTCTTAAGCAGATATATTTCAGCAGAGACTTTAATGATATGGTCAGTGAGTTCCCTTTGTAAAAAAATTACACTTTCTTCATGCAAGATTGCTATCAAAATATTTGCAGGACAACAAAGAGATGGTATTTTTAGGTCTTGCTTCAGATTTTGAAGTTTCTTCTGTCCATCTGCCAGAACTCAACTGCAATCAGTTTATTAAATAAAAAATTCTATAAACCCATCCAATTTTTGAATGGATCAAAACATCTTGTATGAATGCTATTATGAGCTCATTTTGATTATAACCACCAATATATAAGCAGCTTGAGCCATCTGGATTTGTTTTTCTTAAATATGTTCTCAGACTACATATGGCTTGGTTCCTCCTGTTGTCTTCAGGTGGCACACAATCATAATCTTTTGTGGATTTAAAGTCCAATTCTATGCTTTGCAGAATTAAGTATTTGATACTGTTCTTCTAAAAAGCAACTCTGCTATGTCTTAACACTAATGCAATTAATTGTGGTAATTAGGCACTTCACTCAAATTGTGGTTTAAAACTATCTGGGACTTTCTGGTCACGGAGAAATTTTTGGACCAGTCTTTACAAATACATACCAACATTCCCTCTTCTACTTAACTCAATATTTGGTTCCAAGTTGTTTCCTTTATTACTAGTAATCCAAAATTATTTGGTATTAATTCCTACCTAGATGTTTTATTATTCTAAACAGTATGATTGCCCTCCCCACCTCGGCAGTTTCGTTATCTTATCATCTCCTGTTTCTTCCTATATTGCATGTTAAAATATTGCGATGCCTGTAACTTATGTGATATCATTTCTCCCAACTCTGTATACCTTTTATGTTTTACTAGGATTAAGGCCCATTGAAGAGAAAAATACAGCGGACTCTAGAAAGAGGGTTTGGGCAAGTGCACCCCCTTGTCTTCCCTCCACCTGTGAAGGCATTCACCCCCTGCACCTCAAGGGAAGCTGATCTTTGCCATCTGGAGAGCAGTTGCAATCTGAGTGATCTCCAGCCATCACCTGGAGATTGAATGAAAAGCCTAGAGTTCCACAGAGAATGACTCAACCAACAACAAAAAACTGTGGAAAAATAACGAAAAATTAGTGAAACTAATTGCAAGCACTTTTGAATATTTATTCTTTGTACTTTATAGCTTGCATTTGTGATAATATGCTGTTGTATGTAATGATATGTGAAAATGTGTGAAGTTGAAGTGTTTAATTATCTATTACACTTTTAAAGTATTTTTTACTAATTTTTCGTTATTTTTCCAGTTTTTTGTTGTTGGTTGAATCATCTGGAGATTGACAACAGTGGTTCCTGAGGAGGAAATGGCTGGTTTGGAGAGTGCAGTGAATGGCATTGTACCTGTCTGAGGTCCCATCACACCTGAAACCCCACCCTCCCCAGGCTCCACCCCTTAAATCTCCAGGAATTTCCTAACCTAGAGCTGGGAACCCTATCTCCTTCCCTTTATTTGCCCCTCTGAGTTCAGCTTTCCATTGCCTCCCCCCTCCCTACAGCTGCCACCTAGGGAAAGGACAGCTGAAAAACACATTTTTTTTAAAAAAAGTATAGCAAACAGAATATAATGGCTAAAGTTTGGCAAGCCTTACATTCTATCATTGGAAAAATCCAATACATAGTTATAGGAGGGGGAGCAGACTTGTCTTGGCAGTACTATGTCCACTTTGACCATACACTGAGCATGAGTCAACAGTGTGTTGCAGTGGC
This sequence comes from Heteronotia binoei, assembly GCF_032191835.1. NCBI lineage: Eukaryota > Metazoa > Chordata > Lepidosauria > Squamata > Gekkonidae > Heteronotia > Heteronotia binoei. The sequence continues at coordinate 85,811,379 of NC_083243.1, read as the reverse complement.
TAAAGAGGCAAATACAATTTTATAATAAAAATAATAATAATAATAAATTTTATTTCTATCCCGCCCTCCCCACCTCGGCAGGCTCAGGGCGGCTAACAGCACTTTATAAAAACATACAATAATAGATAAAACCTTTAAATTTAACAATATAAAAACATTAAACTTAATAACATTAAATCCAATAATCCAGTACATACGGTTAAGTAACTTCGACTGACAGTGCTGATGGTGTTTAACGCTAGTTCTGCCAGTTTATACACAGCGGTATAGGTCTTTAAAACCGCATTGGCGGATCCTTGATTAACAAACTTCTTTAGCAGTCCGAATGTGCAAGTTTAAAAAGAATGGTCTTGCAGGCCCTGCGGAACTGATCGAGGTTCCGCAGGGCCCGCACCTCCTCGGGGAGTTGGTTCCATAGAGCCGGGGCCGCAATTGAAAAGGCCCGTGTTCTAGTATTCTGGTATTTACTCTCCTTCGGCCCAGGGATAGGCATTAGGTTTTTCCCGGCTGACCTCAGTGCTCTCTGGGGTTCATATGGGGAAAGACGGTCCCTCAGGTAGGCGGGTCCTCGGCCATATAAGGCTTTAAAGGTAATGACCAACACTTTGTACTGGACCCGGTATGTAATCGGCAGCCAGTGCAGTTCACGCAGCCCCGGCCGTATATGCTCCCGTTTCGGGAGCCCCAACAACAGCCTGGCTGCCGCATTCTGCACTAGCTGCAGTCTCCGGGTCCAGCACAGAGGTAGCCCCAAGTAGAGGGCATTACAGTAGTCTAATCTTGAGGTGACCATTGCGTGGATCACTGTTGCGAGGTCCCGGCGCTCAAGGAAAGGGGCCAACTGCCTTGCCCGCTTCAGATGGAAGAATGCTGACTTGGCAGTGGCTGCTATCTGGGCCTCCATCGATAATGAAGGCTCCAGTAAAACACCCAGGCTCTTTACCTGGTGCGCTGCTTTCAATGGCGCACCGTCGAAGGCCGGGAGAGCTATTTCCCTTCCCAGAGCGCCGCGGCCCACACAAAGGACCTCTGTCTTCGCTGGGTTCAATTTCAGCCCACTCAGCCTGAGCCATGTCGCAACAGCCTGTAAAGCCCGGTCGAGATTCCCTGGGGTGGAGTCGGGCCGGCCGTCCATTAGTAGATAGAGCTGGGTGTCATCTGCATATTGATGGCAACCCAGCCCAAACCGCCGGGCAATCTGGGCAAGGGGGCGCATATAGATGTTGAACAACATCGGGGAGAGCACTGCTCCCTGAGGCACCCCACAATCCAGTGTGCGCCTCTGGGACCGCTCACCCCCAATAGCCACCCTCTGTCCCTGACCCAGGAGAAAGGAGGAAAGCCATTGCAAGGCCGACCCCTCAACTCCAATGTCGGCGAGGCAGCGCGTCAGTAGCCGATGGTCGACTGTATCGAATGCAGCCGACAGATCTAACAGCATCAGCACCGCAACGCCGCCTCGATCCAGTTGCCGTTGGAGGTCATCCATTAAGGCGACCAACACCGTCTCCGTCCCATGGCCCGGCCGAAAGCCAGACTGACATGGGTCTAGGACAGAAGCGTCATCCAGAAATCTTTGTAGCTGCAATGCCACAGCCCTCTCAATAATTTTACCTAATTTTGGACAGAAGTATATTGTCCAGATCACATGAAGTGATGGTATTGCTTTACTCTGCTTTGGTAAGATCTCACCTGGAGTATTGTGTTCAGTTTTGGGCATCGCATTTTTTTTTTTAAAAAGATAACTTTTATTGAAACTTTATCATAGATTACAAACAACAAAGTAAGAAAAACTAAATAAATAGATAAATAAATAAATATCCTAAGCAGAACATAGTAGCCTTACATTTGAGGTAAACTGTATACAATATACAGCCACCTGGTGGGAAGGGCGGGATATAAATTACAAATAAATAAATAAATAAATAAATAAATATAGGCTGTTAACCAATATGCATGTATCCACAGTACATTAATATAATTCAAGATCAGCATATTTGAGTGGAATTTTACAGCCTTCTGGACAAATAAAATTAACATATTCAAAAAATACAAACCATTTTTCAACAACATTCAGAATTTTCCATCAGTAATATCTGAGTAGCCAGCTTGTCTTTTATCACTAAGTCCCATACCTTTGAGAACCAAGTTTTAATACTAGGTGTTTTATTAGATTTCCAAATCTGGGCCAGCACCATTTTCCCAGCAAGCAATAATAAAGAAATAAGTTCAGCTTGAAGAGGACGAATCAAATGATCTGGCCAATGATTCAATAAAATTGAAGCTGGAGTAAAAGGAATAATAATTCCTACGATCTCAGTAATTTTGGCAATAAGGGATGACCAAAAAATCTGGACTTTAGGGCATTTCCACCAATGATGAATAAAGGTTCCAGTGTGTCTACAACCCTTCCAACAATCTGGTTTTTGGAGTATTTTACTTTTAAAAAGTGTTTATGGTATCATCTAGCAAATAATTTAAATTGCTGCATGCAAATGTTAATACATTTGTTATGCATTAGGGGAGATTTAAGGATATAGACAAGCTGGAACAGGTCCAGAGGATGGCAATGGAGATGGTGAGGGGTCTAGAGACCAAGTTCTATGAGGAAAGGTTGAAGGAACTGGGTATGTTTAGCCTGGAGAGAAGGCTGCTAAAAGGTGATATGATCACCATCTTCAAGTACTTGAAGGGCTGTCATATATAGGATGATGCAGAATTGTTTTCTGTGGCCCCAGAAGGTAGGACCAGAACCAATAGATTGAAATTAAATCAAAAGAGTTTCTGGCTCAACAGTAGGAAGAGGTAGGGGGAGCCAACAAAACCAGTCAATTTATGTATATTTTTAATATGGCGTGCAACAAGGGGGCTCATTGTACCTTTTTTCTTTCACCCCCACCTTTCTAGGAAGTGATTGTGTTGTTTGTCATCTTTGTCATCTGAATGTTATATCAACCTTGTTGCCGGACAGGTACTCTGTTGCCTTTTAAGGAGTGCATTAATTCCAGTTGGTTTTTGATATGGTCCTACCTGGTAAACATTAATTGATTTATAGCACCCAGGAACTGCAAAGAGAAAGTGAACTGAAGTGAGAGGAAGGAATCAACAAGACAATCTGCTCCTTCTATCAGCAGAAACGGGGTTGATCCAACCCCGTATTTCTTAATTTGTTATTTGCATGGTCTTGTAGACAGCCTTGATTTCTAGTGGATTGTGTGGCTACATATAATGTCATTTTTCTTGACTTCATAAGAAGAGATTCTGTGTTTCACTTCTGTTTTGAAATAGGACCTTTCTGAACTATGATATTTCTTGCTTAAAAGTTCTAATTTAACATTCTGGACGCTAACAATACTGTAACTGTGATGAACCCACTTTGTGGGAGAATGTAACAATTCTGTGATTTAGTGTGGTTTGATTATCACAGGCTACTACAACTAAGAACTGCATCTAAAAGTAGAAGTAGGTACAAAAAATGGCCTTTTTAGCTTGGTATAGTGTTTAGAATGTTGGACTCAGATCTGGGAGGTCCATGTTCAAATTGCCATGAAACTACAACTGTAACATTAGGGGAGGCTGGAAGAAACTGGCCCATCTTACAGGGTTGTTGTGAGGGTAAAATAGAGGAGGAGGAGTCCATTATATGCCACCTTGAGTTGCTTGGAGGAAGGGCAGGATAAAAATGTACTAAATAAAAATTACTTATGGTTTTGATCTGAGCTTTCAATTGAGACTTATTGGCTCATACTGAAAAATCCATTGAGTTTCTGTTCTTTGTGCTGTGCATAAATTATTTTATGTAAACTAGTACATGAGTGTGTAAAGTGCTGTCAAGTCACAGCCAACTTGTGATGACCCCAGCAAGGAGTTTTCAAGGCAAGTGAGAAACAGAGGTGGTTTGCCATTGCCTTCCTCTGCAGACACTTCTGGGTGAGATCCATTTCAAGTATTGACCCTGCTTAGCTTCCAAGATATGATGAGATCAGGGAATGCCATACCGCCTTCCCTCCCAAAGTAGTACATATGTTTTCATATATTTAGGAAGCACCAGAAGAGAAGAGAAGAAGGAAGCTCACAAAAAGCATGAGGACAGCTGCTCTCCCCTCCACAAATAATACTAAAAGCAAAGTGTCTGTGAATCTGGACACTCTATTTGACTACCATAGCAGATAGCCAGACAAGTTCATGAAACATAGGCTAATCTCTTCATTTAAAGCAGGGGTGTCAAACATGCAGTTTGGGGACTGAATTAGGCCCCTTGAGCACTCCTATCAGGCCCCTGAGCAACTGGTTGACAACTGCTTCCTTCTCCCTATGTCTTGCTTCCTTCTGCATAACAGCTTGCTTTGCAAGGCTTGCTCAGTTACACGGGCTACAGAATAAAACCTCTATTTTCTTCATTGGCTGAGGCTTCTCCCTTGGGAGGAAGGGGGGAGGAATAGCTTGCTTTGCCAGGCTCTCTCAGTTGCACAGCACTGCTACTGAGCCAAGCCTCTCTTCCTTATATTGGCTGAGTCCCCTGGGAAAGGAAGGAAAGAGCCCACGCTTCCTTTGCCCAGTTCCCTGGATCCCATGGGAGAAATACAAAGAAACACTTATTTTGCCTGTCTTCACTGTAGAAGATGGGAGATGCTTGCCGATTTCAGAAGGGGTTGAAAGATCTGAGTCGGTTTGTCGAGATGAGAGAGGAAATTCTCTGACTGATGGACAAATTAAAAGGGGATGGAACACTTTCCCTATGAAAACATGTTAAAGAGGTTAGGATTCTTTAGCTTAGAGAAATGACAACTGAATGGTGACATGACAGAGGTCTATAAAATTATGCATGGGATAAAGAAGGTAGAGAAGGAAGTACTTTGCCCCCTTTCTCATCATACAAGAATGTATGAACACTCAATGAAATTAATGTGCAGTTGGTTTAGAACAGATAAAAGGAAGTACTTCTTCACTCAAAGAGTAATTAACATGTGACATTCACTGCCGCAGGAAGTTGTGACAGCTACAAGCATTAACATCTTCAAGAGGAGACTGGATAAACATATAGAGCAGAGGCCCATCAGTGGCTTTTAGCCATAAAGTATAGATGGAACACTCTGTTTGGGGGCAGCGATGCTCTGTATTCTTGGTGCCACAGTGGGGAGGGCTTCTGGAGTTCTGGCCCCACTGGTAGACCTCCCGATGACACTTGGGTTTTGGCGATTATGTGACAGAGAGTGTTGGACAGAATGGGCCATGATCTGGCATGGTTTCTGCTATGTTCTTATTGTGTAGTGGTGAATTCCAAAGGTTAACTAGGATTATTTGAGTTGTCTGTCCTGAATAGGCTAGAAATCAAATTAGTTTGATAACCCTAGTAGTAGGGGATAAGTAGAAAAAAAAATTTCTGAGCTTTCTCCACTTCATGCAAAACTTCTACAATCTATCCATTCAGCCTTTAGTTGTCATCTTCTATAGTAAAAAGTCCTTGTAGGGAAACTCCTTGCAATGAGACAACCAAAACTTTCCCAGCTGCACTTGAGGTTTATGACAGTATAATATGGTATATGGTGGTAATTGTTTTATTTGCAATTCTTTTCCTAATAATCCCAAGCAGGACATTTGCTTTTTTCACTGTCACTGGAAAAACAATTGATCATTCAAATGTTTCTTGAAATGTGAAGAAAATGTCAGATATATGATGATTATATTTGTATTGAAATTCTCAGTCTTTTAGACAATGACTGACACATTCTAAGATTATGACATTTCTTTCTTTTAATTTTTTTTGCAGATTCCTTTCTTTTGAATATGCAAGCTACTTACACCTCAGGATCTGCCAAGCAGAATTAGGTAAGTCTATCCCTGCATCTAACTGTTCTAAGTTGGAGCTGACAGGTTTAGATTAAAATTCTAAGCATTTATTTCTGGAAAGCAAAGCTTAGGTTTGTGTTCTGGTGTTGGTTAGGGGTGTGCATTCGGTTCGGCCGAACCGTATATACAGCTGAATCAACACTGATTCGGCTGTATACGGAATTGGCCGTAGCCGATTCCCGTTACCGCCTATTATGCAGCAGCCGAATACGGCTCACCGCATACTGCCAAATAGCTATTTGCAAGTATACGGCTGTCAATGGAAAAGGCGGGAAAGTAGCTTCTGCAGCCTCAGTGGAGCTGCTTGCCTACTTTCCCACCTTTAGTGGCCTCTTCCCGCCTCTCCCATAGCCTCCCTGGGATCAGGGAGGGGGGGGAGGGGGAAGAGGAGCCCCAGCAGCCAATCCGAAGCATGCATTTGCAAAATGCATTGCAAATGCATGCTTTGCAGGGCTGTTGTGTAGCTGATGGCCCAGCCATCAGCTGCATTGTTGTTATTTTGATCTTTTGCTTACTTGGGTATCCAAGTAAGCACTGTTGTCTGGCCAATCAGAGAGCAGTGCTATTTTTTGAAATTGATCTCTGTAGGGCCAGAGAACCTTTTTAAGGAGTCTTCCTGGCTGGACTCCTCCATTGCTGTGTTGGTGTATGTGGGTTGGTGGTGTGAGAGAGATTGTGCTGCTGCTGGCTGGCCCTTGGCTTCAGCTGCTGCCTGCTGCTCTCTCACTCAGCCTTACCAGACTTCCCTGGAGTAGAGAAGACAAGGTAAGACAGTTTTGGGGTTGTTGTTTTAGTTTTTGTTGGTAAAAGGACTAGCGTCCCTTTACTTGCCCAGATTTGGGTGGGTGAGTACTGGGTGGGTAGCCTATTTGGGGTTGGGGTTAGGTTCTGCTGGGGGTGGGGGCCTGGGGCGGGGGAGGTTGCTAATTTGCCCATATCTTAATTTAGTGAGAGGACTTTTAAAAGTGCAGTGTCCTTTTACTTCTCCTGATTTGGGTGGCTTGGATTTCTTGGGGTTAGGGTGAAGGGTTTTTTTTGGGGGGGGGGGGGGTTGGCAAAGTTCCTGTATTGTTAAATGTTGAGTTTTTTTTACTGTTTTAAAAGTATTCAGTGTTTGATTTGTTGCTGCTGTGTTGTGCTGCTGCTCTTACTTTTATCTTCAGGTTATTGGGGGGGTGCTGTTTGGCCTAATTTTCATTGTTTAAAAGGCCACTTTTGTCCCCCTTTTCCTGGTTCTGGTTTTAGGGGTGGGGGTGTTGTTGTTGACTGATTTGGCCTGAGTTTTCTTATTGATGAAAGGCCACTTTTTAAACACTTGAGTTGCTTGGCCTTTTTTCCTGTTGTCCCTGTTCCTGGTTTGGGGGTGGGGAACTGGGGGTGGGGGTGTTGTTGACTTATTTGGCCTGAGCTTTCATGTTGGTGAAAAGGCTACTTTTTAACACTTGGCCTTTTGTGATTCTGCTGGTTTTGTTTTGGTTTTTTTAAATTACCTCTGGTTGGTGTGGGGGTTGGCGAGGGTGTGTGTGGGCTGGGTCACTTTCTTGTTTTTATAGAGTAGATTGTGTGTTCTGTGGCAGAGAAGCTGGCACCTGGGTGAGAGACCCAGAACCAGCAGGCTTATTGTGGTTGGCCAGCTCTCCCCATGTTGTTTGGGGCAGGGCTGGAGAGCTGGCATCTGTAGATTATGTGTTCTGTGGCAGGGAAGCTGGCACCTGGGTGAGAGACCCAGAACCAGCAGGCTTGTTGTGGTTGTTTGGGGCAGAGCTGGAGAGCTGGCATCTGGGTTTGCTGCAGCCAGGTCTGCCTCAAACCCCCTGCCCCCCCCCCCCCCAGTAGCCTCTAATTATGCCCTATGTTGCCATTGATGTCAATGGCCCATAGGGTATAATGATGGAATAGGGGCACCCTCTTTGGGTGCCCCTGGAATGGGATCCCCTGGCCCAATCTTTTTGGGACTTGGGGGGGTTGGAGGAGAGAGTCCCCTGCAGGTCCCCTGCAAATTTCGGGGCTCTCCCTCAAACCCCCTCTCCTCCAGGCAGCTTCAAATATACCCTATTTGCCATTGATTTCAATGGCCCATAGGGTATAATAGGGCCATATATTCGGAAATAGCCGCGCATCTACCGTATATGCGGCTATTCCGAATGCGGTATTCAGCAGTATATGGGGATTCCGAATCCCCCCCCCCGTATACTTCCGAATCCGTGTAATGCCGAATTTTTTTTTTGCACACCCCTAGTGTTGGTCTCAAGTGTTTTAAATTTATGATGTATCTGACTTTCTATCACTTAAAATATGTCTTCATGCCTTAAATGTCAGGTTCCTTTTGAGGATTTTGAAACTTACAATTTAAGAAACAAAAGATAAGAACATAAGAGAAGCCATGTTGGATCAGGCCAACGGCCCATCAAGTCCAACACTCTGTGTCACACAGTGGCCAAAAAATTTTATATACACACATACACTGTGGCTAATAGCCACTGATGGACCTGTGCTCCATATTTTTATCTAAACCCCTCTTGAAGGTGGCTATACTTGTGGCCGCCACCACCTCCTGTGGCAGTGAATTCCACATGTTAATCACCCTTTGGGTGAAGAAGTACTTCCTTTTATCCGTTTTAACCTTTCTGCTCAGCAATTTCATCGAATGCCCACGAGTTCTTGTATTGTGAGAAAGGGAGAAAAGTACTTCTTTCTCTACTTTCTCCATCCCATGCATTATCTTGTAAACCTCTATCATGTCACCCCGCAGTTGACGTTTCTCCAAGCTAAAGAGTCCCAAGCGTTTCAACCTTTCTTCATAGGGAAAGTGCTCCAGCCCTTTAATCATTCTAGTTGCCCTTCTCTGGACTTTCTCCAATGCTATAATATCCTTTTTGAGGTGCGGCGACCAGAACTGCACACAGTACTCCAAATGAGACCGCACCATCGATTTATACAGGGGCATTATGATACTGGCTGATTTGTTTTCAATTCCCTTCCTAATAATTCCCAGCATGGCGTTGGCCTTTTTTATTGCAGACGCACACTGTCTTGACATTTTCAGTGAGTTATCTATCACGACCCCAAGATCTCTCTCTTGGTCAGTCTCTGCCAGTTCACACCCCATCAACTTGTATTTGTAGCTGGGATTCTTGGCCCCAATGTGCATTACTTTGCACTTGGCCACATTGAACCGCATCTGCCACGTTGACGCCCACTCACCCAGCCTCAACAGATCCCTTTGGAGTTCCTCACAATCCTCTCTGGTTCTCACCACTCTGAACAATTTAGTGTCATCCGCAAACTTGGCCACTTCACTCCCAACTCTAAATCATTTATGAACAAGTTAAAGAGCATGGGACCCAGTACCGAGCCCTGCGGCACCCCACTGCTTACCGTCCTCCACTGCGAAGACTGCCCATTTATACTGACTCTCTGCTTCCTATTACTAAGCCAGTTTTTGATCCACAAGAGGACCTGTCCTTTTACTCCATGACTCTCAAGTTTTCTAAGGAGCCTTTGATGAGGAACTTTATCAAAAGCTTTCTGGAAGTCAAGGTAAACAACATCTATCGGGTCGCCTTTGTCCACATGTTTGTTCACCCCCTCAAAGAAATGTAACAGGTTAGTGAGGCAAGATCTTCCCTTGCAGAACCCATGCCGAGTCTTCCTCAATAACCCGTGTTCATCAATGTGCCTACTCATTCTGTCCTTGATAATGGTTTCTACCAACTTTCCCGGTATTGAAGTCAGACTGACTGGCCTGTAATTTCCCGGATCTCCTCTGGAACCCTTTTTAAAGATGGGGGTGACATTTGCTACCTTCCAGTCCTCAGGAACGGAGGCAGATTTCAATGAAAGATTACAGATTTTTGTTAGAAGATCCACAAGTTCAACTTTGAGTTCTTTCAGAACTCTCGGATGTATGCCATCCGGACCCGGTGACTTATTAGTTTTTAATTTGTCTATCAGTTGTAGGACCTCCTCTTTTGTCACCTCAATCTGACTCAGGTCTTTCAATACCCCTTCCAAAATTAGTGGTTCTGGGGCGGGCAAAAAGTTCTCGTCTTCCACAGTGAAGACGGAGGCAAAAAATTCATTTAGCTTCTCAGCCATTTCCCTATCCTCCTTCAGTAATCCTTTTACCCCATGGTCATCCAAGGGCCCCACTGCCTCCCTGGCTGGTTTCCTACTTCTAATATATTCCTACTTCTAATAGATTCTACCTTTAATATTTTATTTTCATTCCTTATTATGTTAATGTAACAAAGTGAAAATAGCTTTTTAAAATTGTGACAGTCTAATTAACAGCTGAAGTGTGATTTGGAGACCCTATTTAAAAGCATCACCTCCCTCCTAAACATCATTGTAGCAAAGAGAATAAGAACACAGGTTACAAGGTTGTCTCCCTTTTAGGTTGACTGAAGGCACAGCAGCCAGGAAGTCCACTCAAGGCTAAAACAAGTTTGTGCATTGAATTTCCCATTTTTATATCTTTTGCCTAGACTGTCCTCTTGGTAATGTTCAGTCTTAACCACATGATCTGTACTTTACCCTGACATAACAGAATACAATTGCTTTGTGGTCACCCGCAGACATGTATAATACAGGGAAGGGAGACGCAGCATCTGACTTCACAGCACTTGGCAGTAACAGGTGGCTGGGTTTGGCTCTTTTACAGTCACATTGTTTTTACAGCCTCGCTTCCTTCCTGTTGATGGCAAGATCTTCTTCGTGGTCACTGTGCTTCACACTCATGGGATAGAGCGCCTGTGCCGATCCCCAAATCGGTACCTAAAAAGCCCGGGATTTTTTCGCACCCGGCACCAGTGGGCATGCGCAGGCGTCCCAGTACGCTTGCTCACTGGCGCCAGCATGAGGATCCCGCCAGTTCCTTTCTGACCACTGCTGAGAGGATCTCCTTTCGTCTCCCCGGTCGGTTAAGTAATTTTGGATTGCTTTTACCTATTGTATATAGCCCGTTTGTTGTTTTCTTAGTTAGTAGTTAGTTGGTAGTTAGTTAGTAAAAAAAAAAGTTGTTGTTGTTGGACTTGCCCTTTGGGGCTTAGTTTCCCCCCCTGTTTTTTCCCCTCAGAGGCTTTCCTGAGCGGGTTTTTTCCTTGTGTCTATGGAAAGACGTTTTTTTTTAAAAAGGTGCCGATCTTGCGGGAAGAAGATTGCCCCCCCGATGGCCATTCCCTCTGTCCCCTCTGCTTGGGCGAGGGGCATCGTGTGGATTCTTGTTCGTATTGTTTGAGCTTCTCCAAGCAAACGCGCAAGAATCGAGCAGCGAGGCTTTCGGCTGCATTGGTCGAATTGGCACTTCGGCTGCAGAAGATGGCATCAAGCCTGTCGGTACCGATGGGAGAGACCACGGCCCTCACGGTTGTATCGGCTGATACATCGCCGGTCAGGACCGAGATGCCTATTGAGCACAGGCATTCCACAAAGCATCCCTCTGAAGGGTCGGTGGACACCCCAGCAGAAAAGCGTCGGGTTGATTCGGTGTCGAGAGGCAGCGCTTCACAGCAACTCCGTCTCTTGGCATCGGAGCATGAGATCGATCTCACCCAGTGATCCCATTCCTCCGGATTGAGGCGGTGCATTGAGAGTGACTCAGTTTCAAAAGTTGAGGGGTCAGCACCGATAGAGCTGTTGGAGCCGATGGACCAGGCGAGGGGTCGAAGGGATTTGGAACCATCGACGGCAGTTCGTCACTTCCCACCACCACCACCTTGGGATCAGCGCCACTGGCCTGCTCCATATTCGTACTCCTATCCGCCGTACCAATGGTACCCTTCCTGGGACTTTGCAGAGTGGGACCGGCAGTCTGAGGCATCCCAGATGTCGAGACTCTCCCAGCATTCCAGACACCGCTCTTCGGCACCGATCTCCGTCCCACCTGAGAGGCACATGGTAGTGGTGGAGGAGGTCCATTCATGCTCGTCGGTAGCAATTCGATCGCCCATCAAAGAGTCGACACCGATACTCTCAGAACATTCGTTAAGAGAGTCTTCATCGTCAGACTCCGAGGTCGGTACCGACGATCCGGACAGGGCCCTAGGGCCTTCGCCAGTGTCGCATATGGCTGAAGATCTTCCTATCTCACCATTGGAGGATCTGAAGTCGTATGGGGACCTGGTGAAGAGGATGGCGACCTCTCTTTCCCTCCCTGTGACACAGCCTCAACCCGTCGTGGATGATAAGATCTTCGACATTATGCAACGGGACACATCTACGGCGGTTGCATTACCTGTGACGAAGGTGATCTTTCAGGCAGTGAAGGAGCCCTGGGCAAAGCTTGCCTCCACTCTGGTGTCATCGAGGAGATTGGACCACATGTACCGTGTCCAAGAGGCTGGGACAGAATTCCTCTTTGCACATCCAAAGCCGAATTCTGTGGTTGTGTCATCCTCAAAGGCTTGCAAGATTCATTCTTCCCCACCAGATAAGGAAGGGGAAAAGTTGGATAATGTGGGGAGGAAATTTTACTCTTCAGGAGCTCTGGGAGTATCTAACTATGATGCATGCATGGCTAGATACCAATACTCGGTATGGGATCAACTCACCCCTCTCATGCCCTCCCTGAGCGAGGAGAAAAGAGCGGCGGCGAAGAAGCTGCAGAAGGAGGGCTTTGCTGTAGCCAAGCAACAATTGGCTGCAGCAAAGCACATGGTGGACGTCTCTGCGAAAACGATTACGTCGGCCGTCTGCCTTCGACGCCACTCCTGGCTGAGGTCAACAGCCCTCCAGCAAGACACCAGGGCCTTCGTGGAGGATCTGCCTTTTGAGGGAGAAGGCCTCTTCAGCACTACTACTGACACTGCTCTGCAAGAAATTGATAAGAGCATAAAGACCTCCAGGAACCTGGGTGTCCAGGCTCCCTCCAGAGTTCCCAAATCGAAACAGTGGCACAAGCCCTGGGTTAAGAAACCTTTTCAGAAGTTCTCCCCAGAACAACAGTGGCGACCTCGCTCTGCTCAACCGGAAAGCAGGTCCCCATACAGGGGGAACAATAGGAACCGATATGCTTCTCAGACCACCGGCAAGTCCAAGGGCACTCGCCCCCAAAAGCAGGGTCTTTGACTTTCCCGTAGCACGCGTCACCGTCCCCACCCTCTCTTCATCCATCCGCCTCTGCCCTTTCCTACCGGCCTGGGAGTCTATCTCAATGGACAGGTGGGCACTTTCCATCGTAGCGGAAGGCTACAGAATAGACTTTGCTCAGATTCTGACCCAATCCGTGGTAATCACCACACCCCCTTCCCCACCTCTGCTGGCGGAGGTGAGCAATCTCCTACAGAAACAAGCCATAGAACGGGTCCCAGTGGAGGCCAGGATGGGAGGCTTCTACTCTCGTTACTTCCTGGTTCCCAAACGGGATGGGGGTTTGAGACCAGTCATGGACCTTCGGAATCTCAACAAGTTTATTCTGTACCAGAAGTTCAGAATGTCCACTCTGCAAACAATCCTGCCCCTCATCAACCAAGGGGACTGGATGGCAACACTGGACCTCAAAGATGCTTACTTCCACATCAGCATCCATCCTGTGTTCAGACGTTTCCTTCAGTTTGCAGTAGGTTCTCAACACTTCCAGTTCAAAGCCCTTCCATTCGGCCTGTCCACTGCACCTCGGGTGTTCACGAAGATGATGAGCGTTGTGGCTGCCCATCTCCGGCTTCAAGGGATAGTTGTATATAGCTTATTCTATAGAATGAAATTTTGCTAAATTGTTGTTTGTTATTTGTATATTAGAATTTATAAGAGGTTCTTGGAAGTTAATAACTGGTGTTCCTAGTTGATCCTTCAGTTTCACCCCAAAGGGTGGGATTGTCGATAATTTTTGAGTTTTTGTTATCCCTGGTGGATGCTGGCCTTGTTTTTTCCTCCATCAAGATTTATTTGGCAGCAATATCTGCGTTCCATGAACCAGTGGAGGGACATTCTGTTTTTGCACACCCTCATTCTAAGAGGTTTTTGAAGGGTCTGCTTAGGTTTCATCCCCCATCCAGATCGCCCCCACAGTTGTGGGATTGGACTTTGGTGCTGGACAGACTGACTCGTCGTCCCTTTGAACCGATGGCCACATGTTCGTTATAGCTTCTCTCATGGAAGACTGTGTTTTTGGTAGCCATCACATCAGCACGTTGTGCGGGGGAGCTCATGGCGATGCGTTGTGACTACCCGTATCTTGTTTTTCAGGAAGCTGGAGTTTTGTTAGCTCCTGATATTTCTTTTCTTCTATGTGGAAGGTGGTTTCTCAGTTCCACCTCAACCTAGAAGTTTGGTTGCCCACTTTTCATCCTACGCCTTCTTCGGATGAGGAACGTAGGTTGCACTTTAGATGTAAAGCGTGCTTTATTGTTTTATTTAAGTTGTTCTAAGAGTTTTCGCAAGGACAAGCAGCTTTTTGATCTTCTTCGTGGTCTCTGTGCAGTCCCACATATGGGTTTATCCGCCAGGATCGGGCCCACCTCGGAGAATTCAAAGCAATCCTTAAGCGTTAATTTTGGCGCGCCTTTCCCCTCGTCCCGGGGAGGAGGCATCATCTGCGCCTGCCTAGACGAGGGGGAGGCTCCCAACCCACTCAGTTTCTTCTTTACCGCCGTCCGGAAAACACCTACCTCACTGATCTCCCGCTTTCATTGCAGTCCTTCGGATTTCTCCCTTCTCCGTCTCTTCACGTCCTTCGCTCCTCTTCATTCTTCATCTGGTATCGTTAAAAAAAAGAAGAAGTCTTTCTCTGTCTTTCGCTTTTTCGTCCTCCTCTCCCCTCCCCCTCCTCTCTTTCCGGGCGGATGGAAGGGAAGGAAAAAATAACTTTTAAAAGGTGCGTTCGCTGTGCTGCAAAGATCCTGTCCACTGACGGACATTCACTTTGCCTTTTCTGCCTCGGCGAGGCACACTGAACAGACTCCTGTGTGCACTGTAGCCAGTTCAGCAAACAGGCGAAGAAAAACCGCGCGGCAAGACTCAAAAGCCATTTGCTATAGTCATCACTGCGCCCAGTAATGTCGCATGCGTCGGATTCGCAGATCTCTCCGTCTTCCCTGATCCATAAGGGAACGGCTCAGCCGCTGGCTTCCATGGCGCAGGTTCCCAGTAAGCCTAAATCCGGCAAACACCTGAAGAATCTGACGAATCCAAGAAGTGGAACTGCACCGAATCGACCTCGAGAGACCCCTCAGATCCGAAGTCTCCTAAAAAGTCCAAGTCCAGCCATAAGGTCCTTGACCCGATCTCGACGACCCGGCCTCCGACACCTCATCCAACCACAACCGTTACGACCTCGATTCAGACTACTCCAGCTTCGAAATCGACCTTGACTTCTGCCATTACGCCACTTGAAATTGTCCGCATCAGCTCCAGATCACCGTCGGTGCACAAGTCGCTGCCTGATCAGATTCTAAGTATTGAGTCTCCGACTTAGACAAAGAGCCAACACCTTAACATTCTAGATGCATGCTCCTTTCGAGATGTCCCGAATCTCTGGCAGACATTTACGGCTCCGTCACTGACCAGAGCACCCTCGACTCCGAGAGAACCCCCTCTACGCCTTCAGGAAAAAAGATCCAGAAGCGGTCACAGAGACCGCTATTACTATTACACTCCTTCGAGGTCGAGGTCGCCATCTCCTCGTAGGTACCGAAGATACCGCAGTTCGCCCTCTCCTGGCTTCTACAGACATCGCACTCGTGAATGCTCTCGGTCCCGTGAAAACTCTCGACACCGAGAAAGGGCCTACTACCGGGATCGTTCTCGTGAGGACATCCGCCCTCACTACCGAGACGCCTCTCCACACCGTCAGCACCCTTACCATGATGACCACCAACGGTACCGTGAATACATCACACTACCAAAACCATTCTCTCCAGCTGCTTCTACGGCTGCCGAACCCGCTAAACATCATACACAACTTCCTGGGCCAGAACAAGTCATCAAGACCCCAGAAGTGGACACCCTTGAGGATTCAGAAGCAGAGCAATCGATATCATCCCGCTCCTCAGCTTCAGGGCTTCACTCTCCAGCATCAGACATAGCCAAACCGTCTGACCTCTCTCCATCTGAGGGACCCAAGTCTTACCTAGAGTTACTGTCTAACATGGCTAATTCCCTCAACGTGAAGCTAACAACGGACGTGCCTAGAGTCTCAGATGTGGTCTATGACCTAGTGCATGCAGATCTCCCCGTCGGCTCATCATTTCCGATGCTTCCAGTCCATCTGGAAACGTTGAAAGAAGCCTGGGACAAGCCAGCCTCTGTACCACCAACGTCTAAGAGGGTTGAATCACTCTACAAAGTACATGCTCCTGAATCCAAGTTCCTCTTCAGCCATCCTGCTCCTAATTCAATGATAGTCCATTCCTCATCTAAATCCAAACAAACCAGACATCCTGTCCCTCCTGAAAGAGAGGGCAAGAAACTTGACACCATCGGGAGAAAAATCTATTCTCTCACTACAGCCACTACGAAAATCCATAACTACATGGCATACTTCTCTGCGTACGCATACAACCTTACTACTCAACTCAACTCTTTAGTTACAGCTCTTCCTGAGGCTGCACAGAAACAAGCCACCCACGCTTTACAAGAATTCTCAAGAGTCAGTAAGCAGCAGATAAACACTGCTCGCCATGCAGCTCAATGCTCCTCTAGAACCCTAGCATCGGCAACCGCCTTACACAGGCATGCGTGGCTCAGGTCTTCTTCTCTGCAGCCAGACATCAAGTTCAAAATCGAGGATTTGCCATTTGATGGCCAAGGCCTTTTTAATGCCACAACAGATGATATCCTCACCAATGTAGACGACAGCAGGAAAAGGGCTAAGAGGCTAGGAGTCACCCAGCCGCAGTCATCAACCATGAAACAAAGAACCTGGAAGCCTAACTACTATAAACACTCCAGATCTCCTTGCCAAAATGAACCCTGGAGATGCAAGCCTCCTCAGACAAAACAGCCCTTCCAACAGAGGGCTCGCCCTCAAACTGCAAAAAAGACAACACCAACCAACAAATAGTCTCTTTGACTCCCTTATCCCTCTCCAATAGCCCCAACATCGCCCAGACATCAGACTGCAGCCGTTCTACCACAACTGGGAGCCCATAACTTCAGACTCTTGGGTTCTGGCAATCATACAAAACGGTTACACCATAGAGTTCAGTTCAACTCCAAGACACCACAGATTCATAGCTACCCCCCCGTCCCCACCTCTGCTCCTAGAAATAGCAACCTTGCTGGACAAGGGAGCTATAGAACCAGTTCCGCTTCAATATCATCACACCGGATTCTACTCCCGCTACTTCCTGGTGCCGAAGAGAGACGGTGGGCTGCGCCCCATACTAGATCTCAGAAAACTCAATCTTCATATCCGTCACAAGAAATTTCGAATGGTCACACTTCAGTCCATCCTCCCACTGATTCCAGAGCAAGCTTGGATGGCATCGATAGATCTACAAGATGCCTACTTTCACCTCACCATCAACCACCATCACAGGAGGTTCCTCAGATTCGCCATAGGAAATCAGCACTATCAATTCCGCGCCCTTCCCTTTGGTCTCTCAACAGCGCCAAGGGTATTCACGAAGTGCATGGCGGTGGGAGTAGCAATTCTGAGACAACAACGAATCTCCATCTAAGCGTACATAGACGACTGGCTAGTCGTCGCCCAATCCAAGGAACAGCTCCAGTCCGATGTCTCCGCAACCCTCTCCCTCTTGACTACCTTAGGCCTCCGGGTCAACACTTCAAAATCCAATCTGACCCCTACTCAATCCATACAGTTCATAGGGGCACGCCTCTCAACTGTTGCATGCAAAGCATATCTGCCAGCAGACAGAGTCCAACACATCAAATCTCTAGCCAAAGATATTATTGCACATCGCTCTCAAACAGCTCTCACCTTTCAAAGGATGCTAGGACTAATGGCGGCCACTACTTCCATCCTGCTATTTGCCAAGCTCCACATGCGCCCTCTTCAGCTGTGGTTTGTACGGACATTTCGTCCTCAACGTCAACACCAACTTACTGTATTAACCATCCCAGCTCATATCATTCCTTCTCTGAAATGGTGGACAATAGACCATCACCTCCTGAAGGGAATGTCTTTCACTCAGACCCCTCCTTCTGTGATTGTCACCACCAATGCTTCCAAGTGGGGATGGGGAGCCCACTTAGGAGAACTCACTGTACAAGGCCAGTGGACAGATTACGAAAGATCTCTCCACATCAATTGCCTAGAATTACTAGCAGTTCACAGGGCGTTGCGATCCTTCCTCCCGTCCCTTCACAACAGACATGTCCAGGTCACATCAGACAACATAGCCACTGTCTTCTACATAAATCGACAGGGAGGCACGGCCTCCACCAGATTGTGCAAGCGAGCCTTAGCCCTCTGGCACTGGAGCATTGCCCATGGCATTTTCCTATCTGCAGTACATCTACCCAGAGTCCAGAACATTCAGGCGGACGCTCTGAGTCGACACTCTATCAACGACCACGAGTGGACCATCAACAGTCGTTATCTTCACCCTCTGTTTCAGAAATTCGGCACACCGGAGATAGATGCATTTGCAGCGCCAGACAATGCACAATGCCCCCGCTTCTACATGCGCGGCCCTTCATCTCCACTATCAGCAGGGGATGCCTTTCTACAAACTTGGAACGGACCACTGCACTACCTATTTCTGCCAATACCACTCATCACGAGAGTATTGCAGAAAATTATGACAGACAATGCCAACTGCATCCTAGTGACCCCATGGTGGCCCCGCCAACCCTGGTTCACCACTCTCCTTCTACTATCGAATGGCGCATTTCACCCATTCCCTCAAGCCCAGGACCTACTCTCCCAACAGGGCGGCAAAGTCCTACATCACAACCCTGTTCTCCTCCGACTTACAGCATGGAGAATCAATTCATGACCTTCCCACCGGAGGTCCGACACATCTTACTCAATTCCAGAAAACCTGCCACTAGGAAATCATATTCCTTCAAATGGAAACGTTCTTCTGAATACGCTGCTCAACATAGATTCAAACCCGAATCAGCCAATATTAACCAAATCCTGACTTACACTCTAACTCTCTCCAACGCTGGACTGTCCTACTCTTCTCTGAAGGTCCATCTAGCAGCTATCTCTGCATTCCACCCACGTATTGAGGGCTCCACTGTATTTTCGCACTTTGCCACCAAGGCCTTCTTGAAGGGGATCCTTCACCTCCACCCTCCAATCCGCAAAATCCACCCTGCTTGGAGTCTATCACTGGTCCTGAGTCAGTTAATGAAGCCACCCTTTGAGCCCATGGCCTCCATTCCTTTACACCTTCTAACCTGGAAAACGGCCCTACTAGTAACCCTTACTACCGGCAGACGAGCCAGTGACATCTGCGCTTTCAGAGCACTCTCCGTACACAGTTTTCCACCACAACAAGGTAGTATCTCGCCATCGAAATACGTCAACTGAATATAGCACCTTAACTTAATTTTAGCTGTAATTTAATGTAGCTGTTTTAACTGTATGTATTAATTGTATTTTAAAATTGTTTTATAAATCATGGTATACCATGTCATGTTAGCCGCCCTGAGCCTGCTCCGGCGGGAAGGGCGGGATATAAATAAAAGTTTATTATTATTATTAGTAGTAGTAGTAGTACTTCGCCCTGACCCCGCATTCCTACCTAAGGTGGTATCACCCTTTCACCTGGGAAAGCCTTCTGTCTTGCCGGCGTTCTTTCAACACCCCACAGATACGGGACAACGCACCCTGCATAACCTAGATGTATGAAGAGCTCTAGCTTTCTACATTGAAAGAACTAAGTAGTTCCGTAAGGACAATAGACTCTTTGTGACTTATGCAACTCACAATCAGGGTGCCAAAATCTCTACCCAGAGATTCTCAAAGTGGATTGTAACCACTATTTCACTATGCTATGAACTGGCAAAGCAGCCCATACCTGAGCACTTGCGAGCTCACTCTACTAGAGCTGTCGCAACCTCAACAGCCTTCTGCAAGGGTATTCCAATGGAGGACATCTGCGCTGCTGCAGTTTGGTCGTCCCCATCTACATTCGCCTCGCACTACACTCTGGACGTCTGTGCCCGGCGTGATACGTCCTTTGGATAGGCTGTGCTGCGATCGATCTTCGACTGATGCCTTCTGCCATCTTTGTGAGTACATATTTACTCTCTTGAATAACTACAGTGCTTTAATTTGCAGATCCAGCACCCGCCTCCTGACAAATAGCTTGCCAGTCACCCATATGTGGGACTGCACAGAGACCACAAAGAAGATGGACAGGTTTCTTACCTGTAACTGATGATCTTTGAGTGGTCATCTGTGCAGTCACACATACCCACCCAGCCTTCCCCGCTGCTGGATGATCGTATCAATGCATTTACTACACCTCTACGGCGACGGGAAGAAACTGAGTGGGTTGGGCGCCTCCCCCTCGTCTAGGCATACGCAGACGATGCCTCCTCCCTAGGATGAGGGGAAAGGCGCGCCAAAATTAACGCTTAAGGATTGCTTTGAATTCTCCGAGGTGCGCCGGATCCTGGCGGATAAACCCACATGTATGACTGCACAGATGACCACTTGAAAATCATCAGTTACAGGTAAGAAACCTGTCCTTTCATACGCTGCCCCTAAGTTAGGTTCCAGGATTTCGTCTCAGAGACTGTCTAAATGGCTCACTGAGACTATTAAACTGTGTTATTTGTTGGCTAAGAAGCCGTTACCTGGGCCTATTCGCGGCCACTCTACAAGGGCGATGGCAACGTCGGTGGCATTCCTGAAAGGCATGTCCCTGACGGATGTTTGCAAGGCTGCCACCTGGTCCTCTCTACATGCCTTTATGAAGCACTACGTGCTGGACGTGCATGCTCAGCAGAGGACTCGTTTGGGAACTGCGGTGCTGCAAGCTGTTTCTTCCAGTTGACCGTCTTCCCGCCTCCAGGTATGTCTTGCCTGCTAATCTCCCATGAGTGTGAAGCACAGAGACCACGAAGAAGATAGACAAGTTGCTTACCTGTAACTGTAGATCTTCAAATGGTCATCTGTGCATTCACACTACCCGCCCTCCTTCCCCACTGCTGATGGTCTCCCTCCAGTAGGGGCTTCCAGCGGTCAGGAAGGAACTGGCGGGATCCTCGCGTTGGTGAGCATGCGTACTGGGACGCCTGCGCATGCCCACTGGTGCCGAGCGCGAAAAAATCCTGGGCTTTTTAGGTACCGAGTCGGGGATCGGCGCAGGCGCTCTATCCCATGAGTGTGAATGCACAGATGACCACTCAAAGATCTACAGTTACAGGTAAGCAACCTGTCTTTCTTTTTAATATATCCTTGTCATGGGTGCTGGGGATCCTGCAGAGGAAGTTGAGCCTGCAGAAGAAACTGCGCCCCTGCCACCTGCACCAGTGCCCCTGCCTCCTGCTGGAGAAGATCGCAGCCCCCCTGCCTCGCCCTCTCGAGTGGCGCGTGTGCGTGACTGCCTCCGTCAGGACCTCAGGGATCGGAGGAGGGCGGCACGCTCACAAGCAAGACACTCCCTGAGCCCTGAGGATTCTGGCCCTTCTAAGAGCAAGGATGCTTGAGTTGCAATAGGATCCTGGCTGCCTCTCTAAGCCAGCAATTAGCCCAAACGGGCAACAGCCAACAGAGGGCTATATAGCTGTAGGCTTTGGGAGGAGGCTTTGTGGAAGCAACTAGTCATCTCCCTGACGTTCTAGCATCCACTCTGGCTTGACTTTGGTTTCTGGACTCCCTGACTTTGGCTTGTGACTTCTGGACTCCCTGACCTCAGCTTCTGGACCTCGGACCTGCGATACTTGTACAGTGATTCGGATTTGGCGCCTTGGACCCTCCTGCTTACTGGCTACAGACCTCGGACTGCCCCTGGACTTTGCCTGACCCGGCCCCAGCCGTGACAATCCTGGTGAAATACATGATGCTGAAGTTGCATGACCCCCTTTCCTGCTAACTGCACTGTAAATCTACTAAAATCAGAAATTTATCCAATCTCCTTATCCTTAGATATGACAAACTCAATCAAGCAATTTTTTCCTTTTGCATGGTGCTCTACAACTTGGCGCCATCTTGGAGTTCAAATTCCTATAAACCTAAGAGATTTGATAAAATATGGTTTTAAATATAAATATTATTTTGATGCAATGTTTTCTGATATCACTGTTAAACTGAAAGATTGGAACTCATTGCAGTGGTCTCTTCCAGATCGCATTCATCTCATAAAATTTTTTGGTTTTCCTAAATTTTTATTTCTTTCTCATGCACTTCCAGTCTTTATCCCAGAATCTTACTGTACGAAATGGCAGGGTATTATCTCTTCTTTTATATGGTCTTATAAAAAACCTCATATTAATTTTCAAATGTTGCCTAGACCTTTCAATATGGGTGGTCTTGATCTTCCCTTTCTTAAGGTTTACCACCAAGCCTCCATCCTTGTTAATTTGGTACGTATTTTGCATTCTGATTCTCTAGTGGACTGGATGTTATTTGAACAATCCTTGATTTCTTCCAACCAAAATCATTCTGAAATAACATTGTTTTACGGACTTTACTTCAACGATGGGATCTTAAGAGAATGGTCTTGGCTCCTGATATCTCTCAATTTTTAGTGTTCATCAACCAACCTTGGTTCTTGCCTGGCATGATTTCCGATGCTTTTGAGGATTGGATTCAAGCAGGTATTACAAGCCTGCCAGATCTAATACTTAATGGCAGAATGAGGCTAAAATCTTATTTCGATGGACTTCTTGGTAAGAATGTCCTCTGGTTTCGTTACTTTCAGCTTAAAAACATGATTGACCATCATTTGAGAATAGGGACTTTTAATAGGCCTTTCATGAGTTTTGAATTGATTCTTGATAAAGGCTCCATATTTATAAAAGGCTTGCTGTCAAAACTTTATAAAATTTTGATTGGTTTGGATGTTTCGCCATTACGATATCAAAGGGCTTGAGAGGAAGATTTTAAAAGGAATATTCCTTTTACATTATGGCTTAAAATTTGGAATTTCCCTATTAATTTTTCTTCAGTTTTCAATATTAAAATGCAATTTTTAAGATTATGTCACGCTGGTATTATTCCCCTAGAATTTTACATCAGATAAATCCTAGCCTTAGTCTGCATTCTTGGAAAAACTGGTTTTGTGGGCACTTATCGCCATTGCTGGTGGGAATGTCCCCTTATCCAACAGTTTTGGATAGATGTTTTAAAACAAATTTACTTGATTACATCACAATCCCTACAAATGTCTCCTGAACTTTTGCTTTTGGACTTATGGAACGACTCGATTTTAAACACTCATCATAAAGATCTCATTTGTATCCTTTTGGCTGCTGCTCGTATCACAATCACATCAGCATGGAAATTGTCTTCACCTCCAACTCGGCAGGCCTGGTTTGACAAAATCTGGGACCAATTTGTTATGCAGAAAATTTTAATAGTCACGGAGCATGCTCATTCATGCCACAAACATCCTCATTATGAATTTATTAAAATTTGGGCGCCAGTTTTAGATTTTATGTCTAGACATGATCTCCTATCAAATTGGGTTTATCACACTTGGTTATCTCTTTAATTAATATATTATTTATTTATGTGTTCTTTTCTCCCTTCTTTTTATTCTTTTCCCTTCCTGGGCTTAAGGATCTCCACTACTGGGTGCAGGGTCTCTTATTTATTTGTTTTAATTATTACTAGTTCTATTTTTATTTTATTTTTCATGTATATGTATGAATGTGTATGTATATGTTTATATATATATGTGTGTGTGTATGTTTATATATGTGTATGTTTACGTGTATATATTTATTTATATTCTCCCTTCTTTTTCTTTTTTCTTCCATTATTATTGTTATTACTATTATTTTTAATTTCTATTTGTTGTTTATGTATATAATTATTTTGCTATAGGCTTTTATATAAATCTTGTTACTATTCTTGCTCTACTCATTTAAGATGGCTATACTTCTATGTTTGCTCAATTATTTTTGTTGTTGTGATTTATTTATTGGTTCTTCCTGGCTTATATTTTTGCATTCTCGTTTCTGGCATTGTTGTAATGCATTAAAATTAAATAAAGCTGCAGGTTTTAAAATTAAAAAAAATTAAAATTAAAAAAAGAATGTAATCAGTTCTAGCAAGGTTGTAGTACTGCCAGCTGATACACAAACCTTTTGTCCCTCATCCCATTGGCCCTTCCTATTTGCATGCTATTTTATTTTGCTGTCATTTCATGATGCGGGGGAAACATTAATACTGTTTAATATTGAGAACTGTAATGTTATTCAATGATGAACGGAGATGTGAAGGCCCAGAAAAAAACAGGGAAAAGAGTATTTTTCCTGCAAATTAAAAAAAAAATCTCATGATAAATTTTGACATTTTGGAAAGAACTGAAAAGCTCCTGCAAAATATTTTCTCCTTTGGAGTGAATGAAGTACTTTTAAAAGGAAGCTAATGTGTGGTATGAAGCAAATGTGTGGTATGAAGATTTCTATAAAAGACAGTCCACAGCATTAGAGAATTATAGCTCCTTCATGCACTGTAGATGCATAAAACATATATCAGCATTATTTGTTTAAATTATGTCCACAGTTAAGATACTGTCCATCCTTGACCCATTCTAATCAGGATTCCACTCTGGACATGGGACAGAGATGGTGGTAGTCACTCTTGCAAATAACCTCCAACAGCATCTGGGTTCTGCTGTTACTTTTAGATCTGACAGTGGTGTTCGATATGGTCGACTATGATCTTATGACCAACTGCCTTGCCGCCATAGGGGTTTGAGGGACTGCTTTACAGTGGTTTTCCTCCTTTCTCTGGGGGTGAGGACAGAGGGTGGCACTCAGTGGGCAGATCTCCCCACGTCACTCACTGGAATGTGGTGTGCTTAAGGGGGTGATCCTCTCACCAATGTTATTTAACATTTATGTGCGCCCCTTGCTCAATTAGTCTAGAGCTTTGAGCTGGGGTGTCACCAATATGCAGATGACACCTAATGCTATCTGTTGCTGGATGGCAGCCTGGGCTCTGCCCCAGAGAAATTGGCCAGGGCACTGGAGGCCATGGTTGGATGTTTACGGCAGAGTCAGCTGAAGCTAAATCCAACAAAGATAAAGGTGCTGTACCTGAGTCATGGTGAGACTGGACTGGGTATCAGGTTCCCACGCTTGGATGGTACAACATTTGCACCAGCCCAGAAGGTGAAGAGCTTAGGTGTGATCATGGATGCCTTGCTTTCCATGGAGGCCTAAGTCACCACTGTTGCCATCTCTGGCAGATCAGGCAGCTGGTACCGTATCTCTTCCTATAGGACCTAGCTGCAGTGACCCACACGATGGTCACTTCAGACTTGACTACCATAACTCTCTCTGTGGGTTTGCCCTTGGGCCTAATCCAGCTGGTGGAGAATGCAGCAGCTCATCTTCTGACTGTATTGCCTGTGTGGGCTTGCATTCAGTCGGTGCTTCTTCAACTATACTACCAATCAAATACTGAATCCATTTAAAGCCTTGCGCGGCCTGGGATCAACATATCTGAGGGACTACCTCTCCCCATATGTGCCCCGAAGAGCTTTACGCTCAGCTAATCAATACCTACTGGTTGTCTCCAGCCCCAAAGATGTCTGATAAGCCTCAACCAGGGCCAGGGTGTTCTCCACATAGGGTGACCATAATGTCTGAAGGCCAGCCAGGGACACTGGGAAGGGGGGGGGTGCGCGCGCGCTTCGCGCGCGCGCCGCCGGAAACAGGAAGTGACGTCACTTCCGGTGACGTCACTTCCGGTGATGTCATGCCACCACCGGAAACAGGAAGTGGCATCACTTCCTGTGACATCATTTCCCCCGCGTCACCTGCCGGAAACAGGAAGTGACTTCACAGCACTTCCTGTGACGTCCCCAAAAATCCCCCAAATATCACCGCCGGAAACAATTTTGTTCTCAAATCCTGTATATACTTCATCAGTATATGGGATAAGGCACTTTCTCAACTGTGCTGCATAATGCAGCCTATTTATTTTGTCCTGTTGGCTCTATCTGCGCCACCTTCATCACTTTCGGGGTGTGGATCCCCCAGTGGGGTGGTCTCCCGACTCCCTCCGCCGACTGTTTCTGATAGCCCTGCGCCCCCTCTTTCATTTGATATGTGTCCCGTGCGGGTGCCACCCTCCCGCCGGGAGATGCCGCAAAATGAGCCCCCTTGAGGCTTATGGCGGCAGGGCTCGGGGGAAGCGAGCTAGACTGCTGTTCTTTTGAGGGGTTATAGAGTGTTTCCAGCCCGTCCCTGTGGCATCGGTCCCATCGTTGTGGGACCAAGGGGGCCGGCGCAGCGGCACGCCGAAGCAGCCTGTCACTAATAACACCGGTCAAGATGCAGGACAGGAACCTGGAAGTGACCGACAGGCTGCTTCAGCGTGCCGCTGCGCCGGCCCCCTGGGCCCCACAATGATGGGACCGATGCCACAGGGACGGGCTCGAAACACTCTATAACCCCTCAAAAGAACAGCAGTCTAGCTCGCTTCCCCCGAGCCCTGCCGCCATAAGCCTCAAGGGGGCTCATTTTGCGGCATCTCCCGGCGGGAGGGTGGCACCCGCACGGGACACATATCAAATGAAAGAGGGGGCGCAGGGCTATCAGAAACAGCCGGCGGAGGGAGT
The DNA here is from genome assembly GCF_032191835.1 of Heteronotia binoei. NCBI lineage: Eukaryota > Metazoa > Chordata > Lepidosauria > Squamata > Gekkonidae > Heteronotia > Heteronotia binoei. Next base: position 85,784,866 of record NC_083243.1, on the reverse strand, counting down.
CGGGAGACCACTCCACTGGGGGATCCACACCCCGAAAGTGATGAAGGTGGCGCAGATAGAGCCAACAGAGCCAACAGGACAAAATAAATAGGCTGCATTATGCAGCACAGTTGAGAAAGTGCCTTATCCCATATACTGATGAAGTAAATACAGGATCTGAGAACAAAATTGCACTAGAAGACACAAACGCAAAGCTCCCTTACACTGAATCAGTGCTTGGGTCCACCAAAGTCAGTATTGTCACATAAGAGAAGCCCTGTTGGATCAGGCCAGTGGCCCCTCCAGTCCAACACTCTGCGTCACATAATAACATAAGAGAAGCCCTGTTGGATCAGGCCAGTGGCCCATCCAGTCCAACACTCTGCATCACATAACAACATAAGAGAAGCCCTGTTGGATCAGGCCAGTGGCCCATCCAGTCCAACACTCTGCATCACATAACAACATAAGAGAAGCCCTGTTGGATCAGGCCAGTGGCCCATCCAGTCCAACACTCTGCGTCACATAAGAACATAAGAGAAGCCCTGTTGGATCAGGCCAGTGGCCCATCCAGTCCAACACTCTGCGTCACATAAGAACATAAGAGAAGCCCTGTTGGATCAGGCCAGTGGCCCATCCAGTCCAACACTCTGCGTCACATAAGAACATAAGAGAAGCCCTGTTGGATCAGGCCAGTGGCCCATCCAGTCCAACACTCTGCGTCACATAAGAACATAAGAGAAGCCCTGTTGGATCAGGCCAGTGGCCCATCCAGTCCAACACTCTGCATCACATAAGAACATAAGAGAAGCCCTGTTGGATCAGGCCAGTGGCCCATCCAGTCCAACACTCTGCGTCACATAAGAACATAAGAGAAGCCCTGTTGGATCAGGCCAGTGGCCCATCCAGTCCAACACTCTGCATCACATAACAACATAAGGAGGGAGGGAGGGAAGGAAGGAAGGAAGGGAGAAAGGGAGGAAGGGAAGAAAGGAAGAAGGGAGGGAGGGAAGGAAGGAAGGAAGGGAGGGAAGGGAGGGAGGAAGGAAGGAAGGAAGGAAGGAAGGAAGGAAGGAAGGAAGGAAGGAAGGAAGGAAGGAAGGAAGGAAGGAAGGAAGGAAGGAAGGAAGGAAGGAGGGAAGGAAGGAAGGAGGGAAGGAAGGAAGGGGGAGGGAGGGAAGGAAGGAAGGGGGAGGGAGGGAAGGAAGGAAGGGGGGAGGGAGGGAAGGAAGGAAGGAAGAAAGGAAGGGAGGAGGGAGGGAAGGAAGGAAGGCAAGGGAGGGAGGGAAGGAAGGAAGAAAGGAAGGGAGGGAGGAGGGAGGGAAGGAAGGAAGGGAAGGGAGTGAGGGAAGGAAGGAAGAAAGGGAGGAGGGAGGGAGGGAAGGAAGGAAGGGAAGGGAGTGAGGGAAGGAAGGAAGGAAGGAAGAAAGGAAGGAAGGAAGGGAGGAGGGAGGGAAGAAAGGAAGGCCGCCCCCCGCCCCCCCCGCTTTCGGCCCCCTTACCTTAATCCAGGGCGGCGGATCCAGCGGCGGCGGCGGCGGGGAGTCCTCCGGCGGCGGCCTCGCGGCGAGGGAGGGAGGGCCTTCAGGGACCAGCGGAGGCCGCGGGGAAGCCTTCGCTGGCCGGCGCTGGTCCCGGAAGGCCTTCCAGAGCCTCTGGAAGGCCTTCCGGGACCAGCGCCGGGTGCCCCGCGGCTTCCCCGCGGCCTCCGCTGGTCCCTGGAGGCCCTCCAGAGACTCTGGAGGGCCTCCAGGGACCAGCGGAGGCCGCGGGGAAGCCTTCGCTGGCCGGCGCTGGTCCCCGAAGGCCTTCCAGAGCCTCTGGAAGGCCTTCCGGGACCAGCGCCGGGTGCCCCGCGGCCTCCCCGCGGCCTCCGCTGGTCCCTGGAGGCCCTCCAGAGACTCTGGAGGGCCTCCAAGGACCAGCGGAGGCCGCGGGGAAGCCTTCGCTGGCCGACGCTGGTCCCGGAAGGCCTTCCAGAGGCTCTGGAAGGCCTTCCGGGACCAGCGCCGGGTGCCCCGCGGCCTCCCCGCGGCCTCCGCTGGTCCCTGGAGGCCCTCCAGAGACTCTGGAGGGCCTCCAGGGACCAGCGGAGGCCGCGGGGAAGCCTTCGCTGGCCGGCGCTGGTCCCCGAAGGCCTTCCAGAGGCTCTGGAAGGCCTTCCGGGACCAGCGCCGGGTGCCCCGCGGCCTCTCCGCGGCCTCCGCTGGTCGCTGGAGGCCCTCCAGAGTCTCTGGAGGGCTTCCAGCGACCAGCGGAGGCCACGGAGAGGCCTCCACCACTGCCGCCGGGCCCCGCGCGCGGGCGGGGAAGGCGGGGAGTGAGGGTGGGAGCGTCCCTGCGCGTGCGCAGGGGCCCTGCGCAGGCGCAGGGACGCTCCCTCCCTCACTCCCCGCCTTCCCCGCCCGCGCCCGCGGCCCACCGGCTCCTGGGCTGCCTAAACCGGGACCTTTAATGGTCCCGGTATAGGCAGCCCGGGATCCGGGATTGGGTGGCCAGATCCGGGAATGTCCCGGGAGACCGGGACGGTCTGGCCACCCTATCTCCACACTGGCTCTGGCCTGGTGGAACACACTCCCCCTTGAGATCAGGGCCCTGCCAGACCTTTTACCATTCTGCAGGGCCTGGTTGAGACAACGGATGTTCACTTAAGTTTGGGCTCCCAACCGCAGCCTTCTCTGCATGGGCCCAGCTCTTGAGAATTTTTGTACTCAGTGGCGCCATTCTTCAGCTCTTCGTATTCATGGCTGACAGCTGTCTGTTTTAATTCTTATTTTAACTGTTTGATATATTTAGGTTTTAACTAACTATTTTATTTATTTATTTATTTATTTATTTATTTGGTAACTTATATCCCGCCCTTCCCACAAGTGGCTCAGGGCGGCTTACAACAAACAATAAAACAATAAAATCGGAACAAAGTTATTACATTTAAAATCAGACATTTAAAACCTAAAAAACCTTAAAATATTTAACATTAGAACTATACAGTATAATCACAGAAATCTGGCAGCTACATTTATCTAATCAGGCATAGGCTAACCGGAAGAGGGTTGTCTTAAAGGCCCTGCGGAACTGAGCAAGATCCCGCAGGGCCCTCACCTCTTCCGGTAGCTGGTTCCACCACATAGGGGCCATTGTAGAAAAGGCCCTGTCTCTAGTTGCCTTGAGACGCACTTCCTTAGGCCCGGGGATGGTGAGCAGGTTTTGAGTCCCAGACCTCAGTACTCTCTGGGGAACGTGTGGGGAGAGACGGTCCCTCAGGTAGGCAGGTCCCAGGCCATATAGGGCTTTAAAGGTAATGACCAGCACCTTGTACCGGACTCGGTATATTATTGGAAGCCAGTGCAGAGCCCGAAGGCCCGGCCAGATGTGTCCCCACCTTGGGAGGCCCAATAGCAGCCGGGCCGCAGCATTCTGCACCAGCTGCAATTTCCGGGTCCGGCACAGGGGCAGCCCCATGTAGAGGGCATGCTATTTTATGTTATAATCCACCCTCAGCCTGCTTGCGGGGAGGGTGGAATATAAATCAACTTAAATAAACAAACAAACTATACTCTATGAAACAATATTTTTAGTGTTATAAAAGTTAACTCTATATTCAAAAGTACAAGTCCTGCTGTGACTGAGACTGTTTCTGTTCAAGTAGTATTTTTTTCTATTTATTTAAAAAAATTGTCTGTTTTCAATCTGTATTTTTCCTACCTCTCAGATGGCAAAAAAATTAAGATACATGTGCCAGGGTAGAGTATAGAGTGTAACAGTCTGTAGCCCTCTCATGGATTGAGTGTATTTGCACTTTTGTTTGTAGAAAACTGAGGCATTAATACTTTTAAATTTCATAAGCATGCCAAATGGTGCAATTTTATATGCTGAATATGTTATAAATAATGCATAATAATTATGTGGTTGAAGCAGTAAAATAAATTTGTTACCTTGACCTGGATAGCCCAGGCAAGCCTGATCTCATCAGATCTTGGAAGCTTAGCAGGGTTGATTCTGGCAAGTACTTGGATGGGATACTTCCTTGGAATACCTGGAGCTGGTAGGTGGGGGCAGACTTTATTCAGCCACTTCTCTGAATATCCTCCATGCCCCCAGTAGGAGTCAGTCAACTGAGATCACCATGATTTCCAGAGACACACAAACGCATACACATAGAAATACAAAATAAAGGTAAAGGTAGTCCCCTGTGCAAGCACCAGTCATTTCCAGCTCTGGGGTGATGTCACATCATGATGTTTTCACCGCAGACTGTTTATGGGGTGATTTGCCATTGCCTTCCCCAGTTATCTACATTCCCCCCCCCCCCCCAGCAAGCTGGGTACTCATTTTACTGGCCTCGGAAGGATGGAAGGCTGAGTCAACCTTGAGCCAGCTACCTGAATCCAGCTTCCGCCGGAATCAAACACAGGTCATGAGCAGAGAGTTCAGACCGCAGTACTGCAGCTTTACCACTCTGCGCCACGGGACTCTTAAATTAAAAAAAAATACCTCAAAAAAAGCAGTAAAATAAATGTGTCAAGAAAGTAAGTATTGTATACATTTCAGTTTCCTACAAAGTTCTGATTTTCTCTGAAACCATCCCTCCATCTCAGTCTGAGAATACAAGGCAGGAAAGAAATGTTTTGGATTAATAAACAATAAATTAGCCTTTTGTGCTGATTATTTCCTATTCTGGATGGGAAAAATAGGATATAGACCACTCTTTTCCCATGGAGAATTCCACACCCATTTTAGTGTCTTATAGTACTTTCTTCCCTTTTGAAAGCTAGCATCTGCAACTCCTTTTATACCACATTTTCCTCTTATGTGGCTGAGGGGAAGGCTTATTGGTATGCAGTATATAACAATTCAGCTATGTACCCACCCCAAATAAATTACACTCTCACTTCAAATGGAAGATAATAAAGAAACATAATTTTGTGTGAGTCCTAGACTTTGCATTCAAATGACAGATAAATATCCTTTCGTATGTTGTATTGTGGTTAGAATTTTAATTACAAGAAGATACAGGCATTTATCTTTGTCCCTTCCTCTTTTTTCTTTCCTGAAGTGCCAGAAAGATGGAGGGAGAGAGAGAGAGAGAGAGATGGCAAAATAGCAAAAAAAAAGCATTCTTAAAAGTTACAGTGAAACAGTGCTTAGTGATTAAAAACATGGAAATAACCATGGGAACATAAAATCCCAGCTCTAGTGCTTTTGGCCTTTATTATGGAGCAAAGCTTTAGGACTTCAGAATCTCACCCTGCTTTCTCAAAAATATTTTTGAAGTTTTTAGCTATACTTATACTATACTGGTTAGCTTCAGCTTATAAATTTAGGGGAAAGAGTTTATTTACAGTGAATTTGTTTCTGAGTAGGGTGGTTGTCTAGGATTCTGTGCAGTGTAAATGGGAATATCATTAAGTGAGTAACAAATTCACAAAAAGCATGGGGAGGTCTGGACTGCTGGGTGGCCTTCAACTCTCACCTTATGTTGGGGTCCAGCTCCCATTAGTGAACTCATTTAAAAGTCTGGGGGTCTGGCTTGACTCCTCCTTGTCCCTGGATAAGAGGGTTTCAGCAGTGGCAAGGATGGTGTTATATTTTACAAAGCTGCCTGTCTCTATATTTGTTCCATTGACCTAGCCACAGTGATTCATGCCATGGTTACCTCCCACCTAGACTACTCTAATGCACTCTATGTAGGGCTGTCCCTAAAGGTGTGATGAACTGCACTTTTAAAGAGGCTTGCAAGTTCTGTACCAACAACTAAAGGATTGTGAAGAGTTAATTCTTCACAGAGCCAGAGAGCCTTGAGTGACAGACTGAGCTGAATAGAAGACGTCATGTGAGAGCTTGATGTTGAGAGAAAGTGAGTCAGATTCCTGCCTTTAACTATGAAGAGATGTGTATTGAGACTGTCTACCCTAGTGCTGATGGAGATAGATGTCAGTTTTGACTGAATTCAGTCTGCATTCACCATTAGCTGAGAACAGTTTGAACTCAGACAGGAGCACTGGGGATAATTTGGCAAGGAAGTGGGTGGTAGAAAAGTCTCCCATTCAGGTCAAAGGAAAAGGGGGATAGATCTTCTAGGGCAGGGGTGTCAAACATGCAGTTTAGGGGCCGAATCAGGCCCTCAGAGGGCTCCTATCAGGCCCTCAAGCAACTGGCTGTCAGTTGCTTCCTTCTTCCTCTCTTTTGCTTCCTTCTGCATCACAGCTTGCTTTGCAAGGCTTGCTCAATTGCACAGGAGCTACAGAGCAAAACCTCTTATTTTCTCCATTGGCTGAGGCTCCCCCCCCCCCCCCGGCCCCTGGGGAAGGAAGGAAAGAACCAGAGCTTCCTTTGCCCAGTTCCCTGGATCCCATAGGAGAAATTCAAAGAAAGTATCTTTAAGACCAATGAGTGCTAATGTTTTAAGTTTTTAAAAATATATATTTGTGTTTGTCTGTGTTCTTTATAAAATGTATATCTCTGCTACCTAATTTGAAATAGGTACACACATGGCCCAGCCTGACATGGCTCGACCCAGCCCAACAAGGTCTCATTTATGTCAGATCCGGCCCTCATGAGTTCAACACCTCTGTTCTAGGGGGAGCAGAAATTCCCTACCCAGTCAACCACGGAGAGTTATCTCTGAAGAGTGAAGAGATCCCCGGTCTGGTGTGATTAGGAATTGCTTGTAGAGACCTAAAAGTCAGTGCACAGCTCAAGAAGAAAACAAAGAGAAGGGGTTTGGGCACTGAGAAGAGGGTACCAGCCCTCCGGGCACCAAAAAGAGTCAGTGATTGTACAAATAAGGCACATGATTGTGTTTAGGAAAACACTAGAACAAAAGCTTCTCAGCATAAAGATCTAAGTACCTGTGAATAATTCAAGAACCCCTCATTAGCTTAATATATAAGAACAAAAGTTTTCAGGAATGTCAAAATGTGTAGGTTTTGGGTTAGGCAAATTACTGCCTTCTGTTTCTTAAATAGCAGAAGTAGTTCAGGCCTCATAGATCTAAGAAGCTAAGCAGGGCTGACTCTGGAAAGCATCTGGAAGGAAGAAATCAATAAACATAGTTGGAATTAATAAAAAAAAAATGGGGTAATGGAGGATTGATCCACGGATATCTGGGGCTCGGGGGAGGGGGCTGTTTTTTGAGGTAGATGCACTAAATTTACAGCATAGCATCCAGTGCCTCTCCCCAAAATGCCCTCCAGGTTTCAAAAAGATTGGACTAGGGGGTCCAATTCTATGAGCCCCAAAAGAAGGTGCCCCTATCCTTCATTATTTCCTATGGAGGGAAGACATTTAAAAGGAGTGTGGTCCCTTTAGATGTGATGGCTGGAACTCTCTTTGGAGTTCAATTGTGCTTGTCACAACCTTGCTCCTGGCTCCACCCCCAAAGTCTTCTGGCTCCACCCCTAAAGTTCCCAGATATTTCTTAAATTGGACTTGGCAGCACTATTCCATGTGGATTTCTTTCCATGTGGGCTTCTTTCAGTATGGACTTTTTTCCGTGTGGGCTTCTTTCGATGTGGGTTTATTTCCATATGGGCTTTTTTCCTGTGAGCATTTTTGTCAGTGGGGTTTTTTCTTTGGGCTTTTCTCCTTTGGGCTTTTTTCCTAGAACCAGCTGTCAGATGGTATGCGGACCTTTTCAGCCAAGGACCACACCCTGTCGCAGGTACTGAACTGGGTGTGGCTGACTGGTTGGGTCAATGAGGAGTTACAGCCATTCCATTCCCGCCAACATAAACTCTTGGCGCACAAGGGATGCCTGCTCTGGAGGAACCGTGTTGTCATTCCCCCCAAGCTACACAACAGATGCTTGAGGCACTACACGCAGGACACCCAGGCATCATATGGATGAAGGTGTTGGCACGGAGCTATGTCTGGTGGCTAGGCTGGACATGGCAATCAAACGGTGGGTTTGGTCTCACCAGCCTTGTCAGAAGTTGTGTCCTGCAATGCCCCAGACTTGCGTACAGCCATGGGAAACAACGCACACTCCTTGGGCTCAGCTCCATATAAACTTTGTGGGACAATTCTAGAGCCACACTTTCTTGATAGTGGTGGACTTTTTTCCCCAAATGGCGGAAAGTCATTTTGGTATCTGCTGTGACAACAGCCATGGTCATTTAAGTCTTGTGGCACCTTTTTGCTACACATGGACTGTCTGATACTGTCATATTGGACAATGGAACACCCTTCACATTAGTGGAGTTCTGGCATCTCACAGACAGCAATGGCATTCACCATGTGACTGCTGTACCATTCCACCCTTCCACAAATGGGCAAGTGGAAAGATTGGTACATACTACTAAAGACTCTCTGGGAAAAGTGGTGTGTGGAGGCAGGCATCTGTGGCGGGCTAACTTTTTACTCCAGCATCACAGCATGTCACACACAGCCACTGGTTGGAGCCTGGCAGAATTGCTCATGGGCTGATGGCTCACAACCCTCTTAGACAGGCTTCACCTGGTCTTATCGTCAGACCCACCACCATGGGGTGAAGCCCAGGATCCCCCCTGAGCATTCCAACCGACGGATGCCGTGTATGTCCGGAATTATGAGGATGGTCTAGCATGGGTTCCGGCTATTGTCATCAAACCCACCAGGCCAGTCTCATATCACGTTGCCACTGTGGATGGACTGATCTGGCACCATCATGTAGACCAGCTCCGCCGGCGATGACTGAAACAGGAACCTCCCACAACATTAGACTCTGAGCCTCCTGTGGCTCCTATTGTTTCAGACATCTGCCCTCCTGTGCCAGCAGAGCCTGCTTCATCTGAGGACAATGCAGAGCAAAACTGTCAGCAGACTGAGGGGACCAATTCAGACTCTGTCCTTCCCAATGGAGTGACAACTGCCAGAGAGTGAGTGGCTACTCTGGAGCTCTGATGCTCCCAGCGAGTGAGAGCTCGCCCCCACTACTTAAAAGACTGTCTTGTCCTGAGCAACCTTGACTTAGAGGGGAGGAGGGTTGTGTACTGGTTGTTTTGACTGCTGGTTTGTTATGTCTGTTAGTTGACCCTGAAGCATACTTCATTGCCCTCCAGGACCCTGATGCCTACATTTTGATTGACTGTTCTTTTAGAACCAGCCTATTGGGAAGTGAGGCATTTATCTCAGGAAATGCAAATGAAGGATCCTGGAGAGATCAATAGGTTGGATTGCTGCCCACATAAGGGGGCATGTTTAACTCAGGCCAAATGAATATAAGGAGTGGTGTTGCCTGTTTGTGTTCAGTTCTGCTCTTGTTCAATAAACAGTCTTGTTCCCTCAAGCTGGCTGAAATCACTGTATAATAGAATCCTTGGAGCCAGGTGTACAGTCAAGGCAAGTGGGCGTACGGGGCAGTTTCAGCCTTGCCTATCTGTGGCAGAATCTGAGCCGCTGTGACTGATTTACTACCTATTCTCTTTTATGGCTAGAATTATGGGAATAACCCAGAAGTGGGCAGCAGCTAGTTTGTCTGCTTTGGCTTTGGTAACTGAGCCAGTTTCTGTTCACAAGACTTTCTTTGTGAGACAGTAACAGTTAGACTTCTTTTCCCCTCCCCTCTCTGAAGGCTCTAGGTTTGTTACAGTATATGAGTTACATTTTATGTTGCCCAGAGTTTCATCCAGTAGATTTAAGGAGAGATTGAACTAAAAACTTGTGTTTTAAGTATCTGTTTAAAATAGTTATTTGAAATTTCATATTACAAGCAAGTATTGACACAAATAGCTATTTCAAATTTTATATATATATATATATATATATATACACATATACACACACACACACACACATATATATATATATACACATATACACACACACACACACACACACACACACACACACACACACATATATATATATATATATATATATATATATATATATATATATATATATATATATATATATATATATATATATATATATATATATATATATATATATATAATTTAGTAGGTTAATAAACTTGGCTATCAACAGTGCAATTTGGAAAATTGCCTTTGAAGATTGTCATGCTAAATTCAGTTAATTGACTTACATCTTTTAAATTGTTTGACAGATGAGCACCTGATAAACATTTGACAGTTAACTTGTGAAAGATTAGAACATAAAAACATAAGAAAAGCCAGGTTGGATCAGGCCAATGGCCCATCTGGTCCAACACTCTGTGTCACACAATGGCCAAAAAAATTATATATATATATATATACACATACACACACACACACACACACTGTGGCTAATAGCCACTGATGGACCTCTGCTCCATATTTTTATCTAACCCCCTCTTGAAGCTGGCTATGCTTGTAGCCGCTGCCACCTCCTGTGGCAGTGAATTCCACATGTTAATCACCCTTTGGGTGAAGAAATACTTCATTTTATCCGTTTTAACCTGACTGCTCAGCAATTTCATTGAATGCCCATTGAATGTGAGAAAGGGAGAAAAGGACTTCTTTCCCTACTTTCTCCATCCCATGCATAATCTTGTAAACCTCTATCATGTCACCCCGCAGTTAACGTTTCTCCAAGCTAAAGAGCCCCAAGCGTTTTAACCTTTCTTCACAGGGAAAGTGTTCCAACCCTTTAATCATTCTAGTTGCCCTTTTCTGAACTTTCTCCAATGCTATAATATCCTTTTTGAGGTGCGGTGGTCAGAATTGTACACAGTATTCCAAATGAGACCGCACCATCGATTTATACAGGGGCATTATGATACTGGCTGATTTGTTTTCAATTCCCTTCCTAATAATTCCCAGCATGGCGTTGGCCTTTTTTATTGCAGTAGCACACTGTCTTGATATTTTCAGTGAGTTATCTACCACGACCCCAAGATCTCTCTCTTGGTCAGTCTCTCCCAGTTCATACCCCATCAACTTGTATTTGTAGCTGGGTTTTTTGGCCCCAATGTGCATTACTTTGCACTTGTTCACATTGAACCTCATCTGCCGTTTTGACGCCCACTCACCCAGCCTCAACAGATCCCTTTGGAGTGCCTCACAATCCTCTCTGGTTCTCACCACCCTGAACAATTTAGTGTCATCCGCAAACTTGGCCACTTCACTGCTTACTCCCAACTCCAAATCATTTATGAACAAGTTAAAGAGCATGGGACCCAGTACTGAGCCCAGTGGCACCCCACTGCTTACCGTCCTCCACAGCGAAGACTGCCCATTTATACTCACTCTCTGCTTCCTATTAATTAGCCAGTTTTTGATCCACAAGAGGACCTGTCCTTTTACTCCATGACTCTTGAGCTTACTAAGGAGCCTTTGGTGAGGAACTTTATCAAAAGCTTTCTGGAAGTCAAGGTAAACAACATCTATTGGGTCTCCTTTGTCCACATGTTTGTTCACCTCCTCAAAGAACTGTAACAGGTTAGTGAGGCAAGATCTTCCCTTACACAACGCATGCTGAGTCTTCTTCAATAACTCGTGTTCATCAGTGTGCCTACTCATTCTGTCCTTGATAATGGTTTCTACCAACTTTCCCGGTATTGAAGTCAGACTGACTGGCCTGTAATTTCCCGGATCTCCTCTGGAACCCTTTTTAAAGATGGGGGTGACATTTGCTACCTTCCAGTCCTCAGGAACGGAGGCAGCTTTCAATGAAAGATTACATATTTTTGTCAGGAGATCCACAAGTTCAACTTTGAGTTCTTTCAGAACTCTTGGATGTATGCCACCCGGACCTGGTGACTTATTAGTTTTTAATTCATCTGTCAGTTGTAGGACCTCCTCTCTTGTCACCTCAGTCTTACTCAGGTCTTTCAACACCCCTTCCAAAATAAGTGGTTCTGGAGCGGGCAAACACTTCTCATCTTCCATAGAGAAGACGGAGGCAAAAAATGCATTCAGTTTCTCAGCCATTTCCCTATCCTCCTTCAGTAATCCTTTGATCCCTTGGTCATCCAAGGGCCCCACTGCCTCCCTGGCTGGTTTCCTGCTTCTAATATATTTGAAGAAATTTTTATTGTTGGTCTTTATGTTTTTTGCAATATGCTCCTCATAGTCCCTTTTTGCCTGCCTGATCACAGTCTTGCATTTGATTTGCCACAGCCTTTGTTCCCTTTTATTAATCTCACTTGGACTAGCTTTCCACCACTTAAAGGAGTCCTTCTTACCTTTTACAGCTTCCATTACTTTGTTTGTTAACCATGCAGGCCTTTTCTTATACCTGTTTGTGCCTTTCCTAACTTGTAGTATATATTTTATCTGAACTAGTTTTAAATAGCCTCCAAGCTTCCCCAAGAGTTTTGACTGTATTTACCTTTCCTTTCAGTTTCCTCTTCACATGCCTCCTCATCTCAGAGAATTTACCCCTTTTAATGTAAACCTAGAATAAGACATAAGATTTAGTACCATGAGAAACCAAATTGAATATTACAGTAGAATTTATAGATCCTGGAGAAATAATTCCTGAGTTCCCGGCCTACAGGATAGCACAATGGGTCAGGTGTTGTTGTTGATGAAATTAAATGTCAGTGACTTTCCTTTAGGAAATCACACTCTAGTTTTCCTGTTAAATACAGGGCAGCTTGCTTATGTGCTAAAACATAGAAAAGTAAAGTGATGCACTGAAATGCTTCTTATAGGCATTGTCCAAATCTGTAGTTCAATTTTATTAAATTGTTTGGATATAGTATACCCTAAAATTGAATTGGTCTTGAGACTCAGGGAGAAAGGCAGGCTATAAAGGAAGCAAATATTTATAAATTAGATTATTTTTACATATATTTGATGTAAAAGAAAGCCACTTCCCATTCCCTTCTAAACTCAAGAGGAAATTCAATCATTTCTTTCTTGAATGGTTCCTGCAGAGATACAGGTCATAGTTCTAAAAGAGGGATGTAAAATTTTAATCCGTATATTTTAATGCAATCATTCGATAAGAATTATTTAAATTAAGAAATGTTAACCATACATGCGATGTTTGGATTGTGACTAAATTGTTACGTATAATTCAACTGTTGGCCCAATTAATAATAATAAGCAGCCTTGTTTTATGTGTTATAAAAGTATGTTCAGTTTTGAACAATGAGATTTGACTTGTGGTAAATGTTGATTTTTGCATGAAATTAAAATTAATGAACTACTTAGCCTGCAAAATAAGAAATGAAGCAGGTGTTATTTTCTGCTGTTTAAGTTTAGCAGAGGTAAAGATTTTGATGCCAAGAAGATGATTATCCAGAAACTCTTTAGCCATTGGGTGAAAGAACACAGCTGTTTCCATTTGATGATCCATTGCTTTGATACACTCATGGGTTAGTGAAGGAAGCACAAATTTCCCTTCGTTTCCCTCCCCACAGCAATCTCCTGACAGAAGGTGAAGCAGAAGCCACTTTGCCTTCTTTCTGATCCTCATTGCAGCCACCACTCCAAACTCATGTGCCTGTTTCCTACATGGGTGATGAAGGCCCCAGAAGTAATCTTCCTGGAGATCAAAAGTGACTTTTGGTGGGAGACCATGAGGGCAATCTTCATCCACTAGTACCTTCTGCAGACAGGTTGCTGGTTCCATGTCCACTATCAGACACACAATCAGGCCTGGCACTAGGGTTTTCTGCTCCCCAGGCCGAAACCTGCTCCTCAGCCCCCACTATATTCACCCTGATGACATCATGCCACACACACACCCTTCACCAAGGTCTCCTGAGTCTCAAGAGGCCTCTTTGAAGTTTTGAATGCAGCACATGTGCTCAGAGCCCAGCTCTGAGCGCATGCACTGCCACGCCCCCCCACTTCGCCGGGGTCTCCCAAACCTCGGGAGATCTCAGTGAAGTTTCGAATGCAGTACACAGACTCAGAGTCTGGCTCTGAGCATGCATGCAACCATGCCCCCCCCCCAGCTTCGCCAAGGTCTCCCAAGCCTTGGGAGGCCTCAGCGAAGTTCCGAAGGCAGCATGTGCACTCAGAGCCCAGCTCTGAGCGTACATGCTGCCCCACCCCCCTTTGCCAAGGGGGAGACCTTGGCGAAGTTCTGAAGGCAATGCGCATGCTCAGAGCCCGGTTCTGAGCATGCGTGCTGCCACGCTCCCCCCCAACTTCGCCGAGGTCTCCCAAGCCTTGGGAGGCCTCGGCAAAGTTCTAAAGGCAGTGGGCATGGGAGAGTGGGCACCTCATGGTGCCCCTAGGCCAGGCAGCGCCCCAGTCTGCCACCTACTTGGCCTACTCCCACGCGCCAGCCCTGCCCACAATTTATAAGCTGCCTACAAAAAGTTGTTGTGGGACTCCCCAATACGGATGAGAACCACAGCTCTGTGAAAGAAAGGGGTTAGTGCTCCCTCAGCACCATTTTCCTGATTAAAAATGCCCAGCTTCTTTAAGCCTCAGTAGGAAAATACGAATAAAGCAAGCATCTTCCTTTTTAGCTCTACCACTTTTAAAATCAACCACAGAAACATTTTACTGGGGAAATAGTGCAGGGTTAACAGCCCTTCCTGCAAGTACTGACACACCAGTCCATATTGGGCATCCTCCAGCTGCTTTTTATAACTAAATTGCATGTTGAAGGGTTGGGTTAGAAGCCACAGTGTCATGTGTAATGTGCCTTTGCAACATATTTGAGAGAATAACCATGCCAAACTGAAGGAGGTACCATAAGAATCAAGGGCAAAATTGGTATAGAATTTGTTTTATTTGCAATATATAATCTTTATTTCAAAGCATGGTTTAATGTAGAGGAATCCTTCAGGAATCTTCAATAATAGAATATGCATATTGATCTAAGAATCAGCTCAGTTCATTCTGGATGTACTCTTTATTAATCTGAAAAATCAGCCAGGATAGCATGCATATGTATGTAGCTCTCAGTTGCACAGTTTACATTTGGGAATAATCTTCAACTGCTGCTGCAAAGCAACTGATGGGGGCACAATTGTAGAAATAGTTCCTTTGCTTGCTTTGTCTTGCAATGGTGGTAGCAGGTGGCAGCACAAGTAGCTTATATTACTGTATGCCAGACAAGGAAGAGCCTATTCCCTCTGCTTGTAATCTCTCTTGTATGTAGTTTCAGGGACCTCAGTGTGTGTATGGGAGTGGGGAAGCCCCTCCATGAGCCAATCTGTGCACACAGAAAAAAATTACTTAGAATTTAGGCTAGAAGCTAAAACTGGCTTTTATATATGTGTCAAATTGAAGAAAAATGTAGATGGCACTTGCAGAAATACACAATATGAAGGCTTTCATTTACATATAGTAAATAAATAAAATAAATAAATATATAAATAGATTGAGATATAGATATAGCATACATCTCTCTCTCTTTCACTTTCTCTCTCTCACATCACCAAGAGATGGCAAAATATAATCTGTTCATGTCTATATTATAGTTACATTGTATTTAAAACATATTTTTTCAGTGGCTTTAGTACCCATTTAAAACTCATTTGCATTAGTGTTATAATCAAATTTTCAAGAAGGGGGAAAAACGCAATCCGGGTAACTACCGACCCATCAGCTTGACGTCTATACCTGGAAAAGTTTTAGAACAAATCATCAAACAGTCGGTCCTGGAACATTTAGAAAGAATGGATGTGACTACTAAGAGCCAGCATGGTTTTCTCAAGAACAAGTCATGTCAGACTAACCTGATCTCTTTTTTTGAGAAAGTGGCTACCTTGCTGGATCAGGGAAATGCTGTAGACATCGTTTATCTTGATTTCAGTAAGGCTTTTGATAAGGTTCCACATACTATCCTTGTTGACAAGTTGGTAAAATGTGGTTTGGATGCTGTTACCGTTAGGTGGAACTGTAACTGGTTGACAGATCGCACCCAAAGAGTGCTTGTGAATGTACCTCATCCTCTTGCAGGAGTGACAAGTGGAGTGCCTCAAGGATCTGTCCTGGGACCTGTTTTGTTCAACTTCTTTATCAGTGATTTGGATGAAGGAATAGAGGGAATGCTTATTAAATTTGCAGATGATACTAAATTGGGAGGGGTTGCAAACACAGAAGAAGACAGAAACAGGCTGGAAAACTGGGCTAAAATCAATAAAATGAATTTTAACGAGGATAAATGTAAAGTTCTGCATTTAGGTAGGAAAAATCCAATGCATGGTTATAGGATGGGGGAGATTTGTCTTAGCAGTAGTATGTGTGAAAAGGATCTAGGGGTCTTAGTGGATCATACTATGTGATGTGATGTGATGGTATCACTTTACTCTGCTCTGGTAAGACCTCACCTGGAGTATTGTGTTCAGTGTTGGGCACCACATTTTCAGAAGGATATAGACAAGCTAGAACAAGTCCAGAGGAGGGCGACAAAGATGGTGAGGGGTCTGGAGACCAAGTCCTTTGAGGAAAGGTTGAAGGAGCTGGGAATGTTTAGCCTGGAGAGGAGACGGCTGAGAAGTGATATGATCACCATCTTCAAGTACTTGAAGGGCTGTCATCTAGAGGATGGTGTGGAATTATTTTCTGTGGCCTCGGAAGGTAGGACCAGAACCAATGGGTTGAAATTAAATCAAAAGAGTTTCTGACTCAACATCAGGAAGAACTTCCTGATCGTTAGAGCGATTCCTCAGTGGAACAGGCTTCCTTGGGAGGTGGTGGGCTCTCCTTCCGTAGAGGTTTTTAAACAGAGTCTAGATGGCCATCTGACAGCAATGAAGATCCTGTGAATTTAGGGGAAGGTGTTTGTGAGTTTCCTGCATTGTGCAGGGGGTTGGACTAGATGACTCTAGAGGTCCCTTCCAACTCTATGATTCTAAATACTTTGTTTCATTCTTGTCTGTTGCAATTTTAATCTCTTATATTGAATGTAAGCAGGAAAGCTATACAACATGAAAAGGTTCCTAAGAGAGCTTAAAGAGATTGTTTTTAGTTCTTAACCTTTCAATTTTTAAGTAATCTTGAGGCCTGCTGCTATTATATCTCATTCTATATAAAGTAGTTTAGAGAACCATGGGATATGAGGTAGAATATATTTACATATATTTTCTGGGGACTATCTCCCCTATAATATAATTCTCCAGATGGACTGGCTACAACTACTGTGCTTCCATTCATTCATTCATCCTTCATCATTCAATCATTCATGCTTCCAGCCACTTCCTGCCATCCCACTGACTGATCCTGCCTCTTCTCCCTCCTGCTGGCCTTTCTGTCAGGTGGTAACCAGGTGATGAACAATGGTTCTAAAGACAATTTATTTATTTTTATTTTATTTTTTATTTTATTTTATTCGATTTATATCCCGCCCTACCCCGCCGAGGTGGGCTCAGGGCGGCTTACAACATAAAAACCAACAGAATCCATTTAAATACATTCATGATAGATTAATAATTATAATTATACAATAAAATATATAAAATACATAAAAACACATAAAACTTACTACAATATGTACTATGCTAACCTTCCTTAAATCAATTCTTCAATATTCCAGTATTAAATAATCTGGTGTTATAGATTGGAGTGTTCAGGCATTCTGATAGCTATTAATTATATGCCAGCCGGAAGAGGACTGTTTTGCAGGCCCTGCGGAACTGTTCAAGGCTCCGCAGGGCCCTCACCTCTTCCGGGAGCTGATTCCACCAACAGGGAGCTGCAATCGAGAAGGCCCTGTCTCTGGTCACTTTCAGACGGGCCTCCTTTGGCCCAGGGATTGTAAGGAGGTTTTGGGACCCCGATCTCAGCACTCTCTGGGGAACATGTGGGGAGAGACGGTCCCTAAGGTAGGCAGGTCCCAGGCCATAAAGGGCTTTAAAGGTCATAACCAGCACCTTGTACCGAACTCGATATGTTATCGGCAGCCAGTGCAGTCCCCGAAGCCCCAGCTGAATGTGCTCCCATCTAGGGAGCCCTAATAACAGCCGGGCAGCGGCATTCTGCACTAGCTGCAACTTCCGGGTTCGGCACAGGGGCAGCCCCATGTAGAGGGCATTGCAGTAGTCTAACCTCGAGGTGACCGTTGCGTGGATCACTGTTGCCAGGTTGTCGTCCTCCAGGAAAGGAGCCAACTGCCTTGCCCGCCTAAGATGAAAAAATGCGGACTTGGCAGTGGCCGCTATCTGGGCCTCCATAGTTAAGGTAGGCTCCAATAGCACCCCCAGGCTCCTAACCCTGTGCGCCGCTGACAGAGGCACACCATCAAGGGCCGGTAAGGGAATCTCCCTCCCCGGACCACGGCGACCCAGGCAGAGGACCTCTGTCTTCGATGGATTTAACTTCAGCCCGCTCAGCCTGAGCCATCTAGATACAGCCTGCAATGCCAGGTCCAGGTTTTCTGGGACACAGGCAGGCCGGCCGTCCATAAGTAGCTAGAGCTGGGTGTCATCTGCATACTGGTGACAACCCAGCCCATATCTCCGGGCAATCTGGGCAAGAGGGCGCATGTAGATGTTAAACAACATCGGGGAGAGAACTGCCCCCTGAGGGACTCCGCAGTCCAGCGGGTACCTCTGGGACAGTTCACCCCCAATCGCCACTCTTTGTCCCCAACCCGTGAGGAAAGAGGTAAGCCATTGTAAAGCCAACCCCTGAATCCCCACGTCGGCGAGACGGCAAGTCAGCACCCGATGGTCGACCGCATCGAACGCTGCCGATAGGTCTAACAACATCAGTACTGCCGAGCCGCCTCGGTCCAGATGCCGCTGGAGATCATCCACTAGGGCAACCAGCACTGTCTCCGTCCCATGACCCGGGCGGAAGCCCAACTGATGGGCATCAAGGACGGAAGCATCCTCCAGGAAGCTCTGTAATTGCAACGCCACTGCCCTTTCAATAAGTTTACCCAAAAAGGGTAAATTCGAGACCGGCCGATAGTGTGCCAATTCGGCCGGATCCAGTGTTGGTTTTTTTAAAAGGGGGCGGACCACTGCCTCCTTAAGAGGTGTTGGAAATTGCCCTTCCATGAGGGATCTATTTATGATATCCCGTATAGGATACCTGAGCTCCCTCTGGCAGGATTTAATAAGCCAGGAGGGGCACGGGTCCGAATTGCAAGTTGTGGGGTGTGCAGATAAGAGGATCCTGTCAACTTCCTCCAGGCTGAGAGCACCAAAACCATCCAGAATACAGTCTGAAGACAGGCAAGACGCATACTGCCGCCAATATGGCGGGGGTGTCGCGGCGGAGCGACGCGATTTTATCTGCAAAAAATTTCGCAAAAGCCTCACAGCCGATTTCCAATTGACTAGCGTTTGGGCTGCCCTGTGGCAGCGTTATCAAAGACCTAATTGTATTAAACAATTGTGCCGGGCGCGAAGTTGCAGATGCAATCCTAGCCGCAAAATATGTTTTCTTTGCAGCTTTGACTGCCATCTCATAGGACTTCATACATTCTCTATAAGATGCTCTAGTCGCTTCGTCTCGAGTGCACCGCCATTGCCTCTCCAGTCGTCTGAGTCCACGCTTTAATTGCCGCAACTCCTGGTTATACCAGGGTGCTAGCTTTAGGCGAGGGCGCAGAGGACGCCTAGGTGCAATCTCGTCGATGGCCCTGGAGAGCCTATCATTCCAGGCTTCCACCAGGTCATCGAGGGGATTGCCAGAGGGCCAGGGATCCCGTAGAGCCATCTGGAACCGTTCCGGGTCCATCTGGCTCCGCGGGCGAGCTAAAATGGGCTCGCCGCCTAAACGGGTTTGGAGTGGAATATCCACACGAGCCTTAAGAGCATAGTGGTCCGACCATGGCACTATCTGAGTAGTAATATCGTCCACTAAAATTCCCGCCGCGAAGATCAAGTCTAGCATGTGCCCCGCCTGGTGGGTGGGTGTTGTAACAACCTGGGAGAGTCCTAGTGTCACCATGGATGACACTAGGTCCATCGCCTGACTAGAGGACATGTCATCGGCATGGACATTGAAGTCACCCAGGATCAACAGCCTTGGGTACTCCAATGCCCAGCCTGCTATGGCCTCCATCAGGGATGGTAAGGCGTCGGCCGGTGCGTTAGGCGGTCGGTACACCAGCCAAACCACCAACCCCTCCCCAACGTCCCACGCCAAACCTGCACATTCAATGCCCCCGATCTCCGGAGGCGGGAGAGCCCGAAAGGAGTAAACCTCTCGTATGAGTATAGCCACCCCTCCCCCCCGCCCGCTAGTCCGGGACTGGTGAAAGACCGAGAATCCTGGGGGAACCAACTGGGAGAGGGCTACAGTCTCCCCCTCGTGCACCCAAGTCTCGGTCACGCATGCCAGGTCCGCATCCTGTTCCAACAGGAACTCCCGAAGGGTAGAAGTCTTATTATTGATGGACCTGGCATTGCATAACACCAGTGTCGGAGGCGGGTAATTTCCTCTGGCCCTACTACTTGCCACCGTCGGGATGGGACGTAGGCTGGAAGGGGGTCGAGGCCTGTCATGTCTCAACCCCCTTCCCTTATAATTCCGTATAATGGATGGACGGCTGCAATGTTGTTTCTCTTTCCTGCCCAAATACTTTCAGTACCAGCAGCACCGGGAGCATCTCCACATGAGTTGCAACCAGGCAATGTGTGAAGAGCTGGAGGCCGAGACGTTGCTTATCCTCCCCAGCTGGAATTGGCATAGGAGATGGCAGGGGGGAGGGGTGTTTGGTTCCCTTCTGGCCCTTTGGTCTTGTTGTGGTCGGCAAATCCCTTCCCTTGCCAGTGGAATAAGTCATCCCTTTAAATAACTAATGAAAGGGTTGCTATGATATTGCACTGGGATTTCTTTCAACATTTAGCTCAAGACTTTCTGTTCAGTGAAAAATGTTCAAACAAAGAAAAATCCTAATGAGTTTTACCAACAGATTTGGGAGTTGTAGTTCTGTGGAAATACGAGTCAAACTTGCTGCTTGCCATTGAGCTTTTTTTTATATAAAACTATAAAGAAATGACTGGTCTACAAGGCAGTTGCCCAGAGCCTCTTTCTAAAGCCCATTGTATTCTTCCCACGCCTTATTCCTAGTTGTAGATATAATGCTGGTAAGAATTTGATAATAGCAAGATTCTTCCAATGCATGGATCATCCGCCCATGCCCACCGCACAGCACACCTGAAGTCAACAGTTCCATGAGGGCTGATGTTAATAACAGTTATGGCTGAACAGGGCTCTAGCTTAACCCTGGATGTGAAACCACTATAAAGTTGTGCACAGGCTGAAATAAATACACCACAGCAACTTTTCCACTAGTACAAAAGTGCTGCCACCAAAGTGCTGCATAAGGTTATACGTTTCAGTGCTCTTGCGGGTTTTTTGCTTAGTTTTTTTTTTTTTTGCTGCACTGCTGAATTTAGTCTTTAAATGCTACAGTTTGATAGCATTAAACTGATGCTAGTGACTACACTGGGCTGTTAACTGAGGCAGCAGGGTGAACTGATCAAATATGGGAAGTGTGGGAAGTACAATGTCTTTCAAGGCCTCAATCTTCCAAACTAGCTAGGAGATTTAGATACAGAGCTGTGTGTCATCAGTGTACAGAGGACTCCCAATTCCAAAGTAAAGAAAGATTTCTCTTGAAAGCTTTGCATAGAGATTGAAAAGTAAGGGGAATGAGAGTGCACTCTCTGGAACCCCACAGGATGTCCCACACTGTCGACATCTGGTATCCAATAGAAACTCTTTTAAGACTCGTCCACAAGGAATGATTTAAGCCAGTTCAAATCATATCCCCTGATACCTGTTTCTGCCTCCGAATGTCTCCATGAGATGTCAAGATCTGCTATATTTGAAGGCCACAGAGAAATATGGTAGGAGCAACAAGGAGGCATGGCCTTTATCTACTTTCAGATGGAGATAATCAACTAAAGCTACCAGTGCTGCTTCAGCCCCATTACTCATCCTGAAAGTTGTCTGAAAGGATCCAAAGCAATGAGTTATCCAAAAAGACCTGGAGTTGGTCTGTCACTGTTCTCTGAATCATGTTGTTTCCAAAATTAGGCTATTGGACTTGGCTGCAATTTCACTAGAAATTCTGGTGAATTTATTTAATCTCTTTCTACTGTTTTAGAAAATGTGCTGTTTCTCGTTACAGCTTCCGTTACAGTTATAAACAGTAAATGGTCAATGCTTTATTCTGGCCTGAGAACCCAAATGGAATTCAAATGGAATTCTACAGTTGAGAGAGTGTCAGTTAGAGCTGGCAGTTAAGAATTACAGTTGAGAGTGAAGGACACTTACACAGAGAGATAGGATCAAGAAGGATCCTGAGTTAGAGAAGTGAGACAGTGGCCCTTCCTTGAGGGAAGTAGCTCCTAGTAAATGGGAGGTGATCCCTGTCAAGTGGTTAAGAAAGGCTATTGGAACTTGTGTGAATGTTCCTGCCTTCACCAGCTTAAGTATCTTTGAGACAAAAAAGCTTATGGTTGTTTATTTATGCAGTGAAAGACAAGAAGTCTTTATCCTTGGTTTTAAAAACCTGTCTATGAAGACTGTGGCGCAGAGTGGTAAAGCAGCAGTACTACAGTACTGTGTTCTGAACTCTCTGCTCACGACCTGAGTTCGATTCCGGCGGAAGCTGGATTCAGGTAGCTGGCTCAAGGTTGACTCAGCCTTCCATCCTTCCGAGGTCGATAAAATGAGTACCCAGCTTGCTGGGGGGAAAGTGTAAAAGACTGGGGAAGGCAATGGCAAACCACCCCGTAAAAAAGTCTGTTGTGAAAACGTTGTGAAAGCAACGTCACCCCAGAGTCAGAAATGACAGGTGCTTGCACAGGGGACCTTTCCTTTCCTAAAACTAAACAGCTACTTGTTTGTGACACAACTATCTATTGTTTATATTTATACAAAGTTATATCATTCTGTTATCTGTTCACCTTCTAAGTCCTACACCTGATACCTATCTGACCTTTCCCTCTCAAAAGTGAAATAAAGCAGTTTGTCTGATAATGGCACACAAGAAACTAATGGTAATTCAAAACTAACAAAGGTAAAAGAAGGATTTTAGTTGGCCCCACAGTTCCCTAGGCTGGGCCAGCATATATCTATCCACATTTAAATAATTGGGTGGGACAGACTGAGAAACAAAAAAAGAGGGGGGCTGCTCAACAAAGAAAAATGATAAAGGGAACAAAAAAGGGGGAGCAATTAGAGTTACCAAGGTTTTTTCAAGTGAAAGCCTTTTAATATTACTTAATGACAGTGGCCAGCTAGGTAAAAGGAGAACTTGCTGAGTCTTAAAGTGTACTTCTCATATTTAATTTGCATTCCTCAACTTTATAAACATCAGATACAACTGGATCTAAATGAAGCAACACTTTACATTTTCTGTAGCTCTTAAAATAATACAGTCTTTCTCCTTAGGTTCATATGCCCACTCATGCTGTGTGGAAGCTCCCTAGGCGTTCTTGGATCTCTCTCTCTCAGACTAACCTACCTCATAGGGTTGTTGTGAGGATGAAATGGAGGAGAGGAGAACAATGTAAGCTGTTTTGGATCCTCACTGGAGAAAAAGGTGTGGCATAAAATTAATAAATAATTCTCACATGGCTACTGTAGATTAATAAACACCTGGGCTTTAAGTACATCTTAGCTGGTTATTGATCTGCAGGATAACAAATGGACAACATTTTGTTAGACTTTACTCCCAGCACTGATGTGCTGTATACTTGTATCTTCATTCGCTAAAATAGAAAATTCCCACAAATTTTAGCCGATTTCAGTAGTAAGTCCTGTAGATACTAATGGGACTTGCTTCCTTGAAAGGTGTGCAGAAATCCCCCTCCCCAATTTCTGATTTACATTATTAGTGACATTTTTCTTAAGAGCAGGATGAAATGGAAAAGTATGCTTGCAGATCAGCCTTTATAGTGTTAAAAATCTAAGCAATTTTGCTGATTTTTTTCGTTCTGGAAACTTGGAGCACAGTATAGGCTCAAACACGCTTCAGCATAGCCCTGTTTGAATTAGTGATGTAAAACTTAATTGGAAGAGCCCCTTGCTACTACTTATGCAAGCCTTCATTGAAATAATGAGGTTAAAAAATTCAAGACACTTTAACATGTGAAGCTGGTAAATAAATCTGCAGGGATGGGGAGGAGATTGATACAGACTTTTTGCCTCTCTATGAAGGCGGAAAAGATTGATGCAAAGATTTGTAAACTAAGTTATTTTAATGGGAAAGTATAGTACTAAACATGCAGTTTTGAGGGAGACTGCTGTGAAGATGAGCACATTCTCTCTTTCATGTCCTGGGAAAGGTTGTCTTTGTCCCTTGCTCGATGGGGGAAGCATTTAATGCTGCAATCTGGACTAGGAGGAATAGTTTGTGGGTAGCAATCTTTGTCCCATCAAAGCTGAAAGGAGTTGCACCACCCATTATTTATATATACATGCTCACATATCACATTTACAGCCCTTGCACTTCAGCATAGCATTGATAATTCACATTAGTTTGGGGCATGTGTGTGAGCTGATTTCATCTCAGTTTTTAAGAAGGCTGTGTTTAGAATTGTGAGCTATTGAAGAATACCAAAGCAACAGCATTCACATGCTACAGGGGTTGCACTGGAAATGAACTTTATGATGAGTTCACTGCTGTGAATGAAAGTAGTAACACTCTTCTGGAACAGTAATAATTGCCAATTGGTTCTCACAGACTTGCTGCTATTACTATGGTAACAAAACTCTTACTTTTGTGTCTGCTGTTTGTACTAGATTAAAAACAACCCCACTCCCAGACCTGTCATCTGGATCTCTTTTATCCATCATTTAACTTTCTGTGTTTATCACAATGTACAGTGTTTTATAGAAGTAGGCCGTAATAGCTTTGTGCTTGAACTTTCAAAGTGTGATGCAAAGAGAATGTTTATATAGCAAATGCTTATTTGAAGCTTGGCTGCAGCAGATTTCTAATATGCTGTGAAAACTGAAGGCATTTTTGCATGTAGACTTCACTATCATTTGAAATGCAATTGAGTGTAAGAACTATTTAACCTGGGAGTTGACAAGGGGTGTGTGTATGATGTGTTTGTTGGTATAGTCAAAGGAAATACATGTTTGTCTTATGTTAAATTAGACTGGAGCTGTGATGGTTCTTTACTGTGAGTTTTGTACAGCATTTGCGACAAAGCATATACAGCTAAATCAAAGCTACCTTTGTACAAGTTGTGCACTGAAGGAACGTTATTTGACATAAGCTCCGAAATGGTGGCCAAAGTTAAATAGGCAATGAGAGAGAGAGAGAGAGAGAGAGAGAGAGAGAGAATGTTTCTCACTCTATATTTTGTGTGCTATAATTTTCAAAAAGTATTGGTTGGATCCAGACCACTGTAAGCAGAGCAAAGCTTGCAGAAGGGCTCTGTGTTGCTTCTTCCTTCTCCTGCATCCTGCCACAGTCTCCTGCACCTTGAAAAGGCTGCTTCTTAGGGTTGAGGGATGCTTAGAATATGAGATATAGTGTGAGTGGAGCTACAAAGGAAGCATGGCAAATCTCTCATCTTCCCTTGTACAAATTCTTGCTCTGTGTGGGTAAGGGAGTGGAATTTCAATTGATTTCCTCTTTCCCTTGACTATATCCCTCAGAGTAGTGACTATATTCCAAGCCCCCCCCCTTTTGGAACAAGTTTTCATGGGTGTAGGAGACTGCAGAAAAAAAGAGAAGCATAGCAAAGTTCATTTCCTGCTTGTCTAGAGACAAACCATTTGTCTTGGTTTTGAACTTTCAAACTTGAACTTTAAGGCAGCACCATAATTTTAGAGGCTTGGCCGACAAATAAAATACCATTTTCTTAGCAGTTTGGTTCAGTGGGACACAGTTACATGTTACAATAAAGGAGCAAGCCCAGTCTTGTCAGATCTTGGAAGCTAAGCAGGGTTGCCCCTTGCCAGTACTTGGATCAGAGACCACCAAAGAATTCATGGTTGCTATATAGAGCAATGCAATGACAAATCACCTATGTTAGTCTCTTGCCTAGGGGATCACCATAAGTTGACTGTGACTTGACAGCACTTTAGAAGAAGACGACCGTAGATTTATACCCCATCCTTCTCTCTGAATTAGAGTCTCAGAACAGCTTACAATCTCCTTTATCTTCTTCCCCCACAACAGACACCCTGTGAGGTAGGTGGGGCTGAGAGAGCTCTCCTTTTCAAGGACAATTCTGTGAGAGCAATGGCTGACCCAAGGCCGTTCCAGCAGCTGCAAGTGAAGGAGTGGGGAATCAAACCCGGTTCTCCCAGATAAGAGTCTGCACACTTAACCACTACAACAAACTGGCTCAGTTTTCACACCCGGACAGGCTAGCCCAATCTCAAAAATTAAGCAGGGTTGGGCCTGACTAGTATTTGGACTGGAGAACTCCAAGGAATACCAAGAGGCAAGGTATGGTAAGCCAACTCTGAATGACTCTTGCCTTGAAAACCCTACAGGTTCTCCAGAAGTCAACTGTGACTTGATGGCAAAAAAGTCATATTTAAATACTGTATCTTTAAAAGCTGAAGGTGCAATGAGATCTCAGTAACAGTTACAAAACTTATGTAGTCTTTTGTGATTATCATATGACATAAATGTCAAGGAAACAGTTTTTTATTTTCCATTTAATCCCAGGAACTTAAGGAAAGATGTGATTTAAGAAATGATGCAGGGATAGGAGATAAAGCTGAAAAAGCTTGTTAAAGCTGTAAAACAAAATGTATAACAATACTTTTAGATGTTTTTGTTTTTTCTCTTTCTTACTCTTTATCTTGTATATGACTTTGGGGGGGTTGTTATATTTGTTTTGCTAATGTACAGCTGTGTGAATTTGTTGTATAATTGGGTAATAAGATTTTTAAAATTTTGAGGGTTTGTTGGTGTGTGTGTGCCTGGAAATCATGGTTCATTTCTGGTGACCCCTAGCAGGACTTGGATGTTTTAGAGAGGTGGCTTGCTATTGACTGTCTTTGCATCCCAGTACTTGCCAGGATTGGCCCTTCTTAACTTCCAAGATCTTATGAGATTTGGCCTGCCTGGGCTATCCAGGTCAGGGCAGATTAAAGTTTTTTTTTTTTTTTTATAGCAGTGGAAGCTATAATGTGCTTGGTTCCGAGACCAAGATCAACTAAGCTGCAGCTTGTGGTATTGATGCATAGTTTGGCCTAGTATCCTTGCTTTTGCAGTGCATACTTGGAGGCTGCACATTGGATATTTCAAGTGAGAACTTGGAAGCAGCCTTGTAGAATGAGTCAATAATTGCATAATGCTACATGTCAAAATTTGATATTATCCTAATGCATCTGTTCATTTTGAATGGGACTAAAAATCAGGTATTTGTTGTCATATCACATAAATATCACATATCACAAGATTTTATATTATCCTAATGCATCTGTTCATTTTGAATGGGACTAAATATCAGGTATTTGTTGTCATATCACATAAATGGTTCCACTAGCAAAAATGTTGGACAATAAGATGCTAAATAAATAAATGTCTTCCCAGGTTCACCAATGTTGCATTGAAGTAAGACTCTGGGACTTTTGGTCAGTACACTACCATTTTGCTCAGCAGCATACAAAGCCTTCCTCAAACTTATTCCATCAGAGGAAAAGCCACATAACTGGGAGGAATGCTGCAAAGTTTGCTGAGAGAAATATCTGCTGGTCAGCTGATAGGTTTAAAGGGCTGAGAGCCATTTAACCCTTTCTGGGCAATCCTCACCCCTTTTCTGTGGCCAGGAAAAAGAGGGAAAGGTAGTCCTTTTCTGAGCGATCCTTCGCTTTCTCCTTGCCCCAGTGACCTGTGGTCAGAAAAAAGGGGGAACTGGCCAGGCTAGCGCCGTTCAGGCAGGGGATGTTTGGGTCCATTCTGTTTGGGGTTCGATTCATGAGTCGCACTGAACTGAACTGCCCTTTTTTAGGTTCCTGCCCATCCCTAGTGGTAAGATACAGATTGATTCCACAGGTAATTTTTCATCTGTGGAAATTACTTCTGGCAGCAGAAAAGAGAAGTGTTCTTGCTGATTTTCTGCTGTAGCTGGTAGAGCTCCCTAAAATGCTGCTCTTGGTAAACAGAAGACCCTCAAGAATAGCAAAGAAGGGATAGTGAAGGTCTGCAGTAAGATAGAGGAATCTGTGAAAATCCATCCTGTTGCCAGAAAATGGCCTTTGGAATTAATGCCTTGGAATTTACTAGTGTATTAATATTTCTTTAAAGTAGTAGTGGATTACACTCTACTGCATTGACTTTAAATAATTCAAACTCTATTTCAAGACATTAATAATCAGTTGCAAACTAGCTCCCAAAATGGTTAGTGAATGGATCTGATTTGATGTGATACATGTTTTAAAAACAAATTATATATTTAAGATGGGGTTGAAGTGATTTATACTAACATAGACAATGTAGTTCTGTATTAATTCTTTTTAACAGAGTTGCAAGAAACTTCAGTTGTGTACTAGCATTAAGCAGTATTACTGAGGGATATCTAATTATGCTGTGCTGATGCAGCAACCTCAGCTACATTTCCCCATTATCCATGAGGCTCTTCAGCTTAATGCAAAGTCACCTTCCTAGTATTTTATATGGGATTCTGTAAATAGCAGTATTGCATGGGTAAAATTGATAGTTTAATAAACATTTACTTGGTCTATTTCATTGTCTCAGTAATATTCACAACAGCAATGAAAGACAGAGCACATTTTCCTCATATTTTAAGAAGTTACTAGGCTAAGAAAAGGAGAGAGGCTTGATACTTTTCTTGAGCAAAGTGGTAAGATCTTAAACCTATATATGTCTAAGTGTCTTTATCTTGTAACTATGTCTTTAGTGTACATATGGACATATGAAGCTGCCTTATACTGAATCAGACCCTGGGTCCATCAAAGTCAGTATCGTCTACTCAGACTGGCAGTGGCTCTCCAGAGTCTCAAGCTAAGACTTTTCACGCCTATGGAGGACATATGGAGAAAGTTTAACCCTGAAGTGCGGGACTATACTTTTTTTTCTGCAAGACATAAGACATTTTCTAGAATTGACATGCTATGGGGAACCAGAGATTTAGGCCTCATAACAAGAAAGATAGAGATTTTGCCTAAAATTGGCACTGACCATAACCCAATAATGTGGATTACAAAACTGTCCAAAAGATTGAGAAGATGGAGATTGAATGAAGACTTGCTACAGAACAAAGAAACAGTGACTTTCCTAGGAAAAGAAACTAAAGAATTTTTCCAAGTGAATGATAAAGAAGATATCGATTTTCAGACGGTCTGGGATGCTTATAAAGCAGTAATGAGAGGGTTGCTGATTACTTTGAACAATAAAGATAAAAGGGAAAAAGAAAAACAACTACTGGATATTCAAAATGAAATAAAGAAAAAAGAAAGAGAGCTGAGGAAAAGACCAGGGAAAAAGAAAATTCTAAGGGAAATTTCAATATTGCAAACGCAACTAAGACATTTATTAAACAAAGAAGTAGAATGGAATTTGAAAAGGCTCCAGCAAAAATCGTTTGAAGGAGCAAATAAGACGGGGAAATACTTGGCGTGGCAGCTGAAAAAAAAGAGGGAAAATAAAATAATTAATAGAATTGTGATAGATGAAAGAGACGTAGTTACTCAAGAGGGAATAAAAAGAGAATTTTTTAAGTATTATGCCAAGCTGTTTAAAGGTGCTGAAGTAAAGAGAAAAAAGATAGATGAATATCTACAGAAAATAAAAATTGAGCCATTAACTGAGAATATGAGAAAAATTTTGAATGACCCAATTGAAAAAATAGAAATTGAGGCAGCAATCAACGTGATGAAAAATGATAAAGCTCCCGGGCCAGACGGTTATACAGCCAAGTATTTTAAAATGTTTAAAGATGAATTAATACCAAAATTACAGAAGCTGATGAATGCAATAAGAGTCAAAGGGAAGGTACCAAATACATGGAAAGAAGCTGTTATTTCTTTGATACCTAAAGAAGAAAGAGATGTTACAAATGTGAAAAATTACAGACCAATTTCACTTTTGAACAATGATTATAAAATATTTACAAGAATTCTGGCAGAACGTCTTAAGCAATATTTGATAAATTTTATAAAAGAGGACCAAGCCGGTTTTCTTCCCAAAAGACAAATAAGAGACAATATTAGAACTGTTGTAAATATTGTAGAATATTATGAAAGACATCCAGAAAAGGAAGTAGCGCTATTCTTTGCGGATGCAGAAAAAGCATTTGACAATTTAAATTGGGACTTTATGTTTGCAGTGATGGAAAAAATGGAGCTTGGAGAAAGTTTTATAAGAATGATAAAGGCAATATATTCTGAACAAAGTGCAAGGCTGTGCATCAACGCAGATCTTACAGATGAAATGAAAATTAGTAAAGGTACCAGACAAGGCTGCCCGCTTTCGCCATTGCTGTTTATAATGACTCTTGAAATTTTACTAATGCAGATTCAAGAAGAAAAAGATTTAGAAGGACTACAAATAAAAGGATTTACCTATAAATACAGAGCATTTGCAGATGATATAATGTTTATAAATGAAAATCCTTTACAAGTTACACCTTTGTTGTTAATGAGAATACAAGAGTTTGGGGAGTTGGCGGGACTTTATATAAACAAAGAAAAATCAAAAATCTTATGTAAGAATATGCAGAAAAATAGACAACAAGAACTACAAAGACTAACGGGTTGTGAAGTTACCTCTAAGGTAAAATACCTAGGGGTAGAGATAACAATGAAAAATATTGATTTGTTTAAGAACAATTATGAAAAGCTATGGCGTAAAATAGAAGAAGATATGCTAAAGTGGAACAAGCTCAATTTGTCACTGTTGGGTAGAATAGCTGCAGTAAAAATGAATATTTTACCAAGGATTATGTATCTGTTTCAAACCATCCCCATTGTGAAAGATGCTAAGCAATTTGATAAATGGCGAAGAAAAATTTCGGAATTCGTGTGGGCCGGGAGGAAATCTAGAATTAAAATGAAAGTCCTGATAGATGCGAAAGAGAGAGGTGGATTCCAATTACCAGATTTGAAACTGTATCATGAAGCAATTTGTTTAGTATGGTTAAAAGAATGGATAACGTTATTAAATAAAAAACTTCTAATGTTAGAAGGCCATGGAAAAAAATTCGGCTGGCATGCATATTTGTACTATGAAAAAAAGAAGATGGACGGTCTTTTCTCTCACCATTATATAAGGAGTAGCTTATTAAATGTGTGGATAAAGTACAAGAAATATGGTGATGAGAGGAGACCTTTATGGATAGTGCCGGCTGAAGTGATAAAGTTAACGGCCAAAACAGTCAAGGAAAAACAACTATCATACAACCAGTTACTAAAAATACAAAGCGGGAAAATAGAATTGAAAACTGCAGAAGAACTAAACTATAAATATGATTGGTTTCAAATGCAACAAATAAAAAGTTTGATGGAGAATGATATCAAAGCTGAAGGAATAAGGAAAGAACAAACAGAAATGGAAAGAGTTCTGCTTGGAGATAATGAGAAATTAATTTCAAAAGTGTACAAATTACTTTTACAATGGGCTACAGAAGATGAAGTAGTGAAATCTCAAATGATAAAATGGGCAATAAATGTAAATAAAGAAATAAAGATGGAATCTTGGGAATATCTGTGGAAAAATTCCATGAAACTCGCAACATGTCATAGTATTAAAGAGAACTGTTTTAAGATGATGTATAGATGGTATATGACTCCAAAAAAATTAGCAAAGATGAACAATAAGATGCCAGATAGGTGCTGGAAATGTAAAAAGCATGAAGGTTCTTTCTACCATATGTGGTGGACTTGTGAAAGAGCTAAAATGTTTTGGCAAATGATTCAACAAGAGATATCTAAGATCCTGGGATATGAATTCAATAAAGAGGCAGAGACTTTTCTGCTGGGATTACAAATGGAAAAATTTCCAAAAGAAGATAGAACATTAATATGGTACTTGCTCTCAGCTGCTAGGACATTGTATGCGCAGTTGTGGAAGCAAGAAAAAATACCAGAAAAATGGGACTGGATTATGAAAGTTATGTCATGGAGTGAAATGGACAAATTAACAAGAAAATTAAGAGACTGTGATTTAGAACTTTTTAACCAAGAGTGGAAGAAATTCAGAAGATATGTAGAGAAAGAGTGGAAAATAAAAGGACATTGGACAATTTTTGAGGATTAAGATTTTTAAGATAACAATATAACTCTTGAAGGGGGTTCTTCTTCCCTATGTTTCTTTTTTGTTTCGTTTTTTTTCTTGATAGTTAAGGGTACCTTTAATATCTGTTTTTTTAAAGAAAATAACACTGGCGGGGGTCAAGTAATTGGGGGAGGGGTGGGAGAAAGTAAGATGTGGGGTAGAATGATGGTCTTTTTCTTAATATATATTAAGCTTTTTATAAGTTGTAGTTATAGTTCTACTACCATATGTTACTAATAAAATTGTTTATTCAGACTTTTCACGCCTATTTGCCTGGACTCTTTTTAGTTGGAGATGCCAGGGATTGAACCTGGGACCTTCTGCTTACCAAGCAGATACTCTACCACTGAGCCACCATCCCTCAACTTTAATGAACTTTAGTGAATTTTCTTTTCAAATCATATTTTATAGCAGCAATATAGTCTTCAATTCTAGACAAGCATCCTTATGACACACATATGCTTCATAGTAAATATCAACTTTTAAGAAGGTCTGTTAGGCATATGTGTTGAATCTGAATTAAACAGGAAATGTGTGGAGTGTTATGCACTGACTTAATTCCTCTCCATTCTCCTTTACTGTAATACTATTAAATTTGCTTGCTTTAAAAGAGGAAGCTTACTAGCACAGTGATGTCTTGTATGTTCAATTGAATGCAGTTAGATTCTTGTTAGTGTTTTTATTGTAGGTAAAATCAAATAAGTTAATTGGTAAGCATCATGCTACTCAAGAATATGTTGGACCAGGCTTGATACAATATATTGCCAATGCGCTTAGCAAGGAAGGTTCAATCCATTCAATACATTGTTTGTATTTTTGACACGCTAGTAGAACTCTTTTGTTCTTATAATTCCTAACTACTTAATACTTAGTGTGAGAATGTGTGTTTTTATTTTGTTTAAGCACACCAGAGTATACAAGATGAGGATCAATTCTCAAGTTCTCTGGATTAGTTCCTATAGCTCAAGTAATACTGGAAGTATTTGAGTGTCGTTCCATCTGTACCATAAACTGCTCTGATTTGTGCCCCCCCCCCATTAATTTTTGAGCCAAAGCAAATATGATGGGACAGAGATCCTAACAGTTTTTAAAAATTCAATCTTCAGATGTGCATGGACTAATTTCTGATCAGAGCTGTGGCACAGAAGGCGAAGGCAGCATTCCTCACACTGTTTTCCTGAATTGAAACAAGCCTGGGGAGTGACTGTTTGTCCTGCTAAGTCAAACATAAAGATCCTGATAAAGGCTTGCAAGGAAAGACTAGTTCCACACACACACACACACACACACATTTGTGCTATCAATAAAAGGAGGTGACTGTCTTAAAACTTGCTGACAAGTTAGTGACATGCAGTAATTTTTTTTAAAAAAAATTTTTTAGGGAGGATCATTTTATAGTCAAGGTCTAATCAGTTTATAGTCAAGGTCTGATAAACGCAGTGCATTCTTGCCCCAGAGAGACAAATAATATTTTCCTGGTACCATTTCACCCCCACCTTATGCTGCACTCCTGATTGTAATTTTGTCCCTGTACATCTGAAAATTTGATTTTAAAACCCTGGGAGCTCCATTTATAGAACTCCCAGCATCTGATTTAGTTTGGCCATCAATAACAATGGCTTGTAAAGTTGTCAAGTGAATGTGTGATTTGTTCATTAAACATTGCACTCTTAATCTAGTGGCCAGATAAGAGACTCAATTTGAAAGGCTGCGTTTCAGTCTTTGTTCACCTCCAGTGTGGTGTCTTATAAGATATGACTTTCTTGCGTAGAAAAAAACAGCACAACACTAATCATTCCAGTGGTACAAAGCAGGTGTCATGAACCCTGATGAGGAGGAGCTGGAAGGGTTAACAGACCTGTGAGAATTGCCAGCCAGTTCCTCAGCTGAACAAACAGCAGCTGGGCCATCAATCACTCTCCAGACACCAGTGTCAGCTGTTGAGGATCATTCTCCTCCCAGCTCTCCTCTTCTCATCTCAAGAGTTCAAAGCAGGCTCCAGAAAGATCTTTCAGAGCAAAGACATGAGGCACGCCAATGCTTCAGATCTCTCAGCCCTGAGTTCTAGCAGAGTCACTGCCACCCAGGGAGCAGGCTGATTGAGACTCCAATATAGCTCCCACCCAGGACCTGGTAACCTTGTGGAAGCAACAGGTCTATTCTCTGGCTTGCATCCACGCTCTTTCCTGAACCTGACCTGCTTGATTTCCTTGGCACCCTGACCTTTTGGCTTTTGGACATTGACTTCTGATTCCAGTTTGTGATTCTGCATTGGTGACTTGGCTCCTGCTTGACTTCCTGGGCTTTGACCTTGGACTGGCTTTGGACTCCTGCCTGTCTGCACCCTGAGAATGTGACAGAAGGAGTCAAGTTGGACTTCCTGTTTGGCTAGAAGGCAGTGCTGCAGCTCCCTAGTAAGGGTTCCCCCCCCCCTCTGTTCAGGGTATGAAGGACCCCTCCGGGGGCATCTATGCCCATCAATCTTAGTTAAAGGTTAATCCAAGATGATGTCAAGCCCCTTTAGCTGTTGATTTTGGTTTGGGGAAGGCGGGGAGCTGCTTTCTTCAGATCTTGAGATCCGGCAATAGTGGGAAACATCTGCCATTCGTCTGCAGAGGATAAAAAGTAATTAATTTGACTTAAGCCTGTCAGAACCCAGACACTTAAGGACTGATTTATAATTGCAAGATAGAAGAAGCCGGAGTGCCGAAAGAATATCTGTTTAAGGTACTTTGATCTATTCCTATTTCTACTCCAAGAGACCTTGAACGTTGTGTGGATTATAAACAGATGGAGTTGAAGCGTAATTGAATAAAGATAATTACTTGCCAAGTTTGAACTTTGAAAGTAAAAAGGCTTCAGCAGAATCTGTAAAAAGAGGGGGAGGTTTTGACTGTCTGCGGTCTGTGACGTGTGATGCAATTCGCTTCTTGCTGTGTTCTACACTCCTACAAGTTGCTGGAATTTATAAATAGTCTGAACTAAGGCATAATTGAATGAAGATAAATCCTGCCAAAACTGGACTTTGCTAATTCAATAGCCTCAAAAGAATTTAGAGAAAAGGAGAAGTTGTTTTGAATTTTTGTGGCTTGTGGCTTGTGGCTGATGACGAAGACTATTTTCATGCTTTCCCATAAGTCTCAAAGGCTGCGATACTAGACACAAGAACGGAGCAACCTGCACCAGGAAGTAAAAGTGACTGACCAATCAAAGTCTTTAAGGATTACAAAAGCTGTGACATTTGAACTAGGAAGGAATTAAGACCAGATCAAGAAGAACCTCTCTAGGAATTAAATTTAACCATAGAGAAACAACGATTGCCATTTTAAAAGGGAGAAAAACTGTCAAATTTTTTAAAAATCAATATCTCTGCCTAGGAAGCTAGGAGGAAAACGAAATTAGTCCTATTTGAAAAAGCATGTTCTAAGCTATTGGATTTGGTGTTGAATTTTAATTGGAAAATTTTTTAAGATCTGGTGATTTTTTTTTATGTCAGAAGGGAGAGTACCACGTGCAAGGGCCCACTCATTTGACAAAATGCAATCTCAATTTGACGCTCTGGAGGCGAAAATGTTAAAAGCTATGGACAAAATGCAAATGGCAACGAAAAATGCAAATGGCAATACTTCCGGTTGGCATACAGTTAACTGTTATCGGAATGCCTGAACACTCAAATCTCGAACACCAGATTATTTAATACTGGAATATTGAAGAATTGATTCAAGGAAGGTAGCATAGTACATACTGAAGTGAGCTTTATGTGTTTTTATGTATTTTATATGTATTTTATGTATTTTATTGTATAATTATAATTATCAATGTATTATTAATGTATTTAAATTGATTTTGTTGGTTTTTATGTTGTAAGCCGTCCTGAGCCCACCTCGGTGGGGTAGGGCGGGATATAAATCGAATAAAATAAATAAAATAAAAATAAATAAAAAAGAATTTAAAAAGGAAGTTGGAGATCTCAGAAAAGATATTGAGGGCTTTAAAGATGAGGTTAAAAAAACAGAGTTAAAAAGGTAGAGGAAAAAGTGGATACACATGCCTCTATCTTGTTAACACTTCAAAAGAAGGTTACAATACATGATTGCAAGTTGATGGAAACACAAGTTCGTCTGAGAGGAGTACCTGAAAAGGAGGAGGCGGATTTGATGGGATATATGGTGAATACTATAACTGAATATCTAGATGAAGACCCTGACAAATTTAGAAGTATGTTGGATGGTGCCTACAGAGTCAACTCAGCATATGCAAAGAATAAAGGCCTGCCAAGAGACATTGTGATAAGACTAAGATCAAAAGATCTGGCAGGAAAAATTTTGAACAAAGGTTTCCAAAAAGCTTGGATCATAGAAGGGAGCAAAATTAAAATAATGAAAGAGCTACCAAGACAAGTGATCAATGACAGGAAGAAATACAAGAAGTTAACAGACCAGTTACGTGCAGAGGGCACAAGATATAGATGGATAATACCTGAAGGTCTTGGTTTTGAACAACATGGAAAAAGGATTACAATAAGGAGTGAACAAGAGATGTATAGCTTTTTTGAAGAGAACAAAGAGTCAGCATCATAATGGAGTACAAACTACTATCTTGGAATATAAATGGACTAAATTCACCACAGAAAAGAAGAACAACATTTCATTGGATTAAAAAACAAAAATGTAACATAATTTGTTTACAGGAAGTTCATATACAACAAAAAGGCTGTAAATTTTTGTGGAATAGAAATTTGGGGCTGGAATTTTTTTCATTAGCAGAACAAAAGAAAAGAGGGGTAGTCTTCTATACCAAAGAACAACTTGAACCAAAACTAATATTTAAAGATAAAGAAGGACAATATATCGCTGTAGAAGTGACAATTGAGGCGAAAAAACCGTTGTTACTAGGATTCTATGCGCCCAATGGAGCGAAAGATAAATTTTTTAAAGATATTAATTTGCAATTAGATGAAAAGACATATGATCAGATTTTGATGATGGGCGATTTTAATGGGACAATACAAAATAATATTGACAGATCAAGCCAAAAGAAGAATAACAAAGAAAGAAAATAATAATAATACTTTTTATTTATATCCCGCCCTCCCCGCCAGGGCAGGCTCAGGGCGGCTTACAACATAAAAATACAATATACATCAACAGTTATATTTATAAAATCATCATTAAAAACAATTTACAGGTTATATTAAAATTAACATTATGGTGCTATAAACATTAAATCTTCAGTAAGGTTCAGTAGCTAAAAACATTTCCAGCGGCACTTTCTTAGCTTGTCATTAGTTGAAGGCTATTTTGAAGAGGTAGGTCTTACAGGCCCTGCGGAATTGATCTAAACATCGCAGGGCCCGTACCTCCTCCGGGAGTTGATTCCACAGCAGTGGAGCAGCAATGGAGAGGCCCATCCTGGGTGGCCTTCAATCTGGCCTCCGTTGGCCCAGGGATATTCAGCTGGTTCCTTCCAGCTGACCTCAGCGCTCTCTGGGGCTCATACGGGGAGAGACGGTCCCTCAGGTAGGCAGGTCCTCGGCTATATAGGGCTTTAAAGGTAATAACCAGCACTTTGTAACGAACTTGGTATACCACTGGTAGCCAGTGCAGTCCACGCAGCCCCGGCTGTATGTGCTCCCATCTTGGGAGCCCCAACAGCAGCCTAGCCGCCGCGTTCTGCACCAGCTGCAGCCGCCAAGTTCGGCACAAGGGCAGCCCCATGTAGAGGGCATTGCAGTAATCCAGTTTCGAGGTGACCGTAGCATGGATCACCGTTGCTAGGTCCCGGCGCTCCAGGGAGGGGGCCAACTGCTTCGCCCGTCGAAGATGAAAAAACGCGGACTTGGCAGTGGCCACTATCTGTGCCTCCATTGATAATGAAGGCTCCAGAAGAACCCCCAAGCTCTTGACCCTATGGGCTGCTTTCAGCAGCACACCGTCAAAGACCAGCAAGGGGATTTCCCTTCCCAGGGCACCGCGGCCCAAGCAAAGGACCTCTGTCTTCGTTGGATTCAACTTCAGCCCGCTCAGCCTGAGCCAACCTGCCACGGCCTGCAGTGCTAGGTCCAGGTTTTCTGGGACGCAGTCAGGTCGGCCGTCCATTAGTAGATAGAGCTGGGTGTCAGCTGCATATTGATGGCACCCAAGCCCAAACCTCCGAGCAATCTGGGCAAGGGGGCGCATGTAGATGTTGAACAACATCGGAGAGAGAACTGCCCCTTGTGGCACCTCACACACTAGTGGGTGCCTCCGGGACAGCTCTCCCCCAATTGCCACCCTTTGTCCCCGTCCATCAAGGAAGGAGGAAAGCCACTGTAAGGCCAACCCCCTAATCCCTGCGTCGGCGATCCGGCGAGCCAGTAGCTGATGATCGACCGTGTCGAACGCGGCCAACTGGTCCAACAACATCAGCACCTCCACGCCGCCTCCATCCAGATGCCGCTGGAGGTCATCCACCAAGGCGACCAGCACTGTCTCCGTCCCATGGCCTGGACGAAAGCCGGACTGGTGGGAGTCTAAGGCGGAAGTGTCATCCAAAAAACTCTGCAACTGTAGCGCCACTGCCCTCTCAATAACCTTACCTAAAAATGGTAAGTTCGAGACCGGTCGGTAGTTCACCAATTCGGCCAGATCTGCTGTACTTTTTTTTAAGAGAGGGCGGACCATAGCCTCCTTCAGGGATGTTGGAAATTGCCCTTCCAAGAGGGATCTATTTATGATATCCCGTACAGGATATCTAAGCTCCCTCTGGCAAGATTTAATTAGCCAGGAGGGGCATGGGTCAAGATCGCAAGTTGTAGGGCGTACAGTTGAGAGAATTCCGTCGACTTCCCTAAGGCTAAGCGCTTCGAAGTGATCCAAGGTAACATCAGAAGACAGGCACGGAGCCCCGGGTTCTTGTACTGCATCCAATGTGGCAGGAAGGTCCTGGCGGAGCGACGAGATTTTATCTGCAAAAAAATTCGCAAAAGCCTCACAGCCTATTTCTAATTCTCTCATGTTTGGTCTGCCTTGAGGCAGAGTAGTCAAATTCTCAATTATCTTAAATAATTGTGCCGGGCGCGAATTTGCAGATGCAATCCTAGTTGCAAAGTAATCCTTCTTTGCGGCTTTGACTGCCATCTCATAAGACTTCATAAACGTTCTGTAGGATGTTCTCGTCGCTTTGTCACGAGTATGCCACCACCGCCTTTCTAGTCGTCTGAGTCCCTGTTTCAATTGGCGTAGCTCCAAGGTGTACCATGGAGCCAGCCTGTTTCGTGGGTGCAGAGGACACCGGGGTGCGATCTCGTTGATGGCCCTGGATAGCATGTCATGCTAGGTCTCTACCAGGTCATCAAGGGAATCGCTACGGGGCCAGGGGTCCCGCAGAGCCCTTTGGAACCGCTCAGGGTCCATCAGACTCTGCGGGCGAGCCAAAATAGGCTCGCCGCCCATACAGGGTTGAGGCGGCGCACCCACACAAGCCTTGAGGGCTAGGTGGTCCGACCATGGCACCGCTTCTGCTGCGATACCGTCCACCAGAATCCCGGACGCAAAGATCAAGTCTAACATGTGCCCGGCCTGATGCGAGGGGTTGGTAACAAATTGGGAGAGTCCCAGTGTCGCCATGGAAGACACTAGGTCCAGTGCCTGATTGGAGGCCATGTCATCCGCATGGATGTTAAAATCGCCCAAGACCATAAGCCTTGGGAACTCCAACGCCCAGCTTGCCACGGCCTCAATCAGGGCTGGTAAGGCGCTGGCTGGTGCGTTAGGCAGACGGTACACCAGCCAAATTGCCAATCCCTCCCCCACTTCCCATGTCAGACCGGCACATTCCAGGCCATCGATCAGTGGGGCCGGGAGAGCCCTGAAGAAGTAACCCTCCCGTATGATAGCACCACCCCGCCCGGTTGTCCGTGATTGGTGAAAGACCGAGTAACCTGGGGGCGCCATCTGGGAGAGAGCTACCGTCTCTCCATCCCGCACCCAGGTCTCGGTCACGCAAGCCAGGTCCATATCCTGCTTAAGCAGGTATTCCTTAAGGATTGAGGTCTTATTATTTATGAACCTGGCATTACATAACACCAATGACTAAGACGGGCTTTCCCTCTTTGCCCCACTACCTGCCACCATCGGGATGGGATGCAGACCGGAAGAGGGCCGAGCTCTGTTTTGTCTCTGCCTCCTTCCCATATAACTCTGTCTGCTCCCACCGTCATACCTTCCCCTCCCCATGAGCACTGGGATCCCTAGACCAGACATCCACTCTGTACCCGATCCTTCACCAATGTCAAGTTGGCTTGCTCCCCAGTTATCTTATCCAAACTTAACCTTCCTCCCTCACCCTCCTCTACTTCACAGTTCCAAATTGCCTGGTCCTTTATTAATTTAATCCATAGTTACTTAAGTTTAAGCCCCAACCCTAAGCCTCCTCAAATTGATTAGCTAAAAACTTTAATTCATCCATAGCATATTAATAAATATATCCCCCCCGGTTACAACCCCTCAAATTAATCTGCCAATAAATAAATAAATAGATAAACTCTCAAGCTAAGCAATTAATAATATCACTAATTAAATAACTAATTAAACAATATCTAATCTCTTAGTTGCCGGCAATATAAAATTATCTCAGTGGGGAGTGCGAGTCAAAGC
Organism: Heteronotia binoei; assembly: GCF_032191835.1. NCBI lineage: Eukaryota > Metazoa > Chordata > Lepidosauria > Squamata > Gekkonidae > Heteronotia > Heteronotia binoei. Next base: position 85,744,235 of record NC_083243.1, on the reverse strand, counting down.
TATCAGTTTGGGTAGTGATCCTGCAGTTCTTAAAGTGCTAGTTCCCCTAAATGTCCTCAGCTTCTGACTGGAGTTTCTGCTAGCGCAGTCTGTTGTCCAGAGCCCAGTATACTCCAGCGGCTCGGTGACTCAGGAGAGTTAAGACTTCCCCTGTATCCTCCCAGCAGCCCGGGTTGAGCCCTTGTGGGTCCTGATCGGAAGGGGTTCTGGCTCCGCTGTCGCCATATTCTTTCTTTGAGTTGGTTAAACAAGAAAATTTGGAGGATATTTGGAGAAAATTCAACCCTGAAGTAAGAGACTATACCTTCTTCTCAGCGAGACATAACTTTTTCTCTAGAATAGACATGTTATGGGGCTCCAAGAGTTTGGGCCTCATAACAAAAAAAATAGAGATTCTACCAAAGGTTTGGGCGGATCATAATCCAATATGCTGGTCTATAAAATTACAAAAGAAAACAAGTAGATGGAGAATTAATGAAGACTTGCTTCAAGATAAAGACATTGTGACATTTTTAGAAAAGGAAACTGCAGCTTTTTTCCAAATAAATGAAACTGATGATATGGAATTTCAAACAGTATGGGACACTTACAAAGCAGTGATGAGAGGACTATTAATTACATTGAACAATAAAGATAAGAGGGCCAAAGAAGAACAGCTGTTAGCATTACAAAATGAAATAAATAAAAAAGAAAGGGATTTGAAAAAAAAAGGCCAGGAAAAAAGAAGTTAATAAAAGAAATTACAATATTACAATCCCAAATCAAACATTTGTTGAACAAAGAACTAGAATGGAATTTAAAAAGTCTGAAACAGAAATCGTTTGAAAGTGCGAATAAACCTGGAAAATATTTGGCCTGGCAATTGAAGAAAAAGAAAGAAAATAAAACCATCAATAAAATTATGGTAAATGGAAAAGCAATAGTAGATCAAGAAGGAATCTAAAGAGAATTTTTTAAATATTATGCAAATTTATTTAAAGGTGTGAATATTAGGAAAGAAAAGATGGAAGAGTATCTACGTAATATCCAAGTGGCACCTTTGACTGAGTATATGAAAAAGATTTTAAATGACACAATAGAGAAAATTGAAATCGAAGCAGCAATAAAAGCAATGAAAGAAGGTAAAGCTCCTGGGCCAGACGGATTTACATCTAAATTTTACAAAACCCTTAAAGATGAGATGACACCCAAACTGATGAAATTGTTAAATACAATAAGAGAAAATGGGAAAATTCCAAATACTTGGAGGGAAGCTGTAATTTCTTTGATTCCTATAGAAGACAAAGATGCCACAAATGTAAAGAACTATAGACCAATTTCATTGCTGAATAATGACTATTTATTTATTTATTCTATAACTTATATCCCGCCCTTCCCACAAAGTGGCTCAGGGCGGCTCACAACAAACAATAAAATAGAATTCAAAATTATTACATTTAAAAGTTAAAACATTTAAAACCTAAAAACCTTAAAATTTTAACATTAAATCTATACCATATGAGTCACAGAAGTCTAATAAGCTACATTTATTTCCCAGTCAGGCGTAGGCTAACCAGAAGAGGGTTGTCTTACAGGCCCTGCGGAACTGAGCAAGGTCCCGCAGGGCCCTCACCTCTTCCGGCAGCTGGTTCCACCATGTAGGGGCCATTGTGGAAAAGGCCCTGTCTCTGGTTGTCTTGAGATGGACTTCCTTAGGCCCGGGGATGATGAGAAGGTTTTGAGTCTCAGACCTCAGGACTCTCTGGGGAGCGTGTGGGGAAAGACGGTTCTTCAGGTAGGCAGGTCCCAGGCCATATAGGGCTTTAAAGGTAATGACCAGCACCTTGTACCGGACTCGGTATGTTATTGGGAGCCAGTGCAGAGCCCAGAGACCCGGCCGAATGTGCCCCCACCTTGGGAGGCCCAATAACAGCCGGGCCGCAGCATTCTGCACCAGCTGCAATTTCCGGGTCCGGCACAGGGGCAGCCCCATGTAGAGGGCATTGCAGTAATCCAACCTCGAGGTGACCGTAGCGTGGATCACTGTTGCTAGGTCGTCGCGGTCCAGGAAGGGGGCCAACTGCCTTGCCCGTCTAAGATGAAAGAACGTGGACTTGGCAGTGGTTGCTATCTGGGCTTCCATCTTTAGGGACGGCTCCAGTAGCACCCCCAGGCTCTTGACCCTGTCCGCCGCCATCAGCGGCGCACCGTCAAAAGCTGGCAGAGGGATTCCCCCCCCCCCGGTCCTCGACGACCCAGACAAAGGACCTCTGTCTTCACAGGATTCAGTCTCAGTCCACTCAGTCTGAGCCACTCAGCCACGGCCTGTAATGCCCGATCCAGATTTTCTGGGGCGCAGACCGGTCAGCCGTCCATAAGTAGATAGAGCTGGGTGTCATCAGCATACTGGTGACACCCCAGCCCATACCCTCGGGCAATCTGGGCAAGAGGTCGCATATAGATGTTAAATAACATCGGGGAGAGAACCGCTCCCTGGGGCACTCCACAGTTAAGTGTGCGCCTCTGGGATAGCTCCCCCCCAGTCGCGACCCTTTGTCCCCGACCTTCAAGGAAAGAGGAAAGCCACTGCAAGGCCAGCCCCTGAATCCCCGACTACAAGATTTATACAAGAATTTTGGCAGAACGATTGAAGCAATATCTGATTAACTTCATAAAAAAAGACCAAGCCGGATTTCTTCCGAAAAGACAAATAAGAGACAATGTAAGAGCTATTATTAACATTGTGGAATACTATGAGAAGCATCCAGAAAAGGAAGCGGCCTTATTCTTTGTAGATGCAGAAAAAGCCTTTGATAATTTGAGTTGGGACTTTATGTTTGCGGTAATGGAAAAAATAAACTTAGGGGAACATTTTATAAAAATGACGAGAGCGATATATATGGAACAACAAGCAAAATTGTGTATAAATGCAGATCTTACCAAAGAATTGAAGGTAAGCAAAGGTACAAGACAAGGATGTCCGTTATCACCATTGTTGTTTATAATGACTCTTGAAATTTTATTACAGCAAATACAAAATGATAAAGAAATAGAAGGACTAAAAATCAGAGGATTCTCTTATAAATATAAAGCTTTTGCAGATGACATTGTGTTCATAATAGAGAATCTGATCCAAGTGTCACCATTGCTGTTAGCTAAGATAAAAGAATATGGAGAGTTAACAGGACTATATATAAATAAAGAGAAATCGAAATTTTTATGCAAAAATATGCAACCAAATAAAATCAAAGAATTGCAAAATGTGACAGGCTGTGAGGTCGCTACTAAAGTTAAATACCTTGGAATAGAGATAACCATGAAGAATATTGATTTATTCAAAAATAATTATGAAAAATTGTGGTGTAAGATGGACAAAGATTCGATGAAATGGAACAGACTTAACTTGTCCTTACGGGGCAGGATAGCTACAATTAAGATGAATATTTTGCCAAGAATAATGTATTTGTTCCAAACTATCCCAATTGTAAAAGATACCAAACAATTTAACAAATGGCAAAGGAAGATCTCTGATTTTGTATGGGCCGGAAAGAAACCAAGGATTAAGATGAAGATTTTAACAGATGCTAAAGAGAGAGGTGGTCTTCAACTCCCGGATTTAAGATTGTATCATGATGCGGTTTGTTTGACATGGATTAAAGATTGGATAATGCTGTTAGATAAAAAACCTTTATGGTTAGAAGCTCATGGGAATAAATTCGGCTAGCATGCGTATTTGTGTTATGGGAAGAATAAAATGGACGGTTTTTTCTCTCACCATTATATTAGAAACAGTTTACTAAACACTTGGATAAAATATAAGAAATATGGAGACGAGAGAAAACCGCTCTGGATAGTGCCAACAGAAGTAATAAAAATAGCAGCTGAATCCGATGAAGAAAGAGCGATGTCATATAATCAGCTGCTTAAGATTCAAGGAGATAAAATTGAATTAAAATCCTCAGAAGAGTTAAATAATAAGTACGATTGGTTTCAAATGTAACAAATTAAAAGCTTGATGGAAAATGATATTAAATCGGAGGGAATGAGACATGAGCAAACAGAACTGGAAAGGGTCCTGCTTGGAGATAATGAGAAATTAATATCAAAAGTATACAAATTATTATTGAAATTGTCTACAGAAGAAGAAGTAGTAAAGTCTCAAATGGTTAAATGGGCAATCAATGTGAATAGAGAAATACAAATGGATACGTGGGAGCACCTTTGGAAGAACTCGATGAAGATCTCAACTTGTCAGAGTATTAAAAAGAACTGTTTTAAGATGATGTACAGGTGGTATATGACTCTGAAAAAGCTGGCTAGGATGAGTAAGAAAATGTCGGATAGATGTTGGAAATGTAAAAAACATGAAGGTTCTTTCTTTCACATGTGGTGGACTTGTGAAAAAGTGAAAGAATTCTGGAAGATGATACAAGAAATCTCCAAAATTTTGGGTTATGACTTTAAAAAAACAGCAGAGACTTTCTTGCTTGGATTACAATTAGAAAAATTTCCAAAGGAAGACAGGACTTTAATTTGGTACTTGCTCTCAGCTGCTAGGACATTGTATGTGCAGCTGTGGAAGCGATGAAAAATACCAAAAAAATGGGATTGGATTGTGAAAGTTTTATCGTGGAGTGAGATGGACAAACTAACTAGATCTTTAAGAGACTATTATTTAGATATTTTCAAAAAGGAGTGGAAGAAATTTAAAGGATATATGGAGAAAGAGTGGAATGTAAAAAGACATTGGACAATTTTTTAGTATTAATGAGAAAAAAAAGAATATTGAACTTTGATGGATTAGTGGTACCGTTAGTATTGAACTTAAATCTATAACTTTGGGGAAGTCAAACATTGGAGGGAGGGGGGTTGAAATATTATATGGGTTAGTATAGAAAATTTATAATTAAGTTTTGTAACCATATGTTATCAATAAATTGTTAAAACACAGAAGGAGTCAAGTTGCACTTTTAAGACCAACTAAGTTATATTCAGAACGTAAGCTTTTGTGTGCTAAAAACACACTTCTTCAGAGGAGAATTCTGATATATTGAATCAGAATTCAATATATTCATACTTCCTGTCACTCTAGGAGTCCTGGAAGTGTTTATAGTCACACTGCTTCATTCTGGATTAATGAATTCAGAATTAATCAACTTCCTTTTTTTAACCTAGCAATTGCTAACCCATTTATATTTTCCCTTTGCAGTGTAGGGCTCAGCAAAATTCACAAGGATATCCAAAATATTCAGCATATGAGAGGTGATTGTCCATTTCCCCAGCATCTCAAACACTTAAAAAAAATAGAACAAAGCAAGAGTCAAGTTGCATCTTTAAGACCAACAAAGTTTTATTCAGAATATAAGCTTTCGTGTGCTGTAAGCACACTTCATCTGACAATACTATGGAATGGCAAGCAGTCCTAAATATAGAGAAAGTAGACAGTGAGTTAGTATGCAGAGTCATGGAAATATTTTTTAGCAGATTAAAAGAATCACAAGTTGGGATCTGGTGTTTGTTAGTGTTAACTAGTAAAATAGTAAATTCTGATGCTTTTGAAGTGAAAATCCATTTTTTAGCGGTTTTGTCTTTTGAAATTGAAATTAATAAAAGTATTAGCCTAGTTTCAATAAATATATTAATACTGAAAGTATTTGTCAATAAATATAATGAAATGATTAACAAAAACAGATGCAAACATGGAACATTTAAATGCTCATAGTCTTTAACAATCTTGTCTTGTATGTCTCAGTTTATTTTCAATATAGCGCATAAAGCATAACAGCTTGTTGGATTTATCTTATATGTATCTTGCTACAAAGAATGAACACCTATCTACTTCAGTAAGGACAAAGCTTTAACTTGTTAACTTTATTCAGTTGTAATTATAGATTTTTTGTAATTCTCTCTCTCTCTCTCTCTCTAATAAACTGCAGTTTATTATGCGGAGTGCAGGAAGGCATTCTCTCAAAGGTGTGGGTAAGATCCAAGTCTGTAGGACAGTGGTGCTAACTAAGCAAGAATGATGTGTTATTAAAGGTACAAAATGCAGAGAATTAAGATAAGGTGTTGGTAGAAAGAGAATTTCTCTGTAGAAGTCTGAGACAGAGCTGGTCAAAAGCTTAGTGGGGGAGTAGAAGCATTGAGGGAAGTATCAGATGATGGAAAGCTGTCATGCTGCCAGAGCTGAAGGCAAATCAAAATCAAGGTCAAAAATAAATTTGAGAAAGGGGCTGTGGACATTATAGATAGCAGTACATAGATCCAGAGCCTCCTGCACTGGAGGCTGAGGAAAAGTTGTTTTCAGGCAGATGCTTTCTATATACCTTTATGTCAAGAGTATATTTTTAGCTTATTTGGTAGCCAGCCATTGGAAACTGAAAATGGTAACCACACATTGTTAGTTCTGATAGGATTTATACAATCAAGGAAAAGAAAAAGGAGACACTGATAAACATTAGGAGCCTCTTTTTCAAAATCCACCATGGTTAAAACTAGCAGCTGCAAAACAGAATGGCTGTAATGAAGTAATGTTTATCTTTTGAAACTCTTACTAGTCTAGTAAATAAACAGATTCCTATACCTTTCTTATGCTAAATGTTTCAGTGATAATGTTCTGCAACTCCTAGTTAAAATACAGCACCTACTTTTTCCTGAAAGACTCTTGACTTAATTATCAGACATCTTGTTTTCATGGCTAGACATTTAGTTTCCATAACAATGCAAGCCTTCTTTAGCTGCAAGAGTTTTGGGGTTGTTTTTTTAAGCCAGAAATGCTATGAATGATGCAACTTGAGTTTAATTCTAATGAGAACTACCTTTTTAAAGATAACCTTTATTTCCAGCAGCCTACTTGATTCAGTTGCATGTCTTGAAATGCAATAGTGATACATAGGTTGAACTAATCTGTTGGATCCCAGTGGGCAGCCATGTTGGTCTGAAGCAATAGAACAAAGCAGTAGACAAGTTCACATTTAAGACCAACTAAGTTTTATTCAGAATGTAAGCTTTTGTATGCTCTTAAGCAGACTTCATCAGACAAGATGGGAATGGAAGCAGCAATTCTTAATATAAATGGGCAGTGTAGACTCATGAGAATGTTTTTAGCAGATTAAAAGAATCACAAATAGGCATCTGTGTTTGTTAGTATTAGGACAAAGCAGGGCTGAAAAAACACTGGAGGGTGATAAAAAGCAGACTGCTGTTGTAGTTTTTAATGGAAGTAATGTGATGTTGTGAGCCGCCCTGAGTCCGCTTGTGGAGAGGGCGGGATATAAGCTTAACATAATAAATAAATAAATAGGTGCGAAGTGCCATAAATCTAGGTAACATTCTGGCTTTGTTAGTTTAAATAGAGGACGTGGTTTTTCAAGAGATTATAACATCCATTATAGTTTGCCATTAGAAAAAAAGGAAGACATTAAAATACAGTGGAGGATGGGTTGCTATATGCAATAAGACAAACAGCCAATATCCCCCATTTGAGTATGTCAATACAAAAAAACCAAAAAACCCCCCAAATATTCTGCTGTACTGTTCTAAAAGACAAATAATATAAATCAGCCATTAGAAAAACAGGGTGCATTAAAGTATAGTGGAAGGTGGGTTAGTATATGTAATGAGACAAACAGCCCACATCCCTCATTTGAGCATGTCGACACAACCCCCCCCCCCCCATTATTCTGATACACTGTTCTAAAAGAGAAATACATTGGAACACTGTGGATGCACAGCTATACTCAGTGAGAGCTGGTTTAGCATATGTAATGAGATAAAAAACCAATATCCCTGTTCAGTCCTGGGGAGGTGTTTGTTCCAAATTTCATGACAATTTGTAATGCAGCAATTTCTTTCTCCATTCTGTTCTTGAAGTTCAAGTCTTATTATCACTTCTTAAAGTACCACTCCTGATACACTTGGTATTCCAAGTGTATCAGGAGAAAAAGGCTTAGCGATATTGATGTGTGCTTTGCATTTTTCAAATGGCCATAGCACAGTTTCAGCACAGTGTTGTTTGCCCGGGTACCTGGCATTGCTGTGACTTCACATTTTGAATTATAGTCTTTGTGACACGTAAAAAACAAAACAAAAGACAAAAGCCTACCAACCCAGCATATTTCTCATTGCCAAAAATACTAATAATGTGATATTAATGCTTCTTGTGGTTGTGTTTATATAAATTTCAATCCTAAGATACCAGGACTTAATAGGTTTCTAAGGGATCTAAGCCCAAATAAATAAATTTTCATACTTAACAAAGGTGCCTTCATCTTTCATTTGATGTTTGGCCTTAATGAATGATCATCTCTTCAGAATATTCATAATGGTGCCTGAAAGGGTGTCTTTATTGTGCTTTTCTTTCCGCCTTAAGCAATGAAAGTGAACCTCTAGAAATATCTTCATATAAAGAGTATATTACAGTTGGATGAATCAGGACATGATACTACAGAACATGTTATTAAAATTCAGTCACTGTGAGGGCAAAGTCCATGGAATGAAGAGTAAGACTGTAGAACTGTAATGTGTACATTTTAATTCACTGCTCTGTAGCAGCTTCTGTGACATTCCACTGGTCATTCCAGACATTAGACTGGTGATACTAAATAGCCACACAGCATGTCCATGGCAATCATATCTGTATAGGGTTGCCAAGTCCAATTCAAGAAATATCCGGGGACTTTGGGGGTGGAGCCAGGAGACATTGGGGGCGGAGCCAGGAACAAGGGTATGACAAGCATAATTGAACTCCAAGATGGACAATTATGCCGCTGATGGACCTCTGCTCCATATTTTTATCCAATTCCCTCTTAAAGCTGGTGATAAGTCCTCAAGTGACATGTGGATCCACCCCCCAATGCAAATCTGCACTTCGCCATGGTCCTGCATCTGGCTGAAATCCCAAAGGCTTTGATGACCAACCCTTTCCTATTGGCAGCTCTTTACCCAAAGGCGGGGGGGGGGGACCTGCAATTTGCGGACGCTAAACCGGGGAAGCCAAAGCCCAGCGACTGGCGCCCTAGAAAAAGGCTGATGTTTCCCCAGGAGCAGGCATTGCTAAGCGGCGGGCGAGCGGAAAAGGCCGGCACGTTGAAGGGAGCCAGGCCTGGGAGTGGGAGGGAAGCTGAGGAGAAGCTGCCGGCGATTCCGGCCGGGCGAAAGCAGGCAGGCGCGTGTGAGCGGCAGAAGCGAGGAGGGAGGTGCCAGCGGAAGAGCCGAGCGAAGAGCCCTCGAGCCGATCCGGCCTGTCTGGAGCGCCCGCCAGCACGAGAGGGAACGGGGCAGGGAGAAAAGTTGGGTCCTCTCGGCCTCCCTTTGGGCACCGCCGGGGGCTCCTTCTCCTCTTCCTCAGCCAGGCCCTCTCCCCTCGCTCCCTCCTTCCCCACCTCGTCACGTGATCCCCCCCTTCCCTGTCACCGCTCAGCGCCCGCTCTGCCGGGGGTTTCCTGAAGTGGCTCTGCTGCAGCCCCTGGTAGGAAGCGAGGGCGCAGGGGGTGGTGATGCGGCTGGAGCCGTCGACGCCTGCGGAGTGGCTGCGGGCACCAAGGCGGTGAGCGCGGCCAGCAGCAACGGAGCAGGGGCTTCCCCCTCTGGTCAGCTGACTTGGCGGTGGCGCGGGAAGCAGTTCCCCCCACCCCCGCTTCCAAATGTTTGGAGAGCGGGGGAGGGGCTGCAAATCGGGGGGGGTCCCCCACCAGGGCGGGGGGGGGGTTGGGAAGCCTATATCTGTAGGGGTTCTGGTGGATGAGTCTATGTGAACATTTGCAATTGGTGGGATAGGGCATGCTACTCTTAAATGTTAGCTCATTAAAAATTATTTGTAAGCAAAATACTTAAAATGGAAAGAGATTCTTACTATCCCTTCTTAAGAACTCGAATAAGACATGAAGGGAACATTTAACATTTATTTTTTAACATCCAGCCTGATAAGAGTTCTGGAGAACTGAAAACTGGCATACTGTTTCATGTCATACTGGCTTGCAAGCCCTGAAGTGAGGGGCTGGAGGCTGGCTACAGGGACTTGCTGTGTTTCAGGAATAGTGGGATGAGACAGCCCTGTATGTTTGGAGAGATTCTGGTAATGAAAAGAGTTACATTATAGTTATATATTATTGTTTGCTTATGTTGGGGTAATGCACAGGGCATGCAGTAGTTACATGGCTCTTTTGGGGTAATGCACAGGGCATGCAGTAGTTACATTGTTGAGAATTGCAAATGTAGCTCTCTGCAATCCTCAGAGTAAGTGTCACTGATTTAGACTTAGGGCTATAGCAAAATGATATTGAAAGTTCTGACAAGTTTGTACACTCACAGAAGTTTCCTCTCTTCCCTCATATGCTCTGACAGTCTGGTGAGAATGAGCAGAAATTAGCAGGATGTCATCAGAATGGAAATTCTTACTGTTTTATTGTTTGTTCTTAAACTAATTTTAATGTTTTTTGCCTTTTACCTGAGGTACATGGCTCAGAACCCAGCCTTGGTTGGGATTATTTATTTCTGTGAATTTATATTCTGCCCTTTCCCATAAAGGCTCAGGATGGGGCAATTAATCAGATCTAATAAATAACAAAAAAATCTTTATTAGTAATAATAATGGTATTGTTTTTCTCCAGGTTATACATTTCATGTGTGGATGTTGATGCAGAAGTCTATGAATTTGTCAAGATGCCATGAAACTATAGTAGGTGTTGTTCTTTCCCAATCTCTTCTCAAGCTATACTTGCCAGCTACACATGAAATCATTCAACTGCATTCACCGTCCATTATGAATTGCATGCTGTGATACTGGAGTGAACTGTATCTTTTTATTACAATACTTATTTATATGTTTTAGTTGGGTTTAATTTAAATCTGAGCATCTGAAGTGAAATCTGGATTTATCAGCCAACTGCAGGGTTGATTAATTTCACCTTCTGTGAAATGGCACATTGCTTAGGCAGTTCGCTTGAAATGCAAATCTCCTTTTTTATTTTTAGCAAACAATTAATCCCTTACAGGGGAATGTGGGTGTAATTGTCAAAGCTAGCAAAGGACTGCTATTAAACCAACTGCCACAGCAGGTGTTGGGTGGAATCTCCTTCATCTCTCATTAGCTAGGAAGTGTTGCTTTCATATTGCAAAGATGTAGAATAAAGTCTCAATAAGAAGTTGTTTCATGTATGCTTCCTGTCCTTCTCTATCAACTTGATTGTTTGGAAGATGTTCCGCTCTACATTCAGATACTGCATTTTATTGTTTCCTCAAAATCTTGTGAGTTGCTCTCTTAATTCCAGTTCAGAGTTCTCCTTCTCCCCCAATGCATGGCAAATACCATCTGTGAGTAAAATAGGGGCAATTTATTTTGACCCAGGTGGCTTGGAAAAGTGTTTGGAATTCTTTCAATAGAAGGCCTCTTGGGATATATGATATTCTTTATTTTCCTGGAGTAGACACTATCTTGCATGCTGTATTGTTTCCCATGCATTTGTAACTGATTTACTTAGCTCAGATGTTCACTTGCTTGCTTACATGTTGCCTGTGGTTGTACAGGCTATGTTTAGAAATGTATTGCTGTTTTACTGGTTTTGTATTTTGGGTCAAAATATGAAACTTCAACAGAAAAGGCTATCCCAGTAATAAGACTACTCAACTTACTGAAATTCTAAAGGACAATGAATGTAGTTTAGCACTCTTTTCTTTTTAGCATAATTAAGGGTCTTGACATGTTTGGGAGGCTCTGCTACTACCAGTGACTTTGCCTCTTTGGATAACACTTCTACCCACCAGTTTTTACACTAGGACTCCCCCTTTTCTCCAAGCAGTATTGTTGACATATTTGTTTAAAAATCAGAGGTGATACGCAGACAAAAGGAGGCAAGACACAAACTAGGTAAGTTTACAAATAATACAGTTTACTTGAAAACATTAGGGACGGGTATTTGGGATAAAAGAAAACAAAAGATGCATTCTATCTTGCTAACTACATCCTAATTCCTACACAGCTGAATCTGCAATGGAGGTTCTTGTTGCTTCTTCTTGCCAGTATATAGAGCTTACATAGAAGATCAAAGCAATCTTACAAACAAGGTGCTAACTGACAGATAGTAAGGTTATAGGTCAACACTTCATTCTTGGTTTTCCCAGGCATACTACAGACATTTCTAATTGGACACAAAACTACATAATGTCATCTTCTGTTTACTAACAACTAACAATATTAGTTTACCCCTGAAATGTAAGCAACCTGCATTTTTCCAACAAGTTCTTGTGTGACTTCAGAAAGGCTGGGTTGTGGTCTCAAGTTTAGAGTGAGAGACAACTATGTAGAAAGTGATATGGGATTGCTCTGTGCTTTACATGCTTCTTCCTCAACAGGGGGGTGGCAGACTGCAGTAGGTGCCTGCTTTTGTGCCTAACCTCATTTGTGACAATTTAAGATTGCCCTTATAAGTGTGAATCCACACTTGAGATGGAAGCGGAGGGGGGAAGTGACCTGCTTCTCTCAGGTCAACTCTAGTTTTCAAGCCATAGAATTGTATTGTGCCTGCCATGTAAACATTTTATTCATAGACATGCATCTTTGACTTCAACATTCTAACACGATACAGGTTAAGAGCAATAGTAAGTTTGGTCTACCTTCTACCCTAGAAAAGACAGGGGAAGAGAGAAAAGCTCATTCTGGGCTAGGGTGTAATAGTGGTTACAATCATTAGGGTTTGTAGAATCTTTCGGGATCAAGTGCCGTGTTCTACTGGAGAAAGTTTTCCTTCCAGACGTTTCGTTCTCAGCTGCGGAGAACATCCTCAGTGGCGTTGCAGCCGGAGCAGGCGCTCTGACCTTCTTGGCTGCTGTGCATTGAGTGGGGCCAGAGCTGCTGGAGAGCTGCTATTTCTAGGCTGGAGGGGGTGTGATGAAAGGGCAATTGGTTTGTGGATGTGCCCATTGTTTGGTGGGGCTTCCTGGAAGGGTAGTGATAAGGAAACTGGCTGTTGAATGTGACCATTGTTCTGTGTTAATTGCTGGGAGGGTTGGAAGGGGTTTGAAGATAAGGAAGATGGTTGTTGACTGTGCTGATTGTTCTGTGGAATTTGCTGGTTGTTCTGAGACTTTCTGCAATTTATAGTCTGTAGGGTGTTTTGCAGAGCTGGGTACCAAGATTGGTGGATGAAAATGCCTTCTTCCTTTCTGTTAAAATTGTGCTGGTGTTTGTAAATCTCAATAGCTTCTCTGTTCAGGCGGGTATGATAAAGTGAGACCGTAGAAAGGACTTCAGTTCTTTCAAAGTGGATGACGTGGTCTCCTTCTTGAAGTGCATGTTCAGCTACAGCTGATTTTTCTGGCTGAAACAAGTGACAGTGTCTCTTGTGTTCGGTGAGACGGGTGTTGATACTGCGTTGGGTAGTGCCAATGTAGACTGCACCACAGGAGCAGGGTATTTTGTAGACTCCAGGGGTTGAAAGTGGATCTCTCATATCTTTGGCTGAGCGCAGCATGTGGCGGATCTGTTGTGTGGGCTTGAAGACTGTGTCAACATTATGGAGTTTGAGAATTTTGCCAATGCGGTCGGTGACAGATTTTATGTAAGGCAGGAAGGCTGTACCCACATTTGTATGTGGCTCGGGATTTGGTGTGGATGGTGTCCTGGGATGGAGGGCTCTTCTAATTTCTTGCTGGGAGTATCCATTGGCCTGCAGTGACTGTTTGAGGTGGTGTAGTTCCTGTTGGAGTTGGCTTGGTTCACAGATGTGTGAAGCACGGTGAATGAGGGTTTTTATAACTGTGCGTTTTTGGTGAGGATGATGATTGGAATTCTTATTTAGATAGCGATCGGTGTGTGTGGGTTTCCTGAATACAGTGTGGCCGAGTTTTCCATCATCTTTCCTGGTAATGAGGACGTCAAGAAAGGCAAGTTGACCATTGTTTTCTTGCTCCACGGTGAACTGGTTACAATGTTTGAGCTGTATTATGTAGTCTGAGCTGGTATGACCAGGTTTGAATCTCTGCTGTTTTGCCATGGAAGCTGGCTGGGTGACCTGGGCCTGTCATAAGCTCTCAGCCTAACATAACTTACAAGATGGTTGTTGGTGAGAATAAGGCAGAGGAGGAGAGAATGCTGTGAAAAGCTGATTTGGGTCCAAATTGGGGAGAAAAGCATGGTTTAATGCCTTAGAAAAATTAAAGAAACTTGTGAATTTATTTTCCTGAGGGCCAGCTAGCCTGAATTCCAGTCTTGTGTCTCAACATGAGTGCTGAAAAGCCAGGGAGAGGGATGGTGCTCCTCCTCTTCCTACTTCTGACTGTGCCAAAATTAGATTTTGGAGCCTTTCTTACACTTCTCATGTTTTTAGAATTCAGGTGTAATCTCCAAAAATATTTCAGGCTATCCCAAAATTCCCTTTAACAACTGTCCAATAACTCCCAACTTCAAATTGCTCCACAGCCCAAGGGGTGGCCCCTGAAGTACTTCTAGCCATTCCAATGTAGCTGTCAACCTTGCTTAGATTAATAGTACACAGAGTCTGGTTCCAAGTGGTATGGACACCGTTCATGTTGATGTTTGTTATGATGGGTGTGCAGTGGAGGCTAAGCCCAATGATCCTAAGAAAGCCTTTCAGCCCTCTTAACATACCATTCTTCCTATTTTCTGAAGCATTCTGCTTAAGAGTTGACGCTGCTCTTTCCCTAACTGAACAAGTCAGTGATGTCTATGTGATGTCTAATTTATTTTAAGGTTTCATCTTTATTGGGCCTGTTGGTACTGTAACAGTCTTGAACTTAGGAAATCAGCGTCTTCTCTATTTCCTGTAGTGTTTATTGGTTACAGATTTCTGGTTTGTACCTGTCGTCAAGAATGTTTGAAATTACCTTTTCGGTGCTTTGTTGGGGGTTGCTGCTTTGGAAATTCTTATCTAGGAGACTGGAGGGCTAGAGGTCTCCAACAGCTAGTTGTCTTTTCTGTAAACCTACCTCTTTTTTGAGCTACAGACAATCTCATACCTTCTGGAATGGCACTGGAGATAACAATGAATCTCTAACATCTAAGTACCCAGTTGGTTATTTGCTTGGACAAAAACACAGTTTCAGATTTGGGAGCAATAAAGCATAAATGCATTAAAAACTGTAAGCATACCTAGCTTCATATTCTGTTTAAAGCTTTCGAAGTCAGTTTTTCAGTTCCTCCAGTAAAACTCAGAGAATTAATGATATGTGACATGGGACCAAATCCTCCTTTCTGCTTGGCAGAATGGTAGGTAATAACCTAGTCTAATTTGATAATTATGCCATTAAAATTTCTTGTGCTACATTTTGGTCTAGAGTATATAAACTAGGGAACAAAGCACATGTGTAATATGGCAGTTGAGGGCATATGCATGACAAAATAGCTACATTTCCATTTCAGCTGTGGGGAATGAATCCCTTCTCTGTTTCAGCTTTTAAATGCAAAAGTGGCTTTAAAAATACTTGTATGCATCTTTATTTTTTATTTTTTATTTATTTGTTATTTATATTCCGCCCTTCCCACCAGGTGGCTCAGGGCGGCTTACAAACATCTTCTGTGTTTGATGTGCTAAGTGCATATTTGGCAACCTGTATTGGGCTAAAAATGTGGTGCAAGAGATAATTCTCAGGTATGCTGAGCAAGTCCTGCTTTTGTATACACTGATATGGAAGACATATATCAATATGTATTTAAATATAGATACGTACAACTTAGGGCTGTGGGTACCTGCTCTTAAATTAACTGAGTTTGTGAACCCTGATACTTGCAGGGGTAAAGCACAACAGATGTTACACTGTAATGTAATTATTTATTTTTGTGTTTTTTATTTGGGCACATTAATCTGCTTTTCACCACTCAGTGTACACTCAAAGCAGTTTACAATGTCAAAAACAACTGAAAACTGTTGATACCACACACTCACAAACATGAAGAGGCAGAGCAGGTAATAGTTCATGCACAAATTGGGCCAGTTCATGATTCATGAACCAGGGTTTGGAGAATCGTGTCTCCCACAATCTCCCCCCTGTCTTTCATCCCTCCCCTAGCCAACCACTCCTGGCAGGCCAGCTGGGGAAACGAAGAAAGATCAGGGAGAGGTCTTCCCATGGACTCTGCTAAGGCTCTGCTGGACTGCCCAGTTTCTACCAGGTAAACCAGCTGAGCCCGCAGAACAGCTGATCCTGCGGGGAGAGGTCTCCCTGCAGGCTCATCTGGGGCTCAGAGGGAAGGCAGCCTGAACTGCCTTCCCTCCTGGGATTGGCTTCCACAGGCCCCAGAGAATGGGATTCAAGTTTAAACCTCTTCTCGCTAGACACATGCTGTAGCCATGGCACAATCTCTCCATTGTATCATGTGGGCCCATAGAATACAAGGGAGAGCACATGGGCTGGAGAGGGGAGGGGGTAGCATTTAAATGCCTCCCCCTCCCTCCCCCAGCCATAATGAACCAATGAACCACAAATCCGTTCAAGGAAAATGGTGGTTAAGTTGGTTCATGCAATGAAATGAACCAGAATGAAACAGCATTTCCCCGGATCATACCCATCCCTAGTTCTGACCCTTGATGGTAACTGGTTCTCACCAAGCAAGCAGCTGGTCACAATTTAAAAGGGAGGCTTTTGCATACTTGAGGGTAGCATTGGCTTCATTAACTGTTTGACTGATGGGAAATAATAGGTGATCAGTTTGCCAGCATTTGTACATTCTGCTTTGCAAAATCCGCTCCAGCTGAATAATTTTCCTTTCTACATGCAAATGCCAAGGAAGATTAGTGCTGTCTTTCATTTGCCACATTAATTGCAATTTGAAACTAGTTTTGAGGTATATCTGCTGCCACTTATATATGTTTGTTACTGCCTGTGTTACAGCAAGTCTCTACAAGTTACATTCAGATTGAGTACATCGTTATTTAACTGAAGGCATAAATTATCACAAAGTTTGTATGATTTACTTTTGAACATATAGATTCTGGGCCAAAGAGCAAACCTCAACAGTGTAGGCTTATAAAAGAATCAAACAAGTTTTGTGTATCCTGGTATTTCTAGATTTATCATGGATACAACTAAAAGCAGTAAGGCATTGCATCGATTGAGGTTAATGGCCATTCCCTTAGCAAGAATGGAATTTTGTTTTAGTGCTGATGTTATAGAACCCTCATTGCATTAGAAAGAGCTGACAGAAGCAGTCTTAAACTATTGCTTAAATTTCTTTTTCAGAGAGCTTTTAGTATCCCATGTGAATAGCTCCTGTTTTTTAATCCATTAAATTACTAGAATTTTACTCAGTAAATTCAGCTTCATGCTTAAGTGCTGGCAGTGAAAAGTGATACATTTAACATTGCTTTTCATGTTTCAGTTGGGGTGCTTTCATAGATTGTTACAAACCTGTGATTCAGGTTGTACCAACCAGCAACATGGTGTTTTATTTTATGCAAATTTTAACAAAATTTGGGGTAAAGTCCATCTCCTCTTACAGGCCAGCTCCCAATTGGTCTCTGACCACTCAGAACAGCTCTGTACAGTGTACAGATGCAGATGTTGTAAGCCGAAATGCCCTCAAAATGAGGTTGGGGAATTATTATGTGGGCACTTGGCTCACTAGGGATCTTTTACCAATGTATACCAGATACACGTCCAGAAAGTAATGCTTAAAATAATAGGGACCCTAATTAAGTAAAACAATTATAATTTATTAGGAAAATATAGGCTTCCATACAAGATAAAATACTTATCAAAACACACATTCAGTCCTAGGAAACATAGATAGAGAGATAGGGGAACACATGGGTAGAGGAACAGGGTGATATTTACCTATCGTAGTCTTCAAGGAAGGCTCCAATGGCGACAAGCGAGGAAGTGGGAGGAGGGACCCGAAACTGATCAGGAATCGGGGATGGATCTATGCAGCGAAAGTTGGGATACTGATAGAAGCACACATGTGGGGAGCTGGGTCAGAGCTTAAATAGACTACCTTGGACCCTCAGGGGATGGGCGGTACGGGGGAGGAGAAAGGGGAGGCTCTGCAGTGACCATAAGGGCTGGACTACTGCAGTAGCCAATAGAAAGTGCATTGGTGACACCTAATTGGGTGCTTGCTCTTGACCAATGGACTTGCCTGGATCCTGGATACCTGAGAGAACTTTCAGATTGAAACGGACCAGGGGGAGGCTCCAAAGTGACAGTTGGAAAGAAGAATAGATGTGACTACTGGGTGGGGAACACTCAAGATTAGGGAACTTATCTGAAAGGGTGACAATAGAGAGTCAGATTGTGGCCTAGGTAACACCCAGTTTGTACAAAGGAACTTGGCTCTAGCTGAAGATGGTCTTCCTCTTCTTTAGTCTTCTTCCTGGCACCAGTCTTTGTCCTGAGTTCTGTTGGACAAAGGCTTGAGTGGTCTGGCAGGATCCACGCCTAAGATATGCTTGATTGCCTTATGCAGAAGTTGAAGCAGCTGTTGGATATGGAGTCAGGAAAACAAGATGGATTCTGGTGGTGTTAGCCTTTGGTTCATGGAAACAGGCTGGAAACTGTTTGCCTGTACAGTTCATGGTGGCGTGGCTTCTTCCACTGCAGCGGCCAAGACTGGGCACACAAGGAGCAGCTGGAAGCTCGTCTGTGGTTCTGGCTAACACCCATCCAAAGATGTAGAATGCTGCTGCAAAGCTGAGGCTTATAGTATCCACATAAGCCTTAGAAACTGTGGGCAAAGTCCACTTCTTAGAGCAGATGTGTGCAAGTCAAAACTCCAGGCACCCTGGCACCCATACTGATGATCACGATGTCCATGTGTATGAAAAGTAGGGGGCTTTTCCTTATAATGTGGTGGGACGGTGTTTGCTGCCACCACTACCACAGAATAGACTTTAAAATTAGCTTCTGCCTGTATCTTCTCAGGTTCATCCCAAGACTTCATCCACTACCTCTCTAGCTGTCTACAATCTCATACTGGGGAAGGCAATGGCAAACCACCCCATAAAAAGTCTGCTATGAAAATATTATGATGCGATGTCACCCCAGAGTTGGAAATAACTGGTGCTTGCACAGGGGACTACCTTTACCTTTTAGCCCTTGAGTAAACCCAGGGGCAACTTGGGCTCTAACACTTGAGGGAAGGTGCCTGAGAACAATCATGTCAACTGCCCAGATAATTTTCCTCATTCCAGAAGTCAACCAGGGCATCAGCAAAAGCACCAGCCCGTCAACAGGAAAATCTCTTGGAGCTATCAGAAAGCCATTAAGTGTCATCTGGCTCTGGGAGCATATGTTCTCTGCTGGCCTGGTCAGTGGGTCGGTCTGCACTTCCGGGTATAGGCTCCTCCTCCTCATCACAGGGTCAGTTCTTCCAATCAATCTGGGGGGGAGTGCCCTATCCCTCACGAGTTCTCCAGTTCGTTCCGGCCCTGCAAGCAGCAGGACGGCTTTCTTCATTTGCTTCAAGAAAGCGTAGAGATCTGGAGTGGATTGCTTGGAACGAAGCACATAGCCAGGAGCATCGGGGTCTGCCCCAACAACACCGGCACAAGGGCAGCGCGCCACGCATACTCGCAAGTAGACCCACTCAGACAGAAGGTGGCAAAGCCCTGTTGTGGTCCATTCCCTTGTTATCGCAACAGGAGCAGAGCGCCGGAGTCGGCACAAGGAGCCAAATCAACCCTGAAGCTGCGTCACGGTAAGCCACTCCGCAGCAGGAAGTGCCCCTGGCGGTCGAGAGTCCTGGGAGCCTCTTCAGGGAAGGGGTAGGCAGGAGCCTTCAGGACGACCGCAGGAAGGGAAGAAGAGTGACGGAGTGCCCTAGTGGTTAACTGGGGGCTTGGTGAAGGCCTTCTCTTAGTTTGCCTTCCCTGTTAGCCGTTTCCGCCTTTCTGAATGTTGCCTCTACTTTCACTTTTGTTTTAGTGCAACATTGAGGCAACAAAATGGTGTCCAGCTACAAGAGCAACTCTCCCAATGAATTTGAGTTACCTCTTCTGTCAGGTTCCTTAGCCTCTCAAAAGGCACAAGACCCCCAAAACCCTGATCTGTCTGGGGATGATGCAAAGGCAAATCTGCTTCAATGGCTCAAGCAAAAAATGTTAAAAGAACTGGGATAGGACCTTGTACAGCAATTAGGTTCCTCTGTAGCTTCTGCCTTGAAGAAGAAAGAGGAGAAGAGAAAGAGGGGCAGGGACCCCAGCCCCACTGGCTCTTATGAGCGACAGCCTAAGCGTCCAAACCTGGGATTAGATTCCCCCATGCCTAGTTCTGGAGAGGAGCCCTCTGATAAGGAGGACGGGGAACTTTCAGAGGAGGAGGAAGAGCAAGCTGCTGGGGTTCAGTCCAGACTCTTTCCCCTTGAATACTATTCAAAATTGCTTCCTAAGATGCTAAGAACCCTTAACTTTGTGGCCACCCCTAAAAAACAGGAAGACTTGGATCCTGATCTCCCTACAGGTTCAGAAGATACGATGTCTAAGTTGAGCTACCCTCAAACTGGGGTTCCCTTGCCAGCAGCCTTTTTTGCCATGGTTAAAGCAGAATGGGAACACCCAGCCAAACCCAGATCCATTCAGCAGATGTTCTCTAAACTCTATTCCTCGGGCCACCAAGAGATTAAAACTGCCAGTGGTAGATGATCCTCTAACTAGTCTGATTTCCAATTCGGTCCTACCTATGGACGCAGATGGTCTACCTAAGGACCCATGTGATAGAAGAATAGAGCAGGCCCTGTGTAAGGAATTTGAGGTGTCAGCCTGGGCCATTAAGGCCTCCACAACGACCTCCTTATTCGCTACAGCAATGTGTACCTGGGCCAATAATTTGGCTTCAGTGGATAGTGGAGCTCCTAAAGAGTTTAAGAACAAGTTTAAAAAGATTGCCCTATCTGCTGCCTTCGTGGCAGATGGTTCCCTAGATACTATGCAACAGGTGGCTAGAGCCATGGCCTGTGGGGTGGCGGCTAGGTGCAACATTTGGCTTCGTAATTGGGATGTGGATGCCGCGGCTCAGACATGAGTGGCGGCGGTTCCATTTATGGGCTCTTTGTTGTTTGGGGAGGGCCTAGATAGGTATCTCATTGAGAATAGGGACAAAAAGAAGGTCCTTCCTTCTAAGGGTAAGGATGTAAAGCAGAAGAAGTCTTTCTCTTCCTTCCGAGAGTCCAAGAAATCCATTAGACCCAGGCTTCTTTCGCTCCTTCAGAGGGAAGTGGCAGCAGAAGGGACAGGATTCCAAACCCTTCTATTCAGGAAAGTCAGACCAAGGTTCCAAGAACCCTACCAAAAAAGGAGGGTCACAATGACTATGCCAACAGCATGGGGAGAATCGGGGGGTGGGGGGTAACTCACTCAGTTCGCAAATGCCTGGCATTGGTGCATGCAAGAGTTATGGGTGTTGGAGACCGTGAGCAAAGGTTATGCCATCAAGTTCCTTTCCCTTCCTCCCGGTCATTTTCATTGGGTTTCGCGGAAACGGGATGTGACCTCTCACAAAGCAATGCTGGCTGCCATTCAACATTTGATGGACATCGGTGCGGTGGAATCAGTCCCGACCTCTCAAAAGGGTCTGGGGGTTTACTCTGTGATCTTCCTAATACCAAAGAAAAATGGAGACTTCAGAACCATTTTGGATCTGAAATGGCTCAACAAGTTTGTACAGACAAGACACTTCAAGATGGAGTCCTTGCGGTCGGTGTTGCTAGCCATTCAACCACAGGACTTTCTGGCATCCTTGGATCTATCTGAGGCTTATTTGCATATCCCCATTCGGGAATCCCACAGAATGTTTCTAAGCTTCTCCTATGGGGGGAAGCACTTCCAATATCGAGCTTTGCCATTCAGTCTAAAATCCTCACCTCGGGTCTTCACGAAGGTTCTGGTGACACTGGTGGCAGAGTTGAGACTGGAGGGTGTGGCTCTATTTCCTTACCTCAACGACGTCCTGGTGAAGGCGGGGTCGTACCAGCAGTGTCTGGAAGACACTCAACAGACCATGTCGATGTTGCAGCATCATGGCTTTGTAATAAATGTGAAGAGCACCCTGGTTCCCACAGAGAGGTTGGTGCATCTGGGGGTGCAGACAGACACGACCATAGACAGAGTCTTCTTAACAGTAGAGAGGAGGGTGAAGCTCTGTTCTTTGTTGAGAGAAATGACTCAACAGCAAAGGGTACAGATAATGTCCCTGGCAAAGTTGCTGGGGCCGATGATCTCATGTCAGGATCTGATGTTTTGTGCCAGGTTTCACACTCGCCCCCTCCAGCTGTTCCTCAGACCTTTCCAGGAGGTTATAAGGAACAAGCTGCACAAATTTGTGACTCTTCCACTGGAGCTTGTAGAGCAATTACAGTGGTGGTCTTGCAGGGGCATCCTCTCCATGAACCGCAGAGGGTGTGCATGACCATGGATGCCAACCTGTTGGGCTGGGGGGCTCATTCACAAGGGCACATGATTCAGGGTCAATGGAGCCCCTGCGAAGCACGGCGCAGCATCAGTTTTCTGGAGCTCAGAGCGATTCACCTGGGGCTGGTAGGTCTACAGAACATTTTGATAGGTTGTCATGTACTGGTCAAGATGGACAACTTGATGGCCAAAGCGTATGTGAATCGCCAAGGGGGGACTCGGGTGAAGTCACTACATGCCGAGGCAAAGCTACTATTCAAATGGGCAGAAACCAACCTGCGGTCAATCAAGAAAAAGAAGAAGAAGATATTGGATTTATATCCCGCCCTCCACTTCAAAGAGTCTCAGAGCGGCTCACAATCTCCTTTACCTTCCTCCCCCACAACCGACACCCTGTGAGGTGGGTGGGGCTGGAGAGGGCTCTCACAGCAGCTGCCCTTTCAAGGACAACCTCTGCCAGAGCTATGGCTGACCCAAGGCCATGCCAGTAGGTGCAAGTGGAGGAGTGGGGAATCAAACCCGGTTCTCCCAGATAAGAGTCCTCACACTTAACCACTACACCAAACTGGCTCATGTGCTAGGGAAGGACAATACGTTAGCGGATTGGCTCAGCAGATGCTTCCTCGACCAGATGGAATGGATGCTTCACAGAGAGATCTTCAGGCAGATAGTGGACAGATATGGTCCAGTAACAGTGGACCTGTTTGCCACAGCAGAGAATTGACAAGTGGAAAGGTTTTTTTCCAAAAGCAGGGACGCAGAGGCAGAAGGGACCGATGCTCTCATAGGTGAGTGGCCCTCAGGGCTTCTGTATGCCTTCCCACCCACTCTGTTACTGCCCAGGGTGCTTCAAAGTGTGATGGACCTAAGGGCGGAGATAGTCTTAATTGCTCCCTTCTGGCCAAGACGAGCTTGGTTCCAAGAGCTGATGAGGCTGTCGGTACTGCCTCCTTGGCAGCTGCCAAGGAGGGACAACCTATTGACTCAGGGCAGCACGTCGCATCCACAGCCGGAACTGTTAAAATTAACACCTTGGAGGTTGAGTGGTCTCAGCTAGAAGGTCTAGGTTATTCCAGACAGGCGGTGGACACAATGCTAGCGTCTTGTAAAAGTTCCACCAATAGAGTGTATAACAACACTTGGAAGGTGTTTGCTTCTTGGTCTACCCAGAAGGGGCGGGATCCGTTGAAAGTGAATGTTCAAGGTGTGTTAAGGTTCATTTCAGCCATTCAGGGGGTTCGAAGACGTAAGTCTCTGTCCTTACACCCACATATTAGAAGGTTTCTGAGGGGTACCTCACTCCTTAAGCCACCCCCAGTACATAGATTTCCTTCATAGAAATTAAATGTGGTGTTGAATGCCTTGTGCAGACGGCCCTTTGACCCCATGGCCTCGTGTGGGCTTAACGAACTGACACTAAAGTCTCTCTTTCTGGTAGGGATCACTAAGACACGCAGAGTGTCAGAGTTGCAGGCCCTTTCGGTCGATAAGGAGCTCTGTACCTTCCATAACGACAAAGTGGTGCTTAGACCGGAACCAACCTTCATTCCGTAGGTCAACTCTATTTTTCATAGATCTCAGGAGCTAGTGCTTCCTAATTTTTGTCCTAACCCCAAGTCACCTAGGGAAAGGGAGTTGCACTGCTTAGATGTTAAGAGGGCGTTTAGTTTCTATATTGAGTGTACTAAGGAGTGGAGGAAATCTGATGTGTTGTTTGTCTCTTTCAGTAAAGCATCTATGGGGTAACAGGTTTCCACTTCCTCTCTGAGTAGGTGGTTGAGGGAGTGTATTACTTTAACTTACAACTTTCAGGGCCTGATTCCTCTGCCCGGGATTAAGGCGCACTCTTTAAGAAGAGCTGCCACGTCTGCAGTGTATAGGTCCTTTCCTTCTTTGGAAGCCGTGTGTAAAGCAGCGACATGGAAATCGGTGCATACTTTCACTAAACACCATAAGATAGATAAGTGGGCATCAGCAGAAGCAGCCTTTGCGAGGCATGTGCTTTAATATGCACTCTAAACAGGGAAGCTGTTCCCTCCCTGGGGCATATAGCTTTGGTATGTCCCGGAAGTATAGACCGGCCCACTGACCAGGCTACCGGAGAACGGAAGATTTGTATCACTTACCATGAAGCTTCCTTCTCGGTGGACTGGCAGTGGGTCGGTCCGGCCCGCCCATAGGTGGTTGAGTGGCTTCCTGGGTTTTGGACTTGCATTCTGGAGCTTACTCCTTCATGCAGGGTAAGTTTACTGTTCTGTGATCTGTAAGGCTACTGTTCAATGAGCCATTCTGTATGGTAAAGTTGAGAGTAATAAAGTTCTTTCTCTCTGTACACTCGATGGTGGAGTATGTGTAACGGGTAGGAGGTGGGAGTTATTTCCTATAGGGGGAGTTGCGGCTTGGAAACAACTGAAGAGCTTTTGATGGATAGGCCACTCCCCCACAGATCGATTGGAAGAACTCATCCTGTGATGAGAAGGAGGAGCCTATACCCAGAAGTGTGGACCGACCCACTGCCAGTCCACCGAGAAGGAAGCTTCATGGTAAGTGATACAAATCTTCCATTTTTAATATATCCCCCACCCCTGCAGAGTCTTGGTATCCCCCAAAGTCTAAACCCAAGCAAATAGTGATCTGTCCACAACAAGGGAACCATTGGCCATTCTTCCACCCTCAACTAATTTTCCCTCTCTCTTGAACAAAATACCAACATGAAGAGTGTAACCTGCATAATGTGGACTATATGCATAATCTTGATTTTCTTGGAACTCTCTCTGGCTTTTAGTATTGTTCTAAACAAATCTGCATGCTGTTTGATACCTCAGCGGAACCATGTGAAGGAGGTGAACATTATTATTTCCTTTTATAATGTGAAATGCCTTATACCACATCAGAACATTGCTTCATTTAGCCCAGAAGCACTCCAGGGTTCCAGACAGAGAAACGTCTTTTCCAAGACCTTCTGCTTAAAATCTTTAATTTGGAGATGCTAATGATTAAACCTTGGGTCCTTCTACATACCAAGTATATGCTTTGGTACCATGGCTTAGACAAGGGGCATCAAACTCATTTGTTATGAGGACTGGGTCTGACATAAATGAGACCTTGTTGTGCCAGGCCGTGTCAGGTAGGGCTGGGCCATGTCAGGCCAGGCCATGTGTATGCCTATTTAAGATTAGGTAGCAGAAATATAAACTTTATAAAGGACACAAACACAATTAAATACTTTTTTTAAAAAAAAGTAAAACATGCTTGAAACATTAGCACTTGGTCTTAAAGGTGCTTTCTTTGTATCTCTCCTGTGCAATCCAGGGAATTGGGCAAAGGAAGCTCTGGCTCTTTCCTTCCTCCCCCAGGGGAGGAGCCTCAGCCAATAGAAGGAAGAGAGGCATGGCTCAATAACTCTGCTGTGTCGTTCGAGATAGACTGGAAAAACAAGCTCTGCCTCCCCCCCTTCCTCCCCAAGGGAGGAGCCTCAGCCAATGGAGAAAATAGAGTTTTTGCTCTGTAGCTCCCATGTGATTGAGCAACCCTTGAAAAGCAAGCTATTATGCAGAAGGAAGCAAGAGATAGGGAGAAGGAAGCAGGTGACAGCCAGTTGCTCAGGGACCTGCTAGGAGCCTCCAGGGGCCTGTTAGGAGCCCTCCAGGGGCCAGTTATGAGCCTGAATTGACCCCTGGGCTGCATGTTTGACACCCCTGGCTTAGATGCTTAATGTGCTGCAGTATGCCCACTGAGCTGGGATTTGACTCCAGCTCTCCTATATAAAAGCATGGATCATCCCACCAATGCATCTCCCAGTCCTCCTCTATTTTCTGCTGCGATTCAGAACAATAATAATGGCAACAGCATTTCCATTGTTTCTGGAAAGTGCTAGGAGTTGGGTGAGGACAGCACTAGGGTTATAATTGCTCTCAGAATAAAGTGTACAGCAAGCAGTCCTCTCTGCCCAACTGGAAAGGAAGATTTAAATGCCAGACATCATTCTGGGAAATCCTAAACATATGAAGCTGCTTTATACTGCATCAAACCATTGGCTCATTAGCATTATCTACTTACTTTGGCCGCGCATCAGGGTCTTATGTGGAGGCCTTTCACATGACCTGTTACTTGATATTTCGACCCGATATAGTGGGGGTGATTGAACCTGGGGCCTTCTGCATGCCAAAAAAGTTCTGCTATGGAACCATGGTCCATTCCAGTCTTCAGGTTGGAGGATGTCTGTAACGTATAAAAATGATTTCCCAGGTGTATTTCTGCATGCAATCCCTGCAGCCCATCTGGTCTGACTGTCCATCAAGAACGATGGAGAAGAGTCAGTGTCACGGGCTGGGGCCAGGCCAGGCGATGTCCAGGGCCAGTCCAAGGCCTGCAGCTGGGTAGCAAGGAGGGTCCAAAGCGCCAAAACTGAATCACAGTCCAGGTATCGTAGGTCAGAGGTTCAGAAGCCGAAGTCAGGGGGTCCAGAAGCCGAAGTCAGAAGCCGAAGTGGATGCTAGAACGTCAGGTAAGTAACTAGTTGCTTCCACAAAGCCTTCTCTCAAAGCCCACAGCTATATAGCCCTCTGCTGTCTGTTGCCCATTTGGGCTAATTGCTGACTCAGAGGGCAGCCAGGATCCTGCTGAGACTCAAGCACCCTCACTCCTAGAAGGGCCAGAATCCTTTCAAAACTCAGGGCTCAGGGAGCGTCTTGCTCGTGAGCGTGCCTCCCTCCTCCGATCCCTGAGGTCCTGACGAAGGCGGTCACGCACACGAGCCACCCGAGAGGGCGAGGCAGGGGGGCTTGGATCTTCTCCAGCAGGAGGCAGGGGCACTGGTGCAGGTGGCAGGGGCACAGTTTCCTCTGCAGGCTCGGCTTCTTCTGCAGGGCCCCCAGCACCCATGACACTATCCCCCCCCAGGGCCCCCCTCCGTCAAAGGGCCTGGGAGGTCGAGGTGGTCGGTGTGGAATTGCTGCACCAAGTCCGGAGCATGAAGGTTGTCCACGGGCTCCCAAGACTGGTCTTCCGGGCCGTATCCCTCCCAGTCCACAAGGTACTGGAGGCCTCCATGATGGTACCAGGAGTCCAGGATTTGCCGCACCTCATATTCTTCTTCATCATCCACCAGCACCGGTGGTGGTGGCGGTGGGGAAGGAGGCCGAGCTGGGTCAGGGGGTGCAGCCGGGACAAGGAGGGAGCGATGGAACACAGGGTGAATGCGGAGGTGGGGTGGCAACTGGAGCCTGAAGACGACGGGGTTGGGTCCAATGAACCGCGCATCCAGCTTGTGAGACCGACCAGGCCGGCGCAGGTAGCGAGTTGCGAGCCACACATGATCCCCCGGCTGCACTGGAGGGCCCTCTTGCCTCTTCCGGTCCGCAGCCAGTTTATATGCCTCCTTGGCCCGCTGTAGCTGCTCTCGGAGCAAGTCTTGGCTGGCACGGAGTTCTTGCAGGTAGGCATCAATGGCGGGGACATTCGTGGGTGGCAGGATTGCTGGGAAGAACCGAGGGTGGTACCCGTAGGTTGCAGCAAACAGGGTCATTTGGGTGGATGAATGTTGTACGCAAACTCTGCTAGGGGCACCAGGGTGGTCCAGTCATCCTGCTGATGACAGGTGTAACAACGGAGATATTGCTCTAGCGTGGCATTGGTGCACTCCGTCTGACCATCCGTCTGTGGGTGGTAGGCCGAGGACAGGTGCACTTGAGTACCCAGGCTAGAATGGAGGGCTTGCCAGAACCGAGAGGAGAACTGGGGGCCCCGGTCTGAGATTAGGTGGGCTGGGAGTCCGTGCAGACTAAAGATGTGTTGCAGGTAGAGCTGGGCCGTCTCCTGAGCTGTGGGAAGTTTTGGGCACGGAATGAAGTGGGCCATCTTTGTAAACAGGTCGACGACCACTAAGATACAAGTCTGACCCTTGGATCGCGGAAGTTCTGTGATGAAGTCCATCGAGATGGTATCCCAGGGTCCTGAGGGTGTGGGCAAGGGCTGTAACAATCCTGGGGGTTTGGCTGGGATGTCTTTGGCCCGTCGGCAGACGTCACAGGAATTGACATAACGGGCAACATCGGAGCAAACTCATGGCCACGAGAATTCCCGTGTCAGCAAGTGGGTGGTCTTATGCTGTCCAAAATGCCCAGTGGGTAACGCGTCATGGGTCAGGCGTAGCACTTCTGCCCGCAAGGGCCCGGGCGGCACATAGAGGCGTTCGCGGTGTAGCAAGAGGCTGCCTCGAGTCGTGAACTCGCCTGTTGAGCCATCTTGGAGTGCCTGGAGGTGTTGCTGGACCCAGGGATCATTGGCCTGGCTAGCACGAATGTCCTCCACGAGTGCTGGTGAAGTGGAGGTGGCTGCAAACACTGAGGGCGGCAGGATGGGAGCAGCAGGCGCGGTCTCAGTTGAAGCAGGGGCGTATTCCGGTTTCCACGAGAGCGCATTGGCTTTCCGGTTCTAAGTATGGGGGATGTAGGTGATCCTGAAGTCGAAGCGGGAGAAGAATAGGGACCACCGGATCTGGCGCTGGTTGAGACGGCAGGTGGTCTGGAGATGCTCCAAGTTCCGGTGGTCGGTGAGCACTTGGACAGGGTGGCGAGCCCCTTCAAGGTAATGTCTCCAAACCTCAAAAGTTGCCTTGATCGCGAGCAACTCCCTCTCCCAGATGGTATAGTTCCTCTCTGCAGCAGTGAGCTGGCGCGAGTAATAGGCGCAGGGCTGGAGTGGCTGGGACGGCTCCTCGCGCTGGGACAGCACTGCTCCTAGGGCCACGTTGGAGGCATCAGCTTCCACCGTAAAGGGAAGCTGGGGGTCGGGGTATCTCAGGAGTGGCCCAGTGGCGAAGCGGGTCTTCAGGGTGGAGAAGGCGTTATCGGCCTCTGGGGACCAGTGGAAGGGTTCTTTGGGGCGGAGTAGTTGAGTCAGGGGCGTGGTCAGGGATGCATAGGCCGGAATGAATTGCCGATAGTAGTTGGCGAAACCAAGGAACCGCTGCAGGTCCTTGCGATTCTGAGGAGCCTGCCAGGTCAGGACCGCTTCCACTTTTCTGGGGTCCATGAGTATTCTCTGCGGTGACACAATGTGACCAAGGAACTCGATGGAACGCAGGTCAAATTCGCACTTCTCCAGCTTGGCGTAGAGGCCGTGGGCTCGTAGGCGCTGCAGGACCTGGCGAACTTGCTCAGTGTGCTGGGCAGGATTGCGGGAGTAAATCAGGTTGTCATCCAGGTATATGATCGCGAAGCGGTCGAGCAGGTCCCGGAATACATCATTCATGAACCTCTGGAAGACAGCGGGGGCGTTGGTCAGTTTGAAGGGCATCACCAGGTGCTCGTACTGCCCGTATCGGTTCCCAAACGCGGTCTTCCACTCGTCTCCGGGCCGTATGCGCACCAAATTGTACGCTCCACGGAGGTCCAGCTTGGTGTAGATTTGGGCCCCCTTTAAGCGATCCAAGAGTTCAGGGATCAGTGGTAGAGGGTACCGGTCGCGGATGGTGATCTTGTTCAGGGCCCGGTAGTCATTGCACTGCCGGAGCTCCCCACTTTTCTTCTTCACGAAGAGGACTGGGGCAGACAGGGGAGAGGTTGAGGGTCAGATGAATCCGCGTTTCAGGTTCTTGTCGAGGAAGTCTCGCAGAGCTGCCAGCTCAGGCTCCGACATTGGGTACAGACGCCCCACCGGGAGTGGTGCCCCAGGTACCAAATCAATGGCACAGTCATAGGGCCGGTGAGGGGGAAGCTGATCAGCTCCTGTCTCTTCAAAGACGTCGGCAAAATCCGCATACTTCTGAGGGAGCTGAGGACCACCACTCGGGATGCCGGCTGCTAGAGTGGTGGGAGGAGTCAGATGGGGGCATGGGTCTCGGAAGCGTAGTTCCTGCTGGGCCCAGTCCACAGTGGGGTTGTGCAGCTTCAGCCAGGAAAGGCCTAGAATCAGCGGGAAGCAAGGCATGCGGGCGACATCAAACTGCAGCTGTTCTTTGTGCTGCTGGACGTGGAAGGTGATGGGACAGGTCTCCTGGGTGACGGGGCCAGAACGGAGGAGGCGCCCATCAATAGCCTCCACCAGCGTCGGAATCTCTTTTGTCTGCACTGGGATCTGGTGCTGCTTTACAAAGGCGGCATCTACAAAACAGTGGGCCGCTCCCGAGTCCAGCATGGCATACACGAACAGCCAGCGTCCATCGGGCAGACGGAGTTTGACTGGTAGCAGGAATGGGCCCGGGGTATCAGCCTGCTGTTCGGAGGACCCAGCTAGTCGCCCCAGGCTGGAGGGTCCACTTACGCCTGGGGCTGCCCTTTTGGTGGCGGTGGCAACCAAGGTCCGGGTATCCGACGCTTAGCAGGGCAGCCAGAGGCATAGTGGCCTGCCGTGTCACAGTAGTGGCACAGATTCTGCGTGCGGCGTCTGGCCTTTTCTTCTGGAGTCAGGCGGGGTCGAGCAGCTCCAAGCTGCATAGGCTCACCCTCGTCTCTGGTACTAGCTGGGGATGGAAGAGGAGCCGAGTGGCACAGCGCAGAAAGCTGGCACCCTCTGGTCTTGGCTTGGCGGCGACTTTCCAGGCGGCCATCAATGCGGAGGCAGAGGGTGATAAGTCCTTGGAGCGTGGGTGGCTGCTCCACCCTGGCCAGTTCGTCCAGGACTTCCTCCGCCAACCCTTCAGTAAACTGGTCTATCTGGGCAGCCTCATTCCACGCCAAGTCTTGGGCCAGAAGCTTGAATTCGGTGGCGTACTGAGCCACTGAGGATTTGCCTTGTTTCAGGGCCCTGATTTTCCGGTTGGCTGTAGCTGCTTGGACTGGGTTTGAGAAGGCAGCAGACAGGTGGGCCTCAAACCCCTGGTAATCAGTCAGCAGGGGAGAGGACTCAACCAGTAGGGGTGTGGCCCACTTGGCCGCCTGCCCCTTTAACAGACTGATGATGAAACACACCTTTGTTTTGTCATTGGGAAAGTCCCGTGCTCTTAGCTCGAAGTACAGCCGACACTGCGCCAGGAAAGCAGGAAATTCTTCCACAGCACCCCAAATCTGTCAGGTGGGGGAACTGGGCACTTGGCTGGAGCACTGGCCGCAGGTTGTTGCTGCAAGTGCACTACTGCCTGTGTCAGCTGCTGTACCTGGCCTTGGAGAGCAGCCAGTAGTCCTGCAGTTACACTTGTTTCAGCATCCATCCTGTGGAATGGGTGTTTGTGATGGTGGAAGCAATCTGTCACGGGCTGGGGCCGGGCCAGGCGAGGTCCAGGGCCAGTCCAAGGTCTGCAGCTGGGTAGCAAGGAGGGTCCAAAGCGCCAAAACTGAATCACAGTCCAGGTATCGTAGGTCAGAGGTTCAGAAGCCGAAGTCAGGGGGTCCAGAAGTCAATGCCAGAGTTAGGGGTTCCAGAAGCCGAAGTCAGAAGCCGAAGTGGATGCTAGAACGTCAGGTAAGTGACTAGTTGCTTCCACAAAGCCTTCTCTCAAAGCCCACAGCTATATAGCCCTCTGCTGTCTGTTGCCCATTTGGGCTAATTGCTGACTCAGAGGGCAGCCAGGATCCTGCTGAGACTCAAGCACCCTCACTCCTAGAAGGGCCAGAATCCTTTCAAAACTCAGGGAGCGTCTTGCTCGTGAGCGTGCCTCCCTCCTCCGATCCCTGAGGTCCTGACGAAGGCGGTCACGCACATGAGCCACCCGAGAGGGTGAGGCAGGGGGGCTTGGATCTTCTCCAGCAGGAGGCAGGGGCACTGGTGCAGGTGGCAGGGGCACAGTTTCCTCTGCAGGCTCGGCTTCTTCTGCAGGGCCCCCAGCACCCATGACAGTCAGTACCTATCTTTGAATATAGCCATAATACATGCTTGATATAACTTTCTCCAGGAACCAATCAAGAAAGCTTTACAAAAGATAGATCTCCCTTACTTTCAGGCTACAGATAACCAAGTGGGCTATTACCAGTTTTTTATTGGCCAGTAACATTTGTGGATTTCTTTCTGAGTAAGAGTTAAGTAGATTTTTATAGAATTGCTACTGGCATAATTTTATATAATGAATTGCAATCAAAAATACTTTTGAAGGCTGATTAAAGCTGTTGAGAAACAGACGTATGCAGAGAAACAGACATACGCCTACATATCTGCTGTAGGTAATTTGCTTGTGAGGATTTTGTATTGGAATCTAAATCAAGTTGATTGTGCAATGCATGTATCTTAGAAAGTGGGCATTCATAACTTGAAACATATGTGCATATTTTCCATTACTGACCATAATTAGTAAAGCACATAGTTTTGAAGCAAAGATCCAATACAGGATGCTTCCCACCTACTCAGTGCTGTTGCTAACTGCTTCCTGGTTAAAGAAAAGTTGTAGTCAGTACTTGTGATCACCTTTGTCTTCAGGTACTATCAGTTTCTGTCCAAAAGAAAATTTTGTGGTGGTTTTAGAGCTGTCTGGATAGATTGATTTGATTAGTCACCCAGGACTTCTGCTGCCCACAAACACAGCAAGCCAAGAGGAATGGAAGTATTGGGCACCCTGATGACATGTGTCAGTAGCTAGAAGTTGTCAAGGAGGTTGAGGCCTACTATAGCAAGGAGCAGTTTCTTGTGTCATATTCACCTAGTGGGCTGGGAAAGGGGAGGTAGAAAGGCCTAACATTTGCTTTCAACACCTGCCTGAACTGAAGTCCCACAGATGTGTTAGGTTAGGTTTGGTTTATTTGATTTATATTCCGCCCTCCCCGCCAAAGCAGGCTCAGGGCAGTTCACAGTTCACAGTAAAACAACAATAAAACGTTGAGTTAAACATTAAGTTAAAAAAATTCAGTTGCTAATTTCAATACAATATAAAGATGGCATTCAGTGGTCCTAAAATATCCATTCAGTTCTAATATCCTCGGTGATGACTGTCATTTCCGTTGAATGCTAGTTGTAATAGCATAGTTTTGCAGGCCTTGGAGAACTGGGCAAGGTCCCGCAAGGCTCTGACATCCTCTCGGAGTTGGTTCCACCAATAAGGGACAGCAATTGAAAAGGCTCTCTCGTGTCGTTTTGAGGCTTGCCTCCCTCGGCCCAAAGCTGCACTTCTAATTTTCAGTAACATTACATGCTCCATTGTCCCTAGTATCTGAGGGAGAGCATGCTAGTTTCAATAATACTAGGTATACAAAGAGAGTTTTTTAAATGAGGGAGCATTCAATCATTAAATTCTCCCACCCATCCATGCGCCATTAGAACTGACACAAACCAGCACAGCCAGCATGATGTTGTTCAGTGTGTATCTTCTTGTAGCTAACATTGTGTGATTGAAAGCAAGGCTTTTTTTGAGCAGGAACACAGTTCCGACTGGCTTGGTGTCAGGGGGTATGGCCTAATATGTAAATGAATGCCTGCTGGGCTTTTTCTACAAAAAAGGCCTATGTCAAACAGCGGTGACATCAGGGTGTGTGGCCTAATATGCAAATGAGTTCCTGTACTATAGAAAGTCACATAGTGAGGATGGGATATCTCTGAGAGATGTTGCAAGCCAAATTGCCCTCAAAAGACGTTGGGGATTTAGTCTGGTGGGCAAAGATGGCCAACTTAAGCGGGGTCATAAACCTGTGTATACAGGAGGTGAACTCCAAGAATTTCTTTTTTAAATAATGAGGATAATTTAGGTAAACTATAATTGGTTTTGCTAGAAAATTATTCAAAAATACAAGAAAATAAAATCACTCATCAATCTCACAGTTTCTAAGAAAAATAGAAAGGAAAGTTACATAGAGAAACGTATAAGGGAAAGACATACAGGGCTTATACTTTACTTATCTTAAAGACTGCAAAAGGAATGGTCCAGTAGTGAAAATAATAATGGGAGGGAGAGCCAGAGATGACCAGCATCACTAGCCATAATAGGACCCGATTAGGTAATTGGCGATGGCTCAGACAGCAAAGTGGAGGTACTGTAAGAGACACACCTGAGTGGTCAAGCACATGGCTTTTTTTTTCTATTAAAACAATTTTATTGGTAACATATGGTAATAAACCTATATCTTACATCTTTAAAAACTTATTTTATCTACCCCATATATTACTTTCTACACACCCCTCCCCCCGTTACTTGACCCCCCGCCAGTGTTATTTACTTAAAAAGCAAATATTTAAAGGTACCCTTAACTATTAAAACAAAAAATTATATTCTTCTTCTTTTTAAAACTTAATCATTATCAAAAAATGTCAAATGTCCTTTTATTTTCCATTCTTTTTCTACATATCTTCTAAACTTTTTCCACTCTGTCTTAAAAACTTCCAAATCATAGTCTCTTAATATTCTTGTTAATTTGTCCATTTCACTCCATGTCATAACTTTTATAATCCAATCCCATTTCTCTGGTATTTTTTCTTGCTTCCACAACTGCGCATACAATGTCCTAGCAGCTGAGAGCAAGTACCAGATTAAAGTTCTGTCTTCTTTTGGAAATTTTTCTATTTGTAATCCCAACAAAAAAGTCTCTGCAACTTTATTAAACTCATATCCCAAGATCTTAGAAATCTCTTGCTAAATCATCTGCCAAAACATTTCAGCTCTTTCACAAGTCCACCACATATGGTAGAAAGAGCCTTCATGCTTTTTACATTTCCAGCATCTGTCTGGCATCTTGTCATTCATCTTTGCCAATTTTTTAGGAGTCATATACCATCTATACATCATCTTAAAACAGTTTTCTTTAATACTTTGACATGTTGAAAGTTTCATAGAGTTCTTCCACAAATATTCCCAAGTTTCCATCTGTATTTCTTTATTTACATTAATTGCCCATTTAATCATTTGAGATTTCACTACTTCATCCTCTGTAGACCATTGTAGAAGTAATTTATATACTTTTGAAATTAATTTATCATTGTCTCCAAGCAGAACTTTTTCCATTTCTGTTTGCTCTTTCCTTATTCCTTCAGTTTTAATATCATTCTCCACCAAGCTCTTTATTTGTTGCATTTGAAACCAATAATATTTATGATTCAACTCTTCAGCAGTTTTTAGTTCTATTTTGCCACTTTGTATTTTTCATAATTGATTATATGACAACCACTTTTCTTCGCCTATCTCAGCTGTTATTTTTATTACTTCAGCTGGCACTATCCATAACAGTCTTCTCTCATCTCCATATTTCTTGTATTTCATCCATTTATTTAACAAATTATTGCTTATATAATGGTGAGAGAAAAAACTGTCCATCTTCTTTTTTCCATAATACAAATAAGCGTGCCAGCCAAATTTATTTCTGTGACCTTCCAGCACTAAAAGTTTTTTTATTTAACAACGTTATCCATTCTTTCATTCACGCTAAACAAACTGCTTCCTGATATAATTTTAAATTCGGTAGTTGAAACCCACCTCTCTCTTTTGCATCTGTCAAAATTTTCATTTTAATCCTTGGTTTCTTCCCAGCCCACACAAATTCTGAGATTTTCCTTCGCCATTTATCAAATTGTTTGCCATCCTTCACAATAGGAATAGTTTGAAACAAATACATTATTCTTGGTAAGATATTCATTTTAATTGCAGCTATTCTACCCAACAATGACAAATTAAGCTTGTTCCATTTTAGCATGGCTTCATCCATTTTACTCCATAACTTCTCATAATGATTTTTAAACAGATCAATATTCTTCATTGTTATCACCACCCCTAGGTACTTTACCTTGGAAGTGACTTCACAGCCCGTTCGTCTCTGTAATTCTTGTTGCTTGTTCATCTGCATATTTTTACACAGAATTTTTGATTTTTCTCTATTAATACAAAGTCCTGCCAACTCCCCATATTCTTGTATTTTAGCTAACACCAAAGCTGTAACTTGTATGGGGTTTTCGTTTATAAACATTATATCATCAGCAAAGCTCTGTATTTGTAAATAAATCCTTTTATTCTTAAACCTTCTATAGCTTTTTCTTCTTGGATCTGCATCAGTAATATTTCAAGAGTCATTATAAACAACAGTGGTGAAAGCGGACAGCCTTGTCTAGTACCTTTGGCAATTTTCATACCTTCTGTAAGATCTGCATTTATACACAACTTTGCACTTTGTTCAGAGTATATTGCTTTTATCATTCTTATAAAACTTTCTCCCAGCTCCATTTTTTCCATTACTGCAAACATAAAATCCCAATTTAAATTGTCAAATCCTTTCTCTGCATCTGCAAAGAATAATGCTACTTCTTTTTCTGGATGTCTTTTATAATATTCTACAATATTTACAACAGTTCTAATATTTTCTGTTATTTGTCTTTTGATCTTCCTTTATAAAATTTATCAAATATTGTTTAAGCTGCTCTGCCAAGATTTTTGTAAATATTTTATAGTCATTATTTAATAGTGAAATTGGCCTATAATTTTTTACATTTGTGACATCTCTATCTTCCTTAGGTATCAACGAAATAACAGCTTTTTTTCCATGTGTTTGGTACATTCCCTTTTATTCTTATCGTATTCATCAACTTCTGCAGTCTTGGTATTAATTCATCTTTAAAGGTTTTAAAATATTTAGCTGTATATCCATCTGGCCCAGGTGCTTTTTCATTTTTCATTGCATTAATTGCTGCTTCAATTTCTATTTTTTTCAACTGGATCATTCAAAACTTTTCACATATTTTCAGTTAAGGGCTCTATTTTTATCTTTTGTAAATACTCATCCATCTTCTCTTTCTTTATTTTAACACCTTTAAACAATTTGGCATAGTACTTAAAGAATTTTCTTTTTATTCCCTCTTGAGAAACCACTTCTCTTCCATCTACCACAATTCTGTTAATAATTCTATTTTCTCTCTTCTTCTTCAATTGCCAAGCCAAATACTTTCCCAGTTTATTTGCTCCCTCAAAGGATTTCTGCTGAAGTCTTTTCAAACTCCATTCCACTTCTTTATTTAGCAAATGTCTCAATTGAGTTTGTAATATTGTAATTTCCCTTAAAATTTTCTTTTTCCCTGGTCGTTTTCTTAACTCCCCTTCCTTTTTCTTTATTTCATTTTGAATGTCCAACTGTTTTTCTTTTACTCTCTTATCCTTATTATTCAAAGTAATCAACATTCCTCTCATTACTGCTTTATAGGCATCCTAGACGATCTGAAAATCAATATCCTCTTTGTCATTCACTTGGAAAAAAGCTTTAGTTTCATATTCTAGGTATGTCACTGTTTCTTTATTCTGTAGCAAATCTTCATTCAATCTCCATCTTCTCAACTTCTTGGACAATTTTGAAATCCACATTTTTGGGTTATGATCAGCCCCAATTTTAGATAAAATCTCTATCTTCCTTGTTATGACCTAAATCTTTAGTTCCCTACATGTCAATTCTAGAAAAAAGTTTTGTGTCTTGCTGAAAAAAAAGTATAGTCCCGAACTTCAGGATTAAATTTCCTCCTTATATCTTTCAAATTTTCTTGTTTAACCAATTAAAAAAAAGACCTTGGCAATTTTCCTTCTTTGCTATTGTTTTTTTTCCCTCTAGACCTGTCCAATGAGTTCTTAACTGTTCCATTAAAGTCACCCATTATTAAAACTTGGTCATAGGTCAGTTCATCAAGCTGTTGTATAATGTCTTTTTAAAAAAGCATCCTTTGCACCATTAGGCGCATACAATTCCAATAACAATGTTTTTTTTTTCCATTTAATATTGTCTCTACTGCTACAAATCTTCCATCTTTATCTTTAAACACTAATTTTGGCTCAAATTCTTGTTTAATATACAAAACCACTCCCCTTTTCTTCCTATGGCTCTCTCTCAGATGACACCCCCGGGTTACTTGGTCTTTCACCAATCGCGGACTAGTGGGCGGGGGGGAGGGGTGGCGCTATTCATACGGGAGGATTACTCCTTTCGGGCTCTCCCGGCGCCAACGATCGATGGTATCAAATCTGCTGGTCTGGCGTGGGATGTCGGAGAGGGGTTGGCGATCTGGCTTGTGTACCGTCCGCCTAACGCACCAGCTAGCGCCTTACCATCCCTGATGGAGGTGGTGGTGGGCTGGGCGTTGGAGTACCCAGGGCTTATGGTTCTGGGTGATTTCAACGTTCATGCCGATGACACGGTCTCCACTCAGGCAATGGGTCTAGTGTCTTCCATGGTAACACTAGGACTCTCTCAATTTGTTACGACCCCCACGCACCAGGCAGGGCACACGTTAGATTTGATCTTTGCGTCCGGGATTTTGGTGAACGATATCGCAGTAGAAGCAGTACCATGGTCGGATCACCTAGCCCTCAAGGCCCATATGGAGACGCCACCTAAACCCTGTATGGGCAGAGAGCCTATTTTGGCTCGCCCGCAGAGCCTGATGGACCCAGAACAGTTCCAAATGGCTCTGAGGGATCCCTGGCCCCCTGGCGATTCCCTTGATGACCTGGTAGAGGCCTGGCAAAACTGGCTATCCAGGGCTATCAATGAGATCACACCTCGACGTCCTCTGTGCCCTCGTGTGAGGCTGGCACTATGGTACAACTTGGAGCTACATCAGCTGAAACAAGGGCTTAGACGACTAGAGAGGCAGTGGCGGCATACTCGGGACGAAGCGACGAGAACATCCTATATAACGTTTATGAGGTCTTATGAGATGGCAATCAAGGCCACAAAGAAAGACTACTTTGCGGCCAAGATTGCATCTGCAAATTGGCGCCCGGCACAATTGTTTAGAATAATTGGAAATCTTACTACACTGCCTCAAGGCAGACCAAATGTGAGCGAATTAGAGATAGGCTGTGAGGCTTTTGCGAAATATTTTGCAGATAAAGTCACGTTGCTCCACCAAGATCTACCCATCACATTGGATACAGTACAGGAACTTGAGGCTCCGTGCCTGTCTTCTGGTTTAGTTCTGGGTCACTTTGACCCACTCAGCCTGGAGGAAGTTGACGGAATTCTCTCTGCTGCACGCCCAACAACTTGCCCCTCCTGGCTGATTAAACCTTGCCAGAGGGAGCGCAGATGTCCTTTACGGGACATCATAAATAGATCCCTCTTGGAGGGGCGCTTTCCAAAACCCTTGAAAGAGGCTTTGGTCCATCTCCTCCTGAAAAAATGTACAGCAGACCCGGCCGAATTGGCAAACTATCAACCGGTCTCTAATTTACCGTTTTTAGGTAAAATTATTGAGAGGGCAGTGGCGCTGCAGCTGCAGGGTTTTCTGGATGATGCTTCCATCCTAGACCCTTGCCAGTCTGGCTTCCGTCTGGGCCATGGGACGGAGACAGTGCTGTTCACCTTGGTAGATGATCTCCAGCGGCATCTGGATCGAGGTGGTGTGGCGGTGCTGATGTTGTTAGATCTGTCGGCGGCATTCGATATGGTCGACCATCAGCTACTGACCCGCTGCCTCTCCGATGTAGGGGTTAGGGGGTTGGCCTTACAATGGCTTTCCTCCTTTCTCAAGGGACGGGGACAAAAGGTGGCAATCAAGGGTGAGCTGTCCCAGAGGCGCACACTAGACTGTGGGGTGCCTCAGGGAGCAGTTCTCTCCCCGATGTTATTCAATATCTACATGCGCCCCCTTGCCCACATTGCCTGGAGGTATGGGCTCGGGTGTCATCAATATGCAGATGACACCCAGCTCTATCTGCTAATGGATGGCCGGCCTGGCTGCATTCCAGGGAATCTGGACCAGGCATTGCAAGCCGTGGCAACTTGGCTTAGGCTGAGTGGGCTGAAGCTGAACCCGATGAAGACAGAGGTCCTTTGCATAGGCCGCAGCGCTCTGGGGAGGGAAATACCTCTCCCGGTTTTTGACGGTGTGCCGCTGAAAGCGGCGCACCAGGTCAGGAGCCTGGGAGTTCTACTGGAGCCTTCATTATCAATGGAGGCCCAGATAGCAGCCACTGCCAAGTCAGCGTTCTTTCATCTGAAGCAGGCAAGGCAGCTGGCCCCTTTCCTTGAGCGGCTGGACCTAGCAACAGTGATCCATGCGACGGTCACCTCAAGATTGGACTACTGTAATGCCTTCTACATGGGGCTGCCTCTGTGCCGAACCCGGAAACTGCAGCTAGTGCAGAACGCGGCGGCTAGGCTGTTATTAGGGCTCCTGAAGTGGGAGCACATACAGCCAGGGCTGCGCGGACTGCACTGGCTGCCAGTTACATACTGGGTTCGCTACAAAGTGCTGGTTATTACCTTTAAAGCCCTATATGGTCGAGGACCTGCCTACCTGAGGGACTGTCTTTCCCCATACGAGCCCCAGAGAGCACTGAGGTCAGCGGGGAAGAACAAGCTGGCTATCCCCAGGCCAAAGGAGGCGAAACTGCAGAACACCCGCACGCGGGCCTTCTCTATTGCAACTCCACACCTATGGAACCAGCTCCCGGAAGAGGTGCGGGCCCTGCGGAGCCTCGACCAATTCCGCAGGGCCTGCAAGACCACCCTTTTCAGGATGGCCTTTGCGGACTGCTGATTGAAGGATTGATGGATTGATGAGTTCATCTAAGTGACTCTCGCCATCATGCTAACTGACAGAATAGCACCAGAAATGCCTATTGTTATTGCCAATTTATGTTAATTGTAAGTTAGAATGGTTTTAAGACTAATGTTGATTTTAAAGTTTTGTATAAATTACCGTATGGACATGTTGTTAGCCGCCCTGAGCCTGCCTCGGCGGGGAGGGCGGGATATAAATAAATTTTATTATTATTATTATTATTATTATTATTATTATTATTATTATGTTCAGCCAATGAAAAAAATTCCACTCCCAATTGTTTGTTCCATAAAAATCTATAATCCTTTTGTTTAATATGCACTTCTTGCAAACAAATTATATTACAGTTTTGTTTCTTAATCCAATGAAATGTTGCCCTTCTTTTTTGTGGTGAATTTAGTCCATTAACATTCCAAGACAATAATTTGTAATCCATCATTGTGCAAATTCTTTATTTTCTTCAAAAAATCTATGCAGTTCCTGAGCATTTGTAATTGTGATTCTCTTCCCCTGGAGTTCAAAGCTCAAACATTCAGGTATTATCCATCTAAACCTCATTCCATTGTCTCTCAATTTTTCTGCCAACTTTTTATATGTTCTTCTATCATTTATCACTTGCCTTGGCAGCTCCTTCATGATTCTCACTCTACTGCCTCCCACTATCAATGTAGTTTCAAAGTTTTTATTCACTATCCTTCCCACCATTTCCTTTGTCATATATCTTATGACAACATCTCTTGGTAAATTATTTTTCTTGGCATAAAGTGAGTTCACTCTATACATATAGTCATACATGTTTTTAGTCTCTTCAGGGTCTTCCTCTAAAAATTCTGCAATTATTTTTATTATATATTCTCCATCAATTTGCGGTCATGGATTGTCACTTTTTCTTGCATTTTCAACAAGGTGGAATCATATACTTTCATTCTGCCTTCTACCTCCTGCACTTTCTTTGATGTTTCCTGTTTCCTTTCTGAGATCTTCCATATCTTTTTTAATCTCTGCAATAATTTCTTTTTTCGATTCATCTATCATCTCTCTCACCCCTTTCATCATTCTGGCCTCCATTGCCTCCAGTTGATCCTGTATTTTTAATAATGAAATAGCCCTTGTATGGGGCTGCTTGTGTTCAGACATTTAAAAACAGCGAAAATTTGGACCGCACCAATTTCCAATTCAACTATCAGATTCAAAAGAGTAGGACCTGCCCTTTATAACAAGCCCAATTTCGCTGTCCTTGGAGCTCCCAAAGTCAAAATATTTATTTTTAAAGTCTTTAAATCTTCCAAAATGGCGGCCACAACTTTTTACCGCCCCTTACAATTTTTTTCCCTTTTAAAAACGTCCAAGGTCCACAGAAATAATATGACCAATAGTATTTATCTTCTTACCCTCTTCTCAGTTAACTCCCAACAATTTTTAATGTCCCAAATTCTTTAAAAACATTGTTTTTATTTTGACCTCCCAGCAATGGCCGCTGATGTTTCTCAATGGTATATATTCCTAGAGTAGGTTTTCCTTCCACTACTTCCTGCTTTTGTTGCCACGAAGTCTCATTCACACTGGTAAGGAGATCTCACGATACTTGACGTACTTCCTGTCTTGCTTGAATGTGCTGCAGGTCTGTGCAGTGTGACGATGGTGCTCTTTTTTTTTCAGCTCAGAATAAAATTGTCCATTAAGTAAGTGACAAGCAGTTGGATTTTTTCTGGTTAAATTTTTTTTAAATTTTGAAAAACAAAAAGTAGCCCAAGAACCATTTTAGAGCTTTGAATTTACTCCGTACCTTTAGAAAAAGTTTTTCTGATGAGTTTTAGTGCCAGATGCTCAGTTTTCAAACTATTATTTGGCATGAGTGGCTCAGACTGAGTGGGCTGAAGCTAAATCCTACGAAGACAGAGGTCCTTTGCTTGGGTCGCCGTGGCCCGGGGAGGGGGATCTCTCTACCGGCTTTTGACGGTGCGCCGCTGATGGCGGCGGACAGGGTCAAGAGCTTGGGGGTGCTGTTGGAGCCTTCCTTAAAGATGGAGGCTCAGATAGCAGCTGCTGCCAAGTCCGCATTTTTTCATCTTAGGCGGGCAAGGCAGCTGGCCCCCTTTCTGGAACGCGACGACCTAGCAATAGTGATCCATGCTACGGTCACCTCAAGGTTGGACTACTGCAATGCCCTCTACATGGGGCTGCCCTTGTCTCGGACCCGGAAACTGCAGCTGGTGCAGAATGCCGCGGCCCGGCTGCTATTGGGTCTCCCAAAGTGGGGACACATCCGGCCGGGTCTCCGGACTCTGCACTGGCTTCCAGTGATATACCGAGTCCGGTACAAGGTGCTGGTTATTACCTTTAAAGCCCTATATGGCCTGGGACCTGCCTACCTGAAGGACCGTCTTTCCCCACATGTTCCCCAGAGAGCACTGAGGTCAGGAACACAAAATCTCCTCACTATCCCCGGGCCAAAAGAAGCCCGTCTGAAAGCCACCAGAGAAAGGGCTTTCTCCGTTATGGCCCCCGTATGGTGGAATCAGCTGCCGGAAGAGGTGAGGGCCCTGCGGGACTTGGCGCAGTTCCGCAGGGCCTGTAAGACAACCCTCTTCCGGCTAGCCTACACCTAGCTATGATGACAACTGATGTAACTGGCCAGCCATCTGTTTACAGGAAATTGAAATATTCTGTTTTGAAGTTTTAACTGTTTAAATATTTAATTGTTTTATACCTAATATTGTTTAAATTTTATGTTTGATTAAATTGTTGGAAGCCACCCTGAGCCATTCGTGGGAAGGGCGGGATATAAATCTCAAATAAATAAATAAATAAATGTAGAAAATTTCACAATGGGTTATATTGAGTTCAATCCAGAGCAGTCTTCTGCATACAGAACAGAGTTGTTCCATGAATGGAAAACTTTTTAATGGTCAGAAGGTGTATGTTTGATCCAACTTGTTAAGATCAGGCTTTCTTTTACTCTTTTCCAATGCATTTTGTATATAAAAATTACTTGCTTCTGACCAAATTAGATTATACTTCTGTTCAGTCTCAGGATGATATTGGAGTGCAGTGTGTGTTAGTTGTTTTGATAACTCTCAGTCGGTAAGGCCATATAAGTGAACAAGCTACTTAGAAGATGCAGCCAACCTAGAGTTGCTAACCTCCAGGTGGAGACTGTTGATCTCTTGGAATTTCAGTTTATCTCCAGATGACAGAGATATTTTTTCCTGCAGAAAATGGCTGCTTTGGAGGGCCATCTTTGGCCCAGTCTGTCTCATCGGTGCCATCAAGTTTGGGTCCTCAAATTCCAGCTCCATCAGGTTCCTCACCTAATCTGGCCACCCACAAGTCGGCCTCTAAGAAGAGACCATCCAACAAGCCATATTGTGAACATAGAAGAAACAGTATTGGAATAGATCCAATGCCTGTGTGTCATCCAGGAACCCCTGGAACTGCTCAGTTACTGCTCTCTCAATTACCTTACCCAGGAATGATAAGTTGAACACTGGGCAGTAATTGGTAGTATCCAAAGGATCCAAAGTTGGTTTTTTAAAGAGTAGCACAACCACAGC
Organism: Heteronotia binoei; assembly: GCF_032191835.1. Taxonomy (NCBI): domain Eukaryota; kingdom Metazoa; phylum Chordata; class Lepidosauria; order Squamata; family Gekkonidae; genus Heteronotia; species Heteronotia binoei. The sequence continues at coordinate 85,699,957 of NC_083243.1, read as the reverse complement.
CTCCTTGAGGCCCTCCGGATAGACCTCCAGACCCATGGCCAAGTGGTGGGACGGTATCTGGGTGGCTGTTCAAGAGCAGATACATCTGGGTGTCATCAGGATACTGATGACTCCATGCCCAAAACTCCACATAAACTGGGTGAGGGGACACATAAAGATACTAACATTAAGGAAAGAAATGCCCCTTGAGAGACCCCACATATTAGGGGGCATCTAAAGGACATCTCCCATTCCAATCTGGTTTCCACCCTGGCCATGAGATGGAGATGGTGTTGGTTGTTTTGGCAGACAATCTCCACAGGCAGCTACATCGAGGCAGGTAGGTGCTGCTATTATTAATAGATCTTACGGCAGCATTTGACAGAGTTGATTACGATCTTCTTGGCCCGCTGTCTCACTGACATAGGAGTTCAGGTGTTGGCCCTTCAGTGGTTCACATCATTTCTCTGTGGTCAGGAACAGAGGGTAGTGCTGGGGGAGAAGAGCCCCCATAGGACTAGAGGTGAGACAGACCAGTGGGGGGTAGGAACACCCAGTCGGGCCTTCAAAATCAAGTGATTTGACCAGGAAACTCCCTCTTTTGAAGTCAGATCCACATCTATCCCCATACCAAAAATCAAATCCAATGTGTGGCATGTTTGATGCGTGAGACCTGATACAAATTGGGTGAACCACAGTGCTGCTGTTAGGGAAATTGCTGTGGATCTCCGCTTAGATGGGGGAATTAGCAGAGGAGACCCGGGCAGAGCGTAGGAGAGATCTTTTGCCAATTTACAGAGGTGTAGTTTTCAGAATAAAACTCCAACAGTAAAATAGTTTTAAAATAAAAATCTTTACTTAGAAAATATATATAAAAATACAATCACACAAACAATCAAACACATACAAACAAAAACTAGGAAAACAGTAGTGAGAAATAGGGATATTTAGGAATATTGCAGGGGGGCGGTGTTGATACTACCTTGTCCATGGATCCTTGAAGCAGAAGGCATGAAGGTGGAGAGTAACCCAAACAGAGTTTGGGGGTGCAAGTCTGTGGTAGGGTAAGACAAGACACACAGAACTGCCATGTGCTGGTCTAGATATAACAAGATTTGTGCCCTCAGGTAATGAGGTCATGTGGTGCGTGACCAGTAGGTCAAGTGACCTGTGACACTGCAGTGATGCCAGTACATGTGACTTCTATGTCACAAAAAGGTGCGGACAGGGGGATGCTCCCAGAAGCTTGATGGGATTAGTGAGTAATGATGGGTTACTATTGAAAAATTACCTTAAACAAAGAAAAGTTGGTCAATTTAGAGCCAAATTGCTTATCTCATTGTAACACCAGAGCAAACACAATGGGGATGATCTGCATGACAGGCTTAAGATCTTAGCAACAGTCACTTCCTTGGGCTTCTCTTTGTGTCCAGTGATCTTCTCAACGGCTGACAGGAACAAATGTTTGTTTTGTGCGGGCGTGGTAGCCAGCTTCTTTGTTCAACTGCTGGCTGTTTCATTTACATCTGCATTGACCCACCCTGAGTATGTGCTGCTGTTGTTATAACTTCCTGGCTATACAAGTACAAGATGGATTCAGAATCCATCCATCATGGCTTCTGGTTAAGGGCTGTTCTTAGATGCTGTCTTTATTAGACAGTGTTGCAGTGGTGTTTTGCATGACTTGGCAGCTTATTGCGGAAGCCTGATATAGAATCTTTCTATGCAGGAGGAATGCACAGTTACAGCAATGGCAGGAACAGGTAGGGAGGCCTCCTAGGTAGGTTGGAGTGCTTGCTGTTTGGCCCCACACAGAGTAAAAATGGTGACAAAAAGGGGGTCCAGAGACTCTGAAACCAGGGTCAGAGTGAACACAATCCATTTAAAGATGGAGGAGGCTCATGCTTACACTGCTATGATAGATAGCAGTTCTGAGGCCTCAATGGAGGCTGCAGCCTCATCAGCAGGGCTTTTTTTGAGCAAGAATGCATAGGAACGCAGTTCTGGCTGGCTTGGCATCAGGGAATGTGGCCTAATAGGCAAATGAGCTCCTGCTGGGCTTTTTCTACAAGAAAAGCCTTGGTCATCAGCATGGACACTGAAGTCTCCAATAATTAGTAACCTTGGGAACTCCAAGACCCAGCTGGCTGCTGTCTCCAGGAGGCTCAACAGGCTGACAGCTGGTACACTTAGTGGTCAGTACACCAGATAGAGGGCCAAGCTCACCTCAGCATCCCACACAAGGCCAACACAATCAATATTGGTGACTTTATTGTGGGTGGTGGTTTGAAGAAGAAACCCTCCTGGATGAGTAGAAGTACCATCCACTTCCAAGTTCGGGACTGATGCAGAATCGAGAAGCGGGGGGAGGGGGAACAGTTTCACCCTCACGTACCCAGGTCTCAGTCACACAAGTGAGATCCACATTCTGTGTCACTAGGTAATCCTGAAGCATTCTGGACTTATAATTAATTGTACAACATCAGTGTCGAGGGGAAGTTTAAAATCCTAGCCCTTGCACCAGAGTGTCTTAGATTGGGGTAAAGGTTGGAAGGAGCATATCTGTATCTCTGTCTCCTTCCTTTCCAAGACCTTCTCCCACCACCACCTCCCTCTGTCCCCAATCACTGAGATCCCCAGCCCGATGCTGGCACCCTGTATGATGTTACCCAATTCCATCTTCCAACTCCTTCCTCCACCCCACTCAGTCCAACAGTCCACAGAACAGCAAATAATAAGCTCTAAGTACAATCAGTGGTCTAATAATATTCAATTTACATCCAATCAGGTAAGTTAAATACTCCTATACCAACCTCCCTTCTGCCCAAATCTGTCTTTTACTCCCACTCCCCATCCTAGTAAGACTAAAAATGTTAAATAATGAGTAGGAAAAACAATTTGCTGCCTTTACCCAGCTTGACCTAGTTTAGATTTAAGCAGAAAAATTAAAAATCACCAACAGAGGAAAAGCAGGCACTGCTTAATGTTCAGAGTTCTTGGGAGCAGAACTGTGGTCATCAGTGCAGGGAGAAGTAACAGGCATTCTAGGATGTTCCTCAAAGCAGGGCACCCAAAGATAACGCCTGGTAAGGGCCAACAAATCCTTGCTGGCTAAAAGTTGTTTAAAGCCCACCCATTCCCTACAACCACTCGAGCCCACCTTGCTCTCCTAAAAGGAGTCCAATCCCATTGGCTGCTGGGCAAATAGACTTTACTGTGAGATTTTGTATTAATTTTAATGTGTTTTTACTTTCTGAGTTGCCTTGACCAAATCTCTGGAGAAGCCCAATATAAATGTTCTAAATGAATAATAAGAAATATATTCCCACACCACCACCCATATTTTGAGTAATGGTATTTAAAAGAGGAGAGGAAGTTTAAACTGGTGGAAGCACAGTCCTAAACACAACTGCTTACCTTTCTGACTACAGAGCTGAGATTAACAGGGCTTGTTTTGAGCAGGAACACACAGGAATGCAGTTCTGGCTGGCTTGGTGCCAGGAAGTGTAGCCTAATATGCAGATGAGTTTCTGCGGGGCTTTTCTATGAAACAATGGTGACACCAGAGGTTGTGGTCTAATATGCAAATGAGTTCCTGCTGGGCTTTTTCTACAAAAAAAAGTCCTGGAGATGGATAACCAGAAAAGGTTATCCAAGGAACCAGAAGACCTAGAAAAGGCTGTCCAAGGGATTGCTGGCCCTACCTGGTAGGAGTTCAGTGTCACATGCATATTTATCCTGTAGGTACTAGAAGAATTGCAGATGTGAGAATTATAATTATAACTGTCTTGCTGGGCCTTCCGTCTTCTCCCTTTTCCTCTGGCTTTCCCTCAGCGTGGATATGAGAACCAAATTCTCCTTGATGAAATAGAACTATATGTGCCATCAATATATTAGGATTAGTTTTTAAATTGTTTTTATAATTATTTTGGGGTGTTTTATAAATACATTGTTACTCGCTCTGAGGCCTGTGATAGCAGGGGAGGGTGAGTCATAAACCAAATAAATAAAATCAATAAAATATTTTTGTTCCACTTGGGAATAGATGTTCCAGGGAAGTCAGAATGCTTGTTTCAGTTTCCTTTACATATTAGCATGCATTTTACCAATGGCAATATGAAAATTATTCTGTGTGTGTAAATTAGCTGTTATATTAAAGAACTACAGACATTTCTAATGCAATTATTATTGATTATATTTTACAAATCTTAATAGTATAATAGAACAGCAGTTGTTTTTATGGAGGTGAGAAGATAATTTCAGAATTTTCTCATTGGCTATTTTAAACTGTGTAAATTGGTTTATGGAAAGCATTTTAAATACAGGATGTTTGAAATGGCTCATTAACATTGCAGCCATTGTGTTGCTGGCAGGTTTAAGGCAATTTGACTGCTATAACTGTTGTTTGGGTACATCAGGTCTACTTTTCTTTTAACAGCATACAATAGTAAATTAGGAGCACAGGTAACATGAATATCCCAACAAATGAGTGGTAACATTTGATTTCTGTTTTAAATATGAATATTTTGCTTACATCCACAAGCACACAGGAATGCATATGTGCAGAATGGATTTTTTTTTTTTGTACTTTTGTACTGGTGCTGTTTGTGGTGGGTAGAATTAGAATTTGCTAGCGTTGGAGGCAGAAAATGTTCTGACTGGATGTTTAATTATTGTGGAAGCAAGCACTTGTTACTTTTGAGAAGAGACTGCAGAAACTGCTGGTTTCCCTCGAACTGTCAAGCCTTGATTTGTACACAATACTGCTCTGTCAACATGGTGCTGGTTCAGCAGCATCCCTACATACATAGACTTGGCAAGTATTTAAAGGCTACATTTTGTGTAATTGGTTGAGTCTTTGAATAGGATCCTCTTTGTGTTAAAGGGTGTATACAGCAGTACAGAATTTTATGCTGACATTCTCTTGCCTTTGTGTGTTCCCCATCAGGGTGCATTTGTGGAGGTGTTTTTTTCTTTTTTTAAAAGGATATCAGTGCCAACAAGATCTGGGGAAGAACCTTTTGTTTCAGTAGCCTTGTAAAATTGAGTACAAAAGGTGCTTAATTTGTCAGCAGATGGAACATTCTTATTTTGATGTGTAAGAATTCATTTATAAAATTTTCATTCAATGATGTATATTAAAGCAATATTCAAAAATCTTCTTCGTGGTCTCTGTGCAGTCACACTGATGGGAGTAAGGCGCCTGCGCCGATCTCGATCGGTAAACTTAAAAAGCTGCGGATTTCCGCGCCGACGTCCCAGTGCGCATGCCCAGGAGCCCCCACCACGCATGCTCACTGAGACGGGCACGGACATCCCGCCAGTTCTCTTCTGACCGCCGCGCTGATCAGTCGATCTACTTGCTTCGGTCGGTGAACTTTTTTCCCTTTCTTTGGATTTAGTATAGCTAGCTGTAGCTTAGTTTTTATAGTGTTAGTTTTAGGTTTTAGTTAGTGTTAGTGTTTTTTCGGGGGCGTTCGGGCGGAGCGCGTTAATTTTGCTCCTTCCCCCCCCCCTCTTCCCCGTCTTCCCGCCTTCTGGCGCATGGAAAGGCGGTGGGGATTTTTTCGGCGGTGCTCCAAGTGCGGGAGCAAGATAGCTCCACCTGACGGGCACTCACTCTGCCTCCTGTGCTTGGGAGAACGGCATCGCCCAGACTCTTGCACACACTGTGCAAAATTCTCGAGACAAACCCGGAAGAACCGAGCAGCGAGACTTGCGGCGGCCCTCATGGAACAAACTCTGTCTCCGGTTTGTTCATCGGCGGAGAGGGCAGACCAGCCCGTCGTTACCGACCCACCATCGACGTCGACATCGTCGGTGGTCGATGTCGAACGCCCGCTTTCCGACGCCGAACGGCACGCCAAACGCGCTGCCTCGGCCCCTCTGTCGGACTCCTCTATGCCAGCTAAGCGGCCTAAAGAGGATATGGGCGTAGCGAGCGAGAAGAAGAAGAAGAAGGCAAAAAGGCTGGATAAGCCAAAGCCTAAATCCTCGTCCTTCATCGCTCCCACCTCTCCGCAGGACCCGACGGCTCCGATCATACCGCCGCTTAAGCTGCTTGCCTCGCCGATTCGACCAATCACCTCGATGTCGACGGAGCTCGTCATTTCCTCCGACTCCGACCAGGAGATCGAGCCCGGCCAGCGTCCCGACATCGAACCACCGTTTCGGCCTCGCCCTCGAGCTCCCCGCAGTCCACCCCCTCGGGACCGAGAGGAGAACATTAAGGACCGTTCGCCTAGGAGCCGATCCCCTCGACGCCGAGACCCTGCCCAGGTTCCATGGGACCAGAGAAAGTGGCAATATTTATATGGGGCCTACCCCATGCAGCCTTCTTTCCCGTGGCTCCTTCCTCGTCAACCTGAGTGGGACCAATCTTCCGAGGCTTCCTACCGGTCTCGGACGTCGTACCGTCCCCCGCGTCGCACAGCCTCCGCGTCGGTGTCGAAGGCTCCCGACGTCGAGGACACCTCATCACCAGTTCGGCACCGAGCCCCAACAGAGAAGCCAAAACCAAAGACCCCGGTGTCTCCACCCGACCCGCATCTCTCGGATCGTTCGGAGTCACCTGCGCGATCACCTAGGTCGCATGATTCATCGGCTGATGAACAGGATACTTCTTCGCCGAGACAACCCTCCCCTTCACCGAAGACCTTCGAGGAGCAGCCCATCTCCCCCTCGGAGGACTTAAAATCATACGGGGACTTGGTAAAGCGCATGGCGCAGTCACTGTCGCTCACCACTGTGCAACCCGAACCGATCGTTACCGACACGGTCTTCGATATCGTTCAGAGGGATACTTCCACCGCAGTGGCGCTACCTTTGACTAACGTCATGATGCACACCGCCAAAGCCTCATGGGACAAACCCATTTCGACACCTGTGTCGTCTAGACGCCTGGATCATATGTACCGGATCCAGGAAGCTGGTGCAGAGTTCTTGCACAACCACCCTCGTCCTAACTCCATTGTCGTTTCTTCGTCTTCACGCGCCAAGAAGACGCATTCCACTCCTCCCGATAAGGAGGGGAAGAAATTAGACTCCATAGGCAGAAGGCTGTATTCTACAGGTTCGCTGGGCTTCAAAATCGCCAACTACGCGGCCTGTATGAGCCGTTACCAGTATGGTCTCTGGGACCAGGTGTCCACACTTCTTCCTAGCCTCCCGGAACAGACTAAAACTGCCCTCCGGAGACTGCAGAAAGAGGGTATGTTGCTAGCAAAGCAACAACTGAACTCTTCCAAACACTCGGGCGACACTTGCGCGAAAACACTTACAACTGCTATTGCCCTTCGTCGCCACTCCTGGCTTAGGTCCACGGCCCTCCAACATGATACCCAGGCCTATATAGAGGACTTACCATTCGACGGCTCTGGCTTGTTCAGTGCAACCACCGACTCGGTGTTGCAGGAAATAGATAAGAGTATCAAAACATCGAGGAACCTGGGAGTCTCTGCGGCACGACCTCAGTCCAAACGACAGACACCGAAACCTTGGAACCGGAAACCATTTCCCAAGTCGCCGGACCAATCATGGCGCCCCAAGTCTGCCTCCCCGTACTCTAAACAGCAATATACGCCCAAGCCAAAGTATTCTCCTCCGGCTGGACAGTCTTCTAGGCAGAAGGGTTCCAAGCAACCCAAGCAGGGCCTTTGACTGCTTCCCGGCCCTCCTCCCTTCCCCCTCCTTGTACCGTACCCGCCTCTTCCCATATTTGGAAGCTTGGGAGACTATTACGACGGACAAATGGGTCCTCGGCATCGTTCGAAGAGGCTATATCATCGAGTTTTGTCAACGCCCGGTCACACCGACGTTCGTTTCCACCACCCCTACGGACGTGTTGAAAGAAGAGGTCGTATCCCTCCTTCAGAAGGATGCGATCGAGCGCGTACCTTCAGACCAGCACCGCCTAGGCTTTTATTCCCGATACTTTATAGTGCCCAAGCGGGATGGTGGCCTGCGGCCCATTATGGACCTCCGGGCCCTAAATTTGTTCATAAGCTACCTCAAGTTTCGGATGACATCTTTGCCGAACATCCTCCCCCTCCTGAACCAAGGGGATTGGATGGCCACACTGGATCTGAAGGACGCCTACTTTCATGTGTCTATTCATCCCTTCCACCGAAAATTCCTTCGTTTTTCTGTCGGCTCGGATCACTTCCAGTATCGGGCCCTCCCGTTTGGCCTTTCTACGGCCCCCAGGGTCTTTACAAAGACTATGGTCGTGATTGCAGCGTTTCTACGGCTTCAGGGCATCACCCTGTTTCCGTATATCGACGACTGGCTGCTAGTCGCTCCGTCTCGAGAGACTCTGCTGTGTCACATCACCACTACCCTCACGTTGCTGCAGAACCTGGGCCTGCAGGTGAACCACAAAAAATCCCGTCTCCAACCCTCACAGAGGGTCCAGTTTATCGGTGCCATTCTGGACTCCAGGGTTTGCAGGGCTTTCCTCCCACCGGACCGGGCGGAAGACATCATTCGGGCGGTGAGGGCTCTCCAGGAGTGCCCTGTGGCCACCGCTCGCCAGCTTCAGCGCCTACTAGGCCTCATGGCCGCCACCACAGCGGTGTTGGTCTTCGCGAGGCTTCGCATGAGGCCTCTTCAACTATGGTTTCTGGCTCATTTCAAGACCGGGAGGGATTCGCCAGAACGCCGCCTGTCGCTTCCCCCAGAGATCTTGCATTCCCTCGACTGGTGGACGCGGAAGGCCCATCTATTAGAAGGGGCTCCTTTTCACAAGGAACCTCCGACCCTCACCATCACCACGGACGCCTCCCTGTGGGGCTGGGGGGGCGCATATGAACGGACTCTGTGTGGGGGACCGATGGGCTTTATCCCAGGCAGGCAATCACATCAACTTCCTGGAGCTTTTGGCGATCTTTCACGCAGTGAGATCCTTTCACAAGTTCCTGCGGAACAGAACGGTGGCAGTTCTTACGGACAATACTACAGCTATGGCGTACGTCAACCGACAGGGCGGCACGGTCTCCCGCCGACTCTGTGGCCTAGCCGTAGCTCTGTGGGACTTGTGCATCGCCCTAGGGGCTTCGCTGGTCGCCACCCACCTTCCTGGGAACCTGAACACCCAGGCGGACTTCCTCAGTCGGGGGGGCGCCGCCGGGCACGAATGGGAGCTCAATTGGACTTTTCTGCGTCCTGTCTTCCTGACGTGGGGATTCCCGGAGCTCGACGTGTTTGCCACGAGGGCGAACAGGAGGTGCCCTCTCTTCTGTTGCAGGGGCGGAGTGGATCCGCTGTCCCTCGGGGACGGCCTCCTTGTGCCCTGGACGAGGCACAAGGTTTATCTCTTTCCCCCGCTGCCCCTGATCACCAGGGTGATCCAGAAAGTCATCCGGGAGCGGCCGAAGGGCATCCTTGTAACTCCCTGGTGGCCCAGACAGCACTGGTTCCCCCTGCTCCTTCGCCTGACCGGCGGGGTGTACCACCACTTCCCGCAGGCCCCGGACTTGCTGCTACTGCACGGAGGGCAGGTGGTACACCACGACATACCGCAACTGAAGTTGACGGCTTGGCGGCTCCAGTAAGGTCATGGTCGGAAAGGGCCCAGTTTGTGATGCTGAATAGCAGGAAACCCTCCACTCGTAGAGCGTACTCCTATAAATGGGGAGTGTTCGTCCGCTTCTCTTCCTCCCGTACGGGTGACCCTATGACGGCGGGCCTGCCGATCGTCTTCGACTTCCTACTCTCCTTACTGGACAAGGGGCTCTCGGTATCCTCTGTTCGCGTGTACCTTGCGGCCATTTCTGCTCACCACTCGCAAGTGGATGGGCGTACTGTGTTTGCCCATCCGGACACTAAACGTTTCCTCAGAGGGGCTATCAGACTGTATCCAGCTGTTAAACATCTGGCGCCCGCCTGGGAACTGTCTCTGGTTCTGCAAGCCCTCTCGGGGAGACCCTTCGAGCCCATGGCTACGTGTCCTCTTCAACTGCTAGCCTGGAAAACGGCGTTCCTGGTGGCCATAACCTCGGCTCGACGAGTGGGGGAGCTGGCAGCTTTGCGCTGCGATCCCCCCTACTTATGTTTTTCTGAGGAGGGAGTTCGTCTGCGGCCCGATATCACCTTCCTCCCGAAGGTAGTGTCGGCTTTTCACCTGGACCTGGAGACGTGCCTTCCAGTCTTCTTTCCCAACCCGTCTAATGAGGACGAGCGTAGGCTGCACGCCCTGGACGTAAAGAGGGCGCTAGCCTTCTACCTGCACCGCGTCAGGCCTTTCCGGAAAGACCCTAGGCTCTTCGTGTCCTACGCCCAGCCTTCCCTGGGGCATAAAATATCGGCCCAGAGGCTGTCCAAATGGATAACGGAGACTATTAAGCTCTGTTATCTGCTGCGCAAGAGGCCCTTACCTGGGCCCATCAAGGCCCATTCTACCCGAGCGATGGCGACTTCAGCGGCCTTCATGCGAGGCGTCCCACTGCAGGACATTTGCAGGGCTGCAACCTGGTCCTCTGGACATACCTTCGTACGCCACTACGCGTTGGACCTACGAAGCCGTCGCGAATCGGCGCTGGGCCGAGCGGTGTTAGAGTCTGCTTCCTGCTGATGGACCGTGGCACCCGCCTCCAGGTATGGTCTTGGCTTGCTAGTCTCCCATCAGTGTGATGCACAGAGACCACGAAGAAGATAAACAGGTTTCCTACCTGTAACTGATGATCTTCGAGTGGTCATCTGTGCAGTCACACTCCCCGCCCTCCTTCCCCGCTGCGACCGGTCCATCACTGGGCTGACGTGGCGGTCAGAAGGAACTGGCGGGATGTCCGTGCCCGTCTCAGTGAGCATGCGTGGTGGGGGCTCCTGGGCATGCGCACTGGGACGTCGGCGCGGAAATCCGCAGCTTTTTAAGTTTACCGATCGAGATCGGCGCAGGCGCCTTACTCCCATCAGTGTGACTGCACAGATGACCACTCGAAGATCATCAGTTACAGGTAGGAAACCTGTTTTTATTATGAATTTTCTGGATTTTTTTGTGAAGGGGGAAATCATTTTTGTGCAGCATAGAAATACCTCCAAGTGCTGCTTTGCTTTCTGGGGTAGCTTTAATGGTTGAAGTGTTAACACAAGTGGAAAAGGAGGTGGTTTGTAGTTTTCAGTCTAGAGTGTCGCACAGATAGTTGACATATATATATGGAGCTTAAACAAATGAGATGTGCTTACTAAAAGCCAGCATAATTTGTGACTCACCAAGCCAAATGTAGCCCATAAACCATGTATGGGAGTCTGCTAGGGTGTTGTTTCATTTTGCCTAATACAGCAAAATGTGGTCATCTGAGACACCTGAGAAGCTCTAATATAAGTAGTACAGAACTGACAAATTCTCAGGGACATTATGGCTCTAAATCCAAATATTATATGTGTCTGTTCTTATGCTTCTGAGCATATGTTAAGGGAAGGAATAGGGAGGAAAGTGGAAAGGTCCCAGGAAAGCTCCTGGAGGACAGTCTTTTACCATTCCTCCAAGCCATTTGTTTGGAGACTATAAATGGAGATGAACAGCTGCTTAATGCCCAGAATCTGACATAGCTTCATGGTGTCCCTTGATTAATCAAGATCTCTCTGGGAGTCCTACCTGAGCAAAGAGTTGTAGGAAAGCATGTGCTATTCCTAGAGTGTACTTATTGTGCAGAGGTATGGCTTGTGGGTACCAGTAGTAATGTGATTTCAAAAATGTAACAATTCTCTTTGTAAGGTAAGGGCCCAATGAAATCCATAAGTATCCCTTCAGATTGTTGGGGCATGATGGGCAGAGGGTACACAGAGCCTTTGAGGAATTCCATCCACAACATATTTTCAAACTGGAAAAGTACAACAGAAGGCCTTTATATCCTGAAAAAAATGATGGCCAAAAAAGATGGTTTAGAGTTTAGGCTAACATTTTTGCAGGTTCATGGTGTCCTGCCTAGGCATGGTTGTGGGCAAAGGGGTGGACTTCCTCATGGTAAGAGGACTTCCTCAAGAACCAAGAACCACTGCACCTCCTCCTGGACTCTGAGATTTCTTTGCTGTCCACCTCCAGATTCCCTTCTCCCTCAGTCCGGGGGAACTGGGTGGTCTATTGGGAATCCTGCACTTCTCCCTCCTTCACTGTGACTTCTCATGTTAGCTGCTCCGTTGGGTCTTCATCTTGCGCTATGTAAGACTCAGGGTCAGAACCTCAAGTTGGGTATCCATGTCTTCCATAAAGGCAGGTGAAGTTACCTCCTCCTCACCTGGAAGGCCCTCAGCCAGTTTGATCCTCTGGTGCAGGATCTGTTGAAAGCTTGAGGTGTCTGACCCTAGAAGCATGGGATAGAGTCATGCTTGCAGAAATGTCCCACCTGACCACAGATATAGCGCAGACTGCAGGACACCCCATTTCACCACAGACACTCTGGAGATAGGGACCTAGGCCTACCCTGGAGGTCCTTCCTTACCAGAAGGCCCCCTGAGGTCCCCATCCCATTGCTTATACGCAAGTACCTTTTTGAACCCACCCAATCAACCAGTGCCTTGATTGTTTGTTGGTTCCACAGGTAAAGCATCAGTAGGTGGGGGGGGGCAGCCTACTGAGACCACAAAGCCAATGGGGCAAGAAGGGCGAAACATAAAATCTCTCACAGACAAATGCCTCCATTCTCCACCACCTTTTCAGGTTCTGCAGTCCAGCTTTCTTCAGCCAGTTTCATACCCTGTGTATTAGACTGCTTACATACTAATGTTAAGGCTTCAGCTGTGGAAAAGGGAGAGAGGTGAGATTTACCTCTGTTCTTCTCAATCACCTCATCTCCTTCACCTGGCCCATCGACTGCCTGGAGCCCAGACTGATGTGTTCTCAACAGCCTCTCCCTAACTTTAAAGGCCAGCGTAAAGAGAAGGTGGGCCCATTCACAGTTTTCTGGCTCTCACAAGAGGCCAAGAGCTGGGGTGCTAATTGGATGGTAGCTCTGGTTTCATATTTCCCTCTTTTAACCCCCTTCTTTCCTTGTTTTAACCCCATAATTGCCCTCCTAATCCTTGCCCCTCTGCTTGGTCAGGACTGTGTTGCTGGCTTCTGGCCAAGTGGCCCATGGAGTTCTCACTGTGGTTGGAACACTGCCATCTAGTGGGATAACCAGCTGCCCCCATTTTGCCCCTAGTGGGAGTTGATGGCACCCCCAATCCTCAACATCCAGTTCCTAGTCCAGCACTCTGACCACTGCACCACACTGCCTTTCTACAATACAGTCCCTGACCCTATCAATCTAAGTGCAGGAAAGCTAAAAGAACATCTTGAATGGACTCTTAAGCAAGACTCCTATCAGCAGGGGATGGATTTGCCTGCTTGAGCATCTTGTAGAGGTGATTCTATAATTTTCTTAGAAGAAAGAAGAAAAGCCCCAAAGAATCATTCCATCTTAACCTTTCCCTTACCGTGAATGATGTCCATTTCTGTCCACAGTTTTAATTTGTGATTGAGCAAATAATTGTGTTATATACACAACCAAGTAAACTTTAAAAGGAGTGTCTGGGAGTGTCTGTGTTGCCTGGGACAGACTGAGGCCCCACCCTCGTTGCATTTATTAGGCTGCACCTTGCCAGAGGCTGAGCACACTTGAGCTCTGGGAGACAGCGGGAAAGGAATGCTGCTGCAAGGGTGTGTTTGGCTTTCTAAACAGCTGGGGGAAGTTGCTGTGAGTCTGAGTTTGTGTGGTTGCTGGGGAACTGCTGTTTGTTGGTTTTGAGTGGGCTGTAGGTGATTGTTGCTCATTAGGAGTATCTGTGTTGCCTGGGGCAGACTGAGGCCCCATCCTCTTTGCATTTATTAGGTTGTACCTTGCCAGAAGTACGAGACAGTGTGTGATTGCAATAAAAAAGGCCAACGCCATGCTCAGAATTATTAGGAAGGAAATATAAAACAAATCAGCCAGTATCATAATGCCCCTGAATAAATTGATGGTGCTGCCTCATTTGGAGTACTGTGTACAATTCTGGTCACCACACCTCAAAAAAGATATAGCATTGGGGAAAAGTGCAGAAAAGGGCAACTAGAATGATTAAAAATTTGGAACACTTTCCCTATGAAGAAAGGTTGAAATGCTTGGGGCTCTTTAGCTTGGAGAAACATCGACTGAGGGGTGACATGATAGAGGTTTACAAGATTATGCATGGGATGGAGAAGGTAGAGAAAGAAATACTTTTCTCCCTTTCTCACAATACAAGAACTCGTGGGCATTCAATGAAATTGCTAAGCAGTCGGGTTAGAACTGATAAAAGGAAGTCCATCACCCAAAGGGTGATTAACACGTGGAATTCACTGCCACAGGAGGTGGTGGTGGCTACAAGCATAGCCAGCTTCAAGAGGGGAATGGATACGCATATGGAGCAGAGGTCCATCAGTGGCTATTAGCCACAGCATATTGTTGGCACTCTCTGTCTGGGGCAGTGATGCTCTGTATTCTTGGTTCTTGGGGGTGGGGGCATAGTGGAATGGCTTCTAGCCCCACTGGTGGACCTCTTGATAGCACTTGGGGTTTTTTGCCACTGTGTGACAAAGTGTTGGACTGGATGGGCCATTGGCCTGATCCAACATGGCTTCTCTTATGTTCTTATGAACAGTATTTCTCAGGCTAGTCTTGGAGAAGTTTAAGGGAGCAACAGTAGTCCAGTTCAGCAGCTACTTCCATCAAACACTCAGAATTACATCTGACTTTCCTCAACCCTATGTGTAGTCATGACATCTGTAAGATATTTCTTCATTGAACTGCATGCTGTATATTTTGCTGATTTAGTTTGGAATATTTCTGCAGCTGTTGGTCTTGAAAAAGCTTGTTTGATTTTAAAAAAAAGGTAGCCTGTATTCTTTTGTATCGAAAGCAATAAAATATTGAGAAAAGAGCAGCTGTGCAGAATTTTTCTGCTGTAAATATGTGCATCACCTACATCATCTTCTTTCTTTACTCCAGGTATAAAGTAAGTTTGACATCAGCCATTCAGATCAAAGATTTTTTTTTGGATGTGTGGAAATGTCACGGCATGTGAAAATGGAAGAACTAAGACTGATAAGAAGTTAGCGAACAGGAGTGGTAGCTAAAAGTTACATTTGTGGACCATTTAACCACTACGTTAAATGATCCGAACTGGGATCTCATGCGACCTACATACTTTCTGGAGAATATTCTCCATAAGCAAGTTGTAAATTTGAAAAGCAGAGATGACTTCGTTTTATTCTGGAGCTTGTTAAGAAGAAACACATTTCCCAATAATGACCAGCTTGAAGCGGTCCCAGACAGAAAGGTCTGTTGCTGCTGGACTATCAGAAGGAACTCCTAAAATCCATTCGGATGACTTTTACATGAGACGTTTTAGGTCACAGAATGGCAGCTTGGGATCTTCAGTGATGGCTCCGGTAGGCCCCCCACGCAGTGAAGGGTCTCATCACCTTACATCTACTCCTGGAGTTCCAAAAATGGGAGTTAGAGCAAGGATTGCTGACTGGCCTCCAAGGAAGGAAAATGTCAAAGAAAACAGTAGATCAAGTCAAGAAATGGATACATCAAGTTGCCTTGACAATATGTCCTCAAAAAGTAGTCCTGGGAGTCAGGGGAGCTCTATTAACTTGAATTCTAGTGACTCTGTCATGTTGAAGAGTATTCAAAACACACTTAAAAGCAAAACAAGACAATCTGAGAACTTAGATTCTAGGTTTCTCACACCTGATGGTTACCATAGTTCCCCTAGAAAAGCTCTTCGTAGAATAAGACAGCGTAGTAATAGTGACATTACCATAAGTGAACTTGATGTGGATAGCTTTGATGAATGTATCTCACCCAGTTATAAATCTGGACCATCATTGCACAGGGAATATGGCAGTACCTCATCCATAGATAAGCAGGGTACTTCAGGTGAAAGTTTTTTTGACTTATTAAAGGGTTATAAGGATGAAAAGTCTGACCAGAGAATCCCAGCCACCAGCAAGTTCAGTGAATTCCTTATGGCTAGTGGAAGCAAGGGTTCAGGGTTTTCATTAGATGTTATAGATGGGCCCATCACTCAAAGAGAGAATCTCCGATTATTTAAAGAAAGGGAAAAACCTCTGAAGAGGCGTTCAAAATCAGAGACTGGAGATTCTTCCATTTTTCGAAAGCTGCGTAATGCCAAAGGTGAAGGGGATCTTGGGAAGTCTTCAGACTTAGAGGACAGCAGGTCAGAGGATAGTGTGAAGCCTTGGACTTGTCCAAAGTGTTTTGCCCATTATGATGTTCAAAGTATATTATTTGATTTAAATGAAGTGGTAATTAACAGGCACAATGTTATTAAACGAAGGAATACCACAACTGGAGCGTCCGCTGCTGCAGTTGCATCATTAGCTTCTGGACCATTATCCCATTCTGCAAGTTTCAATTCCCCAATGGGCAGTACAGAGGATCTAAATTCCAAAGGAAGCCTCAATATGGACCAGGGAGATGATAAGAGCAATGATCTTGTAATGAGTTGTCCTTATTTTCGTAATGAGATTGGTGGAGAAGGAGAAAGAAAAATCAGCCTCTCCAAATCTAACTCGGGATCCTTCAGTGGCTGTGAAAGTGCCTCTTTTGAATCTACTCTTAGCTCTCATTGCACAAATGCTGGAGTGGCTGTACTTGAAATACCCAAGGAAAACTTGATGTTATACTTGGACAGAGGGAAAAGATACATTGTTGAACATGTGGATCTCGGTGCATATTATTATCGGAAATTCTTTTATCAGAAAGGTGAGTAGATATACTACCCACGAGAACAAAATTCTACTATTTATTGTTTTTAAAACATTGTTTGGAAATACATAATGTTTCTTGTTTACGCTAATAGTTAATATATAATACAAAAGTATATTTTTAATTGTGTGCAAGAGATATGCAGACTTTATATTTTGGCCAAACTTTTAAACTTTCAAATTTTTGGAATAAATCATCACATAGTCACTCCTTGAGCATTTAGAAAGGATTTCTGTAATTACTAAGAGCCAGCATGGGTTTCTCAAGAACAATGTCCAACAAGTCATGTCCAACATCTCTCTTTTTTTTTTAGAAAGTTGGAGCAGGGAGCACTGGGTGTGTGTGTAGGGGGGAGGTACTTCTTGCATTGTGCAGGGAGTTGGACTAGATGACCCTAGAGCAGGGGTGTTGAACTAGGGTTGCCAAGTCCAATTCAAGAAATATCTGGGGACTTTGGGGGTGGAGCCAGGAGACATTTGGGGTGGAGCCATAAGCAAAGTTGTAACAAGCAGAACTGAACTCCAAAGGGAGTTCTGGCGATCACATTTAAAGGAACCGCACACCATTTAAATGCCTTCCCTACATTAGAAATAATTTATTATTTATTTATTACTTTAAATTTCTATCCCGTCCTCTCCGCAAGCGGACTCAGGGCGGCTAACAACATACATTTTTACAGTTTAACCAATAAAACTACAATTTAAAATTATTTAAAACACTTAAACATTAAAACATTCCATTGCATTTTTGGTGCTGTATCACTATGATATAATTTAACATAAATATAAATGTAAATGGTGATCATGGTACTCTGTAATGGTGTAGAGTGGCAGTTCTCTCCCAAATTAGGTTAGATCTCAAAGACCTGTCGAAACAGTTCGGTCTTACAGGCCCTGCGGAAAGTGGAAAAATCCCGCAGGGCCCTTATGGCCTCTGAGAGAGTATCCCACAATTCTGGAGCTGCCACCGAGAAGGCCCTAGCTCGCGTCTGCCGCAACCTAGCCTCCCTTGGTCCAGGGATGGACAACACATTTTTTGTCCCTGAACGCAGTGCTCTCCGAGGAACGTGTGGGGAAAGGCGGTCCCGCAGATAGACCGGCCCCTGACCATAGAGGGCTTTAAAGGTCAATACCAACACCTTGAAACGGACTCGGAACACAATAGGTAGCCAGTGCAGCTCTCTCAGCACTGGCCGAATGTGTTCCCACTGGGGGAGCCCCATTAGCAGCCGTGCTGCAGCGTTCTACACTAGCTGTAGTTTCCAGGTCAGCGCCAAGGGTAGCCCCATGTAGAGAGCATTACAGTGATCTATTCTTGAGGTGGCATGGATCACCAGTGCTAAGTCGTTGCGCTCCAGGAAGGCGGCCAACTGCCACACCCGCCAAAGATGAAAAAAGGCAGATCTAGTAGTGGCTGCTACCTGGGCCTCCATTGTAAGAGAGGACTCCGGGAGCACACCCAAGCTCTTGACCTTGGGGGCCAGGATTAGTGACACCCTATAACAGCGCGCCTCGCGGTCTCACTGGATTGCTTCTATATGCGGCTTATGGCTACCCCAGCCCCTCTTCAGCCTCAGTTCTTCCTTTTGAATTTTACCTCACGACTATGAAACGCAAGGGGTGGGTGTAATATGGATTTCTAACTACTAGTCTCTTCGGGGGTTTTGTTTGCTTTCAGATGGATATAAACTCAGTTTGTAGGTAGGGGACCACAGCAGCTTTGATAGCTTTCCCAATATACTGGCACCAGAGAACTTTAAAGTAAACCACAGAAATTTATTAACGTACACACACCGTCTTCAACTGGGGAATGGGAAATATATACATGGGCTATATGGTATCTCAAGCAGTTAACAGTTTCTTCGTAGTTCAGGCTTTATAATCTCAATTTCACTTAGGTCTTTCAGGTTTCACAGATCATATAGATTTCACTCTCCAAAACTATTCTAGGTTGGCCTCTCAGATATAATGTGCCAAGTCTCTTAAGTCAACTGGTGTCTCTTCTCCCAGCCCTTCAGACTTCTAGACCCACATCTTTCCCTCAACCACCTCTTTAGCTCTTAAGAGAAGTGTCTCTGTGTCTGTGACCTCTCAGGTCTTTTACTGTGACTCTTCTCTAGTCACACACAGCCCCTTGGCTGTCTTTATAGAGTGAACAGTGAGCTTTGCTTCTCTCGAAGACTCTCCTCAGCTCCTTCTCAGACCAACTGCTCTCTTCAGCAGTCTCCCTCAGACTCCATCTGTCACTAACTGCCCTCAGCCGTTAGCTGTCAATCACCTCTGAGAGTTCCGAGCACTCTAGCCCCCACCCTCAGATCACCTGACGCAGGCTCTATGTGTCCTTAGTTTTCTTGTTAACCTGTTCATTTCCTTCACATGTCCCTTCCCTTCTGAATCATTGCGCAAGGCGAAAGGTCTCAGGCTTTTGCTGAGCAATGGATACATGGGCACACTTAAGTGGGTTACACTCTGTTATAACTTCACAGCTTATGTTATAACACAAAATTCTTAACTATATACTATATACATTTCTTTCATTGAAATCTGCCTCCGTTCCTGAGGACTGGAAGGTAGCAAATGTCACTCCCATCTTTAAAAAGGGTTCCAGAGGAGATCCAGGAAATTACAGGCCAGTCAGTTTGACTTCAATACCGGGAAAGTTGGTAGAAAGCATTATCAAGGACAGAATGAGTAGGCACATTGATGAACATGGGTTATTGAGGAAGGCTCAGCATGGGTTCTGTAAGGGAAGATCTTGCCTCACTAGCCTGTTACATTTCTTTGAGGGGGTGAACAAACATGTGGACAAAGGAGACCCAATAGATGTTGTTTACCTTGACTTCCAGAAAGCTTTTGATAAAGTTCCTCATCAAAGGCTCCTTAGTAAGCTTGAGAGTCATGGAGTAAAAGGACAGGTCCTCTTGTGGATCAAAAACTGGCTGAGTAATAGGAAGCAGAGAGTGAGTATAAATGGGCAGTCTTCGCAGTGGAGGACGGTAAGCAGTGGAGTGCCGCAGGGCTTGGTGCTGGGTCCCATGCTCTTTAACTTGTTCATAAATGATTTAGAGTTGGGAGTGAGCAGTGAAGTGGCCAAGTTTTCAGATGACACTAAATTGTTCAGGGTGGTGAGAACCAGAGAGGATTGTGAGGCACTCCAAAGGGATCTGTTGAGGCTGGGTGAGTGGGCGTCAACGTGGCAGATGCGGTTCAGTGTGGCCAAGTGCAAAGTAATGCACATTGAGGCCAAGAATCCCAGCTACAAATACAAGTTGACGGGGTGTGAACTGGTAGAGACTGACCAAGAGAGAGATCTTAGGGTCGTGGTAGATAACTCACTGAAAATGTCAAGACAGCGTGCATTTGCAATAAAAAAGGCCAACACCATGCTGGGAATTATTAGGAAGGGAATTGAAAACAAATCAGCCAGTATCATAATGCCCCTGTATAAATCGATGGTGCGGTCTCATTTGGAGTACTGTGTGCAGTTCTGGTTGCCGCACCTCAAAAAGGATATTATAGCATTGGAGAAAGTCCAGAAAAGGGCAACTAGAATGATTAAAGGGCTGGAACACTTTCCCTATGAAGAAAGGTTGAAACGCTTGGGACTCTCGCTTGGAGAAACGTCGACTGCGGGGTGACATGATAGAGGTTTACAAGATAATGAATGGGATGGAGAAAGTAGAGAAAGAAGTACTTTTCTCCCTTTCTCACAATACAAGAACTCGTGGGCATTTGATGAAATTGCTGAGCAGAAAGGTTAAAACGGATAAAAGGAAGTACTTCTTCACCCAAAGGGTGATTAACATGTGGAATTCACTGCCGCAGGAGGTGGTGGCGGCCACAAGCATAGCCACCTTCAAGAGGGGTTTAGATAAAAATATGGAGCAGAGGTCCATCAGTGGCTATTAGCCACAGTGTGTGTGTGTGTGTGTGTGTGTGTGTGTGTGTGTATATATATATAAAAATTTGCCACTGTGTGACACAGAGTGTTGGACTGGATGGGCCATTGGCCTGATGTAACATGGCTTCTCTTACGTTCTTATATTCTTATTCTTATTCATGTATACGTACTAATATCTTCAATAAAGTTACAATACAAACAAACTTTTCAGAATTTACATTCGTCTCGACAGTGCATCCGCAATTACATTTTGCTTTCCAGGGATATGCTGTATGTCAAAATTGTAATCCTGGAGCTGTAAACTCCATTTTATTAGTTTACTGTTTGTATCCTTCACCTGGTTTAACCATTTCAGGGGAGAATGATCTGTACATAGTGTAAACTTTCTTCCCCATAGGTATGGTTTTAACTTTCCTATTGCCCATACAATTGCTAAACATTCCTTTTCAATCACTGAAAGGTGTTGCTCTCGGTCTAACAATTTTCTACTTAAATACAGAATTGGATGGTATTGTCCTTCCTCTCCCTGTTGACTTAATGTTGCACCTATCCCAACATTAGATGCGTCAGTAAAGAGGGTAAACTCCTTGGAAAACTCTGGAGTTCTTAACACTGGTTCAGTGGTCAAAACCACTTTCAGTTGTTCATAAGCTTTTTGACACTCTGCATTCCAGTTTACTGGATCAGGGTTCTTCTTCTTTGTGCACTCGCATAGCGGTGCTGCTATCACGCTAAACTCAGGTATAAATCTTCTGTAGTATCCTACTACGCCCCAAAATGCTCTAATTTGTTTCTTTGTTTGGGGTCTGGGCCACTCGTGTATGGCTTGCACCTTTCCCCAATCTGCTTTTATCTTACCTCCTCCTAGCACATGCCCTAAATACTTAATCTGGGCCATGGCTAGCTGACACTTAGATGCTTTGATGGTGAGACCTGCATCTTTTACTTGTTGTAACACAATGGCCACATGCTGCAAATGTTCTTTCCATGTAGCACTGTAAACAGCAATATCATCAATATATGCTAGAGCAAATTCCTTAAGTCCCAATAACATCTTATCGATCAATCTTTGGAACGTGGAGGGAGCGTTCCTTAACCCAAATGGTAATACTGTAAACTCAAAAGAGTCCCTCTTTGGTTACAAAAGCTGTTTTCTGCTTATCTTTAGGATCCATGGCTACCTGCCAATAACCTTTTGTTAAGTCTAAAGTGATAATAAAATTGGCAGCTCCAATTGTCTCGACCAACTCATCTATGCGAGGCATTGGATATACATCAGGTACTGTAATCTTATTTAATCTTCTGTAGTCCACGCAAAACCTTATGGTTTTGTCCGGTTTGGGTACTAGGACTACAGGTGAGGCCCACGGACTTTCCGATGGTACAATCAAACCCAAATTCAACATTTCTTCTACCTCCTGCTGTACATACTTGGCATTCGGGCCGGTCACTCTATACGGTTGGAGTGCTACAGGCTGCGAATCCCCTGTGTCAATCCTGTGACATGCTAGGTTTGTTTTACCTGGTACATTTGAAAAAATCGTTTGGTACCTTCCCAATATGACTTGTAATTGGCCTCTTTGTTCTCCAGTAAGAGAAGGGGCGAACTGAACCTCATTGATGGTAACTTCCTGGGATTCCCCCCCCCCCAACCCAACAATTCAGTTCCCACACACATTCCCATTTTAGCTATTAAAACCAAATTACCTCCATCAAAATAAGGCTTTAACATGTTTACATGGAATACTTTACATTGTTCACCATTCTCACTTAGATTTACTATATAGTTCACGTTGGAAACCTTATGGGTGATGGTATAAGGTCCCTCCCAGGCCACATCTAACTTGTTCTTCTTCCTGGGCTTCAAAACCAGTATTCTGTCTCCTGGCTTGAACTCTCTGTCTCTGGACTTGGAGTCGTACCACTGTTTCTGCCGTCGTTGCGATCTTCTCATGTTGTCTGCAGCAGCCGTCCTCACCTCCTGCAGATGCTGTTGCAGTTTGTATAGGTAAGAGATGACATCTGTCTCCTGGATGTCCTCGTTCCCGGACCACGCCTCTTTCAGAACATCAAGGGGTCCTCTGGCTTGTCTTCCATACAATAGTTCAAATGGGCTGAACCCGGAACTTTCTTGGGGTACCTCCCTGTACCCGAAGAGCAGGTGTTGCAACCGCTGGTCCCAATCGTTGGGATGCTTATATGCATAGGTTTTCAGCATATGGTTTAGGGTGCCATTAAAGCTTTCATTTAGTCCATTTGCTTGTGGATGGTATGCCGTTGTGGTCACATGCCGGATCCCACAAGCTCTCAACAATTCTTGCATCACATTTGACATGAATGTGGTGCCTAAATCAGTCACCATCTCTTTCGGAAAACCCAATCTTGCAAACACATTCAGCAGGGCTTCCGCCACGGTTTTAGCCTCAATGTCCTTAAGTGGAACTGCTTCTGGAAACTTAGTGGCATAGTCTACGATGGTAAGGATGTACTTGTTTCCCCTTCTGGTCACTCTGGAGATAGGACCAACGATATCTACTCCTATCTTCCCAAAGGCTTCTGTGACTATAGGAACTGGTTGTAATAGACCTTTGGTTTTATCTAGGGTTTTCCCCACCAATTGGCAGGCCTGACACGATTTACAAAAAGCCCTTATGTACTTGCCCATATTTGGCCAAAAGAACCGTTCTTGCACTCGGTCCCTTGTCTTATTGATGCCAAGGTGAGAGGCCATGGGTGATGCATGAGCCAAATCCAACACTTGCATCCTATACTTTCTTGGCAGGACTAATTGCTTCTTTCTTTCCCATACTACGTTATGTTTTCTTTTTAATGCTACTCGGTATAGCTTTTGGTCTGTCACTTTAAATTGCACGGATGTTCAATTGTGATCTCAGTATCACTCACCCCAGCTCTCTGCCATAGTTCTTTCAGGCTGTCATTCTGTTGCTGTTCTCTGAGGAATTCCGCAGCAGGGATGGTCTGCAACACTGTTTCCTCTTCTTGGTTTGCTGTACCAACACATCAGCTGCTGGTTCTGGCTTGCTTCTCTTAACAATATTTAATGGATTAGCTTGCTGTCTCTTTAATTCAGAAGCTAAATCATTGCCTACTAAAAGCGAGGTGCCTATATCATTTAGGACTCCTACTACCCAATCGCCTTGGAACTCTTTGTACTTGATTGGAACTGCTGCTAGGGCCACTTCAAATGCAGGTCCTCTATTGCCTTTTATGGTGTATGATTTCCCTGGTAAATACTGATGACTTTGTACTAGGCTTGGCTGTATCAGGGAAACCTGCGCCCCTGTGTCTCTATACGCCTTGACTTCCTGGTCATTTACTGTCACAGTCTCAGTATACTCCTCACTCAAGCCTTCCTGCACCTTCCATACTTTCAGAACACTAGTGGGTTTTTCTGGTGGTGTGTTCTCTGGAAGTGAGGGTTTTGTATCTGCCTCTTGCTTTAGGTACTGCACCACTTTAACTGTCTTATTTGGTGGTGTCTTTTTCCCTTTGTCCTTCCTTGAACAGGATCTAGCATAATGCCCTATTTCTCGGCATTGGAAACAAGCAGCCTCAGTCTTTTTATATGGAGGTGGACTGTACCGCCTTGCAGGGTTATTGTTACTCGCCCCAGACTTTTCTGGAGAGTTCCAGACTCGGGGTTTTTTATTTGGAGCAGTCCACATTGATTTCCCTAGATCTGATTCAATCTCATCTAGAATCACAGCTGCTTCTTCTACTGTTTTCAATCTCTTATCTCTCAGAACCCACCTATACTGAGAGGGGACTTGGTTATAAAACTGTTCCGAGCCCACTAAATTTTTTAAGTCTTCTAAGGTGGAAACTTTACTCCCTTCTACCCATCTGTTCAGGGCTCTGTCTAACCGACAACCTAGTTGAGAGTATGTTTCTCCAGGCTTCCTTCTGATTTCTCTGAATTTTTTCCTACTTTGCTCTGCTGTTAAACCGAAGCGGACTCTGACTCTTTCCTTGTATAATTGATAGTCAGAGGTCTCCTCTTCCCTCAGTTCAGAGTATATTTCACTCACCTCTCCACAAATCTGAGGTCTTAAATAAATCATTCTATCCTCATCAGTAACTTTTAAATCTTTACAGGTCCTTCAAAATTAAATAAAAAAGCTTCTACATCATCCCCTTTTTGATACTTGGGGAATTTCTTTTGTTCAACTGTGAGGCACCTTTCACTTCTAGTGTCACGTTGAAACTCTGGCCTCGCCTGAATCTCCTGGAGTTTCAAACTGTACGTTTTTTCCTCATGTTCTCTCTCTTTTTCCCTTTCTCTGTGTTTTCTCTCTCTATCTTCTCTTTCTACTTCCAGCCTAGCCATTTGTATTTCTTTTTCTCTCTCTGCTTGAATTTTGGCCATTTGTATTTCTCTCTCTCTTTCTGCTTCCCTTTCTCTATGTTCTCTCTCTCTCTCTTCTCTTTCTACTTGATTTTGACCATTTGAATTTATTTTTCTGATTCTATTCTGGCCAATTCCAACCGCATTTTCATAGCCTCCATGCTTTGACTAAGATTCTCCTCAGGAATCTCTTCTTGTGTCTGCCCATCCCCAGTGGCTGTGGTAGTTCTCTTAGGAGGAGCCATTTCTGACAGGAATTTTTCAAAAAAACTTTCTTAATTCTTTTACTGCAGTGTCCCTCTACTTTTTGTGTGTCCTAGTGACACTTATTTTGGGGTTTTTCCTCGAAATCCTGACGCTGGCAACCACTTATAACTGGATCGCTTCTATATGCAGCTTATGCCCCAGCCCCTTCAGCCTCAGTTCTTCCTTTTGAATTTTACCTCACGACTATGAAATGCAAGGGGTGGGTGTAATATGGATTTCTCACTACTAGTCTCTTTGGGGGTTTTGTTTGCTTTCAGACTGATATAAACTCAGTTTGTAGGTAGGGGACCACAGCAGCTTTGATAGTTTTCCCAATATACTGGCACCAGAGAACTTTAAATTAAACCACAGAAATTTATTAACATACACACACCGTCGTCAACTGGGGAATGGGAAATATATACATGGGCTATATGGTATCTCAAGCAGTTAACAGTTTCTTTGTAGTTCAGGCTTTATAATATCAATTTCGCTTAGGTCTTTTGGGTTTCACAGATCATATAGATTTCACTCTCCAACACTATTCTAGGTTGGCCTTTCGGGTATAATGTGCCAAGTCTCTTAAGTTGACTGGTGTCTCTTCTCCCAGCCCTTCAGACTTCTTTCCCTCAACCACCTCTTTAGCTCTTAAGAGAAGTGTCTCTGTGTCTGTGACCTCTCAGGTCTTTTACTGTGACTCTTCTCTAGTCACACACAGCCCTTTGGCTGTCTTTATAGAGTGAACAGTGAGCTTTGCTTCTCTCGAAGACTCTCCTCAGCTCCTGTCTCAGCTCCTTCTCAGACCAACTGCTCTCTTCAGCAGTCTCCCTCAGACTCTGTCTGTCACTAACTGCCCTCAGCTGTTAGCTGTCAATCACCTCTGAGAGTTCAGAGCACTCTGGCCCCCACCCTCAGATCACCTGATGCAGGCTCTATGCGTCCTTAGTTTTCTTGTTAACCTGTTCATTACTGTCACACACCCCATCAAGAGCCGGCAGAGGGATCTCCCCCCCTGGACCACCCCGACTCAGATAGATAACCTCCGTCTTCATCGGATTCAACTTCAACCGACTCAGCCTGAGCCAAGATGCTATGGCTTGAAGAGCCAGGTCTAGATTTTCCGGGGTACAGTCAGAGTGACCACCCATCAATAGATAGAGCTGGGTGTCATCTGCATATTGGTGACATCCCAGCCCATACCTCCTGGCAATCTGGGCAAGGGGGTGCATATAGATAACATCGGGGACAGAACCGCACCCTGTGGCACACCACATATAAGTGGGTGCCTTTGGAATGATTCTTCCCCTAACACCACCCTTTGTCCCCGATCTTGAAGGAAAGAGGCTAACCACTGTAAGGCAGACCCCTGAATCCCCACGTTGGCAAGGTGGCTAGTCAGTAGCTGATGGTCAACCGTATCAAATGCGGCTGACAGATCTAATAATAACAGCACCGCTGAGCCGGCCCGATCCAGATGTCGCATGAGGTCATCTATGAGGGCGACTAGAACCATCTCCGTCCCGTGACCTGGTTGGAAGCCGGACTGGAATGGATCCAGTGCGGAAGTGTCATCTAGGAATCCCTGTAGCTGAGTTGCCACTGCCCGCTCTATGACCTTACCCAGAAAGGGAAGGTTTGATACCGGCCGATAGTTCACCAATACAGCCGGATCTGCAGATGGTTTTTTCAAGAGGGGACGGACCACCGCCTCTTTAAGAGGTGTGGGAAAGATCCCTTCTACCAGTGATCTGTTAACAATACCCTGTAGTGGCTCACGTAACAGCGCCTGGCTAGCTTTTATAAGCCAGGATGAGCACGGATCCAACCCACAGGTCGTAGGGTGCACAGCGAAAAGGATCCTATCAACTTCCTCCAGGCTGAGTGAATTGAAGGAGTCCAGAATTGGACCAGAAGACACACTCGGTGCCTCAAGTTCTTTCACTGTTTCAATTATGGCGGGGAGGTCGTGTTGGAGCGACGAGACCTTATCTGCGAAAAAACTCACAAAAGCCTTGCAGCCAATTTCCAATTCTCTGACGTTTGGTTTACCTTGCGGTAAAACTGTTAATGTTAATTAAGGATAGGGGCATCTTCTTTTGGGGCCCCCTGGTCCAGTCTTTTTGAAACTTGGATCGTATTTTGAGGTCAGTCATATGAACATATCCTTCCTGTCATATGAACATATGAAGCTGCCTTATACTGAATCAGACCCTGGGTCCATCAAAGTCAGTATTGTCTTCTCAGACTGGCAGCGGCTCTCCAGGGTCTCAAGCTGAGGATTTTCATGCCTACTTGCCTGGACCCTTTCTAGTTGGAGATGCCAGGGATTGAACCTGGGACCTTCTGCTTCCCAAGCAGATGCTCTACCACTGAGCCACCGTCCCTCCCCAAGTTTGGCCTGTAGAGTAGATCTCCTTTCCCCCAGGCAGCCTAAAACCTATTGGAAAGGGCTTCACTTAGTCATTAAATGCTATGCTGAAAATGTGGTGCCTCTACCTAAAAAAATAGCCCCTCCAGAGCCCCAGATGTCCCCAGATCAATTCTCCATTATTGCCTATGGGAATCGATCTCCATAGGGAATAATAATAATAATAATAATAATAATAATAATAATAATAATAATAATAATAATAAATTTATTTTTGTATCCCGCCCTCCTCCACCAAAGGCAGGCTCAGGGCGGCTCACAGGTGCCCAGCAGACATAAAGTGCCCAGCAGACATTTCATTCCCCCCCACACACACATTTCTGATGACTCTGAAGCAGGGGAGGACCTGCTCCCACCTGGGGATTGGCATCTCTACTCACGAGTTGCTGAACTTCCTACTTCTTCAAAGTAACACAGAGCAACCAACCTCTGAAAAGATTGTGCAACCAACGAAGGGTCTCAGCTGCTCCCCCACCCCCCTTCAGCCTTAAAGACGCAGACGCAGCATCCCAAGAAGGAAGCCTTTCCGAGTTGAGTCTGAAGTTGGAGGTGGAAAGGCACATGGGGACTGTGGGGGTGGGGCTTCCCCCGCCAGCCAGGAAGGAGCCTGGGAAAGCAGGAGAACCCCCACTGGAACCTGGGGATTGGCAAGCCTATGTTGAACTCATTTGTTATGAGGGCCGGATCAGACATAAATGAGACCTCGTTGGGCCGGGTCAGGCCGTGTTAGGCCGGACCATGTGTGTACCTATTTAAGATTAAGTAGCAGAGATATAAACTTTTTAAAGGACACAGACAAACACAATAAAAGCTTTTTTAAAAAAAAAACACCTTAAAATAACACTTGCTTAAAACATTAGCACTTGTTGGTCTTAAAGGTGCTTTCTTTGCATTTCTCCCATGGGATCCAGGGAATTGGGCAAAGGAAGCTCTGGCTTTTTCCCTCCCTCCCCATGGGATCAGAAGGGGGAGGAGCCTCAGCCAATGGAGGAAATAGAGGTTTTTGTCTGTAGCTTCTGTGTGATTGAGCAAGCCTTGCAAAGCAAACTGAGATGCAGAAGGAAGCAAGAGAGAGGGAGAAGGAAGCAGACAAGAGCCAGTTGCTCGGGGACCTGATAGGAGCCCTCCAGGGGCCTGATTCAGCCCGCAGGCTGCATGTTTGACACTCCTGCCCTAGAGGTACCTTTCAACTTTATGATTCTGTGAAGCTTGTCTAGATAAATAAAATGAAAAAACAAAACAAACACAGAAAGATTCTACAAAGACAATATTACTGTCCAGTAATAGTGCCCAGTTAACTGGCAGTTTTAGCTAACTGGCATCCTGTTCTGCCTCTAATTGCCTTCAGCGAGAGCAGGAGGAACAAGCCATGAGTGCTGCTATCTTGTGCTGATGCCAAGCAAGCAACACCCATGCTGGAAGCAAGCTGGGATACCCTGCCTGCTCCTCCGTTGCAGCGGAGAAACAGGCAGCACATCCCGGGTAGGTCCTGGCTAGGACTGAAGAAGAGAAGAAATTGGATTTATACTACACCCTTAACTACCCAAATGAGTCTCAGAGTGTCTTACAATTTCCTTTGCGTTCCCTTCCCCTCCCCTCAGCAGACACTCTGTGAGGTAGGTGAAGCTGAGAGAGCTCATCCAGAACTTTTTCTTGAGAGGAACACCTCTGCAAGAACTTGTGACTGACTCAAGGTCATATCAGCAGGTGCATATGGAGGAGTGGGGAATCAGGCCTGGTTATCCCAGATAATAGCCTGCATACTTAATCACTACACCAAACTGGCATGAGAGGGCTGAGCAGGCAGTGTGTCCCAGCCATGTCTGGT
Source organism: Heteronotia binoei (assembly GCF_032191835.1). Classification (NCBI taxonomy): domain Eukaryota; kingdom Metazoa; phylum Chordata; class Lepidosauria; order Squamata; family Gekkonidae; genus Heteronotia; species Heteronotia binoei. The sequence continues at coordinate 85,670,474 of NC_083243.1, read as the reverse complement.
CATGGCTGCCAACTACAAAGCGCTACTGTGTTGTGAAAGCTTGGTTAAACAGCATATTGGATTAACTAGCAACCCCAGTTTCCCATGGATGTTGGTTAACAAAGCTTTAATGTATTAGGAGCAGAGGGATAAAGATATTTTGCTCTAGGTATTTAAAAAGAAATAGTTTTAGAAATAGTTTAGAACTGCATGAGAACACACATTTTAAGACTGTTGTATAATTTCAAAGAAAATATATTCAATTCATGATGAAGTTGTTATGCCAATAAAAGTTGTTGGAATTGGAATTGGATACAGGTTTTTTTTTAATCAGATAATATTTCTCCTTCCAGAATAGTGATAGTAGAATAGTATCCATGCCTAGATGACAGTGCCTCAAAAGAGAGGGAGAACCTTGGTCTAGTCATAAGGTCAAAAGTAGGTGGGCTGAATGGGTACTACATGTGAAATATTGTGCTGTACTGATGTGGAAATCTTGGAGTGAAACTATTTAACTTTTATATTAAATTATGTATTGTTATTTGATAATGTAGCTTTTTCATTCTGTTTTGTGATCTTCCCTGAGCCCTCTTGCGGGGAGAGTGGAAAATAAATTTAAATAATAAATAAATAAATGTGAACCAAGTAGTTGTAGCCTGCAGCCACCCTGAAGTTGTAGTGGATGAAATTTCACTGCATTCTCAAGAGTTGCTGCCTGCTGCATGTGTGAGTGACTGCTTGGTTGACATGTTACAGTTTGCCCATGTTTAAGTATGTGCCAATGGATGTGACTGCTGGCATGTAAAACCGAATTATTTGTCATGAGCTTGTTCTATGACTTTAAATTAGCAATTACTGTGTTAACAATTTACCGTGGTGAATCTGCATGCATAGACTGAATACATATTGGAAATGTTCTCAATGTATTGTTTTTAATTTTGTAACTGGCCTTGGATCTTAGAGAGAAATGCAAACTGTAAAAAATATAGTGTTTCATGGAAATGTAAAATACTGAATGTTTACCCAAGATTTAAAATTATATAATTTTTCACTCTTTCTACATCCAAGAACACTGGAACTATTTTGGGGCAGATGAGAACCTTGGTCCAGTAGCTGTTAGTATCAGAAGAGAAAAACCTGAAGAAATCAAAGAAAATGGGTCTCAGTATAACTACCGTATCATTTTCAGAACTAGTGAGGTAAGCAATCTGTGGACAGTAAAAGTCTGAAAAATATTTGACCAGGGTTTTTCATCCTTGTGTTTGGAAAGTTTCTTAAGAAGTAAAGTCAAAGCCTATGCAAACCTAGTGACGTTTTTTAAAATGCAAGACTGAGATTCCAGTATGGGAACTGTATATACTTGCACAGATCTGATGTGAGACACTGAAGACCTAAACTGAACATGACATTGAGGATAACAAATCTGGTCATAGATTTCAAACTTGTCAATATTTAAGTGATCTACACCATACATGATCTAGCAAACACTTTAGCAAGCTTAACAGATTTTGAAAGAAAAGAGTTTATTATGACTACATTTTGAATCAGGATCTTGATTTGGGGTCTTGGAAGGTTACATCTGCCCCGACCTGGAGGGCCCAGGCTAGCCCAATCTCATCAGATCTTGGAAGCTAAACAGGCTCAGCCTTGGTTAGTACTTGGATGGAGACCTCCAGAAAATCCAGAGTTGTTGCTTAGAGGCAGGCAATAGCAAGCCACCTCTGTTTTTGTCTCTTGCCTTGAAAACCCTATAGGGTCACCATATGTTTCTGTCCTGCTTGCAGCACAGTGGCTAAAAATATAATTACAGTATCCCCTACAGGTTCAGAAAGGAGAAGACAAAAGGAATACCACTCTTCTTAATAATACAGTGTTACTCTACAGTTTTAGGATTGTATCCTAATGAGGGGAGAAGAGAGCGTACTCATGGCTACTGAACATATTCCTGCGCCATTATATAATTTGGCATTTGCCTTTATCATAGAAAGCTGCTATGGTTTCCTTCATCATTTTATGCTGAACAGTGGCCAGTTAACACTGTAAGTCAGCTTGGAAATGAAATGCACTGCAAGTGTGTTTTCTTTCACAAGATCTAACAGTAGATACAACAGCTGTCTCATCTGTATACTATGCCAGAAACACACACACACAGCAGTCATCTGAGCAACTCTTAACAGAAGCAATATGGTTTAAAACAAACAGATACCTATTTCATGAAGATGGAATGCTTAACTGTTAGACTTGTTGACCTTCAGAGTTTTTTTTTAAGTAATCAACGCTTGTTTGCATGTTACTTGGAAAGGAGCAAGAAGTAAATGTGAAGCAGTTTGTGCCTCTGCTTCCCATTCTTCTAGCTAGCAAACTTACATACCTTTCCACCAGCATGGTGCACAAATTCACTATGTGTAATGCACTGCAGGAAGGTATTTCTTCTGTCTTCAGATACAGGTGTTGAAACATGAAAAGTAAATGCCTAAAATAATAATTTATATGGTGGCTTTGCTGCTTTGCTGTAAAGTTTGAAAGTGCTTCAGTTCAAAGCAAACTGTCCAGGAATTCTGTTCGTTCATCTTTGGATTGCTGACCTGTTTCCTTGTTCTCTTTGTTAGTATATAACTTTTGTTTCCTAGCTTACAACACTGAGAGGTTCTGTCTTGGAGGATGCAATACCTTCAACTGCAAAGCACTGCACAGCCAGAGGATTACCCTTGAAAGAAGTGCTTGAGCATGTGATTCCAGAACTGAATATTCACTGCCTGAGGTTGGCCTTCAATACTCCCAAGGTCACAGAACAACTTATGAAACTGGATGAACAAGGGGTAAGGACTAACTACCAAATCTGTATCTTTTAATGGACAAGCATTACAACATAAGCCTATGTATGAACTCTGGTTTGTTCATTCTGCTATATTGACATATTTCCCAGTGGGAAGATCTAAAACAACCCACCATATCTGTGCTGAACACCACAAAATGAAGCAACATGTTTGCCTGACAACTTGAGAAAAAGGGAGAGGTGGTTGCTGTCAAAGAGAATTATGCAAACTTGGGAGTTAAAGTTTCAAGAAATACAGAGTTTTACGTGGAAAATTGTTACCAGGATTATTAGCATTTTATGACTAACTTATATATATGGTTAGCTTTGTTAGCGAGTAGGGGTTCTTATAAAAATTATATTAAAATAATTATATAAAATTATGCCAATATACCAATATAAAAATGTTGTTCATGAAACATTACTCTGCCTTTGAAAACTTTTTGGAAACTTCAGTTGGTCCAAAAATGCAGTAGCCAGGTTATTGTCAGAGGTTGGTTTCAGAGACTGTATGACTTCTGTACCTACCCGTTTGTTTCTGGGCACAATTTAGTTTCTTATTTTTGAAGTTCTAAATGTCTTGAGGCTAGAGAACCTGAAGGACTGCATCCATCCATATTGTCCAGCCCACCAGTTAAGATCCTCTTCTGATCTCTGTGCCTCTGTATTCTGAAGTGAGGCAGGTGGCAACCTGAGACTATGCCTTTTCGGTGGTGGCACCTCTTCTTAAGAATGCCCTCCTTTATGAAACTTACCTGTTAGCTACAACATTCCTTTTTATCCAGGCATTTACCTGAGATCAAGAGCCCCATAACGCAGAGTGTTAAAAGCTTCAGTACTGCAGTCCTAAGCTCTGCTCATGACCTGAGTTCTTAAGAATGCCCTCCTTTATGAAACCTACCTGTCAGCTACAACATTCCTTTTTATCCAGGCATTTACCTGAGATCAAGAGCCCCATAACGCAGAGTGTTAAAAGCTTCAGTACTGCAGTCCTAAGCTCTGCTCATGACCTGAGTTCTTAAGAATGCCCTCCTTTATGAAACCTACCTGTCAGCTACAACATTCCTTTTTATCCAGGCATTTACCTGAGATCAAGAGCCCCGTGACGCAGAGTGTTAAAAGCTTCAGTACTGCAGTCCTAAGCTCTGCTCACGACCTGAGTTCAATCCCCGGTGGAAGCTGGGTTCTCAGATAGCTGGCTCGAGGTTGACTCAGCCTTCCATCCTTCCGAGGTTGGTAAAATGAGTACCCAGCTTGCTGGGGGAAAAGTGTAGATGACTGGGGAAGGCAATGGCAAACCACCCCATAAAAAGTCTACCATGAAAACATTGTGAAAGCAATGTCACCCCAGAGTTGGAAACGACTGGTGCTTGCACAGGGGACCTTTCCTTTCCTTACCTGAGATGTTTTATGGTTTGTTTGAGGCCTGAGAACCATTTTATCTGCATCATTTTAGGCTGCTTGATGTTTATTTTATGCTGCTATTAAGCCAGGACTTGTTTTAATGGTGTCAGCTTGTTTTTATACTGTCAGATTATTTCAGTGGCTTACTTAATGGCTTTCTTTTAACAGTTTTGTTTTACTGTTTCAGCTGTAAGCTGCCTTGAGTAGTTCTCTGGAGAGGCATGTATATTTCTAAATAAATTAGCCAATTAATAAATTAATGATATAGCATTCAGTTTAGCTTTTTAACTACTTTTGTAGATCCTAGATGCAGCCATTTGTACTCTCCACCATTTGTGGAGAGCCAGTTTGGTGTAGTGGTTAAGTGTGCGGACTCTTATCTGGGAGAACCGGGTTTGATTCCCCACTCCTCCACTTGCACCTGCTGGAATGGCCTTGGGTCAGCCATAGCTCTGGCAGAGGTTGTCCTTGAGAGGGCAGCTGCTGGGAGAGCCCTCTCCAGCCCCACCCACCTCACAGGGTGTTTGTTGTGGGGGAGGAAGGTAAAGGAGATTGTGAGCCGCTCTGAGACTCTTCGGAGTGGAGGGCGGGATATAAATCCAATATCTTCTTCTTCTTCTTCTACTAAGAGGGCATAAAAAGGAATGAACATTTGTCCTGCCTTCCATTGGCTTATGTGTGTTGAGCTTTACGGTTTCAGGTGGGTAGCTGTGTTGGTCTGAAGCAATACAACAAAGTTTGAATCCTTGGCACCTTTAAGACCAACAAAGTTTAATTCTGGGTATAAGTTTTTTGTGTTTGCATAGTTCATCAGATGAAACCTTATACCCAGAGTTAAACTTTTTTGTGCTTTACAGTGAAATTGCAAGGTTCAGTTCAAGCTATTTCAATTTCAGTAGCTAAAGATGTATACCTAGAGAATGTGTGGAACTGTCTGGAATAATACGCAAAACCAGAAACACCAGTGGGCACAGTATATGTGCAGGTTGAGCATATTGCAGCTATAGTGACAGAAATAAGAGTTGAAATGTGTTCTACGAGCAAAAGGAACATAAAGTGAGGGTGAGCAGTGAAGTGGCCAAGTTTGCGGATGACACAAAATTGTTCAGGGTGGTGAGAACCAGAGAGGATTGTGAGGAACTCCAAAGGGATCTGTTGAGGCTGGGTGAGTGGGCATCAACGTGGCAGATGCGGTTCAATGTGGCCAAGTGCAAAGTAATGCACATTGGGGCCAAGAATCCCAGCTACAAATACAAGTTGATGGGGTGTGAACTGTCAGAGACTGACCATGAGAGAGATCTTGGGGTCATGGTAGATAATTCACTGAAAATGTCAAGACAGTGTGCGTTTGCAATAAAAAAGGCCAACGCCATGCTGGAAATTATTAGGAAGGGAATTGAAAACAAATCAGCCAGTATCATAATGCCCCTGTATAAATCGATGGTGCGGTCTCATTTGGAGTACTGTGTGTAGTTCTGGTCGCTGCACCTCAAAAAGGATATTATAGCATTGGAGAAAGTCCAGAAAAGGGCAACTAGAATGATTAAAGGGCTGGAACACTTTCCCTATGAAGAAAGGTTGAAACGCTTAGGGCTCTTTAGCTTGGAGAAGCGTCGACTGCAGGGTGACATGATAGAGGTTTACAAGATAATGCATGGGATGGAGAAAGTAGAGAAAGAAATACTTTTCTCCCTTTCTCACAATACAAGAACTCGTGGGCATTCCATGAAATTGCTGAGCAGAAAGGTTAAAACGGATAAAAGGAAGTACTTCTTCACCCAAAGGGTGATTAACATGTGGAATTCACTGCCACAGGGGGTGGTGGCGGCCACAAGCATAGCCACCTTCAAGAGGAGGTTAGATAAAAATATGGAGCAGAGGTCCATCAGTGGCTATTAGCCACAGTGTGTGTGTGTGTGTGTGTATGTGTATATGTATAATATATATATATATATACACACACACATATATATATATATATATATATATATATATATATATATATATATATATACACACACACATATATATATATATATATATATATATATATATATATATATATATATATATACACACACACATATATATATATATATATATATATATATATATATATATATATATACACATATACACACACACACACACACATATCTCCCAGTGCATTAAATGCTGACTTTATGGGTTTCTTTTTGAGTCAGGATCTTCCTAGTTTTACTTCAGACATCTTTCCACCCCCTCCACCTAACACCTACTTTTTTTTTGTACCAATATCATCACCTTTTCATCAAGTGAATATTAAATTTTCTGCTTATGGTTGGAATTGGAAAACTGATATTGGCTACAGTGCAAGGTACTTTCATTGTTTAACTGGGTACCTGTGTGTTCCTGTAGAAATCACATTTGTGGAGGGGGGGAATCTATGACAGTAGCCATATTAGTCTGTTGATGTTAAAATAGCAAGAATCCTGTGGCGCTTTAAAAACTGAAACACTTTATTGCGGCACAAGTTTTTGTGGGAGCCTACTAAAAGGAGTTGGGCAGATCATCTATCCGATTTGATATGGCCTATGAATATGATGTTTCTGCCTGCTCTTCCCTTGTAAGATGAAAAGTGTTCTTCCTCAGGGTTGAAGGCTAGTATACTATAGTAAAGCCAGGGTAGGAACAGGAGTGCACTGCATGATACATGCATCCTACACACCTCTGTTACAGTACTTTGAAAGCCAAGGCTGAGGGGAGAACTAGCAGGGTGTTCAGTGGGGTAAGGGGAACACATTTTCAGCCTCCTTGCTGGCCCAAGAATGGCCACAGGTAGAAGGAATGGAATTTGCTTTCACTTTTAAGCCTTCAGCTATGTAGCATTGCCAGCCTCCAGGTGGGTCTGAAGTTCTCTTGGAGTTATAAATGATTTCCAAACTACAGAGATTAGTTCCTCTGGAGGAAATGGTATTGGACTATTGTGCCTGATTCGAAAAGCACAACTGCTGGAGCAGACATTGATGTGATCAGGCTTTCTTTTCTCTTTTAACAGCAATGGCCTTGGTAAATCTGGGGAAATCTTTTGTTGTGTCATGGTGCTCCATTTATTGTGATATGCTGACTGCTGTGTTTAATTTCAAATGAAGTAGAAAAAAACAATTGAAATGCCAATAGCTCATAACTTTCATGAAATAATTAGAATACTGTTGTGATATGCAAAATACTGTAATTTTCACCTTTTATTGTAGTCTTCCCAAGAGAGAGCAGCAAGGGGTACTCATTACTCTTTTACTGGAGAATAAATGCTAGTAATTTTAACAGGGATAAATGTAAAATTCTGCATTTAGGTAGGAAAAATCCAATGCATGGATATAGGATGGGGGAGACTTGTCTTAGCAGTAGTATGTGCAAAAAGGATCTAGGGGTCTTAGTGGATCATACGCTGAACATGAGTCAACAGTGTGATGTGGTGGCTAAAAAGGCAAATGCAGTTTTGAACTGTATCAACATATAGTGTCCAGATCACATGATGTGATGGTATTGCTTTACTCTGCTCTGGTAAGACTTCACCTGGAGTATTGTGTTCAGTTTTGGGCACCACATTTTAAGGAGGATATAGACAAGCTGGAATGGGTCCAGAGGAGGGCAACGAAGATGTTGAGGGATCTGGAGACCAAGTCCTATGAGGAAAAGTTGAAGGAGCTGGAGATGTTTAGCCTGGACAGGAGGCAGCTGAGAGGTGATATGATCACCATCTTCAAGTACTTGAAGGGCTGTCATATAGAGGGTGGTGTGGAATTGTTTTCTGTGGCTCCAGAAGGTAGGACCAGAACCAGTGGGTTGAAATTAAATCAAAAGAGTGTCCAGCTCAACATTAGGAAGAACTTCCTGACCGTTAGAGCGATTCCTCAGTGGAACAGGCTTCCTTGGGAGATGGTGGGCTCTCCTTCCTTGGAGGTTTTTAAACAGAGTCTAGATGGCCATCTGACAGCAATGAAGATCCTGTGAATATAGGGGGAGGTGTTTGTGAGTTTCCTGCATTGTTCAGGGGGTTGGGCTAGATGACCCTAGAGGTCCCTTCCAACTCTATGATTCTAGCAACCCAATAAGAATTTCATGTTTAAGTTTCTGTTTATGTTTACAGCTAAGCTATCAACTTAAGGTGGGGATCATGTACTGCAAGTCAGGACAAAGCACAGAAGAGGAAATGTACAATAATGAATCAGCAGGCCCAGCCTTTGAAGAGTTTCTTCAGTTGCTGGGAGAACGAGTTCGGCTCAAGGGATTTGAAAAGTACCGTGCCCAGCTAGATACAAAGAGTAAGGCACACTCTGTTTGTTCAGATTAATAAAATATAGTTACTGTGTATTGTATTGATCAACAACTATATTTCCCAGTGGTGCATATTAAGGAAGTAGTGGAAAGTCACCAGGCAAGTCTTTACTCTTCCAGAACCCTTTCCTGTCCTTTCTCTGCAACCTTCTCCATTGCTGCGGTGGCTGCACATCTTTGTAACTGAATTCCTTTTTTTGAAACACATTTATATGTAAACTCAAATGTGTTAATAATATCTGACAGGTGCATGACTATTTTTATGCTGTATCTCCTTTGTGGTGCTTATTTTCTGTCCTTATTGCTAACAACTGGTTTTAGTTTCATTAATGGATAAGATAACATACAAAAGAAAGATCGCTTCTTTCATGATTTTTACATAGTTAGTTCCCCATATGTATGTTAAATTGGTAACAAAATGTTGGATCCCATTAGGAATCTCCATGAATGGAAGGGGAGCAATTTCGGCATACTTGTTTGTAACTTCCCTTTCATGCTGTTCCTAGTGGTCCTCTGCCCCCCAGAACCAGCAGGTGGGGCATTTGAGGTTTTAGCAGGAGGGTGAGCAAGTTAAATTCCAGGATTGAGATCCCTTCTGTCTGTGAGAATTACTGTAGATCTAAGCTAAAATCCCTGTCATTGTTCATAAATCATATTGTGTCTAAAATATGATACAAATATGAAGTTTTTTGTTGAAATTAATTTTTATGAGAGAAAATCTACTGAAGCCAGTATTTATCATGCAACAAACACCTTTTGTGTGTTATTCTTTTTTTAAAAAAGAAACCTGCATTTGTAACCTTTTTTTATATGGGTATTTGGTTGACCCATGTGTATTGAGGTCCACATTTATCTCAGTAGCAGTATAGGAAATTAAATACGAATGCGTCATGAAAGTAGAAAAGCATTTACAAACAGTGCAATGAATTTTTTGTTGCCATGGTTTTGCTATTACTGACGTTATGACTATAGGCAGTGGTATGAGAGAACCTATTAAAACATGAATAGTCTAGAATCTGTAAACGCCACTTTGGTATATTTAGAAATTCTAATAAATGTCAAAACTGAATGTACAAAATTGAAATTACTTTATTTATTTTGGATTTATGACCCTCCCCCTTACATTCCAAGTTAGCACTGTGTTATTTACTTTATCCCTCAGTATGTTAGGGATCTCATGTGTGGAAGTATTTTAAAAGGACAAGAGGAGGAGAAATATTGTTGATTCTTTAGGTAAATGGGCTAATTTTTTCGATATTTATTCTCAAGCTGGTTGCTTTCCTTAAATAGTTTTGTAGCACAGCAGCATAGACCTTTTATATCCAGTAAGCCTGCAAAATAATGAGTTCAATATGCTGCTTCTAAATCCATGTGTTCACATGACAAAAATGTTAGTTTCAGTTAGTTTCAGGAAACCCTCATTTCTCCTTTCCCACTCCAAAGGAAATAACATGTTGAACCGCCCTTGAGCAAGTATTGTACCTGGTTAAAAAAAAAATACCACCGTCCAGTGCACCACTGATTTAACTGGCATATTAGAACAGCATAAGAAAAGATACTTCCATATTCCCAGGACTTTACAAATTAAATTTAATGCACATGCTCTTTTTGAATTCCTGATTAAACTCAGGAGTTTGTTAAAATGCATTTATTTTCATTTATTGTCTACCTTTCTCAGTGAGATTAAAAGCAAATTACAGAATTATAATAAATACCAATATAATACAGTAGAAAAAAATCAAGAGTCCAGTAACACCTTAAAGACTAGCAAAAATTGTGACAGAATATGAGCTTTCATAAGTTTATTGACTCATGAAAGTTCATACCATGCCCCAAAGTTTGTTAGTCTTTAAGGTGCTACTGGACTTTTCTTCTTTTCTACTGCTACAGACAGGCTAACATGGCTACCCATCTCAGTATAATACTGTAGACACTGAAAATCCAATATTGTAACTGGAGAAATTGTTTACTTTGTATGTCCAACAAAATAGTCTGTGGTGGAAAAGAATATTTGGGTTTCAAATTTTAAAATTCTGTCAAATGTCCAAATTTCAAATCTGGGTTGCATTTTTTTTAAATTTGCAATTTTTGTGTACCTAAAGTTTTTTTCCTAGTAGACTTTCTCCCCTCTTGTTTTAAATTGGGCATTGTGGGTTTTAAAAATAAACCTGTAAGAGTGGGAAGAGAATATGATTTAATCCTTGCTAAAACATGAGTTTAATGGCAAGAGGTTTATGGCCTTGTTGATATTTTCTTCCATTTGCCTCAACTTTCTTTATCCCCCCCCCCCCCCAATTTCATCGTTCTATTCTGATCTGTTATCGGAAATTTGTTTCCCTCATATCCTTTATAATAATATATTTGCCAAAATGGGGGGGAGTATTAGGCTAAAAATACGTAGTGAATATGAGGGTTGTAAATATTTATGGCAGGGTAAGAATAGTGAGTCTTCAATCCAAGTGAGAGGGGAAAAAGTGCTACTGAATAAATTGTGAAATTTGCTACCCAACTTTCTTGATCTGTTTTTAGGTTGTAGCCCTTTTATTAGAAGAGCCCCGTGGCGCAGAGTGTTAAAGCTGCAGTATTGTAGTCTTAAGCTCTGCTCACGACCTGAGTTCAATCCCAGCGAAAGCTGGTTCAGGTAGCCGGCTCGAGGTTGACTCAGCCTTCCATCCTTCCGAAGTTGGTAAAATGACTACCCAGCTTACTGGGGGGGGGGAAGTGTAGATGACTGGGGAAGGCAATGGCAAACCACCCCATAAAAAGTCTGCCATGAAAACGTTGTGAAAGCAACATCACCCCAGAGTCGGAAATGACTGGTGCTTGTACAGGGGACCTTTCTTTTCCTTTTCTTTTATTAGATACTTTCAGTCTCATATATAATACCCTGACCTGGATAGGCCAGGATAGCATGATTTTGTCAGACTTCAGAAGCTAAGCAGACTCGACGCTGGTTAGTTTTTGGAAGGGAGACAACTAAAGAATACCAGGGTTGCTATGCAGAGACAGGCAAAGGCAAATCACCCCCAAATGTCTCTTGCCTTGAAAACTCAATGCATATATGACATCATCATGTCATTTCCTGGCCATATAAGCATAGAATTTGATTTAATGATATGTGACCAGGAATATCCAGTTTCATAGCCATAAATATGCACACACACGCATATATGCATAAGAACATAAGAGAAACCATGTTGGATCAGGCCAATGGCCCATCCAGCCTATGTCACACAGTGGCCAAAAAAAACAAGTGCCATCAGGAGGTCCACCAGTGGGGCCAGAACACTAGAAGCTCTCCCACTGTGCCCCCCCAAGCACCAAGAATACAGAGCATCACTGCCCCAGACAGAGAGTTCCAACGATAAACTGTGGCTAATAGCCACTGATGGACCTCTGCTCCAGATGTATGCATGTTATAATAATTACACACACACACAAATTTTAAATTGTTTTGGTGGCCCTTTTAAGGGCAGAAAGGTGGAATACACATTTTATAGATAAATAACTAAAATAAATAATCATCTTGGGTGAGAGAAGCTAGTACTAAGAAATTAAGATCTAGAGAACACCAACATTCAAGATTAAAATCAAGATTCAGTCATTAAAGCAGGCTTGTCCCGCTTGTAACTTGCCAACAGTTTTAATCCACCAAAGCATTAAACTGCCCTTTTTTGTTTTTAGGACTACAAAAACAGAATTGTCAAACATATGGAAGTCTGTACATAGCTAGCAGCCTGTGTTCAGTTACCATATAATAAACTGTGCAGGTCTGGATGAAACTATTAATTCATCACTCATAAACTAAAATTATGTCTCAACTCCAAATTTGGCATAAAATGGTTTCCAAAGTTCTCTTCTGCAAATGTGTCTTCATTTATTTAAAACATTTTTCTCCTGTTTTCTTTTCTTGAACTCAAGATGGCTTGATTATTCAATATGTTCAGTATTTAGATATTTGTTACCTGTGAAGAAATATATTCTAAGTTCCATTTAGGGTTGTCAGCCTATGGAAGATCAGGACTCACCATAACAGTGTCCTACAACATCATGACATCATTTTTGGCCATTTAGCCATAGAGTTTTGTGTTAATGCTAGAGTGGCCAGGGACGTTGGCCAGGGACTTCTGGTTCTGCGGCCAGAAATGATTCCAAAGTGTTGCTGGATGGAATTTCCTCCACCCTATCTTGGTAAATGGCAACCCTACATCCAGTACCCATCAGTACAGAGTAAGATCTTGCCTGAGATTTTTCATATGGTACCTAGTATTTGATATAGAATTGTTATCTCAGCTGATCTTTTCTAAACAGGGCAATTACCTAGCTATAGGAAGCAAACACTGAATTGTTTGCTGACATTTTAAATGACTTTGTAATCTGTTTCTAATATAATCCAGTATCCATGAATAACCTCTCCTGACAGAGGCTCATTATATCCTTATTTTATTACAGGAAACCACTGCAAATAAACTTAACTGTGAAATACTCCATCTAGACCAGGGGTGTCAAACATGTGGTCCAGAGGCCAAATCAGGCACCCAGAGGGTTCCTATCAGGCCTGCGAGCAAGTCTGCTTTCTTCTCCCTCTCTCTTGTGTCTTTCTGTGCCACAGGTTGCTTTGCCAGGTTTGCTCAATCGCACAGGAGCTACAGAGCAAAGCCTCTGTTTTCTCCATTGGCTGAGACTCTTCCCTTCGGGAGGAAGGGGGGAAGGGCAGGCTTGCTTTGCCAGACTCAGTTGCACAGGGGAGCTACTGAGCCAAGCCTCTTTTCCTTCTATTGGCTGAGGCTTCACCCCCCTCCTCAACCCCTTTGGAGGGAGGGAAAGAGCCAGAGCTTCCTTTGTCCAGTTCCCTCAATCACACAGGAGAGATACACAATCTTTAATTGTGTCCTTATAAAGTTTATATCTTTGCTACCTGGCATTACATTTTATGACACACATGGTCTGGCCCAATGAAGTTTCGTATATGTCAGATCTGGCCCTCATAGCAAATGAAGTTCTACACCCCTGATCTTGACATTTTCCTAGTAAGCAGATTTTACCAGACTAGTGTGAGAGTAACCGCAAGTTGGAGGTTGAAGCAGATAGGCAAAATATTTGTTTCACATCAAGCTTGATGGATCTGTGTTTGTTCTTTCTATCAAAACAACCACTTTTGTTTCAGGATTAAATCTAAATGCTAAAACAACTCATGCTTGCAATAAAATAAAACAAATACAAAAGTTGCAGGACTCCAACAAAGTACAAAAACATACTATAGTCATTATAAATCTAAAGCAGACCAATAATTCTAAATTAAAAGCAATTTTAACTTATCAGCAGCCACCATATCTGATCCAGGGATCAAGTCTAACTGAAGCAAGCAGCAGAAAAGTTTAGAATATTTGCTACTAAACTCAGTATCAAGCATGATCAATGTCATTAGTGTTTAACCTACATTTATATGATACACCACTAGAGTTCAAAACTTTAGTAATTATCCACCATGGTTTTCAACATACTGAATAATTTGGTATCGTTCACAAATGTAGCCTCTATAATGCTCATCCCCAATTCAAACTCATTTATGAAAAAATAATAATTAGGACAAGACTTATCACAGTCTCCTTTCTCTTTACCTCTTATATTTCAAAATTGTCATGAATTAATGGACCCCTGATGAGTAGAATATAAGAATATGTGTCTGCAGAATTCATGGCAAACTTGCGTTCTCATGAGTAGAGTATAAGTCCTCCTAGATAAAGTCTCTCAAAATGTTTTTTTGTGCAGCATGGCAAACTGCTGTTCAGTAAATGCTAGCCCAAAGCCTTATTATATGCCTCGAAATGGTCGGATAGTTGCTTGGATCTTTGTCTTCATGTCTGTAGTACTTTAAGTATGCAGCATCTAATCTGGTAAAAATGCTGCAGAAATAATAAATATCAGTATCAGTCACATGGATGAGACTCCCTTTGGGATTTTGCCAGATTTTCTTCTTAAATGTTAGTAATTTTTTAGTATTGATTTTAATACCTAAAATATACTTAGTCTATACTAAGATATTTTAAAAATATTATTTGCATTTGCACTGTTATGCTCTGATTTAGAATAGTTGATATACTTAGTCTGAAGATATTCAGAATTTTGCTTATCGTGTAAAGGTGATCTTTAATTTTTGGATTTTCTTTTTATATTTGAAATTCAGCTGATTCAACTGGTACTCACTCTCTTTATACAACATACAAGGACTATGAAATCATGTTCCATGTATCCACCATGCTGCCATATACACCTAACAACAAGCAACAGGTAGGATTAATTTTCATTCTGTATAGGATTGGAAATCGGCGAATGTCGTCCCCGTCTTCAAGAAGCGGGGAAAGGAGGATCCGGGTAACTACCAACCCGTCAGCTTGACGTCTATACATGGGAAAGTTTTAGAACAAATCATCAAACAGTCAGTCCTTGAACATTTAGAAAGAATGGCTGTGATTACTAAGAGCCAACAACGATTTCTCAAGAACAAGTCATGTCAGACTAACCTGATTTTTTTTTTAAGAAAGTTACTACTTTGCTGTATCAGAGGAATCTTTCTTTCCCGGTCTCACTGGATTGTAAAATAAATTTTAAGTGCTGAAAGTCTTAAATATTTATGGTTGGTTGTGATCAATGTAAGTGTATCCATAGATATTGGATGCTTTTGGAATACCATCCCCTCTAGTGATAGTATTTTCCGCATGTCCAATAGTTTGCCAGCTGGCTAAAAATTCATTTGAGTAGATTTTTTAAAAAATAAGAATTACATGAGGGTAAACAAAAAAAAAGTTATACTGACTAGGCAAGTTTGCCTAACATTTTAGGAAATCTTTGCTTCCAACATAATCAGTTGACTGTGAAAAGGTACTTTCTGCTAAAGGCTTTGTTTTGTGATCCCTCAAGATAACTGAGTTTAGTAACTAATATGAGATTCTAACAAAGGCAGCATTGACTTTTCTGAGTTATGTGCAGCTCCATAATTTTCTGTTGGAAGCTATGTTGATATCTGGTAGATACGTGGCACATTATTGGAGGTTTCTCTCCTCAGACTCCTAAATCCAGAAGTCCTCAGTCAGTGTGCTGGAAGATTTATTTTTTAAAAAATAAAGTGACATTGGATGTTTTCCTTTCCCAGCTAATGCACTGTAAACCACAGGACTTCATATGTTTCCAAAGAGTTCTGGGTTTCTTTATGTTGCGATCCTAGTATTGAAATCTGCCCTCTTTTCTAATTTAGCTAGGGATATAGTGTTCCAGCAGTATGGTGGAGGAGCATCAGGAACTCTTCTGTTTCACGATGCATGTAGCCAACAGATTTAATTGTCCCACCATGTGATTCTCCCCTTGCATTTTTTTCCAATGGGAGGAATCTCTAAAACTAGACTTCCATGCAATCATCAATTCATGTGGATGGTTTAGTTCACATTGTGGGTCATCTGCTTGGTGAAGGATAGGGCTTCGCACTGCTCCTCCATCACATTATGACTGCACTGTCCTACCGTGTATGAGGCATAAATAACTGGAAATATGTTAGCCTGAGAAGTTCCTTACTTGGTTAATGGACAGGATCTAACTCTTATCCAATTCCTAGACTCTGTGCCATTTTTCGGCATGTATTGTTGATAACTTACAATTTTGTTCAATTTCCATCTTGATAAATACCAAAATGTATCACTTTAATTGCTAATGATTTTTCCCTGAATTTAAAAAAACTTCAAAAATGGTTGCATATCTGGAATTTGCCTCATTTTTAAAAAAAATCAGTTTTAATTCAAAGAGCAAACATGATTTGATTGTGTCTGCACTTAAACTTTTTACTTCTAAAATATGACAGGTATGGTTGCAGCAAACACTTCTGTGAAATAGCAGCCTTTTTCTTCTTTCTTTTTTTTTCTTTTTGGCTGTGAGTCTTAAGAAATTTTAGGATTTTCATCCTAGATGAAATACTTTTAGAATACACGCTGAACTGAAAAGCACACAAACAAAAAATCAATCTGACAATTCTGATACTGTCAGTATTAAAACACAATTTTAACACACTGAGGGATATTAGTTTATGAGTGCTTGCACTTTAATAATAATAATAATAATAATAAACTTTTATTTATATCCCGCCCTTCCCGCCGGAGCGGGCTCAGGGCGGCTAACATGACATGGTATACCATGATTTATAAAACAATTTTAAAATACAATTAATACATACAATTAAAACAGTTACATTAACAGTTGTAATAGTTGGAAGAAAATAGCAAACAGACAACAAATAATATAACACAAATTATATTACTATTAATTTAATTTTTAAAACATTCAAAATTTACCTCATAGCAAAACAATTTTGTATTAAAATTGGACTTGTAGTGTTATGGAAACAGAGATGCAGTCAAAAATTGATAAATTTCTCATTTATTTTTTCAGATGTATAGCATGCTAATGTCATAGTTGCTTTGAAAGGAATGATTAAAATATTTCATGATTTGGAATGAAATTTAAGAAATATTAGTTATCTGGGAAGAATAAAGCTGTATTAATATTAGTATGGCTTTAACTCAGTGTCTTAGATTTCTTGTTTTTCTCCTGTAGCTCTTAAGAAAACGTCATATAGGAAATGATATTGTGACAATAGTTTTCCAGGAACCTGGAGCAGAGCCATTCAGCCCAAAGAATATTCGTTCTCACTTTCAGCACGTCTTTGTCATTGTTAAAGTGCACAATCCATGCACTGACAACATCTGCTACAGGTAGCTAATGTTGCATTAACAGTTTACAAGTGTAATTCACCTTGAAATTGTTTCTTCTCTAATTTTGTAATCCAGTTTTAGTGTGTTTAAATAAATTGTGTTCCATTTATGAAGCCCTTTACTGTTAAATTTCAAGAAGCCAGTTTTGTTTTTTATTGCTGTACGTTGTGACAAGTACTTGGTGGGTTGAGAACCAGTTTTCACTTAAACAATTTTTCAGCTTTAAGCATGTCAAGAACCATCATTAAATAACATTTTGGACTGCATTTATTCACTGTATCCAGTAAATACCACCTTGGCATCTAGAGGAATGGTAATCCCTATAATATGATAAACTTCTTTAAGAAGCTTAGACCAGAATATTTCACTACAGGGCATTGCCAAAATATATGCATGAAGTCTGCTGCTTTTTCTCAACATTTCCAATAAACATGTTTCTTTGTATGATATATCTTATTTAACTTATGTGGAGTTAAGCACCACTTGTAGAAGACTTTGTAAAAATCTTTCATTTTTTTTGTAGTGTTGCTGTGACAAGATCCAGAGATGTGCCATCATTTGGACCACCAATCCCTAAAGGCATCACCTTTCCCAAATCAAGTGTGTTCAGGGACTTCTTACTTGCAAAAGTGATCAATGCTGAGAATGCTGCTCATAAATCAGAAAAGTTCCGCGCCATGGCCACTAGAACCCGCCAGGAATATTTGAAAGATCTGGCAGAAAAGAATGTCACAAACACACCCATTGATCCTTCTGGAAAGTTCCCATTTATCTCACTTGCTTCCAAAAAGAAAGAAAAGTCGAAGCCTCATCCAGGAGTAGAACTTCACAGTTCTGGCGCTGTCGTGTGGACACTTCATGCTAAAGACTATAGCAAGGGTGTAGATATAGACTGTCTCCTCGGTATTTCTAATGAATTTGTTGTTATCGTTGAGCAAGATACAAAGAGTGTTGTGTTCAATTGTTCCTGCAGAGATGTAATAGGATGGACTTCAACAGACACAAGTGTCAAAATTTTCTATGAAAGGGGTGAATGTGTTTCTGTGGAGAATTTCAGAAGCAACAATGAAGATATCAAAGAGATTGTCAAAAGGCTAGAGGTTAGAGTTTCTTTCTCTTGCATTCTCTCTTTTCTTTGGTGTTGTCTTCAGGCATTAGTAATTTCAGCTGACTGCTATAAACCATGTAGAAGTGAATTGGATCCATTCTCAGATCCTGGAAGCAGACCTGTTGAATTTCTAAGATCCAGTAGCCCATTGATCTCTGATTTATTTATTCAAATTTATATTCTGCCCTCCTTGCAAACGGGCTCAGGGTGGATTACAGACAAGTAGTTAAGTCATTTGGCTTCACAACAGTACACAGATTAATAAATAGTTAAAACACACTAAAACAAAGAAGTTGAAAAACAAATTGCACCAGTTGTTATGTGTACAGCCTCCAAAACTGGTGCTGCTGGACTCTGAAGTTCATTTGATCTAGGCCATGTGAGAATGGTGTCTACATCAATTATAGGAATTATTTGCTATTCCTCTTTTTTCTTCTTGTTCCCCTTCATTCTCCCTGTGGGTCATCCTGAGTTGCAAAATGATTGAGCAAGACATAACATACTGCTAATTTCTCTGTTCAAACCCAAGTAGAGGTCTGTAGATCATATGCTGATGTTATGTTTTACTTTTTCGCTTTAAAATGTATTAAAACACTCCTATTTGTGCCACTAGAGAAATAGCAATTTTCTTACCATGAAGGAAGACAATGCAGTTTTTATTTTATCCACAAATATTCCTTACTTAAAGAATCACTCTGGTAGTAGAACAAGAGAGTTGTAATAATTGTGTTCAATAATAGGGAATTCAAATAGTGTCAAATCAACACTGATCAAATATTCTAATAAAACTATTGGTCAGCCTATAAATAAATACTGTATGTAATTCCTTCATCATTACTTGGTTTGTATTACTGCATTCCATAAACGCTTCTATAAAGTCCGTAATATGTTAAGGTATTACTTGAGTATAGCTAGACTGTGCCTGGCATTTTCATTCTGTAGTAAGCTGGCTAACTTTTGTTGATACTATACTCCGCAATAGCCATCAGACTAAAGACTATCATTGTCCCGTTGTGTTCCCTTTACTGCTTCAAAGGAGTATATTTTCCTTGTGTGTCCCTCTGAATGGAAGTGATTACACTAAAATATTATAATCCCAACCCCCTCTTTATTTCATTTCTCAGCTTGTGACAAAGGGCTGCGAGTCAGTGGAAATGACTTTACGTCGAAATGGACTAGGCCAGCTTGGATTCCATGTGAATTATGAAGGAATTGTAGCAGACGTCGAACCCTATGGCTATGCTTGGCAAGCAGGATTACGACAAGGCAGCAGATTAGTGGAAATCTGCACTGTGGCAGTAGCTACTCTAAGCCATGAGCAAATGATTGATCTCCTGAGAACTTCGGTTACAGTGAAGGTTGTCATTATACCACCTCATGAGGATTGTACCCCACGAAGGTATTTGGGGAGGGGATAATGAATTAGTTAATATTTTTAGGACTTTCAGTTTATAATACAGGATTTCTACTCTGTATTATAGTTCAATCACTTTAAATAGAAAGTGACCTAGCTCTAAGAATTATTTTTCACTTTTCATGCATATAAAACATTTTAAATTTATTTTACTTCATATCCTTTCTCCCCACCAGGGACCCAAATCTGTTTATATTGTTTTCTCCTCCATTTTATCCTCACAGTAGCCATCTGAGGTAGGTTAGGCTGAGAGTGTATGACTAGCCCAGCAAAAATGTCCATGGCAGAGTGGGGATTCAAAGTTCCCTGCATTCTAGTCTGCCACTTTTACCATTACTTTACAATAGTTAGGATGTACATTAGCAGACTGGTAAAGTTTGTATCAGAGTGCTGTATAAATTCATATTTTTAACACCAAAAGTCTCTTAATGATAGTAGAGCTGAAGTTGGTGCCTCTTCTGAATCGCAGGTGCCACATTTTATGTTCTGTAGCATGGAAGTGTTGCTAACTGTCACGTGTGTGTGTGTGTGAAGCAGAATGAACAGCTTGCAAAGTCTGATTGGCTGCCATAGCAAAAAAAAAATTAAAGTACAAATATTATTCGAAGGTACAAATTCTGTGTTAATCACAGCCAGTAGTAATACAAGTTTAGAAAAATGCAAATTTAGCTGATTCAAAGAGAAGAAAGACTTTGCAATCTTAACAGTTATGTTGTTGGTTGCTTATAATTTAGCAAAAGTCCCAAGAGCTAACAAAACAGAAAAAAGAAGCAGAAGAACACAGTAATGTGTCATTCTCCATTGGTTTTCCTAAATGCTACAACATTTTAATTGCAAAGTTCCTTTGTCTTCTGTTCAGTTTCACCCTGAATTAAAATTAATTAATAGTTTTGATAGCATTATCAAGGGACTTAATGGGTAGGATAATTTTCTCAATCTGTATAGGTGATGAATTGTTTAACATACTTAAGAAGTATATATCATGACTAATGAATAGCTCTGGCACTAGGAGGCAAGGAGCCCCCCTGCCCCCAACTTCTTGCCACTGCACACCCTTGCCCCCACCCACTCCCGCACCATGCTGCCCAGCTGCCACCATCAGGCGGATCCTCTCCAGACTCCCTCCCTCTGTCGGTAGCAGTGGTAGGAGGAAACTCCTCCAGCAACTGACCAAGGCAGGGAGAGGTGGAGCGGCTGCAGGCTGCTGGAAGAAGCCTAGAGTTCCTTCCTTCCACTCCACCTGTTGCCTTGCTGGCCAGCTGCCGTTATTTGCAGCACCCCTGACACAACTTGGAAGCCTGTGGGGAGAGTGGGAGGGGGTGACCAGCGTCCCTGTAGGCCAGGTGTTGCCCATAGGTGGTCGCCTACCTAGCCTACTCAGATGCCATTCGGACTCCAGGGCGCGCCGGGGGTTTTCATGAATTTTATAAATGAAGTGTTAAGAGAGTTTCTGTTTAAGGGGGTGGTGGTGTACCTTGATGACATCATTATTTATTTGAAAGACCTTGAGTCCCATGTACCCCTGGTGCGAAAAGTGTTAACTACGCTGTGTAAGAACAAATTGTACGCCAAACTATCCAAATGTGAGTTCCACAAGACGGAACTAGACTACTTGGGATTCCGAGTGTCAGGGGAGGGACTAGCGATGGATCCAGCAAAAATCCAAGCGGTTCTAGACTGGGAACCACCACGAACCCGACGGCAGTTATAATCTTTTCTCGGGTTCGCAAATTTTTACCGCGGATTCATTCAGGGGTTCGCCCGGGTGATGCTCCCCCTCACAGAACTTCTAAAGACGAAGGGGAGGGGGGAGGCAGCGAAAAAGCCCGGGGCGCGCCTAGTCTGGACGCCTGAGTGTCACAGAGCTTTTCAAGAACTCAAACAGCTCTTCACTTCTGAACCAATACTGGCTCACCCCAATGAATTAAAACCCTTCGTGGTTCAATGCGACGCTTCCGACGTCGCCGTAGGAGCCATATTGATGCAGAGGAACGAAGAGGGGGAACTGCGTCCCTGCGCGTATATCTCTCACAAATTTTCCAATGAGCAAAGGAACTGGTCGGTGTGGGACAAAGAGGCCTTCGCAGTAATGTTTGCTTTGAAAACCTGGAGGTCATGGTTAGAGGGAGCCCGAGTCCCGTTTGAGATCTGGACCGACCACAAGAATCTAGAGGCCCTCACGGGCCGACACAAATTGACTGCCAAACAAATCCGGTGGGCGGGTTTTTTCGCTAAATTCGACTTCGTGCTAAAACATATCCCGGGCACTAAAAACTTTTTGGCTGACGCACTATCACGCATGCCCCAGCACGAGAGCCAGCGGGAGGAAGTGATCGATTCCCTCATCCCCCCCTCAGCAGTAGCAGGAGGGGTCACCACCCGTTCAGGGAAAAAGACGGAGACCCCAGGGTTACCACCAAAGGAGCGCTTGGCCTCAGAGGCAGACCTAGAAGGAGAGGAGCGCCCCGAAGGGCTAGAGCAAGGGGAGGGGGGATTGTGGTTCCATAAGGGGAAAATTTATGTGCCCAAATCCATGAGGAAAGAGGTCCTGGAACAAAGCCACTCCAGCCGTCTAGCAGGGCACTTTGGGTACGTAAAAACCCTCAATTTGATCACCCGGCAATTCTGGTGGCCAAAGCTAAAACGAGACGTGTCAGAATTCGTGCTAGCCTGCCCTACTTGCATCATGTCTAAGCGCAGGGGGGAAACCTCCCGGTCACCTCGTCCCTCTCCCTACGGCCAGCCGCCCATGGGCCGTGGTGTCTATGGACTTCATAGTAGAACTCCCCCCGTCCCAAGGGAAGACAGTGATACTAGTAGTGGTGGACACTTTCTCAAAGCAAGCCCACTTCATCCCCTGCAAAAAATTACCCACAGCCAAAAAACTGGCCCAACTCTTCTTTAATCACGTGGTCCGCCTACACTCATTCCCCGAGAAGGTCATTAGTGACCGCGGGCCACAGTTCGTTGCCAACTTCTGGCGGGAGTTTTGCAAGCTAGCTGGCATCGAACAGGGCCTTAGCTCCGCTTACCACCCACAAACGGACGGACAGACGGAGAGGGTGAACGGACTTCTAGAGCAGTACTTGAGGTGTTACGTTAATTACCAGCAAACAAACTGGGTGGATCTCCTACCGTTCGCCGAGTACGGCTACAATAACAGCCTCCATAGCTCCACCAAAACCTCACCCTTTCAGATAGTGAACGGTTACAAGGGGAAGCCGTTCCCAAACCTCCCCCTCCCTGCGGGACCGAAAGAACCTACTTCGTGTCAGCAATGGTGGGAGGGAATAAAGGAGGGGTGGAAAGTGATTCAGGAAAACCTGGAGGAGGCAAAGAAGGAGTACAAAAGACACTTTGACAAGAAACATGCCCCGCAATGGGAACTGAAAGAGGGCGAGACAGTATTTTTGTCCACCAAAAACCTGCCCCTCCCACAAGGGTGCCGCAAACTCGCCCTAAAATACTTGGGTCCATTCAAAATAAAAAAGGTTATCAACAAAGTAACTGTGGAATTAGAACTGCCCAAATCCCTGAGTAAGATCCACCCTGTTTTTCATTGCAGCCTTCTTTGCAAGGATCCTGGAGCTACGCAATTCCATCCTCGTCCCCCGGAGCCGCCTCCGACTATAGTGAAGGGGCAGAGTCACCATGAGGTGTTAGAAATCCTGGACTCTAAAGTCCAGAGGGGGATACTGTACTACCTGATCAGATGGAAATACTTTCTCCCTAGTTGTGATGAATGGGTGAAAGCTAGTGATGTATCTGCACCGCAATTACGAAAAAAATTTCACCTACTGTACCTGCACAAGCCCAAGCCGAAGAGCTTAGGGGGGGCAGTATGTCAGAACTTGTAACTTTGAATGCTTTGCTTGACTAAACTGACTCCATGTTGTAACTCAGGGTGCCTGACAGCGGTCATTGACCCAAGCCCCTCTGCTATGCCAAATATTTAGGGCAGAGAGACAGGCGGCAGAGAGTCTCTGCTTAACATCCACAGGTGCCCTTTGAAGCCAGGCCGTTTGGCCTTCGCAACAGGGGGGCATCCTCCTTCGCTGATAACGAAGGCTGGGAAGAAGAGACATCCGCTTGAGACCGTGTGAATTATTGTTTTATTATGCTTTGCTGTGGGCATAAAATGTAACCAACTGCCCAGACTCGCCATTACTGTTATTTCGTTACTATAGTACTGTCGTTCTTCAATAAAGATCCTAACTTGCAACAAGTATTGGACTCGTCTGAAGTTCATCCAAGTTCTGACACCAGGCCTGTTAATGGCAATTGTAGTGAATGATTATTTTGCTTATCTGTATCCTTCTCAGTTTTGCACTGAAATGTCATAAGCCACACCTTTAAATTTAATGTTCATAATTTTTTCTTTCCTCTTTTTGTATAAAAAAATCATATTGACCTAGGATTTGCTCACTGCATCTGACGGTGAGCTCATGATCGTAAAGGCTTTTGCTATGATGAATGTGTTACTTGTAAAGATGACATGAGGCTGTTCTGTTATTATTTTTAGGTTAGAAGATAAAATTGTAACTGGAAAATTTAAAAAATCTGAGAACCAATCTGTTTCATGTGAAGAGTGTAATGTATAGGCAACGTCACTGCTGTCATACCAGTACACTGCAAAGATTTGCTTTCTTTTCCTATGTTACAGTAGATTTACTTTTCTTTGTTATTTTTCAGAAGTTATTCAGAAACTCATCGCATGCCAATGATGGAATACAAAATGAATGATGGTGGAGTTCCATACGAGTTCAAGTTTCCCTTCAGAAATAACAACAAATGGCTGCGAAATTCTAACAAAGGACAGGGCCCTCATGTGCAACAAATACCATCACAGATACAAAGTCCAGTTACCTCTAGGGTAGCTTCTGGGAAAGGTGAAGGGAAAATGCCTCCTCCAGAACGAGCAGCCAATATTCCCCGCAGTATCTCCAGTGATGGGCGTCCACTAGAAAGTAGAAGGTAAGTAATTGATTTGTATGTATCTTGTCTTCTGAAATCCAAATGATTCAATAACTGTTAAATAACTATTAAAACTACACAAATAAAGCCATCAAGTCACAGTGTTAAAACCCCACTCCATATCCAGACCAAACCAAAAAAGCTTTGGTGTTCCATGGCACCTCAAAGACAGGTTTTTGTTCTAGCATATGCTATTGTTTACTAGAGTTCATTTTGTTTAGTGGGTCCTTACTAGGCTAAAGCATATATGTGAAGAAAAAGATAGTAATCAGCTGGTTAATCAGCTGGTTGAAGGACCATGAAATAAGGTTTGATATAGTCTCCCAAGAACTTGGGCTTCCTCAGCCATTAAAAGGTGTTACAGGGTTGCCACTTTCTGGAAAGTCAGGGAAATTGTGATTAAAATATATTCAAGCAGTGGATTTTTGACCTGTTGCTGCAAGAGCATGATCTGTTCTTGTGGCAGCTGGAATAGAGAAGTAGGAGAATGCAAGTAAAACTTTTAATGATGCCCTTTCCCAGCTCCACCTTTTTCACAGTTGCACCCCCCAATCAGCCTAATGGGTTTGTTGAGTTCTGTCCCTGCGTGATTTCCAAGGTCTGCCTGTAGCATTTGCAAAGCAAGGCTAATTTAAACGTTTAGCAATATACAAATTTTAAATATCTAACTGTTTTCATCCCTACCTGCTAGTACTGCATTTAACTTACATATAAAGATAAGCATGTTTTGGGACATGCTTGTGTATGGAATGGACGTTTTGTCTCCTGCTAAACCCAGCACAGAGTTGCAAATGAGTTTTGCCGCTGTTGGATTTCACAGACAATTAGTACTTTCTACTCTACAGCATGCAAAGTAAATTTTGCAAATGTGATTGCTTGTTCCTGATGGAGCTTACAGAGTACCAGCTTTATCAGCCTCTTTCCTGACTTCTCCCATGCATAAAGGTTGCAAATGGGGGTTGTCTGCGTCTCTGGATTGCAGAAACTCCACCTCCTTTGTTGCTGCTGATCTGTTCGTTACACTTTCTGGTTCCAGAAAGTGAAACTTTCCCGGCTTTAAAAAGTTCCTACTTGTTAGCATTCAGAGTTTACTTGAATTGAAGTTTGTATCTTGGTGTAATTTTTGGTGCAGTTACAAAACAGATGTTGCTGCAGTTAATGTTGAAAGAAGCTGGTATTAAATCTCTTACTTTGACAAATATTTTTGCATTTGAGACTTGGAACATTTCATTAAGCCTGGCATTAATGCAACATGACCTATCCATTTTTTAACTTGTGGTTGTGTTTGAATGATGGTCAGGGAAATTGACTAGTGTTGGTCAGGGAAATGCAAAATAAAATTTTAGTGGCTACCATGTATTAGCTGACTTAGCAAAACAAAGGAGACCGCTAGTTACTGTCGAATGATTTTAGTACTTCTCTCAATATATTTTTGAATTTTATATAATTACACTTTGGATATCCATATAGGGTTGGTAAATTCCAGATGGGGCCTGGGGTTCTCCCAGAATTACAACTGATCTTCAGATTACAGGGATCAGTTCCGCTGGAGAAAATGAATGAAAGATGGACATACCTGCTGAGTTCTTCCCTCCCCTCCCTAGGCTCTGCCCCCAAATCTCCAGGAAGCATTTGGAATACTGTGCGCAATTCTGGTCACTGCACCTCAAAAAGGATATTATAGCATTGGAAAAAGTTCAGAAAAGTGAAACTAGAATGATTAAAGGGTTGGAACACTGTCCCTATGAAGGAAGGTTAAAACGCTTGGGGCTCTTTAGCTTGGAGAAACGTCAACTGCAGGGTGACATGATAGAGGTTTACAAGATAATGCATGGGATGGAGAAAGTAGAGAAAGAAATACTTTTCTCCCTTTCTCAAAATACAAGAACTCGTGGGCATTCAATGAAATTGCTGAGCAGTCAGGTTAAAACGGAGAAAAGGAAGTACTTCTCCACCCAAAGGGTGATTAACATGTGGAATTCACTGCCACAGGAGGTGGTGGCGGCTACAAGCATAGACAGCTTCAAGAGGGGGTTAGATAAAAATATGGAGCAAAGGTCCATCAGTGGCTATTAGCCACAGTGTGTATATATATGTGTGTGTGTGTGTGTATATATATTTTTTTGGGCCAATATGTGAAACAGAGTGTTGGACTGGATGGGCCATTGTCCTGTTCCAACATGGCTTCTCTTATGTTCTTAACCCTAGCCCCACATTTAATTGCTGTTTGGCCCTGCTAATAGCAGTTTTTTTCTTGATAACCTCACACACTCACACTTTCTCTTTCATACTCAGCCCTGCTCAGGGCTGGTGCCAGGCTTTTTGATGCCCTAGGCAAGGCTACCTACTTGTGCCCCCCCCCCCCAAGCTCTTTCTGCCCTTCGTTTGCAAAACTGAGCTCCAGATTTTTTTTAAAAAAAAATCAGCCATACCTTTTTTTAATCAAGTATCTAAAAAGAACAAAACAGGATAGACTAGAGGCAGAATACAAACATTAATAAATACAGCCATTGATTGAAGGCAAAGAAAGGACTCCAGTCTCCCACTTTGACCAGAGAGCAGCAAGAAAGGCTCTGCCAGACCCAGTCTGATGCCCCCATCCCCAGAAGAAGAAGAAGAATATCTAAGTGATGGGAACTTCCTGTTTGGCTGGAAGACAGTGCTGCTGCCCTCTAGTAAGGGGGATTTTTTCCCCCTCTGTTCAGGGTATGAAAGACCCTTCTGGGGGGGTCTATGCCTATCAATCTTAGTAAAAGATTAATCCAAGATGACGTCAAGCACCTTTAGCTGTTGATTTCGGTTTTAGAAAGGTGGGTAGCTGCCTTTTTCAAACCTTGAGATCCGGCCAGAAAGGGAACGTCTAATATACATCTGCAGAGGATAAAAAGTCATTAATTTGACTTAAGCCTGTCGGAATCCAGACACTTAAAGACTGATTTATAATTGCAAGATAACGGAAGCCAAAGTGCCAAAGAATATCTGTTTAAGGTACTTTGATCTATTTCTACTTGGAGACTCTTTGAACCTTATCTAAACGTTGTGGGGATTATAAACAGATTGAGTTGAAGCGTAATTGA
This sequence comes from Heteronotia binoei, assembly GCF_032191835.1. NCBI lineage: Eukaryota > Metazoa > Chordata > Lepidosauria > Squamata > Gekkonidae > Heteronotia > Heteronotia binoei. The sequence goes on along the minus strand of NC_083243.1, from coordinate 85,642,627 downwards.
ATGAAGATGACAGCCTGCCAAGTTTGAACTTTGTAAATATAAAGGCTTTAGCAGAATTGGGAAAAAGAGGGAGATGTTTTGACTGTCTGCGGTCTGTGGCAGGTGACGCAGATTTCTCTTTGTTGATGTCCTACACTCCTACAAGTTTTAAAAGTTGCTGGAATTTATAAATAGACTGAACTAAGGCATAATTGAATGAAGATACAGCCTGCCAAAACTGAACTTTGCTAATTTAATAGCTTCAAAAGAACTCAGACAAAAGAGAAAGATTTTTTGACTATTTGTGGCTTGTGGCCAGTGACGAAGGCTATTTCTATACATTCCCACAAGTTTCAAAGGCTGCGATACTAGACACGAGAACGGAGCAACTTGAACCAGGAAGTAAAAGTGACTGACCAATCAAAGTCTATAAGGATTACAAAAGCTGTGACATCTGAACTAGGAAGGAATTAAGACCAAGATCAAGAAGGACCTCTCTAGGAACTGTGTTTAACCATACAGAAAGAACGATTGCCATTTTAAAAGGAAGAAAAACTGTCAAATTTGTTAAAAATCAATATCTCAGCCTAGGAAGCTAGGAGAAAAACAAAATTAGTCTTGTTTGAAACAGAATGTTCTAAGCTATTGGACTTGGTGTTGAATTTTAATTGGAAAACTTTTTAAGTTTTGGTGACTTTTTTATGTCAGAAGGGAGGGTAACCCTTGCAAGAGGCCACTCATTTGACAAAATGCAATCCCAATTTGATGCTCTGGAATCGAGAATATTAAAAGCAATGGACAAAATGCAAATGGCAATGAAAAAAGAATTTAAAAAGGAAGTTGGAGATCTTAGAAAAGACATTGAGGGCTTTAAAGATGAGGTCAAAGATAGAGTTAAAGAGGTAGAAGAAAAAGTGAATACACATGCTTCTATTCTGTTAAAACTCCAAGAGAAGGTTATAATACATGATTGCAAGTTGATGGAAACACAAGTTGGTTTGAGAGGAATACCTGAAAGGAAGGAGGCGGATTTAATGGACTATATGGTGAATATTATTACTGAATACTTAGAAGAAGATCCTGAAAAATTTAGAAGTATGTTGGATGGTGCTTATAGAGTCAACTCAGCATATGCAAAGGACAAAGGCCTGCCAAGAGACATTGTCATAAGACTAAGATCTAAAGATATGGCAGGAAAAATCTTAAACAAAGGTTTTCAAAAAGCTTGGACTATAGAAGGGAGCAAAGTCAAAATAATGAAAGAGTTACCAAGACAAGTGATCAGTGACAGGAAGAAATACAAGATGTTAACAGACAAGTTGCGTGCAGAGGGCACAAGATATAGATGGATATTACCTGAAGGTCTTGGCTTTGAACAACATGGAAAAAGGATTACAATAAAGAGTGAACAAGAGATGCATAGCTTTTTTGAAGAGAATAAAGAGTCTACATTATAATGGAGTACAAGTTACTATCTTGGAATATAAATGGACTCAATTCACCACAAAAAAGAACAACATTTCATTGGATTAAAAAACAAAAATGTAACATAATTTGTCTACAGGAAGTTCATATACAACAAAAAGATTGTAAATTTTTGTGGAATAGAAATTTGGGGCTGGAATTTTTCTCACTAGCAGAACAAAAGAAAAGAGGGGTAGTCTTTTATATTAAAGAACAACTAGAACCTAAAATAATATTTAAAGATAAGGAAGATATATTGCAGTAGAAGTGACAATTGAGGCGAAAAAAACGTTACTAGGATTATATGTGCCCAATGGAGCGAAAGATAAGTTTTTCAAAGATATTAATCAGCAATTAGATGAGAGGATGTATGATCAGATTTTGATGATGGGCGATTTCAATGGGACAATACAAAATAATATTGACAGGTCATGCCAAAAGAAGAATGACAAAGAAGGAAAATTACCAAATTCTTTCTTTGAGTTGATCAAACACGAAAATCTGGAAGATATCTGGAGAAAATTCAACCCTGAAGTAAGAGACTATACCTTCTTCTCAGCGAGACATAACTCTTTCTCTAGAATAGATATGTTATGGGGTTCCAAGAGTTTGGGCCTCATAACTAAAAAAATATATTCTACCAAAGGTTTGTGCAGACAATAATCCAATATGCTGGTCTACAAAATTGCAAAAGAAAACAAGAAGATGGAGAATTAATGAAGACTTGCTACAAGATAAAGACATTGTGACATTTTTAGAAAAGGAGACTGCAGCTTTTTTCCAAATAAATGAAACTGAGGATATGTAATTTCAAACAGTATGGGACACTTACAAAGCAGTAATGAGAGGACTATTAATCACATTGAACAGTAAAGATAAGAGGGCCAAAGAAGAACGATTGGTAGCATTACAAAATGAAATAAATAAAAAAGAAAGGTATCTGAAAAAAAGGCCAGGAAAAAAGAAGTTAATAAAAGAAATCACAATATTACAATCTCAAGTCAAACATTTGCTGAAGAACTAGAATGGAATTTTAAAAGTCTGAAACAGAAATCGTTCGAAAGTGCGAATAAACCTAGAAAATATTTGGCCTGGCAATTGAAGAAAAAAAAAGAAAAGAAAACTATTAATAAAATTATGGCAAATGGAAAAGCAATAGTAGATCAAGAAGGCATCAAAAGAGAATTTTGTAAATATTATGCAAATTTATTTAAAGGCGTGAAAATTAGGAAAGAGAAAATGGAAGAGTATCTATGGAATATACAAGTGGCACCTTTGACTGAGTACATGAAAAAGATTTTAAATGACCCAATAGAGAAAATTGAAATTGAAGCGGCAATAAAAGCAATGAAAGAAGGTAAGGTTCCTGGGCCAGATGGATTTACTTCTAAATTTTACAACACCCTTAAAGATGAGATAACACCCAAACTGATGAAATTGTTAAATACGATAAGAGAAAAAGGAAAAATTCCAAATACTTGGAGGGAAGCTGTAATTTCTTTGATCCCTAAAGAAGACAAAGATGCCACAAATGTAAAGAACTACAGACCAATTTCACTGCTGAACAATGACTATAAGATCTATACAAGAATTTTGGCAGAACGATTGAAGCAGTATTTGATTAACTTTATAAAAAAAGACCAAGCCGGATTTCTTCCTAAAAGTCAAATAAGAGACAATGTAAGAGCTGTTATTAATGTTGTGGAATACTATGAGAAGCATCCAGCAAAGGAAGCAGCCTTATTTTTTGTAGATGCAGAAAAAGCCTTTGATAATTTGAGTTGGGACTTTATGTTTGCAGTAATGGAAAAAATAAATTTAGGGGAACATTTTATAAAAATGACGAAAGCAATATATACGGAACAACAAGCAAAATTGTGTATAAATGCAGATCTTACAAAAGAATTGAAGGTAAGCAAAGGTACAAGACAAATCCAAGTGTCACCATTGCTGTTAGCTAAGATAAAAGAATATGGAGAGTTAGCAGGACTATATATAAATAAAGAGAAATCGAAATTTTTATGCAAAAATATGCAACCAAACAGAATTAAAGAATTGCAAATTGTGACGGGTTGTGAAGTCACCACTAAAGTTCTTAGATTAGAGATAACCATGAAGAATATTGACTTGTTCAAAAATAATTATGAAAAATTATGGTGTAAGATGGATAAAGATTTGATGAAATGGAATAGACTTAACTTATCCTTATTGGGCAGGATAGCTGCAATTAAGATGAATATTTTGCCAAGAATAATGTATTTGTTCCAAACTATCCCGATTGTGAAGGATACCAAACAATTTAATAAATGGCAAAGGAAGATTTCTGATTTTGTATGGGCCGGAAAGAAACCAAGGATTAAGATGAAGATTTTTATAGATGCCAAAAAGAGAGGTGGTTTTCAGCTCCCGGATTTAAGACTGTATCATGATGCGGTTTGTTTGACATGGATCAAAGATTGGTTAATGCTGTTAGATAAAAAAACCTCTATGGTTAGAAGCTCATGGGAATAAATTCAGCTGGCACGCGTATTTGTGTTATGGGAAGAATAAGATGGACGGTTTTTTCTCTCACCATTATATCAGAAATAGTTTATTAAACACTTGGATAAAATATAAGAAATATGGTGACGAGAGAAAACCGCTCTGGATAGTGCCAGCAGAAGTAATAAAAATAACAGCTGAATCTGATGAAGAAAGAGCGATGTCATATAATCAACTGCTCAAGATTCATGGAGGCAAAATTGAATTAAAATCTGCAGAAGAGTTAAACAATAAGTACGACTGGTTTCAAATGCAACAAATCAAAAGCTTGATGGAAAACGATATTAAATTGGATGGAATTAGACGTGAGCAAACAGAACTGGAAAGGGTCCTGCTTGGAGATAATGAGAAATTAATATCGAAAGTATATAAATTATTATTGAAATGGTCTACAGAAGAAGAAGTAGTAAAGTCTCAAATGGTCAAATGGGCAATCAATGTGAATAGAGAAATACAAATGGATACGTGGGAGCACCTTTGGAAGAACTCGATGAAGATCTCAACTTGTCAGAGTATTAAAGAGAACTGTTTTAAGATGATGTATAGGTGGTATATGACTCCGAAAAAGCTGGCTAGGATGAGTAAGAAGATGTCGGATAGATGTTGGAAATGTAGAAAACAGGAAGGTTCCTTTTTTCACATGTGGTGGACTTGTGAAAAAGCGAAAGAATTTTGGAAGATGATACAACAAGAAATCTCCAAAATTTTGGGTTATGACTTTAAGAAAACTGAAGAGACTTTTTTGCTTGGATTACAATTAGAAAAATTTCCAAAGGAAGACAGGACTTTAATTTGGTACTTGCTCTCAGCTGCTAGGACATTGTATGCGCAGCTGTGGAAACAGAGAAAAATACCAGAGAAATGGGATTGGATTGTGCAAGTTTTATCATGGAGTGAGATGGACAAATTAACTAAAACTTTAAGAGACTATGATTTAGACATATTCAAAAAGGAGTGGAAGAAATTTAAAGGATATATGGAGAAAGAGTGGAATGTAAAAAGACATTGGACAATTTTTTAGTATTAATGAGAGAAGAAAAATATTGAACTTTGATTGGTTAGCGGTACCTTTATAATTGAATTTAAATTTATAACTTCGGGGAAGTCAAATACGGGAGGGAGGGGGGCTGAAATATCATATGGGTTAGTATAGAAAAGAGACAATTAAATATTGTAACCATAATAAATTAATAAATTGTTAAAACAAAAAGAATATCTAAATGATGGCAGTGACAAGAGACACTAACACACACACACACCAGCAGCAGCCTTGTCAGTGCCAGAAAGACACCCTGCCACCTAGCAGAGGGTCTACAGGGACGCAACTGCTGGAGGGTGGAAGTTATTGCAGTCCCTTGCCTTGTAGAACATTTTACCAACTCAAAAATGTTGCAGAAATGGAGAGTCTGGCCTTCACTTTCCTGATTCCCCCTCCTTCACATTATTCCTAAAAGCCTGAGCAGGAGAAGAAAGGGCATCTCTTGAAAACAAATCCCACCAGGGCAGGGTGTAGAACAAGTAGAGGGAAACTGGAGTTTTACTGCATCTTTATGCCTCACAGCACAGAGATCAGGACCAGAAGGAACACAACTGTAGCAAGAGGGGAAAGCAGATGTTTTACCAATTGCCCAATAAGGTTGAGTGGATGCTACTTGATAGCTGAGTCCAATGGATAGACATCTCACATTATATTCATTCATCCTTGCTTTAGTGCACTCTGGTTATTAACTGCTTCGTAACTTGTTGGCACTAGATTAAAAAAAAACAGTATCAAACAAGCTCAGCAATAACCTTCTCCCTCCATGCTAAGAGAACGTTGCTAATGTTTTAAACCACAATCAAGGCTCCTTTCTTCCCAAAAATCATTTGCTAGCTGATCAAATGTTAAATCAGGGATGGTGGAGAAAATCAGTTAAAGCATCTGCAAAAACTCCTTTGGACAGCAGGAAAATATAAAACCAGGAGTCTCCTGCTCCAAGTTCTTTCTCTCCCGGGACTCTCTCTCAGCAGCCTGGTTCTGAGCAGGCTTCCCTGTGCCTTAGCTGCAGCACTTCCCGGGCTCCATTCGCACAACTTACGTGGCAAACCTGGGCTCACCCTTGGAGCCTTCGGGACGCTATGCGGCTGGTGGGGGGTGGAGGGAGTCTTCTTTCCTTCCTGAGGTGGGGCTGGCAGTGGCAGCAGGGAGACCGGCAAGCGGGGAGGGGGAGGGCACAAAAGAGAGGCAGAAAGAAAGGCAGTGCAAGGGAAGAGACGCTAGGCAGCATGGCGTGCAGCCTCAAACTTTGCTCTAGATGTGTAGCTGGGGCTGCTGCTGCACTAGCTAGTGGGGAAAGAGTGAGCATCAGGGGCCGCTCAGCATGGTCCCCAGGCAGCCAGTGGACACATGGACTGGGCTGACTCTAATCCCTGTGGAGGTGGATCTCCTTGCTGCCACACACACCATCGCCACCAGCCAGAGGATGCCAAGTGGAGGAGAAAGGGGAGGGAACGAAGCTGGAACTATAGCCATTCATACCCACATGCCTCTCCCTGCTTCATGTGCTTCCTTTCTCCTTCATGGTTGGGTGCCCCTGTGGCCAGATTCTGGCCCTGGCCTTTCTATATCACACCCCACCATCCTTCCTCAGAGGCAAGATTTTCCCTCTGTTTTTTTTTTCCTTTTACTAGCTGCTGCCCTAGAAGTGGCTTCTTATTTGCTGAAGAACTCTGGCTATCCCACCCTGTCACAGTATGATATTTTGGCTGTTGGCTTATCCTGGGAACCTGAGGGAAGGATCAGGAGCTGCTTTAACTAAACCACTTAAATGACATTGAAGGTGTTTTGAAATCAAAAATAACAAAATATTTTATTTAACATAGAAGGGAAAGATCAAGTGAAATTGAGGTTGAATTTTCTAAGGTAAAACCAGCAAATGTACAGACTTTAGGCTAATTAGAGTTTCTGAACTAAAATTTTTATGTTGAGTCACTTTTATTCCAGTGTTTCCCCAAACACTGTGGCACACTTTCTTTTAGTATTCTTTGACTCTTTTGGTTTCCAGAAGGCTGGTATACTCTTTCCAGTACCCGAGCCCCTTCTCCTGAAACACCAGTACTTGTCTTTTTTAACTGACTCTTAAAGCAGTTTCTAACTGCACCAGACCAGGGATCTCTGCACTCTTCAAAGCTAGCTCCCTGTTTGACTAGGTATGGAGTTTTCTTCTCTCCTTCTTTTCTCTTCTCTTTCCTGGGCCCAAATGGGAATCTTTTCATACTCCCCAAATTTCCTTGCCAACTTTCCCCAGCCCCCGGACCATAGAATGGTACAGGGCCGTGGCCTGTTAGCAACCGAGCCACGAGTTGTCTAATTATTTCAATGTATATCACAATGTAGGAAGAAGAAGAAGACAACATTGTATTTATATCCTGCCCTCCAGTCCAAATCTCGGAGTGGCTCACAATTATCTTCCTCCCCCACAACAGAGGTAGGGGGGCTGAGAGAGCTGTCACAGAGGCTGCCCTTTCAAGGACAACTCCTACGAGAGCTATAACTGACTCAAGGCCATTCCAGCAGCTGCAAGTGGAGGAGTGGGGAACCAAACCCAGTTCTCCCAGATAAGAGTCCGCACACTTAACCATCACACCAAAATAAAGTGCACAATTGTATCATTCCAAAACCATGCTTCCCCCTGCACGGTCCGTGAAAAAATTGTCTTCCACAAAACCGGTCCCTGGTGCCAAAAAGGTTGGGGACCACTGCCCCAATTCTCCTGTCTGTGTTAAACGGCTCTCAGTCAGAGCTGAATTCCAAACCTGTCAATACTTGACTCTTCTCAGCTAAGGCTGAAATGAGTCTGAATTCTCTTCAGCATCCAATTCAGAAATCTTTCTCCGCTCAACTAATACTTAACCAATGAAATCTGTTGGAACAGCCTGTTACTCATTATTGTTTATTGGACTTGTTTAATCACCCTTCCTCGCCAAGGGCAGGCTCTGGGCATTGTACAACAGATAAAGCAATTCAAATCAATAAAATTTAAATTAAAACATTTCAAAAAGTTGAGCCATGAAAACTCTAAAAACCCACTAGTTAAGTTCGCCTTCTGCACCATCAGCGTACAGGGTGGAGGGTGGGGAGTAAAATTCCTGAAGCGGGAGTGAACAAAAAAGGAGGGAAAAGTGCCAGGCTCTTCGGCTCGAATAGAATCATAGAGTTGGAAGGGACCTCTAGAGTCATCTAGTCCAGCCCCCTGCACAATGCAGGAAACTAACAAACACCTCCCCCTAAATTCACAGGATCTTCATTGCTGTCAGATAGTCATCTAGCCTCTGTTTAAAAACCTCCAAGGAAGGAGAGCCCACCACCTCCCGAGGAAGCCTGTTGCACTGAGGAATCGCTCTAACAGTCAGGAGGTTCTTCCTAATGTCAAGCCAGAAACTCTTTTGATTTAATTTCAACCCATTGATTCTGGTCCTACCTTCCAGGGCCACAGAAAACAATTCCACACCATCCTCTAGATGACAGCCCTTCAAGTACTTGAAGATGGTGATCATATCACCTCTCAGCCACCTCCTCTCCAGGCTAAACATGCCCAGCTCCTTCAACATTTCTTCATAGGACTTGGTCTCCAGACCCCTCACCATCTTCGTCACCCTCCTCTGGACCCGTTCCAGCTTGTCTATATCCCTCTTAAAATGTGGTGCCCAAAACTGAACACAATACTCCAGGTGAAGTCTTACCAGAGCACAGTAAAGTGATACCATCACATGAAGAAAGGTTGAAACGCTTAGGGCTCTTTAGCTTGGAGAAACGTCGACTGAGGGGTGACATGATAGAGGTTTACAAGATAATGCATGGGATGGAGAAAGTAGAGAAGTACTTTTCTCCCTTTCTCACAATACAAGAACTCGTGGGCATTCGATGAAATTGCTGAGCAGACAGGTTAAAACGGATAAAAGGAAGTACTTCTTCACCCAAAGGGTGATTAACATGTGGAATTCACTGCCACAGGAGGTGGTGGCGGCCACAAGCATGGCCACCTTCAAGAGGGGGTTAGATAAAAATATGGAGCAGAGGTCCATCAGTGGCTATTAGCCACAGTGTGTGTGTGTGTGTGTGTGTGTATGTATATATATATATATATTTGGCCGCTGTGTGACACAGAATGTTGGACTGGATGGGCCATTGGCCTGATCTAACATGGCTTCTCTTATGTTCTTATGTTCTTATCACGTGATCTGGACACTATACTTCTGTTGATACAGCCCAAAATTGCATTTGTCTTTTTTAACCACCGCATCACACTGTTGACCCATGTTCAGCGTATGATCCACTAAGACCCCTAGATCCTTTTCGCACATACTACTGCTAAGACAAGTCTCCCCCATCCTATAACCATGCATTGGATTTTTCCTACCTAAATGCAGAACTTTACATTTATTTCTGTTAAAATTCATTTTATTGGTTTTAGCCCAGTTTTCCAGCCTGTCAAGGTCATCCTGTATCCTGTTTTTGTCTTCTTCTGTGTTTGCAACCCCTCCCAATTTAGTATTATCTGCAAATTTAATAAGCATTCCCTCTATTCCTTCATCCAAATCATTTATAAAGATGTTGAACAAAACAGGTCCCAGGACCGATCCTTGAGGCACTCCACTTGTCACTGCTCTCCAAGAGGCTGAGGAACCATTCACAAGCACTCTTTGTCTTTTCTCTGTCAACCAGTTGCAAATCCATCTAACGGTAACAGCATCCAAAAAATATTTTACCAACTTGTCAACAAGGATAGTATGTGGAACCTTATCAAAAGCCTTACTGAAATCAAGATTATGTCTACAGCATTCCCCTGATCCAGCAAGGTAGTCACTTTCTCAAAAAAAAAAAAAAGAGATCAGGTTAGTCTGACATGACTTGTTCTTGAGAAAACCATGCTGGCTCTTAGTAATCACATCCATTCTTTCTAAATATTCCAGGACCAACTGTTTGATGATTTGTTCTAAAACTTTTCCAGGTATAGACGTCAAGCTGACAGGTCGGTAGTTACCCGGATCGTCTTTTTTCCCCTTCTTGAAGATGGGGACAACATTTGCCCACCTCCAGTCCTCCAGCGCCTCTCCTGTTCTCCAAGAATTCTCAGAAATTACATCCGCAAGCTCTTTTAGAAACCTTGAATGCAATTCATCTGGCCCTGAGGACTTAGTTTCATTTAAGGAAACTAGGTGTTTATGTACTACCCCTATGCTGATCCTAGGTTGAAACTTCATACCCTCCTTATATGTTCTATTTTTGCCACCGTTGAGCACCGTTTCCCTCAGAAGAGAAGACTGAGGAAAAGTAGGAATTGAGCAGGTCCGCCCTCTCTTCATTACCTGTTACAATTTCACTTTCTTGTCCTCGCAATGGGCCTACCATGTCCGTGCTCTTTTTCTTACTCTGAACATAAGAAAAGAACCCTTTTTGTTGTTTTTAGCATCTTTGGCCAGCTTAAGCTCATACTGAGCTTTAGCTTTCCTAACTTTTTCTCTACAAGCACTGGTAATTTGTTTATATTCATCCTTGGTTATAAGGCCCTCCTTCCAATTCCTAAAGGAGTCTTTTTTATTTCTCAAGTCTTTAGAGAACTGTTTATGGAGCCACTTCAGCTTTTTTAGGCTTTTTCCATTTTTCCTTCTCATAGGAATTGTCTGTGATTGCGCTTTCAGTATTTCGCTTTTAAGAAACTCCCCCCCCCTCTCCTGAACCCCCTTCCACCTAAGTATTTCTGACCATGAGATTTTACCCAGCATAGTTCTAAGTTTATTGAAGTTAGCCTTTCTGAAGTCCAATCTATAAGCCTTACCATGTATAGTTTTTCCCTTTCCTAAGATTGTAAATTCCAAAATCACATGGTCACTACTGCCCAGGGTGCCCACTATTTCCACTTCTTCAATCAATTCTTCCTTGTTGGTGAGAATCAGATCCAAGATAGCAGATCCCCTTGTTTTCTTCTTCACTTTCTGGAAAAGGAAGTTGTCAGCAAGACAAGTCAGGAATCTATTTGACTTTTCATTTTTAGCAGATTTGGACTTCCAACAGATGCCCAGGTAATTGAAATCTCCCATGATCACTGTATCCCTTTTTTTGGAGAACTTTGCAGTCTGTTGTAGGAGTATCTCATCCAAGTCCTCTGCCTGGCTTGGTGGTCTATAGCAGACCCCCACAATAATATCACTGTTATTTCTTACTCCTTTTATTTTTACCCAGAGACTCTCAAATGAGCTGCCATGCTCAGATTCATATATTTTCTCACAAGTATATACCTCCTTCACATATATTGCTACGCCTCCACCCTTTCTCATTTGCCTGTCCCTTTTAAATAAGTTGTACCCCTGAATCCTAATATTCCAGTTGTGACTGTCATCCCACAAAGTTTCAGTAAGGCCTATTATGTCATAGTCTCCTTCGTTTATTAGGACTTCCATTCCTCCTGTTTGTTTCCCATACTCTGTGCATTAGTATAGAGACATTGGAATCCACTTTTTATGCATCCCGAGGGTTTAGTTTTCATACAAACCTGCAAGTTAACATTACCTAGCATATGCTCAAATCTTTAATGTTCTTATCCCCATTTTCTGGCATTATACGAGGCTTTGAATTATTGTCTCACTCCCCCATACAATTTAGTTTGAAGCCCTCCTTATTAGGTTAGCAAGGCTGTTACCAAACACCCTTTTTCCTACCACTATAAGGTGCAAACCATCTTCCAATAGAAGACCACCATCTTGAAAGCGTAAGCCATGGTCCAGAAATCCGAATCTTTCCTGACAACACCATCAACGTAGTCAGTCGTTTATTTGAAGTATTCTTCTTTCTCGTCCTAAGCCACAGCCTTCAATAGGAAGCACTGACAAGAACACAACCTGTGGACCCAGCTCCTTCACCTTCTGACCCACATAGTCTTTTCTAATATGTTCAGGGCTATGATGGGCAGTATCATTCATTCCTACGTGGATCAGCAAAAAAGGATAGTAATCCATGGGCTTGATGAGTCTTCCAAGCCTTTCTGTCACATGCTGGATGCGTGCACCCGGCAGACAGCAGACCTCTCAGGATGACAAGTCCGGTCAGCACACTTTGGGCTCCACTCCTCTGAGCACGGAGTCTGTGAAGAATTAACTCTTTACAGTCCTTTATCAGTTTACACAGCCCTTCTAAGTTATTTTTAAAAGTGCAATTCATCATACCTGCCCCTCTACGTGTATCTAATAAAGTGGACTCTATTCACAAAAGTTTGTTAGAATAAAGATTGTAAGTTTTAAATAGGTCAGAAGAGTCCTGTTTTGTTTTTGCCTCAGTTGACTAACATGGTCACCCCTCTGAAATAAACAAATTTTTGAACACTACCAGAAACTATTTTGGATGTCAAATAAAATGCTAAACTAAGTTTAAGTATTCATATATGTAGAAATGCCAAAACACCAATTCTACTACGTTTCCAATTTCTGATTAGATATCCATAAATATCTAGATATGTAGAAGAAAAAACCTTAAAAGGATACTGAAAATGTGGCAAAAAGCCAAACTCCAGGAATGAGTTCCTCTAGGCTGTTCAGTTCTCCAGCTCAGATGATTACATTGCCATATATAGTATTTTGAAGCCTTATTTGCTTATTCTTTTATGTGTTGAAATCAATACATTTTAACCTTTTTGAAGCATGTGCACATTTTGAAGATGGGGGCTGAATTTCAAGAATATAAGGCAAGCAGTCAGTAGGAAGTGAGGTCTCAATACAAAAGCAGTCTGAAGCTGATATAAGTAAAGTACAAGATTAGTATTGAGTGAATTGAACTTCTGTTTCCTGAGTTGCTTTTCATCAGTTTTTGGAGAAAATATGTCAGATCTTATGAACTGCCAGCATAAGGAATTTGTGGAGGCAGATATTTCCTGTACTCTTGTAGTGTGTCCTTGGAACCTTGAAAAAGCTGTGTCATGTGCCATTTTGTCCCCAGAGCCCTTTTGACATTCATCATTGCTAGTTATGGGATGTCTCAAGAGAATGCTAATAGAATGGGATGGTAATAAAGATCCACCTTCATAAATTCCTTGCACTGGGTCCAATCTAGTGTCAGTATTACCTCACTGTGAGAGAGTTTTGTCCTCTAAGGAAATGGTGAGTGGGTTGATGAAATTTCAGATAGTTCTTCCTCTGTTGTTATTAGAGGAAGAATTCTTCAGATCTAATGGGGAAGGTGTGTTTCTGCTTTCCCTTCTTTTATTCAAAGATTAGTTTAACGTGTGGAAAATAGTGTGATTATTTAAAATTTTCCTAGATCTGTTAAAAAAGAGAGCACGTGAATAGATCCATGAAGGGTCTCTCCATGGAGACCTGTCTTTTTTCTTTTTTTTTTTGTCTCTGGCCTGGTTTTGCTTACTACCATTTTACATTGTCAATTTGACAAAATCAGCTTTGCCTAGAAATCTGTGACTGAAAATCATTTGACACTGGAACTATAGAACACTTAGCTGTTCTCCATTCTGTTGAAAATTATAATAAAGCCTAAGCTCTGAGGAGTTCATTTTTATGTCATTAGATATTCTTCAGCTTCATCCTGCCTGCCTTCTTCTCACTCAAAGGACTTAGAGTTCACAGCTGAAAGTAATCACTGAAATAAAATTTGTCAATGCTTCTCATGACAAACATTTTTGATGTTGGTTTATGAACTGTTCTTCTGAGATGGGACAGTTGCATTTTTCAGTTGGTTCTAGTGTTCATCATTTTTCCTAGTCCTTCTAAGTTTGGTAGGAATGTTGGGAGTCCATAGTTATAATTTGGTCATTGTCTTTAGGTGACTTATCTGCTGTTGTGACAACAAGCCTGAAAAAAAAAATAAAGCAGGCGTGATTTGGCTCCTTAAAGTCTACCACATTTTTTATACTAGCAAAAGTGTTTCTGGGCTAGAGCCCATTTCATCTGATACATGAATTGGTTCCTTAGTTGGCAAACTACTGTTGAAGTGTGCTCTAGCCCAAGAGAGCTTATGCTGGTCTAAAAGTAGGTTAAAGGTATCACAAGATTTCTGATTTTTTTTTGCAACAGGTGAATATTGCCCCTTTGTAATTTTCAAACACAGCTTTAAAATGCTTTGTATGTTAATGATACAGACTTATGCACATTAACATGATTATAAGCCCTACTGAAAACAGTACATGCTTCTGCATTGGAGCTGGGCTATAAAAGTAGTACATTGATAATCCCCTCCTTGGGCATTATTGCTACACTTTAGGTATTCTGTTATTTCTTAAGTTATCTGACTCTTTTCCTAACTGTTACAGCATACAAAGCAAAGAAGGTTTGGTAGTGAAATCCACTCATGATTGCTTCATGGTGGGGAGGAGTAGACTCTGGCGGGGAGGAGGCACATGACATTGGCTCATAAGCAATAACCAGAATGCATATTTAAATGCAATCCATGTAGAAGAACAACCAAAGAACCAAGCTACAAAACCTTATCAAAATATTTTAGTTAAGGTGTACTATGCCATTGAAACCTACCCTGTCAGCATGGACTCCAACAGTTACCAATGTCAGCATCTTCACTTTGAAGAAATTAGTCTCCACTTCTCAGTCATCCTCAACTTCCCCTATTAAAAAACAGAAGAAGGAAAAGCATTGTAACCAGAGTGGAGACAAGGATTAGCACTCTGAAAAAAAAGACCGAGGAGCCATTCTCATGGCTCATTGGTCCTCTTGGCTGCACACTCTGGGACTCTACCAGACCCGACTTTTTCATAATTGGTGCTACGTTAGATTTTGCAATCACTGAACTGTTGGGAGAACTCCCTGATGCAAGACCAGCCTCTCTCAATGCTGCAAATGTTGACATTATGCAACGCATCCCTGACTACTCTAATTCGGTGCCAGCAAGCGAAGCCACTACACCCAGGTGTGACCCCCACCCATCTACTAATGCAACCTTGTCCACAAGACCCACCATCGACGCTGTGACCTGATCTGTACCGATCTCAGTATTCACATGCTCTGGACTTGATTTACCAATGGCCCTTTCTACCCAGGGTCATGCCATGGGACCATAGACAATGGAAATACCTATATGGTGCCTACCCACCAGACTTCCCATGGCTTCCTCCAAGACCCTATTGGGATCAACTTCAGGTGTGTCTCGTACTCCCAGCACCCTCAAGAACCTAAACATTGCCCTGGCAAATGTAAAAGCACAGGTAACCCATTGGTACCATCTTCGAAGATGCCATCCCCACCTCATCCTTCCCAGTCATTTGGGACGTTCAGAACTGGACAATGCTCCTAGCTTATCAAACACTGAATCCAACTTGGATCCATCCAACTCCACATCTGTGGGCCCTGCCCCTGCGATGGGAGAAGATGCTCCAATATAGCTGTCGGAAGACATCAAGTCCTATGGGGACTTCATCAAACGCAGGGCATCTATTCTGGGACTGTCCATTATACAACCTAAACCTTACGTAGTAAACTTGGTATTTGTCTAGAAGGACACATCTACAACCATAGCCTTGCCACTGACCAGCGTACTCCTTCAAGGTGCCATGGGACAAACCTACTTCTGTGGCAGTGTCATCATGCCACCTTGACCATATGTATAAAGCACAAGAACAGGGTGATGAATTCCTGCTCTGCCACCCCAAGCCCAACCCTACCAACTATTCCCCAGCAGCTGAACCCAGTGCCCTTATGGCCTGGGTATACTGAAAGATGAATGGACACAAATCTGAAATCAAGATTTACAAAGCTGAGGAACCTGTTTTACTGCAACATCATTTCAGAAACAGATTGGAATATCCTCTCTTCTATTAATCCTGCCCTCCTTTCCTTTTCCAGTCTGTTTCTGAAATTTGTGTCCATTCATATACCCTGGCCACAAGGGCACTAGGTTCAGCTGCTGGGCAGTAGTCAGTAGGGTTTTGCCACTGGGCTGGTCACTATTAGGTTGGCACAGGACTCTGCTGCTTAGCAATAGTGCATTCAATGCACTGTTTCTGTTCTACAGTCCTTGCAGAAAACACCCCCTTAAGTTTGCAATTCAGAGAGATTCTCAGATTTGAACTAAGGTCTTGTGTGTGGCACTGGCATTGCCACAGCGGCACTTGTTCTGCTGGGCACATAGCACTGTTATGCTCCTTGCAAACAAGCATTCTCATCACAGTTGACTTTCCACTGCAGAGATTCTCTAGGAGAACCTGACTGCTGCCTGTGTTTGCAAGTTTTTCCCATCATAGGAGACAATGGGGAAGGGGGGGCAACCACTTTGGGGTTCAATAGAATGAGAACCCCTGGCCCAATCTTTTTTGGAACTTAGGGGCTCCTTGGTGGACAGGCTCCTGCAGCTACACTGCAAATTTGGTGCCTCTCCCTCTAACTTCCTCCTCCCCAGTGTCAATTTTTCCACCATGGGGAAATTGACACCTTTTCCCTTGCCATAGGAAAGCATAAGGAATGGGGGCACCCTCTTTGGGTCCCTCTAGAATTGGACCCCCTGATCCAATCTTTTTGAAATTTGGGGGTTCTGTGGGAGAGAGGCCCCTGCAGCCACCCTGCAAATTTGGAGCCCCTACCTCAAACCTCTTCTCCCCCAGCTACCATTCAGTTTACCCTATTTTGCCATTGACTTCAATGGTCCATAAGGTATAATGGGGACGTATATTCAGAAACAGATGAATATCTCCCAAATCAGATTTGGCTCCTGAATCTGCTATTAGGAGATACTTGGCCTCTGGAATTTGTAAGCCCCAAATATCCCTGAATTCAATTTTTTTTTTGTTTTGCACACCCCTAATAATAACCACCTTCAAGTACTTGAAGGGCTGTCATATAGTGGATGGTATAGAGTTGTTTTCTGTTGCCCCAGAAGGATGGACCAGAACCAATGGGTTGAAATTAAATCAGAAGAGTTTTCAGCTAAACATCAGGAAGAACTTCCTGACAGAGTGGTTCTTTAGTGGAACAGGCTTCCTTGGGAGGTGGTGGACTCTCCTTCTTTGGAGGTTTTTAAACAGAGGCTAGAAATGACCATCTGACAGCAATGCTGATTCTGTGAAATAGGCAGGTCATGAGAAGGAGGGCAGGAAGTGTTGCATCAATGCTTAATTCTTGTGCCCCTTTTTTACATACTCAGAGAAATACTGATTGGCACTTGGAGGGAAAGGCAGTAATTTTTCTCCAGGCCAATTTGGCCAGGGATCCTGGGGTTTTTTATGTGATCTTCTGGGCATGAAACAGGAGTTGTTGGGGGTGGGGAGAAGGTATTTGTGAATTTCCTGCATTGTTGAAGTAGATCAGGGCTGTCAAACTCCCAACCTGCCGGCCACACGCAGCCCACCCAGGTTTTCAATCAGGCCCATGGCAATTTTCTCTCCCCTCCCTTCTCCTGTCCCCACCCTTTGAAGCTCCAAGGCTGCCAACAACATTCCCAGCTCCTTCTGCCTAGTCTTTGCTGGCGTCAGCAAACAGCGGGACCACGGAGGTACAATGAACTGGGAAAAACAACAAAATACTCTCTGTTTACAAAACTATTTCTCAGTGTAATATATAGTCACAACAATTCATAACAATTTTGCAATACAAATATGCAGGTAGAAAACCATCCTGTGCATGACGTAGCTACTGTCCGTAAACCATAATACTTTCTGAATCCAGTCTAACGATAAAAAGAACCAGTACAATTTCATTTTGGGTGTGAGCCACCCTTCTTCTCGGGACCGTCTTCCATAATGGTGCTCACCTGCACTTTGGTGCTAATGATGCTCACCTGCAATTTAGTCTTTTATTCTTGGCTTCACTAAGGGTAAAATGGACGCAATTATTACACTGATAGATAGAAATTGGCAGTGGCATTCCACATGAACTAAAAATATTTTTAAAACCAGAGGAAGCCAGGGTGAGTCGAAATTTAAAAAGTATGTAATATTAATTGTTGGTTATCCCAGTCTTTATGAAATATTTTTGTAACATTGTGATGTATTTTATGACACTATTAAATTGTTGTAGCACCACAAGTCTGCTGAACCTATGAAAATGGAAGACGGTCCCTAGAAGAAGGGTGGCTCACATAAAATTGGACTGGTTCTTTTTATCGTTGGACTGAATTCAGAAAGTATTATGATTTATGGACAGTAGCTACGTCATGCACAGGATGATTTTCTAATTGCATATTTGTATTGTAAAATTGTTATGAATTGTTGTGACTATATATATTACACTGAGAAATAGTTTTGTAAACAGAGAGAGTATTTTGTTTTCTTTGCTGGCCTCTGGACTTGCAAAGCTCCAAGGAAAACACAGAATGGATTTTCCATTAAGGTCTCCATTCCGTGTTTTCCTTGCAACTTTGTGTTGCAATGTATTTCAATGGAGTGGAAGAAGGCATTTTCACTTTTTGCAGAGTTTATGGCCAGCATATAAAGAGTTGGTGCTTTGAGCCAGCTTGTCTCTGCTGAATGGACCTGAGAACTGGTACTCTAATCTGGAAACTCACTGCCATATTGTACTGGAGAGCTATTGTCAATCTGAGTAGACCAGGGGAGGTGGGGGGAGGAGAAGCTTGCAATGTCCTACCATTTCATGTTTTCCCAGGCTGAGAGCATTTTGTATTTTTAGTTTCTGCTGTGATCCTTGTGCTTTCTTTTTATGTTTTATTTTTAAAAATTGCATTGCCAAATCCCACTATTTACCCACCTTTCCATTTTAAACAAAATATCAGAAGAGTTTTAAGCATGTTTGTATTTTAAGTTTAAAATAATATCTTTATGTTTATCAGTATCCTTCATAAAGTTTATATCTCTGCTACCTGGCATTACATTTTATGACATGTATGACTTGGCCCCACAAAGTCCCATCTGTGTCAAATCCAGCTCTTGTAACAAATGAGTTTGACACACTTGGTCTAGATGACCTTGGGGGACCCTTCTAACTCTGTGATTCTATGCATCATTCTCATTGAAAATGAAATACTTTTAGTCTACCTTTTAAGTTCAGAATGCTGCTGGGGGAAAATGTGAGTTGCTAATCCATACGGACTTTCCCTCCAAATTTCTAGTTCGTGAACTGCTTGTTTTCATTGTGAGCAAATATTTTCCAGGGAAATGGAATAGTTGTTTCTTTAAGTTGCAGTAGACTAAAGAAAAATCAAAGGGTGTGCCTTTGAGGATCAGAATATAATTTTTCTTTGTTTTCCGTTTGAAGAAAGTGTTCATGAATATTCAGCCCCATAAAGCTGAGAAATAAATAAAAAATAAAAAATACTATATGAATATTCTAGTTTGCCTGTTTAATCAGTTTCCTTGGGAAGAAAGAGAAGCGGATGAAGCCTATGATGTTGGAGATCTTGACAGTGTTACCACTTGTGACAGAAGTAAAAGTTGGAATTGAGAAGTGTGTTAGTTTTGGAATGCTGATTGTGTAAACAGGCTCTTAAACTGTATTTTATACAATCCAGTTCACATTTTGGACAAAGTGAGTGGTGTGTACTATCTAAGAGCTATTAAAAATGAAATATTCCTGTAATATATGGACTTTGTATTTGTGACTGGTTTACATCATTTTTTTTTAACCTGCCCAGTGAAACATGCCAACTCTAAAATGGCAGCTTTTGATAAAATGAAAAGGAAAAGGGAGGATTGTGGATCAGTGCTGAATTCTTAAATCTCTATGCTATGGCTTGTTTTTGAAATGCATATATAAATCTTTTCTTTGGAATTTAGATGAAATATAGTGTGTTTTTAATAATCCTTGCTTGCAAATAGCAAAAGCAATTCAGCAAGTTTATTTTTGGAAAAAATCCCCTCCGTCTTGCCCTCCCCCATCTTTCTCCAGTGTTCCATAGGGATTTGATTAATAGAGGAAAATACATACTACCCTCCAGCTGGCTTCATTTTTTACTGTCTCCATGAGCTGACACTGCTGATGTGGCAGTTTCTGAAATGGTGGTGTTGTCTTAACAGGCTTTGCAGTGTGGTAATTCCTTTAATAATGTGGAATCTGGGGTGTTTGTTTGTATTGAACAGATTGTCTCCCAGCTCCGACGTCTACGTCACAGTTTCATCCATGGCCTTAGCAAGATCGCAGCAGTGCCGTAATTCCCCCAGCAACTTGTCATCCTCTAGTGAAACTGGCTCCAGTGGGGGCACCTACAGGCAAAAATCTATGCCTGAAGGGTAGGCCCTCTTGTGTTTCTTTGTTTATGCTTGTTTTTTGAGTGCTGCTTTGGGGGAAATGGAGAAATTAAATTAATTCTTATTTAGACCCTTACCAGACATTCTTAATTTGAATAATTACTCCTGCCACACACTTCTACGGAAATTCTTCCCAATCTTTCAATCTCCTGGTGAAAGCCAGGTCTTGTGCTACTACAATAAATTAGCATCCTGTCAGCCTCAGCTGAAGTATGACTTTATGACTTCTCCACACTTGCTAGCTTTTGGATACTGTTTCAGATACCTGCCTGGATACTGGGACTGCAGTGTCGATGGATTAAACCAGTTAATTCATTAAAGTTCTGTGGCTCAATTAACTTCAGTACTCACCATTAACAGCCTGTCTTCTCAGTGCATTTTTTGCATTTAACCCAGACGCGATGAGGTGTCACTGGTACACCAGACTGTAGCCTCCCACCCATTTCTTTCTCAACACTAGAGTAGAGTTGCTGAGTAAGCAAGCTTCCTTGCTCTGCTTCCTAGTGTATCTAGAAAGGAGTAGCAGGAAGAAGAGGCAACTGTAGGACTGGTTCTTTAATATCCCATAGTATCCCCACCTCCCAAGGTGTAAATCAGCTTGAAATACTCAGAGACTACAGACACTGAATGAATCTTTTGCCATAGGAGCAGAGTTGTACAGTCTTCCCATTTAGAGATCTTGGCAAATGCACTACAATAACTTCCTCAGGATTCATGTGAGGGGAGTCATGGGACCCCATTTTTCATGGCTGGTAAACTGCAGGATCACTCAAGTATGCTCCTAGGCACTTAGGGGAAAAAACTGTATCAGGTGACAGCTCTGTTATCTCCAAAAAGCATATTTTGTCCTTACTGTCATTTATTGCTAGTGCAAAATTGTACTGATGTTACAAGGGCTAGGACAGCTCTAATGCAGTGCTGGTGGCCATCTGCCAGTAGCCTTCCCACTGCATCCATCCATTTGCCAAAATCTGGAGCACCATCTATCGCCCTCCACACCCCATCACAATTTCATGCAGTCTCACAATTAGATTTGCATCTGCACAGATCATCCAGGACATTAGAACTCTAGTGATAGACCTGGCACTCCTGCCTTTCATTGGGTAAAGAGGCCTCCATTTTACATGTGGGGTCAAGCACCATTCATTTTTATGACTGCCATGCATTGTCTTCATATACCACCCAGATCAGAGTTGTGGCGGAAGGACTGTGACTGTGATATAGTTGCTCTGTCACTTAATAATGATAGTTTACTTCTGACACAGAAAGGCAAAGCTGACATGTATCCCCTAAGTCTCAGCAACTCCAGACAGTGTCTTCAGCTGTTCTCACCTTTTCTCAAGAAGGCAGCCATCCTCTTTGATACGGGCATTTCTTTCTCATGTCAGATCATATTGCCTCAGACCATTCAGTTTTCACCCTCATATGAATCTGAAAATGCCTTTACGCTTGAATTTCACTTTACAGCACAATCCTGAGATCTGCGGCGTAGCCCCGCCCGAGTGTAGAACTAATGTGGGCAGTGCTAGTCAACTTCTAAAGGGGAGAAGTTATGCCAGATGGGGAGGGGGACGGAGCGTAAGCAGGCAGGAGAGACAAGCCGTCGCCATGGTGATCCCGCCTGTGCATACGCTATTGGCTCACTGCCAAAGGGAAGTTGGGGGCGGGGAGGGCACAGCTCAGACTTTATTGTGCTGGAACCAAGTGCAACGGTATCCCAGGTGCAACTTGGATAGTCTTGCAGGGGGCAGGGCTCCACTCAGAGCAGCGGGCAGGAATAGCTGAGCGAGTAGAGGGGGAGGGTTGGAGCGCCACACATGGAAGCCTCTATGTTGGATTCCCAGCTGCAAAACAGAGACAGAGATCAAGAGCACCTGCAAAGGTGGCAGCTGGAGCAGAAGACTGCATTTCAGCTGGGAGCTCTCTTAAAGGGACAGGCTCTGACCCACCCACCCCCCATGCCCTGCCAGGGGTGGGAACGCGGCAGAGGACAGACCAAGGGATTGGGGCTGGTAGCAGCATGGGGGAGGGAGGCCGGCAACTGCCCCAATGCCCTGCCAGGGGTGGGAACGCGGCAGAGGACAGACCAAGGGATTAGGGCTGCCTGAGCCTGCTGCCTGGTTCAAGTGCCAGAGATGTTTGCACACCACCGGGCATCAAGAGAGGGGAGGAGGAGGAAAGTGGGGGTGCACAGTCGCACTTACCCAGCCATGGGCGACCTTCCTCATACGCTGAGCCTCCAAAGGCCGGGTACCTGTTGAGACCTGGAAACAAGAGCAGTTAGCCCCAGGGGAGAGACCTTGCTCTCCTCACAAGTCAAAGATACTGTCTAAGAGGCCTTGCTGTGCATTGTCCACCACCAAAATGCCCCGGCCCTCTACGTCTGTGCGTCAGGGAACTCCCCAGCAGAACCCCATGCCACATGACCTTCCCTACCTAAAGGGTTGTGCGGGCCAGGGTGGCAGGCTTTGTATGAGGAGGGGCTATGATTGGGTGCTGCAGAGGGGGCTTGTCCTGCCAAGGGCCTGTGGGTATTGGTGTACTGTTTAGTCGGCTCCCCAAAAGGGTTTCGAGGCTGTGCCAGGAGCAGCAGCAAACTTTGTTTTTGGGATCCATGGGTCTCTATGGGATTCGCCAACATTCTCATTGTCATAACTTTGTGCCTCTCACAGGGGGCATTCCCAGAATGAAAGGTCTTAGGAAGCCGAATAACATTGGCCATGCCCTGGGACTGCCCCCTCGTACGCCGGAGTAGCGGTGTGCGCCCCAGTTCCACCACTGCTTGGGCATGGCGCCGCTCCACCGGCAGACGCAGGTGGGTGTAGAGCGATGCAACTACCTTTTGCGCCGGCAGGGAGAGAGTTAGAGTGCCACAAATCGCATTTCTCTGGCATAACGATTAATTCGCTCCCAAAGCACTTCCCACCCCCCTCAGGATTGCACTGTTAATTAAAGATGCTTGCCAATGTAATGTTGGGGAATGGCATCAAAGGTTTGATGAGATTGTTGGTTGTGGACCCATGGCAGCTACCAACCAGGGAGGACTTACTCTTGCAGGAAGCCCTACTGCAGGGTTTCCCAAACTTCCCCCCCCCCCGTGGCCCAGTTATTTTTACACTTCTGCTTCGTGGCCCACTAAAATTCGGGGGTGGAGCCAAGAGACAGGAAATGATGTCATTTCCTGTGGTGTCGCTTCCAAGTTATGTCACTTCCGGGGCACACTGAACCAAAACTCCACCTCTTCCTGTGATGTCACTTCCAGGGCACCCCCCAAACCTGCCTCTTCTTCTGAAGTAACTTCGTTTTCAGAAAAATCTCTTTGAAACTCATGCTGAGCCAAAATGGGGGTGGAAAGTGGGCAGTCTGCAACTTTTTCATACATTCTCAGGATCCTCTCTTTCCACCCCCACACCTGATTTCTGTGTTGCTGATGAAACAATCTAGTATAGAAATTAACATTCTCTGTCGGTTTTCAAGCTTGAAGACAGAAAGTGTTTTAAAAGTCAATAATTTAAAAATATTCTCTTGTTATGCAAGCCATTTCTAGTAACAATCTTTGTCCATGAGATAGCTTTTGAGTTGACTCCCACGTGGCAAATGTTTCTGTGAAATGTGTCTTCTAATGTTCATCTAGAGTTGCTCAAAAACAACTGTTTCAATAGATCAGTTGAACCAATATCCTGCTTATGAAATTATCTTTGAATGCAATTGTCAGTATTTCTTCATGCATTCATCACAATAAAAATCACCAGCATACCCCAAAAAATCATGCATGCAAAATAAATTGGAAGTGGCCCTGCATGTCTTAGCTTCTTTGTATATTATGTTGTGAAAAATACCATCAGATAATTCTTGTCTGTTCATGGAGACACAAGTTGAAAATAAGGAGGCATTCTGAGACTGAAGCAGCTGACCACCATGTTTTTGTCCATTCAGATTTTGAATAGTAGCCCTGTAACAGTAACTCAGGTTGAAGGTTATAAATGCACATGACAGTCATAATGTCTGAATCTGAAAGAGTTTTATTTTTTGTTAAATTTTAAATATGTGACCTGAAGTTACAAGTGCCCCACAAACTTGCAAACCAGCAGTCAATGGAGATCACAGTATTTCTTTCTCAGATCAACAGGCATACCAATTGTTGTTGTCTTGGCATTCTCTGAATTCAGCTTCTGTCAACACACCCTCATCTTGTACCCAGCCATCTTGTAACCAGTGAACCACAGGAGATTTTACAAATGTTTAAATGAATGATAAATTTTATTGCAACCAACAGATCTAAATGGCTTAAGTAATTGAAATCTAGTGGCTATAAAAACGTACACATTTTTAAATTACTAGAATGCAGGAAATTAGAGTGCAATTGTTTCTTACAAGTGGCAATCAAAAACGTTGAAAGTTTTGGAGTGACTAAAGCAGAAAGGAGAAATTCATACATGAATAGCATTTTCCCAAAAAGAATTTCAGTAACTTGAAGCTGTTGAAGATGAAATATGTTCTTGAAAAAGTGTTAAGATGAAAAGACAGAAATGGAGGTGACATGTGACTGAGATGGCTGAGACAAAGTGTGTACATATGCATGTGTAAAAGAAGTTTTTGTTTCTGAAATTACTAAATTTTTGATGATATATATTCCAGAAAGCTGAACAAATTGGCTAAGTGAAAATTATGGATCTGCCATATGTTCACACATTTAGCAGATCCCATGGGTAGTGTAACCCTGGAACACCTCTATGTATTCTCCAAGGTCCTTGACATAAGATAGCTTTCAGAAATTTTATCTGAAAACATTTTAGCAGATCCGTTTTTTAAAAGTGACTATGCGGTAGCCAATAACAAAAGAAATACAAGAGGATAAATGCCACAGTAAATCTCTCTTTCTTTTTTTCCTTCATAATTAACATTTTTATTAGTAAATCTCTCTTGAGCAATCTGGACTGTGTAATTCACTAGAGACTTTGGAGCCCAGGTTTACAGTACTTGGATCCCTGTGCTCAGGTTCTTAAGACTCCTATTTTTAAATAATACTACAGTTTAAAAATCACCTCCCACTCTTCATTAACTGGGCTGAGAACTCTCTGGCCTAAGTGGAGGGCTGATTCATTTGAGTAGTCTTCCTGCCTTGTATCCCCAGATTGGAAGGCAAGAGCAAGATCTATCTGAAATCTTTGGCACCATGTAATTCTGTTAGTGAAAACCTGTGCAGATTGTGTCACCTGTCTGCACAAGTATAAATACATTTAATGTAAAAAAAGCAAAGGCTAATATGTATTTATCTCATGTAGCCAGGGCCAGCCCACCCACTAGGCAAATTAGGTATTTGCCTAGAGTGCTGGCAGGGCGGGGGCACTGAATCTGGCCCTCCCCATGCCCAAGGCAAATACTTCATTTGCCTTGAGGGCTTTGCTCCCCAGCCTCCTCCTCCCTCCCTTCCACACCATTTCAATGGCCAGGAAGGGGTGGTGGAGTGCTGCAGCTTCCCGGGCAACTTAAAGGCCCCCTGCCGATCACCTGATTGGTGGGTAAAATGGTGCCAGAGGCTCGCAGCTCCTATGTCGGCCCTCCAGCATGATCAGTACCAGTGCAGGGTGAGGGCTGGGCAGAAATAGCAGCCACTGCGGCCGCTGCCTCCTCCCCCCTTTGCTGGAGGGCTAGCATATGGGCCATGAGCCTCTGGTGCCATTTTACCGTGGTGGTGGGGCTTTAAACAGGCCGGGAAGCCTCAGTGCTCTGCTGCCCCTTCCCAGCCATTGAAATGGTGCTGAAGGGAGGGAGGAGGCGGCTGGGGATCTAGGGAAGGACTTCCGCAGCCCTCAAGCCACCAGGGGCCCAGTCACTTGTCCCACATGCGGGGAGCATGGCTGCACGGAGGGATGCGGCAGGCTGTGAATCTGCCTGGGGCACCATGCATCCTAGGGCTGGCCCTGCGTATAGTATATTCATATTCCATGGGACTTGTTAGCCAACTCCTGTCTTGGAAGAACTTCTTGCTGAGAGGATACGATAGAAACACCCTGTTTTGTTGGTGGTGCTTGCTCTAAGGCTTATGGGGACTAAGAGTCATTACATCTGGCTCTGCTTTGTGCATTTATTGGTCCTTTGACACTGCTGTTTACAACACCCTCCACCATAATCTGTGTTATGTCTGCCTAGCTGTGAAGATCCAGTCACTGTTTGATGAAGGGGGCTCTCATTTATTAAAGCATCTTTTAGTAATAAAACCCATGGTCCGGTGTTAAATCCCAGCTCCCTCATTCGTTGGATGTGGGTTATCAACTGTTGGCTAATGAACCATCTGTCACCATCTCTGGCCTCTCATTGGCTAACTCCCCTGTCCCTACCTACTGCAGGCCCAGGAATGTTGAATAAACTGTCAAAACAATCTTACCTTAGCAAGAGACACATCTCTGATACTTCTCTCTGTCTTCTCTGTGAACCAGCCTCAGAAAGGCCTGCTGCTCTGCTGCGGCCTCACAAAAGGCATCACAGCTGCCAACAGCAACAGACATCTGCCATCCTATCAATGGCCCACAGAGATAGCATCCCACACACGCAGCCTCCAAAGGCCGCTGAAATAGCCAGGGAGCTTGGCAGTGCCAGGCATTTCCTCAGAGGGCATGGCTGTCCCACTTTTACTGTCTTTCCTGCCTCTTTCCTGTCACTCCCTCTCTCCTTCCTCCTCTCAGCCTTGCCCCAGAATGGTTGCCTGAGAAAAGATAGGGAAGCCTTACAGGGTTGTTGTTCAGGTCAAAGGGGGGAGAGGAATGAGGAGAATGATGTAAGCTGCTTTGGTTCCCCACCACCACCACTGTGAGGAAGGACTGTTCTTTTCCTATTTAGAGGCTGAAGGGCTGCCAATTCCAGGTTAGGAAATTCTTGGAGACTTAAGGGGTGGGGCCTGGAGAGGGTGGGGTTTGAGGAGGAATGGGACCTCAGGCGGGTACAATGCCATTTCCTCCTGGGAAAACACTGTTGCCAATCTCCAGGTGATGGATGGAGATCACTCAGAATTACAACTGCTCTCCAGATGGCAGAGATCAGCTCCCCTTGAGGTGTGGGGGGGAGTTAATGCCTTCTCTTGGGTAGGTGGGAAGACAGCAGGGGGGAGCACTCGCCTAGAGCCTCCTTCTAGAGCCTGTTGTATTTTTCTTCACAACATGCCTTACTCCTAGTATGCTAGAATAAAAACTTGTTATTCTTTAAGGTGTCCACAGGACTCCTGGGGTTTTTTGTTTGTTTATGGGTTTTTTTTACAGGCTTACATAGTTAGGGATGGACACAGACTGGCTCACGAAGTAAAGTTCATCACAAATTTTGGTTGGTCCATGGTTTGCAAAGCTGTGTTCATGAATTGATATATTTCCAGAAAGACTTTCGCTGCTCAATTATATTGTTTATAAAACTCCAAAGTAACGGGGGAGGGGGAATTCTCCAGCCTTGGAAACACCAATAGAAGCCCTCCAAAGCTTAACAGTCACTGCTGACTGCCAATAACAGAGTTCTCATTCTGCTCTATGGGATCAGTATGCTATATATCAGCTCAGAGCCTCTCCTATGACAGCTGTTGGCAGTAACAGAGAAGCAGGGAACTTGTGAAAAGCAGAGAACATTCATCATTTATTTCTGATTGGGAACACCTCTCTCCCCTGCTGGAGTTTGGGTGTTAGGTGGATGCAAGGAATCTAAGCCACCTCATCTCTTTGCTCACACCGAGCAAAGGGACTTACCTACTGAGTGCCTTGGCTGAATGAGGATCCACATTTAATATTCTCCTGATCCTGAACACCTCTCCCTGTTGAGGTTTGGGTGTTAGGTGGACTCGGGGATTTTGCAAGGTACTACCTCATCATCAGACTGCTCCAACAAAAGTCAGACTGCTCCAACTACCGGGGGATAACCCTGCTCTCCATCGCAGGCAAAATCCTTGCCAGAATACTCCTGAACAGACTGGTGCCCACCATTGCAGAAGAACTCCTCCCAGAGAGCCAGTGCGGCTTCAGAGCTAACAGGAGCACCACCGACATGGTATTTGTTCTCAGGCAGCTTCAAGAGAAATGCAGGGAACAGAACAAGGCTCTGTATGTGACTTTTGTCGACCTTACCAAAGCTTTCGATACCGTTAGCAGGAAAGGCCTGTGGCAAATCTTGGAACGTTTAGGATGTCCCCCAAAGTTCCTCAGCATGATCATCCAGCTACACGAAGACCAGCGAGGCCAAGTCAGACACTGCAACGACCTCTCGGAGCCCTTCCCAATAGGCACAGGTGTAAAGCAAGGCTGCGTTCTCGCGCCAACTCTCTTTACGATCTTCTTTAGCATGATGCTTCAAAGAGCCGCAGTAGATCTAGATGATGACGATGGTGTCTACATCCGCTATCGCACCGATGGCAGCCTGTTCAACCTGAGGCGACTAAAGGCCCACTCCAAGACAATGGAAAAACTCATCCGAGAGCTACTGTTTGCTGATGATGCTGCACTCGTCTCCCACTCGGTATCAGCTCTGCAGCATATGACGTCCTGCTTTGCAGAGGCTGCCAAGCTATTCGGCCTAGAAGTTAGTCTGAAGAAGACAGAAGTTCTCCACCAGCCTGCACCCCAGGAAGATTATCACCCTCCCTGCATCACTGTGGGTGAATCAGTTCTGAAGACAGTCCAGCAGTTCAGCTACCTGGGGTGCATCATCTCCTCAGATGCCAAGATCGACAAGGAGATTGACAACAGGCTGGCAAAGGCAAACCGTGCATTTGGCCGACTGCACAAAAGAGTGTGGAGCAACAAGCATCTGAAAAAAGGCACAAAGATCAATGTTTACAAAGCAGTTGTGATGACAACCCTCATCTACGGCTCCGAATCGTGGGTTTTATACCGCCATCACCTGCGACTCCTCGAGCGCTTTCATCAGCGCTGCCTTCGCACCATCCTCAACATCCACTGGAGTGACTTTGTGACCAACACTGAAGTCCTCAAGCGGGCGGAGGTTACCAGCATCGAGGCACTGCTGCTGAAGACGCAGCTGCGCTGGGCAGGGCATATTTCTAGGATGGAAAACCACCGCCTTCCCAAGATTGCCCTGTATGGCGAACTCTCCACCGGCCATCGAAATAGAGGGGCACCAAAGAAGAGGTACAAGGACTCCTTGAAGAAATCCCTTGGCACCTGTCGCATAAACCATCACCAGTGGTCTGACCTAGCCTCAGATCGCAAAGCATGGAGGCACACCATCCACCAGGCTGTCTCTTCCTTTGAGAACGCACGCATAGCTGGTCTTGAGGACAAAAGGAGATTGAGGAAGAATCGCACTGTTACAGCACCAACCCTAAATCAGACTTTTCCCTGCAGCCACTGTGGCCGGACCTACCTGTCCCGCATTGGTCTTGTCAGCCACCAGCGAGCCTGCAGCAGACGTGGACTATTGCACCCTTCTTAAATCTTCGTTCGCGAAGCCAAGCCGAGAGAGACCTCATCATCGCTTCTGCCAGTAGGCAACAGCTCAATAATATCCAGTGACTGAATTGTAAACTGAAGCCTCACCAGGAAGTTTTCATTTCATTGGGTGAAATACAGGGACCAAGTGGAATTCTAACCAAGCATACTATTACTTTGTGTGAAATATAGAAACCAAGTGAAATTCCAATTGAGCATACTATTACCTTCTGTGAATTTTGAAGTGTAGAGGTTCAAGTGGAATCACTGCTGAGGAAGGAAAACTTTTATTCTGAAACACGGAATAAGAAGTACGTGTACCTATTTGGTGGATTCCTCATATGGATGCATTGTCTCTTATGTTGTTGAAACTTTGTATGGACATTATTACACCTACACTTTAGAGCAGGCCCTGCTAGTTATATCCATATGATGTTAGCGGATTCCTTCGTTTCCACTTGGTATAGTGGGATCCAGAAGAAAATTCATTCCATAGGTGTACCCTTGGACAACCTCTGTATGCTAAGTGAAATGCAGGCATTCAGAATCCTGAAACAGAGGATCTTAGATATTGAGAAACAGTCCCTTTGTTCTTCTGGACATGAAACTTTAGCATTTGGTATCTTCCCAGATCATGGGCTGCCTACCTTTCCGAGATTACTTCACTCCAGTTACACCGCTCTTTATGTTAGCAAGACTCAAGTTCTACCCTCAGCAGTATTGTCTGGGAGGTTTGCCAACATCCTTTATCAGAATAGAGTCTGCCCATGTAATGGAAGGCACCTTGAAACAGTCGCCCATGTCTGTCTTTATTGTGATTTTTATGGGGAAGCGCGGGACTGCATAATCAAACCTATTCTGTCTAATTTTTATGGATTACCTGAAGCGAAGTTAGTTTTTTTTCTACTATCTGACCAATGTTCCCATATCACAAGCATGGTAGCAAAGTACCTTTTGGCTGCCATAACTATCAGAGAGCAAAAGACTAGCTTGTTTGACTGTTTTTTATAGCTGAAACTCCATGTAAATTTGCTATGCTGTACTTTTTATTTCCGTGCTAATAAAGGTATTTGGCTTTGGATTTATTGTAACTGTCATATATTTGTGAGATTATTCAATAGGACTGCTTTGTCTGTTACTTACTAGTAAATGCTATTGTGCTTTATTAGTGTTTTGTGATCACAGTTTATTTTCATTAAGCTTGACTTGCTTCACTGTGATCTTCCTTCTTTGTAATACATCTGGCACACTGCCACATGGGTTACTGGGGAGGGTGCAGAAATGTTTCCAAACTGTGAGCTTCCCACCACCCCAACCCCACTGCTGTTAGAGTTCTTCTCTCCAAAGAGTATTAGCAACTGCTGGTGTCTCTGGTCAGTGCCAACAACACTTTTGCCTCTGTAGAGAGCCCCAGGAACAGATAAGGGAAAGGAGGCTCCAAGACCCATGGTGATGCCCTCTATGGCTGGGCTTCAGAGGTCTAGCAAGATAGGTTTGGTGCCCGGAGATGGGGGCCTGTGGTATGCAGGGGATGGAGGATTTCTTCCCTCCATGACGAGTACCCTTTGCACCCAGTTTCACCCTCACAGCATATAGAGGTATTCAGGGATTTGAAAGAAACAATGAAGTAATATTTTGTATTGCATAAATCATATTTTGTAGAATTGGAAGCAGTCCTGAGAGAGTCCCCCATAGCGGAGAAGCCACTCCTGTGCTTCCCCTTGCTCATGTGGCTACCAAGCTGTTGTGGATTGACTTTGGAACTCTAGTGAGCTGCCTGCCTTTTGTCAGAACCTGCCTTTGGAGATGGGGAAGCCTAGGGGGATTCTTGCCTTGCTTCCAGTGTCTGGCTTGGGGGAGGTCTGCCCAGGTGAAGTTTCTCTGTGAGTTTGGTGTCACTGGTTTGGTCCTGAGCTGTTTCATAGACTTCTGTAATTGCAGCTGTCTTTTCCAAACAGAGCACTGGGGGAGACTGTTGGGAATCTGTAACTGGATCACAGAAATGTAATTGCCCCCAACATGGAGAGATTGTAGAGGAGTGGGTATCAGGATAAGGTTCTCTGTGTTTGGTGTAGCTTGCAAGAGGTCCATTCTATACTTTTGAACCTGAACCTGACACTTTTTTTCCTGGGGACTCATTATTTGGGGGGGGGGGGCATAATTCAGACTCCTTAAATCCAATCTGCACATAACTTGGAGGGCATGTAGGAAAAGATTGGGGAGGTCCCCTAAGAATTTGATGCCTCTAGTTTGCACACAGTCTATTCTATAGACTCTTGAATTTGCACTTGTCATTTCCCGAGAAAGCACTTTCCTAGGGGACCTCCTTTGGGGACCATAATTTGGACCCCAGAAGTCTAATGCTCATGAAACTTGGAGGGCAGGTAGAGGAGAATCAGCATGAAATCCCCTGTGAATTTGGTATTTCTAGCATACCAGATGGGGCATTCTACTACATCATGGACCTCACTGAATGGATTGGTTTGTTGTTTAGCCCTGAAAAGTTTGTGAACATTCATAATTCACATACCAGCAATGCCACCAACCATGAACTGAACCACGTTTTTCCAGTTCATGCCCATCCCTAAACATAGCTACCTCAATGAGATTGATATAATGGATTTTTCCCTATAAACAGCTTTTTCCATATACAGAATTTAAGTCGCTGTATTTTCCACAGGTTTGGAATGAGCCGTAGATCTCCTGCCTCCATTGACAGACAGAACACAGATACTAGTGGCAGTGGTAAATCCACACCCAGCTGGCAGAGAAGTGAGGATAGCATTGCTGACCAGATGGGTAAGTAATTTCTTCCTACAAAAATTAAATGGTATTTACAACAAGATGACTTTGGCAAAGCCATTCATCGATTTCTTGTAAGCAGCAATTCCTTGGTGTTTGAATGTTACCCCTGATTAATCAGAATGAATTATTACATGTTAGGAAGCTGTACTGTGTCCTTTGAGCCCTGTGAGCATGATGTGAGGTAGAAATACTATTCTCTGAGAATACATAAGTTACATCCACGCAGTCTCTGGGTGCACAGGCATGCTTATTATTTGGCCTTACCTTTGGTTTGTCCTGCTTCCTTTTAGTGTTGTGTCAGTTTAATGTAGTTTTCACTTAGTCCATAACTCACTTTGTAGTGCTCCCATTGCAGCGGCACAGGCACTTTGATCTCTGACACTGTAAAAAAGAAAAATCCCCCAAACACCCATGTACAGATTTTGAAACTGCAGATAATAAAGCACAAGTGAACCAAATGTATAGCTAGATTAGGATAATTTTCCTTCATAAATATATTTTCACTGCACACTATGATGAAGGAGTTGATTGGAAGAACTGTTAATGTAAATCAGCTGAGTGCTGAAGCCTTCATTTGGAGTTTCAGCACACAAGACCTTTTTCTCTTCATTTTTAAATGCTGCTTACTGAAGCAGTGACCTGACCTCAGTAGATACCATTATGTTTTCTGCCATGATTTTGTCTCAGCAATGACACTGACACATTTTGACCAGCTTAGTCAATGATAACAGCATCTAGATCCTGATGTTCTGGTTGGCAGCACACTCAAGACTGTGTGCTGTGAGCTGGGTTAGGAAAATCCATTGTATCAAAATTTTGCATACTTAAGTGGTCATATAACATTCTGTACTACTCTGTGAGAAAACAGGCAAAGGAAAAAACAGGAGCTGGAGATGGGACTTGGTGTATTTGGTGTTTTAAGGCAAAGGAGGCCACAATTTACAAGTTCAGGAATTAGAACAAACCTGAACCAGGCCATTTCTAAAATCTCAGAAGACCAATCAAGAGCCCCCCACCCCCCCCCCCCCAAAAAAGTTTCCTGGGATGATTGCAAGTGAAAGCTTGTTCCTGTCATATACCAATAAGTGACAATAACACTGGATGTGAACATTGGAGAAGAGACTAACTCTGTCCTCCTAAGATACCTTGTGGAGAAACGCCATTTTAGTCAGTGGTGGTGCTTCATTTGGCAGGGGTCAGTAAATCCCTCAGCAGGCTTTGTAGCCTTCCCCTCACTCCCCCCCTCCCTTCCAGAGCCAAACCAACAACGCTAGGGGGAAAATCTCCTAGAGAGGCAGGAAGTGCTTTTGTTCTTGGCATGTGTGTTAGCAGGAAGAGAAGGGCAGTTGGAAGCCAGCGCTCGAGCGAGCATGTGGTGAGCAATGGAGGCTCCTGCCTGGGAGGCCCCAGGCAGGCAGACTAAGTAAGTAATTCACAAGACAGGGCAAGTTTAGATCAGGGCCAGCAGGACGCGTTTATAACACATTTTGTTTGTCAGGCTGTTTGCTGTGCGTGTGCTGTGCTGTGCTAACTTTTTAAACGCAACTGTTTTTGTTTTGTTTTTCTTTTCCTATCTTTTTCTTTTTTTAAATAAATATATTTTTACTGTTTAAATGCTGGCAGTCAATCTCTGTACCACCTAGATCCCCAGACCGCTTTAGACCACGCTGTGTTAAGAAGGGGGCCCCCGGTGAAGGGGGGAAGGCATGCAGTTGGATAAGGTGCCAATCCTCCAGGGGTGCCCCAAAGAAGTGCTGAGGTCTCTGTGAAACCCAAGTGCAGGGTGGCAGAGGACCTTGAGGCCTGGCCTCATAGCTGGAGAGGGGGATTGGGAGTCCTGTTCCTCTCAATCTGAACCCCGGGACTGAGCAGGTGGTGGCAGCGAGCCCAAGGGGCAGGAGGAGAAATAGCTCCCTCCAGGAGTTGGCGACTCAATAGGGAGCTGACGGGACCGGGTCTGAAGGCAGAATCGGGCCGGTTCCGCCACACTTGGTGGCAGCGGTGGGATGAGAACAAACAGAGAACTTGATTGGCCAGGCATTTTTGGTTTTTGATGCGTGCAAGCACCCAGAGGAAGCAACAGAGGTTTTGTTTTATTTTCGGGTCAACTGGAATAGGGAAAGTTTAGTTAGTTAGGATGGAGCGTGCTAAGAGGCTGGAAATCCTGGAGATGACAAAGCCACAGCTCCAGGAAGAGTGTGCAAAGCACAAGCTGGAGTGTGACAACATGACTGTAGTAGATATGACAGACCTCCTGTTGGAGTATCATAAGCATGCAGGGGCACCTGCAAAAGTGCCCCCTACCCAGTCAGAAGCAATTTTGCGGCTACAGATGGAACTGGAGAGAATGCGTATCGAGGCGGACCGAGACCGCAGACGGGAGGAACGAGAGAGAGAGGAACGACAAGCAGAGAGGGATGAGATCCGCAGACAGGAGGAACGAGAGAGGGAGCTGAGACGAGCTGAGATCCGCAGACGGGAGGAAAGAGAGAGAGCTGAGATCCACAGACGGGAGCAGGAAGAGCAACGTCGCCATGAGCTTGAGGTGCTACGTCTGGAAGCTGAACTAAGCAAAGAGATCCAAGTCACCCCCAAGGACTTTGCAGTGTACCAAGAGGGAGAAGACCACTCCATATACCTCTCCAACTTTGAGAGGGCAGCCAAACAGTGGGGGATTGCAGAGGAGGACTATATGTCTTATCTCTGTAGCAACCTGACTGGAGAACTTTCAGCCATCTATCACAGCATGCCTATGGAAGATGGGGGGATAACTTTTGCGGCCTATAAAGCCACTGTATTTAAAAGGTTTAAACTGGGGCCAGACCACTCCCGAAAGCAGTTCAGGGGTTTGGCTCCACAAGAAGGTAAATCCTATTCTGAATGCGGGGTAATGAAGGAACAAACAGTTCCAGTGTTATTGGGCCGGGATTTGTTGGTTGGCCAGTACTCCATCAATGCTGTAACCCGCAGCCAAACCCTCAGGGGGAAGTGGGAGGAGGAAGGCAATGTTAGGGAAGCCACCTCACCACCAACCAGGGAGGGGGAAATAGCCCAGGTTACTGAGGACGAAGAGAGGGCAGTCACCCAGGAGGGGGAGGACCAGCCTATCTCAAGCCCTGGAGTAGGGTGTTCCCAAGGGGAAGAGGGGTGTAGCTTTCCCCAAGTGCAGCAAGAGGCTGTCGATGTTCCTAGCGAGGAAAGGAACCTGTCTAGCATAAAGGATGTGCATGCTGAAGAGACCGAGGTGGAGAGTGGAGATTTCACAGGAGGTTCTGAGCGCAGCAAGGCTAATGTGGGCTCAGAGGAGCACATAGCTGAAGGCTTGGGGGGACGGGAGCGGTTCCAGAAGGGGGTCCGGAGCGGCCTTAGGTTGGAACCGGTTCACCAAGTAGCTGTGGATCAGGAAGTGGGATCGTCTGAGACGCTCTCAAGACAGGTCGTCTTGAAGCAGGGCAGACAGGAATCCTGGGAAGCTGTGGGACCTTCCAGGCAGGAAGGGGGTCAGTTGGGTAGTGCTGAAAAACCAACCGAGGGGACTGAGAACCCAAGCCAAACCCTCAGGGGAAGGTGGGGGGAGGAAGGCAACTTTAGGGAAGCCACCCCACCACCAACCAGGGAGGGGGAGGACCAGCCTGTCTCAAGCCCTGCAGGAGGGTGTGCCCAATGGGAAGAGGGGTGCCAATTTCCGCAAGGGCAGCAGGATGCTGTGGAGCCTTCCAGGCAGGAAGGAGCTCAGTTGGCTGACACTGAAAAACCAACTGAGGGGGCGGAGAACCCAGATCAAACTTTGGCTGGGTGTTCTGGAAACAGTGGGACTAGGGGTGGCTTGAAGGAACAGATGATAGGAAGTCTGGGGGAGCCAGAAATGTTCCTGTCTGAGGTTCAAAGTGACCCTAGGCTGGAACCACTGTGTGAGGTGGCAAGGGACCAGAAAGTGGAGTTCGCAGAAGCTGAGACAGGGGATAGGGTGATGGATGTCCTGCCACTTCATACTGGTGAACGGAAAGTGGAATGGGAGGGACCCCATATGATTGTGGATGACCTGGACGATGCTACTTATGTGGTGGCTATGGAGAAAACGGGAAAGGCAGTTAAAGTGGTGCAGGTGAATATGCCACAGCCATTCTCTGCGAGGTCCATGGGGTTGCATATAGGTAGGAAGGAAGGAGACAAAAAGAAGCTGGGACAGCAATTGTTTGGAGCTCCAGAGGTGGTTTTCTGGGAGGTCAGAGTGGACAGAGGGAATATTCCACCAATGAGGGATAAAGAAGAAGCAACTGTGTGGGAACTGGGCAGTTTCCAACCCCATATGTGGGGCCAGGGATTTCCTCCTTTGATGGACCACTCACCCCAGCAACAGCAGCAACGGAGGGAGAGCACCAAACTCCAGAGGTGGTCCTGGGAGATGGAGGAGTACATCTTAAAGACTGGACATTCCTTCTGCATGCAGCAATGCAACGTTTGGTCCAGAAAGGACATGGACACCTAGGTTGTGGGACTTTGTGTATTATTGGAGAAATACCTGAATGTTTGTGTAATATTTTGGTTGATGGGTTTCTCCTTGGTTGGTTGGATTCTGCTACGGGGTCACCTCTGTAGGAGGCAACCCCTCCGGCTCAGAATTTAAGGAGGGGGACGTGTGGAGAAATGCCATTTTAGTCAGTGGTGGTGCTTCATTTGGCAGGGGTCAGTAAATCCCTCAGCAGGCTTTGTAGCCTTCCCCTCACTCCCCCCCTCCCTTCCAGAGCCAAACCAACAACGCTAGGGGGAAAATCTCCTAGAGAGGCAGGAAGTGCTTTTGTTCTTGGCATGTGTGTTAGCAGGAAGAGAAGGGCAGTTGGAAGCCAGCGCTCG
Source organism: Heteronotia binoei (assembly GCF_032191835.1). NCBI lineage: Eukaryota > Metazoa > Chordata > Lepidosauria > Squamata > Gekkonidae > Heteronotia > Heteronotia binoei. Next base: position 85,605,378 of record NC_083243.1, on the reverse strand, counting down.
AGCGAGCATGTGGTGAGCAATGGAGGCTCCTGCCTGGGAGGCCCCAGGCAGGCAGACTAAGTAAGTAATTCACAAGACAGGGCAAGTTTAGATCAGGGCCAGCAGGACGCGTTTATAACACATTTTGTTTGTCAGGCTGTTTGCTGTGCGTGTGCTGTGCTGTGCTAACTTTTTAAACGCAACTGTTTTTGTTTTGTTTTTCTTTTCCTATCTTTTTCTTTTTTTAAATAAATATATTTTTACTGTTTAAATGCTGGCAGTCAATCTCTGTACCACCTAGATCCCCAGACCGCTTTAGACCACGCTGTGTTAAGAAGGGGGCCCCCGGTGAAGGGGGGAAGGCATGCAGTTGGATAAGGTGCCAATCCTCCAGGGGTGCCCCAAAGAAGTGCTGAGGTCTCTGTGAAACCCAAGTGCAGGGTGGCAGAGGACCTTGAGGCCTGGCCTCACAGCTGGAGAGGGGGATTGGGAGTCCTGTTCCTCTCAATCTGAACCCCGGGACTGAGCAGGTGGTGGCAGCGAGCCCAAGGGGCAGAAGGAGAAATAGCTCCCTCCAGGAGTTGGCAACTCAATAGGGAGCTGACGGGACCGGGTCTGAAGGCAGAATCGGGCCGGTTCCGCCACATACCTGAATAGTAGAAAAGATTACTTCTAAAGATACTCTTACTATCATGCTTACCATTAAGCAATTTGCTGCTGAGTAAATAAGGCAGACTTGAATACAGATTAAAGTATTTACTGAATGCTTCAATGGGTTTTAGAAATGAAATACAGTCCTCCAATTCAGAAGATTCACTTTGTTCTAGTAACTTTACAGAATTATTGAGTTGTGCCTTATTATTAAAGCCATCTGGCCATTTCTCCACCCACATATCTGTTTAACAGGGAAAAAACTGTGCTTATACTGATCTGTAGTTCCCATTTTGGCAGAATGCTTTAATTGTATATGTTTTTATACTGTTGAGATGGTAACAACACATGTAAAGTTCATCTTTTTCAGAATTACTTTTCCAGATTCTCTGTGTTGATGTTGGCAGTAAACATAGCTGCCAAAAGGTTCTGTTGTGGAATGTAAAATGTCCCGTATCAAGTTAAAGGAAAGAAGTATTTTCCCTTCCATTTTCATAAAATGAAATGGTTGGTTCGAATAACTGTGCTTGAACATTCTTCAAAATAACTAGGATTCTTCAAGTTTAGACACACAGCATCAGGTCTGAGTACATAGCATTGGGTCTGAGTACATTAGTTCAATAGGTGAAGGAATGACATTCTCAGGTTCAGATTCTTAATCTGACTGAAGACAGTTTCTCAATATTATTTTAGTACCAATCAGCAGAAAACATGCACTTTCTGATGGCAAATACTGTCTTTTGTGGTATCTTACAGAACCAACATGCCATCTCCCTGCAGTCTCAAAGGTGCTGCCATCCTTTAGAGAGAGTCCCACTGGAAGACTGATGAGGCAAGATCCAGTTGTCCACTTGTCTCCAAACAAACAGGGCCATGTATGTTTTCATTCAGAATTGTTGTTTATCCATTTTTTAAAATGCTTTTCTTTTTCAACAGATGTCAAATATGCTTTTAGAAGTTTCTTTTTCTCTGAAAATGCTCCTTTGATAACACACAGAAGAGGTGACAGCCAACCTAAGAGCTTAAAAGCAGATTTAATATAATATGTATTAATAGAAACATTCTGCTGCTAACTCAAAAACAGAGTCTTGGTTCAGTGCTTTGTGATGGGCTACATTTGTGGGAACTGTGATTATTCTAGAAATAGAATAGAATTCCTGTTCAGATCTTTCTAGCTAATTCCATATCCCACATGCAAGATTTGATGCCTTACCAACATTTTTTACAAGGCAAATATGAATAGTCAGTTAGTAGTCATGTTTACCCTCAGGGCTTTATTAATAATCTCAGATTTCCTATTTTATTGTCTTTATTTCTTTTCGCGACATATTAAATATTTTGTTTAATGTTTGTTTATACAGGTCAAATCCTAACCCCTTTTGTTAATTTTAGAATTGTGTAACAAGGCCATGTTCTTGAATGAAGAATGCAGAATCTTCTGTCCTAACAATGTACACAGATTGAGGCACTGTCAGCTTTCTAAAAGAGAAGGAGCCAATCAGAGAACTTATATTTCCCCCGAACCACTGAAATTGTAAAGGCTGTCAGTGTTCAATACTATAAATCATTACATTTTAACATATTGAAGCTTTTCTTCAATATCTATTACAAGCAGGGCTTTTTTTAAGCAGGAATGCACATGAATGCAGTTCCGGCTGGCTTGGCATCAGGGGTGTGGCCTAATATGCAAATGAACTTGTGCTGGACTTTTTTCTACAGAAAACAGCCCTATGCTAAACAATGGTGATGTCAGGGGGTGTGGCCTAACATGAAAATGAGTTTCTGCTGGGCTTTTTTTATTTTAAAAAAGTCCTGATTACAAGTGCAATTATTTCAGACATCTGAGACATTAAATTTTACATTTATATTTTTCAGTATGTATTCTCACATACAGAGTTATTACCGGCTTAAGTATTAATGATCTACTTTGTCTAGTAGCTGTGTGATGGACATCTACCATCCCCTTTGGATAGGAAGAAAGCCTAATATTACAATGACTACCAGTATTTAGTATGCACAGGACAGGAGGGCAACTGGATTGTGCTTTCCAGTATGTGTGTTGGTTGTAATGCCTAGAGCAGACCACTTAACCAAACTGGAGAGCCTGTTTGGTGTAGTGATTAAGTGTGCGGCTTCTACTCTGGGAGAACCAGATTTGATTCTTCACTCCTCCACATGCACCTGCTGAGTAAACTTAGTCAGTCATAGTTCTCGAAAGAGCTGTTTTCTCAAAAGCAGTTCTCAAAAGAGATCCCTCAGCCCCACCTACCTCACAGGGTGCCTGTTGTGGGGAGGGGAACGGAAAAGGAGATTGTAAGCCGCTCTGTGAGTCTGAGTGAAGGGCGGGGTATAAATCCAATTTCTTCTCTTCTCTCTTTTAGCAGCTTGGGCAATTTACCTTGAGGAGAACTTTCATTTAATGTACAGTTGTCCCTGTTCTTTTTACTTTCCAAAATGTTGGGTTTGATTTGTGTTTTTTCTTTTTTCTTTCTTTCTTTCTTTCTTTCTTTCTTTCTTTCTTTCTTTCTTTCTTTCTTTCTTTCTTTCTTTCTTTCTTTCTTTCTTTCTTTCTTTCTTTCTTCCTTTTTTTTTTTTGCAGTCGGAGAGCCACTACTCCAGCCACTCAAGCAGTAACACACTGTCCAGCAATGCCTCTAGTGTGCACAGTGATGAAAAGTGGTATGACAGTGGAGACAGAACTGAGTCAGAACTAAACAGCTACAATTATCTTCAAGGCACTTCTGCTGACAGTGGTATTGATACCACCTCATATGGTCCAAGCCATGGCAGCACAGCCTCATTAGGCAACTCAGCAACATCCCCTCGATCAGGACTTGTAAAAGAAAAAGTAGCACCATTGTGGCACAGTTCTAGCGAAGTGGTCTCTATTTCAGACAGGACTTTAGAGAAAGAGAGCCATATGATGGACAGGAAGACAGAATCTTCATTAAGCTTGGATATTCATACCAAAAGTCAACCAGCCTCTAATCCTTTAACAAGAGAAAGCAGTGCTTTTAGCCTTAGTGATGCTGTTTCCCATGCCAGGTAATTTTCTTGAAAATTTGTCTTTTTATCTTTATGCAGACTATCAAGTGTTGAAGCATGGAAGAATAATGTGCCGACTTTGCTTGGAAGGCCAACATTTAAAAGGAGGCAGTATTCTGAGAGCTTGAAAATGAACACAACTTTTCTTCTGTGGTTGGGGATCTTATTGCAAGAGATTCAGTAGTGTGCTGGTTCTCTACCAGAACATGAGAGCAGTACACAGTATTGTTATGGTGCATACACAGTCCTGTATATATTCAAGGCTATGGGCTGCAGGCTGAAGAATTACATGTTTCCTCCATTCTGCCATTTGTGTTTCCCTCACACTTCCTCCCAAATAAGGATTAGCTGTAGTGGTTGGTATTAGTTATAGTTAAGATTAGTGTCATGAACCCTATCTAAATAAAAGCCTTGGGTAAGTGAAGTCTACAGGATCCTGGAATTTCATATACTGTTTTGGACTTGTTACTCGAGCAATTTTGGAGTTGTCTTTTAAAAAGGCGGTGGAATATGCCATGGCTAATTACAGTGAGCAGCAAGTGAGAGAGAAGAGTTCCAAGCTTTTCTAAATCACTCATGATTAGCAGCTGCGCATCTTGATTGCTTGTCAGTTTAAGATTTCCTGTGTCCTTAGCATTTCTCATGAATGTTTTGTATTCAGTTTTCTATTTAATTTCAGCCAAAAAGTTGTGACCTATATAGAGATGGGAGGAAAGGGTGGAATGTGCAGTTGAAAACACTGAACGAAGTTCAAAAATAAAATAGTAACATATTGCAGTATCTGTACTTTTAGAATATTATCAGTAATTACTTGCGCATGACACTTTAAAGTATATAACAGTGATGGGTGGATAGTCTCCCCTACATTCAGTTCAAAAATAGTCATAGAATTACTGAGACTGTCAAACAAAATAGGTGTTCAAAGTTACTTTGATCAAACTATTTGTTTATAGTTAGCTGCTCAATAGATTATTTAATAATTTTACTCCAATTTCAAATCAAATTTCATAAAAAGAAGCTTTGCTCCAGGCTGGTAGCTGCTTCTCCAGCTTTAGTATCTAAAGTGCTTAAAAACATGTGAAAGGCATCCAGAGGCAATTTTTATCATATCTCAGAAAAAAAGTTACATTATTGCCAGAGGATTACTAGATTCCCCCCCCTTCAAAAAAAGACAACTGCTGGCAGTTAGAAAGTATGCATGTATCTTCCTGAGCTTAGCAGTTTGCCTAACTTTCCTATTTCATATTGTGGTCATGTAATTGATGTGTCAAAAACACAATTTAAAAAAAAGCCTCACAGTTCCAAGACACCTGTTTGATTAGTCAAATAAGTGCCAACAACAAAATTTTGCACATGGCAGAAGAATTGCAGCTTGCCTGACTTTGCCATTAATGATCAACCAGTCAGTCAGCTGGAAGGAACTTCAGGAGACCTCCCCAAATTCCACAACTATGAAACTTTAATATTTTGTGCACATAAACAATGCAATAATCAAATGGGTAGGTAGCATCAGCAGATGAGAGGAAACTCTGGACCAGAAGTATGTGAACATGTGTGAACAGTTTTCTTATGCACAGTTGAATGTGTATGATCTCTTCTACACAGGCAGAAACTCAGTTTAATGTTTTAGTGTTGACTGCAGCTGGTGAACAGAATGCAAGCTGAGTGGGCAGGTAACTAAATGTACCTGTTCATAATAATCATTTAATTAGGTGAATATCCAAAAAAGCAATATAGAGCTGGATGAAATTTTAGCCCCTATTGCTAATCCAGTGGCTTGGATGCTATGTGGTGGTTCTGCCATTCCCATGGACATACAACACTGGCAAAATCCATTGTGGAGGAAGTGTGGTAAGCTCAGAGCTCAAAAGCATTTGGTTCCTTTCACTTCATTTCAGGGTCATTGTCTTTGTTTGAATTCCAGGGGTGAGAAATTGGTGCTCTAATCTGTATATCCCTCATTATATAAGAGAATATGCACCTGAGAATCAATGGAAGAACTGTAAAATTAAACTGTCTGTAGCATTTCTTGCAGGGCTTTATTATAATTTCCCAACTCCCTGATTTTGCAAGTACACTCAAGTGTTTCATTTATGTAGTTAACAAATATATATGTGAATATCACTCACTGTAGTGGGGGAAAGCATAGCTTAGGATTTTTAAAATATATTAGTTATGCCAAACTTCTGTTTTCTCAATCAAAATCTTATGGCGTTATAGAAACAATATTTTTTATTTATTTATTTATTTATTTAAGATTTATATCCCGCCCTTCCCACAAGTGGCTCAGGGCGGCTTCCAATAGTAGATCCATCAAAATTACACATATAAAGGGATCCATATTTAAAACAGATAAAACAGATAAAACCCTAGTTATTAATACACATAAATATTGGTATCTCCTTCCCAGAATTTTGCTTATATATTAGGATTACATCCCCACATCAATCAATATTGCTCTTATTGTTGCAGAAGAGCACTCATCCACAACTTGATTTTCCTGTGTGCAAAAGACAGTCCAGTTGCCAGTGGTTATTATCGAGCAATGCTAGTGCAATAGCCAGCAGTGTGGAGGCAGCCTAGGTTCAGTAGCTTATGAAAAGCTGATATTTGACTTTTTTGTTGTAGGGTAGGCATTCCATCATTCTTTGATAATTGACTCATTGCATGGGAGATCTGTAATAAGATATACTGACATAATTGAATATTAAAAACTAGCCACAGGGAGACTGTGGCCCCAGTGCTGAGGCAAGGAGGGATTCTACTACACACGTGTATTTTTTGTTGTGGTTTTTTTTCCAAATAGAAACCATTCCCCCAGCCCTTCAGAACTGCAGAGAAAGCAGGTTCAAGATGTTACCTTTTTCCTTGATGGCAAGTTTGTTAGATAAATGGTGGAGGAACAAGTTTTAATAACTAGAGACAAAAAGTTCAGAATAAACTGGTGTCTACAGGAACATAATTTGCTAAGAAGTCACTTTATGGGGTAGAAGCAGAGGTGCTGGCTCCACTACCCCTTAACTTCTGAAACAACCCTAGAGGACAGTTCGTTGCTGATCTCAGTTGTAGACTATCTTCATAGAATACATTGTCAGTGTCATCTGGGCATTACTTTTCTTAGATGTAGTCCTTCAGATTACTATAGGAAAGCAGGGCCTTGTGCTCACAGAGCTGTCTTCTGTGTCCAGAAAATGCCACATTAGTCATGACTCTAAAATGCTCTGAAATGCTGTTTCAGTACAGTGCACATACATCAACAACTCACAAGAAATACTGAAAAAAGAAATTTTTCCAGATGTGGAAGTTCCAGTCTGTTATAATAGCCCAATCTCAAGATCAGGATACATTCTGTTCTAAAGATAAATGCAGCAGTTTCTCTGATATTATACTGGTTAACGACTAACTTTGTTTTAATATATAAAGCTTTGTTACATTAATATAATTCTGTTTTGCAGTTTTACAGAAGTGACATGAGAGCTTGTAACAATGCAACTTTTAAAGGCACCTCTTCAGTCTAGTGCTATTTGTTTGAATATCAGTTAGATGACTTCATCCTCTTGTGTAGCATTTTAAGAGAGGATGGGGGGGCAAATAAATGGATAACATAGAGATCAGTTGGGGGGTGATTGAATTGATAGAACAGGTTCTGCAGGGCAAGCCAGAAATGTAGTGGCATTTCATAGAACAAGGATTCACCTTCCTTGGATTTGAGCTGTAGATAAGCCCACAGTATGTATCTAAAACATATGCTTAAGTGCCAGTTGTGTTGCTGATTTTATGTCATCAAGGCAGTGTTTTGCAACTTCAGTTTTAAAAAGGTAAAAAAAGGTAAATGTAGTCCCCTGTGCAAGCACCAAGTCATTACTAACCCTGGGGTGATGTCACATCAGGACGTTTTCTTGGCAGACTTTTATGAGGTGGTTTGCCATTGCCTTCCCCAGTCATCTACACTTTACCCCCAGCAGGCTGGGTATTCATTTTACCAACCTCAGAAGGATGGAAGGATGGGTCAACCTTGAGCTGGCTACCTGAACCCAGCTTCTTCCGGGATCGAACTCAGGTCACGAGCAGAGCTTGAACTGCAGTACTGCAGCTTACCACTCTGTGCCTCGGGACTCCAGTTTTAGTTCCTAGCAATTTAATGCTATGGTTTCTTCTGACAGTTGAGAATCTCAAGCAGAGAAAGATCTTTCCAAATGTGTGTTGTATGAGAAACCTCATCTGGAGGTTTCAAAGATTACATTCAGGATCTTTTGCATGCAAAAGCACTGAACAACAGCCCTTCTCATTTTAAAAAGATAGTGTAAAAATTAAATATTTAAAAACATAAATGGAAATATTACTTAAATGAGGCACATACAGCAGTAAATAGAATGTACAAATTTACTTCTAGATTCAGAACTATAAAGAGATGTAAGATAACTGCAGAGCTCAGTAAAACAGCTATATATAAAAAATAGCTATTTGCTATTACAACTCCAACCAATAGAGTATTGACTTGGTGGAAGAGCTGGTGTCCCCTCTTCTGTTCCAATGCTGAGAAGTTAGCAGGGAGGTTATTTGAGTTGTCAGAGTATTACTATAGATTAGAGGGCAGTAAAAGAACCTCAGAATCCAGTGAAACTTTCTAGATTTGGTTTTACTTTGGAGCACCAAAGTGAGTGGATTCTAATCCTTGGGCCAAGAATTGAGAAACGTCACATTAAATTATGTTCAATATATTGTTTCCCATGCTCCAGTTTTCACTCATAGGAGTTTCTTCTCAAGTTAGATTGATTTTGTGCCAGGCTTCTTAAAAGCAAGAGAGAGGTATGCCAGGAATTTGGGAATGTCTTAGTATACTGTGTCACTCATAAACTATTGTTTAAGTTTATGCAGGAAGTGTTCACTGTTTGTAAATTGGATTATAATGATGATTATGTTTAGGTTGGCCTGCTGGTCTCTAAAGTTATTTGGTGAATGTATCTATGTTTAATAGGGTGAATGCTTTAGCTTACAACTGCTAATGGAATTTATTATTAAAATTACTAGGCATTGTGCAAGAGTCAATAAAATGAAATCCTGCCTTCAGGCTTGCAGTCTAAAGATTATAGTAGTCATGCTGTACCTAACAAAATCTTAGAGTCTGCATGAAAAATAAAGCTTTGAAATTGATTGCACACAGTATAAGCGTGCATATGTAAGTGAAGCTTTGTCTTTATTATGCTTCTCTCCCAGTACGATGGGTTCCCGACACTCTGCAAGCCCAGTTGTTTTCACCAGTGCCAGAAGTTCACCTAAAGAAGAGCTTCATTCTGCCACTTCCCCACAGCTTGCACCTTCTTTCTCCTCCTCTTCCTCCTCCTGTGGCCCTAGGACTTTCTACCCACGCCAGGGTGCTACTAGCAAATACTTGATTGGATGGAAAAAACCTGAAGGGACAATAAACTCAGTGGGATTTATGGATTCAAGAAAGTAAGAGCACTTTGATTCCATTTTCATGGGTATTTAATTTTCAACATGAAAAGACCTCTAACATGCTTACTTCACTGTTTTCAATTAGTCTTTTTCTCTGGTTAAATCCTTTAATGGCCCCCAAGTACTGAACACTCAAATGTAGAGTATTTGGTATTTTCCCCATAACAGCTTTTAAAATGTATGGCACAAGTTTTGTGAGATGAGCTCATAAGAGACCTTGAAAGGGGAATAGGTAACTGTTTATAGTAGAACAAAGTAATGCAAATTGGTGCCAAAAATCCCAGCTATAAATACAAGTTGATGTGGTGTGAACTAGCAGAGACTGACCAAGAGAGAGAACTTGAGGTCATGGTAGATAATCCACTGAAAATGTCAAGACAGTGTGCGGTTGCATTAAAAAAGGCCAATGCCATACTGGGAATTATTAGGAAGGGAATTGATAACAAATCAGCCAGTATCATAATGCCCCTGTATAAATCGATGGTGCGGTCTCATTTGGAATACTGTGTACAATTCTGGTCATCACACCTCTAAAAGGATATGGCATTGGAAAAAGTCCAGAAAAGGGCAACTAGAATGATTAAAGGTTTGGAACACTTTCCCTATGAAGAAAGGTTAAAACGCTTGGGGCTCTTTAGCTTGGAGAAACGTCCACTGTGGAGTGACATGATAGAGGTTTAAAAGATTATGTATAGGATGGAGAAGGTAGAGAAAGAAGTACTTTTCTCCCTATCTCATAATACAAGAACTCGTGGGCATTCAATGAAATTGCTGAGCAGTCAGGTTAGAACTGATAAAAGGAAGTACTTCACCCAAAGGGTGATTAACACGTGGAATTCACTGCCACAGGTGGTGGTGGCGGCTACAAGCATAGCCAGCTTCAAGAGGGGATTAGATAAACATATGGAGCAGAGGTCCATCAGTGGCTATTAGCCACAGCATATTGTTGGAACTCTCTGTCTGGGGCAGTGATGCTCTGTATTCTTGGTGCTTGGGGCGAGGGGGCATAGTGGAAGGGCTTCTAGCTCCACTGGTGGACCTCTTGGTGGCACTTGGGTTTTTTGGCCACTGTGTGACACAGAGTGTTGGACTGGATGGGCCATTGGCCTGATTCAACATGGCTTCTCTTATCTTCTTAAACTGAATTGAAGCTAGAAGTATTTCAAGATATTGTTGACCATGGGTCCAAATGCATTCAATTGTTGGCCATGGATCCAAATGCATTCATTTGGCTTACTAGTCAGGCGTTATATGTGATTGCTGCCAACCCTATCTGCTACGCTTGAGTCCCTTGGGACAAAAAATTTAGGAGAGAGATTTGGAGAAGATAAATACAATAAAATAAAGAAAAAAGGCTCCTGCTGTGTGTTATCTTCTCCAAATCAGAACACAAAGAAGAACTCCAAGGAGAGGATTTGTATATTGCTAGATTTTCTGTATACTCAAGGTGGTATGTAGCCAATAACAAGCCAGGTTCTTGCACATTTTAGCTTAAATACTTTAAATTTGCATAGAGTCAGAGACCCTAATGACTGCAATTGGGAGTGAATGAAAATAAGATCAGGAGTGAATCACTGGCCAAGCCTTAAAGATATAACAAAACAAAAGGTATAATGTGTAGACTAAGGTGTGTATCACCAAAATGTAGAGATAGCATTGTGAAGAATGGGCTCTAAAAGGAAATATGTCTGGTAGGAAAACTTGATTCTATGAGCAGAAAGGAACACAGTAAATCCAAGGGAAAGCAGTGACCTAGTCCAAAGACTCTGGAAGACTTTGATGCCATATACTTTCATCCTAGCTCATGGGAAGAGAGGGACATGTCATCTAAGGAAATGAATACATTTCAGTATCTGTAGGTGGAGGAGAAGCTGTGCATGCATAGTCATGATGACAGCTATTACTGTTGATACACAGAAAGATTGATGCTCCTAACAGGTTTATTCCTTTACACAGGTATCCCTATGTATGGGTCTCCTATAGAAAACTGAATTCCATAATCCCCTCACCTACCCATCCCAAATATCCACTTTCAACCTACCCTCTGACTATCTAGAAGATGTTGTAAGTGTTCTGTCCCAGAGGCATTGGTTCCTAACCGTTTATCTTCTTTTCTCTAAAGACGCCACCAAAGTGATGGTAATGAAGTGACACATCCTCGGTTACGTGCATCAGCCAGAGATCTTCGAGCATCACCAAAGCGAACATCTAAATCAAATATTGAGGAAGAATTAAAAAAGCTGATAGATCTAGATAGTCCAACACCAGAGTCTCAGAAGAACTTTAAGGTATAGACTGCAGAACTGTATCCTGCTCTGATATCAAGAGTGATAAGCAATTGTGTCATTAACTCCATTCATAATTTTGTCAGGCTTGTGACTGCTGTGTTTGTATCTTTTTAATACTAAGTAAGTCTAAGCAGCTTAGATATGTTTATATATTTGTTAAGAAGAGTAGGATACAGATTAAGTAATAAAATTCTCACTATATCTCACTTAGACTACCATTGTAAGCCGTTGTTGTTCTTTGTGATCTCTTTATACACAGGTTCTGCACTGGAACAGAAGCTACTCCAGAAAGTTCTGGAGCACTAGCCCAGAAACTGATGCTTAAATCCTCTCCTCTGAGGGAGAGTTGGGATCCTTTTGTTTTGTTTCCTTTCATCTTCTAGCTTTAGACTCTTTTCTTACTCTTCTCCTCCTCCCCACCCCATTGTTAACCAGATAGGGCAGGTCATAATAAATTGGACAGTTTTCCAAGTTAGAACTTGGATTTGGAATAGAAACTATCTTTAAAGTACATTTCTTAGGCCCATCACCTTCTCTTGAATATATCCCTTGATGCCTGGAGATTTGCAAAGGTAGCCAGACTGACATTGCCATCCGAAGCAGAGTTAAATCCTTCTCACCCATCGACTTCCATGGACTTAGAAAGGAGTAACCGTGCTATGGATGGCATAGTTAGAGTGTCCCAGCACCTTGATGTTTGCCTCATTCCTGAGAACTCAGTTCGCCAAAGCAGCCCACCAAACTAACTATATATTTAGGTTTTTAGGCAGTCCTTTCTTAGCTAGCTGTATCTTGGTATAAATTCATCCTAATTTGTGTATGTGTGTTGTACAACACTTTTTTTCATTTTGAGAACTTTTGCTCAAAAGAGTGCTTTAAAACTTTAAATAAATAACATTCACAGTGCAAAGCTGACTAAAATCTGAATCTGAAAGGTTCTGAGAATCTCTTGCAAAATGACTGCTTAACTTTGGACAGTTTTTAATGTTTTCTGTTAAAAAGAATTTTACATTGTATTACATTCATCTTCACAGTATCTCCTAGAAACCTTTACACTCTTACCGGTGACAGCAAGAATGACACAAACTCTCTTGTCATTCATTAATTTTCCTTATGACTAGTGGTGTTGTCTTTGGCCTCATGGCCCTGGGCTTTTTGATTCTTGCAGAATTTTACTTTGGGACTATATTAGTGCCTGCAATAACTATAAAAGAAAAAATCTTGCCACTCTTAAGGGGAGACAGGAATTATTTGTTGAGAGACACAAGTGTCAATAGAATGCTGAGTTCCTCTCTTATTCCCGTGGTTAATTCTTCTATGTTCTGTTCTTGAGTAGGCATGAACCAGTTCATTCCAATTTTTTGTTCATGAATGTAATTGCAGTCCCTTTCAATGAGGTTCGCAGAAAGCTCCCCAGAAAAACAGCTGAGTGAAAGGGGGCAACTCAGCTGTTTTTGTAACTTTTGGGGAAAACAGAAAGCTGGGTTTAAAGAGACTCGGAGTCCCTTTAAACCCCTTGTATCTGCTCTCTCCAGGAACTGCCATGTACTGCTTTAAAAATTCATGGATGTTTGTGACAGTAGACCCATCATGAACTTCAGGTCACAGACCATGAACAGGGCAAAAATTGTGATGAATTTTGCTTCATGGTTCAGTTTGTACTCATCCGTAATCTTGAGCACTTGAATAATGGCATTGACAGTGCGCTGAACTTTCATGCAGGACCAGTGCTGCTGTTAATTTAGAAAGGACCCAGATTGCTCTCCTAAACTTTGAAGCAAATACACACAGGAGCTAAATTGATTTGGAACAATTCCTTAAGGTTACACCAGAAGTACTAATAGCTTAACTATCTTAAATCATTCAGTGAATAATTTTGAAAGAGTTCTGATTTCTAAGACCTCCTTGCTGAAAGCTACTGCTTGACATTTCATGCTTGTCAGAGATTAAATGGTTTCCACAGCAACTATGCAAAAGAAGGCACTTGCAACTTCTTTCGTTCCTTATCAAAACCCAACGAGGCTTATTAAAAACTTGTAAGTACTGGGTTCTATATACAGATTATTTTTCAGTGTTACCTTTGAGGCTATAGAAAAAGAAATTAGCCATAGGCAAAGGGTTCCCCCTCTAGTGACTTTGTGTGGGGAAAGGTAAACACCTGTCTCATGACCTGGCCTATACTCATCCTACAGAATCCCATCTCATTTAAATGGTGCCTGTTGTGCAAATTTTCTTGATCAATGGAATCTGCTCTTTCTAGTAATTATCCTTACAGATATTTTTTCTCAGTTAAGCAAATAATGCTAATGCTATCATTAATATTTATTTATTTATTTCAATCCAATTCAATCCAAATACTTTTATTGGCATAGATATTTATTTATTTAGTATATTCAGTTTATGAATCACCTAATCTCTGCTATTGCAGCACTCTGGGCAATGCACAATATAATAGAACATTAAAGTTACATAATAGAGATAAAATAATATTAAAATAGCAATCTAAAGGACATCAAGTGATGCAAATTACAGCTTTCTCCACATTCTGGATTATGTGGTTAAAACAATTTTTATTTAGTAACATATGGTAACAATATCTATTTCCTGCATCATTAATAACTTCTTTTTATCTATCCCATATATTACTTTCTAACCACCCCTCCCCCCGTTACTTGACCTCTGTCGGTGTTATTTACTTATAATACTAATATTTAAAGGTACCCTTAACAAATAAAAACAAAAATTAATATTCATCTTCCTTCTAAGACTTAATCATTATCAAAAATTGTCCAATGTCCTTTTATTTTCCACTCTTTTTCTACATATCTTCTAAACTTTTTCTACTCCATCTTAAAAACTTCTAAATCATAGTCTCTTAAAATTCCTGTTAATTTGTCCATTTCACTCCATGTTATAACTTTTACAATCCAATCCCATTTCTCTGGTATTTTTTCTTGCTTCCACAACTGCGCATACAATGTCCTAGCAGCTGAAAGCAAGTACCAAATTATAGTTCTATCTTCTTTTGGAAATTTTTCCATTTGTAATCCCAACAGAAAAGTCTCTGCAACTTTCTTAAATTTGTATCCCAAGATCCTAGAAATTTCTTCTTGAATCATCTGCCAATACTTTTTTGTTCTTTCACAAGTAACCACATCTCTTGGTAGATTATTTTTTTTGACATAAAGTGAATTCACTCTATACATATAGTCATACATGTTTCTAGTCCCTTCAGGATCTTCCTTCAGAAATTCTGCAATTATTTTTATTATATATTCTTTCAGGTCAGTTTCTTCCTCCTCAGGTACTCCCCTCAGGCGTATCTGGGTCTCCATCAATTTGCAGTCATGAATTGCCACTTTTTCTTGTATTTTTAGCAAGGTGAAATCATGTACTTTCACTCTCCCTTCCACCTCTTGCACTTTCTTTGATGTTACCACAGTCTCATTTCTGAAATCCTCTATATCTTTTTAGCTCTTCAATATCTTTTCTAATTTCTTTTTTGGAAGCAGTTATCTCCTTCATCCCTTTCATCATCCTTGCATCCAATTGCTCCTGCTTTTTCTCCAGTGAAGCAGCCCTTGCACGGGTTTGCTTGTGGTCTGACATGTAAAAACACTGAAGAATTTGACCTCACCAAATTAAATTTCAACTATCAGGTTTAAAAGAATAAAGCTTGCTTTCTTCAATAAGCCTAATTTCACCGTCCTCAGAGCCTCTTGAGCTCAGATATTTATTTTTAAAGTTTTTTATTTTCTCCAAAGTGGCGATCGCGACTTTCTGCCTCACTTAAAAAAAAAAATTTCCTTTTTCCTCTAGAGGCTTCTAAAATAATTATTAGCAATAATGTCCAAGAGCATTTACCTTACAGTCATCACCTCTGTCGGCTCCCCCAATTTTTAATGTCCTGAACACTTTAAAAAATTTATTAAAACTTTGACCTCCTTGCAATGGCCGCTGATGTTTTTCTATGGTATTATAGTCCTAAAGTAGGTTGGCTGCTTCGATGATTTCCCTTTCTCATCCAATACTCCCTGCTTTACTTGCCTCCAAATCCCGTTTTCGCTGGTAGCGAGATCTCATAATATTTGACGTATTTGCTGTGTTGACTGTGGAAGCTGCAATTCTATAATGATGGGGCTTTTTCTCAGAAACCGCAAGTAGACCAAAAAATAAATTCCTTCTCACTTTTTAACACTGTCCTTTAAATTTACACAGTCCAAATTTTGCCCCTTCTCCCCTTCTTCTTCCAAGCTTTCTAGATTCCAATTTCCCACCTTCTGATTTTATTTTGTTTAATTTTAATTAGTCCCAGAATGTAATATAGCGATCTGTACCTTTTCTGTAGTTATCCAGATCAACACCGGTCTTGCATAGCTTTAGATGTTTAGTAGAATCAAAGAAGATTAGGATCCTGTCGAGCTTAAGTCAAATAAATGACTCTGGAAACCTCTGTAGATGATGAAAATGCAACTCGTCTCCGGAGATTCTTCAAAGCCTCAAAGGAGCCCCCCCCCCAAGGACTCCCTTTTAGCCAAAGTAAATCTCCTTAAAGATTCCTGTGCATATCTTGGACTAATCTCTGACTGAGAAAAGTAGGCAGTAGGCATTAGATTGCCTTTCACTACCCCGAACAGAAGTTCCAGCCTGCTCCCCTTCTGAGAAGCAGTTCAGCTCAGCATTTTCCAACCCCGGAAGTCCCCTCCACATTCTGGATTATGATCACCTCATGGGGTGGGGGTGAGAGGTAATCTAATAGATTGAGGAGTAGGAGGACAGTGCCAGCCAAAATAGAAACTGTCGCTGCCCTCAACCAAAAGCTTGGCAGAACATCTCTGTCTTACAGGCCCTGTGGAACTGCACGAGATCTTGCAGGGTCCTGATGGTGTTTGGCAGAAAGTTCCACCAGGTTGGGGCCAGGACTGAAAAAGCCCTGGTGGAGGACAGCTGGCATCTTTGGGGCTAGGGATCACCAGTAGGTTGCTGTCTGAGGTGCGTAATGCCCTCTCGGGACATACCAGAGGAGACAGTCCTACAGATACGTTGTCCCTGACTCAAGAGACTTCATGGCTTGAGGCCTTAAAGATCAACACCAAAACATTGAACCTGACTCAGAACTCCACTGGGAGCCAGTGCAGTTGGCACAGCACAGGTTGTATATGTGCAGTCCGTGATATTCCCTACTGAGATTACAGTAGCCTAATCTGGAGGTGATTGTTGTATGAATTACTATGGCTAGGTCAGGGCACAAAAGGAAAGGGGCCAATTGCCAGACCTAACATAGGTGGAAGAATGCCACCCTGGCAATACGTGTGATCTGGGCCTTCATATTCAATGAGGTATCCAGGGTCAGACCCAAACTTCTGACAGATTGTGCCAGTTTCAGTGGCACCCCATCAAGAGCTGGAAGTCTGTACCCCAATCCTGAGTAGGCCCCCCAGCCACAGAACTCTGTCTTTGTTGGATTCAATCACAGCCTGCTCTTTTTTTAACCACCCCACCACAGCCTCCAGACCCATAGCCAGATTTTGTAGAGGGGTATCTGAGTGGCTGTCCCAATAACAGATACAATTGGGTGTCATCAGCATACTGGTGACATTCCAGTCCTAATTTCATACCAGCTGGGTGAGGGAGTGCATATAGATACTAAATAGTATTAGAGAGAGAAGCGTCCACTGAGGGACCCCACACATAAAGGGCTATCTGGAGGCTATATTCTCTCCCAAACCACCCTCTGTCCCCAACCATGGAAAAGTGAGGTAACCCATTAAAGGGCTACCTGACAGACTCCTATGTTGGTGAGACAGTGGATCAGAAGGTCATAGTCGACCATGTTGAATGCTGCTGCAAGATCAATAGTAATAGCAGCGCTGACCCGCCTTGATCCAACTGTCTATGGAGATTGTCTGTGAGGGCTACCAACACTGTACCTAAACCTATCCGTACCATGACCAGGACAGAAACCAGACTGGAATGTGTCCAGTCCCAATGTGTCATCCATAAAACCCTGGAATATTAAGAGAATATATTCTCTTAATAGGCAAAGGGCTGACAAATAGTCGTTCCCTATCTCCAGTTTATTAAGAAGCTGCATTTATTCTGTGATTGGCAGTATTATTTATGCATTTATTCTGTGATTGGCAGTATTAGCTATTTCTGAAGGTAGATTAAGCTATATGTGTTCTTCCTCACTACAATCCATCCAGAGACCACTAAGGCTTTCTAGTGCTTGAAACAAAATCCTGAAAGTGCCTCCCATGTCTGGAAAAATGAAATAGGAAGGAGGAGGTACAGGAAAGGCTTACTTTGTACCTTTGGTATGCATCCTAAGCCAGCAAAAGTGAGAGGTTGTAACATTTCTCTTCTTATTTATTAAAGGCAGTCCTTATGAGCTGCTGAAGCACAAGTAATATGAGTTTGAGTAATGTATATCATTATATATTCCCAAACTATGAAGTCTGTCTGAGAGGCTTTTTAGGCAAATAGCTCATCATGGAAACCTGATTCTGTGCTGTATCACTCCCAACTACAGGTAGGGGATTGCTTGACTAAATGCTCCTCCATGAGAAAGAAATCCCTATGTATGGAAAGCTAGCATCTCAGGAAGAAGATGAGGCCAAAATCCCTTCTCCCTTTCATCTACCTTTCTGTTTAGGGCCGGGCAGAATGTTAATAATAATTATTTTAAAAACTGAATTGGCAAACAATGTTTTTAAGAGGGCCAAAATAGTTCCCAAACAAAACTTGATTTTGAACTTTACTTTTGCAGTTTGTTGTTCATCTAGAATGTTGGTACTTCAGGCATTACTTCTTTTATTGTGGTCTTTCTTTCTTGGAAGAATCCCAGCTGAGTGGAGACCACTATGTAATGATGTTTCTGAGCACAAATGTAGCTAAGTTAGAGGGAAATATTTCCTGAATTGGTCATATTGGTTGAAGATCATCCATCAGGAACGCATTATTAATTGGTACCTTGTAATAGCTGCTAACGGATATATAATTAATTAGATGGGTAGTTTAGATTAGGAGGAGGTATTATTATCCAAATTGATTTTAATTTAACTGTTAGTGGTAGGGACCAAATTAGGTTTTATTAATAAGAGCAGATAGAGCAGGTAGAAGATACTAATATTAGAATAGGAAGCACAGGACAACTGCAGAGGACATCGTCATGGTGGGAGTGGTCTGTGGCTATGGCGAAGATCAGCCAGTGATGATGTTGGGTCAGGGGATCCCAGTGCTCCTGGGGCGGGGAAAGTATAGCGGTGGGAATAGGCAAAAGTTGAAGGGAAGGAGACTGAGATATGGAAATGCTCACTCTCCTTCCAGCCTATGTCCCATCCCAATCGTGGCAGAGAGAGATTACCAAGAGAGATTACTCGCCTCCGTCCCTGATGTTGTGTAATGCCAGGTCCATTAATAATAAGACCACAGTCCCACGTGACTTCCTGCATGAGCAGGGAATGGACCTGGCTTGTGTGACCGAGACCTGGGTGCGAGAGGGGGAGACAGTAGCTCTCAAATGGCTCCACCTGGGTACTCAGTCCTCCACCAGTCACGGACTAGCGGGGGGGAGGGGTGGCACTACTTATACGGGAGGCTTACTCCTTTCGGGCACTCCCGCCCCTAATGATCACCGACATAGAGTGTACTGGCCTGTTATGGGATGTGGGGGAGAGGTTGGCTATCTGGCTGGTGTACCGACCACCTAACACACCAGCCAGTGCCTTACCATCCCTGACGGAGGCTGTAGCAGACTGGGCGCTGGAGTACCCATGGCTTTTAGTTCTGGGAGATTTCAACGTCCATGCCAATGACTCAGACTTCATACAGGCGACGGACCTGGTGTCATCCATGATGACACTAGGACTCTCCCAGCATGTAACAACTACCACTTATCAGGCCAGGCACATGCTGGATTTGATCTTCGCAGCGGGAGTTAAGGTGGACCGGATTACTACTGAGGCAGTGCCATGGTCGGACCACTATGCCCTGAAGGCCCGTATAGATGTGCCACCACAACCCTGTTTAAGCGGCGAGCGTATTTTGGCTCACCCGTGGAGCCAGATGGACCCTATGCGACTTCAGATGGCTCTGCGGGATCCTGGCCCCCTGGCAACTCGTTGGATGAACTAGCAGAGATGTGGCATCAACAATTCTCCACAGCCATTGACGAGATTGCACCCCGGCGCCCTCTTCGCCTTGCACCATGGTATACCTCAGAATTGCAGCTGATGAAATGGCAGCTTAGACGGCTAGAGAGGCAATGGCAGCGTGCCTGTGGCGAGGCGACAAGAACATCTTATAGGCTGTTTATGAAGTCCTACGAGATGGCAACCAAGGCCGCAAAGAAGACTTACTTTGTGACCCAGATTGCATCTGTGAATTTCTGCCCAGCCCAATTATTTAGCACAATTCAGACACCTACAAATTTGCCACAGAGCAAACTAAATGATAGGGGACTGGAAATTGGCTGTGAGGCCTTTGCAAACTTTTTCGCAGATAAGATCCTGTTGCTCCGCCATGTCCTCCCCACCAATTTGGATACAGTAAGTGAACTCAAAGCTCCGAATGTGTCTTCGGATAGGATCCTGGATCACTTCACTCTACTCAGCTTGGGGGAAGTAGACAAGGTCCTCTGTACTGTGCATCGCACTACCTGCAACTTGGACCCGTGTCCATCCTGGCCGATACGTGCTTGCCAGACAGAACTATGGGCCTCATTGCAGGAGATTATCAACAGGTCCTTGAGTGAAAGAACCTTTCCCATGCCTCTTAAGGAGGCGGTGGTTTGCCCTCTCCTCAAAAAACCATCCTTGGACCCGGCCACATTGGCAAACTATCGGCCGGTGTCAAACTTGGCCTTTTTGGGTAAAGTTATTGAGGGGGCAGTGGCAGTACAGTTATTTATTTTATTTTATTTATTTATTTATTTATTTGGGATTTATATCCCGCCCTTCCCACGGATGGCTCAGGGCGGCTTCCAACAATTAATCAAACTTAAAAATAAACAATTTCAAATGTAAAACAATTAAATAATTTAAACAGTTAAAACATTAAAACAGAGTAATGCAGTTTCCTATGAACAGATGGCTGGCCAGTTTCCTCAGGTTGTTATCCTAGCTAAATGTAGGCTAGGTATAGGCTAGCCGGAAGAGGGTCGTCTTACAGGCCCTGCGGAACTGCGCTAAGTCCCGCAGGGCCCTCACCTCTTCCGGCAGCTGATTCCACCATACGGGGGCCATAACGGAGAAAGCCCTTTCCCTGGTGGCTTTCAGGCGGGCTTCTTTTGGCCCGGGGATAGTGAGGAGATTTTGTGTTCCTGACCTCAGTGCTCTCTGGGGAACATGTGGGGAGAGACGGTCCTTCAGGTAGGCAGGTCCCAGGCCATATAGGGCTTTAAAGGTAATAACCAGCACCTTGTACCGGACTCGGTATATCACTGGAAGCCAGTGCAGGGTCCGAAGACCCGGCTGAATGTGTTCCCACTTTGGGAGACCCAATAACAGCCGGGCCGCGGCATTCTGCACCAGCTGCAGTTTCCGGGTCCGAGACAAGGGCAGCCCCATGTAGAGGGCGTTGCAGTAGTCCAACCTTGAGGTGACCGTAGCATGGATCACTGTTGCTAGGTCGTCGCGCTCCAGAAAGGGGGCCAGCTGCCTTGCCCGTCTAAGATGAAAAAATGCGGACTTGGCAGCGGCTGCTATCTGAGCCTCCATCTTTAAAGAAGGCTCCAATAGCACCCCCAAGCTCCTGACCCTGTCCGCCGCCATAAGCGGTGCACCATCAAAAGCCGGCAGGGGGATCCCCCTCCCCGGGCCGCGGCGGCCCAAGCAAAGGACCTCTGTCTTCGTAGGATTTAACTTCAGCCCACTCAGTCTGAGCCACTCAGCCACGGCCCGTAGTGCCTGGTCAAGGTTTTCCGGGGCGCAGACAGGCTGGCCATCCATCAGCAGATAGAGCTGGGTGTCATCAGCATACTGGTGACACCCCAACCCATACCTTCGGGCAATCTGGGCAAGGGGCCGCATGTAGATGTTAAATAACATCGGGGAGAGAACCGCCCCTTGGGGCACACCACAATCAAGTGGGCGCCTCCGAGACAGCTCCCCCCCAATTGCAACCCTTTGTCCCCGACCTTCCAGGAAAGAGGAAAGCCACTGTAAGGCCAACCCCTGAATCCCTGCGTCGGCGAGGCGGCACGTCAGTAGCCGATGGTCGACCGTGTCGAACGCCGCCGACAGGTCTAACAACATCAGCACCGCCGAGCCACCCCGATCCAGATGCCGTTGAAGGTCATCCACTAAGGCAACCAACACTGTCTCCGTCCCGTGTCCCGGGCGAAAGCTGGACTGAAATGGGTCGAGGACGGAAGTGTCATCCAGGAAGGTCTGTAACTGCTTCGCCACTGCCCTCTCAATAAGTTTACCCAGTTACAGGGGGTTTTGAATGACACTTCCATATTGGATCCATTTCAGTTCGATTTCTGGCCAGGTCATGGGACAGAGACGGTACTGGTTGCCCTCATGAATGATCTCTTGAGACATCTGGATCAAGGTGGCTCAGCAGTACTGTTGCTATTAGACCTGTCGGCTGCATTTGACACAATCGACCACCAGCTACTGTTTCACTGCTGACGTGGGGATTCAGGGGTCTGCCCTCCAATGGCTTACCTCCTTTCTTCAAGGCTGGGGACAAAGGGTGGCTATAGGGGAGCAGCTGTCCCAGAGACACCCACTTCTATGTGGCATGCCTCAGAGGGCGGTTCTCTCCCTGATGTTATTTAACATCTACATGCACCCCCTTGCCTAGATTGTCCAGAGATATGGGCTGGGTTGCCACCAATATGCAGATGACACCCAGCTCTATCTATTGATGGGGAGCCAGTCCAGCTGCGCCCTTGGAGATCTGGACCTGGCATTGCAAGCCATAGTGAAATGGCTCAGGCAGAGCAGACTGAAGTTGAATCCAGTGAAGACACAGGTCCTGTGCCTAAGTTGTGGCGGCCTGTGTAGAAAGATCCTTCTGCCGGCCTTTGATGGGACGCCATCGGTGCCAGCTTTGAAGGTCAAGAGCTTAGGGGTGCTCCTGGAGCCATCGCTGGTAATGGAGGCTCAGGTAGCAGCCACTGCCAAATCCACATTTTACCATCTCAAATGGATAAGGCAGTTGGCTCCATACCTAGAGCACAGCGACTTGGCAACAGTGATCCATGCGACAATCACCTCAAGAATTGATAACTGCAATGCCCTCTATATGGGGCTGCCCTTGACTCAAATTCGGAGGCTGCAACTGGTGCAGAATGCAACAGCCATGTTGTTAATGGAGCGTCCTGTACCGGAGCACATTCAGCCTGTGCTGGAAACATTGCACTGGTTGCCTGTGGCCTTCCAGATTCGCTTCAAGGTGCTGGTCATAACCTTTGAAGCCCTATATGGCCTGGGATCTGCCTACCTACAGGGCCGCCTCTCACCACATGTGTCCCAGAGAGCACTCCATTCAGGGTCTCAAAACCTTCTTAAGATCCCCGGACTGAAAGAGGCTCAACTGTCCAGCCCTAGAGCCAGAGCGTTCTCAGTAATAGCCTCTGCTTTGTGGAACGCCCTCCCCGAAGACATCAGGGCCCTGAGGGACCTGCCACAGTTCCACAGGGCCTGTAAGACCGAATTATTTAAACTTGCTTTTAACGGTTGAAGGGAGGTAGCTATTACTCCACAACACCAACAATCCCACTGAATTTTGTACTGAAACAAGAACATCAGAGAAATTAAAAATGTACATCTTGTTTTAGGATTGTAAATTGTAGGAATGATTGTATTATGTATATTGTTTTTAATATTTATGTAGTTTAATTAGTTGTTGTTAGCTGCCGTGAGCCCATTAGGGGAGGGTGGGATATAAATTTGATAAAATAAAAATTGCCTCTCTTCCAAATCTGGCAAAGAAAAATACAGGGGATGAGTGTGCTGAACATCACCTCCTTTATGGTGTCGGGTTGCAAATACTTCACCAGTTCAACAAAGGCAATGCATACTGTGATTCCCTTTCTAGACAATTTCTGCTTTGCCAAAAAATTAAAAAAGGGAAGGATCACACAGCACATCACCTCCTCTTAACTTGCAAAGTGCTTGCAATTGACTAGAGAAGGGGCAGCGTTATGAGGCAGACATTTCCACCTCTGAGAAATTCTTGAATGAAGGGTGCTTTCCACAACTGACAAAAATGTTTATAAAACTCTTCCCTTTCCCCTTTTCAGCTCAGACTTAGGATGCAAGGGTGTCTTTAACCAGGAAAGCATTTAAGCATGTTTGAGTACCTGCTATCTGAAGTGGGTATGCTTGATGAACTGGATAGTCTAAGAGCTTCTGAGTCTACCACAACGATATCAATGTGGGTCATTTTTCTCTTATGTAGGACTTATTTCCCAATCAGCTGTCAGTGCTGAGGCTTTGGAAATAAAATGTCCTGGGAGCTTTCTATTCTTAGCATTACTTACTATGCAGATGAAAAAGACATTCCTGTTGTTCAAGGCCTTCAACAGATTTTCTTTCCATGTAGGAGGAACATTTCTGAATCAATACAACCTATAAAAAAACTAACAAAATTCCATGTGCATAAAGCAGGATGGGCTATTTTGTAAGTGTCTTTTGATGTAATGACATTTTGTGCACTTAGTGCACAGCTGTTACTAGAGCTGCAGCCTATCACTTCTGTTGTAGAATATCCTGTTTAGCCAATACCTGCAAAAATATGTAATTACAGAAAAAAACAGTCCCTCCTCTTTACCCCTAGCCACCAGAAGGTCCACTGCAGTGCTTTACAGAAGGTAGTGGCAGCATAGGACTTCTTACAGAGTGTATCTCTCTTTTAAATGTGCCAAAAAGCAATGTTTACGCCTTCCTCCACAGCAGTGTCCTGCCATTTTATGAGCATTGTGCTTTTCAAAATGTGTGCTTCCCTTCTCCAGCTCTGGAGGAGGTATTCACCCTGACATTTTTAAAAGCAGTTATGTTTCCTCAGCCCACAGCATTTCTGTTTCTTAACTGCCTTCTATTAGCCAAGAGCTGGATGTTATACTATTGGCATTAACCAAATAAAACAGATCTATGAATGCATATACCCTTTTCCACTTATTTTTGTTTCCATATGTTGTCATTCTGAATTTTTGTATGATTTTGCTTGGATTAATAATTTGTGTATTTTCTGCATTTCTTGCATCATTTATATGCAAGTTGTTCACCACTCATATATCACACACATACACACATGCATCACAACAGAATAAAATCATACAAAAAGTGATCTGAATACATGTCAAGCAAAATTGAAATGAAGAGATATGACTTGAACCATCAAGTTTACAATATTCAGTGGCATCTCTTATTTGGAAAGGCCCCTAGTCCACTTCAGTATCCACATTTCAAGGCTGTGGTTTGTCCAACATACAAGCAGTGCTAGAGTAATGCTGTATGACATGGGATAGCTTTTCAGTGATATGTGTGTAAACATTTCGTTGATACAAATTAGCTGTACATCTTCCCTCAAGAACATGGAAATCATTCTGCAAGCAATCCCAAGGAGATAAATTGTTACATGGCAACTGGCTCTTATTTTCCAGAAGGGACACCAAAAATCACCTTCTGTAGATATACTAAGGAGACTTGATGCATTTGTGGAATATTGCTATAAGTTTTCATAACTTTCTCTCTCTTAGTCTCCATTCCCTAGCACTCCTACCTCCAGGCGGGGCTTGCAGAGGACTCTATCAGATGAAAGCATTTACAGCAGTCAAAGGGAACATTTCTTGCCCTCACGAGCTTCTCTTCTGGACCAAGCCCTGCCAAATGATGTCCTTTTCACCAGCACATATCCTTCTCTACCCAAGTCATTACCCTTAAGAAGACCATCATACACACTGGGAATGAAATCTTTACATGGTGAGTGTGTTTTCAACTTCAGCACTAGGGAAATGTCATGTATTGGTTGGCTGGTACATTTGTTAGGATAATCATACATCCTTCTTCACATTTGTAAGTTATTCCTTACCACTGTTTTGTACTGACAAACAGATTCAGAATGGCATTCCTTATCTGTTCCTTTTGTCCTCTTGAGATTAGACTACTGCTGCTGTGTGTTCCATCTCAGGCTGCCTTTTGATTGTTCCAGAAGCTTTCAAGTGAGTCAGAGCAAAGTACTGCTATTTGAAAGTGATGATTGCTGTGAGCCAATAACACCAGGGCTCTAGAATCTGCTCGACTCCTTATTAACTGATGGGGTACAATTCTAGGTGATTGATTGACCTACGCAGTTAAAAATGGCAGGTGCCAGGCATATCTTGAAAGCGCTAGAGTCAAACACATCTTAAAGATATGCTCCCTTTTAACTGTGCTATTTATAAACCCAGTCTGGAATAGAAAACAGCATTCTTCATGACTGCCCTATCATTGCAGAAGTCCCTTTCTGCAGATGATTAGTTAAAATTCAAGCATGAAAATTTTGGGAAATGCTTTAAAATCTCATTAAGAGTGGCACTTCATGACCAGAGTTGATCCACTATGATTGAATTTAGTAAAGAGAAGTCTCTCTTTAAATTTGAGAGAAAGAAAGAGCACAATTAAATTTCTTCCCTTTAAATCAGTGGACTTTGTGACTGCTTAAATTTGGCCCAACTATGTCCAGTGTACTTTTAAAAAGCAGAGATTGCAAAGCCTTTATTTATTTTTATTTATTTTTTATTTACCTTAAATTTTTATCCCGCCCTCTCCACAAGCAGACTCAGGGCAGCTAGAGCAACCTAGCTAATTGGGGAAATGTTACCAGAGCAACCTAGCTAATTGGGGAAGATTGCCTTTTATTTCAAAATGCTGGAATGGTATACTTCTGAAGCAGCCTTATTTCATCAGGGCAAACTGTTAGATAATGAATCAAGTTATGAATTGTTTGATGCTCATGCTTCTTGTATTAAAATAAATGTGTATGCTGGGTGTTTGGCTGCATAGCTCTTTGTGATATGTGTGGTGAGATCTAGCATGCAACAGTGCCTGGAGATCTGTGCAAAACAGGGTTTATTTTTTACTAGAGAACAATATGGGTTTAGAGGTTTTAGGGGTGCCTTAGATATCACTTATCCCCTGTCTTTCTTTGATGCTGCTGACTGAAAAAAAAAATTGTAGTGTTTTTTTGGCCTTTTCAATGCCATTTCCTGACAGGACATCTCTTCTAATGATCCATCATTTGATGATTTGGTGATCGCTTTCCTTTGCCACATACATTTGTAACATTAAAAAGAAACATGAAAACCTAAACAGATGATGTGAAGCTCCTCTGTGGCTGGGAATAGTGTTGGGACTGAGGGTATTATCTGAATGCCACAAGGAATTATTGCTATACCCCGTTTACAGTGCCCAGACACCACAATCCTTGTCAGGTACAGCAAAATCTCCATCTAGTTGGCCTGAGTAACCTCCATATAAGTTTAAAGTTGTGGAAAATCAGGAGGCAGAATCTTTATTTAGAATGTTTTCTCAGCTGAATGGTAGTGGGTTTTTTTTTCCTTTCCTTATTTGTTTTATTCTGTGTTGCCTCAGGAGAGTTCTCTGCCTCAGACAGCTCCCTCACAGATATCCAGGAGCAGAGAAGGCAGCCCATGCCAGACCCAGGTCTCATGCCCCTGCCTGATTCTGCTTCTGACCTAGATTGGTCAAACTTGGTAGATGCTGCCAAAGCCTTTGAGGGTAGGTATCTGCAGTTTGTTACTTCCAAAGCTTAGCCGTCATCAAACAGTTTTTACTGAGGAATTTTTTAATTTGCTCTTTCTGTCATGTCATGGATTCCCTGCTCTGAAAGCCAAGTTCTTCTTTATTTGCATTAGGATTCTTAGCAAACCAAAGTTACAGCTTTCAAATGCAATTTTGTTTACTTTGTTTTGTATGCTTCACATTTTTTTAATTGTAGCTCAAACACTGGATGTTTTCACTGCATTGCCATTAGTGAATGTTTTTAATCAATGGTTACCTATTTACAAATACCAAGACTTGTATGCACAGTCTCTTGCCATGAAGCTAGAGGATAAAAAAGGAACACTAGATTTTTAATGATGTCCTAGTCACAGCTGAAGTATGTCAGATTACTCCATGAACTGATGTGTATCAAATGTGCTGATACGCAGGACTTGAATTCAACGGGATCTCACAGGAGCACAGCTCCTGAAACTTTCTCAGGGTTCCTACTCCTCCTCCCCACCACCTACCTTGTCCATTGAACAGTAGGTGTAGCTGCAAAACAATCCCTGGATTAGAAGAGCAGGCAGTCAGCCAGCCACCAGGAGCTTTGCCCCACCCCCAGCAGTCCTCATTAACCCCTGGAGAAGCGTGCACTACCCTTTCTCCACTTCTTATATGATTTTGGGTGGCAGGCGGCTTGCTGGGCTTTTGACTGGGGGTGGGCAGGCAAGGAGAATCCCAGGTGAGCTAGGCCTGCTTGGGCTGGCTGGATCTCTAGCCAGCCCAAGCAGGCCTCACTTTCCCAGGGCTCTCCTTTCTTGCATCAGGTTGCTTTTGGCTGGTGGGGGGAGTGGCATATGCTAATAAGCTATGCTAATGAGCTCTACCACCTATTTTTCTACAAAACGATCTCTACTGATACACATTTTCTCTTGGCTGTTTTCCCCTTCCGTCTCTTGCAATACATGACCTTTGCATATCAGTAGCATTTTTTTTCTTTTGAAAATTATCACATCTTGTAAATCTCTAAACTTGTTGATACTTTGCATAAGGCAGAGGTCTTTTGTATGTTTGCATCAGAATTTAAAATGGCAATGGCCAACATGTTCAGTGCTGAGAGCTACCTAGGAAATTTTTGCCAGCTAGGATTAAAGTTTGGTCCACTATACCTGATACCAAGTAGATCTTTAAAATATCTACCTATAAATACAAACATAGCTTTATGCAGATATTCTATTAGTGATTTTCTATTAGTCATGTTTTTTTTTTCCCTTTTGAAACAGCATGCTATCTTCTGCTGTGCCACTTCTCACAGTAGCTTCTTAATCTACAGGTTGATGTTAATTTGTAGCTAAAGTTATGGCCATAATTTTTCTCCACTGGTATGCTAAACTGTTACAAAAAAGCAAAGCAAAGAGAGAGCATGATGGAAAATAGTTTTAGTGCACCTGCTCTAAGGGCTTTTCTGCCTTGGGTATTTATTGCAGCTTGGCTTAACTGCATTTTTTCCCTCCTCTCTTTACACACAGTATCCATTTGTAGTTGTTGCTCTCCTGTTTTTTTCTTGGAGTTTTAAGTCCTGTGTTTGTTTTTCAGACAAAAAAAACACAGGAGAAACTTGGAGGGGGGAAAGTGGGAGGGCAGCAGCTGAAAAATGACACTGTGTGTAAGGAGAGGGGGAAAGAATGCAGAGTTAGGAAGCTGAGCTGCAGCAAATAGGGTTGTCAGTTCCCAGGTCCGAGCGGGAAAATCCCCCAGTTTCTGGGGTTTCTCCCCATCACAGACCAGCTGGCCAGCGGAGTAAACCTAATCCCTAAACAGGAGCATCCCCATCTCAATGACATCACCGAGAAGTGCTCTCATTGTGTTGGGGATGCTGTGATTTTTGGACAAAACTCTGTGGTTTGAGGGCAGATTTACCATAGAGTTTCACCCAAAAATCAGATCGCTGCCCTTGGTATCACTAACACAATGGTTTCACTTCTGGGTGATGTCAGCGCATCACATAACATTCCCACCCACCCCTGGAATGCCCCCCCCCGCGCCAAATCCCCCTGCTGGAGCAGTGAGAGGACCTGGCAACCCTGGCAGCAAATAACCTGGTGCAGAAAAAAAACCATATTCATAAACCTGGAAGTAAGCTTTCAAGTTAAATATAATTTAGGTGGAGTGTAGATTTTTTTTATTTGGGGTGGAGAAGAATCCAAACAAGTAAAATATATGACATGCATTGGCTGGTGTCAACCTGGCCCATGATTTATGTACTCTGATAAGAGGAAAAGAAGAGGTAAGTTTTGTATTACATCCTCGCCTGGCTGAAGTTTCAGTTTGCAGGTTGGAGGAGTTGATGTGCGTTCTTCTCCCCCCTCCCTAATAAAGATGTGATTAGAGTGCATTTTTTACTTTCTTAAGCTATCTTCTCTCTTCCTCCCTTCCCTCCCTTCCTGAAGGGAAAGGTTGTGGAACATGTATGTTATGTTAATTGGATTCCACACACCATCTGGCCTTGCTGGAAGATTAGCTTACGCAAACATGGCCTAGAAAGCAAGGCAGCAAAAAAGCAACTACATATTCATCACTACTGCCACTACATATAGGACAAACTGCGGGCTATTGTCCTGTCAGTTGCACTAAGGGAGTCTTTGCAGAAATCTGCTTCTTATTGTTCTGTGAAAAGTAGTGATATTTGCACAGTAGTTTAACAACTATTTAGAGCAGAGCAAATTTTATGGTTTTGAGCCTGCTATTTTGAACTATCATTAGGACCTTTTACTATTTGATTCTTCCTTGCAGCTTCTGTGCACTACTTGTTTTTCCCAAGACAGCAAACTAGGGATAGCTTGCCCCTCTCAGGTGCTCTCCCCAATCAGGGCTCCAACATTTGGCTTAGTTACAGAAAGTTTCTTTTTGCTGTTATTGTTGACCTTCTGTTTGTGTTTGTGTGAGAGAAAACTCTCTTCTGCTACACAAAAGGTCATCTTTTCTATGGCCATCTTTCCTTCTCTCTCCAGTCCAGCGAGCCTCATTTTTTGCCACTGGTGATGAAAACCACAGACCTGTCAGTGTTGCTTCCAATAATGAGCAAGCTGAAGACCAGCTACCTGTGCAAATGACGCCTTACACAGGGTAAGTACTCTGCAGAACAGCAGAGCAGACTGGGGAAATCATTGTTGCATAACCGAGTACAAAAACTGTAGACATTTAGGATCCATTCACAGCTAATAATGGAAAATTAAATGACATAAATTCAGCCAAAGGAAACAACAATCACTGCATGTTTTTGGAAGGCTGTTCCAGGTGATGGATTTGGGGCACTATCAAAGTATTCAGTGTTTTAACTAACTGTTTTGATAATGGGGAAAAGAAGCACATTTCCCTAAATAATGTTAGGGAATCTGTCCACAAGATTGCTGTAAAACATTTGAATTATTTACTACATTTTTAAAATACACTTAGGATAGAATACCTCATTCTCCTTTCCTCCACTTTATTGTCACAATAATGCTGTAAGGTTGGTTAGTCCAAGGGAGAATAATTGGACCAAGATCACTTGATGAGCTTCATGGCCTAATGAGGACTTGAACATGAGTTTTCCCAGTCTCAGCCCAGCACCAGCACAGCTCATTTTTAGCCCAGCACCAAAAGCCAGGTGCATATAAAAGCTTGTATAGCAGTTCCAAAACCTTCTCAGGCACAACACATTTAGACCCAGTGCAAATATAGTGCTTAGCACTAACCCTAGCTTGTTGTCTTAAGCCTGGTTATGGTCCCAAATGTATAGTGAAACCATGGTTTGGGTTGTGGAAGTAACCTCTGTCCTCAGAAACATAAGAAAACATCGGAGATACCTGCTTGTCACCTTGTAAGGAAGAAATGGCTTTACTTATGTTTGTTCATTGCAAACATAAGTTCAGAATGAACAAAAGGAATTGCTGTGTCAAACAATGCACAGTTAACTTACAGAATGCCTCAGGATGTGGCTGTGGTCGCTAATTTAGGTGACTTTACAGAAGAATTTGTTCTATTGATAGCTTTTAGTTGTGTTATTTAAATGTAACCTGAACAAAGCAAAAGAGAGCTTCACCCTTTCCTGGTACCTTTGAATGCCAGATGCTGGGGACATATAATTGAAGGATGGCTGCCTTCATGCCCTGTGTAGCTTTACAGCAGCATATTAATGGCATAAACAGGATGTTTAATAAGAATGATCCTTGGTTTGATCCAGCAGGGCTGTTCTTATGTCTTCAAGGATTGCAGTTGGTTCTTACAACAGATTATGGTTCCAGGCTTAACACTTAACCATTGTCAAAGATAGCAAACCATAGTTAAGCAGTTTGTCTCTATAAGGCCAGAGAGAATCATTCAGTAAAGTGTGTAACTCAGTGTTCTGTCTTCTTCCCACAGTAAAGATTCTCCTCCTTCTCTTGCCTCTAAAGTTAACCAGCTGGAAGGAATGCTGAGAATGCTACAAGAGGATTTAAAGAAGGTAAAAATATTTTTAAAGGAACTTTGAGACAATTTCTATTTTACATGTTTAATTATCAAACTTGCTCTGATTTGTAATGCTCCCAGGCTTTATTTCAAAATGAGCTCTTCTGTCCTTGGAGTGTAACCCGAGGTTCAGTTAAATCTCAATAGTATGGGATAAAACCAGCAGATGTACTTTCTAAGCTAGGAAAAGCATGTAGTTGTACTGCTGGCTGATGCAGAAAAGATCTTGCTTAGTGTTTGCCATGCACTGCTAGCTCAGCTTTACAGTCTTCAGTTCAACACTAGGCAAGCTAGCTTGTGTAGTAAGTTTTAACAGAAGCCATGGATTGAAGGAGAGAATCTAGGAGATTTAACCGCAGGGCTGAACTAGGAGGCACCTCTTTCTTTCATAGGGTTTTAAGTGGCTAGGCAGAGAACCTGGACGTGCAGTTACAATGCCATAGTATTTCCAGTGAATTAGAGGGATCCTTGTCTAATGAAGCGGTAACTACAGGGATTGTGATATCAAGTCCCTATGTGAGACCTTGTCTCTTTCCTCATTCCCCAGGAAAAAGAAGACAAGGCAAATCTGCAGGCTGAAGTGCAGCATTTGCGAGAAGACAATATGCGGTTACAAGAAGAGTCCCAGAATGCCTCTGAGAAACTGAAGAAATTCACTGAATGGGTTTTCAACACAATTGATATGAGCTAAGAATAGCACACAAATGTTGGCAAGAATATATATACATCTCTGTAGTGGGACTCAGCTTTAATACCACCTTTGAGAGCCCAGTCAGAGCACTTTCACATCTTTCATATTCTATTACCCTTTTTTCCATCTCTGCAAAGCACTCAGAACTATTGCAGATCAATAATCATTTTCTGCCTTTTGTAGGAATAAAAGCAAAAATAAAAGTAATTCTAAAGAAAATAAAAGTTTAACTGCTAAAATGTGAATGTCTTTATTTTTATTTTTTTGCACATTCTCTTTACCTATTCTGTACAAAAGTGATTTGGAGAATGGACCAGAATAACTGTCCATCTGCCTCTATTTATTTCTATTCACTCCTTTGTATCAGTTTCCGATTAATCCGCTTTATCCTTGCTGCTTTGACAAATATTATTACAACTCCTAGAAAACTTAGAAAGATGCTTATTTTTTGCTGCTTCCTTTCTCTGGTTTCTGAAGTAAACCACAGGCAAGAGGATGTGAACTATGTTTTGGGTGTCTCCTTGATCATCTTTAGTGGTATCTCCACACCTGTTGAATAGAGCCATTGCCCGTAGTGTATGTGTGCACGCGCACGTATGTACAGTGCAGCCTGCAGAGGCTTGAGCCATGGCTGTGGCAAGTTATCCAGTTCTGGTTTTTGCATCTTGTCTTTTGCATTAGTTAGTCATGGTTGTCTGCTTCATTATCCTAGGGAAGCAAGAGTTTACCATTCACCACTTTGGTATGCTAAATTGGCACCCTTTCTCAGGCTGCGTGATAAAAGAGAATACCCACAACTGCTGTAGGAAATAGCCCCTGTGTCTTCCTGCTGAGGGACCTGTTGCATCTACATTTAGCAGGTGCCAAAATATATTTGAGATTTTGTAAATGCTGTCTACTCAATCCTGCTGAGCTGCCAAAGAGAGCTGTGATTCCACCATCAGTTATGCATCACTGTGCAGGTGCTTTGGTAGCCTCATGAAAATGAAGGAAGTAAGACATGAGATCTTTCCCCATACCAAAAAACTCAGCTTACAAACATTTTGTCAGGCTTTCACCATCCTTTCTAGTCCCCAAAAGCTTATGGGGTGCCACAGAAAGAAAACAAAGGAGATGATGCTGCATTGCAGGCAACATGGCACAAGCTCTTATACAGAATCACTGTACCATGCCTTGGAAAACACAGTGAAACAACAGCTACTGCAATAAAGGGTTCTGGTTCCACTGCACTTTTAACAGTTCAGTAGATACGTGCTGCGACTATAGACCATGCAAACCTGTACACAGTTTCTAGAAATCACATGTCTAGACATCATTGACTTTGATGGAACTTACAAATATAGTATTGTAGCTTTAACAGAATATATCAGTATTCTTGCCCATGAATTCTTTTTTGGCACTCTTACATATATAAAAAGTTAACAAAGCAAATTAACAATTACGATGTTGTGTGGCAGGCCTTTGACATAAGTAAATCTTTTTAATAGGGTGAGAAAACCCTATGAGAGGAAACAATTAGATGGCTTCTTAAAATGATCAAAGTTATCTTTTTTATTTTTAGAAATGAAATTAATTACAAAACCAATATTCTTAAATCTCCTAAGAGTCGGTTTCCCAGTGAAACTAACTAATGTGAAATACGCTGACAGGCTAACTTGCCATAAAATATCACACTAGGGATAAGCTCTTAAGTGTTGGTGGGGAAAAACTTGTGTGTGCTGCACCTGCCTAAGCATTGTTTCAAGTGGCATGTGGTGAACTTAGTGACCTTCTCTGCATGCAACCCAACTGAATTAAATCCATAGTATTTTTTCCTCCACATTGCCTCATTGAAAAGTGACAGCCCATGTCTACTCATTTCATGAACATGTCTATCCCCTTGTGCTCCAGCCACTTTTCATTGCTGGAAAATGTTCTTAACCACTGCCATTGAGTCTTCCTAGCCTTTTTTAATATGCATTTTCATAATTTTAATAACTGTACGAACCCAGATGGTTTGCTTTGACCTAAAGCTTCATTTGTGGTGATAATCCCCTTGGAATGTGCTTCTGATAATATTTTGCCATGGAAAAGGGATTGGTTTGAAAGTATTTCTGGAGTGCTTCTGCAAAAAGCTAGAATGTCCTAGGTATTTTTTTTAATAACTTGTATGAAGGAGATCTATATAATGCCTGATGTAATTTGTAAATGAGAAGTATTGCTAACATCTCTAAGCATCCTGACTTACTTTTTTCTCTTTTTTATTTTATTTTAAAACATTGGGACTTGGGGCAGACTATTTATTAGAGTTTTGCAACAGAGTTCTTGTATCAAGCCTCTAAAAGGCTACTTGTAAAAAATGACAATAAAATTCATTTTAAAGGATCTTCTAAAACGATATTCTGTTTGTTTTTATTCTTTGAGCTTCACTTACATGATTGTTCACCATATTGCCTACATCAGAATCACTGGGTGCACATTTTCCTTGTATCACAACCCAATGGTTGCTTTTGCCTTTTTAAAAAAAATCCTTATTACGTTTGATATGTGGTTTGATGGAGGAAAATGTAAAGATTGTATTTTCAGGCACATTTGTCTTCAAGAACAAGAAAACCCTTTTAGATCACAGATATGCTTGGATCTTCTGCCATAACATACTCATCTATCCACCATCCGTTCTAGAAAACAGTTTGTCAAAAACTGGTGAAAAGGTTACTCTGGGATAAAGTACAATATTTCCATAGGCACAAGGTGATCTATCTACAGAACATGACTTTCATGGTTTAGCCTCTCCTGAAGCAGCCCTGAATGCCGTCTGCAAATGTGTTCCTGGAAATCTCTCTTTGAGTGTCTAGAGTCCATGAGCAGAAGCTCTTGTGACCATGGAAACACTATTCTGAATCCAACACTTTCTATTCTTACTAGATTTAAAGTTTGTGAAAAACCATTTATGCTCCACTAAAATAAAACTGGAAATGATTAATCCAAATAAGTATGACGGACAATTGTTAAAGATTCTGTGGAGCTGGTATGGCAGCAAATGAAGTCCCTATGTGTTCTCTGAGCCTAAGCTTGACTGCTGTGCCTCTTGGATTTTTTGTTGCCATGCTACTGCCTCTACAGAGATGCCTTTCATGCATATGTGTGTTCTCCTGCACACTTCATTACCTTCTTCTGGATCTGGGCCAACGTCTGAGAGACATGTTGAGCAGATGGTGTTCCCAATAATTAGATTCCTTGCCTCATCAGTTTTATAGTACTCCAAGAAACCAATCTTATCATCTGCTATATCTACTCAAGGTATAACTACTTTAACCACCTTAACGGGTTGCTATGGTAGTAGATGCAGTAAGCAGCTGATATAAATTACAAGCCTCCCACCTAAAGGGGAAAGGATTTCTTTCCACGATTGCAGCTGGGAGTCTAATCTTTTTCTTCATTCTTTACCTTAATCCATCTGATTCTAAAAAAATGCCTCTTTCCCATTCCCTAGTCTTGCCAAATACAGCAAATAAAAATAAAATTATTTCTGGAGAGTGGTACAGTGGATAAAAGTGAGCTGGAAGCTAGACAATCCCAGCTTCAAATCTCCCCTTGGCTGTGAACCTACAATGGTGGATCACTATGTTCTCAGTTCACAATTTTATAGGCTTCTACCATATCCTTCTATGGCTTGATCAAGGCTCCCAATTTCATTCTTTCCTCACATGATAATTATTTCAACCCTGTGATTGTATAAATTGTTTTTCTGTAGCTTCTCAGTTTTACATTATTCTTTTTGACACACATCTCTGTATTGCGTGGGTGCATGACACCACAGTTTTATTTTCCATCCCCTTAAATTATGCAGAATATTTAATCTGTCTTTTTCAATGCACTGATTTTTGGGAGGCCAAGATTTCTTCCCTTTGTAGTTGTAGCTAACTCAGACCTCATCAGCATAGTCACAACATGCATCATTTAAACCTGCTTACACTTACTCTGCTTCCAGATTAGTACAAAAAGCTAAACGGAGAGGGTGGGAAGAAATGATTATTTTGATGGAATGCCTTAATGCACATCTTGATAGAAGTAATTTCATGGTTCATCAGCACAAGGTCATAGAACAGAAAGATTATCAGTTTTTATTGGACCATTTCAAGTTTTTTTAAACAAAAAATTGATAACACTTTCTAAGCACTTAAAAAAACTTATTTCAGAAAAATGTTAACTTCAACATGTGCAGTCCTGAGAATTAGGGTTTGTAGTCCTGAGAATACTTTCTTGGAAGAAAGCTCCATTAAATAAAATGGTACTTCTTAGGATTGCTGCCATGGTATACTAATTCATCCATAGTGTATTAATTTATCAAGAACCCTATATTAAATTCAATAAAATAGCATTTATGTACCACTTCAGAGTGAACAGTATTTTACATACATTATCTTAGTAACTTTTAAGCACATTGAGTGGGATCCAAATCCTCATTTCTGTAACAAAGCAATTCCTTCCATCCCCTTAATGGAACTTTTTTTGCTTTTTCCCTTGACTCACTGCTGCAGCCTACGGATTCCCCATCCTACAGCAGTATTTGGGGAGCTTACACAAGAACTTGCCTAACACTGAGTCAGACCTCTGGTGCATCAATGTCAGTAATGCTTACTCAGAATACTAGTGACTCTCCAAGGTCTCAGGAGGAGTTTAGTGGGCTGTGATGATAGGAAAAGAAGCAGAAAAAGTTCCACTGACAGAAGCACATTCCATTAATGGGTAAAACTGGATCTAGCTCCCTATCATTCCAGTTTTACACATGTGAAGGGCTCACTGCAAACCAAACTAGATGTTCTCTTAGAGATGTGATTCAAGCCCCATGTTTGCCTGATGACACAGCATGTGGACTAGAGGCAAGGACTTGTAGTATTTATGGAGTGGGGGTGCATAATCCCTTGTGAAGCTGCTGATCCTCACTGCCAATGTCACCTAAGATTATATCCATAGATTATATCCACTCTGGCCCCAGATCATATACAAAGCATTATACATTTGTCCTACAACAGCTCAATGAGGCCACTGTACCTCAATTGTGGGTGGGGGGTAGATAATAGTACCAGCCCAAGTTGGGGCTCAATGCACATGCTGTAAACAAAAAAAAAGACGGGATCTTCAAACAGAACTCTCAGCATCACATCTCATTTGGCCCTAAGAAATGCTAAACATAACTTTAATAATCTAGGCCAGAAATGTTCATGACAGCTTTCCTGTTCTGAAGGGTAGGGATTGAAAGCAGACTCAGCATGAAGTAGTGGCCGCCATTACCTGCCAGATGTTACAGGATTCTACAGAATTGCTTTTTTGCACTGCAGATTTAGATCCAATTAAACCATAATAGACACCCTTCAGACAAATCTTACAGGCCTCCTTGAGGACAATATAGGTATATTAAGGTCTAATCCATCATCCATCATTAGGACTGATAGATCTCAGAATCCTTTTAAAAGGAATTAGCACTTGGCAATAACGTAAATATGTTCTTGTTGGTCTTTTGTTCTTAGTTTCATCGAAGCTATGTCTTTTGGCTCAGATTTTGGGTGATCAGAGAGGGGCTGATAGGGCAAAGGAATACAAGTTGATGCAGGTTTAAGACCTCTTCCCTGTTTGATTTTTTTAAAAAAATATTTTTATTCCACCTCTCAAAAATCTTGCGTTACTCATTCTTTTCAACATGAGGCCCAACATGTCTCTGCATACTTAAGATGAGACATGATTTGTACATCAGAACCGGACTTTCAGGCTGAAAGAGTGTGTGTATGAATGAGAGAGAGAGAGGATGGGAGGGAAGGATAACAGCTGAGAGGATCAGGCTCTCCATTTCTCAGGTCTTAAGGCCAATTTATGCTATAATTTCCCCTGTGGATGTCCTCAGGGTGCAGGACATAGCACAAAGGGGAAACTCCAAACCCCCTTATATTCATGCATCACAATCCTAATTCAAGTTGGGCCCATATGAGTCTTGGCACTGTGGAAATTCATGCCTCTCCATCTGAGCTGGGGACATTCCTGGGGAAAACATGATGTGCAGGCAGGGACAAGGAACAATGTCACCACTGTGATGACACTTCCAGGTGACATCATTGCACCGGTGATGTCGAGGGATGTTCCCCCCACTGGCCCAATGTGGGCCAGCAGATTGGGAACCTCCAGGGCAGGAGAACCCCTACCTGGCCCAGGGGCTTGGCAGCCCTACTTCCATCTTGATTACTTTCATTGCCATAAGAAGGAGACAAAGGGGTGGCTGCCTGGACAAAGACTCCAAAGTAATGGTAAGCTTTTAGTAAACTGTAACTTCTAAAGTAAAGAGCTTGCTTTAGAACAAGATCAGCTAAGGCATGTGTGACTTAATAGGAGGCTATCTTGCCCGAAGGGGAAAACAGCCACTCAGGAGTGCTGCTCCATCCAATCACCTTACAAAGAGTATTTGGAATGTTGAATGCAAGCACAGCAGAAATTTAGTTCAAATCTGCCTCAGGGAGAAAACAGTGATAGTTTTGGGTATACCTCAGCAAAAGAGCAGACTGTTTGAAGGGTAGCTGAGCTCTGCCTAGTAACATGATAAAGTGGTTTAGCTCTACCTCTGGGAGAAGATAGAGTACCTGGTTGTTAGGCCTGTTTCTGGTGGAGAGCAGAACTTGTACAGTTTAGGCTGACTCTTGGGAAAGGGCAGGCTGGTGCAGGTGGAATTCTGTGTGTGTGTGTTATGGACTTAAAGCAGTCTATCTGAGTGGGAGTTGAAAAGCTCATTCTGGCTGAGCTGCTTCCATAGAAATGAATGTTTCTAGTGGAAGGAGGTTGTCAAAGGGGGGAAATCTCAGTGTTTAGTTCGGTTGACGTTTGACTGGAAATTGGAGCTGAAAGGAGACTGCTAAGTTCCTGACACAGAACTGGTTATTTATAGCTTCTGCCTGGAAGAAAGTTATTTGTGAGAAGGGGCAAATCCAAAGCTCTTTCTGAAGGAAAACTCTCAAAGCTGCGGCACACTGTGTCACAAGACAGAGGGAAATTTTAAGGCTCTGCTGAGGAGTTCTGTCAGTGCCAAAGGATAGACTCCTAGTTCTAACATAGAACACAAACACACTGGAAGAGGGACACAATGGTTCTTGTGGCTATGTGGAAATCCCAGAAGTCAGACAGGGATCCTAGCTGTGTGGGACTTATCACAAGGGAATTGAGGTGCTGGTGTGAATAGCCCACAAGGATGTTAGTTCCTGGGCATTTCTCTACAGTCTGGAGCGTACCTGATTGCTAGAGGAAAGGGTCTTTGAGGGGATATATCTGTCACAAGTTCAGTCAGTCCTCTTAAGTGAATGAGATAGTGTGTGGATTTATATATGAAAAGTCTGAAACTATTTTTATCAATTTTTCTCTAATTAAGAGTGTTATCCAGAGTGAAGGAAATACTGCTTGTTTGTTTTATATTACAACTTCAGCCTGCCAGCATCTGTAGTGTTTAAAGATTATTTGTCATTTTGAATTCCTGCCTGCCAACTGATTTTTATAAGCATCCAACAGTTATTATTTACTCCCATCCTTCCCTTCTGTACTTAATAAACATAATATTTGGTTTTTGAATCCGAAATACTATCAGTGCCTTCATTATTTTCTGACAAGGTTTAATTCTGGTCCCTGCGGTACTGGGTAAAGGCAGCAAAATTCATAGTGGTCCTTGTTTACCTGCTGACCCTAATTGTTCCTCAAAGTATGAAATGATCCACCTAGTGGCTGTTTGTACCTGAAAGAATTAGATATTTCAAAACACACTCTGAAGCCATAATTAGCATAAATTTATGTATCTCAGCCAGGTTTTTCCTTTGACTATCTGGAGACCTGTGCTGCTGATCTGTTTTTTTTTTTAAACCAGCCTGTAAACAAATAAAGTTTTATTATTTGCATACAGCTCCTGCGTCAGTGATCTCAGTGTTCTTGCTCACTACAAAACTTACATCACAACAATGAACCAAAAGCAGGGCTTTTTTTTGAGCAGGAACACACAGAAATGCAGTTCCAGCTGGCTTAGTGTCAGGGGGTGTGGCCTAATAGGCAAATGAATTCCTGTTGGGCTTTTTCTACAAATACATGCTATGTGAATCAATAGTGGTGTCAGGGGTGTGTGGCATAATATGCAAATTAACTCCTGCTGGGCTTTTTCTACAAAAAATGCCCTGAAAAAGCCTTTACACTTGCTACCTTTACATCTTACAACTGAGGGCAAGGTTTACAAACCTGGTTCCCCAAAATCTGTGCAGAGAGTATGTGGGTGAACTTTGTATATTTGATTAATCCTCTCCTTTCTGAAATGCTGCAAGTTCTTTGTACCACATAGAAGAAGAAGAAGATATTGGATTTCTATCCCGCCCTCCACTCCGAAGAGTCTCAGAGCGGCTCACAATCTCCTTTACCTTCCTCCCCCACAACAGACTCCCTGTGAGGTGGGTGGGGCTGGAGAGGGGTCTCACAGCAGCTGCCCTTTCAAGGACGACCTCTGCCAGAGCTATGGCTGACCCAAGGCCATTCCAGCAGGTGCAAGTGGAGGAGTGGGGAATCAAACCCGGTTCTCCCAGATAAGAGTCCGCACACTTAATCATTACACCAAACTGGCTCTCAGTTAGACCAGTTAGACCTCCGCCCTTTGAATATGCTATTTAAAATGGGCACTAGGACAAGGGAGGTGGTCAGATCTTCGTGGTCTCTGTGCATCACAATGATGGGATATAGGCACCCACGCCGATCACGATCGGTAAACTTAAAAGCTGCGGATTTCCGCGCCCCAGGCCCAGTACGTATGTGCAGAAGCCCCACTGCGCATGCCCACTGGGACCGGAGCGGACATCCCGCCAGTTTTCTTCTGACCGCCACTTGGATCAGTCGATCATCGCTACGGTCGGTGAACTTTCCTTGAATTATTAGATACCTGTGTTTAAGGTATATAGAAGACTTCTGTATGGAAGAAGATTCCAGCAATTCTAGTTGCTTTCTGATTTGATCTAATTTTCTTAAAGTTTTCTTTTCCCCATATTTTTTATGTCTATTTTGGAGTTCTGCAATGCGTGAATTTAAATCTGTTATGGTTTTCCTACGAGCCTTATTACAAGCAGATGCAATAGAAATAAAATTACCTCTCATGACTGCTTTAAAAGTGTCCCATATAATCGTTTGAGGGGTCCCGCAGTTGGTGTTGAACTCAAAGTACGTCTGAATTTGTTGCTCTATCTTCAGGCGTATATCTTCCCTAGACAGTAATAACCTATTTAAAGACCAGTTAGGACCCTTTCCATCCATGTCCTGAGCTGACAATTCACACTCCAATAGTGAATGGTCAGAGATATTCCTAATATCATATTCAACATTTGTTATGCAATTAATTAAAGATTGGGAAACAAGTATAAAGTCTATTCTTGAATAGGAGTTATGCACCGGAGAGAAGAAAGAGTAGTCTCTAGTTTTAGGATGTAAATTTCGCCACGTGTCTACTAAATTAAAGTCATTGAGAATCGTGCCCAGATTTGAGGAAGGAGAGGTCTGACTCCGTACAGCTCTATGTTGGTTAGATTTGTCTACGAGAGGGTCAATCACCTGATTAAGGTCTCCGCCAATTAACACATTGCCTTCCTGGAATGTGTGCAGCTCTGAGAGCGTATTTTTAAGGAAGTCATTCTGACCAGAGTTAGGGGCGTAAATTGAGGCAATTGTAGTAGGCTTCCCATCTAGTGTGCCTTTGATGAAAATGAATCTGCCCAGAGGGTCAAGTTTGGTTTGAGAGCAAACGAAAGGAGTATTTTTAGAAATTAAGATAGCTACCCCTCTTGCCTTGGAGGTACCAGGAGCCTGGAATGATTGGACAAACCACCGTGATTTGAGAACGTTGATGTGCTTCTCTTTGATGTGAGTTTCCTGCAAACATATAATATTAAGTTTTTTCTTTTCCAAATAATTAGATATACGTTTGCGTTTTATGGGGTTATGAAATCCTCTACAATTCCATGTAGCTATTTTGATGTGATCGGCCATGCAGCACTACTAAGATTGACAGGGACCAAATGCCCTGGTATTAAATAAGAATTAATAAACAACTACAACTTTAACTAAACCAAGATCCCCTCTCGATTCTGGGGGAGTGTGTTAAATACCACTGATAAAAAAATATCAGGAATTGTTCCCTCCCCCTTCACTAAGCTCCAACACTCTTACCCCTAAACTTAGGGTCAACCAATAAAGGGATCAACTATAAGGGTCCCTGCCCAACCTTTTTGTAAGTTAATAATGCAAACAAACTCAACTACCCCACTACTAGGGAAGGGTTTCACCACCCCCTATAATAGGAGCACAAGGGAGAAGTACACAATGTACCCCCTCAGGGTGAAACTACTTAACTTTTCGAAGGGAGCAATAGGTATTATTGATGTATAACACAGAAGTTATATTGAAACTCCGTCGCCACCCCCTAATGGTCACATACTAGAATAACAATCCAGGCTTCTTTAGCATTCCAGAATGATCAGGAACAGCAAATATTATGACATGACAACCAGTATAGTCTTTCAGGAAAGAATAAACATTCAAAACTTCTATAAACTTCCACAGGTGCTGGAGGGATAGGTAGATAGTTGTAAATACAAGATGATGTAAATTATAGAGCAGAAATAATAATATCA
This sequence comes from Heteronotia binoei, assembly GCF_032191835.1. Lineage (NCBI taxonomy): Eukaryota > Metazoa > Chordata > Lepidosauria > Squamata > Gekkonidae > Heteronotia > Heteronotia binoei. The sequence goes on along the minus strand of NC_083243.1, from coordinate 85,562,390 downwards.
CTCAACCAAACATAATCATATTCTCCCTCACCCCCTCTGTCTTATAGTGAGCTACATAGCATTGTATCTTATTAATTACATATCCAGAAGTAGTTCCTTAATGCAATTTAATTCAATGGGGTTCATTGGTTAAGTTCCTTTTTTGTTTGTTTGCTTTGTTTTGCTTTTTTCCCCTGATCATTGTGAAGCAATTCTTCCCTTGTCCCTTTAGCTAGTATATTTTTTAGTTTAAGCCTAAGCCCATGCCTACAACTTCTTTCAATAAACACTCTCTCACCTAATCCACCAACCACTCCCCCCTCCCCTTTTCCCTACCTCTAACTAACTCACATTCTCCACTCTCAACGAACATCTCAGACATTTCTATATCATTCTTACTCCATTCATACTACAAAGAAAAGAAAGAAGAAAGGAAAGAAACCGAAAAGCACACTCTTAGCATGGCTTCAGAAATACAGATAGGCTCGTTTCTAACTAGCCAGCCACCATCCATTCCAAGCAAGGCTCCACACATCACACACCATCCCATCACACCTAAACCTCTAAGCCAGACGCACTCACATTCAAACTCCCCTCGATCATCCATATCAGTGCCTCGCTCTCACCTCAAACCATCCACGCGTCATTCAAACCCACCACTAGTGAAGCCTAAATAGATTTCAAGACAGACTTTGTTCTGATTATAGCAAGGATGGCCGTCCACACGGGGGCCCAAGCGCTCTCTCATTCACGCTTCTATGACGTCTTCTCTAGTTGGGGCGTTAGCAGGCATGGCGCCAAAAACAATCTTGGACTATAGGACATTTTAAAAAGTCAGGGAAGGATAGGACTATTCGGGTTCCGGACGGTAGGTTTTTTAGCCGATCGCTGTTTACTCCAAAGAGGGTCACACACAACACACACCATCCCTCTGCTCCAAAATCAACAGACCACACGCGCTCACATTCAAACTTCCCACCAACATCCATACCGATACCTCGCTTTCTCGGCACATCATTCTCGCGTCTCTCAAACCTAACACCTGTGGAACAGTAGTAAACATCAAAACAGTCATATTTATACTTATAACAGCAGTAAACAGAGATAAGAGTCCGCAAAAGGAGCTTAACGATCTCGCAATGGCGCCGCTGAGACGTTCTCTCTAGATGGAGCGTTAGCAGTTGTGGTGCCAAAATCGATCATATTCAACAAAATGTTTTAAGCACATAAGAGAAGGTAAAAACCATTTAGGATCCAGACTGTAGGTTTTCTTCAACAGAGTTTTCTTTAGCTAGGGCTTCTTCTTCGGCAGGAGACAACTTGATAGCTAGAGAGTTCAGTAGTTCTTTCCCGGTCTCAACATTATAAGCCTTGAGCAGAGCGCCATTTTTAAATACTAAAATGTCAGATGAAGGGCTCCATCTGAACCTAATATTCGCGTCATGGAGTTTAGAGACGAAGGGCTTGAGTCTCCTTCTTTTTGATAAGGCTTCAGGGGGAAGGTCCAGGAGAGTCAAAACTGTTTTTCCTTTATAGGAAAGTGCCCCGTGGAGCCTCACCTCTCTTAAAATCATGTCTCTTGTTCTCGGGAACACAAAGCTTACTAGAATGTCCCGTGGTCTACCGCGCTTAGCTGCTGCCATTGCACCAAGCCTTTGTGCCTTGGCAATCGCTATTGAGGACCCCTCCTCCATTTTTAATGTTTTAGTCAGCCATTTATTCATAAATATAGATAATTCTCTTTCCTCCCCCTCTTCAATTCCTCTAAATTTGAGGTTAGCAGCCCGGTGACGATTTTCGAGTAGAACAATCCTGTTCTCAAGCTGGGATTCATATTTTTTCATTGTTTTAATGTCCTCTTTTAGTCCCAGCGCACCCTCCGCTGCTTGCTCCGCCAATTTGGCGGTAACAGTTAGTTCCTCAGAGAGCTCTTGCACTCGAGACTGAATGGGTTTCAAAAAGTTTTCCATGGACTCTGTGAAAAACCAATGTATATCGGATTTTAAGCCTTCTAGGTCCCTCTTACATATGGGAGCTTCCTCATCTTCATACCCCAGTCCCGGGGAGGGAGGGTTGCTGGCGGCCATATTTGCTGCCGATCTAGTTTGAGGGGGACTGACCTTTTCTGTAGTTTCTGGCTTGAAGAAGTCAGCAACAGATTTTCCTCCTTTGGAAGTTGATTTCCTTTTGCTTTTGGTTTGCTGTCCCATCAGGAGGGCTTCAACATCGAAGTCTGGTGAGTTTAAACGTCCAACATATAGGGGGTAGCTCGGGAGCTACTTCAGAACACGTCTGCCATGAACCAGCGACGCTCCGCCCCCTCCTTGAATTATTAGGATTCATTGGATTTCCAGAGACTTTCTTAGTATATTTATTTTTGTTTTCTTTCGTTAGTTCGGTGAGAGTAGAGGAGGAAAGGATTATCAGCTCCTTTTTCCCTTCCCCCCTTTTTTCTTTCACCCCCCCCCCTTTGCATGGAAAAGCATTGGGGATTTTTCAAGAGGTGTGCAAAGTGCGGGAGCAAAATCGCCCCACCCGACGGCCACACACTCTGTCTACTCTGCCTGGGAGAGTCGCATAGACCAGACTCGTGCACACATTGTGCCAGGTTTTCAAGGCAGACAAAAAAGAATCGGGCAGCCCACCTAGCAGCTGCATTGATGGAGCAGGTGTCTCCAAAAAAGATGTCGACTTCATTGGTCCACAAACAATCGGCATCAGAGTCGGTCGATAACGACTGACCCCCTTCCGACACCGATCACCCCACAAAGAGAGGGGGCTCGGCATCTAAGTCGGACTTGTCCACTCCTGCAAAATGGTCAAGGGAGGAGAAGAGAGCTCAGCCGGAAGCAAAAAAGAGGAAGAAGACGGACAAGCTCAAACACAGCCAGGCTGGCATTCTTTCCTCTCCAATTTCTCCATCGGACCCGACGGCCCCTATTGTTCCACTGCTGAAGCTTTTCGCTTCACCAAGCCGGCGGCTAAGCCCACCGATGCTGGCTTCCATGTTGACCCAGATCGCCATCTCATCTGACTCCGACCGCGACCTAGAGCTAACACAGCGCTCGGGTGCAGACGACAGTCCTCCCGAACTCATGCATACAGTTGACAAGACCCCTCAGTCCCGAAGCCCGCTTCGAGATCGATTGGACAGCCCTTATCGGGGTCAATTCCGCAGTCCTTGCAGAGGAAGCTCTTCCACTCCTCGGCATCGATCCCGGAGTCTTCGACGTGATTGCTCCAGAAGCCTTCAGCGAGACCGGTCCAGGAGCCCTTGATGTCGGCGTCGATCTCGGGATTCGGAGGGGGATAGATCCCCACACAGCCACTCACCAAGACTGCGGCCCAGAGAAGGCTCTCCACCCAGATGGCTGCCACTTCCGCTGCTGTGGGATCAGCGGCAATGGCAATATCTATATGGATCATATCCGATGCCTTCAATTTTTCCCTGGTTTTCCCCGAAACAGACGGAATGGGACCAGCACTCGGAAGCATCCTGCAGATCTCGAACACCTTATAGGCCTCCGAAACGTGCCCCATCAGCCTCGGTGTCGAAACCACCAGATGCCGAATCACCTCGTCGGCAGAAAGTCTCTCCGTGCTCCCGAGGCCCTGAGCAGGTCATGATTCCAGAGTCGGTCCCGGCTCCAGACACACCGCGGCCTCCATCAGAGCATATGGAATCGCCGGAAGGCTCCCCCAGATTGGAGGAGGGCTCGATCCCGGAGGAGCAAGGGGTTTCTTCGTCACCAGAGGAACCATCACCCTCACACAAGGTGGTTGAAGAACAACCCATATCCCCATCTGAAGACCTCAAATCTTACGGGGACCTCATAAAACGAATGGCCCAGACCTTATCTCTACCCACAGTCCAACCTCAACTTGTAGTCACGGACAACGTTTTTGACATTGTCCAGATGGACACATCCACGGCGATAGCTCTGCCACTAACCACGGTGATGTTATATACAGCTAAAACTTCATGGGACAAGCCTGTGTCCACACCTATATCTTCTCGCAGACTTGATCACATGTATAGAATTCAGGAATCCACAGCCGATTTTTTATTCAACCACCCCAAACCTAACTCAGTGGTTGTAGCCTCATCATCAAAGGCAAGAAAGACACATGCTGCTCCCCCCGATAAGGAGGGGAAGAAGCTTGACAACTTAGGAAGACGCCTCTACTCAGCAGGTTCGCTAGGAGTGAAAGTCGCAAACTATTCAGCCTGCATGGGGCATACCAATACGCTTTGTGGGAACAGCTTTCCACTATTCTGCCCAACCTTCCTGAACAAGCAAAGAATGCTATTAAGAAGATCCAGAGAGAAGGTATGACACTGGCCAAACAACAGTTAAACTCGGCCAAGCACTCAGGAGATATAGGGGCAAAAACTATTACTACAGCCATCACTCTAAGACGACACTCCTGGCTAAGGTCAACTGCGCAGCAACCAGACACGCAGGCATACATCGAGAATCTCCCCTTCGATAGAAACGGATTATTTAGTGCCAACATGGACTCTGTATTACAGGAGATGGATAAAAGCATTAGAACATCCAGGAATTTAGGAGTTCCTATCTCATCCCGATCGCAGAGCAAACGCCCTTGGACCAAACCATGGAACAAAAAGCCGTTTTCGAAACCACCTGTGGAGCAGCAATGGAGGCCAAAAAGCATGACATCCTTTTCCAAGCCTCTGTACAATCCAAAGTCCAAGTATTCTCCTGCCTCTTCCCAGTCCTCTCGCCAGAAGGGAAATAGGCAGCCCAAGCAGGGACTTTGACTGGTTTCTCCCCTGCTCTACGTCCCTCCCTTCTGCCTCGGACCATACCCAACTCTTCACCTTTTTACAGGCATGGTCCAGAATAACTACAGACCAGTGGGTCCTATCTATAATCCAGCTGGGTTACCAGATAGAATTCCATCAAAATCCCACAGTTCCGACTTTCTTCCACACCACCCCTTCTCAGACTCTAAGAGAGGAGGTTCAATCGCTCCTTCACAAAGACGCAATAGAACCAGTTCCAGCAAATCAGGAGGGACAGGGGTTCTATTCTCGATATTTCACAATTCCAAAACGAGACGGAGGTCTTCGACCCATCATGGACCTTCGAGCCCTAAATCACTTCATTTCACACCACAAATTCAGAATGACCTCCTTACCCAACATCCTTCTTCTTCTCAATCAAGGGGATTGGATGGCCACTCTAGACCTGAAGGACGTTTACTTTCATATCAGCATACACCCAGCACACAGAAAGTTCCTCAGATTCACCATCGGGAAGGCTCATTATTAATACCGAGCTCTACCCTTCGGCCTCTCCACGGCTCCTCAGGTCTTTACAAAGACAATGGTGGTTGTTGCAGCCCATCTAAGACTACAGGGTATCACAGTATTCCCATACATAGACAACTGGCTTCTGGTAGCCGAATCAAAATCTCGTCTACTGCAACACATTGATACCACTCTGGCCCTCCTATGGGAGTTGGGATTACAGGTTAACAAGAAATCCTGCCTTCAGCCTTCCCAGAGGGTGCAATTTATAGGAGCAATCCTGGACACGCAGGCCTGCAAAGCATTCTTACCAACAAAGAGGGCAGACGACATTATATCCCTTGTGCAGATCTTTCTCCACAATTCAACAGTTAGAGCACTGCAAATTCAACACCTTCTGGGTCTAATGGCTTCGACCACATCAGTTCTAGTATTTGCCAGATTCCACATGAGAATATTACAGTTGTGGTTCCTCAGACACTTCCGATGCCAGATAGACCCTCCATCTCGCAAGATGGTCATTCCACAGTCGGTCTTATCTACCCTTGGGTGGTTGCAACAGAAACGGCACCTCCTAGAAGGAGCGCCATTCCACAGACAAACCCCTACAATATCTATAACTTCAGATGCGTCCCTGTGGGGGTGGGGAGCTCATGTGAACGGCATTTGCATGGGGGACAGGTGGCCCAAATGTCACGTACAATATCACATAAACTTTCTGGAGTTATTGGCGATTCATCATGCCATTCTTTCCTTTCTGCCGTTGATTGCAAACAAGACGGTGGCGATCCTGACGGACAATACCACCGCGTTGGCCTACATAAACAGGCAAGGGGGCACAGTATCAAGGAAGCTATGCCTGTTAGCTCTGCGCATATGGGAGATTTGCAGGGAAACAGGCACGACGTTAGCAGCGACTCATCTTCCAGGCAACCAGAATGCCTGTGCAGACTTTGTCAGTTGCGGGGGAGCCACACTCCACGAGTGGGAACTCAACCGGGAATTTCTCCAACCCGTTTTCCAGAAGTGGGGGACACCAGAGTTGGATGTGTTTGCCACACGCAGCAACACGAAGTGCAAGAGTTTTTGCTGCAGGGGAGGAGTGGATCCACTGTTGTTGGGGGGTGGCTTGCTGTTCCCTTGGACCCAACAACACGTATACTTGTTTCCTCCCATTCCATTAATAACCAGAGTAGTACACAAGATCTACAGCGAGCACCCGAGAGGGATTCTCATCACCCCCTGGTGGCCCAGACAACAGTGGTTCTCTCTAATTCTCTGACTATCCAAGGGAATCTTCCACCAGTTTCTCATAGTCCCAAACCTTCTTCTGTCCCACCAGGGACTAGTGATCCACCACGATATTCCACATCTAAAACTAACAGCGTGGAGACTGATGTAAGGTCACTGTCTGTAAGAGCACAGCACATCATCCTGAATAGTAGGAAACCATCTATTCGGAAGTCCTACAAGTACATCTGGTCGAGGTTCGTTCACTTTGCTTCAAATGCCTCGGTTGATCCAAGGATAGCAGGCCTTCCTATGATCCTAGACTTCTTGCTCACTTTACTGGATAAAGGGATAGCGGTATCATCAATAACAGTGTACTTAGCGGCCATTTCGGCCAACCATGCACAAATTGAAGGACATTCGGTCTTCACACATCCTAATACTAAAAGATTTCTTCGTGGTCTTATTAGACTCTATCCGTCAACCAGATACCCTGCTCCAACGTGGGACCTTCCAGGAGTTTTACATGCTCTGGCAGGGAAACCTTTCAAGCCAATGGCGACATGTTCCCTCCAACTGCTAACATGGAAGACAGCCTTCTTGATAGCTATTACCTCTGTGCGCAGAGTGGGTGAGCTTGCTGCATTACGCTGTGATGACCCGTATCTGCGCTTCAGCACTGAGGGAGTTTGGCTGCGGCCAGACGTCACTTTCCTGCCTAAGGTGATTTCCTCATTTCACCTGAACACAGAAATTTGTTTACCTGTTTATTTCCCTAACCCGAGTACAGAATCAGAGTGAAGGCTTCATGCTCTAGATGTGAAAAGGGCACTTTCCTTTTATTTACATCGGGTAGGGCCATTTCGAAAGGACCCCAGACTTTTTGTTTCGTACGCTTCAGCTTCGCTGGGCCGTAAAATCTCGTCTCAAAGAATCTCTAAGTTGATTACAGAGACCATAAAGCTTTGTTACTTGTTAAACAAGAGACCTCTTCCTGGGCCTATCAGAGCTCACTCTACCAGAGCAATGGCCACCTCCGCAGCTTTCATGAAAGGGGTGCCGTTGTGGGACATTTGTGCGGCTGCCACTTGGTCCTCCCCGCATACCTTCGTCAGGCACTATGCACTGGACCTTCATTGGCATCAGGGTTCATCGATAGGCCATGCTGTTCTTCATTCTCTTCACTGCTGATAGACCGTTGCACCCTCCTCCAAGTAGGATGTTAGCTTGCTAGTCTCCCATCAGTGTGATGCACAGAGACCACGAAGAAGATAAACAAGTTTCTTACCTGTAACTGATGATCTTTGAGTGGTCATCTGTGCAGTCACACTACCCGCCCTTCTTCCCCTCTGCTGCCGGTCCATCCGTGGATCATGCAGCGGTCAGAAGGAACAGGCAGGATGTCCGCTCTGGTCCCAGTAGGCATGCGCAGTGGGGCTTCTGCGCATGCACACTGGGCCTGGGGCGTGGAAATCCGCAGCTTTTAAGTTTACCGATCGTGATCAGCGTGGGCGCCGATATCCCATCAGTGTGACTGCACAGATGACCACTGTTTTTGCTGTATCACTGTTTCCCTGGGAGTGGACAAATGCAGTAAGCTGTCCCCAGGGTAAATAGTTGCTAAGAAGTGGAAGACATGAACACTAAGAAGTGGGAGCCTTAGAATGGCAACACAGGGAGTATTGGCCCTCTCAGCACATAATTCCTAAAATAACCATTTGGTGGTATTGTATTGAAGGAGAAAAGAGAGAAAAAACCCTCTGGGGGTCAGGTGAGGTAGAAGACTGGTGCATCACCAGGAAGAGACTTGGGATAGTCATTAGGAACCTAGATGCCTCAAAAGGCTGAAAGAAGCAACACTTGTATCAGTGGCGTAATTCTGCTACAGTCATCATGCACTGTTCTTTGGTGTCTGTTTATATCACCATGTGTTCCTTTCCTCAGTTTGCCTGCAGCTGTGTCAAATAGTTGGTGTCTGTCAAGTATAATAGAGACAGAAATTTAGCAGTGATACACCTTCAAATGTTTTACCTAATTCTATTTTTGAAGGAATGTAGCATAGTCCTGTACTATAAACTAGATAGACCATTCCAAAAAGTTTATTTCCTGAAAAGTGTTGACCTTCTTATAGAAGTGGTCCCGACTGAGCAACTGGCCCCAGATCCCCCCAACCCCAGTTCTCATCCCTCCTGCATTTCCCACAGCAACTGCAGGGCTGAGGGAAGGCCTGATGGAGTGGCTGTTTCCGAAACCTCCAGGGAGCACTTTTTGTCCTCCTGTGCCCCTTTTCCATCATGGGCTGAGAACAGGTGGGGGGAAAGGGAAGTTGATGTCCCCCACCCGCCCCAACGCTCTGCCTCCTGGCTCTGCTACTGTTCAAACATGCAGCGGCAACATCAGAACCCCCTTTTCCCTTTGCTCCTCCACTCATTTCCAAGGCCAAGAGGACTTTCCCTCTCAAAATATGAAGCCAGTTGGTGTAGCAGTGGAGGTGCTGACTGCATGGCTCCACCCCCATGTAGTGGCTTCTCCAATCCTTGCTAAACTGTGGTCAGAGGAGATGGGGGGGGGGGACCCACACCTCCTCTTTCTCTGCCTTCACTTCAATTCCTTCCACACTATTTTAACTTAGCCTCTTGGTCCCATCCCCTAGCCATTTCCTTTCTATTTCTTCCCTCACACCAATTGCTTGTGGGCCAAGTAAAAGCCCTGGAAAAGACAGTTACACCCCCTGGACCTTATGTATGACACCCTGTAAGATCATTCACATTCCCTGTTACTGATCCTTTTAACTGAAGATGCTGGGTATGGGACCTGAGATCTTCTGCATACAAAGCAGATGCTCTACCAATGAGCCACAGCCAGTCTCACTAACACTTCAAGATGGACCAAGCCACCCTTCTCCATGAAAAAAAAATCATTAAAGAAACACACTAATATAGAGGAATGTTTTGATCATATTCACTAGTAACTACTTCTACTACATAAATTTCATAGTCCTTCTAAATGGTAGCACTTATCTGTTTAATGAATAGGTGAATTTCCTATTCTTTCTTTCTGGCTGGCATTTCTATTCTTATTGGTGGGCCATGTACATAGACTTGAAAGCATTTCTACACAGCTGGATGCCAGTTCCTTCAGAGATGTAAAAGGGATTTTACACACCTGGTTAATAACAACATATTTCCATACAAAACTGGAGACATAACAGCATCTTCCAGGAGAAAAAGTGATCCATCTTTGAAATGGCAGGACAATCTAAGTCTTGCCAGAGACCTAGCCATAGTTCGCTTTGGATTGAGAAGGTTTTGTGAAAATAAAATGCATTCTTCTGGCGCACACAGCAGTTTTCCACTTGAAGATTATGTTCAAAACAATGCAGGTGGCCAGAAGAAGTAAAGGGATCTGTAATTTATGGGGAAGAAGAAATAGGGTTGCCAAATCTGTGTTGGAAAATACCTGAAGGGGGGCGTGGCATCAGGTCAGGAATGGTGGACGTCTGAAGACTGAGCTTCTCCAATTGACCTTCTCCCTACCTGCTCTGAAGAGGTAGCATACTAAAATGTTATTATGCCAAGTGGGGGGAAACCCAAAGGAGCCAAAATCAAACTAAAGGAAGGTAAAACATTGGACATTGCCACTTATACTGTCGCTAGCGTAACAGAGTCTTCACAAAAGGCCCCCGAATCCAAAATGGCCACCGTGGCTGAAAACATGTCAGTAAATGAAGAGCCTGCCATAAAAGGAGACCTTACTTTTAAAGAAGACCGGCTGGCAACACTTTCCAACTTGTTAAAGCCCATTTCTGACCAACTATCTGAAATCCGGACCCAGCTGAATGAGGTCACACAAACCACTGAAACTGCTTTGGAAATGGGAAAATTAGCACAAGATGACGCTAAGCATTTCTTTCAATATGAGCACTGGTCAAGAGAAAAAATTATGCAACTAGAACATAAACTAAGAACATAAACTACGCCAGAAAATACCTGGAGACTAAGAAGATTATATTGGATTTATACCATGCCCTTCACTCAATCTCAGAGTCTCAGAGCAGCCTACAATCTCCTTTACCTTCCTCGCTCCCACAACAGACACTCTGTGAGGTAGGTGGGGCTGAGAGAGATATCACAGAAGCTGACCTTTCAAGGACAGCTCTGAAAGAGCTATGATGATATTGGATTATATCCCATCCTATAATCTGAATCTCAGAGCTGTCACAATCTCCTTTACCTCCCCCTCCCCACAACAGACACCCTATGAGGTAGGTGGGGCTGCCCTTTTACAGCAGCTGCCCTTTCAAGGACATCTCCTGTAAGAGCTATGGCGGACCCAAAGTCATTCCAGCAACTGCAAGTGGAGGAGCGGGGAATCAAATCCGGTTCTCCCAGATAATAGTCCAGTGGATATGGGAGAGGGCATGCTTTGGGGAGGGGAGGGGCCTCAGTGAGGGTTCAATGCCATAGTGTCCACCCTTCAAAACAGCCATTTTCTGCAGAGGAGCTGATCTCTGCCAGCTGGAGATCAGTTGCAAAAGCAGGAGATCTCCAGGCCCCACCTGGAGACTGGCAACTCTAGAAGAAACAAAGGGATGAAGCAGTAGCACATCCAGTAGTACATCAAGCTGCTTAGCAGTGACTGAACTTGCATGGCTTGGAGGACCTTTTTTCTGTTTCACATATTTGCTTGTCTTGGGCTATATACTGTACTGCTTATACTTTCCTTAGCGTTGTCTTGATGACAGCACTAACAATGAAGATGGCATGCATAGGTGCAATATCAATAGTGCACGGCAGTGTCCTTGCACTACCATGTTTGTAACATGGGCCAGTGAACATGGCTGACCCCTCCCACCATACTGTGCCACCTCCTTTTGTCCAGGCTCAACTCTGCCTAGTAGGTGTATCAGGCCAAGATGAATGGGTTTACCAGATCAGCCTCATAGGTCAGGTAAAACTGAGGTAATTCTAATGATGTATAGAGATTGCCTAGAAGTCCAGACTAAGAGAGTCTTACAAACAACAGGAGATACTAGCAGGAGAAGTGGAATAACATTGTGTGTTCTCAGAGTCACAAAGTAACTGCATATACTATACCAGTATAACATCTGCCTAAAGTAAATTAAAGGAAAGCATTGTGAACTAAATCAAAGTTGTGCTATGTAAATATCCCAACCCCACCTGTGTTTGTGTGAATAAAGATCTATGCTGTTTGCTGTTCAAAAGCTGTGGTGCTTGAATTTCTGAGGAGAATTTATGAACTATAGACATCAGTCCCCACAGAAACAGTAACAGCCCAAAATGGGTATAAGCCAGCCTGAAGGAATGTACATTACCAATGGATTTTAACATAAAACTTTGTTTCTATGTTGGCAGTGAGCTACCACAAAGATACTTAGTTTTGTTTATTACAGCAGCAGTACAGCTGAAGGAAAAAAGGGAAGAAGAAAGTGGATGTCACTGTAAAAAGAGTCAGTCAGAAAATTAGACAAGATTGACCAAGTCTTTAATCAGGAAACAGTCTAGAAGAAGAAGAATTGCAGATTTATACCCCGCCCTTCTCCCTGAATAAGAGACTCAGAGCGGCTTACAATCTTCTATGTCTTCTCCCCTCACAACAGACACCCTGTGAGGTGGGTGGGGCTGAGAGGGCTCTCACAGCAGCTGCCCTTTCAAGGACAACTCCTGAGATAGCCATGGCTAACCCAAGGCCATTCCAGCAGGTGCAAGTGGAGGAGTGGGGAATCAAACCCGGTTCTCACAGATAAGAGTTCACACGCTTAACCACTACACCAAACTGGTTCTCTGGCTACTCAGGGGTGCCAAACTCTTTTGTTATGAGGACCAGATCTGACATAAATGAGACCTTGCTGGGCTGGGTCATATTGAGCCGGGCCATGTGTGTACCTATTTAAGATTAAGTAGATCAGGTATAAACTTTATAAAGGACACAAACACAATTAAAGGGATTTTTTTAAATGGAGGAGCCTCAGCCACTGGAGAAAATAGAGGTTTTGCTCTGTAGCTCCAGTGCAATTGAGCAAGCCTTGCAAAGCCAGCTATTATGCAGAAGGAAGCAAGAGACAGGGGTCCATTCTGCATACACAGCTTACTTATGATTGTCACTGAAGTCGAGTTGGTTGGGGTTTACTTTGAATGCTGTGCCTGCATTCCATATCTTTTTCTTTCTCTCCGATTTCTGTTGAAAATTGAGATGTATATATTCTGCATACCAATGAGAAAACCCGGGTAGTGTTCTGGAGTTGGTTTCTCCTGACTGGTTAGTTTCACACTGGGCATGCCTTTTGAAATAGGAGATTCTTCCAGCTGGATTTACTGTGGGGGTCATCATTAGTGCCCCTGCCCCTTTATAAGTAGTCAAGGAGTTTGCTGGAAAGGAAAAAACCCAATGGCAGGCTGTGACGGAAAGCTAGGGGTTAACCAGAAACTGAAGATGCACAGGGCCTGCGTCAGGTGACCTGAGGGTGGGGGCAAAGTGCTTGGAGCTCTCAGGGAGGGAAAGTGGTTGAGTGACAGGAACTGCTGAGGCAGTCATTCAGTCAGTTAGTGTCTGACAGAGTTGGTGCCTGTCAGAAGTCTGTCAGTGTTGGAGCCTGACAGGGACTGAGTGGGTCAGTTCATGCCTGATGGAGGCTGGGAGGGCAGCTGATCCTGTGAAGGAGCTTGAGACAGTGACGGGAAAGTCTTCCAGAGACTGCAAGCTCGACAAAACCAGCCAAGAGGGCTGTGTGTGAGGAACGTGTGAATCAGTCAAGACCTAAACGGTCACAGACACCTATAGACAGCTCTGAAGATCTAGTGAGGTGGTTGAGGGAGTGGATGTGGGTCTGAGACACCAGAAGGACTGGTAGTAGTGGCTCCAGTCGATGGGTGAGACTTGGCACATCATTCCCAAGAGGCCAGACCTTGGCTAGAGGTGGAGAGCGAGTTATAGGGAAACTGTGAACTGAAACCTGAGAGACTCAAAGGAAGAAAAAGTGATTGTAAAGCCTGAAACAACTGAGCAACGTGTTAGCCTGTGTAAATATCTCCCTTATCCCCAAGTTAAAGACTTTGTGTTATAATAAATCTGTGGTTTGAGTTAAAGTTCTCGAGAGCCTATATTTTTGGGGAGAACAAACAAAGCTGCTGTGGTCCCCTATGAAGTAAATTCTATTTCCATCAAATAATACAAAAGTAAAATACCCCGAAGAGACTGAGTTAAAGAGATCCAGTGAGGCCGTGAGGCGGGCGCTGCTATAATTGGTTGCCAGCGTCGGGATTTCGAAGGAAAACCCCAAAATAAGTGTCACTAAGACACACAGAAAGTAGAGGGACACTGCAGTAAAGGAATTAAGACAGATTTGTGAAAAATTCCTGTCAGAAATGGCTCCTCCTAAGAGAACTACCACAGCCACGGGGGATGGGCAGACACAAGAAGAGATTCCTGAGGAGAATCCTAGTCAGAGCATAGAGGCTATGAAAATACAGTTGGAATTGGCCAGAATAGAAGCAGAAAAAGAAATTCAGATGGCCAAGATTCAAGCAGAACACAGAGAAAGGGAAGCGGAAAGAGAGAAAGAAATACAGTTGGCTAGGCTGGAATCAGAAAGAGAGGACAGAGAACGCAGGAGAAAGGGAATCAGAGAGAGAGCATGAGGAAAAAATGTACAGTTTGAAACTCCAGGAGATTCAGGGAAAGCCAGAATTTCAACGTGATACTAGAAGTGAAAGGCGCCTCACAGTAGAACAAAAGAAATTCCCCAAGTACCAAAAAGGGGATGATGTAGAAGCTTTTTTGTTTAATTTTGAAAGAACCTGTAAAGATTTAAGAGTTGCTGATGAGGACAGAATGATTTATTTGAGACCTCAGATCTGTGGAAAGTTGAGTGAAATCTACTCTGAACTGAGGGATGAGGAGACCTCTGACTATCAATTGTACAAGGAAAGAGTCAGGGTCCGCTTTGGCTTAACAGCAGAGCAAAGCAGGAAAAAATTCAGAGAAATCAGAAGAAAGCCTGGGGAAACATACTCTCAACTAGGTTGTCGGTTAGACAGAGCCCTTAACAGATGGGTAGAAGGGAATAAAGTTTCCACTTTAGAAGACCTGAAAAACTTAGTGGGCTTGGAACAGTTTTATAACCAAGTCCCCTCTCAGTATAGGTGGGTTCTGAGAGACAAGAAATTGAAAACAGTAGAAGAAGCAGCTGTGATTCTAGATGAGATTGAATTAGATCTAGGGAGATCAATGTGGACTGCTCCAAATAAAAAACCCCGAGTCTGGAGCTCTCCAGAGAAGTCTGGGGCGGGTAACAACAGCCCTGCAAAGCGGTACAGTCCACCTCCATACAGAAAGACTCAGGCTGCTTGTTTCCAATGTGGGAGAATAGGGCACTATGCCAGGTCTTGCCCAGAAAAAGGAAAAAAGACCCCACCAGCTAAGACAGTTAAAATGGTGCAGGGTCAACAGAAAGAAGTAGAAACAAACCCCTCACTTCCAGAGAACACACCACCAGAAAGACCCACTAGTGTTCTGAAAGTGTGGAAGGTACAGGAAAGCTTGAGTGAGGAGTATACTGAGACTGTGACAGTAAATGACAAGGAAGTCAAGGCTTATAGGGACACAGGGTGCAGGTTTCCCTAATACAGCCAGGATTAGTAAAAAGTCATCAGTATTTGCCTGGGAAATCTTACACCATAAAAGGCATTAAAGGACCTGCATTTGAAGTGGCCCTAGCAGAAGTTCCTATCAAGTATAGAGAGTCCCAAGGTGATTGGATTGTGGGAGTCCTGAGTGACATAGGAACATCGCTTTTATTGGGCAATGATTTAGCTTCTGAATTAAGGAGACAGCAAGCTAATCCTGTAAACATTGTTACAAGAAGCCAGAGCCAGCGCCTGAGGTGTTGGTTTAGCAACCAGCAGCAGAAGAGGAAACAATGTTGCAGAATTCCTCAGAGAACAGCAACAGGATGACAGCCTGAAGGAACTATGGCAGAGAACTGGGGTGAGTGATACTGAGATCACAATTGAACACCCATGCCAATTTAAAGTGATAGACCAGAAACTATACCGGGTGGCCTTAAAAAGAAAACATAACGTAGTATGGGAAAGAAAGAAGCAATTAGTCCTGCCAAGAAAGTATAGGATGCAAGTGTTGGATTTGGCTCATGCATCACCCATGGCATCTCACCTTGGCATCAATAAAACAAGGGACCGAGTGCAAGAACGGTTCTTTTGGCCAAATATGGGCAAGGACATAAGGGCTTTTTGTAAATCGTGTCACGCCTGCCAAATGGTGGGGAAAGCTCTAGACAAAACTAAGGGTCTATTACAGCCAGTCCCTATAGTCACAGAAGCCTTTGGGAAGATAGGAGTAGATATCGTTGGTCCTATCTCCAGAGTGACCAGAAGGGGAAACAAGTACATCCTTACCATAGTAGATTATGCCACCAAGTTTCCAGAAGCGGTTTCACTTAAGGACATTGAGGCAAAGACAGTGGCGGAAGCCCTGCTGAATGTGTTTGCAAGATTGGGTTTTCCAAAAGAGATGGTGACTGATTTAGGCACCACATTTATGTTAAATGTGATGCAAGAATTGTTAAGAGCTTGTGGAATCCGGCATGTGACCACAACGGCATACCACCCACAAGCAAATGGACTCAATGAAAGGTTTAATGGCACCCTGAACCATATGCTGAAGACTTGTGCATACAAGCATCCCAACGATTGGGACCAGAGGTTGCAACACCTGCTCTTCGGGTACAGGGAGGTACCCCAAGAAAGTTCCAGGTTCAGCCCATTTGAACTGTTGTATGGAAGGCAAGCCAGAGGACCCCTTGATGTTCTGAAAGAGGCGTGGTCCGGGAACGAGGACATCCAGGAGACAGATGTCATCTCTTACCTACACGAACTACAACAGCATCTGCAGGAGGTGAGGATGGCTGCTGCAGACAACATGAGAAGATCGCAACGACGGCAGAAGCAGTGGTACGACTCCAAGTCCAGAGACAGAGAGTTTAAGCCAGGAGACAGAGTACTGGTTTTGAAGCCCAGGAAGAAGAACAAGTTAGATGTGGCCTGGGAGGGACCTTATACCATCGCCCATAAGGTCTCCAGCATGAACTATGTAGTGAACTTAAGTGAAGATGGTGAACAATGTAGAGTGTTCCATGTAAACATGTTAAAACCTTATTTTGATAGGGGTAATTTGGTTTTAATTGCTAAGAAGGGAGTGTGTGCGGGAACTGAATTGTCGGGTTGGGGGAAAATATCCCAGGAAGATACCATTAATGAGGTTCAGTTCACCCCTTCTCTTAATGGAGAACAAAGAGGCCAGTTACAAACAATATTGGGAAGGTACAAAACAATTTTTTCAGATGTACCAGGTAAGACAAACCTAGCGTGTCACAAGATTGACACAGGGGATTCGAGGCCTGTGGCACTCCAACCGTATAGAGTGACCGGCCCGAATGCCAAGTATGTACAGCAGGAGGTAGAAGAAATGTTGAAATTGGGTTTGATTGTACCATCAGAAAGTCCGTGGGCCTCACCTGTAGTCCTAGTACCCAAACCGGACAAAACCATGAGGTTTTGTGTGGACTACAGAAGATTGAATAAGATCACAGCACTGGATGTGTATCCAATGCCTCGCATAGATGAGTTGGTCGAGACAATTGGAGCTGCCAATTTTATTACCACCTTAGATTTGACAAAAGGTTATTGGCAGGTGGCTATGGATCCTAAAGATCAGCAGAAAACAGCTTTTGTAACCAAAGAGGGACTCTTTGAGTTTACTGTATTACCATTTGGGTTAAGGAATGCTCCCTCCACGTTCCAAAGATTAATTGATAAGATGTTAGTGGGACTGAAAGAATTTGCTCTTGCATATATTGACGATATTGCTATTTACAGTGCTACATGGAAGGAACATTTGCAGCATGTGGCCATTGTGTTACAACGAGTGAAAGATGCGGGTCTCACCATCAAAGCATCTAAGTGTCAACTAGCCATGGCCGAGGTTAAGTATTTAGGGCATGTGCTAGGAGGGGGTAAGATCAAAGCAGATTGGGGAAAAGTGCAAGCCATACATGAGTGGCCCAGACCCAAAACCAAGAAACAAATTCGAGCATTTTTGGGAGTAGTAGGATACTACAGGAGGTTCATACCCGAGTTTAGTGCGATAGCAGCACCGCTATGTGAGTGCACCAAGAAGAAGAACCCTGATCCAGTAAACTGGAATGCAGAGTGTCAAAAAGCTTATGAACATCTGAAAGTGGTTCTGACCACTGAACCAGTGTTGAGAACTCCAGAGTTTTCAAAGGAGTTTACCCTCTTTACCCCACTCCTCCACTTGCAGCTGCTGGAATGGCCTTGGGTCAGCCATAGCTCTGGCAGGGGTTGTCCTTGAAAGGGCAGCTGCTGTGAGAGCCCTCTCCAGCCCCACCCACCTCACAGGGTGTCTGTTGTGGGGGAGGAAGGTAAAGGAGATTGTGAGCCGCTCTGAGACTCTTCGGAGTGGAGGGCGGGATATAAATCCAATATCTTCTTCATCTTCTTCTTCTTCTTCTTCTTCTTCTTCTTCTCTTTACTGACGCATCTAATGTTGGGGTAGGAGCAACATTAAGTCAGCAAGGAGAGGAAGGACTGTATCATCCAGTTCTGTATTTGAGTAGAAAGTTATTGGACTGAGAGCAACACCTCTCAGTAATTGAAAAAGAGTGTTTAGCGATTGTGTGGGCAATAGGTAAATTGAAACCATACCTATGGGGAAGGAAGTTTACACTGTGTACAGATCATTCTCCCCAGAAATGGTTGAATCAGGTAAAAGATACGAACAGCAAACTGATAAGATGGAGTTTACAGCTCCAAGATTACAACTTTGACATACAGCATATCCCTGGGAAGCAAAATGTGATTGCAGATGCATTGTCAAGAAGAATGTAAATTTTAAAAGTCTGTTTGTATAGTAATGTTATAGAAGATATTAGTCTGTATAACTGATGAAGAATGTATATAATTTTGAAGTTGGTGTTATAACAAAAGTGTGAAGTTATAACATAGTGTAACCCAAGTAAGTGTGCCCATGTCCCATTGCTCAGCAAAAGGCTGAGACCTTTCGCCTTGCACAATGTCTCAAAAGGGGGAGGGACATGTGATGGAAAGCTAGGGGTTAACCAGAAACTGAAGACACACAGGGCCTGCGTCAGGTGACCTGAGGGTGGGGGCAAAGTGCTCGGAGCTCTCAGGGAGGGAAAGTGGTTGAGTGACAGGAACTGCTGAGGCAGTCATTCAGTCAGTTAGTGTCTGACAGAGTTGGTGCCTGTCAGAAGTCTGTCAGTGTTGGGGCCTGACAGGGACTGAGTGGGTCAGTTCGTGCCTGACGGAGGCTGGGAGGGCAGCTGATCCTGTGAAGGAGCTTGAGACAGTGACGGGAAAGTCTTCCAGAGACTGCAAGCTCGACAAAACCAGCCAAGAGGGCTGTGTGTGAGGAACAAGTGTGAGTCAGTCAAGACCTGAACGGTCACAGACACCTATAGACAACTCTGGAGATCTAGTGAGGTGGTTGAGGGAGCGGATGTGGGTCTGAGACACCAGAAGGACTGGTAGTAGTGGCTCCAGTCGATGGGTGAGACTTGGCACATCACTCCCAAGAGGCCAGACCTTGGCTAGAGGTGGAGAGCGAGTTATAGGGAAACTGTGAACTGAAACCTGAGAGACTCAAAGGAAGAAAAAGTGATTGTAAAGCCTGAAACAACTGAGCAACGTGTTAGCCTGTGTAAATATCTCCCTTATCCCCAAGTTAAAAACTTTGTGTTATAATAAATCTGTGGTTTGAGTTAAAGTTCTCGAGAGCCTATATTTTGGGGAAGAACAAACAAAGCTGCTGTGGTCCCCTATGAAGTAAATTCTATTTCCATCAGATAATACAAAAGTAAAATACCCCGAAGAGACTGAGTTAAAGAGATCCAGTGAGGCCGTGAGGCGGGCGCTGCTATACAGGCATTGATTTAAAAATTCAGTGAGAGTCAAAGCTGACCACTTGGCTGAAGAGGAAGCAGTTCATGAGGGGGAGATGTCAGTGCTGTGCCTGAGTCCCCCCCCTGCCCCCCGCCAAATTGTTATTTGGAAATGAGATGACAAAGAGATGTTGAGATGGACTGGACTTTAAAAAAAAAAAAACAGGTTGCTGTTGCCACGAAGTAGTTCTGCAGCATTATTCTCATGTTTGAAATGTTTGTG
Organism: Heteronotia binoei; assembly: GCF_032191835.1. Classification (NCBI taxonomy): domain Eukaryota; kingdom Metazoa; phylum Chordata; class Lepidosauria; order Squamata; family Gekkonidae; genus Heteronotia; species Heteronotia binoei. The sequence goes on along the minus strand of NC_083243.1, from coordinate 85,542,662 downwards.
GTCAGAGTAAATTTAAAATCCAACACCAAAACTTTGCATGAAAGTTAATTTGATGTTCCTGCAAATGAGTCAGACAAGGCAAATACTTTCCTAATCTTTTATTTCAAAAGACATAAAAAGGGAAAGGTAGTCCCCTGTGTAAGCACCAGTCATTTCGAATTCTGGGGTGATGTCACATCATGCATTTTCAAAAGACATGCATAGTGTGAAACTGACCAATAAGAACAGACCAATTAGCCTGCCAGAGAGGGGAGGGGAAAAGTCCGAGGAATTGTTTCTGTTTTTGAAGGCTTGGAAGCAAATTAAGAGGAGAGGGAAATACTGCTCTGTAAAATCACTCTTGGAAACTACAGAGATATAGTGGAGTGACAGCAGAATGCTGGAAAAAGGATGCGGAAGGAATTAAAAAATCCAATGGGAAAGTGAGGTGATTGCACTTGTGAATATGGAAGCAGGTTTTTGAAGCAACGAAGGTGGGAGGCAAGAGCCAAACACAAAAGCAGGGAGAAGGAAGCAGATGACAGCCAGTTGTTCAGGGGTCTGATAGGAGCCCTCCAGGTGCCTGAATCGCCCCCCAGACCGCTTGTCTACATCATACTGTCCTGACAGACAGGAAAATTAGCAAAGAAAATGAGATTGCTAAAAAGAATGGCAGCAAACACATATCCCTGACCCTGCACTGGTTTTGCACACACACACACACAACCTGGGCCAAAATAGAACCTGCTGCCTTGGCGAAATAGTGGAATAGCTTCTGATAGTTACTTTGGGACAGAAGAGAATTTCTTTGTAGTACATTTTAATCCCATTCTTCCTCTAATTTCAGTACATTGTTCTCCCCTCCTCATTTTATCTTCATAATAACTTTGTGTGAGGTAGGTGAAGGTGAGAGAGTGAATGGCCTATGGCCATGCAGAGAGTATTATAGCTCAGTGAGAATTGCCACACAAGTCTCCGCAGTTCTCTAACTTATACTACAATGGCTTTCTGCCTACCAGCCACTCTCCACTATATCAGAGAAGCAGCAATGAAAATCAAAGGGGAAGGTGTCATGGTCTAGTCTGATCTTGTCAGATGACAGAAGCTAAGCAGGATGAGTATTTGGAAGGGACACTACCAATGAAGACTCTACAGAGGAAGGCAATGGCAAAACTCCTCCGCTTCTGACTCGTCTTGAAAGTACAGCGGCCAGACACCTCCCTCCCCCCCCCCCATGGAGGCAGGGTCCCCTCCTGCCAGGCTCTGCCCCCACCACTGATCAGACAATCAGTGGGGGGGACCTACCAGAAGAGAGAGAGAGAGGCCCAGGCTTTATCGTAGCAATGTGGAAACATCACTTCCAGTGTGCACAGGAAGTAATGTTCGTGATGTCCAGGCATTACTCTGGTATTTGGGCAAAAACTCTATGGTAAAAAACAGAGCATCACCTTGACAAATACCAGAGCATCACCTTGACATTACAACATGATGATGTCACTTCCTGAACAAACCAAAAGTGATGTAGACACATCAACTCCCTCCCACTCCTGATAAGTCCCCCTATCCTCCACCGGTTGCCAGGAGGGATATGGCAACCTGACTTGAAAGCCCCTTGCTGGGGTCACCATAAGTTGACTGTGACTTGATGGCTCTTTACACACACAGTAATGAAAACAGAGTTCTTTCAATTATTACAGAGTTGCCTCAAAACAACTTGTAGTCACACAAAGAGTAAGAAGATATATATCTCCACAGGCTACACTCCAGTAGAGCGCTGGTACTCAAGACAAATGATGAAAAGCCTAAAAATAATTCAGTATTAATGGATTAATCAGTGCTAGAATAGCAGTAGTAAATGATTGACTTGTTGGTTAGAATGCCACAGACTCTCACCTGGAACAACAAAGAGTGGCTCTGAACATTAAGTGGGGCTTTTAATCAAAGCCATTGTTGAATTCTCAGCAGAGATGCTAAGTCAAATCCTCTCTCGATTTGCATTGGATTCTGAAGAGCTTCCCACCCACTTTCTTCTTTAAAAAAAAAAAGAGTGGAGGCAGCTGAACCATAGAAGAAGGCCATTAACTCAAAGGTTTGTAGCACCCTCTAGTGTTGACTTTGACTCATAAAATTGTCATTCCTAACTTAAGGAACTTTGGCAAGCAAACATATTTTGGCTGAACAATGATATGAGAGTGCATGTTTTTGTGTTATATGCATGTCATTGTTTCTATATGATGTTGAGAAAGGCACAAGTATGTTGCCAAGTTTGTCGCTCTGGAAACTCAAACAATCTTAGATGTACTTATGCACCCCTGGAGTAAGAACAAAGAGCAATGGAAGTCATTTGTCTTGGAACAGTGTGAATTGCTCAGGTACATTTCTGAATGAGCTCAGCAATCATTAGCAGCACTGGAAAATGCTTGGAGGAAAAGTCCCCACACACACTCACACAACAGTTTGTAATTTCCATGCTTTTATGCAGGAGTAAATTTGTAAGCAATCAATATAACAAGTGAAAAATCAAACTAAAGCACATGCTTTTTCCTTATGGAATCATGTTAAAATGACTATGCAATACAATTAAGAGAACATCATCAAATTTACAGTTTCCCAGATTATAATTCCCCTCTTCTAATAAGACTCAGTGTTAATATATCTGGTGGTTTTCTTATTCTCTCCATTCTCCAGGGACAAGTCATTTCAGAGTTTGTCTGTAATAGATCTTATTTATTTATTATTTATTACGTTAAGCTTATATCCCGCCCTCTCCACAAGCGGACTCAGGGTGGCTCACAACATCTTAACCCTCATTGCTCTGCTCCCTGTCCCTCCTGACATGTGGGTATCCTTTGGATCTGCATCTGACTGTTGATTGGATTCTTCTTCTTCAGATGTCTCTAGGACACACCCATCTCCCCTGTACTCTTGCTGACCTTGTCCTGCTATTGCCACCACTTCACCTGCTGGGTATCCTACAGATGTAATCCAAGTGTCTCTTAAGTAAAGGATACAGGATGTTTGCTCCCTCACCATCCCAGGCACTCATCAGCTGTCTCCCCCTAAAACTGATACCAAACATGCTCTCTTGGTTGAAAGACTCATAGCACAGTTTGACAGGACCATCCATGGTGCATAACTGCTTGGCTCTGATGCACCTACTGCAGGTCACAAAAAATCAAAATGTATATATACCAATCAACCAAACACAAGGAACACCACACTCCCTCATGACATAACATGCTGGATTAGGGATGTCACCAGCTTCTACAGGGAAGGAAGGGCCCCTGCTGATCTTCCCTGGTCCCTGCTACTGTTCAAATGAATGGGAGTGAGGGGGAAATGGCATTGTGTGCCATCAAGACAGAATTTCTAGCCAAAACACTGGAAGTGGTCACCATATCACAATCTTCTTCTTGGCTTGACTTCACGAACGAAGATTTAAGAAAGGTGCAGTAGTCCACGGACAGGCAGGTCCGGCCACAGTGGCTGCAGGGAAAAGTCTGATTTGGGGTTGGTGCTGTAGCAGTGCGATTCTTCCTCAATCTCCTTTTGTCCTCAAGACCAGCTATGCGTGCGTTCTCAAAGGAAGAGACAGCCTGGTGGATGGTGTGCCTCCATGTTTTGCGATCTGAGGCTAGGTCAGACCACTGGTGATGGTTGATGCAACAGGTACCAAGGGATTTCTTCAAGGAGTCCTTGTACCTCTTCTTTAGTCACCCTCTATTTCGATGGCCGGTGGAAAGTTCACCATACAGGACAATCTTGGGAAGGCGGTGGTTTTCCATCCTGGAAATATGCCCTGCCCAGCACAGCTGTGTCTTCAACAGCAGTGCCTCGATGCTTGTAACCTCCGCCCTCTTGAGGACTTCAGTGTTGGTCACAAAGTCACTCCAGTGGATGTTGAGGATGGTGCAAAGGCAGCGCTGATGAAAGCGCTCAAGGAGTCGCAGGTGAAGACGGTATAAAACCCACGATTCGGAGCCGTAGATGAGGGTTGTCATCACAACCGCTTTATAAACATTGATCTTTGTGCCTTTTTTCAGATGCTTATTGCTCCACACTCTTTTATGCAGTCGGCCAAATGCACGGTTTGCCTTTGCCAGCCTATTGTCAATCTCTTTGTCGATCTTGGCGTCTGAGGAGATGATGCACCTCAGGTAGCTGAACTGTTGGACTGTCTTCAAAACTGATTCACCCACAGTGATTCAAGGAGGGTGATAATCTTCCTGGGGTGCAGGCTGGTGGAGAACTTCCGTCTTCTTCAGACTAACTTCTAGGCCGAATAGCTTGGCGGCCTCTGCAAAGCAGGACGTCATATGCTGCAGAGCTGATACCAAGTGGGAGACGAGTGCAGCAGCATCAGCAAACAGTAGCTCTCGGATAAGTTTTTCCATTGTCTTGGAGTGGGCCTTCAGTCGCCTCAGGTTGAACAGGCTGCCATCGGTGCGATAGCGGATGTAGACACCATCGTCATCATCTAAATCTACTGCGGCTCTTTGAAGCATCATGCTAAAGAAGATTGTAAAGAGAGCTGGCGCGAGAACACAGCCTTGCTTTACACCTGTGCCTATTGGGAAGGGTTCCGAGAGATCGTTGCAGTGTCTGACTTGGCCTCACTGGTCTTCATGTAGCTGGATGATCATGCTGAGGATGTTTTTTTTAACATCCGGCCTAGGGTTGCCAGGCCTTGACAGTCCCATGGTGGCAGGTTCTGCTGGGAGGGATGGAGAGAAATGGCATCAACACAATGCCTTGATACTATTTCTGGATGAAAAAGTAGAAGTGATGTCACCCCATCGCAGTGAGATGCAAGGAACCCAGTAGTTCTCTATGGTTTGACCACAGAGATCTGGGTATTTGTAGACCATATCACAAATACCCAGATCTCTGTGGTCAAACCATAGAGAACTACTGGGTTCCTTGCATCTCACTGCGATGGGGTGACATCACTTCTACTTTTTCATCCAGAAATAGTATCAAGGCATTGTGTTGATGCCATTTCTCTCCATCCCTCCCAGCAGAACCTGCCACCATGGGACTGTCAAGGCCTGGCAACCCTAGGCCGGATGTTAAAAAACAAAAGAGGTGGTGGTGCTTCTGGCCATGACGTTAATCATCTTGTGGGCTAGATTATATGGATCTACTTTCAACTTGTACCTAAGCTTTTGGGGAGGAAAAGTGGTACTCCATATGAATATATAATGCCAGCTGTTTTATCTACTGTCTCTCTGGTAGCAAAAAGAACACATTGGCCCTTAAAAGGCCCCTTTAAAAAGGGTGAGTAGTATCTTAACTATTTTCTTAAGTCAAAATCCCACTGTCAAAGCTTACTGAGATGTAAATATCCCGCAACACAGAACTAACTCAGAATTAATAAATACCTGGGAAGCAGCAGCAGCTGATGCACTTTTAGACTGGTGGGGCTGAAGGCAGACAGTGATGGGTGGTGTCATCCCTACCATAAAAGAATTCTCCATTTTCAAATCTCTAGATTTTTTAGAGCACACTAAACTCAGTGGCAATGCCAAAAAGACAAAACTGCCAAATGTGTGTGTGCACACACACACACACACACACACTTTGGAGTGATGCTTAGAAAACAATTTAGATCATTTAGAAACTTTTATTTAAAACACAAAGAAGGAATAACTCTGAAATAGCTCAATGAAACTTTAACCTGTAGTCAATTTATTCCACTTTCCTAGTGCTCAGCACCAGCAAGAGACATGCTTATTTATATATTTCTATGACCAAAAACATCAGTCAGGAAGGGGATGTGGCTTATTCTTTTTGAGCATATTAAGCAGTTCAATATGATAACTAGAAAATGATCAATGACAACAATGCAAAAAAAAAATCTTGAGTTCAAAGATATAATCAATATATCTAATTCTCAACATGGCCCTATCTGTGGATACTTAAATCTGGAGACTGGGACCATGGATAGACAAGATATCTTTCTAAAAATCTAAGAAAAGCCTCAGGCTTGCAGAAAAATCTGAAACCTAATTATATAAGGGTCCAAACTTCTATAAGCAGTCCATGGTATCATTCACTGTGCAGTTCCTTTTTCTATACAAAAAGTGAGTAAATTAATGAATCCAAGAAAGAGATCAGAGATACAGGATTTTGTTTGCCCACAGTAATAGTACTCACATTGGGTTACTCCCAATTAACAACAAATGAGAATCTATTGATTTCATTTAAATTCAGTCACATTTCAGTCAGTCACATTTTATTTGTATCCCGCCCTCCCTGACCAAGCGGCTCAGGGTGGCTAACAGCATAAAATTCAATACATACATTATATAATAAATAACATTTGAAGACAAATTAAAAGCCATAAAATTCTAAAAACATTAATACATTTAGTGCTTTTCATCGGCAAGTTTACTTGGCAATTTAGTAGTATCAGCTGGTGAAGGCCATTTGGAACAGGATGGTTTTGCAGGCCCTGCGGAATTGTTCAATGTCCCGCAGGGCCCGCATTTCCTCTGGGAGTTGATTCCACAGCTGTGGGGCCAAAACTGAGAAGGCCCGAGTACGGGTACTCTGGAGTCTTACCTCCTTTGGGCCAGGGATAGTCAGCAGGTTCTTCCCTGATGACCTCAGTGCTCTCTGGGGTTCATACGGGGAGAGGCGGTCCCTAAGGTAGGCAGGTCCTCGGCCATATAGGGCTTTAAAGGTAATAACCAGCACTTTGTAGCGAATCCGGTATACAACTGGCAGCCAGTGCAGTTCACGCAGCCCCGGCTGTATGTGCTCCTGCTTTGGGAGCCCCAGCAACAGTCTGGCAGCCGCGTTCTGCACTAGCTGCAGCTTCCGGGTTCGGCACAAAGGCAGCCCCATGTAGAGGGCATTACAGTAATCCAGTCTTGAGGTGACCGTTGCGTGGATCACTGTTGCCAGGTCCCGACGCTCTAGGAAGGGGGCCAACTGCCTTGCCCGCCTCAGATGAAAAAAGGCTGACTTGGCAGCGGCTGCTATCTGGGCCTCCATTGATAATGAAGGCTCCAGTAGAACTCCCAGGCTTCTAACCCGGTGCGCCGCTTTCAGCGGCACCCCGTCAAAGACCGGAAGAGATATATCCCCTCCTAGAGCGCCCCGACCCAGGCAAAGGACCTCTGTCTTCGCCGGATTCAATTTCAGCCTGCTCAGCCTTAACCAAGTTGCCACGGCCTGCAGTGCCAGGTCCAAGTTCTCTGGGACACAGTCAGGTCGGCCATCCATTAGTAGATAAAGCTAAAGTAGATAAAGAAAAGATAAATTCACATGAAAACTTTGCACATCGACAAAATGATTTGGGTGGAACCCTCATAATCCCTCCCCAACACACACATTTCAGTGGAAAGCAATGCAAAGTAAATAATCTATAGCAATTTATCAATTTTATTTATTTATATCCCACCTTTCTTTCCAAAAAGAATACCCAAAGTTGCTAACAGATATAAAAACCCAAGTATAATACAGACATCAAGAAAATCAACCATTAATTAACAAAATAGCAGAAGTTCTTTTACAGACAGGCCATTAGGGGGTAAGCCAAGTGAGTGGAAAAGCCCAGTCCTAGATGGCAAGTGCTCTCTAGGAAAGATGTGAAATGTTTGACAGGAGCACTTCCCCCATGAAAAAAAATTACTTCACAATAGTCCTTAAAATAACTGTCTATACACAATAATTACACTGGATGTGTAACCCCTGAAAAATAATCAATACAGGCCTGTATATGTATTTAAAACATCTCTATCCTGTTTTATCTCCTCAAAGTAAAGGCAGTTTCTCCCCTACTGGAGGGGCTGTCAGTAGTGCTTGCACTGGGCTCCTATTTGTATAATTTCCTCCTTTTTTACAGTTGATATAATTTCCCTTCTGTATTAATACAGGTTCAGAACCCTTACTGATTAAATTGCCAATTCTAAAACACGCTATTGACTGGTAAACCCCCTGATTAAAGAGGGGAGAATACTATATCAGATCACCTGAAGCAGCACTGAGACAAACCAAAAAATGCCCTTGCAAGCCTAGAAATGTCTTCTACCTTTCTACAATGGCTGCCTGTTCTGGTCAGCTCAGTTGGAGTTGGGAGGCCAGGTCTTCCACTATAGTACGAGATCACCCAGCCTAGACATGCATACACCCTGTTATGGTCCGCATACATAACAGGGTGTATGCATGTCTAGGCTGGGTGATCTCGTACTATAGTGGAAGACCTGGCCTCCCAACTCCAACTGAGCTGACCAGAAGACTGTGATGGGTGTTCCTGCTGGGCTCATTGGAGCCAGAAGGACTGAGCTTGGGGACTTGGGAACAATGGACAGCAGAATTCAAATCCCTGCTGCCCTGCTTCAATCACAGGTTCCCTGCTGGTTTGAATGATCCAATAACATGCTTGCATGGGAACCCAGAGTTGTATATAGATAGCCCCCGTTGGGCCTGTTAAGCAGCCTTTTAGTGCAGCCCTATACTATGCTGTATCTAATAAAGGGCTGATTATCACCACTACCTCGCCTTCTCAGTGCATGGAACCCACTATATTATAGTGGTGACAAAGGTGGGATCCTGGTGAGTGAGCCCAGCAACCGGCACCACCTCACACACCAGCCCAGCAGTGGGAGTCCACATGAAACCCTTGGTCGCACCTGCATCTGGACCTTGCGGGGCCCTTCCAGGGATAAACATTTTTTCTCATTGTGGACTCCTACTCAAAATGGCTCGAGGTAATCCATGTGGCATCCATCTTCTCCTGGGCTGCCATCAGTGCTCTCCACAGGGTCTTTGCAACTCATGGCTTGCCCAACACCCTTGTTTTGGACAACAGAACAGCCTTCACATTGGGTGAGTTTCAAGACTTTTGTGCCAGAAACTTGATTAGGCACATTAGGTCAGCTCCCTTCCACCCAGCCACAAACGGCCAAGCTGAAAGGATGGTGCGGTCGACTAAGGAACCGCTACACCGCATCATCCAAGGGGACTGGGAGGCCCACCTTGCTGAGTGCCAATTGGCCCAGCATACTATCCCCTGCACCACCACCGGCCACAGCCCGGCCGAGCTCCTAATTGGCCGGTGGTTGTCAACCCTCCTTGATCGGATGTACCCGGGCCGAGCCCCAGACCCGCAGGAGATGTAGGTGCCCCATGGCCTTGATACAAGAGACTTAGTCTATGCAAAGAACTTTGGGGGGGCCCTCTGTGGATTCTGGCCAGGGTTGCTCAAGTACTTGGGTCAGTTATGTACAAAGTCACCACAGAAAAGCGGGTCCACCATTAGGTGGCACATCGACCAGTTATGGTCGTGGGACGCCCCCAGGGATGAGATTGAGGATAGCCCTAATGACTGGCCAGCCATTTCACCTTTCCCAGTGACCGAGTCAGCTGAAGCACAGGACCCGGCTCCAACTCTCCTGACTGAGTCGGAGACCTCCACAGACTTGGAACCACTGGCTGAGACAACAGCACCACTGGCTTCTCCGCTGGCTGTGCCTAATGCATCCTCCACCCTCTCTGGCGCCCACTCCTCCTCCCACTCCGGTGCCCAGGCTGTCTATGTGAGAGCACTGTAAGTCAGCCTACCTGAGGGACTATGTTTGTTGAGGCTTGCGAACTGGGGGGGAGGGATATTATGTATGCCGACCAAAGTGAAGACTGTGATGGGTGTTACTGCTGGGCTCATTGGAGCCAGAAGGACTGACCTTGGGGACTTGGGAACAATGGACAGCAGGATCCAAATCCCTGCTGCCCTGCTCCAATCACGGGTCCCCTGCTGGTTTGAATGATCCAATAATGTGCTTGCACAGGAACCCAGAGTTGTATATACTTGGCCCCGTTGGCCCTGTCTTTTAGTGCAGCCCTATACTATGCTGTATCTAATAAAGAGCTGATTATCACCACTACCTCACCTCCTCAATGCATGGAATCCACCTTATTATACAACCATTCCACACTGCATTTTGACAGGGCAGAGGGGAGTGATTTGCAGTTGTGCCAATGAGGTTGGCCCCAATATTGAGGTTGCTGCTTGTGAGCAGAGGGAGCTCACTAAACTTTTATGATGAAATCTTTTGGGACAAAATATTATTCAGCCGTAGCCAATATCTTGTTGATTGTCTTGTTGGCCTTAGGCAACATTCCTTAAAGGATCCTACAGAGTCCCGGTAATAACCTAGAAGAGGAACCATGAGTAACCAGGTAGACTTTAGTAAACACTGAAGTAAATGGATACAGCAAAATAGAATAATTAGCAAAGTTCACTGTGGTTCTGCAAAAGCTCTTGTACTTAAGTTCCAGGATCTTAAGAAAAATATGACCAACCTGGATTTTGTAAGGAGCCTGGGAAACCAGAAATTACAATTTAACCAAAATAGGAGATGTGCAGAACTAAAGGGCTCCTGATGAACTATTTGCAGGTGAAAAGTCCATCACACAAAACAGAGAGAGGAAAGGAGGCTCTAAATGAAGAAACAGGAGCCTCTGGATCCAGCTGGAGAAGAATGTTTGAATAGCCAACTATGTGCTAGCTGGCCAATCCTTAACAATATATGTAGTGTATCAGTAACAACTTGCGCCCGCGCAGAGGCTACTGGGCCGTCCCAGAAGCCTCCAGCGCAGGGCGCGGAAACACCCGCCAATCAACAGCGGCGGCGGGTAGTTCAACAGGTCAGGATTGGCCTGACCGACCTAGTAGGCTGTACCGGGAATTGTATATAAGCGGGGCCCGGCCCGCGTGCTCTCTCTCTTGCAACGTGCTCCTAATAAACTATGTTGCCCTACTCTCGTCTCCGCTTCGAGTACGTTACACTGACGACGAGGATGGGATCATAGCCTCAGCGGCTAACACGGAGATCTAGGGCAACCACAAGTCCTGACCGCCGCCGCCATGGCCACACAGAACGGAACCACCGGCTACATCGAGACATTCGACCCCGCCAATCCCGAGGGCTGGGAGTCCTACGCGGAGCGGGTCGAGTTCTGCCTCAGGGCCAACAAGGTCACCGACGCAGGCACAAAGAGGGACGTTCTCCTGAGCGTCTGCGGGCCAGCCACGTTCGAGATCGCCAAGGGTCTCTCGGCTCCCGCCCGCCTCACGGAGAAGTCCTACGAGGAGATCATCAGACTCCTCACCGGCCATTTCTCGCCACAGCCTTCACGGGTGGCCCGTCGGTTCCTGTTCCACAGAAGGGACCAGGCCGTGGGGGAATCAGCCGCCGACTACCTGGCGGCTCTCCGCAAGATCGCCGGGAACTGCAACTTCCCCCAGCTGGAAGACACCCTGGCCGACCGATTCACGTGGGGCCTCCGCGATGAGAGGCTCCAGCAGAAGCTCTTCGCCAAAGAAGAGCTCACCCTCCAGAGCGCCTTCAGCGAGGCGGTGGCGTTCGAGAGGACCTCCAGGACCTTCCCCAAGGCCCGGACAGAAGCCGCCCACCACGAGGAGCTGGACCACGACTGCCCAGAGGAGGAAGAAGCCCACCAGCTGCGCCGCCCAGCCGGGCCACCCAGCAGAGCCGCCCAATGCCCCCGAGCGGCCGAACGACCCCCAGCAACGGAGAGGGTCCCGGCCACCAAGTGCGCCAGCTGCGGCGACCCCCACGACAGGCGGGACTGCCGATACCGGACCTGGGACTGCCGGAGCTGCGGAAAAACGGGCCACATTGCGAGGGCTTGCCGAGCCAAGCCCAACCGCCGGAGGCCGACCACGCATCACGAGTCGGCGGAGTTCCACTCCACGGACTCCACGTCCCTGCAGGTACTGAACTTGCCCCTATCCACCCCCGATAAAATCAAAATGGCGGTCCTCATCGAGGGGAACCCCTGCCAAATGGAAGTGGACTCTGGTTCCTCCATCTCCATTATAGCGGAGGAAACCCTGAGGAAGCTGTGCCCCCCCCCAGCGGCTGCAACTAAGGCCGGCGAACTTCATACTCCGGGACTTTCAGAAGAATCCGGTGCAAATCGCGGGGTGGGCGCGGGTGCAGGTCGAGCGAGGGTCCTTCTACGGCCCGCTGGACATCCTTGTGGTAAAGCGCCAGCTTGCCACCCTGCTGGGACTGGCGTGGTTCAAACCCTTGGGGATCCGTGTGGAAGGGGTGGGGCAAACCCTAACACCCAGGGGGTTCGGGGAGATATGCCAAGAGTTCCCTGACGTGTTCGATGGTTCTCTAGGGAGCTACAAAGGGCCGGCCATCTCCCTACCGCTAGACCCCACGGTCCGGCCGATTCGGCTCAAGGCGAGGAGGGTCCCGTTCGCTTTAAAGCCAAAAATAGAGGCCGAACTAGACCGCCTCACAGCCCAGGGAGTCCTGGAGCCTGTGGACTACGCCACCTGGGAGACCCCCATCGTAACCCCCATCAAGCCAAACGGGGAGGTGCGGATCTGTGCAGACTATAAATGCACGATAAACAAGGCACTGCAGGATAACCCCTACTCAGTGCCGGTGGTAAGCCACGTTCTGGCTGCCCTAGCGGGGTCCAAGATCTTCGGGAAGCTGGACCTGGCACAGGCCTACCAACAGCTCCCGGTAGATGCTAAGACGGCGGAAGCCCAAACGATAGTGACACACAGGGGGGTCTTCCGGGTGAGGAGGCTCCAATTCGGGGTTAGCGTCGCTCCCGGGATCTTCCAGAGTATAATGGACGCTCTCCTGAAAGGGATCCCGGGAGTCCAGCCGTTTTTTGATGACGTGCTAGTCGCCGCCCCGGACCCCGAAGAATTCGGCAACCGCCTAAGAGAGGTACTCCACCGGTTCCAGGCAGCGGGGCTCAAAGTCAAGAGGGAGAAATGCCTGTTGGGGGTCCCACGGGTGGAGTTCCTGGGGTTCGCCGTAGACGCAGCGGGAATCCACCCAATGGAAGAGAAGACCCGAGCCATTGTGAAAGCGCCAGCCCCCACCTGCAAAGCGGAGCTACAAAGCTTCTTGGGGGTGCTTAACTTTTACCATTCATTTCTCCCCCGCAAGGCGGCCCTAGCAGAGCCCCTGCACCGCCTGCTGGACAAAAAAGCCCCTTGGGTTTGGGGCAAACGCCAAGCAGCCGCGTTTCAGGCAGTCAAGGATGTGTTGGTGTCTAATGCGGTGCTCCACCATTTTGACGAGGGCCTCCCCGTCATCCTGGCATGCGATGCGTCGCCATACGGGGTGGGAGCAGTCCTGGGGCACCAACTACACGATGGGAGGGAGGTACCGGTCGCATACTACTCCCGCACACTGACACCAGCCGAGCGCAACGACGCCCAAATAGACAAGGAGGCTCTGGCAATCGTGGCGGGGGTCCGCAAGTTCCATGAATACCTGTATGGGCGGAGGTTCACCATAGCTACGGACCACAAGCCCCTCTTAGGTCTGCTGGCCCCCGACCGTCAAACCCCCCAAATACTGTCGCAGCGCGTGTTGAGGTGGAACCAATTCCTCAACTCCTACACTTACACACTGGTACACAGGGCCGGCAAGGCTATGGGTCACGCGGACGCACTCAGCCACTTGCCGCTTCCGGAAACGGGTCCAGACCCCGCCCCCGCACACCAGGTCATGCTAATGGAGAGCCTCCCGGAGCCGCCCCTACACGCAGCGGAGGTCGCCAAGGCCACCCAGAAACACAAGACACTAGCACGGGTGCTCGACTGGGTGGTGAGGGGCTGGCCAGAGGGGAACATGGGGGAAGAATTCAAGCCGTATAAGACCAGGAGGGAGGAACTAGCAGCCCACAAGGGGTGCCTGTTATGGGGAAGTAGAGTGGTGATTCCGCCCCCGCTGCAAAAGCGTGTCCTAGAATCTTTACATGAGACCCACCCCGGCATAGTCCGAATGAAGGCCTTGGCCAGAAGCTACGTCTGGTGGCCGGGGATGGACGGGGAGATAGAGGGCTGGGTCCGACGGTGCCAAACGTGTCAAGAGTCGCGGCCCGAGCCTCCCAGCGCCCCCGCCACTAGGTGGGAGTCAACCTGGAAACCATGGTTGAGACTCCACCTCGATTTCGCGGGGCCATTCCAGGGGCAGATCTTCATGATAATAGTGGACGCCTACACCAAGTGGTTGGAGGTCATCCCCGTAGGGTCCACCTCATCCGCCGCCGCAATCCGAGCACTGCGCAGGGTCTTATGCACACACGGGATCCCGGACACCATAGTCTCAGACAACGGGACCGCGTTCACGTCTGCAGACTTCCAGGCGTTCCTCCATAGATACCTGATTAGGCACATAAGATCTGCCCCCTTCCACCCAGCCACCAACGGCCAGGCGGAGCGGATGGTCCGCACCACGAAAGAAGCCCTGGGCCGAATTGTGCAGGGAGACTGGGACCACCGATTAGCGGCATTCCTTTTCGACAATAGGGTCACCCCCAACCCAGTCACAGGGGTGAGCCCGGCAGAGCTCCTAATGGGACGCAAGCTGACAACCCGACTGGACAGACTACACCCCGACCGGGCGTCAGACACCCGCGGGAGCCCCGAGGTTCGGGACGCAGTCAGGGGGTTCTTTGCGGGCAACCCAGTCTACGCCCGGAACTACGCAAGGGGGCCTGAGTGGGTGGCGGGCCGAGTGCTACGAGTGACGGGGTTCCGCCACTATGACATATCAACCGAGGGGGGCCAGGTATTACGGCGGCACATAGACCAGTTGCGCCGCCGCACGCTACCGGAGGAGCCAGCGGGCACAGAAGAGGCCTGGTCCGGGGAGGGGCCAACCGAGAGCTGACCTGAGGACGAGGCCCCAACGCCCATCACGCCGACGCAGGGAACACCAGAACGGTCCGAGCCCGAAAGACCCGCTGAGCCGGCCCCGCCGCCTCCGGCCACACCACAGGCCGCCGAAGCACCAACCGCGGAAGCAGCGCCTCCCCCACCAGACCTCCCTAGACGGTCCACCCGGGAGCGCCGACCTCCCGCGTATCTCAAGGACTATGTTCCTTAACTAGGGGGGGAGGGGTGTAGTGTATCAGTAACAACTTGCGCCCGCGCAGAGGCTACTGGGCCGTCCCAGAAGCCTCCAGCGCAGGGCGCGGAATCACTCGCCAATCAACAGCGGCGGCGGGTAGTTCAACAGGTCAGGATTGGCCTGACCGACCTAGTAGGCTGTACCGGGAATTGTATATAAGCGGGGCCCGGCCCGCGTGCTCTCTCTCTTGCAACGTGCTCCTAATAAACTATGTTGCCCTACTCTCGTCTCCGCTTCGAGTACGTTACAATATATCAAGAAAATATTTGCAAATGCTAATAAATTTATATTTTTATGGAGGACACCACCTGTATTTTTATGGAGGACACCACCTGTTTTCTGAAGGTATCAGGACTTGCTCAGCAATAGTTAAGGCAACATCTGCAGTATGTCTGAGAAGCACGCCTGTGCATGAAATATGCAGAATGATTCTTTAAGTGTCAACCCACATACTTCCTGCTTGGACTGGGTTTCCGTTGGTGTAGAAGAAAGCAAGTTACTGTGAGGTCTGGGGAGGAGTCACTTCCCTCAGAGGACTTCTAACTTGGAAGGACATCAACTCCATGTAAACATCTCCAGAGTGCCTCTGAAGCCAAGTCTTGAAATCAAGAAGGAAAATTCCTGAGAAATAAGCCAATCCAGCTTCTTTACCAGTGCCCATATTCAGCTTTTTAACCCCAAAGTTTCTTGTGCTTTTAACTGCCTTCCTCTTCATTCTGATAGTTTGTTGCAGTTATTCACACTTTTCCCTTTTACTAATCCAATGTATCCATTGTTCCTTCAGTATCTATGTAGTAGAATGCAGTTGTGTAGGAATAATGGCCAATCGCTGAACAGTTCCTGCAACATGACAAGTGACAAGAGACAAAAATGCACATCATCCTATGCTACAGACTTCTGAGTCCTTGTGAGTTGATCCTTTGTAGCTGACTTCTTTCTTTTCATACTGTCATCTTGCTAAGGGGGGGGGGCATATAAAAAGCAACAGCTACTCTTCATCTTCATCTCTAAAATCTTTTTTTCTGGATTTTTTTCAAAACATCTTGGCTAGTAGTAGGATTCCCAGCAAAGAAATACAGGAATGTCCATCCAGTTCCATTTACAATAAAAAGAGTCTGAACAATTGCTTAGTTATCCTCCCATGTGGGAATGGAAAACTGGAGTAGGACAAGCAAAGGTGTACAGAGAACATCTAGGAGTTTATTTTATTTTCTGGAAAAGCCATTAAGGAATGTTATCTCCGATTTCTCTGTTCTTTAGTAAAGTAAAGTGCTACAGCTTGCCACTTGGTGGTGCAACACACTGCATTATTGCATACTGCAGTTTTCTTTGCCGTCATTTTTTGTTTTTGTGTATTACAACTATTATAGGAAAGAGAGAACATTGTTAAAGAAAAGCATAAAATTCCCATAAAATCAAGTATTTAATGCAGGGTAACCAAGTTATAGAATACGTGTCCCAGGTGCCATAGGCAGCAGAGAACTGTGGCATACCTGCAAAAAGGAGCAGGAAGACCTGTGGGCCTGGCTATGGCATAGCAAGGCCCACATGCCCACAATGCATTGCTTCATAGCTTCAGAAAAGGGGCAAAGCAAACATGAAGGCACTAGGATCATTTGTATCCTATTTTGTGCATCTTGGTCTTAACTAGAAGCTTGCCAGAAAAAGTTGGTCACAACTAAATTGTGTTTCCAGTGTAGAGCACACAATTTTTAAGAGCATTAGCTCATGTTCCTTACATACCACAGCAGAGTCATGAGCTCTGTTGCTGACGTTAGGCAACATTCCTTTAAACGGGTGTCAAATGTGTGGCCCACAAGCCAGATCAGGCCCCCAGAGGGCTTCTGTCAGGACTGCCAGCAACTTATTGCCATCTGCTTCCTTCTCCCTCTCTTGCTTCCTTTTGCTTTGCCAGGTCTCTGAATTGCACAGGAACTATAGAGCAAAGACTCCATTGGTCAAGGCTTTTCCCTTGAGGAGGAAGGAGGGGGAGGGAGAGCTTGCTTTACCAGGCTTTCTCAATAGCACAGTGAAGGCATTTTCAGTCATAGAAACTGCAGAGCTGTAAGTCAGTTTATTTAGTTTGTGAATGGTTGCTTCACCTTATAAGAAATATTGGTATAGTTGATTTGAAAATTTGGCATTTACTTAAAAGAAATACTGACATTGTCAGTTGATTTAAAATGCTTAGTAGAAGGTCCCTCTTCAAAATGTGGAAATTATCTAGAAAACATGTCGCATCCAAAAGAGAAGATTCCTATTTGATATTAATGGACTTTCTATAATACCGAATGAGGAAAGAGACCTTAGTGCTATTAATCGTCCTTTATTGTTATATGATGTAGACCAGAGACGCACAGGAACGCAGTTCCTGCTAGCTTGGTATCAGGATGTGTGGCCTAATATGCAAATGAGTTCCTGCTGGGCTTTTTCTACAAAAATAGCCCTGATGTAGACATTAAGAACATGGGTGACCTTTTTTGTTGTTGTTTTTGAAAGATTCATATGTTGAGTAAAACTTTGAACTTCTGTCTGATTTCATTGTGATTATAATACCCAGATAACTATATATTTGATTGTTTATTTAATTTTTTGTTGTTGTGCTGTTGTAACCACAGGATATATTGTTGTCACTGAGCTTTGATTACTGTGGCTTGTCTAGTTGGTATATTACATTTCATGACACACATGGCCCAGCCCAACAAGGTCTCATTTATGTTACATCCGGCTTTCATAACAAATTAGGTTGACACTACTGCCTTAAAGGATCCTACAGAGTCCCAAAAATAACCTAGGAGAGGAACCACATGAAGTTTCTTCAGACTGAGTCAGATCATTGGCCTACCAAGCTCAACATTGTCCATTTTGACTGGCAGTTGTTATCAGTGGTCTCAGGCAGAGATCTTTCATATTATTAAGCACCTGATCCTTTTAGTGGAGATACTGGGGACTGAATCTGCGACTTTCTGCATGCAAGGCAGATGCTCTAATGCTGAACCATGGGCCCAACTCCCTCAACCATGGGTCCAATACAGTGCTGTTGATCCCAAGGAGAAAAGATGGTGGTAGCACTATTTAGACCACACATGAGTCCTTCTTAAAACATTATTAGAGTAATGCAAGACCAGGCATGAAGAAATGTCCACTACTCTGCTCTAGTGGCATATGAAGTCAGGCCTTTGAGATGCAGAGAGAATGCAGCAGAGATATGTAACAGCAGCAGGAGAAGAAGAGTTGGTTTTTATATCCTACTTTTATTTACCTTTAGGAGTCTCAAAGCAACGTACAATCACCTTCCCTTCCTATTTATTTATTTAGATTTCTATATCCCACCCTTCCCACAAAGCAGGTTCAAAGCAGTTTCCATCAGAGATTTGACATTAAAACAATATAAAAAATTGCAATATAAAAACTGCTAAAATATATAACTTGAAAAACACTGCCTCGACAGTCATGACCAGATCAGGTCCAGAGGTCCATTAGACCAGGGGTCCCCAATCCCCAGGCCGTGCGGGCCTTGCCCCCTCACCCCCTGCAGCGCCTCCTCCTCTCTCCATAATTCACAATTTAAAGGCCTGGGAAGGGGTGGTGAAGTGCCACCTTCCTGGGCTCTTTAAAGGCTGACCCCCCCACACCAGTCAGTTGGGAAAATGCGCCAAAGGCTGGGCTCCTATGCCCCTCTGGCACACTCATAGTCAGCATTGGGGGCAGCAGCGGTGAGCAACCCGCTGAAAAAGTGGCGCCGTCCTTGCCTCCTCCCCACTTCCTTCCTAGGACCAGGAAGGAAGTGGGGAGGAGGCAAGGGTGGTGCCACTTTTTTAGTGGGTGATTCGCCACTGATGCCCCCAGCGCTGATCATGAGCATGCCAGAGGGGCATAGGAGCCCAGCCTTTGGTGCATTTTCCCACCAGTCAGCTGATGGGCGGTGGGTTTGGCCTTTAAAGAGCCCAGGAGGCATTTCAGCACCCCTTCCCGGGGCCTAGAGGGTGGGGAAGCCAAATTTGGTGCCCCCACCCTGCTGTCCCTGGAGCCTTGGTGGGTGGGCTGGCCCTGGGGCTGGTTCCTGGTGCCAAAAAAAGGTTGAGGGTCAACAAGGTCAACATTCATGCTGCTGTGTTCTGCACCAGCTGGAGTTTCCAGAGCAGAACCAAGGGTAGCCCCACGTAAAATCCCCACAACAGGCACCATCTGAGGCAGGTGGGACTGAGAGAATTCTGAGATAACTGTGACTGATCCAAGGTCACCCAGCAGGCTTCATGTGGAGGAGGAGTGGAGAATCAAACCCAGTTCTCATGATTAAAATCTGCCACTCTTAACCACTATAGCACACTGGTTCTCAGCCCTAAGCTGGCATGCTGTAAGAAACAATCTGCTCCAACAATGCTATGCAGCAACATATGGGTCCCTATCAGGCTTCATTTTGAGCAGTTCACAGGAGCAGAGCTCCAGAACCTTAAAATTTTATTGCATACTCAACCCCACCCCCCACACCAAAATAACACAACTTGATTCTGGGCTCCATTGTTCAAACCCTGTGTGAAAATTTTGCTGAACTCTAAGATTTGACAAACTTTCTAATATTTTCCCCCACCAAAAAAAAGGGAAAATAACCAAAGCATATAATGCAGACAGATGAAAATTTTCATCATGCCACTGTGGCCACATAGGAGATTGTAATTTTAAAAACATGATGGGAGTAAAGTTTTATTATGATAATTATAATTCAAGAAGCATTTTAAGGTAGATGTTGAGCTGACATAATTTAGTGCACTTTCCAGTGATGCCAGGGATGTGTGGCATATGCAGATGAGTTATGCAAATGAGCTGTGCTAATGAGCTCTGGCACCTCTTTTTCTACAAAATCACCCTTGGACAGGTTTCTTCAGGAACCAGGCCCTCAGATCTGTAGGTAGGTAACAAGGTGCCTTTTGGATTTCAAGCATTCCAAATTATTGACCCATGTCTAAATTTGGTCAGAAGTGAAGTGTCTATTTACCAGCTCAGCATCTGCCACTTTAAGGCTGATATTCTCAACTGACTCAGTTGAGGCCTTTTCCCCCCAGCGATAATTGGGCCAGGCTGAGAAAAGAAGGGAGGAGGGTGGGATTATTTAAATCTGTACAATAGCCCCATTTACAATACCTTCTGGAAGACTCCTGCAGGGTCCCAAGTGTTTAGCTGTCAACCAGGGCATCCTGCATTAGAACAAATCCAATCTGCTTCCAGATCTTGATCCAGCATTTCTTTGGTCTTGTATTTAATTTGGCAGGCCATGGGAAATAAGCTGCTTCTTACTATGTGCACTTGCAAGCTTGTGAAACAAAAGCTATATGGAAGGAAAGCGTCTAAACTCTCTTTCTGTAAATTGCAGTATCATTCCACGGGTATAATTGCTTGTGCTGTGCATGGGGTCTCACAAAAATGTTTTATCTCCAGCATCACTGTGGCTGCCTGTACATTAGCACAAATGTGCAAATTGCTTGCACACCCACATGCAACTGATGTTCACAATCTGCACTGCAGATAATGGTGAGAGCTATGCCAGCCATGGGACATTTAGAATTGTCCATTATTCTTGAGCAGAAAAGTGCACTCTATTCTAACCTCTGGGAGCAGGGCCAGCTCTGCAACTAGGCAAACTAGGCAATTTCCTAGGGCACCAGCCTTCTTGGAGTGCAGAACTGGGTGCTCTCCATGTGACTCAGGGAGCAATTTCAAATTTTGTACTTTTCATTTTCCCCACAATTAATCTATTTTTGAAAATTGGTTATCAGGGAGCATCAGAAGTTTGCCTTGCCTAGGGTGCGAGATAGTCTAGGGCTAGCCCTGTCTGGGAGGTATTATTACTGCAGCTTTAGGAAACAAGCCCAGAGGAGTCTGTTCTTTTAGCAGTCTTTTACACCACTAAACGATGCCCATTTCACCATTGCAGCATTATCCTACTATGTTGTTAATATGTGAAACAGACAAAAGGAAATCAATGTGTTAAAATTCTTTCACTATGTAATTTTTTGTTCAATGAATCCTCCACTCAAGAGCTCCTAATGAGACTGACCTTTATAAGCCAATTAGCCTCAGTAAAACAGCATAATCATATTTAAATAATGTTTTCTTCTTTACCCAATAATCCAAATGAGGCCCTTTGTCATTATGCTGGTTTAAAGAACACATGCTATCTAATTGTTCCATGCATGGGAGTCTGTTTTCCTCCTGGGCTGAGCAAGGCACTAGGTGGTCACAGCAAAATGAAGTCAAAACAGATGTTGGCACTGAATGAAGCTGTTTTTTTTCTGTTAAACTGCTGTGGTCAAAGTATCTGAAGAAGAGTTTTCATGGCAAGAAAAATAGCCTCAGTGTTTTTTAAAAAATACAGCCCTAGCAGCAACAACATTCAGTGAGATTATATGACTAATATAACAAATCTTAATGAATCATAGACGAACACGATATGGTATCCATCTACCTATCTGCTGTTCATTGAGGTTCCATTTATTTCTATAGATAGGTCTGCTTATACCCAAATAAATTAATAGCCTGTCCATATACTTCTCAGAACACACCAACTTTGTTCTTTGTTATGCATGTAAACAACATAGCTGTACCTGACTCAAGGGTGCCCTTTGCTCATATGCACATATGTGCCATCAAATTGCAACCAATTTATGGCAACCCAGCAGAGTGTGAAGCAGAGAAATAACGAGGTCTGCACACATTGCTGGTATGAAACGAATTTTTACTCTGGCACCTAAAGCAGAACTTAGCTGGCCATCAGCCTCTAAAATGACTAAGTTAAAATCATCCTACATCCAGCCAGTTTTATTCACACCCAAAACAAGCAGGCAGGCCCCCCAAGCTTATCTAACTCAACATTCCCCACCCCCTTGCTCTCCTTCTAGTATTTTTTATACCTCCTGTCTCCATGCGTTATCAGCTCTTGCAAGAAGCTTTTCAGTGAGGCCTCTTTGTGTTATCCAATACACATCTGTGAATCCACACCCACTGAAGGCTGTCTGCTTCTAACAAACATTGCATCAGACACCCTCTTTTTGAATGCGAAAGCATGCTTTCATTCATTATTATAGGGGTATTCATCAATTATTCAGGTATCCCCCTTCATTCCCCCCTTTCAGTCTTTTGAAAGCTTACTTACTTAAATCTGAGGGAGACTGACCATCACCATAATCAAACAAATTAATTCTGTATGCCCACTCAGGAATGGCAGCTAGGTGACAATTTGGTTTCAACATTCCCAAGAAAGACTGAAATGACACTACAATGGGGTAATGAAATAGAATATTGACAGAGATGGGGTAAAGATGTGTCACGGGAGGAGGAGAGACAGTGATGCGATTATCCATTCACACTGGCACATCCCAGTATTTTCCCATCTAGAGAAGATGTATGTGTGGGAAGGTCACTCAGAGGAATGCTTTGGCTATGCAGCCCATTCTAATATGGAGTTTTCCTGGTCTCCATCATGGGGCCTTTCTGGGCACAAAGACTAGCTTGAGGGGGCCCCCATGTCTTTTAAGGCTACCCTCTTTATTTGGCAGCACTCTGGTATCAATTTTCCCCCTTTGGCACCGCCCAATCCTTGGAGGGTGTGTGCCACATTTCATGGTGCACTGCTGATCAGACTTCAAACAACCAGGGTTGAGACACAGTTGGGACAAAGGGAAAGGGTTTAGGAATGTCAACTACAAAAAAATAGGCTATACATGAGTTAAAATTTTAAAAAAAACAATTCAATCAGGAAAAAGAGGACTATGTGTCTCGGTACTGAAGACTAACTACCACTGAAATTTAGGACGATCTTGAGAAGGAGGTAGAAGAAAGAGGAGGCTAGAGATACATTTCATTTTTGAGATAATCAGTCACTTGAACAGGGAAATCCATTCATGGTATATGCATTGAATAATTACATATGTCCAGTCTAAATTTGTGAACATAAATCTTGGAAGGATCCTAGAGAACTTATTTCTTTATCAACAAAACTTTACTAGCTATGATGCAAGAATACAAGAACTCATCTCAATTTCTAAAATGCATAAGGGACATATGCAAATAACATGCTATAAACTGAATCAACTCATGTGCCTTTATGGCAAACACCTTGTTGTAGCCTGGGTGCTTTAAGATACACACATTCAGACGTACTTGGAAACATTGCCAATTGTGGGCAGTACACATTTGGTCACATTATTTACAATAGAAAAACCATTTCCTGACTAATTCATTGTTCCCCTCCTCTCTTAGTCTAACAAAAAAGTCTTCTTTCTTGAGTTCATGGAGGGTTTGCATGCTCTATGCATGACAATCTTTTCACAGGGAAATCTGTTTCTATTGCAGTCAAAAGGAATTCTTTTTTCTGGAAGAACAACTTGGAAGTGGCAGTGGGGCTGCTGTTGTGATCAGCTGGGGCAACTAGCCTTTTGCTAGTCAGAGGAATTTCCCTGGAAATGAGTTTTCTCCACAACTCAGTTTGGTTGGGGTTCTTGGGGAGGCCTTCCTTCCAACATCAATGAGGCATGGCCAGGCAAATTTCAGGACCTCTGGGTAGATATGGAAGAGCCTGGAAAACATACTTGGAGAAACAAACAAACAAAACAACAATAATAGGTGCTTTTCCACTTTAAAGCTTTCCTTGGTTGTCCACAGATTGCCATAACTTGAGTCCAACCCTGTTGAGATAGGGTTGCACACATTAGCTAAATTACCACACTTGCTTTGGACTGGAGACTTCCTCCTCCTCCCATGGAGTTTCAGTTTGACAAGGTCTCTACCCTCCCAATGTTAAAGGGCAGATTTCATACACCATACATTATGCAAAACACAAATCCACAATATAAACCTATGCATCACTTCTCATGATTCAGGCTAGTGCACATCCATATAGAAAGCATGCACCTAGAGGTTCATGAGAGGTTTTTTACTTTGTTGCAACAGATATGAATCTTAAAAAAAGAAAACATGAAATTGTGCACAAGATTAGGAGCTCCAAAAAGAGATTACCAGAGTTGGGGTTACCCCTGGATTATGAAAATGGTCACAAAAAGGGAAGAAAAACTTTTGCTATAGCTTTGGAATGTATGAAATTGTCAAAAATAAGAAAAAATTCAAAAACAAACACACAAAACAAAACTGAGTCCTCAATAGAACAATGCCAGCTTTAACATACATATATGTGAGGGATCAGACCCAAAATGTTTAGAGAACTGGATCAGAGAATTTAAACCATTGGAAATCAGTGGGGTGTTCAAGTCCCACTGAACCCCATTTTCCTCTGTGTCAGCTCATCCAAAATTTGTTCTGTGGGTCTCACATAGGTGTGAGAGTGGGTTTCAACAAACTTTTAACAACAAAAATCCTAAAAGCAAATAATAGTTAATCCTTAAACAAATAATTCTTAGCAGACATACCAGCAATTCTTAAAACTACTATATAATAATGAGCATGCACTAAACTTGAATTGCGGATCCGGGTTCCCTTTATATATAACGAAACAATCCTGGAAAGCAAATTCTGGTTAATACACCATGGCAAAGAAGGTTGAAATAACAAAGAGGCAGAAACTTAAAACAAGCAAATGGAAATGTGTTATCCAGTAGCAAGCCTGGCCGGGACTGGAGACTGGATTAAAACACAAATCAAGCAGAATTGGAGTCCTGCAATGGTAAGAACATGAAACATAGAAAGGATTTTCTAAACAAAACACTCAGAAAAAGTCAAGTTTTAACAAGATACTATAGATGGAGGCATAAAATAAGATAGATAAGCATATAGATGCCTCTTTCCACAGGTAAGAGGTTCACCAAATAGCTAAACAGGAAGATTGATATGCACAGTTCATAGATGGAACATAACTATAAATGACATTAAGAGAGCAAATGAAGATATACATTTGAGGAATGCAGAACATTATTAATGTCCAGATTTCTAATAAAGACCAAGAGTTTCCAGGAATTCTGCCTAGTGAATTACCAACAAATCTAGAAAAGGTATTTCTATGGGAAACACGACACTGAGGATAACTGGATCACTGGTAAAACAAAGTATTAGTTTCTCAAGACTTAAGAGAGAAGATACACAGTGAGATGGTAGCTTTACCCAAGGAAGGGTACAGATGTTCTTCTATAACACATATTATAACTTCAAATGAAAAGAGGTCTTGTAGGAACCAAAATTTGTGAGGTAGAATTTTAAAACACTGTTCTTTTCAGAAAATAAAAATTCAGTACCAACAACAAAAGGAATTTTCAGATTTAACTGAATGAAAAATTGGGAAGCAGTTCAAAGTAAGATAGAAAACTGTGTTAGATGTAACACTTGAAGCCACATGCTCCTGGTATGAGATGTACTTAACAAAAATCACAAGAGAAATACAATTTCCAAAAGGTTTGATACTGTATTGCTTTAGCAGAATAGATGTTCCATGTAAACCCAAAATTGCAAATATAAACTTTTAACCCATTATCTCAGATTAAAAAAAATTAACAAAAGATCTTCTATTAGGTGCACCATTTCTTTAAAACAATGGAGATCACAAACTGAATATCTTAAAAGTGTTCCCCTTAAAATTAAAGCTACAAAATCTAAGTACAAGGGAAACTGATAACAGCCACTAGAAAAATATTTTCAGACTCAAAAGGTAAAGCAAAAAAAAAATTATCAGAGGAAAAGCTGCTAATCTAGGAGAACTCTTAGCCTCAGGGCAGTTTACAGGCAGGTCTTTTCTCTAGCAGAGAAAGATTAGCTGTAAGTGGAACTTTGGGATGCCAGCTCCAGGCTGGAGATTTCTGAATATTTGAATTAAATTTGAAGATTACAAGGCATGCAGTCCATTTTCTTGGACATTTTTTCTCCCTAAGGCACTAGCCTTAATGTTCTGGGCATTAAATTATATTTTTGGGAGTGATCTCCAGGTTCCACCTGGAGACTAGCACCCTTGCAAAACACAGTAGTGTTTTGAGCAAGCCAAGAAGCTTTCAAACTGGCTTGCTTCTTTCAACATATGCACATCTTTCCTTCTAGTCATCTAGAACTACTCATTTTGTTTATGGAGATATTCTTGCAGAATTTCAAAAGTTTTGAATTTGTATCTTTAGACCCAAAATCAGGAGAAGATGAGAATTCAGAAAAAATATCTCAATTGTGCCTCCCCCCATAGATACCATGGGGCATATATATAAACACAAGATGGGGAAGGTGATGAGATATCTGCCTGGTGGGGGGTTCAGATTTTACACTTTTATTTCTACAATTAAGACTAAATTTCTTCTAAATTTCTTAGTTATGGGTCTGATTTATAAAAGAAGACAGGTCTCTTTCTCTAAAGGCACCCAGTTCAAGAGGAGAGACTTGAGGTGAAAATTTTCTTTCTTAATGTCTCAAGGCACTGCATTCTAAAAATTATTATTCTTTTTGCCCTTTTCTGGTTCCATTAAAGATTTTAGATTGAAGAGAAGAGGATTAGCATTCCTTCCCTAATGGGGGAAGGGCAGGAAGGGAAAGGTCCCCTGTGCAAGCACCAGTCTTTTCCAACTCTGGGGTGATGTTGCTTTCACAACTTCATAATGTTTTCACAGCAGACTTTTTATGGAATGGTTTGCCATTGCCTTCCCCAGTCATCTACACTTTCCCCCCAGCAAAGCTGGGTACTCATTTTCCGACCTCGGAAGGATGGAAGGATGAGTCAACATGGAGCTGACTACCTGAAAACCCTGCTTCCACTGAGGATCAAACTCAGGTCATGAGCAGAGCTTAGGACTGCAGTACTGCAGCTCTATCACTCTGCGCCATGGTGTTCTTATGGGGGGAAGGGCAGGAGGACTGCAAATTTGCAATCTTTAATTTCCCTAGGCCAGTGTGACAGTAATGGAAGGGTTAATAGAAAAACTAAGGACTCATAGAGCCTGAGTCAGATGATCTGAGGGTGGGGGCCGGAGTGCTCAGAACTCTCAGGAGGAGTGATTGACAGATAACGGCTGGTGAGTCATCAGTGAATAACTGTCAGAGGGAGACAGTTGAGGAGAGCAGTTGGTTTTTCAGGAGAGAGCTGAAGAGACAGTGAATTATTAGCTAAGAGCTGAGGAGAAGGAGCTGAGACAGGAGCTGAGGAGAGACTTCTAGTGAAGTGAAGCTCACTGCTAGCTCTGTAGAGACAGCCAAGGGGCTGAGTGTGACAAAAGGAGAGTCACAGTGAAAGACCTGAGAGGTCGCAGAAGCATATACACTTCTCTTAAGAATTAACGAGGTTGCTGAGAGAGATGTGGGTCTAGAGGAGTCAGAAGGGCTGGGAGTAGAGACACCAGTCGGCTCAAGAAACCAGACACACAAAGCCCAAGAGGCTAACCTAAAATAGTGTTGGAGAGTGAAGATTATATGAACTGTGAACCCTGAGAGACCTCAGTAAAATCTGTACTATAAAGCCTGAACTATTTAGCAACTGTTATTTATCTGAGATACAATATAGCCCATGTAAATACCTCCCATCCCCCAGTTGGAGACTGTGTGTAAATAAAATTCTGTGGTTTACTTTTAAGTTCTCTGGTGCCTGTATATTGGGAATAACCATCAAATCTGCCGTGGTCCCCTACATATTGAGTTCTCCATCCATCTGAAAATAAAACAAAACCCCCGAAGAGACTACTATTGAGAAACCCGTATTATACCCACCCCTTTTGTTCAGTAGTCGTGAGGTAAAATACAGAAGAAATGGACCAAAAGTTAGAAGAGGGGCTGGGGTCGCCTTAAGTCACCATACGCTGCTTATAGAAACACAGGAGGTGTCATAGCCAGGCTCCAATTTGGGGCTGCTGTTAGGCACTCTCTGTACATGCTCAGAGGCCTTTCCTTGAGCCTGAAATGTGTAGAACTGAAGCAGTAAATATTTAACAAAACTAGTTTAATTTATCTTTCTCAGAGGTATTTGGTTCTGGCATTTTAAAAGTTAAAAATAAAGGTACAACTCTCTGAATCTCTTTCTCAATCATGACAATAAATTGTATTTGTTTAGTTTGCATCCTGGCTGCATTTTAAAAGGGCTGAACCTAAGTTCTTTTGGGCTAACTGTAATGCAGTAGCCATGCACCAACTGAATTTTAGTGCTGAGATAGCTGAATAGCCTTAAATGGCTACACCACGAGGGTCTGGGAGGCATAAAAATAGTATGAGTGCATTTCTTTGCCTAGCCTAACCGAGGCTAGAGCCTATTATGCTGAATAGCCTCCTGATTCGGGGAAACCCTTGGATTCCATCTGGACATTTGAACTCTGTATGGTCGTTTTCGCACTCACCTTAATCAGCAGCGACGACCCTCTTCACCGCGCAGGATCTGCGCGGATTTTGCACTAATTGCTGTGGAGCACCCAGAAGAGCTGGAAAGTCCCGGCGCTTTTGCGGCGCAAATGGAAACTGGTTTTTGGCGGTTTCCGTTTGCACCGCAAAAGCGCCGGGACTTTCCGGCTCTTCTGGGTGCTCCGCGGCAATTAGTGCGAAATCCGCGCAGATCCTGCGTGGTGAAGAGGGTCGTAGCTGCTGATTAAGGTGAGTGCGAAAACGACCTATGATAATATCTAGCTCTCTGAATTTATACCCAGTTAGCTAGTTATATTGAACAACATTGTTATTTGGTATGGCTCACTAAAACCAATACTTTTATGCCTATTTTGTAAAATAAACTTTCTTTAAGTTTATTTTTGTGGTTATTTGCTTTCAGGGCCACCACACTCTGAACCAAACTTACCCACTAGCCTTTGGAAGTTCCTACTATCAATTTGTGAAAACTGAATTGGGGAACCCCTTGCTGCAGTGGTGTGGCTTGGTTTTCTCTAGAGTTTTCCTAATAGGCAGAGGCTTGATTAGGGCCTCTGTGCTAAAGGATTTATCCAGTCTGGTGGAAACCTACCTTCTGGGGGAAATACCAGACTTTGGACCTGTGTTGAACTATCAGTTGGCAAGTCTTCTGACGGACCTTGGCCAGACAGGTGGCAGACTTCATTACACTAACAGAGACCTGATCTTTTGGGCAAGCCCACATTCTCTGCAGTTAGTTTTATTTTTCCTGAATGGGGTTGCCATATCCAGACAGGACAGATTACTAGAGATCTAGAATGGAAATCTAAAGAAAGATGAGACCCCAAGGGTACCAAGCTCTGAGCTTTCACTCACACCAAACTTCCATTACCCTGCAGAGAAAACTGAGTCTGCAGCTTGGAACTTTGTGCTATGATTCCAGGAGATCTCCAGGCCTCCCCCTGAGATCTGGCCTCATCTAATTTTAGTCCAAATCATTGCTCTTCTGTTTCTTTATTTTATTAAGGAGAGAGAGGTCTTTGTTACCTTACAAAGCCAGGTTTCTCTATTCTAAAAGACATTCAAATCTAAAAGTTAGCTTTTTCTTGAAGGGGAGGTTTAAGGACAAAGGAGCCTTGCCTGCCCATGTGGAACTACCATTCTCTGACATTTCCCAGAATTCTGGTTTTTAAGTTCCTCATGGCACCAGACGTTTAGACAAAACACTTCTAGGGAAAACAGAAAAACAGAATTTAGCTGGCCATAAGCCTCTAAAATAAGTTAAAATCATCTTACACCCAGCCAGTTTTATTCACACCCAAAACAAGCAGGCAGGCCTCCCAAGCTTATCTAACACAACATTCCCCACCCCCTTGCTCTCCTTCTAGCATTTTTCTATACCTCCTGTCTCCATGCGTTATCAGCTCTTGCAAGAAGCTTCTCAGTGAGGCCTCTTTGTGTTATCCAATACACATCTGTGAATCCACACCCACTGAAGGCTGTCTGCTTCTAAAAAACATTGCAACAGACATCCTCTTTTTGAAGGCAAAAGCAAGCTTTCATTCATTATTATAGGGGTATTCATTAATTATTCAGGGGCCCCCCTTCAAGTGCTTTCAAGGCAAGTGAGAAGTGGAAATGGTTTGCCATTGCCTTCGTCTGCAGAGTCATCCTTAACGGTTTCCCATCCAAGTACTGTCCTTGCTTGGCTGCTGAGATCTGACAAGGTCAGGCTATACCATACCATTCCAGATCCCCACTAACTCATAAATACCTGCATGCACATATACAGTAGTCAGAGCTGTTGCCCATAGTATAAACCCATCTTCCTCAGCATG
Source organism: Heteronotia binoei (assembly GCF_032191835.1). Taxonomy (NCBI): domain Eukaryota; kingdom Metazoa; phylum Chordata; class Lepidosauria; order Squamata; family Gekkonidae; genus Heteronotia; species Heteronotia binoei. The sequence goes on along the minus strand of NC_083243.1, from coordinate 85,512,625 downwards.
TACTGTATTTATCACATTTGCATGAATGGGAAGAAGTATGAATTTGCACCCTATATAGTCCTATTTCCCATTCAGTTAGTTCAGAAAAACACACTTTTATTCATACACACACTCCAGTGGTGTGGATTGTATCATAAAGAAGTGACTGCCCCGTCATTTAGCAGTTTGTATAAAAAAACAGCCTCTGTCTAGTTTCTAAAGCAAAACTAATAAATTTAGTAAATTTCAAGAATGCATCTGCATTGCAGTAATGATCATCCAACCAATGTTCTCAAACTCATAATGACAAGGCCTGTATTATTTGCATTTTAATGCAAGAACATAAGGAAAAGACCTTCACTTCAGGTTTCTTGTGCCACACATGGAGGCTGGCGGTCTTCCTACAAAGAAACAAGGAAGACATAATTGGCTTTATGGGTGTATAGATCTTTATATGTGTCTATTACTTTATTGCAGGTATTGTTGCGGGATCCCTGTGGCTCACATGTTATGTTCTGTTTGAATGGTCTGCTCTCAAAGGGGCTGATCTTTGAATTTAAAAGTATACTGATTCTGCACCCTACATAATTCTATGGTAATTTTAGGTAAAAGATAAGTTCAGAGATGGGAGACAAAATGTGCTGGAAGACACAACTATGTAAAAAAATTACACCAAAGATCTTATTCCCTGCTTCACTGTCTTTCCACTCTTTTGCTCTGGTTCTCTCTAACTATTAAACTTCTGGCAGAACAAGTTTTATAACTTCTAGTGCTGGGGTCTTTTTAAATTTCATACTTATTGTATAAGTGGCTATATGTCTTCTTTAGGTTTCTTTCAAAATGAAAGTTCATGCTAGAATCACCAACATTAGGAGCCACTAGACTTCTGTTTTATTTAATTACAATAGATGGACTTGGCTATCACTCTGGCACTAAAAATATGCCCATAATTTGCTCAGTGTTGTGCCAGGCTTGGGAAACAGCTCAACACTGACAGGTGCATAAAGTGCTGTTTTATTCCTTCCCAGTCTTTTCTCATTATCTTCCCTTTCTGCTTGCAATAACTTTCTCTACAATATTGTTCTTTCTCGCCTTTCACTTTTCCTAGCTACATATCATAATAACTCTTAGCATTTACATAAGCTTTAGAGTGTTCAAGGCACAGTTCATAAACACTGTTGTGTTGTTTTAATTCTTACAGTTCTCCAGTAAGGTAACTCAGTATATTTATCTCTACACTGAGGATGGAAATGGGATTGTGAATCCACCTAGAATATTTATAGTAGAAGCAAACAGAAGATTTTTTAAAATTAGTCTCATTAGTATGCCAAGTATACAGCCTTCATATCTCACTACCTCACAGTTCTTTTGCCAGATCAAACTATCAATCATTATTCCTGCAGGAGGTCTGACAACAATGGAGATTCTAGGGAGGTGTGGTCACTTCTGTTTGTAAAATGCACTGCTGCATGGGTGTACAACTCAAACAGTTAAACAGATCAGAATGACTACTGATTGGAGCTGAGTAGGCTGATCTCACCAGACCATGCCCCAATAGCCACAACTTAAAAAATGCATCAGCAGCCTATTTTTTTCCCTGATTCCATAACTTAAAACTACCATTGCCTTGAAGGAATCGAGGTTTTGCACTGCAGTCACTATAGCAAACACATCATCCTGGCCTTAGAGGCATTGTGCCAGGCCACAGATGCCTCTCAGGGGTGAGGGAGAGATTGTGGGTGTTGGGGCTACAGGGCATACCATAAATTGAGCACCCTAACTTTGTTGCTGTTCTTCTGGTGTTAATTCTTATAGCTATGTTCCCTTGCTGAAAGTCATCTTTCTGAGTGATCAAATACTTCTTCATTCAGCCACTCACCATTGCACTGCAGAACAAAAAACTAAGCTGAAAAAAGATGCACACAGCCTTGTGTTTTGAACTTGTTAGCAACGCAATGTACTATGTTCAGCAGCACATAAATCCTCTCTAAATGAAAGGGAAATGTTCTCAGTTGTTTTTATATTTATTTATTTATTACTTTAAATTTCTATCCCGCCCTCTCCGCCCTCTATTTTTATTCAGTAGAAAAGTTTTTAAAAGGTAAAGGTAGTCCCCTGTGCAAGCAGCAGTCATTAAAGGTCAACTAACAGGACAGTTATGGGATGCACATTCTAGCATCTTGCACCTTTCTTCCATCAAGGAGGCATACACAGGGAACCATGTGCATCAGCAGCCTCATGTTCTTTTCTGATTCCATGACACAAAGCTATGGCTACGCCACCAATGCCTTGAAGGAAATTGTATCCTGTGCTTTTCAATGCTGTACTGTTAATAGGGTTGTCAGTGCTGGGCAGGGAAATTCCTGATATTGTGGAACCACTTCTGGGCCCTGCAATGCACCCCAGAACTGTGGCAAAACAGTACTCATTAATTCTGGGCTTCCCCAATACATTTTGAAACAGAACCCTCCCCACCTCAGATGGATGTTATGAAGAACAAAGTTTGAATAAAACAAGGTGTTAGTGTCCAAGTTGGTAAGGGTCTGTTCTCAGATGGGTAGATGGTGCCCAGATCTTCCAAAACTCATAACATCCCCATAGCACTTGGATTCCAGATAACCGCTGTGTGAGAAATCTAGAAGGTATATTATGACTAAGGATCTATAGTTTACCCAAGATCATCAATGGAATCCACAACTAAATTAGAATTTGAACCCAGGTCTTCTTGGTTCAAGGTCAACATTCTAGCTAATGGGTCACATTTGTCATTCTGTTCTAGTCTATGTGATATGCTGATGATGGGTTTATTTGGCCATTCCTGGGCATGACTGGCTCAGGGCATGACTTTGTCCTCACAGTCTTATGTTCCGTAGAGCACTTGCTCAACCAGCAATTTATTGGGGGGGGGGGTTCTTCCTCAAGGCAGAAATTGCAGCACAAAGAGCCTTCTTGTTCATACTAATGTATGCAACACTATGTTAACAGAAGGGTTTGGGGATACAGAGCCAGCAGAACTTTTTTTGGAGAAAGATTTCCAGAGGTAATATCTGGATATGAGGAAGCCTGTGAAATCCAGAGGGAGGAGTCCTTATGAACAAAAAAAGAGAAATAAGAAGGGTAAGGCATCTATGCATGGCAGCATGGAAGAAGGGTGGCCACCACAATGCCCATTGTATCTGAAAAGAACTATATGGCAGTTTCAAGTTACATCCTGTTTTCTTCCTCCAGCTGGGGAAGAGCAAAAAAAAAAAAAGTAAACATAAAGCATGCACACAGGGGAAAATGACTCATTTGAATGAGGTATATTAATACTTAATAAATGTGTCATGCATAATAAATTGCAATGAGCCCACCCACGAGGGGCACCAACTGCTCATGAATACCAAAAGGAAGCAAATTATCCCAAGGAACTGATAGGATATTGTTCTTCAGAAAATATCATTATTTAAGCTTGTAAAGCAGCCCAACAGTTCACTAATAAACTAAAGTCAGCCTATAGTTCCACCCCACCCCCCTTTATTGTGCCTACCTCTATCATTCCTAGTCTAAGCCTTGTATGCAATGGAGGGGGGAAAGTGAATTTATTCTATAGCACATCCTGGTTGTATATAGAGAACTGAAGCATAGTAGCTGCATACCAAATATGGGCTCTAGCCTTTGAACAACTAGATACACTCTGAGGGGTGTTTTTGCCATCATCACCAATGTTCCCTCTAAGCCAGGGTGTCGCACTCATTTGTTATGAGGGATGAATCTGACATAAATGGGCCAGGTCATGTCAGGTTGGGCTGAGCCATGTATGTACCTATTTAAGGTTAGGTAGCAGAGATATACATTTTATAAAGAACACAGACAAACACAAATATATTTTTGAAAAAACTTAAAACGTTAGCACTCATTGGTCTTAAAGATGCTTTCTTTGTATTTCTCCCATGGGATCTGGGGAACTGGGCAAAGGGGGATCTGGTTCTTTCCTTCCTTCCCCAAGGGACTGGGGGAGGGAGCCCCAGCCAATAGAAGGAAGATAGGCTTGGCTCAGTAGCTCTGCTGTACAATTGAGAGAGTCTGGCAAAGCAAGCTGTTCCTCCCCCCTTCCTCCCCAAGGGAGGAGCTTCAACCAGTGGAGGTTTTGCTCTGTAGTTCCTGTGCAATTGAGTAAGCCTTGCAAAGCAAGCTGTTATGCAGAAGGAAGCAAGATAAAGGGAAAAGGAAGCAGATGACAGCCAGTTGCTTGGGGGCCTGATTCAGCTCCTGAACTGCATGTTTGACATCTAGGGTTGCCAAGTCCAATTCAAGTAATATCTGGGGATTTTGGGGGTGGAGCCAGGAGACTTTGTGGGTGGAGCCATAAGACAAGCACAATTGAACTCCCAAGGGAGTTCTGACCATCACATTTAAAGGAACCGCACACCTTTTGAATGCCTTCCCTACATTAAAAATAATGAAGGATAGGGGCATCTTCTTTTGGGACTCATAGAATTGGACCCCCTGGTTCAATCTTTTTGAAACCTTGGAGAGCATTCTGAGGAAAGTCATCAGATGCTATGCTGAAAATGTAGTGCCTCTACCTCAAAAAATAGCCCCTCCAGAGCTCCAGATACCCCCAGATCAGTTCTTCATTATATATCTATGGGAATCGATCTCCATAGGAAATAATGAAGTGCCCAGCAGACATTCCCCCCCCCCCCCGTGTTTCTGACAACTCTGAAGTGGGGGAGGGCCTGCTCCCACCTGGGGATTCGGCAAACCGGAAATCACAGTGTACTTATTAGTCTCGGCTTGGCTTCGCGAACGAAGATTTAAGAAGGGTGCAATAGTCCACGTTTGCTGCAGGCTCGCTGGTGGCTGACAAGACCAATGTGGGACAGGCAGGTCCGGCCACAGCGGCTGCAGGGAAAAGTCTGATTTAGGGTTGGTCCTGTAGCAGTGCGATTCTTCCTCAATCTCCTTTTGTCCTCAAGACCAGCTATGCGTGCGTTCTCAAAGGAAGAGACAGCCTGGTGGATGGTGTGCCTCCATGCTTTGCGATCTGAGGCTAGGTCAGACCACTGGTGATGGTTGATGTGACAGGTGCTAAGGGATTTCTTCAAGGAGTCCTTGTACCTCTTCTTTGGTGCCCCTCTATTTCGATGGCCGGTGGAGAGTTCGCCATACAGGGCAATCTTGGGAAGGCGGTGGTTTTCCATCCTAGAAATATGCCCTGCCCAGCGCAGCTGCGTCTTCAACAGCAGTGCCTCGATGCTGGTAACCTCTGCCCGCTTGAGGACTTCAGTGTTGGTCACAAAGTCACTCCAGTGGATGTTGAGAATGGTGCGAAGGCAGCGCTGATGAAAGCGCTCAAGGAGTCGCAGGTGATGACGGTATAAAACCCACGATTCGGAGCCATAGATGAGGGTTGTCATCACAACCGCTTTGTAAACATTGATCTTTGTGCCTTTTTTCAGATGCTTGTTGCTCCACACTCTTTTGTGCAGTCGGCCAAAGGCACGGTTTGCCTTTGCCAGCCTGTTGTCAATCTCCTTGTCGATCTTGGCATCTGAGGAGATGATGCACCCCAGGTAGCTGAACTGCTGCTACTTATTAGTAGCTACTAGAATAAACCACTGCATGACTGTATGTTGCAAATGCTTAAACAATTTCTTCAATACAATGTAAATATATTGTTTCCTTCACAAACCAAAATTTTTGTAAATGTCCATAAGTAAACCAAAATACAGTTATTTCACAACAATCCAATAAAGCGGTACTACAGTCCACTGTCATATGACTTCTCTGGTTGAAAGACACAGACAGTACCACATTATATACAAATCTTCATTTGGGTAGCAGACCAAGGTCTGGCAGGTGCAGCGGCAACACAGGCCCCAGGTTCAATCTGTGTTTCGTTCACCTTCCACTGGCCGCTTTTCTTTAAATTCTGGAACCCTTGCTAAGGCGATTGCTCATGTAATACAATGTTACTCTTCAGCTTGCACAAACTGTTTTATCAGCCACAAATTGGATTCAAGTTGCACTATTTCTGGAGCTTTGAACTACCACACAGTTGGATTTGGATTTTCTATGTGGAACGGAAGATTTTCCAACCTCAAAAGGGTTGAACCTCTGAGCTTATTGGAAAGACTTTATTATTACATTGGGTTGGTTTCTCTGTTCCTCTACATCATATTAATGCCTATTCACTTTTGAACATTTTTGTACAGATGAGCTTTGGCATACACTTGATGAAATTATTTTGTTATTTGGTATTATAAAGCAAGCATAGCTAGTCTTGCTAGAGACTTGTTGTTTGAATGGAGGCTTGTTGCTTTATTCTTTTCAGCCTCCAGGGGGTGGCAGGAGATCTCCCGGGGATACAACTGAGAGCAGAGATCAGTTCACCTGGAGAAAATGGCCTCTTTAAATGGCAGGTCCTATGGCATTATACTCTACTGAAGTCCTTCCTCTTCCCAAACCCCACCCTCCTCAGGCTCCACCCCAAATCTCTATGTATTTCCCAACCCAGAGCGAGCAACCCTATCAGCTCCACATGCCAGAACATCATACATGAGCAGCACACCCCTTTCTTCACAGCTAGCTGCAACATTAAAATTCTCTTTTGGTTGCATTTTAATGGACAGCCAATTTCCCTCAGCCCCTTCCTGGGCAGGAAGGACGCATTCACTAGCCAATAGCCCTCAACCATCAGTGTTAACATGAAGCCTCTTCCAACCATGAATGGCCATTTGAAAACAAGTCTCGATAACAATGCAGAAGCATAGAGAGTTCTTCTGACTCTTCTGTTGAAGTGATATTGCAGCATGCACACTACAATACATTTTAGTTACAATACATTTTAATTACAGGAAGCTTGAATACAGCAAACAAGTTTTTGTTAATTAGCTCACCGGCAGGCAGTGCATGAGGTTTGAGCAAATAATATCCTTTGCTTTTGACTCTTTCAACTTATATCCATTCGGCAGAAGTAGTTTTCTTAAAAGATTTATTAAGAAGTTTATTTAAAAAGATATATTAGCCCATATATCACAGTTATGTTTTTCATATTCAATATGAAAAAGTAAGGAGCCCTGTGGCACAAAGAGGTAAAGCTGTAATACTGATGACAACCCAGTCCAAATCTCCGGACAATCTGGGCAAGGGGGCGCATATAGATATTGAACAGCATCGGGGAGAGCACCGCCCCCGAGGCACCCCACAATTAAGCGGATGTCTCTGGGACGATTGTCCCCCGATCGCCACCCTTTGTCCCTGACCACAGAGGAAAGAGGAGAGCCATTGCAAGGCCAACCCCTGAATCCGCGTGTCAGTGAGGCGGTGAATCAGCAACTGATGGTCAACCATGTCAAATGCTGCCGACAGGTCTAACAACAACAGTACTGCTGACCCGCCTCGATCCAGTTGTTGCTGGAGATCATCCACCAAGGCGACCAGCACTGTCTCCGTCCCATGGCCCGGGCAAAAGCTGGACTGGTGTGGGTCTAAGAATGGAAGCGTCCTCCAGAAAACTCTGCAACTGCAGCGCTACTGCCCTCTCAATAATTTTACCCAAAAAAGGTAAATTCGAGACCGGCCGATAGTGTGCCAATTCAGCTGGGTCTAATGTTGGTTTTTTCAAGAGGGGATGGACTATCGCCTCTTTGAGAGGCCTTGGAAAAAGCCCCTCCGAGACGGACCTATTTACAATATCCCTTACAGGATATTGAAGCTCCATCCAGCACACTTTAATCAGCCAAGATGGGCAAGGGTCCAAATCACATGTTGTTGGGCATACAGTTGCGAGGATTCTGTCAACTTTCTCCAAGCTGAGTGTTGTAAAACTATCTAGAGCTGGTCCAGAAAACAGGCACAGAGCCTCGAGTTCACATACTGTTTCTATTGTGGCACTATGCCTTACTGTATTTCTACTGTGTTTCTAGGTAACACAGAGAAGGAAGGGGTTCTTATAGCCCAAAATGGATTTATCTGGTCAAGGTGCATGCAAAGTAGAATTTCTGTCTTAGATCTTATCCAATAGGCCAGGGGTGGTCAACGGTAGCTCTCCAGATGTTTTTTGCCTACAACTCCCATCAGCCCCAGCCAGCATGACCAATGGCTGGGGCTGATGGGAATTGTAGGCAAAAAACATCTGGAGAGCTACCATTGGCCACCCCTGCAATAGGCTTATGCAACCATGCAGAATGTATCAGTAGTGTGTAGCTGGCTGTCATGATGAAATTAGGCAGGAGGTTCCAGCCAATTACTGTGTGTATATGATAACATGTGCTAGTGTGTCATGCAGTTTTTTTGTGTCATGCAGATTTTCTGCAGTTTCGTTAGTTTTACTCTTTATCACTCTTCTCTCAATGCCGTTTTGACTGGAGCCACAGTTTGTTGTTCAGTCGCACAGTTGAGTCCAACTCTTTGCAACCCCATGGACAAAGTCACACCAGGTCCTCCTGTCTTCCACCATCCTTTGTAGTCTGTTCAAATTCGTGTTAGTTACAAAGACTTCCGGGGGAGGAAAATGTCAAGCTGAGCTGTCTCTCATAACGGGAGCAGGCTGGAACTTCTGTTCGGGGTAGTGGAAGGCAAATTAATGCCTACTGCCTACTTTTCTCAGTTAGAGAATAGTCCAAGACATGCATGGAAAACTTTGAAGAGATTTACTTTGGCTTAAAGGGAGCCCTGAAGGGGGTCTTTTTTGAGGCTTGGAGGGGTCTCAGAAAGTTGCATAGTCATCATCTGCAGAAGTGCCCAGAGTCATTTATTTGACATAAGCTCATCAGGATCCTAACCTTCTTGGACATTGCTAAACATTTAAAGCTTTGAAAGACCAGTGGAAACTTGGATAATTGGAAGAAAAGGTACAGAAGGTTTTTTTTTTCCATTCCGGAGCTATTTATAGCTTAAAGGGACAAAATTAAAAAGTGGGAAAAGTAAGTATAGAAAGCTTGGAAGAAGAGGGAAGGAAGAGGTGAAATTTGGATTTTATAAATACAAAGGACAGTGTTAAAACTGCTAAAAAGTGAAAAGGAATTTATTGTTTTGTCTAACTGCAGTTTGGAAGTAAAAGCAACATCGTCACACTGGAACAGACCTGCAGCACATCTGAGCAAGACAGGAAGTACGTAAAGTATCGTGAGATCTCCATGTGAGTTGGTGGCAACAATAACAGGAAGCAGTAAGAAAAAAAATCTACTCTAGCAATATATACCATAGGGAAACATCGGCGGCCATTGCTGGGAGGCTAAACTAAAAATACTGTTTTTAAAAGAATTCGGGACATTAAAAATTGTCAGAATCAACTGAAAAGGGGGTAAGAAGATAAGTACTATTGGTCATACCTTTGATGGGCTCCTAGGAAATTTTTAAAAAGAAAGAGAAATTTGAAGAAGTAGTAAAAAGTCGCGGCCACCATTTTGGAAATTTTAAAGACTTTTGAAGTAAATATCTGGACTTTGGGGGCTCAGAGGACAGCGAAATTAGGCTTGCCATAAAGGGCAAGTCCTAATCTCTTGAATCTGATTGTTAGATTGAAAATTGGTGAGGTCAAAAATTTCGTCATTTTTTGAAGGTTTTACAATTTTTAAAAATTCATATCTTGGCCTAGGAAGCTCAGAGGAAGATGAAATAAAGCTTATCATAAAAAGCAAGCCCAAATCTTTTGAACCTGACAGCTAAATTTGAAATTTGTGAGATAAAATTTTTTGGTATTTTTATTTTTTTCCCCCTCTCTCTAAATGTCTGAAGCCAAGCAGACCCGACAAAGGGCTCTTTCATTAGAGAAAATGCAGGAACAATTGGATGCCATGGAAGCCAGAATAATGAAAGGAGTTAGAAAGATAATAGATGAATCAAAAGAAGAAATTATTGCAGAGATTAAAAAAGACATGGAAGATCTCAAAAAGGAAACTGGGGAAACAGCTAAGAAAGTGCAGGAGGTAGAAGGAAAAATGAAAGTGTATGATACCACCTTGTTGAAAATTCAAGAAAAAAGTGACAATTCATGATTGCAAATTGATGGAAACTCAGATACGTCTGAGAGGAGTACCTGAAGTAGAGGATGGTGATTTGAAAGGATATATAATAAAAATAATTGCAGAATTCTTAGAAGATCCTGATGAGACCAAAAATATGTATGACTATATGTACAGAGTGAACTCACTTTTTGCCAAGAAAAACAACTTACCAAGAGATATTGTTATAAGATATATGACAAAGGAAATGGTGGGAAGGATCATGAATAAAAATTTTGAAAAGACATTGATAGTGGGAGGCAGTAAAGTGAGAATCATGAAGGAGTTGCCAAGGCAAGTGATAAATGATAGGAGAACATATAAAAAGCTGACAGAAAAATTGAGAGACAATGGCACGAGGTTTAGATGGATAATACCTGAAGGCTTGAACTCCAGGGGAAGAGAGTCACAATTACAAATGTGCAGGAGTTGCGTAAATTTTTTGAAGAAAATAAAGAGTTTGCACCATGATGGATTACAAATTATTGTCTTGGAATGTTAATGGACTCAATTCTCCACAAAAAAGGGCAACATTTCATTGGATTAAAAAGCAAAATTGTAATATAATTTGTTTGCAAGAAGTACACATTAAACAAAAGGATTACAAATTTTTATGGAACAAACAATTGGGAACAGAATTTTTTTCCCTAGCTGAACAGAAGAAAAGGAGAGTGGTTTTATATATTAAACAAGAATTGGAGCCAAAATTAGTATTTAAAGACAAGGATGGAATATTTGTAGCAGTGGAGATAACATTAAATGGGAAAAAAACGTTAATGGAACAGTTAAGAATTCATTGGATAGATCTGGAGGGGGAAAAAAATGATGGGAAAGAAGGGAAACTGCCAAAATCCTTCTTTGAATTGGCTAAACAAGAAAATTTAGAAGATATATAAAGGAAATTTAATCCTGAAGTGCGGGACTATCCTTTTTTTTTCAGCAAGGCATAAAACTTTCTCTAGAATCGACATGCTGTGGGGAACTAAAGATTTAAGTTTTATAACAAGGAAGATAGAGATTTTGCCTAAAATTGGGGCCGATCATAACCCAATAATGTGGATTACAAAATTGTCCAAGAAATTAAGAAGATGGAGATTGAATGAAGATTTGCTACAGAATAAAGAGACAGTGACATTCCTAGAAAAGGAAACTAAAGCTTTTTCTAAGTGAATGATAGAGAAGATATTGATTTTCAAACGGTCTGGGATGCTTGCAAAGCAGTAACGAGGGGAGTGTTGATTACTTTTATAAAGATAAAAGAAGTAAAGAAAAACAGTGGACATTCAAAATGAAATAAAGAAAAAGGAAGGGGAGCTGAGAAAAAGACCAGGGAAAAAGAAAATTTAAAGGGAAATTACAATATTACAAACCCAATTGAGACATTTGTTGAACAAAGAGGTGGAATGGAATTTGAAAAGACTTCAGCAGAAATCCTTTGAGGGAGCAAATAAGCCAGGAAAATATTTGGCTTGGCAATTGAAGAAAAAGAGAGAAAATGGAATTATTAATAGAATTGTGGTAGATGAAAGAGAGGTAGTTACCCAAGAGGGAACAAAGAGATAATTTTTCAAGTACTATGCCAAACTGTTTAAAGGTGTTAAAATAAAGAAAGAGAAGATGGATGAATATTTACAGAAGTTAAAAATAGAACCTCTGACTGAAAATATGAGAAAAGTTTTGAATGATCCAGTAGAAAAGATAGAAATTGAAACAGCAATCAACGCAATGAAAAATGGAAAAGCTCCTGGGCCAGATGGATATGCAGCTAAATATTTTAAAACTCTTAAAGATGAATTAATACCAAAATTGCAGAAGCTGATTAATATAATAAGAATAAAAGGGAATGTACCAAATACTTGGAAAGAAGCTGTTATTTCCTTGATACCTTAAGAAGATAGAGATGCCACGAATGTAAAGAACTACAGACCAATTTCGTTATCAAATAATGACTATAAAATATTTTCAAGAATCTTGGCAGAACGGCTTAAACAACATTTGATAAATTTTGTAAAGGAAGATCAAGCAGGGTTTCTTCCCAAAAGACAAATAAGAGACAAAATTAGGATTATTGTAAATATTGTAGAATATTATGAAAGACATCCAGAAAAAGAAGTAGCATTATTCTTTGCAGATGCAGAGAAAGCATTTGACAATTTAAGCTGGGACTTTATGTTTGCGGTAATGGAAAAGATGGAGTTGGGAGAAAGCTTTATAAGAATGATACAAGCAATATACTCTGAACAAAGGGCAAGGTTGTGTGTCAATGCAGACCTTACAGAAGAAATGAAAATTAGTAAAGGTACTAGACAAGGTTGTCCGCTTTCACCATTGTTGTTTATAATGACTCTTGAAATTTTATTGATGCAGATTCAGGAAGAAAAAGATATAGAAGGTTTACGAATAAAAGGATGTACTTATAAATATAGAGCATTTGCTGATGATATGTTTATAAATGAAAACCCCATACAAGTAACACCTTTGTTGTTAATGAAAATACAAAAATATGGGGAGTTGGCGGGACTTTTTATAAATAGAGAAAAATCAAAAATTTTGTGTAAGAATATGCAGCTGAATAGACAACAAGAATTACAAAGATTAACGGGCTGTGAAGTTACCTCTAAGGTAAAGTACCTAGGGGTGGCGATAACAATGAAAAACATTGATCTGTTCAAAAATAATTATGAGAAGTTATGGCATAGAATGGATGAAGATATGTTAAAATGGAACAAGCTTAAGTTGTCATTGCTGGGTAGAATAGCTGCAATAAAAATTAATATTCTACCAAGGATAATGTATTTGTTTCAAACTATTCCTATTGTGAAGGATGCCAAACAATTTGATAAATGGTGTAGGAAAATTTCAGAATTTGTGTGGGCTGGGAAGAAACCAAGGATTAAAATGAAAATTCTTTCAGATGCAAAAGAGAGAGGCGGATTTCAACTACCAGATTTAAAATTATATCATGAAGCAGTTTGTTTAGTATGGATGAAAGAATGGATAACACTGTTAAACAAAAAACTTTTAGTGTTGGAAGGCCACGGAAATAAATTTGGCTGGCACGCACATTTGTATTATGGAAAAAAAGAAGATGGTCTTTTCTCTCACCATTATATAAGGAGCAATTTATTAAATACATGGATAAAATATAAGAAATATGGAGATGAGAGAAAACCCTTATGGATTGTGCCAGCTGAAGTGATAAAGATAAAGGATAAGATAGGCGAAGAAAAGTGGCTGTCATATAATCAATTATTAAAAATACAAAGTGGGAAAATAGAACTGAAAACTGCTGAAGAACTGAATCATAAATATGATTGGTATCAAATGCAACAAATAAAAAGTTTGGTGGAGAATGACATCAAAACTGAAGGAATAAGGAAAGAACAAACAGAAATGGAAAAAGTTCTGCTTGGAGACAATGAGAAATTAATTTCAAAAGTATACAAATTACTCTTACAATGGTCTACAGAGGATGAAGTAGTGAAATCTCAAATGATAAAATGGGCAATTAATGTAAATAAAGAAATAAAGATGGAATCTTGGGAATATTTGTGGAAGAACTCTATGAAACTCGCAACATGTCAAAGTATTAAAGAAAACTGTTTTAAGATGATGTATAGATGGTATATGACTCCTAAGAAATTAGCAAAGATGAATAACAAGATGCCAGACAGGTGTTGGAAATGTAAAAAGCATGAAGGTTCTTTCTACCATATGTGGTGGACTTCTGAAAGAGCTAAAATGTTTTGGCAGATGATTCAGCAAGAGATTTCTAATATCTTGGGATATGAGTTTAATAAAGTTGCAGAAACTTTTCTGTTGGGACTACATATGGAAAAATTTTCAAAAGAAGATAGAACTTTAATTTGGTACTTGCTCTCAGCTGCTAGGACATTGTATGCGCAGTTGTGGAAGCAAGAAAAAATACCAGAGAAATGGGACTGGATTATAAAAGCTATGTCATGGAGTGAAATGGACAAATTAACTAGAATATTAAGAGACTATGATTTAGAACTTTTTAAGTTGGAGTGGAAGAAGTTCAGAAGATACGTAGAAAAAGAGTGGAAAATAAAGGGACATTGGACAATCTTTGATAATGATTAAGTTTTTAAAACAAGAGTATAACTTTTGGTTTTTTTAATAGTTAAGGGTAACTTTAATATTTGGTTGTTTTTTTTAAGTAAATAACACTGGCGGGGGTCAAGTAACGGGGGGAGGGGCGGGGGAAAAGTACAATATGGGGTAGATAAATTTTTCCTTTTTTAACTTGTAAGATATAAATATAACTTTGCTACCATATGTTACTAATAAAATTGTTAATAACCAAATTCGTGTTAGTTACATCAGTAATGCTGTCCAGCCATCTCATCTTTTGCCGGCCCCTTCCTCTTTTGCCTTCTGTCTTTCCCAGCATCAGGGTCTTCTCCAGTGAGTGCTCCCTTTTCATTTGGTGGCCAAAGTATTTGAGCTTCAGCTTCAGCATCTGACCTTCCAGGGAAAAGTCAGGGTTGATTTCCCTTACGACTGACTGATTTGATCTTCTTGCAGTCCAAGGGACTCTCAAGATTCTTCTCAAGCACCGCAGCTCAAAAGCATCTATTCTTCTGCACTTGGCCTTCCTTATGGTCCAACTCTCATAGCCATACATTACTACTGGGAATACCATTGCTTTGACTATACAGACTTTTGTTGGCAAGATGATGTCTCTACTTTTTATTATACTACCCAGGTTTGCCATAGCTGTCCTCCCAAGGAGCAAATGTCTTTTAATTTCATGGCTACAGTCACCATCTGCAGTGATCTTGGATCCCAGAAATGTAAAGTCTGTCACTACTTCCATGTCTTCCCCTTCTATTTGCCAAGGTGTGATGGGGTCGGATGCCATGATCTTAGTTTTTTTGATGTTGAGTTTCAAGCCTACTTTTGTGCTCTCCTCTTTCACCCTCAACAAGAGGTTCTTTAGGTCCTCACTTTCTGCCGTTATAGTGGTGTCATCTGCGTATCTGAGGTTGTTGATGTTTTTCCCGACAATCTTAATTCCAGCTTGTGCTTCATTCAGGCCAGCATTCTGCGTGATGTACTCTGCATATAAATTAAATGAGCAGTGTGACAATATACATCCTTGTCGAACCTCCTTTCCTATTCTAAACCAATCAGTTGTTCCATATCCTGTTCTGACAGCTGCTTCTTGACCCTTATACAGGTTTCTCAGGAGACATGTGAGGTGGGCTGGTACTCCCATCTGTTTAAGGACTTGCCACAGTTTGTTGTGATCCACACAATCAAAGGCTTTAGCACAGTCAATGAAGCAGAAATAAATGTTTTTCTGATACTCCATGCTATTTCCATAATCCAGTGAATGTTGGCAATTTAATCTCTAGTTCCTCCACCTCTCCGAAACCCAGTTTGAACTTCTGGTGGTTCCTGATCTACCAGGCAACCAGGGTGTAATGTTCATTGGGGATGGTGTGGCCTGGGCACTCTCTGGTCACCCATCCCCACCCCACAAGGAAGAGCAGCCACCCACTGCCACCTCAGGAGAGGCCAGGCTGGGCCTAGACTTCTTTAGGCCACCCAGGGCTAGGGAAGTCCTGGCACAGCTGAGCCGCTCTCTGGCCACCACCCACTAGGGTTGCCAAGTCCAATTCAAGAAATATCTGGGGACTTTGGGGGTGGAGCCAGGAGACTTTGGGGGTGGAGCCAGGAGACACTGGGGGCGGAGCCAGAAACAAGGGTGTGACAAGCATAATTGAACTCCAAGAGAGTTCTGGCCATCACATTTAAAGGGACAGCACACCTTTTTAAATGTCTTCCTTCCATAGGAAATAATGAAGGACAGGGGCACCTTCTTTTGGGGCTCATAGAATTGGACCCCCTGGTCCAATCGTTTTGAAACTTGGTGGGTACTTTGGGAAGAGGCACTAGATACTATATTGAAAATTTGGTGCCTCTACCTCAAAAAACAGCTCCCCAAGAGCCCCCGAAACCTCCAAAACAATTCCCCATTATACCCTATGAGAATCGATCACATAGGAAATAATGAAGACGTATCCCTCTCTCCCCCCCCCCCTTTCTGGCCAGTCTGAAGCAGCGGATCAGCCTCTCAACTCACCATTTGCTGCCAGCTTCTTCACAGAAACACACACAAACACACCATCCTAAATGGAAGCCTTTCAAGTCAAGCCTCTGGAGGTGCAAAGGCACATGGTCCTTTGCAGGCGGGGCTCCCTCTCTCCCCCCCTCTCCCGCCAGTCAGCTGATTGGGACCGGAAGCAGCCTGGGAAAACTGAAGAAAGGCTGCTGCGATCGGGGCTGGGTGGGAAGGGCAGGGCAAGGAAAAGTTGCTGAGATCGGGGCTGGGTGGGAAGGGCCGCCATTCCCCCCCGCTTTCCAGAGTTTTGGCTAGCGGGAGAAGAAGGCTTCAAATCGGGGGTCACCAGGCAAAGCGGGGGATTTGGGAAGCCTACCACCCACCCTACAAGGAAGAGCAGCCACCTGCCACCAACTTGGGAGAGGCTGGGCTGGGCCTAGGCTTCCCCAGGCCACCCAGGGCTGGGGAAGGCCTGGTGTGTCCCAGCCACTCTCTGGCTGCCCCCACCCCCAAAAGGCCCACCGCTGGCCCAGAGAGCCCAGGGCCTGTGAAGCCTGCTTGGGCCAGCCAACTCTACCCAGCCAAAGCAGGCTCACAGGCCCCAGGCTTTCCTAGACCACCCCCACCCCCAATCGGCCTGCTGCTGGCCCAGAGAGCCTGGGTCTTGTGTGAGGCCTGCCTGGGGCAACTGGAGATCCAGCTGGCCCAAATAGGCCTTGCAGGCCCCGGGGTCTCCTTGGCCACCCTCTCCCCATTCCCAAAAGGCCAGGAAAACATCAGGTTGCCAAAACCCCACCACAACTTCCCTCCCTTCTGACTCACAGCAGCAGTGATGGCGAAAGAAAAACAGGGGCTTCTCCTCCTGGCCTTAATGAAGGTTGGTGGGGGCATGGCTAAGCTGCTGGTGGCTGACTGGCTGGTTGCTTTCCCTCCCTCACTACCCCACTGAATGAAGAGTTCAGCTGGGAAAGGTAAACAGGTGTGAAGGAGGCAGGGGAGCAATGCAATCTGAGGCTTGGCCATGACCAAGCACAAGATTTATCCTAAGTATTTAATCAGGACCAGAACCAATGGGTTGAAATTAAATCAGAAGAATTTCCGGCTCAACATTAGAAAGAACTTCCTGACAGAGCAGTTCTTCAGGGGAACAGGCTTCCTTCGGAGGTGGTGGGATCTCCTTCTTTTTTTAAACAGAGGCTAGATTACCATCTGACAGCAATGCTGATCTTGTGAATTTAGGCGGAGGTATTTGTGAAGTTTCTGCATTGTGTAGGGGGTTGGACTAGATGATCCTGGGGATCCTTTCTAACTCTATGATTCTATGTCCATAGCATAAGTGTGGGTATATCAGAGTTCATGTTTTGCTGCCGGCATAGTGCTGTGCTCCGCCAGCTCATGGGGATGTGGAATGATCCAATCCTTGCTTAACAAGCATAACTTGAGAACAGAATCATTCTGATCACTGCCTTATTCTGATTAACCATGATTGTGATCTGAATGTCAACGTTACTGATTTTACCAAAGAAAATGTGTTTTTGCTTCTGTTTGGGCAATGGGATTTATCCTTGGAATTTTCTTTCCAGCATCTTCCTCTGCTGCTGACAAATGCCTAAAGATTTAATCATTCTGCCTTCCACAATGAAAAAACACATCCTGTGTGAGAGCAGCACTGAAGCATCTTTGTGTTGTCAGCAGGGAAGATGAAGTCAGTTGTGCAAGCTATTTGCCAAGCAGCTCACTTTTAAAGGAATATTCCTGCTGACAACGGAAAAGTGGCTACACAGCATAATGTATGTAACACTGGGGTCTTAGCAAAGTAGCTAGGTACTTCTCTCTCCATTGCTGTCAGATTGTTTCAATTAAAAGCTGGTTTAGCAATTTAGCCTGCTAAATGAGAGAACAAGCATGCATTCTTGGTACTCTCACAAAATCCTTGGATGTAAATTTGTTGGGGAAAATAATCATTCTTCAAAATCACCTGTACCAGCTGGTTCCAGATTGTGTCCTGAGAAACCCTGACTGTCCATGGAAGCCTATCAGGGGCTCCTTAATAAGAATAAGATAGGGAAACTTTCTGGATAGACAGCTGGCCCACCACCTTCCCCCGCAGTGAGAGCTTAAGGGGAATATGGGTGTGTTCTAGGATGCAGTCGAAGTTTTGTCAGGGCCAGTGACCCCGATGAAGGGTGCACTCTAGAACAGGGGTACTCAATCTTGTTGAACCTGTGGGCACTTTTGGAATTCTGAGATGGAATGGGTGGCACCATAAAATGATTGTCTTGGTGACCATGGACAATAATAAAATGTTGGGAGGTTGCAGACTAAGCATCTTTCAACAGTGGAGGCAGCTGGTTCCCTGCCTCTTAGTTTTCTCTTTATTTTATTTTAGCAAATTTATATTTTGCCCTACCCCACAAATGGGCTCAGGGTGGATTACAAGAAGATCAGACAATTAAAATCAATAAAACCTATCTGGAGTATCTTCTGCTGTAGTGAAGTGGAGGAAAACCAGGACTGGTTATTTGCTTTGTGGAAGAAGCATATAGGCACCAGGAAAACTATTAATTGGTGGAATGGTATCGGCAGAATAGGTGGAATGGTACTGTATTGCACTAGGGTTGCCAAGTCCAATTTAAGAAATATCTGGGGACTTTGGGGATGGAGCCAGGAGACTTTGGGGGTGGAGCCAGGAGACATTGGGGCGGAGTCAAGATCAAGGCTGTGACAAGCATCATAAATTCCAAAGGGAGTTCTGGCCATCACATTTAAAGGGACGGCTCACCTTTTCAATTCCTTCCTCCCATAGGAAGTAATGAAGGATAGGGGCACCTTCTTTTGGGGCTCATAGAATTGGAATTTGGGGGGTATTTTGGGGAGAGGCACTAGATGCTGTACTGAACATTTGGTGCCTCTACCTCAAAAAACAGCCCCCCCCCAGAGCCCCAGGTACCCGTGGATCAATTCTCCATTATTTCCTATGGGAATACATCTCCATAGGGAATAATAAAGTTCCTAGCAGACATTCCCCTCCCCTCCCCCCCGCTTTCTGACGACCCTGAAGTGGGGGGAGGGCCTCCAAACCAGGGGATCCCCTGCCCCCACCTGGGGATTGGCAACCCTACAGCGGGAGGAGGAGGGCCCAGACCCCCCTCGGGCAACCCCCACCCCCCGGGCAGGGTGAGGAGGGGATACCTTGCTCACTGGGGATGTAGGTCTCATCATAGTCTTCCTCCAAGATGAGCTGGTCCCCGATCCGGATGGTGGCGGCGGCGGCAGGACCAGCCATGGCAGCAGCCCGCCCACCAGCGGCTCCCCCCTTGCCCCAAGTGGACCCGGGGGGCAGGCAAGGAGCCACCCCAACCTGCCCTCCCTGGGAGCCACGCTCCCACCCCCCAGGAGGCCAAGCCAGCAGCTGCCGGGTGGCGGGCGAGCGAGCATCTGCTTGGTGTTGCCCTGGAGACCGAGCAGGAAGGGGAGGCACTTCCGCGCGCGGCCTGGAGCGGCCCTCTCGCTTTTCCTCCCCCCCCCAGGAGGCCACGCCAGAAGGTGGGCGGGCAGCTAAGGCGTCTGACTTGGGTTGCCCCGGAGACCAAGTAGGAAGAGGAGGAGGCACTTCCCAGCGCAGCCTAGAGCGGCACACTCTCTTTTCCCCCCCACCCCCCTCCACGCTCCTGGCCCGCCCCCCCGGCCCGCCCCCCCGGCCGCCCCCTCCCAGCTGCTCCTCCGAGATGGGCCCAGCCTGAGCCCATCTTGGAGGAGCAGCCATGGTGAAGCGGAGAATGGGCGGCTCGCCACGCTCCTTCGCGCTGTTTTTCCCCCGCTTCCGTTTTTTGGGGGAGCGGGGGAAGAGGCTGGAAAACCTGGGGTCCCCCGCTAGGGCGGGAGGGTTGGGACCCCTATATTGCACTGGTAATCACTGCCCCAGAACATGCCCTGGAATCTACTGCAGCATGCTGGGATTCTGTGGCAGACATGCAGGATTCCTAAGCATACGTCAATGTGAAAAGGATTACTTGCCTGGGGAGCATTTAAAAACTACTAATTGATGCAATAGTCACAAGTGGAATATTGAGACAGAAAAGGTAGGGACTCCTTCCTGGAAAAAAAAGGAAGGAGTCCCTACCCAGACAGCTCTTAATCCCCTTTTCTAGTTCTGAGGTCTGGTCTCAAGGTCCTCTGCCAACCCAGCACCTGGTTATCACAGAGACCAAAGTCCTTCTTTGGGAGACCCCTGGAGCATTGGCACCCCTGCTGGCTGCATGCCTTCCCTCTCCCTGGGACTCCCTTTTCTCACAAGCATGGTCTAAGGCAGTTGGGGAACTATGTATTAGCTATGGCTCCTGTTATCCTGTGCTTATTTTTATTTTATTTAGTAGGCTTATATTCCGCCTTTTCTTGTAAACGAGCTCAAGGCGGATCACAACATATAAAAATAACAATAAAAATCTACATATCAAAGTTAAAACACCAAATTAAAATTAACAGTAAAAACAATAAATAAAACTCACCATCGGCGAAGAGGGCACAGCATATCGATAACCAGTTGTAGGCCCACCTTAAACGATGGTAATAACAATAGGATAGCACTGTAATAAAGCATGATGTCACCACAAGTGAGGCCAAATGGTGGAATAACAGGACACCCACTGCCTCAACCATATTGTTGAGTGACAAGTTTCTTTCTCTCTGTCAGATGGTTCCAAAATGAAAATCTTCAGTATGTTCGGACTGTTCAGCTGCTTTAGCACTCTGGAGTGATCAAGATTAGCCTCCTCACTTTCAGTGATGAGAGTGGAAAAATTTCTCTGCAGACCCTTAGGCCAAGGCTCCTCCAGTACAATATTTTTGTATGCCTTTACACAAATGATTCCAATTTTATTGAACACTGCTTCAAACAGAACCATAATAGGAATTTCTTCTTCCTTACTGGTTTTCTATGAAGTAATAAAAATAACTAAGAAAGCAAAAAAATTGTATGATCTCTTTAACAGAGTAAGCAAATTGAAATGGAAAATGGAATGGCTGAAGGTGAAACGGTAGAGCCAAAGGGTAAGGCCAAATGGAAGAAGGCAAAAGGGGTTAGAGGCAAAAGGAATTGTGTACCAAAGGGGAAAGGGGTCCTGTCCCAGTTATATTTTATTGCCCAGGGCCCATACAAACCTGAAACTGGGGCTGCTCTGTCATGTCCCTCCTTAGTCAGCGTTTTCTAATCTGAAAAGTCCCAGACTCTTAAATCTTTTCTCTTTCATAATAATCCCCAGCATAGAATTTGCCTTTTTCACTGTTCTGGCACACTAGGTTGACATTAGACTTGCCAGTCTCCAGGTCTGGGCGAGGGGTCCCCCAGTTTTGTAGGCTCCTCAAGAGCCCTAACAGTCACCATGTGCCTTTAAATCTTGGTAGGCTTAGAAGAAACTTGGAAACTGCTTGTGTTTTGGAAGCTGCCTTTAAATCTCAGTAGGAGGAAAGCTGGATAGGAGTAGGGTGAGGAGGCAGAGCTACTTGGCTCTTCCCAGTGAGTGTGTGAAGCTGTGAGAAAGTAAGAGAGCTGTACAGTCCCTCCATATGTTTTGTATTTGTTTCAGAAGTCATAAAATAGATAGTAAACTACAACCTGATTACAAGATGGAGGAAAAATCCACCCCTAGTCTGCTTTGTTCCTTACTTTTGTTTTCTTGTATTAGTTTGAAAAAGTTGGTTGAAATACGGCAGATAGTTACATTCAACAACTACCATGAGTAAATTGCCCCAGTGAGATCACAAAAGTGTGGGCTTGCAAACTGTGTTTATTTTGGATACTTTGTGTGTGTGTCCCTTAGTGAAGCCATGGCAAGTGACTTGTGGGGGTATGACAATTTTCACTTCCATTTAATGGAAGTGCAGCTGCTGGAGAAGTCTTTGAAGGTAAAAAAAGGATGAGGAAATGAAAACTATTCAGAGGAACTGCACTGCTGTATTTTTATATATGAACATAGGAAGCTGCCTTATACTGAATCAGACCTTTGGTCCATCAAAGTCAGTATTGTCTTCTCAGACTGGCAGCGGCTCTCCAGGGTCTCAAGCTAAGGTTTTTCACACCTATTTGCCTGGACCCTTTTTTGGAGATGCCAGGGATTGAACCTGGGACCTTCTGCTTCCCAAGCAGATGCTCTACCACTGAGCCACCGTCCCTCCCTATATATTTATTTTAAGGAATGGGAAAGTCTCCTGGCTCCACCCCAAAAGTCCCCAGGTGTTTCCTGAGTTGGACATGGGAACCCTAGTTGACATTTTCATTGAACTATCCTCAAGGTCTCTTTCCCTCTCTGCCACAGTCAGTTCAGACCCTATTAGCATGTACTTAAAGCTGGGATTTTGTTTGTTGCATTGCATTTAACTTCATTTGCCACATTGTTGCCCACTGACTCAGTTTGTTGAGATCTTCTTGGAGCTCTTCACAGTTGGCCTTGGTTTTCCCCATGACATGATTTCAGAAGAGCTGTGCATTTGACTGAAGTATAAGGGTTTGCTGCAAAATTGATTCTGCTTCTGAGAAGTATAATTGCATTCACAGGTTCTCCTCTTTTCCAATCTCCTCCAAAACAATTGGGTTATGGAACTGGAAGCATTTTGCACTTAAAGACTTAAAATCTAAGAGCTGGATGCAATGTAAGAAGCTCTGTTCCCCTAGGAAAAGATTGCAAAAGAAAAGATATTAAAATGTTAAATGCATTTTTAAAAACACATAGAAACATTGTAAATGATGGGAAATGGGGTCTGTAAGAGTAATGGAGTTATTTTTCAGTTTGGTTAAAGAGACATTTACAAAGTGCTGTGTTTCTTGGAGAGGGCCTTCATTTGACAAGATACACTGTTTGGGGCGGGGGGGGGGTAACATAGCTATTGCGTCAGTTTTCTGACCAGGCAATTTTTTGGGTTTGTTGAATTTTACATGAATTTTTTACTCTTTAAAACTATATTACTTTCATTATCCAATTCACCATTTCAACAGACTCGTGGAGAATAGGCCCATCAGTGGCTATTAGTCATGGTGACTAAAAAGAACCTTCCTATTCAGAGACAACTAACCTCTGAATACCAATGCTAGGAGGCAACATTAGGGGTACGTCTTAGCCTCTCTACCAGGGGTGGTCAAACTGTGCCTCAGGGGCCACATGTGGCTCTTTCACACATATTGTATGGCTCTCAAAGCTCCCACCACCCCATCTGCTGGCTTGGAGAAGGCATTTCTCTTCTAAAATCACCCCTCCAAGTCAAGCCAGCTGGCAGCTCAGAGAATGCATTTAAAGTTAAAGTATTTCCACCTCTCCCTCCCAGTCTATTTTCCTTCCTTCCATTTTGTTGCTCTCAAACATCAGAAGTTTATTCTATGTGGCTCTTACATTAAGCAAGTTTGGCCACCCCTACTCTACACCCTGTCTGTTGAACTTCCAGGGTGACTGGTTTATGGATCACTAGTCTGGGGCCAGTATTGGCTTTGTTGTAAAAATCACCTTACTTACATGGTCATGCATTGTGTGCAATCACTGTACAAAAAAGCCAATGGCAGGTCCATGGGGCAGTTTGAGGATTCAAAAACAACACGAGGGGAGAAGGTTAAAGCCAATTCTACCTGCCTACTATAGCCACAGACAGAAAAGAGCCCATGTCTGTCTGGGAAGCACAGAAGTCCCATTGTATGTGTGATACAAAGTCTTTTATTGTTTCCAGACAAACACAATAACTTTGTTAATGGGGTGAATCCTCAGTCTAACTTAGAAAAACTGCCCTGCACACTATTCTGTCTGTCTTTGCCCATCCACCCCATTTTTTGTTCCTCTGTTCTGTCTGCTTCCAAGGAGCTCAAGGGGGACAATATGATTTCCTCCTCTTGATTTATTCTTAGAACAATTACATGAGATAGGTTAGATTGAAAGATTAACTTTATAGCCAAGCAAGGATATGAACTGAGGTCTCCAAGTCCTGTGCTAGGGATGGGCACAAACTGAACCATAATTTGTGATTAGAGCTAAAAATGGCTGATTTGTGGTTCATTCCAAACTGGTTCATCTGATCCCATCATACCTGAACACGAACTCAAATCGACCTTTTTTTCTCGGCATGTGGTTTGGTTCATGTTTGCTTCATTTTTCTAGACAGCCTGGCACTGGCATGATTCCTCAGCCCCTTAGCTTCTCTCAGTTTCCACTGAAACTGGCTAGAAGCAGCAGCTCTACTCTCCCCAGCCCCCTGCACTTCTGGTCAGTTTCTAGTGAAACTGACTAGATGGCACAGCTCCACTTTTTCCAGCCCCTTGTGGCTTCTAGTCAGTTTCACTGGGAACTGAAGTGCAGGGAGATAGAGAGAACAGAGCTGCCACTTCTAGTCAGTTTCCAAGCTTCCTGGTGGTGAGACTGACCTGAAGCTGCAGGGCGGCTTTCCTTTCTTCCCCCAGTTTGACATACTCCTAGGAGAACAATTTACTGGGGTACCTGCTTTGGGGGGCTTTAGCTTGGCCCCCCAAAATCCAATTTGTACCAAACTTGGAGAATAGGTAGAGGAGAGTCTGCTGAAGAATTTGCCATAGGTCTGGCATCTCTAACCCACTCAGGGTGTGTTCTACACCTTCCCAAACTGAATGAACCAATAAACCATTAATTGTTTGGGAAATTGGGGGTGGGGGGTGGGAATGAACCAAACCGAACCACTAAATTGGGCAACCTAATGAATCATGAAATAAAGTGAACTACTATTTTTGCATCCCATGCTAATCCCTACTCTGTGGGTGTTTTCGCACTGACCTTCAAGTGGTGCGACCACCCTCCTCACGCCGGCGGATCTGCAGGGATTTCGCACCAGAAGCGCCGGCGCACCCAAAAGAGCCGGCGACTTCCGTCGCGAAACCAGCTCAAATGTTTTCCTGCTTCTTGGCGGTTTCCGTTTGAGCTGGTTTCGCGACGGAAGTCGCCGGCTCTTTTGGGTGCGCCGGCGCTTCTGGTGCGAAATCCCTGCAGATCCGCCGGCGTGAGGAGGGTGGTCGCACCACTTGAAGGTCAGTGCGAAAACGCCCTGTGTTTTTCCCTACCTAATTCTGTTCTCTCCCTCTACCCCAGTGAACCTGCTTCTTGCACCATAAAATTCAGGTACACTTTAAACATTCTTCCAACTAGATAGGAGACAGTTATTGTCAAGAGATCCCATGGGGCTGGGAGAACATCTGATACTATGGATTGGGGCCCTTTAAAACTCTTCTGCCAAGCTACATCCTCTCTTAGATATGTGGTTCCTGTGTGGCTGGGAAACATCATCTTGAGTCTGTCCTCATTCTATGCCTACCCCCCTTTCTTGCCTACTCCAAATTCTCACTTTCTGAGGTTTACATAACATAAGAACATAAGATAAGCCATGTTGAATCAGGCCAATGGCCCATCCAGTCCAACACTCTGTGTCACACAGTGGCCAAAATATATCTATCTATCTATCTATCTATCTATCTATCTATCTATCTATCTATCTATCTATCTATCTATCTATCTCTCTCTCTCTCTCTCTCTCTCTCTCTCTCTCTGTATATATATATATATATATATATATATATATATATATATATATATATATATATATATATATATATCCATACATATATACACACTGTGGCTAATAGCCACTGATGGACCTCTGCTCCGTATTTTTATCCAATCCCCTCTTGAAACTGGCTATGCTTGTAGCTGCCACCACCTCCTGTGGCAGTGAATTCCACATGTTAATCACCCTTTGGGTGCAGAAGTACTTCCTTTTATTCGTTTTCACCTGACTGTTCAGCAATTTCATCAAATGCCCACGAGTTCTTGTATTGTGAGAAAGGGAGAAAAGTACTTCTTTCTCTACTTTCTCCATCCCATACATTATCTTGTAAACCTCTATCATGTCACCCCACAGGCGACGTTTCTCCAAGCTAAAGAGCCCCAAGCGTTTTAACCTTTCTTCATAGGGAAAGTGTTCCAACCCTTTAATTATTCTAGTTGCCCTTTAATGGACTTTCTCCAATGCTATAATATCCTTTTTGAGGTGCGGTGACCAGAACTGCACACAGTACTCCAAATGAGACCGCACCATCGATTTATACAGGGGCGTTATGATACTGGCTGATTTGTTTTCAATTCCCTTCCTAATAATTCCCAGCATGGCGTTGGCCTTCTTTATTGAAATCGCACACTGTCTTGATATTTTCAGTGAGTTATCTACCACAACCCCAAGATCTCTCTCTTGGTCAGTCTCTGCCAGTACACCCCATCAACTTGTATTTGTAGCTGGGATTCTTGGCCCCAATATGCATTACTTTGCACTTGGCCACATTGAACCTCAGCTGTCACATTGACGCCCAGTCACCTAGCCTCAACAGATCCCTTTGGAGTGCCTCACAATCCTCTCTGGTTCTCACCACCCTGAAATTGATTTGAAATTGATTTGAGTCTCAATATTTTCCACAATCTGCTGACAACACTATGACTATGATTCTGCCTCCTCAGTTTTGATGCACTACTACAGACCTGATTTGGATGACCACAGACCAGAGGAGGATGGGCTTCAGCTAACCCTCCCTTGCCACTAGCGGCAGGGGATATTATTTGCCAGTGGGGGGGGGGGGCACATGAACACATGAAGTTGCCTTGAT
The DNA here is from genome assembly GCF_032191835.1 of Heteronotia binoei. Taxonomy (NCBI): domain Eukaryota; kingdom Metazoa; phylum Chordata; class Lepidosauria; order Squamata; family Gekkonidae; genus Heteronotia; species Heteronotia binoei. The sequence goes on along the minus strand of NC_083243.1, from coordinate 85,485,909 downwards.
AATTGTAAAGATCTAAAAAAACAGCTATAATCTATCAAGATTACAGAGCCGGAGGATTGAGAGAAATCCCTACAGAATGTTATATGGTTGTGGGAAGAAACTAAAGGTCACAATAATAGATTTATGTGAGCATCCCTAAGCAGATCAGCTTAAGAGTGCTCTGTAAATGCAGAATATCAGCTCCTGAAGGGAAACAAAGAGTCCTGCTTGTAGACTTTCCAATGGCATAAGAAGACTCTGGCTGGATCAGACCAGTTGTCCATTTAGTCCAGCACCCTGTCTCACACAGTGGCCAGCCAGTTTCTCTGGAGAGTCAACATCAGGGCTTGAAGCCAAGGACTTCCCCAATGTCACTTCCCAGCACTAGGATTCAGTGGTTTACTGCCTTTAATGTTGAGTTTGCCTTCAGTCACTGTGACTAGTAGCCACTGGTAGGTAGGTAGAAGTATATTGCACGAGGCCAAAGGGCATAACAATATAATAATAGCTGCCCAAGCCATAACTTATTTATTTATTTATTAGATTTATGAATTGTCCATCCCAGCCTCAGCAAGGCTCTAGGCAATGTAAAACAAAAATAAATAAAGACACCAATAATAACCAATTTAAACAATTTAAAACAACATTTACAGCCTATAAACAGATGGCAAAATCCAGTTGCAGAATGCCAGCCATTACATGGTAGGAGGGAAGAGGACAGGACAGACACAGAGAGCCAAAGAGGGTGCCAGCCAAGATGGTAGCTATAGCTGTTCCAACCGATGGTCTGGCAGAATATCTCTACCTTATAGGCCCTGTGGAATTGTGGAAGATCCTGCAGGGCCCTGATGGAATTCAGCAGAGTTCCATCAGGTTGGGGTCAGGACTGAAAAGGCCCTGGCCCTGGTTGAGGACAGCCAGGTGTTTTTGGGACCATGGACCACCAGCAAACTGCAGTCTGAAGAACATAGCACCCTCCTGGGGACATAATGAAGGAAGCAGTCCCGTAGATTTGTTGGTCCCTAGATGCTCAAAGCCTTGAGTACTGAATCAGATTCAAGGTTTTGGTTTTGACCTTCAAGGCCTCGAGTGGTCTGGAACCAATGTATCTGTGGAACTGTCTCCTGCTTCATGTCTCTGGTAGGGCATTACATTCCACTGGTAGCAATCTGCTGGTGATCTCCATCCTTAAAGAGACCCAGCTGTCCTCAACAATGGCCATGGCTTTTCCAGTCCTAGCCTCAACCTGGTGGAACTCTCTGCCATATGACACCCAGGCCTACAGGACCTTAGGCAATTCTGCAGGGACTGTAAGGCAGAGATGTTCTGCCAGGCTTTTGATTGAGGACAGCGACAGAAGATTTCCTCACTCCCCTCCCAGAAATGCTCCAATACTCTGGAAGAAGAAATCAATTTGCAAGATGCCATTGAGGTTTTAAAATTTTTTTGCTCTAATTTGAATTGTTTTAACTTGTGCATTTACTTGTATTTCTTACTTGTGTTTTTACTTGATGTGTGTTGCTCAGAGCCCAGCGTAGGCTGGGACAGGGTGATTAAGTAAATTGAATAAACAACAACAACAACCAGTATCTTAAACTTGACTCACTACTTCACTGGAAGTCAGTGCAGCTGGCACAGCACTGATTGTATATGTGGTGTCAGTGATGTTCCACTCAGGACTCACACCACTGCATTCTGGATCAATTGGAGCTTCCAGGTCAGTCTCAAGGGCAGGCCAGCATAATGTGAATCACAGTAGTCTAGCCTGGATGTGACCAATGAGTGGATTACTGTGGCTAGGTCAGGGTGTGATAAGAAAGAGGCCAATTGCCGGACCTGGTATAGATGAAAAAATGCCAGCCTGGAAATTTGTGTGACTTGGGCCTCCATAGTCAAGAAGGCAACCAAGATCACTCCCAAGCTCTTGACATACTTAGTTGGATTCAGTTTCAACCAGCTCTGTCTCAGCCACCAAACTACAGCCTCCAGACCCACAGCCAAGTTTGATGAGGTGCTATCTGGGTGGCTGTCTAGGAACAGATACAGCTGGGAGTCGTTCTGTTTGAGCACTTTAAACCATGGGGAAAATCTAGAACTGATAACAGTTCCCCTGTCTCAGGCAGCATCTATATTGAATATCGGATCCTGAGTTTTGAACCCATTTGAGAGAAGCCCTGGGTGCTGACAGGTAATGGCAGAAAAGCCTGAGAAAGCTGGCAACTGGTGCCTTTTTGGAGCTGGATAAAATACTGCTTAGAAAGGTGACTAAAAAGAAAATTCTTTAACTTTCTCCAGTAATTAATTAAGGCAGCGTGAACACCGGCTCTAATGGACAGCAAGCCAGATTCAGCTCACAGCAGGGCAGCTGGAGTGCCTTAAGACAGGATCAGAATTCTCTTTAGGAAGGAGTTTTGTGTTATCTTCAGGCTGGATGTTGTACTGTTATTCCAACCCCAGGTCTTGACCCCATAGAAGAGTTGGGTAATGACTTTTTTCTGGAACAGTTTCAAAGCGGGGTCTATCAAAAAGCTACCTTCTGAGCAATAAAACTTAAGAATAACCCCAGTTGATCTTGCCACTGGGGACTTTGTTATCACCAGGTTTGCTTTCCAGAAGAGATTTTCAGAAAAAAATGTTGCCCCAAGGTATGTTAAGCTGCAGCACTGATCTATTGGGATATTGTCCATGTACCATCGGAATTTGCAGGGCTTCTTTCCAATAAATGTTACTTTAGTCTTAGAGTGATTGATACATAGAGATCACAGAAGCTGTTAAGCCTGTGCAGCATCCTCATTAGACCAACTCATGTGAGAGATGGTAGAATGTCAGCATACAGAAGAATAGATACCTTTCATTGGCCACATGAAAGTGGAATAAACTCTGGGCCTGTCAGTCTCACCAAAATGTTATTGAAATATAGGTTGAAGAGCAGGGGAGCTAGAACACACCCCTGTTTTACCCCGCTGAGGATTGGGATCTCCTCAGCTGGTGATCCAGAGGTGCCCATTCTTATATTTCCCGTGCCTACAATTGTTATTATCTATACAGATGATAAGCTATTGATGTCACAAATACCCTAGAACTTCAATTTCATATTAGAGGAATTTTGTTAATTGTAGTCATCGACCACTGAATATGAAAAACACTAAAGCTGAATTAACACATTTGAAAAATAAGGCTTGTGCTAAAAACAACTGCAGATTTAATTTCAACATCAGCTCCATATTCCTACTATGGATTTAATATTTTATTTAACTCTAGCCCAGAGCACAAGTTACCGTATACAGAAGTAAATCTTGCATGTACATGCATACATTTGTTTGTAAGAAAGAGCCACTTCATATATATAATGTCACTTTGCAAATAAAGTCAAGGTCCAAACTGAATAAATGTGAGGTTTAAATGCACATTCAACTGAACAGGTGTTAAGTTTGTTTTTAAATGTGTTTTTACTGCCATCTGCGTGCCTTCCCCCTTCCCAGGACTCCCCTCTTAAAGCTGCATGGTCTAAGGTGGTTGCATTTTAAGCTGCATTTTAAGCTGCGCCTTGCCAAAGGCTGAGCACATCTCACAGAGGTCTGAGAGGAGCAGAGCAGCTCTGATAGCTGAGACAGCTGGAGAAATTGCTGAGAATTTCTGAGTTTTGAGTTTTGAAGGACTTCATTCTAAGGACTTCATTCTAAGGTTTGTGGGGCTGCCTAAAATTCTAAGGTGTGATAGCTGGGGAACTGCTCTTTGTTTGGTTGACTGCTCTTTGTTTGGTTGACTGGCCTGATTTCCTTGTTCTCCAAATAAGGTAAGTTTCCAATAAGGTAAGTTGAGGTAAGGTAAGTTGATCCTCCAGAAGGGGAGCCACTTAAACAAACAGCATTTAAAGAGGACTGTATATTTTAATATATATATATATATATCATGAAGATAGAATGCCAGCAGGGGGTTGGGGGCTTTCCAGTGTTTTGCACTGAGTGTCACATGTATGACTATCTGCCCAAAGGACAGAAGTCTTGGGTGTGTGCTCGATGCAAGGAGCTCCTGGTCCTCAGGGAACGAGTTCGTACCCTTGAGGCCGAGGTGACTGCCCTGAAGAAGCAGAGACGGTCAGTTAGGCAATTGGGGAAGACTCTCGGGGGCGTATTAGATGAGCCCCGCTCTGAACGTAGCAGCCCTGTTGCTGCCAAAGAGCGAGAGGGTCAAGAGGGAAAAGGGCACCGTGCTGAGGACAAGGGGAATGCGCCCTCAGAAGGGACCTCTTCTTCGGTTGGTGAGCGGGAATCCTTTCGCGCCAAGGAACCATCCCTGAGCAGGGGGAGAGGGGGGGGTTTGGTAGTTGGTGATTCGATCCTTAGGCAAGTAGACAGCTGGGTGGCGAAACCGCGTACTGACCGTATGGTGACTTGCCTGCCTGGTGCGAAGGTAGCGGACATTACGCGTGTAGTAGATAGACTGATAGACAGTGCTGGGGAGGAGCCTGTGGCCATGGTGCATGTTGGCACCAACGATGTGGGGAAATGCAGTCGTGAGGTCCTGGAGGAAAAATTTAGGCTGCTAGGCGGCAGACTTAAGGCCAGGACCTCCAAGGTAGCCTTCTCGGAAGTGCTACCTGTTCCACGTGCAGGGCAGGAGAGACAGGCACAAATTAGAAGTCTCAATGTGTGGATGAGACGATGGTGTAAGGAGGAAGGGTTTAAGTTTGTTAGGCACTGGGATGCTTTCTGGAACAAGCGGGAGCTGTACAAAAGAGACGGTCTCCACTTGTCTCCGGATGGAACCAGGCTGCTGGCGCTTAAAATCAAAAAGGTGGCAGAGCAGTTTTTAAACTAAATCTTGGGAGAAAGCCGACAGGAGATGAAATGTCTCTGGTTCGGGAGGACTCGTCTCAAAGAGATGAAGGGTTGGCTGCTATTTTTCTACCGGGTAACAGACCAGAGCTGTCCACTGTGAAGGCAACAAACAATATGGACTGTCTGCCAGAGTCTCGAGGTGGCAGGAGGAAGGTGGCAGGCCTAGCTCGCCTGGGAAATTATAGATGTTTGTATGCAAATGCTAGAAGTGTTCGAAGTAAAATTGGTGAATTGGAATGTTTAGTGTTGGGAGAAAACATAGACATTGTGGGAATTTCAGAAACTTGGTGGAATGAGGAGAATCAGTGGGACACGGTGATTCCTGTATATAAGCTATATCGGAAGGATAGGGAGGAAAGGGTTGGAGGTGGGGTGGCTCTGTATGTCAGGGAGGATATACGGTCCAGTAAGACTGAGGTCAGAGAATTAGATTCACTTTTAGAAATGCTCTGGGTTGAAATAGAGGGCCCAAAAGGAAATTTAACTATGGGAGTTTGTTATCGCCCACCAAATCAAAAGAGAGAGGACGATTATAATATGATGGAAGGCTTAAAGATAGCGGCTAAACGTAAAAACTGTGTCGTAATAGGTGATTTTAACTACCCGCAGATTGATTGGGTCAATATGTGTTCTGGTCGAGAGAATGAGATTGAGTTTCTTGATGCTCTCAATGACTGTGCTATGGAGCAGATGGTCTCAGAACCTACCAGGGGTGGGGCGATCCTGGATTTGGTCCTAAGTAATGCCCAAGACTCGGTGAGAGATGTAAAAGTGATAGCGCCGCTTGGGAGCAGTGACCATAATGTTATTGATTTCACCGTTTGTATAAATAGGGAGTTGTCCAAAAAGTCCGCCACAACCACGTTTAACTTTAAAAGGGGTAAATACACTGAGATGAGGAGGCATGTGAGGAGGAAACTGAAAGGAAAGGTACATACGGTCAAAACCCTTGGGGAAGCTTGGACATTATTTAAAACTATAATCCTAGAAGCTCAGATAAAATACATACCACAAGTTAGGAAAGGCACAAACAGGCATAAGAAAAAGCCTGCATGGTTAACAAACAAAGTAATGGAAGCTGTAAAAGGTAAGAAGGACTCCTTTAAGCGGTGGAAAACCAGTCCAAGTGAGATTAGTAAAAGGGAACACAGGCTGTGGCAAATCAAATGCAAGACTGTGATCAGGCAGGCAAAAAGGGACTATGAGGAGCATATTGCAAAAAACATAAAGACCAACAATAAAACTTTCTTCAAATATATTAGAAGTAAGAAACCAGCCAGGGAGGCAGTGGGGCCCTTGGATGACCATGGGGTAAAAGGATTACTGAAGGAGGATAGGGAAATGGCTGAGAAGCTAAATGAATTTTTTGCCTCCGTCTTCACTGTGGAAGATGAGAACTTTTTGCCCGCCCCAGAACCACTAATTTTGGAAGGGGTGTTGAAAGACCTGAGTCAGATTGAGGTGACAAAAGAGGAGGTCCTACAACTGATAGACAAATTAAAAACTAATAAGTCACCGGGTCCGGATGGCATACATCCAAGAGTTCTGAAAGAACTCAAAGTTGAACTTGTGGATCTTCTAACAAAAATCTGTAATCTTTCATTGAAATCTGCCTCCGTTCCTGAGGACTGGAAGGTAGCAAATGTCACCCCCATCTTTAAAAAGGGTTCCAGAGGAGATCCGGGAAATTACAGGCCAGTCAGTCTGACTTCAATACCGGGAAAGTTGGTAGAAACCATTATCAAGGACAGAATGAGTAGGCACATTGATGAACACGGGTTATTGAGGAAGACTCAGCATGGGTTCTGCAAGGGAAGATCTTGCCTCACTAACCTGTTACGTTTCTTTGAGGGGGTGAACAAACATGTGGACAAAGGCGACCCGATAGATGTTGTTTACCTTGACTTCCAGAAATCTTTTTTTTTTTTTTTTTTTTTAAAAACAGGTTTTATTAGACATTTCATAGTTCCATTTACAGATAATTCACACAGCAGATTCTTGTCCTGCCATTTCTTCCCCCTATCCCCCCACCCCCACCCCCAAGGAGCGTCTAGGTAATATCTAACAAAATTTTTATTCCTTATCTTTCTAATATATTTATCCATTGGTATAACTTATTCCAAGTCTTTCTTAATTCTTGCATATTGCCTCCTCTTAATCTAACCGTAAGGTTATCCATTTCTGCAGCCTCTAACATCCTCTGTACAAATTCATCCCTGGTTGATAAAGTTCCTCATCAAAGGCTCCTTAGAAAACTTGAGAGTCATGGAGTAAAAGGACAGGTCCTCTTGTGGATCAAAAACTGGCTTAGTAATAGGAAGCAGAGAGTCAGTATAAATGGGCAGTGTTCGCAGTGGAGGACGGTAAGCAGTGGGGTGCCGCAGGGCTCGGTGCTGGGTCCCATGCTCTTTAACTTGTTCATAAATGATTTAGAGTTGGGAGTGAGCAGTGAAGTGGCCAAGTTTGCAGATGACACTAAATTGTTCAGGGTGGTGAGAACCAGAGAGGATTGTGAGGAACTCCAAAGGGATCTGTTGAGGCTGGGTGAGTGGGTGTCAACGTGGCAGATGCGGTTCAATGTGGCCAAGTGCAAAGTAATGCACATTGGGGCCAAGGATCCCAGCTACAAATACAAGTTGATGGGGTGTGAACTGGCAGAGACTGACCAAGAGAGAGATCTTGGGGTCGTGGTAGATAACTCACTGAAAATGTCGAGACAGTGTGCGTCTGCAATAAAAAAGGCCAACGCCATGCTGGGAATTATTAGGAAGGGAATTGAAAACAAATCAGCCAGTATCATAATGCCCCTGTATAAATCGATGGTGCGGTCTCATTTGGAGTACTGTGTGCAGTTCTGGTCGCCGCACCTCAAAAAGGATATTATAGCATTGGAGAAAGTCCAGAGAAGGGCAACTAGAATGATTAAAGGGCTGGAGCACTTTCCCTATGAAGAAAGGTTGAAACGCTTGGGACTCTTTAGAGCTTGGAGAAACGTCGACTGCGGGGTGACATGATAGAGGTTTACAAGATAATGCATGGGATGGAGAAAGTAGAGAAAGAAGTACTTTTCTCCCTTTCTCACAATACCAGAACTCGAGGGCATTCGATGAAATTGCTGAGCAGAAAGGTCAAAACGGATAAAAGGAAGTACTTCTTCACCCAAAGGGTGATTAACATGTGGAATTCACTGCCCCAGGAGGTGGTGGCGGCCACAAGTATAGCCACCTTCAAGAGGGGTTTAGATAAAAATATGGAGCACAGGTCCATCAGTGGCTATTAGCCACAGTGTATGTGTGTATATAAAATTTTTTGCCACTGTGTGACACAGAGTGTTGGACTTGATGGGCCGTTGGCCTGATCCAACATGGCTTCTCTTATGTTCTTATGTTCTAACTACATGGCACAGAGCTTTACCGCCAGCATTCAAAATAGTAAAGTGTTTATTAAAAAGAGGAAAAAGTTAGAAGCATACTTTTAGCACAGCACCAGATTGGAAACCAGAAGATCAAATAAAAGTTGATTTCAATCGCATCCTTCTGTCCCTGGTTTAAAAATATGCCCTACAAGACGTTGGAATAGAGCAGGTAATCCTAAATTTAGTAAGTACACCCATTTTACATCACTCTCTACCCTTTGTTACCTGGTCCACCCAGGTCCCAAATGCATCCTGGGAGCCCTCTGAAAGGCATTCTGCAAAAAACGTCCAGGACTCCTCAAATCCCTCAGTTCCTTTGCAAGCTGAGTCATTTGCATAATAATGGCTGGCAACTAAACTAGCTTCCTGCCCTTTCAGAGAGAAGAGATAAAGAACAACACTTTTGAGACTAAGGTGGGGTGGCATTCTGTCACACAGTCAAACAGGCAGGCACCCATGTGGACAGGAAAGCCCAGACCTTACTGATTTTGGTCCACCCACATCGACACGATTTCCTTGCCCCAGTGTCTACACCATTAGTTTCCCCCTACTGCTGCCAATGGGCTATTTTTTAAAATCAGCAATTGACATATTGTTATAACAATCTATTGTGTTCACTGAAATCCAGTTTTTCATTTTTAAAATATTAAGTCTCTATTCCTTCAGTTGAGGTGATATGCCTTTCCCTACATACTTCTGCAGTGGATGAGACTAGAGACTTGCTTATTTTTTTAAAAAAAAAATGACAGCTGATATGATTACAATGGTAGATCATTGTTAAGGGTTGCCTGCTCTGGGTCAGGAATACCTGGAGATTTGGAAGAGGACAGGGTTCAGAAAGGGGAAGGACCTCATCAGGGTAGAATGCCATAGGATCCCCTCTCCAAAGCAGCCATTTTCTATATATAGATTTGCCAGCTCTGGAGATTTTGGGGGTGGAGCCTGAGGAGGGTGGGGTTTGGGGAGGGGAGGGACTTCGATGGGGTATAATGCCATTGAATCCATTTTACAAAGCAGCCATTTTTTCAAGGTGAAATTATCTCTGTCACCTGGAAGTCAGTTGTAACCACAGGAGATCTGCAACCACCAATTGGAAGTTGGCAACCCTATCTTCAGAGGAACTCATCATAGTCATTTAGAAATCAACTATAATAGCAGGTGGTTTCCAGGTGCCACCTGGAGGTTGGCAAGCCTATGGCATTCTAACAATATACTATTACTTGCCATTTTTTTAAAAAGTCATCCAGTGGAATGGGAAATGGTTGGCATGGGGGGACTGACTGGAAAAATGTAGGAAAACCTGCCATATGGAAGCTCCATTGTCACTGTAGTGTACTGGTAGCCACAGCAGCAAGAGGGAAACCACATAAACCCAACCTTGTGTGGAAAATACCACTGTAACATCCACAGGCTTTTGTCTTCAAGGTATGAATTAAAGAGACGTAGTAGCCATCATTCTCACTTCAAAGGGTTCTCTTGCTTCCCAAGCTCCTTTGATGTGGAAAGGCACCCTGAAGTAGTTAATTTTATACCCAAATCCTCTTTCTCTTCTAGCAGATCTTGTGCCAGTTGGAAGCAAACCACAAGAGCAGAGAAGATTATGTAAGAAGCCAACAGAGAAGGTTACAGAACACACTGGTTGAAGGCTAGCCTCATGTAAAAGGCACTATTGCATTACAAGCAGGTAGGGATGCCAGGTCCAACTCAGGAAGTATCTGGCGATCTTGAGAGTGGAGCCAGGAGACTTTGGAGGCGGAGCCAGGAGGAAGGTTGTGACAAGCATAATTTAATTCCGAAGGACGTTCTGACCATCACATTTAAAGGGACCACACTCCTTTAAAATGCCTTCCCTTCACTGGAAATAATGGAGGAAGGGGACATCTTCTTTTGGGGCTCATAAAACTGAACCCCCTGGTCCAGTCCTTTTGAAACTTGGGGGGGGGGGGTTGAGGAGAGGCACCAAATGCTATTCTGAATATTTGGTGCCTTTGTCACAAAAAAACAGCCTCCCCAGAGCCTCAGATACCCACAGATTTATTCTCCATTATACCCTATGGGGACCAGTCTCCATAGGGTATAATAGAATGCCCAGCAGACATTCAACACCCACCCCCCCCCCCCCGGGATATGCCTAGCGCACACAAATGTGTTCTTAAAGATACCATACAAAGATACTGGGAACTCAACATCTCTTAGTGATCCCTGAGCTGAGAAAGGCGAGACTGACGACTACTAGGGATCTCACCTTCTCAGTAGCAGCCCCCTACTGGTGGAATCAGGTGCCGGAAGAGGTTAGGGCCTTGTGGGACCTCACTCAGATCCGCAAGGCCCGTAAGACCATACTCTTCCAGCTTGCCTTCAGCTGACCCTTGAGATCTATAACAGCAGGAGGAATCCAGGAAATAATGATGCCAGGGTAACTGGATAATACCAAAATGTTATTAGCACTAACTGTTTTAATTTTTTTTTATTAACTGACTGATTTTATTACTAATGTGAGCTTAGCTTTTATTACTATTGTTATTATGAACAATGTTGTAAGCCGCCCTGAGCCTGCCTCGGCGGGGAGGGTGGGGTATAAATTTAATAAACTAAACTAAATTACAACATTAGGTTTCCTCACATGAAGAGCATTCCTAACACCAAGTTCATAAAAAAGATCATTATAGGATTCAAATCATAAGTAATGAAATCTGTAGGTCCAACAATATTCACAGAAAGCCTATCCACATTGACAAGTGTCCCATGTTTTGTTGCTTTTATCAAAACTGCTGGCTTTAAACAGAACCAAGCTGTAGGGTGTCCTCAGATGAATCAAAGTTCTAGCAGATCTATTCTCTTAAGAGCAGATGCTTTCTCAACCTCAAATTCTTCTTCTTCTCCTTCTCCTCCTCCTCCCCCTCCTTATTATCACTTCATGTAATTTGGCCCTTAGCTCATCTAGTCCCGTATATCTGCTCCAAATTCTACAGGTCATGGCCCTCCTCAAATTTCTAGAGTTACCAGCCTGCATGTGGAGCCTGAAAATCTTTCTGAATTACAAGTGATCTCCGGACTACACATATCCATTCTGCTGGGGGGTGGGGGGGAGGCTGATCTGGAGGGTAGACACCAGAGGCATTATACCCTACTGACATCTCTCCCTTCTCTTCCCTTCCCTTCCCCAAACCCCAACCTCATCAGACTCTATTTCCACATGTCCAGGCTTTTCCCACCAGGAGTTGGCAGTTCTACAATCTTGCTTCCCCACTCCTCAATCCTACTATGTCATTTTGATTCTAGCAAGCCCTAGATAGATTTCTCAGTGGTATCGTGACTGTTTGGGATTTGCTTTTCTCTGGAACAATTTCTCTCCTCCTGGATTTGTGCTGAAGTCCTCAGCTGAGAGAGTGGGAAGCAGCCATCTGGCACATAATATTCATAATACATCTCATGGCAGTTAATTACTTATGAGATTTCCAATGTCCTTCTAGTTGTGTTCCAACAGCAGTGTAGTGCAATATATCTTCATGATACTTTGAACAGTTACACAACTGGGTTCAAATATAAATAGGTCACATGGAGCGATCAGCTTCCACCTAGTAGGAAATACTTTTGAAAAAAAGGTCAATGACACAAAGTTGAGATGCCAAAGTAGATTGTTCCCCCAATGAAATGAAATCATCCATGCTGTGTAAAAGGCTAGCTGGCAATCATTATTAGCATTGTTGTAGAATGGAGAAAGCAAAGTCTGGTCATATGAAAATACTACCTCTACATTCTCAAAAGCATATTTACAGGTTTTAAAAATCAACTTTTTGGATCCTGTGGGTTAGTTATGCAGAGCAACTTCAATCAAAATTTTCTATTTATCCTCTTCCTTCCAATCCCCCAGTGCAGATGTTCCATACAATATTTTTCCTTGCAAAAAGGAACTCTCTGACAATTGAGTCCCTTTCAAGCTTCTTTGCGTGAAGGGGGGGGGTTGTGTATACTGTCCCCACTAACACCCTTACATTCAACTGAGAATTGGAGCACTGGTTCTTCAGGCACCTTAATGGTACAAAGAGAGTCCCATATGTGTACAGCTGTATATACAGTATGTGAGCTCTATTCTGACCTTGAAATGTGGAGATAAGGAATAGGGGCTATGCAATCTCCTACCCTCCACCACCCCTTCAGAGCCTTACAGTACAATCATGACATTGTTTACTCAGAAGTAAATCCCACTCAGTTTAATGGGGCTTCCTCCCAAGTAAGTATATTTAGGACTATAACCTTAAAATCATTACTTACTGTCATCTTTTGTTTCAAAATCTCTATAATACCAGATGTATACATGTCTATTTTCACTATCTGCCCCAATCAAAAGCTTTTCCTGACAATATCACAGTGACTTCTGTAAAAACATTAGAGGTTGAAAAAAAAATTACATATTCCATGATAAATTCCTTTCATAGCTCTGTTCTTTAAAGAGCCACATGCACAGTTCTTTACAGCACTGAGTCATCAGGACATAAAAGCACTTTGAGCAATAATGCTGAGTCTGTTTTTCTACAAACTGTGCATATTTTTGTAGCTAAGTAGTAAAATCCTTTCCAATATAGGGATTTCATTATTATTAATTATTTACTCAGAACTGTCGTTATGATTGATTGGTGTATCAGAGAAAGGATGACACAGAAGCTTCCACAAGGAATTTAAGTCTGGCTGTTCCAGCAAAGCAGTAAGTAACAAACATGTCAGGGGAGCCCAGACACAAATGAGTTCCAACTGATCTGCTTGGGGTTTGCTTATCTAACAAGAGATAAAATCTGATCAACAAAAATCAGATGCAGGCCTCTAATATGTATGGTCTTTCAATCATAATATCCTACTGAGCCACTTCTTGGCACTAGGATGGAGAGGAGGGGGGTGGGGGGCACTGTGTTATGGTACCTTGAGTCCTATCTGGGGGCTCAATCTCAGAATTACACAGGCAAACTCAATTAACAATATTATTTTTTTTACTCAAAATACAAAGAAAAGCAATTGATTCCTAGCAGTGAAAGCAATTGATTTACTGGGAAATCCACAGAAGTCCCGGTAAGTGTATTTAATCGTATGTACAACTAGGTTTTTTCCCCAAGGGATACAATAAAGGGGGAGCATATCTTACATTTCCATACAAATTAGTTACCTTTTGTATATATAGCACTTTTAGGAGATGAGCCATCTACCTTGCAAGTAAACAAGGTCATTTTCAGCACACACACACCCAATATGCCCAGCCTCAGTGTAAGCTGAAATGCCCTCAAAACAAGGTTGGGGAATTAGTCAGGTGGGCACCTGGCTCACTAGGGATCTTTTCCCAATGTATACAAGATACACGTCCAGAGAGTGATGCTTAAAATAATGGGGACTCTAATTTAGTAAAATCAATTATAATTTATTGGAAATATATATATATATTTTATATATATATATATATATATATATATATATATATATATATATATATATATATATATATATATATATAGACTTCCATAGAAGATAAAATGTTCATACAATCACACATACAGTCCTAGGAAATATAGATAGATGGATAGGGGAACAAAAAGGGTAGACACACAGGGTAATATTTACCTATCGTAGTCTTCAAGGAAGGCTCCAATTGGTGACGAGTGAGGGCGCGGGTAAGGAACCCGAAACTTGGCCTTAAAATCGGGGATGGATCTATGCAGCGAAAGGTGGGATACTGATAGAAGCACACCTGTGGGTAGCTAGTCCACAGGTTATAAGGACTCTCTTGAGCCCTCAGGGGATGAGAGGTACGAGGGAGGAGAAAGGGGAGGCTCTGCAGTGACCATAAGGGCTGGACTACTACAGTAGCCAATAGAAAGTTCATTGGTGGCACCTAATTGGGTGCTTGCTCTTGACCAATGGACTTGCCTGGATCCTGTGTACCTGAGAGAACTTTCAGGTTGAAACGGACCCTGCGGTGGCTCCAAAGTGACAGTTGGGAAGAAGAATAGAGGTGACTACTGGGTGGGGGACACTTAAGATTAGTTAGGCTTATCTAAAAAGGTGACAATAGAGAGTCAAATGTTGGCCTAAGTAACACCCGACTTAGACAAAGGACTTGGCTCTTGGCTGGAGATGGTCTTCCTCTTCTTCTGGGCACTAGTCTTTGTCCAGAGTTCCGTTGGACAAAGAGAGTGACTGTTGGATGATTATCCATTCTTTGGGTAGATGGGTTGTTTGTAGGCCAAAGGTGACATCTGGTGTGTATGTGAGCCTTCTGTTACAATGAAATGGAGTCAAGTCTGGCGGGAAGATGGCTGCGTGTGATGTTAGCCCTCCACGGTGGATTCCATGGTCAGCGCTTTATAACCGTTCACCTGGATAGCTCCTTGGCGGCGCAGTCTCTTCCACTCCATGACTAGCATACGAGACGACAGGAAGACGTCCATTATGCTAGTAGGCACTCTTGTACCGGTTTAGAGTGTCTATGTAACTTGTGGCTGCTTGTACCCATAAGTCCTGTATATTCCTGGATAGGTTTGCCCACACTCTCTGGCCAGACGTGTGTGAGTTCACTTCTCCAGGTGCCCTGGCAACCATGCTGGTGACTACGATGTTCGGAAAGGGGGCTTTTCCTCACATCAGCAGCCCAGCATGGCTACAGTCTATCCCATACTCTTTTTTCCTATCTTCCCTTGTCCTACCTCTGATGATCTCAAGGAGGAACACCAAACTTCCCCATCCACCAACCCATCCCCACCACCATCAACAACCCTGTGAGATGGTCCATGCTGAGAAACTGGCCCCAGGTAATCCAGATGACTGGGTCCTGGGTGGCTCAGGCAGAGGGTGAATGTGTATCTGAACCTGGCTCTCCAAGATCCCTCCACTACCAGTTCTCATCCCTCCTGCATTTCTCACAGAAGCAGTGGGGTTGAGGAAAAAGTCTGATGAAGAGGCTGTTTTTGAAACTCTACAGGGTGCTTGTCATGAACCCTGACGAGGAGGAGCTGGAAGGGTTAACAGACCTGGAAGAGTTGCCAGCCAGTTCCTCAGCTGAACAAACAGCAGCTGGTCCATCAATCATTCTCCAGGCACCAGTGTCAGCTGTTGACTATCAATTTCCTCCAAGCTCCCCCCTCCCATCTCAAGAGTTTGAAGCAGGCTCCGGAAAGAACTTTCAGAGCAAAGACATGAGGCATGCCGATGCTTCATATCTCTCAGCCCTGAGTTCTAGCAGAGTCACTGCCACCCAGGGAGCAGGCTGATTGAGGCCCCCATATAGCTCCCACCCAGGACCTGGTAACCTTGTGGAAGCAACAAGTCTATTTGCTAGCTTGCATCCACGCTACTTCCTGATCTTGACCTGCTTGATTTCCTTGGCACCCTGACCTTTTGGCTTTTGGACATTGATTTCCAATTCCGGTTTATGATTCTGCATTGGTGACCTGGCTCCTGCTTGACTTCCTGGACTTTGACCTTGGACTGGCTTTGGACTCCTGCCTGCCTGCACCCTGAGAACCTGACAGTGCTTTTCATCCTCTCATGACCCCTTTTTCTTCATGGGCTGAGAACAGGTGGGGTGGAGAAGATGGGTCACTGTCCCCCACCCTCCCTGACACTCATTCTTCCTCCTGGCTCCTTGGCTGTTCAGACGTGTGGCAGTGACAGCAGCTTCCCCTTTTCACTTTGTTCCTCCACTCACTTCCAAGGCTGGGACATCTTTCCCCTTGGAGTGGCATGCACAAAACAGCCCAGTTGAGTCCAAATCCATTCACTGACCCTCCTCCTCCTCTGCTGGCCCTGTCCCTTCATTGGCAAACCACTGCTCCATGCACCCACTCTCCAATCCCCCTCATGTCCTGCATTTGGTACAGTGGTGGCAGCACCAGCCACTCACTCCCACCCCCGTGTAGTGGCTTCGCCAATCCTCCCTGAGCTGCAGCCAGTGGAAGTCAGAGGAATCCTGACAAGACACAGGTTCTCTAAGTTAATAGAAAGGCAGAGCTGGAACTTTAAATTTCTCTTGCCTTATATGTTTTTGTGTATTTTACTGTCAGGTACTCCTCTTGAAAAGCCAGGTTTGCAGTGTGGAAGAGCTGCTCAATACAGTGGTAACTTTAGTTAACCCAGTGGCTGTGATGGCTTGGGCTTTTCCCTAGCTTCAGCTGGTGTGTCAGTTCCTTCTTCAGTCAGATCTAGCCACGGTGACCCATGCCTTAGTTACATATAGACTGGACTATTGCAATGCAATCTATTTGGAGCTACCCTTGAAGAGTGTTTGGAGACTGCAACTAGTGCAGAAGGCTGTGGCTAGATGGGTGGTAGGAGCCAGCTATCTGGATCATGTAACCCTCCCTGATATTACTGCAATTGCACTGGCTACCAATCCACTCCAAAGTCCATTTCATGGTGTTGGTTTTGACCTATAAAGCCCTACGTGGCATGAGACCAGGTTATCTGAAGGACCATCATCTCTCATATGTTCCTGTCCAGAAATTAAGATCACAGGGAGAGGCCCTCCTGACTGTCCCATCAATCAAAGAAGCTCATTTGGTGAGTACTTGTACTTGAGAGAGGGCATTTTCAGTGGCAGCCCCACAATCATAGAAAGCCTTCCAAAGCTGCTTTCCTTACAAACAAAATTATTCCTTACAAACAAAATTATTCCTTACAAACAAAATTACTGAGACTTTGTTTCACTATTCTTAGAGTAGCATGCACTTTCCTCCGATCATATTCCTTCCTCAGTGGCTGTGATTAATGAACATAATCAGCCCCTGTCATTTCTAGTATTCCAAAGTATCTAATCATTACAAACTTTGGAAGTGACAGTGGGAGACAAATAGAATAGCCTGGACCAAAATTTGTGGGTCGTTGTCACAAGTTTGCATTCCAACATCATGTCAAACTGCCAAATGAAAAGATGTGTGCTACATTCTAGCAGGAGAGGGAGCTGACATTCCTAATTTGGCCATGACATTTATAGGCTTTGCCAATCTGACACAGCTAATTGCAGGCTTGGCTAATGTCCCAGGGCTATGGCTTCACTTTGCTTGGGCTTGTAGCTATGAGTGCCTCACACAGTTCGGCAGATAGCCTCCCCAGCCCTTTCCTGGCTCTCTGTTATCAGTGGCTGCATTCTCCTCTTTGGCCTTTCCTGGACTGTTGTCTGCAATAAAAATGTCCATGACGATGGAAAGACAAGTGCTGATAATCATTAGGTGACTTCAGAAGACATAATGTACATGAATAAAATGAAACAGCGGAACTGCAAACATATATTGTCTTTCCAAAGCAGGTTGCTATGCTAGGGCCTCACTCCCTGGTACAGCTGCATTTGTACCACTTCTCCTTTATGCTGGGCAAAACTGCACCCTACTGTTCCAAAGCAGGCCCAGCTGGGGGAATGGGGACATGTGGACTCCTTGTTCTAATACTAGGACCTCAGCACAAAAAAGGCCATTTGCCGCTGCTTAAGCATGGTGGCTCTGGGATCAGGCCACTTGAGTCACAGTTGTTTGAATCAAGAGTATTTTACACACGTTAGCTTTTACAAACTATCCAACCCTGTGATTATGGCTATCGCCCATATGATTGGAATTGTAGTCTCAACACTTAACTGCAATCCAGTTGTGCCTTCTGAGTTCAGATGATTCCTGAAGTTTCTTATTTTGGATTATACACTGAAGGTCCTATCAGATACGATGGAGATCACTGATCCTTCAGCAACTTTTAAAGAGCAATCTACAGCCATAAGGACTGCAGTGACACAAAATCTGGACTGCAGTGACACAAAAAGGATATAAAGTGGCTAAATCTTTCCAGCCCTATAGTGTTTCACTGATCCAAACTTCTTCACCTTTGCTATTATTAGATGTTCAAATCAGTGGTTCCCATCTTATTGGCTTGGTGACACACAAGTCCAGTACTTTGTACGGTGATCCATCTAGGGCTGGCTCAAGAATTTTTGGCGCCATAGGCAACTTGTGACCTTGGCACCCATCTATTCCAGCATTTCAGTGCTTTTTATTTAGCAGGAATGCACAGGAATGCAGTTCCAGCTGGTTTGGTGTCTGGGGGTATGGCCTAATATACAAATGAGTTCCTCTTCTACAAACAAAGCCCTGCAGCATTCCATTTTCTATAGTGTCCAACTAGATATTTTTGAGAAGTCAACGAACATCACACAAAGGATTCAGCTGCCCCCACTATGAACCCAAAGCAAGTGAGAGTTCTTTTCCTCCTCCTCTGCCAACTGGGCCAGAGCAGGCATTTGAGGATGTGCACTCAAGAGGGCACTGAGATGAGGAAATACATGAAGATGGCAGTGAAGGGCTTGCCAGTAAGGGACTCAATGCAGTACATCTCCCACAACAGGTAGAGGGCAGTAAAACAATGCAGAGTACTGGGGAAAAGGCTGGGCTGCTAAAGGAGGAGCACCAAGGCTCCACCCCCAACACAGATGCCTCTTTTTATCCTCTTCTGGTTTTTCCACAGTAGGTTGAACATCTCCCACCTACTCTCCAACCCTCCCCCCTTCTTTCTGCTACTACTGTGAAGTTGCTAGTGGTCACATAAACACATGAAGCTATCTGATACTGAATCAGACCCTTGGTCCATCATAGTCAGCATTGTTTCTTCAGATAGGCAGTGGCTCTTAAGAGTACCAGACAGAGAAGGCTGTCCCATCATCTACTCCCTGGTCAGCTGGAAATATCAGAGATGGAACCTGAGGCCTTCTGCATGCCAAGCAGATGCTCTACCACAGAGATACACCCCCTCCCCTGATGGCTTCTCCTGCCCCCCCATTACTGTCATAAAGAGGGAGGGGGAGATGAGAATGTGAGATGTTGGTGAGGAGGAAAGGAAGAGAAGGAAGGCAAAGGGTAAGAGTTGCCACTAGAGAGGACTGGCCTGCAACCCACTATTAGAGTCTTTGCAACCGACAGATTGGGGAAACAGTGGTTTAAAGTAAACAAGGAGAAGTACTAGTTGTTGGTGCTGTTTTTCTTTAGAAGGCTTTAGTGACTCAGGTGATGATGGTTTTGATTAGTGGAATTATTATGGGGAGGAAGGGTTAAATCTCCTCTTCCTTCCCCATACCTATTTGCATGACTGTAATTCAGCTTTAAAAAATGCTGGGAAGATCCAATCCTGGACCTTTCCAGCATCTTCTGTTTTGTATATACACTTCTGTTAGATGTCAGAAATGACAGATGGAAATGAAATTCATTGCAGATATCATTTAAAATATCTCAAGCAAATAGAAAAAGAGGGCTGCGTCAATATTTTAGTAGGTGGGGAATACACAGAGGATAGGCAGGTATGATGGGAGAAGAAAATAAATAAAATGTCTGGAAATGTGTGAACTAAGGGTTTTTAATATTTTTTTAAAGGAAGTGCTTGAGGCCTCCTTACAGCCATATATTTATGAGAACGATAAATGGAGAATGCTGCTTAAAAAGACTTATTGCAATAACAATTTCAAACTGTTTTGAATGTATGTAGTTGCTTGTGCTTTAACGCCATTCATTTTTACCTGATTCAAGGGTATTAGTCTATAGCCAGTTCAGGATGGCAGCTAAGCCCGTACACTGGCATAACTTGTAATATCTGCCATACCAGTGTAAATTCAGGGCCAGTGCAGCAGGAAATATAACAGCAGCAGATAACGTACAAAACTTAAGTCATTAAGGCTAATGACCTTTGATAGACTTATCCACCCTGAATTTGTCTTATTTAAAGCCATCTGATCTAGTAGTAGGGCCAGCATGCCCATTAGGCGACCTTAGGCGGACACCTAAGGCGCAACCCTCGGGAGGTATGTGTAGAATTTGGTGCCCCCATGTGACTCGTAGCGGCTGCCACCGCCACATCAAGGCAAAAACTGGGATAGTGGGGACTGCCCCCTCCTGCCCAGATGATTTAAATCACATGGAAGGTGCCCAGGAACAGTCACTGCCCTTCCCACACCAGTGAAAGGGCCTGCTGATTAGCTGATAGGTGGGGAAGGGCAGCGGCTACTCCAGCACTCCCCCTTCCTCACTCGCTTGCCCCCAAACCTCATTTGTTCCACTGTTGTCCACTCACCCAACTTAGAGAGATCTTTTTTTAATTCTCCCCCCACTATCCAAATTGGTTCTCATCATTCTGAATAATTTGGTGTCATCTGAGAACTCAGTTACCTTGCTGTTCACCTTCAATTCAAAATAATCCAATTAAATAGCACCAGTCCCAATACTGATCTCTGGGGAACCCACAGTTCCTTCCTTCCATTGTGAGAACTGTTCAAGTACTCCTTCTTCTACTTCCTGTCATTTAACCAGTTTGTAATTCACAAGACCTGTTCTCTTATTTCTCAATTGCTAGGTGTATTTAGGATTATTTGGTGAGGAAGTTTGTCTAAAGTCATGCCTGAAACTGCTTTGTGGTGAACACAGCAGCTTACTAGAAATATAACCAATTCCAAGAAAAGAACTATAGTATGCTTGCTTATTTCCTAAATATTTGCTTCAAATGCCTACTTAAAGACCAAGGCAGTAAATCACTACTTTCTGTTAGGATGACAAAACTACTACTACTACTACTTTTTCTTCCTCCTCCTCCTCTAGAGCAGCAAAGGGAACACTGCAAATTGTTCCACATATTGGGGAATACCTGGGACTGTAGACAGCTTTTATAGACTTATGGCAGCAAATAATTAATGAAATATTTATTTATTTACATTACATTGCTACAGGAAAGAGATGTGGAGAGGGGGCAGTTGTTGATCTTGCCTATCTGCAGGGTGGCTATCTGCAGAAGCCTTGAGAATATTAGTGAAGTTGTCATGGTGGGACACAGGTGAAGAGATGGTTTTGCAGATAAGAGGGTTCAAGGCCATGAGGGACTTTGCATGGGATTGAACTGAGTTTGGTAACTGATGGGCAGTCAATGGAGTGACTGCAGAATTCAGGTGCTGAAATGCTATCTCAGAGCTCAGTATTCACATAGTGAGAGGCCAGAGACAGAAGAACATTCCCATGGCCTCTAAGACTCAAAATAGTATTTTCCCTGCCTAAGGCTACTTCAGGCCCTGAACAAATACTTTTCCTACATACATGGAAATAAACTCAGAACTCCTATTTAATGTAGATTATTTTCCACTACTCATAACCTTCTCATGAGCTGCTATCTTGAATTCTTGCCAGATGGCAGTTCTGCTTAAAATATAAAAGGGATAGATTTGTGTGAGTTCACGTATTGTATCTACAAATTACTAGGTCTGTTCAAGGCTTATCAGTCTGTACCAATGCTACAGATTTAAACTGGGTTAGCCATCATAGCTTCCCTTCACTCTGGGAACTGGCAGTTGAAGAGCTACAGGCCTGTTTATTTAGTGCAAACAGGCATTCCTTTGAAGGTGTGGTTTGAAGGAACATCCACAGGGCCATATGCTATAACTCAGAATTATACACAGTGAAGTGCAGTCTTAATGAGGTGGATTCAGCCATCTTTTTCAATCAGTCTCATCTAATCCCCTTCCTTACTACAGTTGCCATCCTTCCATTCACAGTTCTTCCAGATACTAGAAATTGCCCCCCAAGATGGAATAAAGAGTCGGACACAATAGCTTTGGTGTAAATTATAGGCCACTTTATTAAACTTCATAACAAACTGGCAAGGGCACTCAAATGCGGCCTGGTCAGGGCTAGGGGTCTCAACAGACCGCTCCCCTGCCATTCACGGGTGAGAGACCCAGCCCCCAGCTGGAGCTGACACAGCTCCCGCCAGGTCAGCCCAGCAGGGAGGTCCACCCAAGAGGGTCCAAACCCCAGACACACGTCTCAGTGAAAGGCACCATCTAGCCGAGCCTCCAGGACGGTCTGCAATCTCCCCACCCCGGGTCATCTTACCCCAGGGCTGATCATGCCATCCCCATAAGGGGGATGCTTCATGGTCCTCCCCTAGCCGCATAGTACCATAACCCAGGAAAACCTGCCACCACTAGGGCCAAGTCTCTATTTAGGCCTTAGTACCCACTGGGAGCCCCAAGGCCATCCGCAACCCTTGCTGGAGATCTCTCAAGAAAAGCATATTACCCTTTTCTGGGAGATGCACCCCATCCCCTCTGTAGAGGTCAGGAAATTTCGACGAAATATCCGGATGGGGTAAATAGTGGCCCAACCCCCCTTCCAATGCCTTTCTAATTTCTTTATTAGCCTTATATCGGGCCCTCTCAATAGCAGCAGGGTCCCAAGCACTACGCCATACCAGGTGGGGCAGCATGGCTGACCACATAATAATGGTCCCAGGCCATCACTCCCGAATGTGCTGAAAATCATCATGGGCCTGCCACACTAAGGCCTTGCCCTTCAGAAGCCCTAGATCATTACCTCCCAGGTGAACAATTAAGACCTGAGGAGGAGGCCCCACTCTGTCCTGGAATAACAAGGGCAGCAGGCCCAGCCACTGAAGGCCCCGGTGCCCCTGCCACTCAATACAAACATGCTGGCTGAGTCCCAGCTGAGAGCCGACCAAAGTTCTCCGCACCTGATGAGCGGCCCAAAACACGTGGCTATGACCACAGATGAGAACTTGGCTCCTCTGGCCAGGAACAACCGCATCTAAAGAGAAAAAACATTTAAACAGGAACATAACCAATGCATTTCAACAACACACTTATGGGCCGAGCAAAGGTCGAACGTAGGCCTTGTAAGCCGAAGAACGCCAATGGCCCAAGCACTGAATAGCAAATGAAGGATACCCCATGGCGGCTGCCATCGAAGTCACCCCAATTCTAAAAGAGTGGGTCCCAAACCGCACTCCCAACAACCCCAGCTCACCCAAAGCCTTAGACATCACAGCCCAAAACTGATGCCTCGTCAACGGGCTGCTGTCACTATGGCAGAACAAAACACCCTCATTGGACCCCCTAACTGTCAAAAAGGCAGCCAGCGCTGCCACTGGGCATAGCTCAAGCTCTGAACAACTACCCAGCTCAAGCACAGTGCCCTTTTGAGCTTGATCTGTCTTAGAACGACGGACAGTAATCCTCTCGGATATCAAAACATCCCGAAGCAACAAAGCTCTACCAGACACATCATTCCGAGATTGCACAACGAGCTCACTGATTCTAAGGGCCCCCCAAAAGGCTACTAAAGACGTGGCATGAAACAAAGCAGCCTCAAAATAAGAGGTACACACTCTGCGCCAGACCCCCTTCAAACCCCTAAGAATCAGAGGGGACAAAGGCTGCCGACTATCCACCCTAGGCCCAGCTTCTCTGGCGCACCCCTCCAGCTTTTCCCGAATACGAAAATCAGCTGTCTCTTCTTTATAACCGAGGACCTTGCTGGCAAATGCCAAAGCAGACAAGCGCCCCCTAATGGATGGCACAGCCAATTCCTTACCTCTCAGCAAAACACAGTAGTGGAGCAACTGCTCCACCGGGAGGGGCCAGACAATACAATACCCTACCTCAGCCCTAAAGTCTTGAAACTGCCGCACAGCCCGTTCGTAAGACTTCCTGGTGCTGGGAGCAATGGCTAGGCTTATCACTCTGCAGGCCTCGGCTCTCCAATCAGCCATAGCTCCTGGGGCATTGGCACCGCATTGCTGTCTGCATCTGGAGCCAGCTGACGAAACCTCTCCGTCTTTTTACGAGAGAGAGCGTCAGCCACCCCATTGCTCACTCCAGGAATATGCTTGGCCAAAAACAATATGTTAAGCTGCAGACAACGCAGCATGAAGGCCCTCATCAACCTCATAACCCGTTGAGATTTGGATGAAAGGGAACTAATGACATGGACTACTGCCATGTTATCGCACCAAAACTGAACAGTGCAATTGGCCATATCCTTCCCCAACAGCCAAACTGCAACTAGAATTGGAAAGAACTCGAGAAAAGTAAGATCTCGGTTCACACCTCCCTGCTTTCATGATTCAGGCCATGTGTCCACGCACCAATGCCCTCAGAAATAAACCCCAAATCCTAAAGACCCAGCAGCATCAGACATGACCTGGAACTCAGCCTCAAGCCTCATATCCTCTCTCCAAAAAGAAACTCCATTAAAAGACTCAAGAAATTCCTACCAAACCCTCAAATCATCCCTCATGCTGCTGGTAACCCGAGTTCTATGCTGAGGCAAAAGCAGTCCTGCCATAGCATCACATAGCCTTCTAAGAAAAGCCCGCCCTGGGGCAACCACTTTGCAAGCAAAGTTCAGGTGCCCTACTAGCTGCTGCAATTCGAGTAATGTAACCTTCCTTCTAAGAAGGAAGGACTGGATTCTACCCCTCAACTCTACTATCTTCTGGATGGGTACCCTGGACAGCTGTGCTACCATGTCAATCTCAGTCCTTAAAAAGGTCAGCCTCTGGGCCGGACCCTCCATTTTTTTCCGGAGCCAACGGCACTCCAAGTTCTGCAGCCAGCTCTATAAAGCCAGACAGCAGATGAGCACAATGCCCAGTTCCCAAGGGACCCACAAAGAGAAAGTTGTCCAAATAATGAACGACATCCTGCAAACCAACCTTGTCCCTAACAGCCCATTCCAAGAATGTGCTAAAACATTCAAAAGCAGAACATGATACAGAGCAGCCCATAGGCAATGCTCTGTCCATGTAATATTTCCCCTCAAAAGAAAAACCCAAGCAGCTCAAAATCATTGGGGTGCACCGGTAAGAGGCAGAACACCAATTTAATATCTCATTTTGCCAACTCTGCACCCACCCTGCAGCGTCTCACCACGGCTACAGCCTGGTCAAAGCTGGTATACCTAACTGAACATAAATGCTCAGGAATCCCATCATTAACCGATTTTACCCCGGGAAAGGAGAGATGGTGAATCAAACGAAATTCACCAGGTGCCTTTTTAGGCACCACAACCAAAGGGGAAACCCTAAGATTACCCACCGGAGGCCGAGAAAAGGGCCCAAAATCCTCCCCTCAGCAAACTCCTTGGCAATCTTATCCCTAACAACCTGTTTTAAGCCCTTAACTGACTTGAGGTTCCCTGACATAAATGGAACTCTAGGTCCCTGAAAAGGGATCCTAAAACCAACTTTAAAACCTTCCAGCTTTATAGAGCTGGCCGCAGAACTTGGAGTGCCGTTGGCTCCGGAAAATACCCTTTGAGGGTACCTAAACAGCAACAATTCAAGATGCCCACCCTTATCGGGCTGGGCCCCTTTTCCAGCCTGATACAATCCTCCACTCCCTCCACACTTTTTTGTATTCTTAAATCCCCGCACTCTAGGGCAGTTACTGAAGGAGTGGGACCCATGGCACATGGGGCATTCATGCTTGAACTGGTAAGCTGCCCTGCTACACACACCCTGCGATCCAAATTTCTAACAGATTGAGCGGGGTTGAACCGCCTGCCCCTCTGAACCGCGGGGAACACCCCTAAGATGCAGAGGAGCTAACAGATGCCCTGTTGACCAAATGACCGCTATCAGAGTGATCACCCAATTTTGGCCTCGCTGGGGACATAACCTGCAGCCAAAGCTGCTGATGAATCCGATCCCATTGAAGAGATGGATACAAGGCAGCCCTCATCCTAAACTCCTGATCGTACTGGATCCACACAGGGCCACTAAAAACAGTGTACCCTTTGTAGATAATATCCAAATATTGAAAGAGGGCAGCAGCCCTCCATGGCTGCGCCCGAGCAATTACCCCAGCGTAAATGAGAAAACCTGGAAGACAATGAGCCCAGGTCCGATCAACTTTACGCTTCTTTAACTTTTCCTTCTCTTTCTCGTCCAAATCCTCTTTGTCTTTCTTTTCCAACTCCCTAAAAAGGAGGGTAAAGATGTCCACATATTCCCCTTTTAAAATCAAATGATCCCCCAGGGGCAATACTATGTCCCCAAAAGGCAGAGCAGTAAAAGGGGTCGCCCCATAAGCAAAAGGGACTCCCAAACCCCCCATAAAGGGGGCCGCTGCACCCTGTAGCCCAGCAACCAGCCAAACAGAACCTAGACCCCCAGCAGCAATGCCCTGCATATTAGGGGAAACCTGACCCCAAGGCCACCATGACCTAGCACATCCCTGAGCGATGTTACTTGGCTTACCAACTGCTCCTAAATGCGCTATCGACGACCCTGCTCCAGCTGTTCCAGCCGCCAACTCCGAACCACCATCTACACTACCAAGGTCCATGGCACTGCCCTGACCGAGTGCACCAGACCTGTCCTCCAAAATAGAAAGTCTAGTTAAAACATTAGCCTGGACAGCCCTCTTGGTAGCCCTACCCCTTACTACCCCTTGAAAAGGAGGCATACCTGACGCTTCTTCCAACACCCGAAACCTCTGCACAATACTAGCATTCACCATCTCATCAGCTTCGTCCTCTGACGAAGAAATATGCACTGGGGGCCTCTTAACAGGTGCTTTCGGGGCTTTAGGAGTCGGCTGCTTCCCTTTAGACTTGCAACCCCCTTTTTCCCCCAACATCTTGCAGCACATGACAGGCACCCACACAACTTATAAGACTACAAAATGGCCACCCACCAAAGCTGCAAAATGGCCGCCCCACACAGACGAACAAGGAGAGTCCTAAAATGGCCACCCCTGCCTTATGCCAGCACTAGCAAAAATAGAAGGGAGGAGGGTGAGTAGTTGCCACTATCCCAACACTACCGGGAACCCTGGACATCCTCTCCCTCGACAAACAATGAAGGAAACCCCCCCTTATCCAAGGAGATCCCCCCCCAAACGATCAAGCCGGAAACCCCCAGATACTTAGCCCAGTGACCATTCGCCAGCAAAGCCACAGCCTCCAATCGTCCCCTGCCGCAACAGCAGCCCTTGTACAGAGAGAACAGCCTCTGACCCTCTCCCTAGCCACCGCAGCAACAGGAGCCAAACCCCACGACCGCCAAGCAAAACGGAGCACCAGAAAAACTCCAACTTTAGAAAAGTACACTAACAAAAAGCCCATCTGCTAGACTTTGTTCAAAAATACCACGATGGGAAGAAGAAGACCGTAGGTTTATACCCCACTCTTCTCTCTGAATCAGAGTCTCAGAGTGGCTTACAATCTCCTTTATCTTCTTCTCCCACAACAGACATTCTGTGAGGTAGATGTGGCTGAGAGAGCTCTCACAGAAGCTGCCCTTTCAAGGACAGCTCTGCCAGAGCTATGGCTGACCCAAGGTCATTCCAGCAGCTGCAAGTGGAGGAGTGGGGAATCAAATTGGTTCTCCCAGGTAAGAGTCAACATATATAAACTAGAAGTACCTTTATACATTTTAGACAATTTCTCTGGAGACATATACCATCAATAGGGGTTATGGAGAATACCATTTATTATAAAAATGCTAAGTCAGCCCTAGCTCTCTAATGAATATCTCTAATGGATGGTTATAAGTGTGCTAGAAGTGCAATCATCACGAAGGGACTTTTTATCACATGTGGTGTTTTGCTAAAAACTGTTGGATACAGATACATTCTTTCATGCAGAAGATTTTAAAGACTAAGATACAGTTGAAACTTTTTTTAGGGTTAATGGACAATCAGCTGGGAAAAAGTCATGGAGCTTTGTTTTTATGTACATCTACTGCAGTGAGAATGACATATGCACAGAAATGGAAATGTCTGGCAATACCTACAGTAGAAGAATGGTCGGACGCTATGCAACTATGGCTAAACTCAAAGTACTTGTTAGGGAAAAGACAATTATTATGCCATTTATTAGAGACTGGAAACCCCCTTATTTACTTTTTGCATGAAAAAGATATGGATGACTTGATGATTTCTGGTTTCTCTGACTAAGAAATATGCCTAAGGGGAATGAAACGAGAGAGATTTCATGTTTTTAATTAAAAGCAAGGAATTTTTTTGTCATCAAAATTATATTTGTTGTAGAGCAAATCAGAAGCCTTTTATATCCTCCCCCCAGCCTTCACCTTTTTCAGTTCCTTTTGGTTTATTTTATGGTGTCTGGTTTTTGGAAGTTTTTATGCCTTTGTATGTCTTTTAGTTTTCTCCCTTTATTAAAACTAAAATTTACATTTTAAAAAGTCCAGCGACATAAAAAAGAGTTCATAAAAGATAGCAATCCAGGTCCAACACAAATGTCTATGAAGAGGGTTTTTCTCAGCTGAGACACTGCCACTGAAGATCCCTGTCTGATTACCCCTCAAAAGGCAGCAGTGTGTGTGTGTGTGTGCATGTGTGCACAAACTAAGGAAGGGAAATGCAGCTTTTAACTGGTGGACAGAGTGTTAAAGGAAAAGGCCATCTTTCTCATACCCTCGACACTGTCTGTAGTCAAAGGGTGAACCATTTTTCTGAGAATCAAATTACATGATTCGGTGTTGGTTCTGAATAATGCTGAGGTAGCGGACTGGTACAACAGTATCTAAACAACTGAAAGAGAGGGAAGCGTGAATTTCATAATTTGATTAAAATATACTGTTGCAGTCCAAATAGGCTGAGGGAAAGGAGCATGACCTAGTATTATGGCAAGAGGAAGTCAACACAAATTGGAAAGGTATATGATAAATTGGAAAGGTATATGAAAGGTATATGTGGCAACACAAAATGGACCATTTAGTACAGTACTAATAGTATTGTGGAAAGTGGTACTATTTCCCTCTCAAAAAGGAGCCAAATAGAAGCACATTCTGTAGAAAAAACATCACTGATTGCATGGAATGGTAGTTATGGAGAAGATCATTTGTTATAAAAAATGCCAAAAAGCCCTAGCTCTCTAATGAATGGCTATAAGTGTTGTGATTCAGAGATGCTAGGTACTTTGAAGCACATTGGGAAATTCCTATGATCTTGATGGCTGTTTGTTTTCCCAGAGAAGAGAGCCATAAACTGCGCCAAAGATGTTATAGAAAGCACAGATGAATTTGCAGAGACATAACCATTTGCCTAGCTGCCAAGGAAAGCAAAATATATTGCTGTTGTGAAACACGATCTGAGTATTAAGACATGTGGGATGTGAGCCCTGGGTTGACTGAGTGAAGGGATACACCTTTCCGTGTGGGGGTAAGTTATCTGACTCTAGATTTGAAAGGCAGGAAGAGATAAATAGATTGGTAACATCTATGAATCTTTGTACAAAAGCTAGGAGTCATATTCCCCAGGAAACATTTACTAATGTTCCTCAAGTCACTGATAAAATGAAAGGCTGGGTTTTATATCCATTTGAACATACAACATGTATGTAAGCACACAGACCCTGGGCAGGTTTATGATATAGGGGTTACTTCTTCTGGGATAGATCTGAGGATCTGGCACAGTCTGGAAATTGATCAGAGTACAAACTGATGGGAAAATATACCAAGCTACAGTTCCCAAGATACGCTGGGGAAGGAGAAGGCACTTCAACAAATAAACCAAATATTTTGTAGTACAGAAATATTCCGAACAGAGATACATTTAAAGATACCAAGAATAGCTCCTGTACAGATGATAGCAGCTTTAGAAGCAGGAAGTTTATTAAGTCTGCAAGTCTCACAAGTAAACAGACACAGTGTGTTGTCACTTGTCCTTGCTGGTAATGCTTCCGGATTCACAGATAGACCACAAGAAAGGAGAGTGCCTTAAAACAATTGTAATATGAACTACAATCAAACATCCTGTATAAAAGTATCTAAGAGCCTTGTTCTAGAACTATCTAAGGTAAAATGATGTAAGGGCAAGTGCATACTGTTAAGTATAATAGAATGTCTCTAAATTATAAGAACATAAGAGAAGCCATGTTGGATCAGGCCAGTGGCCCATTCAGTCCAACACTCTGTGTCACACAGTGGCAAAAAAACAAAAACAACCCAGGTGCCATCAGGAGGTCCACCAGTGGGGACAGGATACTAGAAGCACTCCCACTGTTGCCCCCCCAGCACCAAGAATACAGAGCATCATCTGCCCCAGACAGAGAGTTCCATCTATACATTGTGGCTAATAGCCACTGATGGATCTCTGCTCCATATGTTTATCGCCTCTTGAAGTTCTATGTTTGAAGCTGCCACCACCTCCTGTGGCAGTGAATTCCATGTATTAATCACCCTTTGGATGAAGAAGTACTTCCTTTTATCTGTTCTAACCCCACTACTGAGCAGTTTCATTGAATGTCTACAAGTTCTTGTACTGTGAGAAAGGGAGAAAAGTACTTCTTTCTCGACCTTCTCTATCCCATGCATTATCTTGTAAACCTCTATCATTTCACCTCTCAGTTGTCATTTCTCCAATTAAATTATATCAGTACAATGTCTGCTGCCAGTTTGGAGGAGGTAGATATAAGGCATTTTATGGGAAACATATTGACACAGCCGCAAGTGGGAGAAGTTGCCAGCCACTCTAATGCCACAAGCTGTCACACTAGAAGCGGATAGGGAGAAAAAGGCAGCTGAGCTATTTAGGCGTATTCCAGGCCTGTATCAATGCTACCATCCCACTCCTTGAATTTATCCTAAATCTGAATAAGAGAAGACTTCTAGCTTCCACCAAGCAAAAGCCCTGGACATTTTTAGAGGTGCCAAGTTCTTCCAAGATATAGCTACCTCACTGATACAGGACTGACCCCACAAATGTATATTAGAAATCCAATGGTGCCATGCTCCAGCATTCTCCGCCTTAGTATAATAAATCTGGTACCATTGCATAGACATTCTTACAGCATTAGAACTCCTATGAAGTTCTGAATTCAAGGCATTATTTAGCAATAAAATTTCCTGTCCTGTTTTTGAATTGGGTAATAACCTAAGCAGACAGTAACAAAAGAGTTTGAAGACAAAAGCTTTGCTGATTTTATTGGCAGTACATTACAGAATGGCATTTGGGGCTACACAATGTAAGTGCAATTTTTATGCTGCAGATAAAATTTTTGTCCTCACTAGATAACTTTTTGTCTAAATAGAGATATTAAATATTTATAAAAAACAGACCTTCTGCAAAAGACCTTCTGTTTGGGATTCTAAGATTTACAACACAATAACAAGTTCAGGGTTGTCTGAGCTGACATTTAAATGCAATCTTCAGTGTAACATAAAAAATTGTTCTAAACCCGCTGGATGAATACAAAAGAGAGTAGCTGGTCATTCAAGATGCCCCAAATGTGACTGGGAAGAACCACATTTTCCAGGCATCATACTTAGATGTATGAGAGTGGTGTAGGAGAGCCAGTTTGGTGTAGTGGTTAAGTGTGCAGACTCTTATCTGGGAGAACCGGGTTTGATTCCCCACTCCTCCACTTGCACCTGCTGAGATGGCCTTGGGTCAGCCATATCTCTGGCAGAGGTTGTCCTTGAAAGGGCAGCTGCTGTGAGAGCCCTCTCCAGCCCCACCCACTTCACAGGGTGTCTGTTGTGGGGGAGGAAGGTAAAGGAGATTGTGAGCCGCTCTGAGACTCTTCGGAGTGGAGGGCGGGATATAAATCCAATATCTTCTTCTTCTTCTAGAGGCATTTACTTTACTCCACTAATCTGATGTAGCTGAAGCCACAAAAGATAAAGCTCACCATTGGGATTCAGGAGGAAAGTAAAGGCATTCAGAAGCTTGCTGTGCAAAATTATGACACTGGTAAATTTGTAACTCGGGTTCTAGAGATGTTTCCATGAGAATGAGACCTACTCTCCAATATGATCCAAATTTATATAGGGAAACATAAGGGCAAAGTTTCCCTTCCACTACCTTTCATGCATTGTGCTAAAAGAAGCTGTTGGCTAAATTTAGCACTCAGCTTTGAAGAGCTGACATATGTGAAGACTAACCAGTGAGGAGGCTCACACAAGTATGGAACAAGCATTGAAACCTGGAATGCAGCAAAGTCAGAGATATCTTAATTAAGAGGAATAACTAATATACTCACACAGTCATGATAATGTCCAGCACAGAACAGCAGAACAAAGCACTATAATAACTCCTGTGCAACATGTATCACTCAAGAAGGAATGGCAAGAGGCTATAGATAAACAGGAAGAGGATAAAGCAGGGTCTTATAGCTAATTATCAAAAGAAAGTCTGAGCAGTGATTCAAACCTTCAGGCATGGGTTGCAAACATCTGGAGAACCAATAATATAAAAGGGTAAATCTCAGAGGAAGGCAGATGGGGGCTTAGGCCACTACACAAATAGAAAGGAAAAGAAAAAGATCAGAACTGCACATTAGGAACAGATTTGGGCTCCAGCTATATAGTGTAAAATTTGAATGAAAAGTTACCCTTTTCTCAGGCCTGAAGCAGTTGTAAGCCTAAATGCCCTCAAAACGAGGTTGGGGAATTAGTTAGGTGGGCACCTGGCTCACTAGGAATCTTTTTACCAATATATACAAGGCTCAACCATCCAGAGGGTGATGCTCAATAAAAGGATTCTAATTTAATAAAACCAATTGTAATTTATTTAGAAAAATATAGTTCTTCCACACAAGATAAAAATACAATACAATCACACATTCACACAGTCCTAAGAAACACAGATAGATTGATAGGGGAACATATAAGGGTAAACAGACAGGGCGATATTACCTCTCGTAGTCTTCAAGGAAGGCTCCGGTGGCGACAATTGAGGGAATGGGGGAGGACCCGAAACTGATCAGGAATCGGGGATGGATCTATGCAGCGGAATGTGGGTTGCTGATAGAAGCACACCTGTGGGTAGCTAGTCCACAGGTTATAAGGACTCACCTGAGCCCTCAGGGGATGGGACGCAACGGGGAGGAGAAAGGGGAGGCTCTGTGATGACCATGAAGGCTGGACATTAGCAGAGCCAATGGCGAGTCCCTTGGTGACACCTAATTGGGTGTCTGTTTTGACCAATGAACTTCACCTTAGTCCTGGGCACCTGGAAATTTCCAGGTTGCAACATGGCCTGAGGCGGCTCCAAGGTGTTAGACTGGGGTAAGAATGGGAATGGCTGGGTATTTAAGATTAAATGGGATTATCTGGGAAGGTGACAATAGGGAATCAAATACTGGCCTAGGTATCACCCGGGTTAGACAAAAGACTTAGTTGAGACAGGAGATGTTCTTCCTCTTTTCCCATCATCTTCTGGGCAGGGGCCTTTGTCTAGGGCTTTGCCAGACAATCAGGAACATTAGTTGAGCTGTTAATCCATTCATGGGGCAGATGGGTTGCTTGCGAGCCAAGGGTGACACAGGGTGTGTACGTGAGCCTTCCACTATGAGGGAATGAAGTCCAGCCTGGCAGGAAGATGGACTCTGGTGGTGTTAGCCCTTGGTTCATGGAAAACAGGCTAGAAACTGCTTGCCTGTACAGTTCATGGTGGTGTGGCTTCTGCCACTGCAGTGGCCAAGACTGGGCACACAAGGAGTAGCTGGCAGCTCATTTGTAGAATGCTGCTGCAAAGCTGAGGCTTATAGTATCCACATAAGCCTTAGAAACTGTAAGCAAAGTCCACTTCTTAGAGCAGATGTGTGAGAGTCAAAACTCCAGGCACCCTGGCAACCATACTGGTGATCACGATGTCCATATGTATGAGAAGTAGGGGGCTTTCCTTACACAGAGAGGGGAATCCAAATGAGCAAACTGGTACATTCTTCTTTTCATGTTTTAATTCGTCTTGGTTAATTTCTGAGAGGTTTGGGGCTAGGCAGAGACAATATACCAATTCTTCTCTGGATCTTTATTTGTTTTCTAGTGTGTTTGATTAAATCAAGGTGAGACTACATCCAATTCTGCCCCTTCACTGCCAGCTTTCAGCCTTTGCCATGCAGATTGGACTCAGTACCAAGATGGAGGGAAAAAGAAAGGCCAGCAAAATGGAGGTCGGATGGCAATTTCTTTTACAGATTTGTACAGATTGGGCAACTTAAAAGCTGAGCCAAAGGTTCTGCAGAAAGTCAATCGATTGTGCAGTAGCAATATTGGGCATGATTCAACCATCATCAAGCATCTGGGCTTCTTATTTTCCATGGAGGGGGGCAGAGACTGAAGCGTAATATGCCATTTGAAATAATTGGCAAGAAAAGTACCTATATTGGGGTGGATCTTGCCCATTATATTCAGAAAAGAAATATTTTATCAGGACAAGAGCCCCAGAGAGCTAGGCAAGCTTGGAATGAAAGTCTCCATCTTTCTGACAGAGAGGAAGCGATCACACAAGAGATTTGGCCTAGCCATGCCTCCCTTCTGGATTTAATGTGCATGATCACATGTGCACATCTGCCCCTGAGTTCCAGCTGTACCTACCTTGTCTGAGGATGGGTTGAGACTAGTTTAAATAGCTACCAGGAATTTCCCGGTAGCAAACCTCTAAAATGTATGCAGGGTGCACTTCCTGGCTGTCTGAACAGCCAGGGCACACAATGCACCTGCCCTGCACCTGCCTGGCATGCACATGAGTAGTCTGAGTGCTCGGCTTGTGCATATGTGCCCTATGCCCAACAGCAGAGTGGGGACAGTGTGATTGCCAAGGCATGGATCAAAGAGAGCCAGTCTTTTCAGATCTGGGATACTGCTGCACCAAATTTCTTGTGTGATCAGTATCAGGTATTCGCTTTGCATTTGGTATCATCGTAGTTAATCAAAAATTCCACATTTTTCTTCCAGCAAGTATAGAGAGCAAATTTGTTTGAAATATATTCTTTTTGTCCTTCTAACTATTTTTTCTTGTAATACTGAGAAAATTACAATTTTATAATTTTCCAACCTACAACGAGCAGCCTTTATATGTAACCTTATTTTTATTTTAAAATAATACGTTTGTAAACCTCCAGCCATTGGTTTTATATCAGTACCCTACAAATTTTTATAATTGCAATTGTTATTGTGTTATTACATTGCAAACCAAATAATTTTTTTAAAAGTGATCTCACAGGGGAAAAAAACCCACATTTTGTACATCCAAGATCTGCTTGTGTGTGTGTGTGCAGGGAAACACTTTCTATGACTGTTTCACATACATCATTAGTATGAACACACAAATATCGTATTATGTAGAAGAAAGTGAAATTATCTTCAGTGCTTTCTATAATGTATTTTAAAGCTTTTTAGATCAATAAGAAATTATGGTGTTCTTTTGCCAGCTGCAAGGAAGTTCCAGTAATAGGACTCAGTGAGGATGCTGAAACAACTTCACTGCCTCTGCATCAGGAGGGGAAGTGCCAGAAACTGAGCAATCGCAAGAACAACTGTATCCTCTAGTCTTTTAAAAGGTCTCCATAGCCAGCAGGAGGGAGAAGGCTAGAGATGGGGGAATGCAAGAAACAGTGCCCAGCTGGAGCCAGAATAGATGCCTTAGCTCCTTCACCCCAAGCCAGTACTCTGTGGGCATTCAGTAATAGTACAGAAGAGCCATCTTAGATTTCTTATCTTAGATAGTGGTGCTTAGCGCTAGGAGACCAGGCTCTACACACACTTCTTCTGTGTTGGACCAAAACTTGGTATGGCTGCTATACAACTACTTGGTAGGCCTGCTATACCTTTCCATCAAATGACCAATGAGAACAAGCTATAAAACCCAGGAAGCTATAAAACTCAGGAATCTATGATACTACAACACTACATAGTGGTCATTTAGGATTCAACCCCTGAGGACACCCATTATGCCTGTATGATACTGTGGATAAGAATGAATCACCATAATCACAGTAGCCTTGAAAAACAGTACACAATATAATAATGGAGCAGAAGA
This sequence comes from Heteronotia binoei, assembly GCF_032191835.1. Taxonomy (NCBI): domain Eukaryota; kingdom Metazoa; phylum Chordata; class Lepidosauria; order Squamata; family Gekkonidae; genus Heteronotia; species Heteronotia binoei. The sequence goes on along the minus strand of NC_083243.1, from coordinate 85,450,094 downwards.
ATGCAGAAAATTCAGCATTTAGTGCCGCTGTCTCTTCCTAATATGCATTTCCCCCAATGCATTTTGATTTCTCTATAGAGTTTTGTGATTTTTTTAATGCACATACAGGTCAATAAACACTAGAGTGGACTGAAGTTGGAAGCCTTCCTCTGACTTAGGTGGCTCTTTCTCCAATGAAATGGTTGGTTAAGTTGCAGGAGAGCTCCTTTGGCTGGAGGAAAGCTCCTTGAAGGAAGGCTGGATCTACACCAATAAATCTCACAAGTGAGTGTGACTTTGCAGGCAAAGCTGGTGAGATTCTTTAAAATATTTGCCTATCAAATCCTGTGTGTTCCTCAAATGAAATCTGCTGCCAAGCATACCATGGGCTCCATTTATGGTGAACTGTCTATATTAAAAGTTATGCCCCAAAAGCAGCAAGGAAAGTGAAATTGTGACAGGCAGGCCTTGGATTCAGCAGGAGCTCAGCTCCTGAACCTTTCTGAGGGTTCCCCCTCCTCCTCCCCACCTTGTCCATTGAATAGTAGGTGCAGCTACATAACAATCCCTGGATGCGCTCCACCACCTATTTTTCTACAAAGCGACCCCTGGTGACAGATGACAGAATTACTTAATTCCTACTTTTCCTCAGTCTTCTCTAGTGAGGGAAACAGTGCACAACATGGTGAAAAGAGAACATATGATGAGGGAAGGGCGTTGCAGCCTAGGATCACCATAGGGATAGTGCAACAACAGCTAATTCCTTTAAATGAAATTAAGTCCTCAGGGCCAGATGAACTGCATCCAAGAGTACTAAAAGAACTTGTGGACGTAATTTCTGAGCCTCTGTCCATTATTTTTGAGAATTCTTGGAGAACAAGTGAGATGACAGAAGACTGGAGGCAGGCAAATGTTGTCCCCATCATCAAGAAGGGGAAAGGGGGGGGGGCGGGGAGGAGGATTCAGGTAACTACCAACACATCAGCTTGATATCTATACTTGGGAAAGTTTTAGAAAAATAATCAAGCAGTCAGTCCTGGAACATTTAGAAAGAACAGCTGTGATCACTAAGAGCCAGCATGGATTTTTCAAGAACAAGTAATGTCAGACTAACTTTATCTACTTTTACTACCTTGCTGAATCAGGGAAATGCTATAGACATCATTTATCTTGATTTCAGTAAGGCTTTTTATAAAGTTCCACATACTATTCATGTTGACAAATTGGTAAAATGAGGTTTGCATCCTGTTACTGTTAGGTGGTTCTGTAACTGGTTGACAGATTGCACCCAAAGAGTGCTTGTGAATGGTTCCTCATCCTCTTGGAGAGGAGTGCCAAGTGGAGTGCCTCAAGGATCTGTCCTGGGACTGTTTTGTTCAAGTGATTTGGATGAAAGAATAGAGGGAATGCTTATTAAATTTGCAGATGATACTAAATTGGGGGGTGGGGGTTGCAAATACAGTAGAAGACAGAAACAGGATACAGAATGATCTTGGCAAGCTGGAAAACTGGGCTAAAACCCATAAAATGAATTTTAATAGCGATAAATGTAAAGTTCTGCATTTAGGTAGGAAAAATCCAATGCAGAATTATAGGATGGGGGAGACTTGTCTTGGCAGTAGTATGTGCAAAAAGGGTCTGGGGGTCTTAGTGAATCATACACTGAATATGAGTCAGCAGTGTGATGCAGTAGCTAAAAAGGCCAATGCAGTTTTGGGCTGTATCAACAGAAGTATAGTTTACAGATCATGTGAAGTGATGGTATTGCTTTACTCTGCTCTGGTTAGACCATCACTTCACCTAAGGGGTGTCAAACTCATTTGTTATGAGGGACAAATCTGACATAAATGAGACCTTGTCAGGCCGGGCCATGTTGGTCTAGGCCATGTTTGGCCAGGCCACATATGTACCTATTTAAGATTAGGTAGCAGAGGACATAAATAAACACAATTTTTTTAAAAATTAAAACATGCTTAAAACATTAGCACTTGTTGGTCTTAAAGGTGCTTTCTTTGTATTTCCCCCATGGGATCCAGGGAACTGGGCCAAGGAAGCTGTGGCTCTTTCCTTCCTTTTCCAGGGGACCAGGAAGGGAAGGAGCCTCAGCCAATAGAAGGAAGAGAGGCTTGGCTCAGTAGCTCTGCTGTACAATTGAGAGAGCCTGGCAAAACAAGCTCTCCCTCCCCTCCTTCCTCCCCAAGAGAGGAGCCTCAGACAATTGAGAAAATAGAGTTTTTGTTCTATAGATCCTGTGTGATTGAGCAAGCTTTGGAAAGCAAGCTGTTATGCAGAAGGGAGCAAGAGAGAGGGAAAAAGAAGCAGATGACAGCCAGTTGCTTGGGGGTCTGATAGGAGCCCTCCGGGGGCCTGATTTGGCTCCAGGCTCGCGTGTTTGACACCCCCAACCTAGAGTATTGTGTTTAAGAAGGATATACAATTTAAGAAGGATACAGACAAGCTAGGACGTGTCTAGAGGAAGGCAATGAAGACGACGAGGAGTCTGGAGACCAAGTCCTATGAGGAAAGGTTGAAGGAGCTGGGTGTGTTTAGCCTGGAGAGGAGATGACTAAAAGGTGATATGATCACCATCTTCAAGTACTTGAAAGGCTGTCATACTGAAGATGGTGCAGAATTGTTTTCTGTTACCCCAGAAAGTCAGACCAGAACCAATGGGTTGAAATTAAACTAAAAGAGTTTCTGGCTAAACTGACAGAGTGGTTCCTCAGTGGAACAGGCTTACTTGGGAGGTGATGGGTCTTAGATGCCCTTTCATACAGATCATAACCCACTTGGTTTCAAGATTTAATGAGGAGCTGGAAGAGATGAAGTGCAGGGAACACAGCTACAGTGATAATGGCAAAAAACATCCCTCAGAGTGTTCAAAGGCTAGAGCCCATATTTGGATGTGTTCTTATTTATTTATTTTATGGCAGAATTACATATGGGAAGCATATAATTATAAAATACATAACCAAGTAGATACAATGGGCATGCAGACAGATTGGGCTACTCCCCCCGCCCCCCAATACTGCTATCTAAATTTTCTATGCACTCCATCATAGCTGGGAAAAGTACAAAGAGCTCTGTCACATCTCACTGGAAAGCACGATGCTCACATTCCAGCAACAGATGGAAAACAGTTTGGCAGGCTGCACCACAACCACATTTGGGTCCTGGTATTTTGCCCCATTTAAGCAACAGTTCTGCACAGCTGCCAAAACCTGAGGACTTCTCATTGGTATTTATTAGGTTATGGATATTGGGTGGAACTGATCACTTCCATGTTCACAACCATTCATTCCCTAGACAGAAATGGGTGAATGCAGGATTTGTGCCGATCTTTTTGCTGGGTGTTGGGATTTCAGTCTGGACAGGCCCACATCAGTATCCTTTTGTGGTCTTTGTGAATGGACAACTCTCTGTATTCAGTGATCTTTCCATATTCACAAAGAGAACATCTTAATTTCAGAGATGTGGGGGAGCAATGTGGCACAATGTAGGTAGCCAATAGGCAGGAGTGGTTTAATGTATCCTCTAATGGTTCCCACTGTTGTACTTTGGACATCAAGTTTGTGGACACAGAGGCTGTGTGTTTGAAAACAATTTTATTATTCTGCAAAATATTATATTAATACTTATCAATTATTAAAAATTCAGTACCAATACATTGCATTTTCCACCTCCCTCCCCCCTTTTTCGTGACCTCCATCGGTGCATTTTAATTAAAATACTAAAAAGAAATAAAAGGTAATTTTAACATTTTAAGAATCTTCATAAAAATCTTATAATTTTTCAGCCGCCCTGAGCCACTCGTGGGAAGGGCGGGATATAAATCCCGGAATAAATAAATAAATAAATAAATATAATAAAATAAAAATAAGGAAAAAACCATTTACTATGATTATCATCCAGGACACAGGGGCTGTTGAGCCGCACTGAAGCACTATATTCTGCAGTACTATATACCAACTCCAAAGCTGAACATCTAAGTGTTGTAGCAGATGCACCAAGGTTGTATAATTTTTGGATAATGTTGTTTCATGTGCAGATTTTCACTGCTAAGAGGATGAGAAGAGGAAGAGGAAGGGGAAAAGGAAGGGGAAGAGGAAGGGGAAGAAGAAGTTTATAGCTCAAGATCCTGTCCAGGGTAATGGCAAGGTACCGAAGCAAGTAACTGAAGCAATCTAGAATAAAACCAAGAGTCAATAAAGTGGCCAGTATTGTATCTGACAAGGCTTTCCATGATGATTTTTCCTCTCTACTATTTACGAAAATGCATACAATGGAAGGAAAAATGTCCATAGGATCAATCCATGTTTTCCTTTATTGTGATGCTCTTGAGTTACAGCTTTGTGGCCCTAACTTCTCACTCTGGCCTGATGGTCCTTATACAGAACAGCTAGTAAGCAAGATTGGTGGCAATTAGGTGGAAGATTCTAAAATAAATGTATTTTTGAAACCTGTAATGATACCAGGAAACTGATGTTCTTTGGTAGGCGATCTACAGAACTGGGTCTTGAAAGTCTTGTATACAGCAGTTAATGTTAATAACAAACGAGTCCAGTGGGAATACTGGCAATGGCAACATCATATATCATATTACTCCACGCTGTGCAGGTGAATCTTCTTGTCATTAAGTCCACAGTGTGGAAGCAACAAATGTCAGAATGCATCATTTCCACTCAGCTCCAATAATCTCTGTGCCAGCCTAAGAAAAGCTACACCCCCTTTAAGACCTTTGTTTTTGGTGGACTCAGAAGAATGTAATGTTGCTTAAGATGACACTGTCAGACTGTTTGAGAATGTAGTGTTATAACAAGTGGGGACCTGCTATACTTGGGGGGGGGGATCCCTCTGATACTCAGGAATCCCTCTGTCCACTGCTGCTGTTCTCCATATTGCTCCATAGTGTGTGGGGGAGAGAATCTTCCCCCTATTAATGATCCAGGCTGAGTGTGGCTGGTGATGTCTGCTATTGTGGCTGAGCCTGGCATGGCTGCCAGCATCCTCCTATCTCCCCTCCCCTCCCCTCCACCAGGCCAAAGTGGATGCCAGTTCTTTGACACTGAGGCCAGGCCTGGAGCAGCTGCCAGGATCCTCTGCCATGGTGGGCTGAATCAACTCATTCTCATATAGTAAGATGTATTGGGTGTGTGTGTAAAACCCTCTTATATATGTTATTTTTTATTTCAGATTTTTCTGCAGACTTGGGGAGTTCCCCAAGTTTGAGGAAAAATCTGTTTAGTGTCTATGTGGTCCTGATCCACAGATTTAGGTATCTGCAGATTTGGGTCACACCTCGTTAATAGTATATAGATATACTTAGTTTTTGTGCAGCCCAATCTTATACAAGTTTACTTAGAAGTAAGTACTAATAGCATCAATAAAACTTAACTCTCAAGTAAGTATTCATAGGATTGTTGCTAATGAAAAACTTGCTTGTCCTAATGAAAACTTGTGAGATAGGATACTGTAATTCTTTATAGAGAAAATGAAGATCACGGCAAGTAATGTGACCAATACTACCAAGGAAATCAATGGATGAATAGGGTTATTGATTTTAAAAAGAACAAAAAACATGCAAATTGAAAATGATTTGATTTCTTACTGATGAAAAGAAACAATAGCCTCTAATGATAACCCCATTTTCTTCACAATTACTTTGTGTTGCAACCTGTCACTGGAAAATACTGTAACCATTATTTGAATGTAGGGTTGCCAACTCCTGTCTGGGAAATTCCTGGAGATCTGGGGGCAGTGTCTGTGAAGAGAGAAATTTGGGGAGGGAATTTCCCTGAGAAACTATACCATAGGCTCTGCCCTCCAAAGCTGCCATTTTCTCCTGGGGAACTGATCTCTATATTAGTCTGGAGTTCCCCTGTGATTTGAAGAGAACTCCAGGCCCCATCTGGAAGTTAGCAACTCAAATAACACATCTAGGTAATAAACTAATTTAATAGAGACTTCCTCTCCATGGGGAAGTCATGGTGGAGCATGATCTGAGATCTCTGACAGAGAATACTCAGTGCTCTCACCCAACTACATTTTCCAGATGCTATAGAAGCTATTGAAAAACAGCAAGGGGAAGAAACCTGTGAAACAACCCTTTTCTTGGAATAAAAAGAGAGGCCAGTAAAGAGCTAGGCTAGCAGCATCACACGGAAGTGTTCAAGGTGCCACTCTGAAAAGGACTGCTGTTAGTGGGTGCCAAGCAACTAAGGCACCAGAGCACAGTCCTTTGGGAAGATCTTAACACAAGTGCAAGCTCATAAAGAAGGCCTGCAGATACTTTCTTAGCATAACCAGCTGTACAATTGTCTTGAGAAGCTAAACCTTGCCACTCTAATCTGAGGAAGGCACCGGATACATGATTGTGGGGTGGGGTTGCTAACCTAACCTCCAGGGATGGTGGGCTATAATTAGGGTTGCCAAGCCCAATTCAAGAAATATCTGGGGACTTTGGGGGTGGAGCCAGGAGATTTTGGGGGTAGAACCAGGACATGTTGGGGTGAAGCCAGGAGCAAGGGTGTGAAAAGCATAATTGAACTCCAAAGGGAGTTCTGGCCATCACAATTAAAAGGACCATGCTCCATTTAAACGCCTTCCTTCCGTAGGAAATAATGAAGGATAGGGAAACCTTCTTTTGGGGCTCATACAGTTTGACCACCTGGTCCAATCTATTTGAAATGTGGGGAGCATTTTGGGGAGAGGCACTAGATGCCATACGGAAAATTTGGTGCCTCTACCACAAAAAAACAGCCTTCCCAGAGCCCCAGATACCCACAGACCTGAGTTTCAATTCAATTCTGAGTTTGTGGTTGCTGGGGAACTGCTGTCTGTTTGGTTTGAGTGGGCTGAAGGTGATTGTTGCTGATTGATTAGGAGTGGCTGTGTTCCCCACCCTCTTTGCATTATTAAGTTGTGCCTTGCCAGAGGCTGAGCATATTTCAGAGAGCTCTGAGAGAGAACAGAGAAGCTCTGAGAGAAAGCAAAGAATAAGTGCTATAAGGGTGAGGTTTGGCTTTCTAAGCAGATGGGAAAGTTGCGGGGAATTTCTGAGTTTGTATGATTGCTGAAAATTCTGAGTTTGTGGTTGCTGGGGAACTGCTGTCTGTTTGGTTTGAGTGGGTTGAAGGTGATGGTTGTTGATTGATTAGGAGTGGCTGTGTTCCCCACCCTCTTTGCATTATTAAGCTGCACCTTGCCAGAGGGGGCTGTGTAAGGACCAGGAATCCAGATCACTATTTTCCTTGTGTTCCCAATAAGGTAAGTTGACCCTCCAGTAGGGGAGCCACATAAACAGGATCTAAAATGGGACTGTATATTTTTTAAAAAGCTATCATGAAGGTAGAATGCCAGCAGGGGGGTGGGGGCTTTCCAGTGTTTTGCACTGAGTGTCAAATGTATGACTATCTGCCCACAGGAAAGAAGTCTTGGGTGTGTTCTTGATGCAAGGAAGTCCTGGTCCTCAGGGAACGAGTTCGTACCCTTGAGGTCGAGGTGACTGACCTGGAGAAGCAGAGACAGTCAGTTAGGCATTCAGAGAAGACTCTCAGGGATGTGTTAGATGAGCCCCGCTCTGAACGTGGCAGCCCCATTGCTGCCAGGGAGCGTGAGGGTCAAGAGGGAAAAGGGCACCGGGCTGAGGATAAGGGGAATGCGCCCTCAGAAGGCACCTCTTCTTCAGTTGGTGAGCGGGTATCCTTTCGCGCCAAGGAACCATCCCTGGGCAGGGAGAGAGGGGGGGTCTTGGTAGTTGGTGATTCGATCCTTAGGCAAGTAGACAGCTGGGTGGCAAAACCACGTACTGACCATATGGTGACTTACCTGCCTGGTGTGAAGGTAGTGGACATTACGCGTGTAGTAGATAAGCTGATAGACAGTGCTGGGGAGGAGCCAGTGGTCATGGTGCATGTTGGCATCAATGATGTGGGGAATGCAGTTGTGAGGTCCTTGAGGAAAAATTTAGGCTGGTAGGCAGGAGACTTAAGACCAGGACCTCCAAGGTAGCCTTCTCAGAAGTGCTACCTGTTCCACGTGCAGGGCTGGAGAGACAGGCACAATTTAGAAGTCTCAATGTGTGGATGAGACAATGGTATAGGGAGGAAGGGTTTAAGTTTGTTAGGCACTGGGATGCTTTCTGGAACAAGCGGGAGCTGTACAAAAGAGACAGTCTCCACTTATCCCCTGATGGAACCAGGCTGCTGGCGCTTAAAATCAAAAAGGTGGCAGAGCAGTTTTTAAACTAAATCTCGGGGGAAAGCCTATAGGAGATGAAATGTCTCTGGTTCGGGAGGACTCATCTCAAAGAGATGAAGGGTTAGCTGTTACTTTTCTACCGGGTAATGGATCAGAGTTGTCCACTGAGATGGTGACAAACAGTATGGACTGTCTGCCAAAGTCTCAAGGCAGCAGGAGGAAGGTTGTGGGCCTAGCTTGCCTGGGAAATTATAGTTGTTTGTATACAGATGCTAGAAGTGTTCAAAATAAAATTGGTGAGTTGGAATGTTTAGTGTTGGGAGAAAACATAGACATTGTGGGAATTTCAGAAACTTGGTGGAATGAGGAGAATCAGTGGGACGCGGTGATTCCTGGATATAAGTTATATCGGAAGGAAAGGGAGGGAAGGGTTGGAGGTGGGGTGGCTCTGTATGTCAGAGAGGGTATACAGTCCAGTAAGACTGAGGTCAGAGAATTAGATTCCCTTCTAGAAATACTTTGGGTTGAAATAGAAGGCCCAAAAGGAAATTTAACTATGGGAGTTTGTTATCGCCCACCAAATCAAAAGATAGAGGATGATTATAATATGATGAAAGGATTAAAGATAGCAGCTAAGTGTAAAAACTGTGTCGTAATAGGTGATTTTAACTACCCGCAGATTGATTGGGTCAATATGTGTTCCGGTCGAGAGAAAGAGGTTGAGTTTCAATGACTGTGCTATGGAACAGATGGTCTCAGAACCTACCAGGGGTGGGGCGATCCTGGATTTGGTCCTAAGTAATGCCCAAGACTTGGTGAGAGATGTAAAAGTGATCGCACCGCTTGGGAGCAGTGACCATAACGTTATTGATTTCATCATTTGTATAAATAGAGAGTTGCCCCAAAGGACCAGCACAACCACGTTTAACTTTAAAAGGGGTAAATTCTCTGAGATGAGGAGGCATGTGAAGAGGAAACTGAAAGGAAAGGTAAATACAGTCAAAACCCCTGGGGAAGCTTGGAGGCTATTTAAAACTACAATCCTAGAAGCTCAGATAAAATATATACCATAAGTTAGGAAAGGCACAAACAGGTATAAGAAAAGGCCTGCATGGTTAACAAACAAAGTAATGGAAGCTGTAAAAGGTAAGAAGGACTCCTTTAAGTGGTGGAAAGCTAGTCCAAGTGAGATTAATAAAAGGGAACACAGGCTGTGGCAAATCAAATGCAAGACTGTGATCAGGCAGGCAAAAAGGGACTATGAGGCGCATATTGCAAAAAACATAAAGACCAACAATAAAAATTTCTTCAAGAATATTAGAAGCAGGAAACCAGCCAGGGAGGCAGTGGGGTCCTTGGATGACCAAGAGGTAAAAGGATTACTGAAGGAGGATAGGGAAATGGCTGAGAAGCTGAATGCATTTTTTGCCTCCGTCTTCAGTGTGGAAGATGAGAAGTGTTTGCCCGCTCCAGAACCACTTATTTCGGAAGGGGTGTTGAAAGACCTGAGTCAGATTGAGGTGACAAGAGAGGAGGTCCTACAACTGATAGACAAATTAAAATATAATAAGTCACCAGGTCCGGATGGCATACGTCCAAGAGTTCTGAAAGAACTCAAAGTTGAACTTGTGGATCATCTGACAAAAATCTGTAATCTTTCATTGAAATCTGCCTCCGTTCCTGAGGACTGGAAGGTAGCAAATGTCACCCTCATCTTTAAGAGGAGATCCGGGAAATTACAGGCCAGTCAGTCTGACTTCAATACCGGGGAAAGTTGGTAGAAACCATTATCAAGGACAGAATTAGTAGGCACACTGATGAACACGAGTTACTGAGGAACACTCAGCATGGGTTCTGTAAGGGAAGATCTTGCCTCACTAACCTGTTACAGTTCTTTGAGGGGGTGAACAAACATGTGGACAAAGGAGACCCAATAGATGCTGTTTACTTTGACTTCCAGAAAACTTTTGATAAAGTTCCTTATCAAAGGCTCCTTAGTAAGCTCGAGAGTCATGGAGTAAAAGGACAGGTCCTCTTGTGGATCAAAAACTGGCTGAGTAATAGGAAGCAGAGAGTGAGTATAAATGGGCAGTCTTCACAGTGGAGGACGGTAAGCAGTGGGGTGCCGCTGGGCTCAGTACTGGGTCCCATGCTGTTTAACTTGTTCATAAATGATTTGGAGTTGGGAGTAAGCAGTGAAGTGGCCAGGTTTACAGATGACACTAAATTGTTCAGGGTGGTGAGAACCAGAGAGGATTATGAGGCACTCCAAAGGGATCTGTTGAGGCTGGGTGAGTGTGCATCAATGTGGCAGATGAGGTTCATTGTGACCAAGTGCAAAGTAATGCACATTGGGGCCAAGAATCCCAGCTACAAATACAAGTTGATGGGGTGTGAACTGGGAGAGACTGACCAAGAGAGAGATCTTGGGGTCATGGTAGATAACTCACTGAAAATGTCAAGACAGTGCGCGATTGCAATAAAAAAGGCCAACACCATGCTGGGAATTATTAGGAAGGGAATTGAAAACAAATCAGTCAGTATCATAATGCCCTTGTATAAATCGATAGTGCAGTCTCATTTGGAATACTGTGTACAATTCTGGTCACCGCAGCTCAAAAAGAATATTATAACATTGGAAAAAGTGCAGAAAAGGGCAACTAGAATGATTAAAGGTTTGGAACACTTTCCCTATGAAGAAAGGTTACAACGCTTGGGGCTCTTTAGCTTGGAGAAACGTTGACTGCGGGGTGACATGATAGAGGTTTACAAGATTATGCATGGGATGGAGAAAGTGGAGAAAGAAGTACTTTTCTCCCTTTTTCACAATTCAAGAACTCGTGGGCATTCAATGAAATTGCTGAGCAGTCAGGTTAAAACGGATAGAAGGAAGTACTTCTTTACCCAAAGGGTGATTAACATGTGGAATTCACTGCCACAGGAGGTGGTGGCGGCTACAAGCATAGCCAGCTTCAAGAGGGGGTTAGATAAAAATATGGAGCAGAGGTCCATCAATGGCTATTAGCCACAGTGTGTTTGTGTGTGTGTGTGTGTGTATATATATATATATATATATATACACACACACATACATACACACACACATATACATATATATATATATATATATATATATATATATATATATATATATATATATATATATATATATATATATATATATATACATATTTATATATATATACATATTCGGCCACTTTGTGACACAGAGTGTTGGACTGGATGGGCCCTTGGCCTGATCCAACATGGCTTCTCTTATGTTTTTAGATCAATTCTCCATTATTTCCTATGGGAATGTCTCCCTAGGGAATAATAGAGTTCCCAGCATACATTTCCCTTCCCTCCCCCTGCTTTCTGATGACTCTGAAGCGGAGGGATGCCCTCCAAACCAGGGGATCCCCTGCCCCCATCTGGGGATTGGCAACCCTAGGTATAATGCCATAGTCTCCAGTCCATCCTCCAGAGCAGCCATTTTCTTCAGGGGAACTGATCTCTGTCACCTGGAGACCAGCTGTAATTCCAGATCTCCAGTTCCCCTGGAAGAATGGGCTGCTTCTTTGGAAGGTAGACCTAAAGACATCATCCCTACTGAGTTCCTGCCCTTCCCCAAATTCCATCTTCCCCAGGCCAGGCACCACCCTCAAATATGCAGGAATTTCCCAATAAGGAATTGGTAACCCTAGAGAGACAGGTACAGTGTATTGGCATCTGGTGGTGGTGATGAGTCTAGTGGGAAGCCTGGACTAGATTGCAAGCCCACTGCCAATAAAATATCCTATATGACACTGATGAAATAAAGAGTCCCCTCCTTTCATATCTCATGAGATTATATACAGAGAATAAAATGGGAGATGGCATGTTAGAATTTTGTACCAGAACTAGAGAAACTGTGCTAGAGCCCTTGTGTTATTAAAGCACCGAAGACAACGTCATTATATCTCAGTTCTTGATCTTAATACCTAATCAAATGAATCTAAAAGGTGAAAAATAACACCACCAGTTTGAAGGCCTTGCATCCTAGCGATGATGGGGGTCGGTTCAGAGATTGTCTGTAGTGGATTAAGGTTGCAATTCCTCCTGAGGCCTGTAGTGGGAGCTGCTGCTATTCCTGCAACGAGCGGGCTCGCTAGGGACAAAATCTCGGACTTGGACCCTCTGCTGCTCTCCGTCCTCATGTAGCTGTGGCTTCTCACCGCTAATTTTCCTTTTCTCCAGTGCACTAAAACAGCGAAGAGTGTGTGCAAAAGCTTTGGAAACATGAGAGAAGGAAACCAGGGGCGGCAGTGCAGGAAGCAGAGGAAGAAGTATAGAGCATGTTGATCTTGTTTCCCCAGCTGCAGTCCTTCTGGGTCCATCTTTTCTGACGGCGCGGCACCTCCGGACCTTCTCTCAGCTTCCTTTGCAGCCGGTAGGCGCGCTGAAAAGACCAAGAAACCCCTGAAAGAGGAGAGAGGCGGAGAAAGCTCTTGGGAAAGCGGCGAGTCTCTTGAATCCACTCCCCCCCTCCCGGTTTTACTATGAAGCAGACTGTTTCCTGCCACAGAGGAGAAATTTAAAAGCAGAAAGGGACCGAAGCGGATCCTTGGTTGCTAAGGTAATTGCAGCTGCCTGTGGACAATTTCCCCTCCCCTTCCCAAGGTTTGTGGGGCAACCGTGTGTGTGTGTGTGGAGGGCTACCATTGCCTGATTCCCTCCTCCTTATAGATATGTGCTACAAGCAAACCTCAGTCTAAGCGTACGCGGTGTGTAATTTGGAGTAGGTAGCGTAGACTGAGGATTAAAAGAAACAACACACATGCTTCGGGGTCCCCGCTCCCCCCCCCCCTCCATTCCCAGCGTTGATATGGAGCCTGCCTGTTGTTCTGAGTAAACAAGAGGACAAATAAATGAACTAGATGGCTGGCGTCGTGTAAACGCTTCCTCCTCACGCCGCGTTCTACTTCGGAGTAGAGCAATTTGCTTATGGTGGGTTTCATTGTAGAGTTTGGTTGCATGAGCGCTCGCCGGCTTCTTCCCGGGGCGGAGGGGGTTGTGTGTGGAGAGGGAGGGAGGAGGGAGACCTCCGCTTTCTGCACAAAGCGGGGTGCCTGCGTGGGAATCAGCGTTGAGGGGTACGTAAGGTACGGTAATTTCCAAGCAACCAGTTGGGGAAGGAAATAGGAATGCTGCTGCCTGAGGTGTCGTGGTTCTCGCTTGTTGCTGCGACAGTTGCATTTATCAATGAATGAATCTGGGAGGGGGACGAGTTGGAGTTTCTCGGCAGTACTATGGGCTCTTCAAATGCAGCAAATAATAATTATTGTAATAATAAGAATAACAAACACAGTTGGGAGGCAAAGGGCTTGCATATATGTGAACTAAAAAACCCCGAGCACTTGCCTGCAAATGTAGGATTGCAAGCTTTCCCTATTAAAAGAATTGGTTTAAACTCCCAGCATAATGGAGCCAGGGTACAGCGAACCCAAAGTCCTTGGGAGCTGTGGTGATTCCAACTCATTTGGGGTTCAAGCTGTTTAAGACTAAGGATCTGCCAGCCCCCTGCATTTCTGCTAGTCAGCTGCTTGAGGCACAACCCTGGGAACAGGGAAAGGATGTGGGTTTAAGCCAGTTGGCTCTGGATTTGCAATTCTGAACATGTCCACTCCAACATATTCCATGTTTCAGTATGCCCTACTGTATCTCTTCCAAGTAAACAGGGTTGGTTTTGCATTGTAAAGGTGACCCTAAGAAAGCCAGTTTTAGAAGATAGCCAGTTTTCAGCTGCACTAGGCATACCCCTTCAAAAAGGAAATATTTAATTATATGCATAAATCCAGATATTTTGACGTAATGGGGTTGTGCATTGAACAGTTGGTAGGGAACATTTGTTACATGGTGTTTAGCTGTGCTTACAAATAAAACAAACTCATATGCTTGGATATGAGAAAACATTTACTTCTGTGCTGTATATAAGCTGATGGTGGGCTTGTGGAGGGAGGGGAGAGCCTTCAGGCACATCTAGACAGCAGCTTTCCATAAGTCCTGTTGTGTACCTTGGGAAAAGCCAGTTAGCCTCTCCCTCCTGCCGGATCCCCATTCTCACATAGCTGGAATCCAGTTGTGCGGACTATGTTACCTTGCAGGACCCCTGCAAGTGTCTGCTAGCTCCATGAAAATCCTTGAAAAGTGTCCCATGGACCAGGGCCATGGGAATGAGAAGAGCTGGAACAGCCTGTGACCCCTGACATGAGAAACATCTTGGGCTCCCATTATCTAAAATGGATTGTGAATGGGAAATAGGCAGTAAAGTTTCAGGTGCGTGTTTGCTTGCTTTGAGCAGGATTCTACTAGATGTTCTGGCAACAAAGAGAATCCCAGGGTGGGTGGGTGGGAGGAATGTTGTGGTATAGTGGTTAGGGTACAGAGCTGTGATTGGGAGGATGGAATCCTGACCTCGAAGGAAGGATGAAATAAAAATGTGATGGATATTACTGTTGACAGCTCTACATCCTCAGCACATTTACAAGCCTGTTTGGTCTTGTGACTCTTCAAGGTAACATAGCTCAACAATCCTGTATGGCAGTTCACCAAGGGTTTGATAAGTATTTGCTCTTTGGCTAAGACTTCAAAAGTAAAGAGGTTGTTAAATAGTCCATAGTAGTTGTGTTTGGTGGTGGGTCACAATAAGCTGTGCAGGCTTAACCTACGTCTTGCTGCTTTTGGTGGAAGCTGTTTTCAAGAAAGTGTATCTAAAGTTTCAGCATCAGCATCTTTCCTACATTGCCCTAATTCCATTAGAGAAAAATAAACAGAAGAATGTAGGAATTGGAGCCTTTAAACTGCAGTGTAAATCATTATTACACGGAAATAGGTTCAGTTGAAACCTGTGGAAAGAGTAATTCAATATTAAGGTGTCATAGAACTCTCCCTATCTAAACAGCAGTCTCAAAAATCACATTTCTATGTCTGAGAAACACTTACTTGGGAAGGAGTTATCTTTAAAAGGAGAAATAAATAATGGCTTTTTTTAGATAATGTGTGTAACTTGCAGGAGGATCCTTTAGTTCCCAGTTCTAATATATCAGCAGAGTATCTAGTTCTTATATAACAGATAGGGGAGAGATAATACTGTTCTTGAGTGGAGCATACATGAGCACCTTTTTACAGCCCATACTCCAGTTCACCAGAAAATACCTGACTCACACAGCATCTGAAAGTCTGGAGAAATCCCTTGTAGATTTGATTTAGTCATCCCATGCAATTAAAGTTTTGATCCAAAATGGCCATGGAAATGAAAAGAGCTGGAATAGCCTGTGAGAGACATCTTGGGATACTCACAGTTCTTTCAGAGTTCTCTTAGCCCCACCTACCTCACAGGGTATCTGTTGCGGGGAGAGGAAGGGAAGGTGATTGTAAGCAGCTCCAGGACTCCTTTGGGTAGTGAAAGGTGGGGAATAAAACCAACTCCTTCCCCCCCCGCCCCCCCGCAGTTCTTCTTTCACACACTGACTTTTGTTCACTGCCATACCTTAATACTTACCTTCAAGGTCCTCATCGGATGTGTTCTCCCCCTTATTTCTCCAGTCTCGTATCCCAATAAATTCTTACATGTGTACTTCTGGCACCTCTTGTCTCAGTTACCAAAACTATCTTGCTCCTTAAATGGCTCTGGATTTCATACACCCCCCACCCCCGGAGCTGCCTCCCAAAATATCAGTGTCCTGCCACATGTCTCATTTCCTTCACATTCCTCAGAATCCAACTTCTCTGTTAAACCTTTGAGACATACTCCTTTCCTTATTGAAATAAAGGCCAGGTTCACACATGCAAGGAAATGAGGTGGCAGAGAAGACACATGGGAGGCTGCTGGTCCACTTAAGACCACAGGTGAAAGACCATGTAGAATCTTTTAGAATACTCTTCTCTGTTAAAAATTCCTTGCAAATAGAAAAGTACCACAGTAGGCAAGGAAAAGGGAGGTGGGGGTAGAATCTGTCTCCCTGTTGTTTGAGTTCTCTACTTGCATGGAGCTTTTTTATGCAAGGAAAGGAAAGGTCCCCTGTGCAAGCACCAGTCGTTTCTGACTCTGGGGTGACGTTGTTTTCACAACGTTTTCACGGCAGACTTTTTACGGGGTGGTTTGCCATTGCCTTCCCCAGTCTTACACTTTCCCCCCAGCAAGCTGGGTACTCATTTTACCAACCTCAGAAGGATGGAAGGCTGAGTCAACCTTGGGCCAGCTACCTGAATCCAACTTCCGCCAGAATTGAACTCAGGTTGTGAGCAGAGAGGGAGTGACAGGAAAGGGATGGCCACTGTGGCCTCTAAGGAAATTAAAAACTGACAAATAGCCAGGCCCAGATGGCATACATCTGAGAGTTCTGAAAGGACTCAAATGTGAACTTGTGGATCTCCAGATAAAAATATGTCATCTATAATTAAAATCTGCCTCCACTGCTGAAGACTGGAAGGTAACTAATGTAACCCCCATCTTTAAAAATGGTTCCAGAGGAAATGGGGGAAAGCAGAGGTCGGTCAGTCTAACGTTGATACCGGGTAAGTTGGTGGTTAAAAAAAGAAGGTATTCCCTTGTGCAAGCACCAATTGTTTCCGACTCTGAGGTGACATTGCTTTCACAACGTTTTCACAGCAGACTTTCTACAAGGTGGTTTGCCATTACCTTCCCAGTCATCTATACTTTCCCCCCAGCAAGCTGGGTACCCATTTTACTGACATCGGAAGGATGGAAGGTTGAGTCAACCTTGGGCCGGCTACTTGAATCCAGCTTCCGCCAGAATCAAACTCAGGTCGTGAGCAGAGAGTTCAGACCACAGTACTGCAGTATTGCTGCTTTACCACTCTGCGCCACGGAACATTCTAAAATGGGAATGCTTATCTGCTGCCTGAAGTGGCACAGCCTAGTCTGCTCCTTAAGGTAATGCCCCCTCATGAGATCTTGTTCTCTTGAATGTATGATCCAGGACCCTGTTTCTGGGAGGAACTTGTGTATTTGCCCTGTTTATTCCAACCTCCCTTTGCTGTTTTCCTTGTCAGGTTTTAGACTGAAGGCTTGTTGGGGGTAGGGCATTGTTCTTTTGTCCTCTGCCAAGTTTCATGGAGGCTGATCAGAATAAGATTAAGAGAAACTCTTATGATTGTAATGTACAAACAGTGAACTTTTAAGGGATTGTATTTTTAATATGCCATTTGGCTCACTGATACTATATTCTCCAGAAATTTGTCAATCATAGCTGCCCCACTTAAACAACAGAGTTTATCTTTCTACATATTATGTAGCTAAAACAGAAAACAGTTTTAGCTCATTTCAGGGTAGTTTTTGCTTATTCTGTGAGCAAAAAACAACAAGCACAGTGCCACTTTATGACATATCTCTGGCATGGCCACAGATGGTTCACTTGTACACTTAAAACAAATTGAACTGATGAAGGTACAGAAATGGAACTGAAGTGACAGCGGGCTTAAGGGAAAAGACAGGGAAATGAGGGTTTTTAGTTGAGATAAGATTGAGTTGGCAAATGTTAAGTTTATAACATTGTGAATGATGGGTTTTTTTGTCTCTCTCTTAGTGTTAGACCTCAAGTACTCCTGAAGTTGGAGACAAGTAGGGTAAAGATTAATTACAGGAAGTACTTCATCTAGTACAATTAATATAGAACCACAATATGCAGTGATGGTCTGCTGCGTTTTAAAAGAGGCCTTCGATAGATAACTTCCTCCAGTAATATGATATGTAAATGGAGGCTCTGAAGTACTGTTAACTTTGAATTAGTACTCAGAGATCTACTTTCTGGCTCTGTAATCAGGCAAAATGAGGCGATGGCCTCAGGCAGCAATTTTGGGAGGCAGTAAGGTTTCCTGCCATTGCCTCATACTTTCATCACTGTTTCTGAAACCCCACCCCAGAACTATACCATTTAAATGGTCTTTCTCTCTTTATTTCCCTGGTATCCCAGTAAGGTTTCCAAGCACTTGTTACTGTCTCTTCCCTCTTTTCCTATGGTTTCCTGGAAAATATTATTTTGCCTGTGTCTTTCCTTTTTGAATGTTTTTTAAATATGGTTATTGGTTTTACGGTTCAGTTCAGGTTCAAGGTAATTAAGAGGTTTTTGATTTGGATTAAATTCATTATAAAAATAATCATTTTGAACCTATTTTTCGTTATGGGTTCAGTTTTTGTCTTGTGTTCTCTTTCAAATGGCAGTGGCCTTGTTAGGTGAGAAAAGGACCTTTTTAAAACTACCAACGAACACAAACTGTAGTTTGAGTGCTGGCAAAATGCATCCTCTTGGAATCAGTAGTGTTCCCAGGAGGGAAGATATCTTGATGATCTCACACAACAAATAAGCAATGGTACATTTGTTGGGCTATAAACTGATCATGTGGGTGGGCCTTAAGACAGCTAATATTCACAATGCCATGACATTTTTGAAAATAAATTCCTGCAAAAATGTCTGAATCACCACATTAGCTGGTGCTCAAGCCCTGTTTTCTAGTGACAAGTTGTCATGCCTAATGAAAAATTAAAGTGAGGTTTTGAATATAGGTGTGTGCCTTTCAAATGAAATACTTAAGTTTTTCTCTAAGGATTAGTACAATTACATAACATTAAATTGTAATGGATGATCAGCCTTCCTTTTGGAAAACAATTTTGCCTGGATGGTACAGATTTACAATATGTGTATGCAGGTTGTTGCCTTTTTAAAAAATGCATAACAACTAGCTATTTGTCTTTCTACCTAAAGTCATAGTGATCTGCGTAAATATCACCCTGGCAACAGAATGTGATGTCATAAATGGAGGATTAAGAAATAAGATGCAAGATAAGCCAAAGGTTTCACACAGAATTGATTATTGGTAAAGCAATAGTGTCACAGTGGTGCCTAGAGCTTTAGTTTTTAAAAGCTCTTTTTAGAAATACTCTGTCCTGCTGCATCATGTCAATCCAATGATCCTTTCTGAAAGCAGATAATTTTGTATACAAAAGCTTCACCCCTTAGTTCAATGGAAGGAGCATCAACATTTCATGAATGCATAGAGTGGAGCCAAGCTGCACTGATGTAAACATGTAGAGACCTGGCTTTTTAATGGACCAGATGTGGAAACACAACCAGGTGAAAGAAATCCTGTGGACTCCCATTAAACTTAATAAGAATTCTGTTCAGGTTTTGAGTTACATAAGTAGTTTCTACACCCAGAAGACTACTGCTAGCTTAAATAAATAACATAACACAGACCTGAGTGGCAAAAAGAGAGAGTTATATATGTGTCATCCCAATTTAGAGGGGCTAAGTATTAGGAAGGCATGTTGAGTAGAATATAATGCATTGTGTGACAGACCTGCTCTGTGACTGGTAAAGAATTCTAACCAATCAAGATTTTAAAGATAGTAATGAACCTGCACAGCACAGACCTTAGAAAAGAAATGTTTGGCTAGCTGAAACAGGGCCTTTTTGTGATAGCACCTCATTTTAGGAAAACTCTTCCTACTGTTACTTAAAGGTAAAGGTAGTCCCCTGTGCAAGCAGAGGTCGTATCACAATGTTTTCATGGCAGACTTTTTATGGGGTGGTTTGCCATTGACTTCCCCAGTCATCTTCATAAGAGCATAAGAGAAGCCATGTTGGATCAGGCCAATGGCCCATCCAGTCCAACACTCTGTATCACACACCTCTGCTCCATATTTTTATCTAATCCCCTCTTGGAGCTGGCTATGCTTGTAACCGCCACCACCTCCTGTGGCAGTGAATTCCACATGTTAATCACCCTTTGGGTGAAGAAGTACTTCCTTTTATCCATTTTAACCTGACTGCTCAGCAATTTCATTGAATGCCCATGAGTTCTTGTATTGTAAGAAAGGGAGAAAAGTACTTCTTTCTCCACTTTCTCCATCCCATGCATAATCTTGTAAACCTCTATCATGTCACCCCGCAGTCGACGTTTCTCCAAGCTAAAGAGCCCCAAGCGTTGTAACTTTTCTTCATAGGGAAAGTGTTCCAAGCCTTTAATCATTCTCATTGCCCTTTCCTGCACTTTTTCCAATGCTATAATATCCTTTTTGAGGTGCGGTGACCAGAATTGTGCAGTGACATTTTCTCCCCAGCAAGCTGGGTACTTATTTTACTGACCTCGGAAGGATGGAAGGCTGAGTCAACCTTGATCCGGACTGCAGTACTGCAGCTTTACCACTCTGCGCCATGGGACCCCTCACTTACCTAGCCCCTCCAAATTGGGATGACGCTTGTTGCTATAGAATGCTAGAGCTGAATCAGGGTGCTCAGATGTGCAGGTGGTCTCTACCTTAAAACTTTCTCTTGTACGCCATGTTGACTTCTCGATTTTTAGAGCTCCAGTTATTAAATCTCTGAAATCAATGAGGTTAACTGTGATATGTTCTGTACTGGTTTGAGTATTAACATTGCCTTAAAAAGAACTTTATATTACCTGTTTGAAGTACAAGAGCTTATTAAAGGCACTGTAACCAGAGGTACAAAATAATCTCATTCCTTGAATCTTCTTGCTAAATGACATCGAAACTCTTTAGATACTGCCAATATTGACTTTATTTTTGCATGGTCTGATGCTTTCTCGAATGTCTTGCCTATTAGCAACAGTAATGGAGAATGTTCTCTTTCTCCTCTTTCCTCAGTTTTAATTAGCTGTGGAATCATGATGGCATTGAATTGGCCTGTTATGTTTTGAATGTCTGGAAAAGAAGAACCTCCTGAATCTTTCAATAGAAGTAATATCTACAATCAAATGAATATTGGCTAGTCACTTTTTTCTGTTTTCCTTGTCTGTAAAGTCCCAAGAGAAGCTGTCATACTGCTGCATAGGAACAGCGTTTCTGGCTGAGCATGAATGTAGTGATGAGGTGTTGGAATGCTTGTTTATCCATGAAGACAAAGTGGTGAAAGGCTGGATGGCTATGGATGAAAAAATTATTTTTGGTTTTGTGGGCTCTATATAGGAGGAAGCTACTTCTGCAGTTTCCCATGGGTTGGTTTCCAGGCCCAGTTTCTTTAACTGTCAGGTCTTGGACACCTAGATTTTTGTTTTCTTAGATAAAGGATTCCTCAAGTAAAATATCCTCATTGGTTTTGCTCATCAGTGGTTTGAGATGCACATTTTGAGAGGCTTCCCTCAATGCACATCACTGGCATTTCACTCACAGAATTGTTCTCGCTTTTTAACACCCTGGAGCCTGCAAGTGGTAATGTGATACAAAGGACATTTTGTAAAATATATTTTAGTATGTAATAAATATTATAAGTTAGGGGTTTATTTAGAAAATGTATAAGCTGCTTTGCTGTGGAAAAAATCAATACAATAAAATCAAGGTTGAAAGTACTAAAGCAATTAAAGAAAAACAGACATACAGTATGTTATAAAATTGAAATTGTTGTAGGAATAGAAAATCTTGGAAAATAAAAGTCTTGATGGCATCCAAATAAATTGCATCATTCATCTGTCTGGCAAAGATGTTCCATCATCAGGGCTCATTCATAAGAACATAAGAGAAGCCATGTTGGACCGGGCCAATGGCCCATCCAGTTCAACATTCTGTATCACTCTGTGGCCAAAACCCAGAAACCATCATATCCACCAAAGGGGCCATCCTCCAGAAGTCCTTCCACTGTTACCCCCCAAGCACCAAGAATACAGAGAATCACTGCTCCAGACATAGTGCTGCATCTATACTGTCTATAAAAAGGTAAAGGTAGTCCCCTGTGCAGGCAACAGTCGTTTTTGACTCTGGGATGATGTCGCATCACAACATTTTCACAGCAGACTTTTTAAGGGGTGGTTTGCCATTGCCTTAGCTTGTGGCTAATAGCCAGTGATGGACCTCTGTTCCATATAGAGTTGCCAAGTCCAATTCAAGAAAATCTGGGGACTTTGGGGGTGGAGCCAGGAGACATTGGGGGTGGAGTCATGAGCAAGGTTGGAACAAGTACAATTGAACAAAGAGAGTTCTGGCCATCACATTGAAAGGGACTGCACATCTTTTCAATGCCTTCCCTCCATTAGAAATAATGAAGGATAGAGGCACCTTCTTTGGGGGCTCATAGAATTGGCCCTCTGGTCCAATCCTTTTGAAACATGGAGGGTGTTTTGAGGAAAGGCATCAGATGCTATGCTGCAAATTTGGTGCCTCTACCTCAAAGAACACCCCCCCCCCCGAGCTCCAGATACCCACGGATCAATTCCCCATTATTCCCTATGGGAATCATTTTCCATAGGGAATAATTGAGTGCCCAGTAGACATTTCCCTCGCCCCCTCACTTTCTAAAGCAGGGGGAGGGCTTCCAAACTGGGGAATCCCCTGCTCCTTCCCTTTCTCTCTCTCTCTCTCTCTCACACACACACACACTTACTGGGTTTGGTTCCTCCACAACTTTACTTGCTCTGAAAACAAAAGCAAAACAAATGGAGGGTCTGTGCTCTGACGAAACTGCTGCTGACCCTTCCCCATGAAGCACTTCCTGTTTCCTGCTCAACTTTAAAGGCACACATTTTAAAAATGGACCTGTTTACAGGTTTCTAAACCTGCCGGAGCTCTAGAGGTACATGGTGACTGGGGGCGGGGCTTCCCCCCACTGACCAGCTGGCTGGGGGCGGGGGGGAAGCCTGTAAAATCAGGGGATCCCTCGCTGGTACCTGGGGATTGGGAAGCCTAACTCCATATGTTTTTCAAATCCTTATTATTGAAGCTGTCTATGGTTGTAGCCACCACCATTTCCTGTGGCAGTGACTTCAGTGTGTTAATTGCTCTTTGGGTAAAGAAGTACTTCTTTTTTCTGCTCTAAACCTACTCATTTCATTGAGTGTCCAAGAGCTCTTGTGTTGTGAGAACACAACTGTCTCATGCATAATTTTGTAAACCTTCATATCATCCCTCAGTTGTTATTTCTCCATGCTAACCTCTTTAACCATAAGGAAAGTGTTCCATCTCAATAATTTTACTTGCCCTTTTCTGCACTGTTTTCATTGCTATATCTTTTTTGAGGTATAGTGAACAGAACAATACACAGTATTCCAAGTGAAACTGCACCATTGATTTATACAGGGGCATTATGATACTGGTTGATTTGTTTTCGGTTCCCTTCCTAATAATCCCCAACATAGCATTTGCCTTTTTTATTGCCATCGTGTGCTGGGTTGACATTTTCCATGAGTTATCTACCACAACTCCAAGATCTCTCTCCTGGTCAGTCTCCACCAGTTCAGACCCCATCAGTGTGTATTTATAGTTAGGATTTTTGGTTCCAGTGTGCATTACTTTGCACTTGTCCACATTGAACCTCATTTACCATGTTGACACCCAATCGCACAGCCTTAACAGATCCCTCTTGAATATCTCACAGTCCTCTCTTCACTCTGAACAATTTAGTGTCATCTGCAAACTTAGCCACTTCACTGCTTACTCCCAACTCCAGATCATTAATGAATCAGTTAAAAAGCACCGGACACAGTACTGAGCCCTGTGATACCCCACTGCTTACCAATCTCCACTGTGAAAAACTCATTGTTTCCTCTTAATTAACCAGTTTTTAATCCACTAGCCCCTTATTCCATGACTACTGCGTTTACTTAGGAGCCTTTGATGAGGAACTTATCAAAAGCTTTCTGGAAGTCTAGGTAAACAACACCTACTCGGTCACTTTTGTGCACATGTTTGTTAGTGAGACAAGATCTTCCCTTACAGACTCCATGCTGATTCTGTCTCCGTAGTTTTTGTTCATCAGTGTGCCTGCTAATTCTACCTTAAAGTTGCAGTACTGCAGTCCGAAGCTCTGCTTGCAACCTGAGTTCGATCCCAGCAGAAGCTGGGTTCAGGTAGCCGGCTTAAGGTTGACTCAGCCTTCCATCCTTCCGAGGTTGGTAAAATGGGTACCCAGCTTGCTGGGGGGGGGGGAGTGTAGATGACTGGGAAGGCAATGGCAAACCACCCTGTAGAAAGTCTGCCGTGAAAACGTTGTGAAAGCAATGTCACCTCAGAGTCGGAAACGATTGGTGCTTTCACAAGGGACTACCTTCTTTTTTTAACCAACAACTTACCCGGTATCAACGTTAGACTGACCGACCTCTGCTTTCCCCCATTTCCTCTGGAACCTTTTTTAAAGATGGGGGTTATATTAGTTACCTACCAGTCTTCAGCAGTGGAGGCATTGATTGATGACATATTTTTATCTGGAGATCCACATTTGAGCCTCTTTCTAGAGCTCATTGTTTTTTTCTTCACATCAGGCCTTATTCCTAGTCCTTTCAGAACTCTCAGTTGTATGCCATCTGGGCCTGGTGATTTGTCAGTTTTTAATTTCCTTAGAGGCCACAGTGGCCATCCCTTTCCTGTCACTCCCTCTGTTTCTGCTCCCCTCAGCCTCGCCACAGAACAGATGAGGATTGGGCTACTGGGGAAGCTGCTAAGCTGTGGCTGTTGCTAGGTAGCTAAACTTGGTTCTGTCAGTAAAAAGCAGGGGGAGGAGGCCCTTTCCAAGCTTATTTTGGCCTTTGAGGGAGAACTCATTGGTGGCAATAATGCACCACAAACAAAAGGAATGCTGAGATTTAGTGTCTGTGCCTCCCACACCCCCATAATTATTCTTCCTTATCTCCATTCTGGGCCTGTTTCAGGACTTTGAGCCACCACAGACATGAGTGCACACACATACACATGTGGGGGAGGAAGCTGGCATCTGTTTTGGCTGCGGGGTGGGGGTGAGTAGTGGAGTGCCAAAGGTGTGGGGGTAGTTGAGAAGAAGAGGTAGTTGGAGGGTGGGAAGACAGCAAGGGTGGGAGGGAGTGAATGCGTTCACTTGGGTGGATGAGAAGACTGCAAAGGTGGGGGTGGCACTCTACCAGAGCCTCTTTCTAAAGCACTTTCCCAGAGCCTCTTTCTAGAGCTCATTGTTTTTTTCTTCACAACAGGCCTTATTCCTAGTCCTTTAACAATACTTTTAACCATTGGTTATTGAAGGACCTCACTGCCTCCCTGGCTGGTTTTCTACCACTAATGTATTTGAATAAATGTTTACTGTTGGTCTTGATGGGTTTTCTTTTTTGCAATATGTTTATCATAGTCCCTTTTTGCCTGTCTGATCACTGACTTGCATTTTATTTGCCACAGCCTGTGCTGCCTTTTATTTACCTCATTTGGACTAGCCTTCCACCACTTAAAGGAATCCTTTTTACCTTTTACTACTTCTTATGATCCTTTGGTGCCAACTCATTGTTCCATCTTGTCACAGCACAGGGCCCAGTGAATTTTGAACAAGACAAGGAAGTTGTCCAGCAGAGAAAGGTGTCCAGGATTGCAGTGAGCTCCTGGTATTAGGTTGCTTAAATAGCAGAGGAACTGACCACATATACCAAGGACCATAGGTGTCATGGATGCTAGGTAGCACCTATGGGTTTTTATAGCAGATATTGTTGCACTACTTTTTCTGATGCATCAGCAAATAACACATAAGCTGGAACTTCATTTTCAGAAACAGAGCTTGAGATAGGATGTTTTTATGCTGACAGGCACCTTTCTGATTTCAGTTCAAGTTCACCACAATTGTTATTCCTGTTCTCTGGGGGAGGGGACTGCTTGGGATCCAGTGACACAGGAGGAACCTGAGCCAGTGGTAAGAGATGTCCAAGGACCAGGTATCCTCTGCCCTAGTTGAACTGGAGTCCTTACTAAGAGATGACAACTCTCTGTCTGAGCACGAATCAGGATCTGTCTTGAGTTCCTAATTTGCTATTTATCCCGGTCATATGTCTCTTTTTCTGCTTTTGCAGTTGGGTGAGAAGATAGCTGTTGGTCATGGCCCAGGGATCCAGTGACATGGAAACTGCTGATCAAGAAGAGAGCTCCCCAAACATGATTGTTTACCGAAAGGTAAGACATTTGGGTGTATTTATAACTTACGAACTAGATGAGCAAGAATCTTTCAAAACAATTTTGTTTTTCAAATGGGGTTTTGTTATTTTATATTCAAAAACTGGCAATTTTTCATTGTTTTTCTTTGTGTTTGAAATTACTGCATTTACAGTTCCAAAGGAAACTTAAGAGATCATTGACAATTGCTAAAATAGGTTGGATCAGACTCATTTTAATAAGAGTTATATACTAAATATTCTGGTTTGGTTAATGAATCACCGAGAAATCATATCCATAACCAAAGTATGTTATTAACTTCATTGGGGTTGGATTGGCTTTAATCACTATACTATGACTTAAATCAAGTAATTCAGGTAGGTAGCCATGTTGGTCTGTAGCAACAGAACAAAGTTTGAGTCCGGTGGCACCTTTAAGACCAAGAAATACTGCTTTTTACAAACGAATGGACTCAGATCTCACATAGGAATACAAAAAAGAACTAAACAAGATTATGAAGGAATTACCTCTGTGCATTCTGGAACAGATCCTTTCAGACACACTACAAAAACCCTAACCTGGTACCTTTTATCTTTTACCCAAAATACACAAACCTGGCAATCCAGGTCTCAGGCATAGGCACAATCACCTTGTGGGTATCTGGATATATGGCCTTTGTTCTAAGACCCGATGCCATCAATACTCCTAGTTATGTATGTGACATCACAGACTTTCTGAGGAAAATACAGTCTTTGAACAGCTTTTCCGAGAACACTGCTTTAACCACCATGGATGTGGAATTTCTGTGTACCAATGTCCCACACAAAGATGGATTACAAGCCATAAGGAACATGATTTCTGCCTAAATCACAACTAACTTTCCCACCAAACAATGCTATTTTGTTCTCACCCATAACCACTTCAAATTTGGTTACAACTTCTTCCTTCAGATCAGTGGTACAGCCATGGGCACTCACATGGCCCCACAGTAAGGTAACATTTTTACAATTGATTTGGAGCAACGCTCCTAAACTGTTACCCACTAACACCTCTCTTATAACTGAAATACATTGGTGACATCTTTATTGTTTAGACATCTTTATTGTTAAAGAAGCCCTGAACATATTCCACTAAGCATTCAACGACTTTCCATCAGCCTGACAATGACCATCAGTCTAACAATGAATCAATCTATGCAATAAATACATTTCCTGGGCACTACTATAAGTGTACTTAATGGATGCGTAGACACCATTTTATACTGGAAACCTACTGCTCAACAAACATCCCTACATGCCTCCAGCAACCATCCAAAACATCAAACAATCCATCATACACAGCCAGGCTCTTTGCTTCTAGTAAATACAACTGGAGCCGGTGTGAAGATAAGCAATATAAGATAACCACCAGAAGCAATAAAACTTTCACGCAAAGCGTGTAAATATGCATTTTTAGTGAAGTAAAACAAAAACAAAACTAAGGAACACTGAACCTTCTTGAAATTTTTCCCACAAAGTCTCTCAACAGTCACAAATAGGACTTAATGACGATGTGGGTGAAGTCTTTAAATTCTTAGTGTTCCACTCAGGGCTTTTTTTGCAGAAAAAGCCCAGCAGGAACTCATTTGCATATTAGACCACACCCGTTGACATCACCACTGTTTCACAAGGGGCTTTTTTGTAGAAAAATCCCAGCAGGAAATAATTTGCATATCAAGTCACACTCTCTGACAATAAACCAGCCGGAACTGCGTTCCTGTGCGTTCCTGCTTAAAAAAAAAAAAAACAAAAAAACAAGCCCTGATTCAACTCGTGATGGTACAGAGAGAATAAGGAGCCGCTTTTAAAAAGACTCCTCATGGTTTCAATAGTTCTTCCTCAGCCTCTTTCTCCTGACGTTACACGGAGCCACAGCTCTACTCTTTACAACATGGATCCACGCATGCTCTGATTTGCTGCTACTGGCTCTAGAGCAAATTGGACCCCCAATTTAGAACATCACTTAATAAAGCAAAACCTTGTGCAAGTGTCATAAATAAGGTTTTTCCACAATAAAGGGGGATGTATATTCCTGGAGTGGTACAAGCCTTTAATTTGAAAGTGGTTCCCACCATTCTTTATGGTTCAGCTATTTGGATTAAAGCCATCTCTGATAATATCTCTGGAGCCCTTCTAAGGCTTCAGTCCCCTCTGCCTCCCTTTCCTCCTGGGGCTTCATTCTGCACCACCTCCCTTCCCTTCTGGGGCTTCCTTCTGCACCCCTGCATCCCCTCCCTCTCCTTTCTGTTTCTGGGAACCCTAGATGAGGCTTCTGAAGGATCCTGTCCTCTTCAAGCCTCAGGGCTGCCCACTGAGCCTGCAGACTTGGGCAGCAGCTGCTGAGATCCTGGCCTGTCCCACCAACCATTAGCCCAATTCTTAAGGAAAATATTAAATATTTCCTGATGTGTGTCAAACATTGTATTACAGATGACCTTGGAAGCAAGAGCATGGCTTTTTGCATTCAAACTAAAGTTAAAACAACTCTTTGCTGAAGATGGTTTGTTAGCCACTTTAAATTGGGATACTCACAGATCAACCTGGATGAAAGCCCTGGATGAGGAATTGATGAAAGTTGGAATGCTGATTGATGATATTTTTGAGATGGGCAAAACCAAAGCATTTTCTTTGATCAAAAAGCAATTCATCAAAATTGACCATGGTAGTTTGAACCTGAGAGTGCACAGAGTATGCTCACCCCTATTTTTTTCTTATCTGAAATTTTTACCCCCTATATGTTCTATTTTACCATTCCACATTATTGCAGAGCTTTTTTGTTTGCAAGACTGAACATTATACCTACAGTGGTTTTGAATAGATCCTACACTGATAGAATTTGCCCTTGTGGCCTTGGTAGTATTGATACATCCTTTCATTCTCTGCTAGAATGCAATTTTTTTGAGATTATGTGGGATTACTATATTAAAACTTCATTCAACCAACTGTCTCCCGCCCCCCACCCCCCATACTCCAGAAACCCTGGCTCTTTTGCTCAGTGATAAAGATCTTAAGATCACACTAGCAATCATAAAATTTGTCTCAGTCCTTTTAGCCCTTAAAAAAGAAGAAGAAATAAGTGTCTTTAGCTGCTGGAGGTTTGTGAATCAATGAGCTTCTAAGGGTACAGAAGATAAAGAAAAGAAGCTTGCATTTTAGCCTTTCCTCAGTTGCTTATTCATTTTAGCTCTTAATTAGCCCTTCCTGGCAACTAATCCCCACCATGTGTAATGGTTGAGGAAGTCTTGTTTCAGTGTATCTGAAGAAGTGTGCATGCACATGAAAGCTTATACACAGAATTAAAGGTGCCACTGGACTGTTAAAAGGATTTGGCTGTTAAAAGGATTTGGCCATACATTTACAAAAATACACAAGAAACATAGTTTAGCACAAACAACTCTGCAAAGAACTCACTATTTGTGAATATGGTTTTTATGGAAATGTTTTATGTAACTTACTGAAATCAATTCTGCAGACAAAAGTAAGTAAAAGAAAATAGTAGAATAACCAGTGTTAGGTTTCAACAGTACATTCTGGGTTTGAATGATTTCACCTCCACTCATCTATAGAGTGATACTTTCTGCTTCCCTTAACCAGTACTGCCTACTGAATCCTCTGAAATTTTGTTCCTTGGGTCATCAGACACTAAGGAACAACAAAGGGACCTAAGTGAGGGTCCACAAGTGGAAGTAGCTGCCCCTTCTGCTTGTAAATCTTTAGATCTGCATAGCTGGATACATGCTGCAGTGTAAGGATTTTGCCACCTTATAATGCAAGGCTCATTTTAAAAATGTACTGGAATGCTGCTGATATTTAGATTGGTAAATATATCAAATATATTAATTCACTCTATTTGAAATACTTTGGGATGTAAACATTTATGTTATCTCTGACTGTGAGAGCACTGATTTTGTCTATCTATGAAACATGGGATTTAATTTTGTTTTTTTAAGAAAAACCCAATAGCAATAAATCATATACTTTAAATGATGTAGGAAATTCTTTTCAGCTTTGCTGAAAATGGAATTCTCACGTGAATTGGAATCAATAATCAACCATTCTTGTTTTGCTTTATCCTGGAGAAACTGCTGAGTTTCACTAGACTAGCATTGTAAGGTACGAATGTTGTTTATGTACATGCACAGTATAAATTCAGTCCATGTGTTCTGTGCCTGGAAAAACAGACATATGGGGCATAGGCTTGATTTTCATATTAGCTTCAAGTTACTGGTAGCAGAAGTTACATCACTTGCACTTAACTACTGGGTGATTTAGAAACTGGAGGAGAGGTAAAGGAATGCTACAAATATCTCTGAGAACACATTCAGCTATTAAACTTACCATATTTGAAGTTGGCGATCAGATGTGAACCCGAACTTGGTCTGTTCAGTTTCTGCCGAACAGCCATGAACACCCACAGGACCAGTTTGCACAGGTTTTCCCCCAAACTGTCGGTGTGCAAATACACTGCTAATTCAAATTGATTTGTGGCCATTGACTTCACTAGGGACCACATAGATGAACACCGAAGGGTAGAATTTTATTTAAACATGACTGATGTATATGATTTGTGAGTGATTTAATCAGTGGTTTTAATTATCTATTTAAAACTTGCTGCTCCGCGCAACACTTACACAGCAAAGATGGGAGGTAGTAGAATTTAGTGGGACTCTGTGAAAACATGCATATGTGAAAAGTCAGTTTCTACATAGTAAGGGATACAGTGAAACATGCTGAACACTGACAAACAGATTGACAAACAAACTGATTGTCAAAAAATCAGATCTTTGTTTTCAGTAGATGAACAGGATGCAAACTGAACTGGTAGGTGTTCCATCAGTCCTAGTTCAGACTGGAACAACAGGTGTCCTGTAACCTACTATCTAAAGCCCAAGCAAATGTACTCTTGGCCATCATGCCTACCCTCTTCTGCTACTCATCCCTCCCTCCCAAGTTCCTAACTTGATCAAGTACGCAACAGTGGCACCTGCTTGGTGACTATGTGAACCATCATCATGACAACTGAAATAGCAAGTGTCTCTATTTTTGTCCCCTTGGACATACTAACCCTGTCAGTCTGCGATTACTATCGGAACAATGTTGAGGGGGGCAGTGCTTTAATTGACAAATATTTATTCAGTTTCTGGAACCTTGAGTCAGGAAATACCTCTGAGGATGAACTAGTTTTCTCTTACTTCAGCATTCTGCTAAGTTTCTAAACATTGCTGTGACTGACTAACTCCTGAAACCAACCACTTATTGTCAAGCAATGTGAATCTTTCTTTCAATTATATAATGCTAATAGTATGATGCTAACTGAATGTATCTGTAAAGCTCCATAAATGTTACTAACCAGGAACCAAGCCGGGCACATCAAAGCAGGAAATATCTAGAGGGTAGTTCGCGCCTCTTCTGCCTCTCTCACTTTCACTAACAAATGCAGGAATTTACTCTTTGAAGATAAGCGTCTCCAGGGACAGGTTCTCAGGCCTGATCCCAGGGAAGGAAACCACAGGGGAGATAAGGAGTTGCCGTGTGAAGATTCACACGTGAATAAGCATTGTTTAGAGAATGTAGCTTTGTTTAGAAAACCTTTGATGTGCCACCTTTAAGTATGCCTTTCACTGTTAGTATGTATCAGTTCTAATACCTAGCTCAATAGAAGCATCTTGGATTATCAATAAATCATATTTTGTTTCAAATCAAGGACTGATTTCTTTGAGATCTAATTGCTTGACATTTTGGAACTGATCCATATTTGGAGTTTATCTGAACCGGCCACTTTTAAGCCGGATGGCTGAAAAAGTTCCGGATAACAGAGAACCCACTGAACCCTTTGGACTAACCGGAGTAAAAACTCCCCCCTGGCACATCGTCGGGGCACGGAAAGTAGAGGGTTGTGGATCCCCACTGCACATCCAGGAGCTGTTCATCACCCCGCGGAAGTGGGAGCTGCGAACCTCCACCACCATGATGGACGAGGCCCCGGCACTCCACGAAACCCTCCTGACGAGGCCAAACCAGGGGGGAAAGAGCGGTAACCCTGGCGAGAGGGGGGACGGCTGCCTGATTCGAGAGCATGATGAACGGGAGGAACCGAGGTCAGACGATGACCGCGGGGGCGGATCGGAATCGGAGGAGGAGAACGGGAGCCCCCCCAAGGAAACGGATATCCTAAAGAAAGTAAGGGGAGAAATGGCGACCATGGCACGGGAGCTACGGGACGAGATCCAAGCAAATGCCACGTTCATAGCATGGGAGGTGCAGAGGCGGAGTGACCGAGTGCTGCTACGGGATTTCGGGAGAGGCCCACCGGCTCCCTTCGTGCCAGCGCCTCCGCAGCCAGCGCCTGCACCGACTGCCCCACCAGACCCAGCCGGCCCGCCGGCACTGGCGGGCCCACCAGCACCGGTGGGCCCGCCAGCAGCACCAGCTCCCCCGGTGGCACCAGCGGTCCCAGTATCACTCGGAATTCCGGCGCCAGGACCAGGGCTCCCGGGGCCGTGAGACTTAAGTCGGGAGCTGGACGCCACCTTCGACGGCGATCCCGAGGAGGTGGAATACTTCACCATACAAGCAAATAGCTACATGCACTACTGGGGGAACACTTTCCCCAACGACCCGAGCAGAGTGGACTACCTCGGGTCCAAGCTGAAAGGGGCTGCCAGGCGCTGGTACGTGAGTCTGTACGAAACCCAGGGCCCCGAACTGGACAGTGTGGCTGAGTTCCTACAAGCCCTACTGCTCCAGTATGAAGACCCTTTCCAGGAGACTCAAGCCGTCACAGCCCTACGAGACATGCAACAGACATGCAATCGGTGAGGGAGTACACCGCCGACTTCAGAGCACACTGTGTCAAAGTCCGGGGCTGGAGCGAGATGATGAAGATTGAGGCGTACCAATGTGGCCTCAAT
Source organism: Heteronotia binoei (assembly GCF_032191835.1). Taxonomy (NCBI): domain Eukaryota; kingdom Metazoa; phylum Chordata; class Lepidosauria; order Squamata; family Gekkonidae; genus Heteronotia; species Heteronotia binoei. The sequence continues at coordinate 85,417,080 of NC_083243.1, read as the reverse complement.
GCCAGCCTCCTGGATCGGGCCCTCCAGCAAGCCTGCTCCACGATGCTCGTGGGATGGGTGCAACTGGCAGGAGAAGTAGAAACCAACATAAAACGCATGGCCCTCCAACGCCAACTGCAGCAAGGGGGAAAGGGGGGATGTGAGGCTCGGCCAGGGGGCAAAACCGAAGGGAAGAAGGGAGCGATCCAAGGGGGGACCCCCAAGCCCACCACGGGCCGCAAGTGCTTCCACTGTGGCGACCCAGGCCATCTGGCCGCCAACTGCCCGGAGAAGCCTCGAGCCCCCCCCTTAACCTGAAACCAACCGCGGCGGGACCAAAGAAGACACCAGCCAAGCCGAAGGAATCGAGTCGCAGCAGCACTGCAACTTCGATGGTGCTTGACGAGGATACTATAATTCTAGACAACATGAGTGAGGAGTCGTGGAGAACCGAGCCGGCGGAAAACGAGAGTGACCTGCACTGAAAGGTGCTGGGAGGCAGGTCGTGGATCTAACGGCACCGTTACGGGTGAGAATAACTGGATCCTTATTCTTCATCCCATTGACATTACTAAACCCGAAGCTTAAACGCTTTATGCACGCTCGGGCTCTGATTGACTCAGGGTTCACAAGGGAACTAATTGCTTGACACTTATGTGGTTGGTATATTATCATGAATGCAGCAGTGACTGAAGCACAAACTCCCACAAGGTCACAGTGACAAGGTCACTACAGCTAGAAATGTAAAACTGACAAAAAAACCCTGCAGCGGTTACTTTCATGATTTCCCACCACTACCACTTACTTAAGCATAAAAAAAACAGTCCCCCCCAACCCCCCCCCGTAGAATACCTTTACCAGATTTTCTGTAGAATACCTTTACCTTTGCATAAATAAATGAAAGAAAAGTATCAGTGAGCCGCCAAGGCTAATCAAGAGGGAAATCCGTATTTCTTGTGTAAATCAAGGAAGAGCATTGAGGAAAATATTGTTTGTACAATACGCTGTGAGGAAGCGAGAGATTGACAGCTTTGGAGATGCTAGAGCTAAGCAGTGCAAAGAAGAGAAACATCAAAAGTCTAGATTGTGTGCTAGAGACACATATCCACTATGCCATTCTTCTGTGACACCTGGATATAGACATGATTTATTCTTCCTACACACAGAGAAACACCAATGAAGTGCCACTATCCAGGAAACTTTTCCTCAGCCCGACTCAAATATGTCCAAGGTAAAAACCTTGCTAGCCATTCTTCATCCAGGCATGCAAATATGTTATATGTGCAATGAGGCACAGAAAAGAGCAAGCTGGGGAGTTTTTAAGCTCTTCACATTCTGACTGGCCAGAAAATGTTCAGATGTCAGTGCTACAGAGCATGTTTGATCAAATGATGGCCATGTATAGCACCATATAATAACCTTTTCTTAATAGGTTGTTTGGGACTCTGTATAGAAAATGAACATTGCATCAATAATTTCTGGGGTGGGGTAGCCAGCTGATATTTCTTGAGACCTACAGTTGGTATTGTACATTATGGTATTCTCTGTTGCATTCTGATTTTAAATTTCATTAATCATTTCAAAACAACTACTAAGTCAGAATTCTGATGGTGAAGGCTGTTCTTCTTATTTAGTAATCATGTGGTTGCAATATTTGGTAACTGATTGTAATTTCAATTATAACTGTTTGTTCCAGTTTGGTGTAGTGGTTAAGTGTGCGGACTCTTATCTGAGAGAACCGGTTTTGATTCCCCACTCCTCCACTTGGACCTGCTAGCATGGCCTTGGGTCAGCCATAGCTCTGGCAGAGGTTGTCCTTGAAAGGGCAGCTGCTGTGAGAGCCCTCTCCAGCCCCACCCACCTCACAGGGTGTCTGTTGTGGGGGAGGAAGGTAAAGAAGATTGTGAGCTGCTCTGAGACTCTTCAGAGTGGAGGGCAGGATATAAATCCAATATCTTCTTCTTCTTCCTGTTGCATGAAATCAGAATTTAGAATAATCTGTGAATTCACAGTATTATAACCAGGGGTGGAATTTTAGCAGGAACTCCTTTGCATATTAGGCCACACCCCACTGATATAGCCAATCCTCCAAGAGCTTACAAAAAAAGAGCCTTGTAAGCTCTTGGAGGCTTGGCTACATCAGGGGTGTGCAGCCTAATATGCAAAGGATTTCCTGCTAGAATTCCACCCCTGGTTATAACTAATCAAAATTTGATCCTCAATAATTAATAACATTCAGTAGGGAAGTGTTTAGGTCTGCTAGTTATTCTGGTGCCTCACTGTCTGGTTTCAGTTTCCCAGACAGAGGAAAAAGCTGTGAGGAGAGAAAATGGCTTGGTTGATGTATGTTTGACAGGATATTATCCAACCCAAAGAGTTGTAGATGTTCCGACTGGACTGGATTGGCATTTCTGCCCATTGTATTTCCACTTCACTGTTTTCACTTGGTTTGGAAAAGCAAAAATGTGTTTCCAATGAAAATAAAAGAAAACGAATAAATGATGAGGGGAAATGAACTATGAAATGAGCAACAGTAATAAAATAAAAACATTAGAATGACATCTTTAGTTCTAGATAGGGGTGAGGCAGGGGCTGGGAGGAGAACAAACACAAAACTCATACCCTGCCACAAATTTTGTTAGTCTTTAAAGTACTACTGAACTCTTGCTTTTTTTCTACTACCAGCCCTAACTGTGCTCATAAATCTCTAGACTATGCTTAATATATTTAGGATTTTAGTGGCAGGCAGTGTTTGTTATGCTCTCAGTTATTCTTAGGGATCAGAGTTATACAACAGACAGACTGATAAGTTTGTGTGTGAAAGATAATTTCAGAGTCCCCACATAAGAAGCTTACTATGTGGTGTTGAGCAAGTTCATCATCTCTCAGTCCCATCCACCCTGGTGTTTTATTATTTTATTGATTAAATATTTGTATCTTACTCTTTTTCCATGGAGCTGAAATTGGCATACATGGTGTTTTCTGTCTGGTAAGGTCAGTGATGCTAAGAGAGGTTGACTGGCCTAAAGCTACCAAATGAGCTTCAAGGCCAGAAAGACTATTTGAACTTGGGTGTCTTACTCACTATACTGCATTGCCTTTCTAACACACAAGGTTGTGGTGGAGATTTCAAAAATGTGTTGCAGAAATGTTAGAAAGATTGTTGGGGGCATAATTTGCTTGTCATACTCTTAGGAAATAATATGGGGTATTCAATCAATCAATCAAGTTTATTATGGTCAAAAGACCAGCAAGGATAAAACCAGATAAAATAGGGGGTACTCTGGCCACATCTCTGCACACTGCATGGTACATACATCTGTCTTTGTGGCTATTTGTAGTACTAAGGCAGCTAAAACCTGGGTCACTGTGCCTTCAGTTAATGAGTCAGAGCACATTGCTGCTCTGGGAGAACTGTTGCTTGCTTGAAGAAATTTTCTTGGGTAGATATTGTACTCTTCCTCTAAAAATGGAGAAGCATTGAGAGAGGGAGGGAGGAAGGGAGAGGGAACCACTGACCTGGATAACAAACTCAAATTAAGATATGTCAGGTTGATGAGGAATCCCTCGGGGATTCATGCAGGAATAGAGATCCTTTCCTAAATGGAATATGAAGGAAGTGCAGAATGAACTTCCTCTGCTTATTCTGTTGTAATGTTTCCCACTCCATTGCATGCCTGATAGGGCAAGCAGCCAGTGCCTTTAAGTATTTATGGATTTATGCATATGTTTTCGGAATGAAAACTGACGAACTAAAATGAGGAAAATGGTTCTATTGTAAAGATGGTAGCTGGGGATATTTTACCTTCTAAATTCCCAGTTCAAATGCAGAATTAAAATGCCTAAGAAAAACAGCTTACCTTTAATGATACAAACTGTCATAGTGCAGTGTGAGCTTCTGTGTTTATTTGTAAGTAAATTCCAAAGAGATGAAGCTGCTTACCCTTACTGGTTAATGTGATCTGAATTGCAGCCACTGCCTGCAATCCTATGATTACTTGTTGGGGAGTAAGGCCTGTCAAAGATAGGCTTAATTCTGAGTAAAGATACTTGGGATCATGCTGCCAGGAAGTTGTTACTGGAAATACACAATTAAAGTAAAATGTAGAATAGAATAGGAGGTCAGTAATGAATATTAAGCAGAGGAGGGCTTCCGGAAAAATGGTGTGGTGATGCGGAGCGCTTGACCAGGGGCTCTTGGCAAGTTCCACCGATTGCAAGCTTTAGAGAGGGTCTCACAACAGGGGCACCTCTTAAGAGAACGTCTGTAGACACTCTGAAGCAAAGGGAGCTGATAGGAAAGTTGGAGGGGGAATGGAGGTTTCCCCACTGGCTCTTGTATCTCTCGTGCCAGGGTTTACAAATGCTTTATGCGTTTTAACTGGGCAACCGGGGAAGAAGCATAAAGGAGACTACAAGATACCATCTAATTGTTATTCTATTTGAAAGTTAAGCTAAATTTGGACAACTGGATAAAACTCTAAAAGTATTGAGACATCGACTTACTTGAAAGGAGAACGGCAGAGAGTTGGGAAGCGGCGAAGGGCAGAGGAGAGAGGTGGAGCCTGAAGAAAGACTGAGAAATGAATGCAACGAAGGCATGAATTGGAATATCTAAAGCCAGAAAGTAAGGGGAGAGAGTATGAGATTGTGACTGAAGAAGGGGGAAAGAAGAAAAGCTAATTGTTAAGGAAAGAAGTAAGGAAGACGAAGTGATAGACAGAGGGGCAAAGGCAGAAAGCGGAAGAGAGAAAGAACGTGTAAAGGAAGAGCAAGAGAGAAAGGTGAGACTGAGTTGCGTGGAGAGTTTACAAAATAAAAGACAGCCAAGAAGAAGTTCTACGGTGTAAAAATTAACAAATGATAATAAAGTTGAGGGAAATAAGAAGAACAGAGCAGGGATTGGAGGACGTCTAGGAGAGGAACACCTTATAAGAAAGGAGAAAGAGGCGGTTTTTAGCGTTGTTGCAGCTGCCTCTTTCTTGAAGAATGGGTGGGGCTTTTGAACGATGTCTGTGAATGGTGGGTCAAAAAGAAAAACGGGACGTCTTTGTGAGAAATATTTAATAATAATAATAATAATAATAATAATAAATTTTAATAAATTTTATTTGTATCCCGCCCTCCCCGCCTAGGCGGCTCAGGGCGGCTGACAACATTTTATGCATACAATAATTTACTCGTGTGTGGATTATGTGTAGTGTCTGGTGAGGCGTGGTTGCCTCGTACAGAGGGAGCGTATCTAGAACAGAAAGTGAGTAACTCGGGGCTTGTGGGAAGAAGAAGGATATACAAGACTAAAAGAGCTGGAATGCTCTAGCAGAGAGACTTGTCACCGTGGAGGAGGAAGTAAAAGTTAAGTGAGGAAGGAAGCAGAATTGAAGAAAAAAAAACTGAAGACAATTAACTGATTAACTGGAAGGATTAACAAGGTTATCAATGATTGTATACTTGTGGGGGTTTTGACAAATTACTTTTGATTTATGCTAATTTAAATGTATGAATAAAATTAATAAAGTATTTATTTAATGAACTGATTAATGAATTAGAGTGGTTAAGAACTTCGGTGGGGGCAAAAGCAAGGAGAAATATAGGTACAGGGTAGATAAGAATAAATATAATATAATAAGTAGATAAGGAATACTGGAGAAGTATTAAAGGTAGAAAAATATAAGAGTGGAGAGTTTGCTGGACAGACTGGGGACTTGAATGAAAGGTGACCTAATTTTGGAATTTGTCCTATTATTAAGTCAGTAGTGTGAAAAGGGGTGAATAACATGGACACTAAGGTTAAAAAACCAGGTCAAGGCACATCGCCAGGTGTGAGTAGGTCAGTGGTAACAACTTTAAACCAGGATGCTATGGAGAAACTGCAGAATATAATGATGACTGGTTTTAGGCAAAATCAGGAGGCGTTAGAAGAGATTAAACTAGAGTTAAAAGAAGAATTAAGAAAGACTAATGAGAAAGTTGAGGAATTTCAGAAACAAATTCTTTCAAATAACCAAAAAACAAGTATGCTGGCATCCAAAGTAGATATATTGGATGAGAAAATGCTAAAAATGTCGGCAACAGTACAAGAATATAGGATAAAATGTTCAGATATTGAAGATAGGGCAGCAAAATTAGAAATGGATAAAGCTGCATATATCTTGAGATTCCAGAACCTCCAGAAGATTCCAGAACCTCCCAGAAGAGAAGGGAGAAGATATATATATGGGAAAATTAATGATCTCTTGACAATGGGTGAAGTAAAGGTAGTGAATGAAATTAGACAAGAAATAGATTGGGCAAAAAGAGTGGCCTCAGCCTATACAAGGAAATATAATCTGCCAAGAGAAGGACATGTCAGATTTATGAGAATTTCGACTTGTGAAACGATATTGAGGGCCACAAAAGAAACTAATCTAAGATGGGAGGATAAAAATATAAAAATTTTATAAGAAATACCGTGGAGCATACGTCAGAGAAGAAGTGGATATAAAAGATTGACAGGGTGGCTGAATGAAAAGGAAATCCCATTTAGATGGTTAGTTCCAGAAGGCATATTTTTTTACTTATCAAAATAATAGATTTAACATAACATCAACGCTGAAAGTATAAGAATTCATGAGGAGATATGTAGAAGAAGGCAGCCAAGAATCAGAATCGGAGGAAGAAGGAGGGGGAGATAGACAAGAAGAAGAAGGAAGTAAAGCAGAAGGCAGAGAAGAAATCCCTACAAGGAAAGAGAGAGAGGGAATGAAAAGAAGATCGCAAGCCTTAAAAGAACAAGGGCAAATAGGAAATAGTAACACATCAATGGAATAATAGGTAAGACTGGATTACAAATCACATCAATTAATGTAAATGGTTTAAATGCCCCTCAAAACAGAAGGAAGATTTTTCTACAATTAAGAAAAGTAGCTTTCGATATAATTTGTTTGCAGGAGACGCATATTGCAAAAAAGGATATAAAATATCTGCAAAATAAAAAATTAGGACAGTTATATGTAGCGGCAGATACAAAGAAAAAGAGAGGGGTAGCAATTTATATTAAAGCACAGATTGAATCCAGACTGATTTACGCAGATGAAAATGGTAGAATACTATTGATTGAAGTAATGCTTAATGAGAAAAAAAATATTATTTGGGAACATATATGCCCCAAATGAAAAACAAGAGGAATTCTACAAGAATTTTCACAAAAAAATTGTTGAACTAAACATATATACTAAACAAAATAAAACATCATTGACTATAATGCAGTGTTTGATACTGACATGGATAAGAAATTTAGAAAAAAGATTTTTAAAAAAATTGGGGCCTGTTGCCAAGAGCCTTTTTTAAGATGGTAGAAGAACTAAGCTTAATAGATGCTTGGTGGATGAAAAATCTCCAAACTAAGGATTATACTTTTCATTCGGAAGTACATGACTCTTGGTCCAGGATAGATATGTGCTGGATTTCATCATCTTTATTCCCAATTTTAGAAGAAGCTGAAATATTACCAAAGATATTTGCAGACCACAATCCAGTACAAATTATATTTAAAAATTGGGCAAAGAGAACTCGATGGACATTGAATCTACAGATTTTAAAGGACGAAAGGTTCATGGAAGAAGTAAAAAAAGAAGCTAAAATGTTCTTTAAGCAAAATCTTGAAGAAGATACTTCTACCCAAATGATATGGGATGCTTTTAAGGCCTTTTTTAGGGGCTTAGCAATCACATTTTCTTCCTGGAGGAAGAGGGAGAGAATGAAAATGTATAATCAATTAATAGATCAGCTTCATAGTCAAGAGAAGCTGCAGAAAGAGAAAAATACAACGGAAATTAAAATGAAAGCTCGGAATATACAACATCAGATTAATATTTTGTTAAATGAAGAATTAGAGAAGAAATTGAAGTGGACCAAACAAAAATGCTAATAAAGCTAGTAGATGGTTGGCATATAGATTAAGAAAGGAAAGAGAAAAGAAAATGATAAAATCCCTGAAAAATGAAAATTTGGAAGAAGTTACACAAAGAAGACAAATTGAGGAGACCATTAGAAATTTTTATCAAAAATTATACAAAAGACAGGAGAAATCCAATATACAACAAGAAGATTGTAATATACAACATACAATATACAACAACAAGAAGAAAACTGGCTAAAGTGGAGAAAATATCGAAAGAACAACAAAAATTTTTAGATAGTCCTATAACAGTACAAGAAATTGTGGATGGGATAAGAGTACAAAAAAACAATAAAACCCCCAGTCCAGATGGACTTCTAGCCGAGTTTCGAGGATGAGAGTTTGTTTCCATATAAGAGGGTTGTAGAGGAAATCCAACAAACATCCAAAGTTTCAGATTCATGGAATGAAGCATTGATATCGTTGTTACATAAAGAGGGGTCGGGTGCATTGAATATTAAGAATTATAAACCAATTTCCTTGTTAAATTCAGATTATAAAATTTTCGCATCCATTTTGGCTCAGAGAATTACGAGAATTATTCCAGAGGTGATACATGAAGATCAATCCCGATTTATTCCAAAAAGGCAACTGAGATAAAATATAAGAATTATTTTAAATATTTTGGAATTCTACTGGGAGCACCCAGATTGGCAAATGGCTTGTATCATGCTGGATGCAGAAAAAGCATTCGACAACATAAATCGGGAATTTATGATAAAATGTTTTAAAAATATTGGCTGTGGAGAATACTTTGGAAACTTGGTTAAAGCTATTTATATGAATCAAAAAGCTAGAATAAATGTTAATGGAGAACTATCAGAGTTAATAGCTATTGAACAAGGTACAAGGCAAGGATGTCCACTTTCACCATTATTGTTTGTATTGACACTAGAATATTTAATTGACCCTATTCGAAGAGACCAAGAAATAAGAGGGACCAAGATTAAGGGAGAAACTTATAAAGTTCAGTTTTTTGCAGATGATTTGTTGTTTATATTGGAGGAACCTGTTAATTCGATTGATAATTTGAAAGAAAAGTTGAAACAGTTTGGAGAAGTTGCAAGTTTTAAAGTGAATTATCAGAAAATGAAATTTTTGACTAAGAATATGACCAAGGAACAAATTGACGAATTAGAGGAAAAGTCAGGATTTGGATATGAAAAAAAGGTTAAATATTTGGGAATTTAACATCTGATTTAAAAACTTTGAAAAGGGATAATTATGATAAAATATTGAAAGATATAAAAATGGACTTAGAGAGATGGCAAGATCTACAACTGTCGCTGCTAGGTAGAATTGCGACAATAAAGATGAATATATTATCTAGAATATTATTTTTGTTCCAAACAATTCCTATTATGTTACCAACAATTTTTTTAAGCAATGAAATAAAATGGTGGCTAGTTTTATATGGCAAAATGAAAGGCCCAGAATTAAATTGAAGATTCAATTTAACAAAGAGGGATTTGCATTGCCGGATTGGCAAACATAGTATAAAGCATGTATATTGGTGTGGGCAAGAGATTGGATGCTACTGGAGAACAAAAGAGTTTTGATTTTGGAAGGAGCAGATTTACCTAGTGGCTGGCACTCATATTTGGTATCGACCCCCAGCCAAAAGTAGTTTATTCTTTAGACACGAAATTAGAAAATCTGTGTACAAAATCTGGGCAGAAATTAGATTGCGAATTCACAAAGTCACACCAAAATGAATAACCCCAGTGGAAGCATCGGTCCATCCTAATGTATATAGATGGGAAGAAGTAAATACATATGAAGTGTTACTAGATAATAGGAACAATGTGAAAATAGAGGAAAACGGGTGTTTAGATTGGTGGACCAAAATGCAAGTTACATCAAGATATAAAAGTGATAAAGAATTAGGATTTGGGGAAAAATGAATGAATTTGATGTAATTGTTCTAGGAATTAATGAGAAATTGATTTCAAAAATTTATAATTTTTTGTTGAATGAGAAAATGCAGGATGAAATTGTTAAAAGAGAATATGATAAAATGGATGCAAGACATTAGACATAATATAGATTTGATAGAATGGGAGAAATTATGGAAAGAGAATATAAAAATTGCAAGAACAGCCTCCTTTAAGGAAAATATTTATAAGATGGTATATCAATGGTATATCACACCAGGGAGATTGTCCAAAATGTTTCCAAATACAACAAACAAATGTTGGAAATGTAAAAAGATAAAGGGTACTTTCTACCACTGTTGGTGGCAATGTGTGATGGCCAGAAAATACTGGTGTCAGGTAAATAGTTGGATTCAGAAAGTACTGAGAATTAATGTTAAATTCTCTCCGGAGATATATTTGTTAAATATGTCCCCGAAATCATTACCAAAAGTGACTAACAGGTTTTTACTTCATGCAGTAATGGCATCTAGACTGGTATATGCTAAGTATTGGAAAAACAAGGAGATCCCCAATAGGTAAGAATTTCTTCAAAAATTATTGGAGGCCGCAGAAATGGATTTTTTAACAGTTAAATTGAAGGAGGGTAATATGCAGGAATGCAAAGCAACTTGGGAACCATTATATAAATGGATGAAGGTCTTAAGTTGAAGTAGGAAATAATAGTTTTGGTTAAAAATAAGATAAGATAAATGGTGATAATGTAGAATATTAAATTTAGTTTTAAAAAAATTGTTTGTCCTAATGATTGTTAAAAAATGGAATATGATGGAAAGAAGCCAAAATGATCCTTATGCTTCAGTGTATATAGTGATAGTGTTTGTTTGTCTTTTTATTTTATTTCGTCTCTGTGTTGTACAATTTGTTTCACAATAAAAGGTAAGAAAAAATGAATATTAAGCAAAATCACATAATATTGTTGTAATAATAATAGCAATAATAATAATGGAAAAGGAAAGGTCCCCAGTGCAAGCACCAGTCGTTTCCGACTCTGGGGTGACATTGCTTTCACAACGTTTTAACGGCAGACTTTTTACGGGGTGGTTTGCCATTGCCTTCCCCAGTCATCTACATTTTCTCCCCAGCAAGCTGGGTACTCATTTTACTGACCTCGGAAGGATGGAAGGCTGAGGCAACCTCGAGCCAGCTACCTGAAAACCCAGCTTCCACCAGGATTGAACGCAGGTCATGAGCAGAGCTTAGGACTGCAGTACTGCAGCTTTAACACTCTGCGCCATGGGGCTCTTATAATGGAAAAGTCAAGGTCCCCTGTGCAAGCACCAGGCGTTTCAATAATAATAGTATTATAGTAATAATAATAATAGTTATTATTCACAGTGAGAAATTTGACTGGTGTTCTGCACTTTAAGATCCAGCCAAATTTGTTGGAATTGCAGAGCTGTCTTTGCAGGATTCTTGATGTCCCAAGCAACACTGTCATCTGGAACTGAGTTGGTGTTATTTGCTCAATGCCCAGAATGTCCAGGTGTTTCCTGAGATTTCTGGGTACTGCTTCAGCGACAACTGGCATGATGGTAACCTTCACCTAGAGGCACTCTATTAGTAGACCTTGGTATTTCTGGGCTCTGCAGGACCTTATGCAATTCTTCAGGGCCTGAAAGGAAAAGATGTTCCACTGGGTCTTTGATTGAGGACAGCAATGGCTAGCACCTTTTCCTTTCCTTTCCTTTCCTTTCCTTTCCTTTCCTTTCCTTTCCTTTCCTTTCCTTTCCTTTCCTTTCCTTTCCTTTCCTTTCCTTTCCTTTCCTCCTCCTCCTCATTTTAAATTTGCTTAATCACCCCATCCTGGCCTAGGCCAGGCCAGGATGGGATGATTAAGCAAATTTAAAATAATAATAATAATAATAATAATAATAATAATAATAATAATAATAATAATAATAATAATAATAATAATAATAATAATAATAATATAATGCCTCATTCAGCAGGCGGTCACAGGAGCACAGCTCCTGAATCTTTCTGATGGTTCCCCCTCTTCCTCCCCACCTACCTTGTCCATTGAATAGTAGGTGCAGCTGCATAACAGTCTCTGGATTAGGAGAGCTGGCAGCCAGCCAGCCACCAGGGATTTTGTCACACCCCCAGTAGCCTTCATTAACCCCGGGAGAAGCCCACGCAACCCTTTCTCCGCTTCTTATGTGATTTTGAGTGGCGAGTAGTTTGCTGACCTTTTGACTGCGGGGGGAGGGCAGGAGAGCCTCAGGCAAGCAAGGCCTGCTTGGGATGGCTGGATCTCTAGCCAGCCCAAGCAGGTCTCGCTCACCTGGGGCTCTCCTTTCTTGCATCGGGCTGTTTTTGCTGGGGTGGCAGCGGCATATTCTGATGAGTTATGCTAATGAGCTCTGCCACCTCTTTTTCTACAAAACAAATAATAATAATAATCTTTTGCTGTCTTGCTTTTCTATTCTGTTGTCTTCTGGGACTGTATTTTTAATAATCCAAACCCTATTTCTTATTTTTTTCTACAACTGTTATATCAGGGGTGTTATGTTCCATGTTTGTAATCAGAAGTTCCAAAGAATCTTTGTTTCCTCGTTCTCCATTATCTTGTCTGGTTTGTGCTCCCATGGTAAGCCATACTTCTTTCAAGGACTCCACTCCAATAGAGCTGCAACTCTATTGTGACATTCTTTATCGTCAGTTTACGCAGTTTTATTGAAGGTACTGACTCTGTGGTTATCTGTTTCATCCCTTGCCTTGCAAAGTTGACGTTTGCTGTCATCACTGGTCTTCTGAAGCTATTAGTTTCGAGTTTCTGTGGTTACTCTTCTGCTGTGAAGATAACATCCAAAGGTTCTTTTAACTTCCTTCCATTCTGTGTGTGGAACTGAGCCTAGGATTTCTAGCTCTGATTTGGGAAATACCTGGAGCTTGGGAAGGGTGGGGTTTAGGGAATGGATGGAATTTAGCAGGGATGTGATGCCATAGACTCCATCCTCCATAACAACCATTTTCTCCTGGGAAACTGATCCTAGTCATCTGGAGATCAATTATAATAGCAGGCAATCTCCATGAACTGAGGCTTCATTTCTAAACATGCAATTATGAATATCTTTTCTCAGGGAACAACTCTACTTCTGACATTAAATATTCTTAACTAATGCTGGGATCTAGTCCAAAGAATTCCTTTTTACTCCAGTACAGCTTTCAGCATATAAATCTTAAATTACTGCTGACAAAACAGATGCTAAATACAAATCAATGAGCATTTTGTTGTTTCTGTGCTCTGCATGATGAAATCTGTGAAAGAAAACTCTGAAATACTTTATAGAGGTGCACCATTGCTTACTGACCTTTGGCATATAGTGGAACAAGTTATTAATGATTTGAGTGATGGCCTAGACACAGTTCCTTGCAGGATATGGAGAGCAATGTGTTATTTAAGTTCCTGCACTATACTTTTTCAGGCTTAATATTTTTATTAGTAACAACAGTTGAACTTATTATTGCTAACTGACAGGCTTCAAACTAATTTCAAAAACATCAGAAGTTTAAGAGAGCCACTTGTCACAAATGTATGATATTCTTTGTGGTCTCTGTGCTTCACACTCATGGGATAGAGTGCCTGTGCTGATCCCCGAATCGGTACCTAAAAAGCCCGGGATTTTTTCACGCTCGGCACCAACGGGCATGCGCAGGCGTCCCAGTGCGCATGCTCACCGGTGCCAGCGTGAGGATCCCGCCAGTTCCTTTCTGACGCTGCGCTGAGAAGATCTCCTTTCATGTCCCTGGTCTGTAAAGTAATCTTGGATTGCTTTTTTTGCCTGTTGTATATAGCCCATTTGTTATTTTCTTAGTGTAGTTAGTTAGTTAGTTGTTAAATAGTTAGTGTTGTTTTTTTTAAAAAAGTTTGTTGGACTTGCACTTCGGGGCTCGGTTTTCCCCCCGTGTTTCCCCCCTCAGAGACTTTCCTGGGTGGGGTTTTTTCCTGGGCGTCTATGGAAAGACGTTGGGTTTTTTTTAAGAGGTGCCGCTCCTGTGGGAAGATTGCCCCCCCCCCCCGACGGCCATTCCCTTTGTCTCCTCTGTCTGGGCGAGGGACATCGCATTGATTCTTGCGCACATTGTCTGAGTTTCTCCAAACAAACTCGTAAGAATCGAGCGGCGAGGCTTTCGACGGCTTTGGTCGAGTCGGCACTTCATCCTCAAAAGATGGCATTGGGCCTATCGGTACCGATGGGTGAGGCTGCAGCCCCGACGGTCACATAGGTTGAGACTTCGCCGATCAGGACCGAGATGCTGGTCGAGCACGGGCATTCCACAAAATGGCCTTCTGAAGGGTCAGTGGACACCCCGGCTAAGAGGCGTCGGGATGACTCGGGGACCCGATCATCTGCGCCGAAGAAGGTGAAATCGAAGGAGAAGCGGAAGAAGAGACCATCCCGCACCCCTTCACCTTTGCATGACGCTTCGACATCAACAGCTCCACCGAGGAAGATCTTGGCGTCCCTGCATCGTAGCCCTTCGGTGTCGAGAGGCAGTGCTTCGCAGCTGCGCCTATCAGCATCGGAGCACGAGATCGACCTGACTCAGTGCTCCCACTCTTCAAGGTTCAGGCGTCGCAGTGAGAGCAACTTGGTCTCGGAGGTGGAGGTCTCAGCGCCGATGGAGCCTTCGGCACCGATGGATCAGGAGAGAGGCCGGTGAGAGCTGGAACCGACTACAGTAGCTTGTCGCTTCCCACCACTTCCACCATGGGAGCAACGCCAATGGCCTTACACTTATCCCTACCCACCGTACCAATGGTACCCTCCTTGCGAGTTCGCAAGGGACCAGCAGTTCGAGGCATCTCACATGTCCAGGCTGTCTCAACATTCTAGACAGTGTCCTTTGGCATCGATCTCTGTCCTTCCTGACAGACGCAGTGTGGTGGTGGAGGAAGTCCAACCTCGGTCGTCGGTGTCGATCCGGTCACCTGTCAGAGAGTCTACTCCGGTGCTCTCAGAACATTCTCTACACAGTCTTCATCGTCGGACTCTGAGGTCGGTACCAACGATCCGGACCGGGCTTTGGAACCTTCCCCAGTGTCTCATACGACTGAGGATCTTCCCATCTCTCCATTGGAGGATCTGAAGTTTTACGGGGACCTGGTGAAGAGGATGGCACTCTCCCTCTCGCTTCCAGTGACACAGCCGCAACCCGTTGTAGACGATAACCTGTTCGACATCATGCAATGGGATACAACTACAGTGGTTGCCCTGCTGGTGACGAAGGTCATCCTACAGGCGGTGAAGGAGCCCTGGGCGAAGCCTGCTTCTACACCCGTGTCATCGAGAAGGTTGGACTATATGTACCGTGTCCAAGAGTCCGGGGCTGAGTTCCTCTTTAAACACCCAAAGCCAAATTTGGTGGTCGTTTCCTCC
Organism: Heteronotia binoei; assembly: GCF_032191835.1. NCBI lineage: Eukaryota > Metazoa > Chordata > Lepidosauria > Squamata > Gekkonidae > Heteronotia > Heteronotia binoei. The sequence continues at coordinate 85,401,841 of NC_083243.1, read as the reverse complement.
TCATCAAAAGCCCACAAGATGCACTCCTCTCCACCAGACACGGAGGGAAAGAAGCTGGATAACGTTGGGAGGAAGTTCTACTCTGCTGGGGCGCTGGGAGTAAAGGTATCTAACTATGCCGCGTGCATGGCTAGATACCAATACTCAGTGTGGGAACAACTAACCCCCCTCCTGTCTTCCCTGAGTGAGGAGAAGAGGTCGGCTGCAAAGAAGTTGCAGAAGGAAGGCTTTGCTGTAGCTAAACAACAACTGGCTGCAGCAAAGCACATGGTCAACATCTCAGCCACTCCTGGCTCAGATCTACGGCTCTCCAGCAGGACACCAGGGCCTTCGTTGAAGATCTGCCCTTCGAGGGTGAAGGCCTGTTCAGCTCTACCACCGACAATGCGCTCCAGGAAATGGATAAAAGTATAAAAACTTCCAGGAACCTGGGCGTAACGGCATCTTCCAGAGCTGCGAGACAGAAACAGTGGCACAAGCCTTGGGCAAAGAAGCCGTACCAAAAGTCGTCCCCGGAACAGCAGTGGAGACCTCGCTCTGCTCAACCTGAGAGTAGGTCCCCATATAGGGGGAATAACAGAAACTGTTATGCTTCACAGACCATCGGCAAGTCCAAGGTCACTCGCCCTTAAAAGCAGGGCCTTTGACTTTCTGGCAGCACGCGTCACCGTCCCCTCTTCCACTTCATCTATCCGCCTCCGCCCATTCCTGTCGGCCTGGGAGTCCATCACTACGGACAGGTGGGTGCTTTCCATCGTAGTGGAAGGCTACAAAATAGATTTTGCTCAGATTCCGAACCAATCTGTGGAAATTACCACTCCCCCTTCCCCACCTCTGCTGGCGGAGGTGAGCAACCTCTTACAGAAACAAGCCATAGAGAGGATCCCGATGGAGGCCTGGACGGGAAGCTTCTACTCTCGTTACTTCCTGGTTCCCAAGCGGGACGGGGGTCTAAGACCAATCATGGATCTTCGGAACCTGAACAAATTTATTTTGTACCAGAAGTTCAGAATGTCCACTCTGCAAACAATTCTGCCCCTCATCAAAGGGATTGGATGACAACGCTGGACCTCAAGGATGCATACTTCAACCTCAGCATCCATCCTGCGTTCAGATGTTTCCTTCGGTTTGCAGTAGGCTCTCAGCACTTCCAGTTCAAGGCTCTTTTGTTCGGTCTGTTCACCGCACCTTGGGTGTTCACAAAGATGATGAGCATTGTGGCTGCCAATCTCCGGCTTCAAGGGATAGTCATTTTTCCAAACATCGACGACTGGCTCCTTGTGGCGGAGTTGAAAGAGAGTTTGTCATCCCAAATTGCCATCACTCTTCATCTTCTCAACACCTTGGGTCTGCAGGTCATTTTGGAGAAATCACACCTTACTCCTTCACGGACAGTTCAGTTCTTAGGGGCTTTGCTGGATACGAACCTTCATCGCTCGTTTCTGCCTCAGCAGAGAGCGATGGACATTATCAACCTTGTCGAACTTCTGCGGAGTCGAAAGTGGGGCACGGTGCAGCAGCTGCAGCGGATGCTGGGGCTGATGGCGGCGACTACAAGTGTGCTGCTCTTTGCGAAGCTGAGGATGAGAGGCCTACAGCTTTGGTTTCTTTGTCAGTTTCACCCGTTTCGGGACTCACCTCGAAAGAGGTTTGTAATTACACCTGTGACACTTCAAACACTGCAATGGTGGAAGTCAAAGGACAACATTTGTCAGGGACCTCCCTTCCATCTACCTGCACCAACTGTGACTATCACAACAGATGCGTCTTTATGGGGTTGGGGGGCCCACATGGACGATCTGTGTGTGTGGGGTCCTTGGCCTTTGAAATTGACTCACTGCCACATAAATTACTTGGAACTGCTGGCAGTTCACATTGTTCTTCGGTCTTTCTGCCCCATGGTGGCGGGAAGATTGTTGCTCTGCTAACAGACAATACCACTGCCCTGTGTTACATCAACAGGCAGGGAGGGACAGTCTCTCGACGGCTTTGTGCACTGGCGCTGGATCTGTGGTCGGAGTACCTGGACCGCAACATCTTTGTGAAGGCAGCACATCTCCCAGGGGTCCTCAACTTGCAAGCAGACTCCCTCAGCAGGGGTGCGGCTTCCCCGCACGAGTGGGAGTTATTGTGGCGCTTCCTTCAATCCATGTTTCAGTTCTGGGGGTATCCTCAGGTGGATGTCTTTGCCACAGCCGAAAACCAGAAGTGTTCTCTGTTTTGCTCCAGAGGGGGCTCAGATCCAGAGTCATTGGGAGATGGTCTGCTGTTCCTGTGGGAAGGTTGGTTCCATTATCTGTTCCCACCTCTGCCACTACTGACGAGGGTGGTCAACAAGATCGCAAGAGAGAGACCATGCTGTATCCTGGTAACTCCCTGGTGGCCTCGCCAGAACTGGTTCCCGATCCTGCTCCAACTGGCGAGGGGGGTCTTCTATCAGTTTCCGGCAGAACTGGACTTTCTGTCAGCTCAGGATGGTCATGTACTCCATCACGTGCCCCACCTGAAGCTGACAGCGTGGTTCATTGACCCTGTGGGTTCTCTAGCAGAGTCCAACATGTTTTCTTGAACTGCAAGAAACTTTCTATCCGTACTTCCTATGATAGGAAGTGGCGGAGGTTTCTGCAGTTCTTAGTTGATCCCTCAGTTTCCCCCCAAAGGGTGGGATTGTTGGTAATTTTTTAGTTTTTGTTATCTCTGGTGGACGCTGGGCTTTTTTTTTCTTCCATCAAGGTTTATTTGGCAGCAATTTCTGTGTTCCATGAACCAGTTGAGGGGCACTCTGTTTTTGCACACCCTCATTCTAAGAGGTTTTTAAAGGGTTTGCTTAGGCTTCATCCTCCATCAAGATCACCCCCACAGTTGTGGGATTTAGTGTTGGACAGGCTGACTCGACGTCCTTTTGAGCCGATGGCCACAGAGATTGTAGCACCATTGTATTGTTTTTAGATTAATTTTAACGTTAATTTATATATTGTATTTATTTATGTCACCTGTTTATTGATTGTATTTCTTTGTTTTATTGCTATATCATGATATTTATATCATGCTTTGCAAGCCGTCCTGAGCCTGCCTTGGCGGGGAGGGTGGGGTATAAATAAAAACTTTATTATTATTATTATTATGTTCATTACAGCTTCTATCTTGGAAGACTGCTTTTTTGGTAGCCATCACATCAGCACGCCGTGCAGGGGAGCTCACAGCTATGCGTTGTGACTACCCATATCTAGTTTTTCAGGAGGCTGGAGTGTCGTTAGCTCCTGATATTTCTTTTCTCTCCAAGGTGGTTTCTCAGTTCCACCTCAACTTAGAAGTTTGGTTGCCCACTTTTCATCCTACACCTTCCTCGGATGAGGAACATAGGTTGCATGCTCTAGATGTGAAGCGTGCTTTATTGTTTTATTTAAGTCGCTCCAAGAGTTTTTGTAAGGACCAGCAGCTTTTTGTTTCTTATGCTGCTCCTAAGTTAGGTTCCAGGATCTTGTCTCAGCGGCTTTCGAAATGGCTCACTGAGACTATTAAACTGTGTTATTTGTTGGCTAAGAAGCCGTTACCTGGGCCTATTCGCGGACACTCTACAAGAGCGATGGCAACATTGGTGCGTTCCTGAAAGGCATTTCCCTGACGGATGTTTGCAAGGCTTCCACCTGGTCCTCTCCGCATGCCTTTATGAAGCACTACACGCTGGACGTGCATGCTCAACAGAGGATTCGTCTGCAAGCTGTTTCTTTTGGTTGACCATCTTCCCACCTCCAGGTATGTCTTGCTTGCTAATCTCCCATGAGTGTGAAGCACAGAGACCACAAAGAAGATAGACAGGTTGCTTACCTGTAACTGTAGATCTTCGAGTGGTCATCTGTGCATTCACACTACCCCGCCCTCTTTCCCCACTGCTGACGGTCTCCCTCCAGTAGGGGATTCCAGCGGTGAGGAAGGAACTGGTGGGATCCTCGCGCTGGTGCTGGCGAGCATGCACACTGGGACACCTGCGCATGCCCGTTGGTGCCAAGCGTGAAAAAATCCTGGGCTTTTTAGGTACCAATTCGGGGATCGGCGCAGGCTCTCTATCCCATGAGTGTGAATGCACAGATGATCACTCAAAGATCTACAGTTACAGGAAGGAACCTGTCTTTTGGTATCGTGTTTTTATGTATATAGCACTCTTCATCACTTTCCCATGATCTTAGGAATCTGTCCTCCTGGATAGGCTTATGAAGGTATGGTGAAAATGAGCGTGGTATGTAAATCTGTACATGCAGTTATACATGTATGTTTACCATAGTGAAACATACGGGATTTAAACAGCGTCACAGAGTACAAGGAAAAAAAAGGTTGCTGCCACATAGAACTTATGGTCTAAAACCTTTGAGACAAGGAGGGTCTGGGAAAGGCAAGAAGGCACTGTGATGGGAATAAAGAAGAAAGAACGTGCTATCTTTAATGTTAATAACAAGTTTGATTAAATTTAACAGGGAAAATTAGGGAATTGGGGGAAGGATCAGGGATAAAAGGTAAAGGTAGTCCCCTGTGCAAGCACCAGTCGTTTTCGACTCTGGGGTGACGTTGCTTAGGATACAGAAAATAAAAGAATAGATTGCAATTATTACTAAAGCAAGAAAAACAAAAGAAAAAGTATAATTAATTATACCTGCCAAGTACTCAAAATTAATACATAGATATTATCTTTAAAGTATACAAATGTTTTAATGATCTTTTGATATTACTGTAAAATCCTCCTGTTTTACCATCTATTTAGTGGCAGATTCCAGATTTTTATCTATCATATCTGTGATCATACAAAACCAAATCTATGTATCTTTAATCTACATAAAACAACAGAAGGAAAAAAAAAAGAAGAGAAAGAAAGGTTCAAATTCTGGTCTTCAGTACTAGCTTATTAACCAAGAGGTTTCAGTATATAGCAACAGCAGCTGCATCTCTTATCTAATTTACAAAAGAATCTCAAGGCTGAACGAAAATAAAACAAGCTTCTCATTAACCATGAAAGGCTTCTGAGTTAAATGGGTACGGTTATGATACTCATGACTTATTGGCAAATGTTGATAACTTTAGGCATGTACTTGAAAAGTTAGCTCTTTTTAATAAACAAAAAGGATGGGTTTTCCAAAAAAAAAAAGAAAAAGTAAGCAAGGGAGGAGAAGAAAAAAACCATAAATCCATGGAATGCTGTTTTTACAGCAGCCCTAATCTCAGAAGACGCTAGCCATTCCCAATTGCTTCCACAACTTCACACTAAACTGAGAGGGGAACCTTGATCTATAGGGAAGATTCATCTCACTCCCATCAAATTACAGTCATTTACTTCCCTGGAAAGCAAAGAAAAAAGCTCTTAGTCACTTAGTGGATTAATTCATTGGCAGACATCTCAATGCATGGGAATGAACAAAAGGCACCTCCTCACCAACCATTCAAGAAAAAGCAAAAATATTCAAGGTATACACTTTCCTTATATATATGTATGTGTGTATGTAATTCTAGCTACAATAGTCCAAATTCTAATTAAGCAGTTTAACTTTTTAGCCTTACATTAGTTTATATTTAAATTTTAAAAAGTTTTACAAGTTGTTAGTGTCATTAAAACCCCCTTTTTAGTAACAGGTTGTTAAACTTCATTATGATTTTGAGCTTTGCAGAAAATCACACCAAACCAAAACAAGCTGCCCATTCAATTTGAAAAATAAAAAACCAAATGATCCTGCTTTAGGTTTGAAGAATCCCTCAAAAAGGGTCGGGGGAATTCAAAATTAAGTCCCATAATATTGTGCCCATTAGAGAATAGTCTTATAATAGTTTGAATAAAAATGAAGATCCCCTGATTCGGAAATCAGAGTATCCAGTCCAAGATGTTATGTCAGATCCATAATATTATGCTCATGTCAACCCACTGTATGGTAGGAGTTTATATTCTCTTCTTCTTAAAATCCTTCCAAGTCATAATCCTTGTTGTTGGACTTGCTCTGAGGCTGTAGATTTTGAGTCAACTGATTTTTCCCTTGCATTGCTGAGCATTTTTACAAAAGCTTTGGAAAGGGAGTTACTCCCCCCTTTCTTTGTCTCAATGAACTGTAGGTTTCATTTCTCCTACATAAGTGCATAAGCTGCATCCATTTTAAAATCAGGCAAAGCAATCTCAGGCAGTTGTCTTTTCACTTTTGCCCACTTTTCAGGCAGATTTTGTGCTCCTTGATACCTCTGTTCTCGTATATTTTCCATTTCTTTATAATTCTCCAGGAATTTTCCCATCTGTTCCTTTACCAATTCTGCTAAAATACCAAGTCCCTGCCTTATGGAGAGTATAGTAGCCATAAAATCTTTTGAATTATTCATCTCTTCCCTGCTGTTATAATCAGTATGATAGTAGAAATCAGAGAATAGGTTCAGAGTGCCAGGTTGCAAATCCAGAATCCCAGCTTTTCCCATATAAAGTCACATTCCACATTTGATCAAGCTTTGTATAGTATGTTTGGTGTAATGGAGAGCCAGTTTGGTGTAATGGTTAAGTGTGCGGAGTCTTATCTGGGAGAACCGGGTTTGATTCCCCACTCCTCCACTTGCACCTGCTAGCATGGCCTTGGGTCAGCCATAGCTCTGGCAGAGGTTGTCCTTGAAAGGGCAGCTGCTGTGAGAGCCCTCTCCAGCCCCACGCACCTCACAGGGTGTCTGTTGTGGGGGAGGAAGGTAAAGGAGATTGTGAGCCGCTCTGAGACTCTTCGGAGTGGAGGGCGGGATATAAATCCAATATCTTCTATGTTGGTAGTCCAATTGTCACATATTTAATTTTAAACCAGATCTTTCCACAACTATATACTCAGTCCAATTCCTTTTACTTGAAATAAAGACAATTGTTATAAGCTTGTTCCTTTAATTTTAGAAGCCTCTCTTGTTGGTGGGGAGGTCTTTTAGCCTCCTCCCCCTCTTTTTGAACAGTCAAATTTAGTTTTATAATAGGACTTTAGTTGATAGTCTACATTCCAAAGTGAACTTACTTGCAAGGTATAGTTTGTTTGTTGAAGTAGAAAGACGATTAGAAGAAAGTATTTTGTTACCGGTGGACACAGCTAATGCCATACAAAATGGCCTTTGTTGCAGTGAGGCTTCAGGATAGACAAAGAACCAGGCTTCGCCCACCGACAAAATCTCTGGGAATGTCATTTCCCATGCTGTCAGGGCTCCCCCTCCAGGGGTCCCCTTGGGTATCTGGGCTTCCCAGACCCCCTCAATCTGCTCAATTTGGGGAGTTTGCAAGAGCTGCGATTCCCCCCCGTCTTGCTGAGCCGATGCCAGAACAGGAAACAGAATGTGCTCTCCTAAAGAACCTGAATCAAGGCTCAAAAGGGCAGGATTAAAATTTATTGCACACTTTGATTGCCTGAGCACAGAATCTAGCTGTTAGCTCGGTAATAACTGGGATTTTTGTCTATTAATGATTTATCAAAACATGTCTTGTCCTTCCCTACCACAGGACTGCCTATAACAGTAAGGATTGTCTTATCTCAAATTTGATTATAGAGGGGGCATCAGAAAAAGACCTGTTCCATTGTTCCCAATTCGGCTAGTGAGCAGAAGCAAATCCTTTCAGAGTATGCAATCTTCTTATATCTCCCTTCCAGAATCATAGATGGCATGACATCACATCTGACTAGTGTAAAAGCTCTCCTGTGAGGGGAGAAATCTAGAGTTTTAAGGTATTGGGCCATTGCCATGATGTATTTCATCCTGTGTTCAACCTCTGAAGGATGTACATATCTGTACACTGATGCTGCCTTATTTTAATTTATTTTAATGGTCTAACTGTTAAAATTGTTTTATGATGTGATTTTAATTATTTATTATGTTGTAATCCGCCCTGAGCCCAACCTGGGAAAGGGCATACTACAAATCAGCAATAATAATAATAATAATAATAATAATAATAATAATAATAATAATAATAATAATTTCATCTTCTCGGGGGTCCTAAAACCAGGGGGATTTCATTAAGTCTGGCTGGCATTTCATGTCACAAACCCTTTGCCTGATTATAGATTTTGCCTGATCAAGGGCCTGTGACAAAAGAGTACTATGTGAAAGGCCCATTCTTTCAAAGCTTCTCTCAACCCCATGAAGCCAACTTAGTTGGTAAGAATCTTCCATTACAAGGGGAGGAAGTCCTTTTGGATTAATGTGTATTTTGAGCCACTGGGAAGCAGATGCCAACAAAATCCTCAACTCAGTCCTCATTTGACCTGTTTCTAGATTGGGAAGAGAGTTAGGAACAGCTGGAGGGACGTGTAAAATGGCATGAAGGAATTTATATTGTGTCTTTTCAAGTAAATTCAAGCTTGTGGCTGAAATACCAATAAGAATGCCTTACTGAAATTCAGCTAGTCTGGCCAAGTATTAGATGTCAAAAAATCAAACAGTGCTCTGTGGTCAACCAGCTTGTTCTTTTGGTATGATCTCTTCTTGTTCCAACTGTATTTTCAACTTGTCTAATAAATGCCTTGTGTATAATTTACTGATAATATTTAAAAGACTAATGGGCCTATAATTAGCAGGATTGTTTTTACCCTTATAATAAATTGGGACTATGATTGCAGTTCTCAATTGTTTAGAAATTATTACCAGAATAATCAATGTACATAAACAGTACAGCTAAAAGCTGTGCCCACCACTCCAAATTTTCTTTCAAGACTTCAGGTGGAATATCATCTGATCCTGGAGCCTTCCCATTTTTGAGTCTTGCAATGTAAGCTTTATTTCCTCTGAAGTAACTAGAAGCCATGAGGGAAAAGTTTCCAGGGCTTCAGGAATATTATCTTGGATATGGTCCTTATAAAGCTTCTGAAAAAAAGAGGACCATCTATCAGGAGGGATATGCAGATCCAAGGGTGAAGAAAGTTTGTTTCCTATCAATGAATAAACCTCCAGAAAAGAACAGTTTTTTTGTCTCACTGCTTGAATAAGATTCTCCCATAAATTCCTAGAGCAGGGGTGGCCAACGGCAGCTCTCCAGATTTTTTTTGCCTACAACTCCCATCAGCCCCAGCCAGCATGGCCAATGGCTGGGGCTGATGGGAGTTGTAGGCAAAAAACATCTGGAGAGCTACTGTTGACCACCCCTGTCCTAGAGTATTCTCCCCCCCCCATTGAATAGTTCTTTTATAACATTTTTTTCTTATTAAAGAGCATAACTTGGGCCTTGACACTCCCCCCCCATTGTTACGTAAGTATGTGTGTATATATATATATATATATATATATATATATATATATATATATATATATATATATATATATATATATATATATATATATATATATATATATATATAAAGAATTCATCTTTTTTTTTTTTAATAAGAGTACATTCCTCATCATACCATGGTTTGGTGTTTTTACCAATATGTCTAGGTTCATCCATCTGAGATACTGAGTTAAGTTCTGGTAAACATCTAATGAGTCCTCATTCATATTTGCATTAGTGAATAATGAGATACATTTCTGAAGGTTCTCTGAGTTCAGAAAACTTTTTATCTTACATCTGAGCTGTTCAACCCAACATAACCTTTTTGGCGTTGGCCTTTTTTATTGCAAACGCACACTGTCTTGACATTTTCAGTGAGTTATCTACCACGACCCCAAGATCTCTCTCTTGGTCAGTCTCTGCCAGTTCACACCCCATCAACTTGTATTTGTAGCTGGGATTCTTGGCCCCAATGTGCATTACTTTGCACTTGGCCACATTGAACCGCATCTGCCACGTTGACGCCCACTCACCCAGCCTCAACAGATCCCTTTGGAGTTCCTCTCTGGTTCTCACCACCCTGAACAATTTAGTGTCATCCGCAAACTTGGCCACTTCACTGCTCACTCCCAACTCTAAATCATTTATGAACAAGTTAAAGAGCATGGGACCCAGTACCGAGCCCTGCGGCACCCCACTGCTTACCCTCCTCCACTGCGAAGACTGCCCATTTATACTCACTCTCTGCTTCCTATTACTCAGCCAGTTTTTGATCCACAAGAGGACCTGTCCTTTTACTCCATGACTCTCAGGCTTTCTAAGGAGCCTTTGATGAGGAACTTTATCAAAAGCTTTCTGGAAGTCAAGGTAAACAACATCTATTGGGTCTCCTTTGTCCACATGTTTGTTCACCCCCTCAAAGAAATGTAACAGGTTAGTGAGGCAAGATCTTCCCTTACAGAACCCATGCTGAGTCTTCCTCAATAACCCGTGTTCATCAATGTGCCTACTCATTCTGTCCTTGATAATGGTTTCTACCAACTTTCCCGGTATTGAAGTCAGACTGACTGGCCTGTAATTTCCCGGGTCTCCTCTGGAACCTTTTTTAAAGATGGGGGTGACATTTGCTACCTTCCAGTCCTCAGGAACGGAGGCAGATTTCAATGAAAGATTACAGATTTTTGTTAGAAGATCCACAAGTTCAACTTTGAGTTCTTTCAGAACTCTCGGATGTATGCCATCCGGACCCGGTGACTTATTAGTTTTTAATTTATCTATCAGTTGTAGGACCTCCTCTTTTGTCACCTCAAGGGAGACAACAATCTCTATCCTGGCAGTTTAGAGTAATAGGTGATATAATTTGCATAAAATTCATTGGTAATTCTTCACCCTCCACTGGCACATTGTTATGTTATTTATGGACAGCATATCTGGAAAAGGCAGGTCTTCGTATAGTTTTTCTTCTCTTGACAGATTTTCCAATCCAGTTGACAGGGGAAAGGGCATCCATATGTTCTTTATTCATGAGTATGAGAGGCTTTAATAAGGATAATGGGTTAGAGAGGGCAATCATAGTTTCTTTTGTTTCTTTTAGTAACCCATGGTCGTTCTTTGAATTGGTAACTTTACTGCATTTGTCTGATCATGTGGCATATTAGTGGAAAGGTCAATAAGATTCTCCATATCATTTTGAGACCTGAGAGAACATCTTCCTCTTGGTTTAGTCAGAGGAAGGACCTTTCTTATAGCTTTCCTAAACACTCTTTTGGGCCAATTTGACCCCCCCCCCCCCCAATCTTTAATAGCATAAGGGGAATGGTGGTTTGGTTATTTCCTGTACAGGGTAATCTTTCCTGTACAGGGTTATTTCCTGTACAGGGTAATCTTTCAACTGCCGATAACTCAGTAGCAAGTTCAGAGGAGTGCATTCAAGGAGTTGGATATTCTTTTATTTGTCTAACAGCCATGATTTATTGAAATCTGAGCCATTTCCAAAGCTACCTTATGTTTTCCCATGTATGATCAGTCTCTCTGTCAGCTGTAAATATTAAGTATGTCTTTGTTTGCTTTATGGGTGTAATTTGCAAAATGTTCCTACTTTTAGACTGTAGGTTTTGCAAGACTTTCCCCTTTGCAGTTTCTCTTTTATGACTCTTATCAGCCTCGTTGCTCTTAGTTCTGAGCCAGACTCCTGATTGGTCTGTTGTAGTTTTCTCCATTGGGTTCCCAATAAGCTTCAGAATAACATCAAGCTGGTTTGCTATCTTATTAATATGTTGGAATATCTCAATTACTGTCTTGACAATCACACACTGATCACCAATTAGTTTTAAAATATTTCTTTCTGTGCTGCATCAAGGCTATCCAGCGGGAGGGAGTTTATCAGCTTATCTGGAAAAGGCTTTGGCAGTTTAGGAGGCTGTGTTGTAATCTCCCCCTCATCGGAGGTACCTGCATTTTCAGTACTTTGAGATAGAGCTATCTCTTCTCCTTCTTGACTCTCAAATGCCTTCTTGACTCTCAAACATATTATTTGTGACTAAAGGGTTCACAGCTGAGTCTAAAAAGCCAGCTATCCACAACTATTTGAATGTTTTAAGGCCAGGGAAAGGAGATATTTCCAGGCCTCAGATTCAGCGGGAGCTCACAGGAGCACAGCTCCTGAACCTTTCTGAGTGTTCGGCGTTCTCCTTCCCACCTTGTCCATTGAATAGTAGGTGCAGCTGCATAACAATCCCTGGATGAGCTCCACCACATATTTTTCTACAAAACGACCCCTGGATATTTCTATTCCCTTTTCCCATTCCACCCTTTGTTTTCTTTATTCAGTATAATCACTGCCAGAGGTGAAAACTAAGAGTTGTTTTAATCCCAGGTAAACTCTTAATTGTCAAAGTAAAAAACAGTTCTATAACTCTGGTCTGTCATTAGGAGAATCCTCCTAATTAGCAAATTGGATGGTGTTTTCCTGGTCAAAAGACCAGTCTTATCACACATAAAAGTCAACAAAACAACTCCCACTAAATGTGGAAGTGCTCAGCACAAATCCAATAATTTTGCCACAGAAAATATCAGGTAAGAGAGCAAAATAACAAATACAGATTTATCTTTCCTTAACGATGTGGAGACCTGGTTGTTGCTTTGACTTTGTGTATAACAAATGCTCTAGAGAAGCAGGGGTTGCTTTGTAGATAAATAGGTTGGTGGTGGAGCTCATCCAGGGATTGTTATGCAACTGCAGTACTATTCAGTGGACAAGGAGGTGGAACTCTCAGAAAAGTTCAGGAGCTGTGCTCCTGTGAGCTCCCACTGAATCTGAGGCCTGCAGAGAAGTCAATTCACGTATAGCTTGCATATCACTCAGCATCAGCTCTAAACAATGTCTTATCTGTAAATAGCTGTACCATGGAATTTTATGTTTAATTTTATCTTCTAAAGACAACTTCTCTATAAATTTGCCCTTTTCCCAGAAATGAACAAGACTAGAAAAACCTGTTCTCTTCCAAGTTTGAAAAGGATTGACTGTCAAGCATGATATTTCTGATTATTAATTTAGTATACATTCTGTGCTCATACCCCCGCTCCCTTCTGCTTTCCCTCTTTTCTGAATAAAGACTTCTCTTTAAAGCTCCCCCCACCTGTTGACTCTCAAGGATGCAGGATATGCAAGTGATCTTCCTGTTGTAAAGCAGAAATGCCTCTTCCCCGAGTTCCCGTACATATCAGCAAGCCAGGAATGTGTGGGAAACAGGAGATGATGTAGTACCCAAATGAGTAATTGTTAGTATGCTTTGAACCCTCTATGCAATTCGCATCTGTATGTTATGCTTCTGAACTTTGTCTTTGAAGTAGCCTTTAAGATGCTATGCTATGTAACATTCTGAATCACTTCCAAGGTATCATTTCTTGGAGCAAGTATTGGATTATCAATAAAACAAGTCTTTGATTTAAACAATAGCTCGATTATTCGAAATACTGATGCTTGACATTGACATCAACCTTGACAAACCAAGGTTGGTTAGTGTAAGAGGCTGAAAAGGATGGAGTTGGGGCCAGTCTAGAAATATTAATCTGCCATAACCTCATAGAAGTACTTAACAGGAACACCTTCTTTTAAGCAAACACGAATTCCACAAGCAGTTATACAAAAGATGTTAAAAGAAGTCTAATTACTAAATTATATAAAATTCTAAACTTGAGAGTTGAGGAACCTGTTACTTTATACTAGAAGCAATGGGAAGCTGATCTAGGGAGAATAATTACTAAGGAGTCTTGGTTGGAAATCTGGTCATCTGCTAGTTTTAGTTCTAAGATTTTTTTGGTGAGATTTCAGTCAGCAAAATTAGTTATACGGTGGTATTTGCTGCCTCTCACATGGTATAAATTTAAAGCTTTAGCATCTCTGAGTTGTCCAAAACAATAGCATTGTACTTTCATTATTGGTGGTCTTATCCTTTTGTTTTACAGGAAATTTCAGTGTTAAATCAAATGTTGGGTGTTAATTTGCCTGTTGACTCAGTGGCGATTTTGCTTGATTGTTGGAATGATTATGATGTTGAATATAGGAAAAAAATATGTTACATCTATTCTGTTATATAATCTAATATAATCTGTTCCGCCTATGCTTTAAGACAGTGGCCCGAAAGACAGTGCCCGCAACCTATTTAGCCCCAGGGACCGGCCCCAGGGTTGGCAGGCTGACTGGGCCCCAGGGCCAGCAAGGTGGGGGCACCCTATTTGGCCTCCCCCTGTGGTGCCTCTCCCCATTTTCCTCCTCCACCCCCCTTCTGTGCAGCCTTGCCACCCCCCATTTTCACCATTTTAATGCTGGAGAAGGGGCTGTGAAGTGCCTCCCAGGCTGACACCCCCCCCCCCTGCCAATCAGCTGGAAATTGATAGTGGTTGGGGACCCCTGCTTTAAGATTCTGTATAGCACCAATATTTTGTTTTAAATTGTAAATTGTTTGTTTTATCATTTTATACCTGTAATTGAAATTGTTGGTTTTATTATGACTGTTAGGCACCCTGAGTCTGTTTTGTAATGGGCGGGATATAAATAGAAAGTAAATAAATAAATAAAATAAAAATTATCTATTGCAAAACAGAACTTGCATCAAAGATAAATATCCTCCATCTTTGAACAATTGGGATTATTTTATTTTAACAAAACTGCCTTACTCTTTACAGTGTTCTCAGATTTTTGAGAAAAAAGTTGTGATACCTTGGTTACCTGTTGTGACTTACTTTATGCATTATATTTTACCTCAAAATCCTGTATATCACAATTTGATATATTTCTAATGCTGATTGTAATTGATATAATTTTTCAATAAAAGTCTTTGTATTAAAAAATCGAATATGAAGGAGTGTCCACCATCTTTCCCAGTCTCCAAGAACTCGTGCCTGTACATGATTTGTGTTGATTCTTGTTTTGATTTATTTGAAACATTTCTACCCCACCTTTTCATCGAATCGGAGCTTTCATTCTGTTTCTTGGCATTATCTCCCTCGTGATAATGGTGACTTACTGGGAACATGACTGGGATGGAGGCCATGATCCAATGAGCCCCTTTGTGGTTTTAGGCTAATACAGGTATATATATTCTCAGGAATGCCATTTCATGCCAGAAAAGAGCATTGGATTTGTAGTTCTTTCTGTTTCTTTATTCAGTTTGTTGAATTATAGAGGCAATGAGAAGCATCAGATTACTAATTCTCAGAAGGAATTGATAATTCCGAGCATTTCTAACTAGCGCCATTTTAGGCTATGATTATCTGGAAGTTGGCAGGAAAAGGCTGTCAAACTCGAGGCAGGCTTTGGTCTAGTCTCTTCCACCTGTCCCCTCCCCTCCTGCCTGGAACCAGCAATTCTTGGGTGGGGGGGTGTCTCCTAGAGAGACAAGAAGTCCTTGAGGCCTGTCTCCCAGAATGTTGCAAGAGAGGTAAACCAGTTCCTGGGTGGGAACTGGATTTTATATAGGAGGTTTTTGGCGGGAAGCCCTCAATTGAGTTCAATTAGTCAGTCTGGCAACAGACTCAGGAAGGTATGGTCAGGCTTGCAACAATTTAAGTGAGGTGCCTGCCATGAATGTCTTCCAGTTAGGGCAAGTATTATAACAGGGAGAGAAGGAGTGTTTTTTCCCTACTATGATTTGTTTCTTCTGTTTACTTTTTAAAAATGCCTGTAAATAGTTGTATACTTTAAATAAATGTTATGTTTAAATAAATGTTTGTTTAAAGTGGAGTCCCTCTGTATCACATAGTTCCCCCAAATGCTTGGAATGCTAGGAGTGGGTTGGGGACTCCCTAGGGTGGAGAGAAGTGCCAAAGTGGCTGGTTGGCAACTTTCCAGGGGAGCCCCAACGATCCCTAGGAAGCCCCAAGAAGGGTTCTTAGTGAGTCCAGAGGGAGGTTAGGAAGCTGTCTTGTCCAACCAGAGCCCAGAGAGGGAAAGTGGTGGCAGCGAATACTCTGAGGCAGCAAAGTGGAACAGCCCCTTCAGGTCAGTATACCAGGAAGGGCTGGGCAGGATCGGGGCCATCTAGCAGATGCAGGAGCGGTCCGCCACACTAAGGATGAGGCCTGTGCTCTCTACCGAGGTCCCCTCTGCCTCAAGTTCAAATTTATTTTTGGGTGGAAAGGGAGACTGGAAAGGATGGCTGGCAGTGGTGGAGTCAAATGAGGATTAATCCTGTTAAGAGCTAGGCCCAAATTTAGAGGATCATGGGCCAGGTGTGTAACAGGTGAGGTTTTCCAAACTGGAAGAGTTCATTTTCTTTGCTTCACCCACTCTAGAGTTCATTCCATCATAAATTTTCATCACAGTACTAATTCTTGTGAAATAAAAGTTGGAGCTGTTCTTCCATTTCTTTCTTAGTTTGGGGTCAGGTCAGGGATAATGTAGTAGCAGATGTAAAATTAAAGCTTCCCCCCTCCTTTCTTCTATTGTTGAAATAAAAGCTTATTCTTGCTGAAAAATTAATTATTGAGTGTTGCAATGGTTTATAAGATATTTATGTGTTCTCCTGAGCCCTGTCTCTTTCTGTATCGGAGTGCTATCTGGAGAGCAGTTCAGGCGAGAGAACATCTCAGCTTCACTTCCTCGTTATCCCCTCTGCTGAATTGATTCTAGTCAACACACCAAAGCGCGTGCACGCACGCACACACACACACACACACAAGAACCAGAGAAAGAAGGAATATAAAATCACACTGCTTGGTTCAATCTTTTGAAGGTAGATTGAACTGAATCTGAACATGCATCTTTCTTTGTCTCCCCTAACATTTCTTGGGGCATGCTGTGTTCTTTGTAAGAGCATCTAATGCTAGTTTTAACTGGATAGATTGTGAATAAAGTTGCCAGCCTCCAGGAAGAGACAGATGTTCTCCCAGAATTACAGCTGATCTCCAGTACAGAGATCAGTTCCCCTGGAGAAAATGGCAGCTTCAAGGGTGGATTCTATGGCATATATTCCTGCTGGGGTTCCTCACCTCCCAAACTCCACTCCCCCCAGGGGCCATCCCCAGACCTTCAGAAATTTCCCAACTCAGAGTAGACAGTCCTGTTTGTTACATGTGATTTTAATTGGAGTGTTCTTACTTTTTTTTTAATTGAAAGCAGTTTTAGGAGGTTTCGTGTTTCAACAGAGGAATGCTGGCTGTGGAAGGAGGGGAGCTAAAAACTTTCTCCCTCGTGTCATTTTTCTGCGCAAACTGCTACCCTCCTCTTGTCATTACATGCATTCAGCACTGCCATGTGGTTATAATGGTCATTCATCCACCCTTTTGCACACTGACTTACACACTCTTCAGTGGTATGAAATTTCATTACAAGGAAGGTTCTCTTGCACTGCTGGGTGAAGGGGGCCTACAATGTTACTGATTTTTTAGTTGACTAAATTGTGGGATTGAACAGAACTTAATCCAGGCACTCTCCCACAATATCCAAGTAAGGGAAGGGGAAGCACAAACAGAAAAAAGCAATGGGATAATTAAGATAGATTTGTAAATTTCTCAGTTCAGTTTCAGCATGAGTCAGTTACCATAATAGACTGTTGTTATTTGGAAGCAATCAGGGGTGACTGGCCACTAAACTTACAGGAAAATTTCCTTGTTGGCCATTGACCTAGAACAAAGGCACTTGGACGCCAGATGTAACAGTGGCCAGGCCCAGTAACTCTGCCTGCACCTCAGGGACCACAACTCAGATTATTGGTGATGGTATTCAGTGTCACCTCACCCATTGTCTCCTGTATTGCTGTCAGTTTGAAAGAAGAAGCAATGGATGAGCCAATTTCCATTGCTGGCAGGGCTGTAACCAGGATTTCAAGTTTGGGGAGGCTCTTCACAGGATTTTTTGTTTTGGGAGGCAGGGGAGGCACCCAGTTTGGTGGCTCCGGCCAGGCTCTTAGGATTGGGCCACAGTTGATTCCAATGCAGGCAGGAGTTCCCTTCCCCCATGCCTTCTTCTTACTTATCCAACAAAACTGGTGCCTCACAGGGTTGCCAACCTCTAGGTGGGACCTGAAGTCCCCCTTCCCCCAATTTCTAGTGAGCTGCAGTGGGAGATCTTCCACCATAGCAGGAGACTTGCCAAACTTAGCTGCCATCCTGGTTTGTAGTGCCACAAGGGCCACTCAACTTGGCATGATGAGGGCCATTTTCACTTCTCAGTCTACTCTTGTGAGTAACTTATTTATAAACAGCAAAGTTGTAATGGGACAATAAGGGCCTTTGTATTTCAGGGAACCTTGGGAGACTGCACTTATTATTGCTGCAAATATTGCATTTATATTTGCATAAAGATAATAATTTGCCACAGAACAGTAGTGGACAAATAAGCCAGAGGTTTAAATTAAGGTCTTTTACTTCCAAGTCATGTACAATGTGCACTGGACCACACCAGACATCAGCAGGGACCTGAGCACTGAACATTAACGGTTTACAAATTGGTTGGCAGCAGTTTACATTAGTGGTGTTTATTTTATTAGCTGAATAACTGCTTTATTGGGCTATTGAAGCAATGCCCTTTTCCCTTCTAGCAATCATTTCATTATTTTTACAAGCAACAGTATAACCACCATCTGGCTAGTGCAATTATTCGAAAAATGACCTACAGCACTGTTCTCTCATGAGTAGCCAATCTCTGGGAGAGACGTATTAATCGATGTAACTATTATTTTGGAACTCAGTGTTTAATCTTCAAACTGAAAAGTACTTAAATTCAGACATACTTAGAAAACATGGCCTATGACCTGTAAAACTTTCTCTCAGCCCACATATGTGGGAGCTGCTTTGGGTTATCTGGGGCTAAAGGAAAGGTACTTTGCACACATCTCAAGCAATCCCATTTGTTTACCTGCTTCAGAGTTAAACTTTGTGATTCTCTGTGTTTAGGAACAGCCACATTTTCTTCCACAGTTGTAAGAATAATGCTTGGTAGCTATAAGCAGTATATAGACATTTGATGAAACAAAGCAACTCTGTCCCATGTGCATAGCCTGTCGGTCACTTCCGGGTTCCTGTCCTGCATCTCGACCTGTGTTATTAGTGACAGGCTGCTTCGGCGGGCCGCTGCGCCGGCCCCCTGGGTCCCACAATGATGGGACCAATGCCACAGGGATGGGCTCGAAACACTCTATAACCCCTCAAAAGAACAGCAGTCTAGCTCGCTTCCCCCGAGCCCTGCCGCCATAAGCCTCAAGGGGGCTCATTTTGCGGCATCTCCCGGCGGGAGGGTGGCACCCGCACGGGACACATATCAAATGAAAGAGGGGGCGCAGGGCTATCAGAAACAGCCGGCGGAGGGAGTCGGGAGACCACCCCACTGGGGGATCCACACCCTGAAAGTGATGAAGGTGGCGCAGATAGAGCCAACAGAGCAAACAGGACAAAATAAATAGGCTGCATTATGCAGCACAGTTGAGAAAGTGCCTTATCCCATATACTGATGAAGTATATACAGGATTTGAGAACAAAATTGTTTCCGGCGGTGATATTTGGGAGATTTTTGGGGACGTCACAGGAAGTGCTGTGAAGTCACTTCCTGTTTCCGGCAGTGGCATTTGGGGAAAATGATGTCATTTGGGGGAAGTGATGTCACAGGAAGTGATGTCACTTCCCGTTTCCGGCAGGTGACGCGGGGAAATGACGTCACAGGAAGTGGTGTCACTTCCTGTTTCCGGCGGTGGCATGACATCACCGGAAGTGACGTCACCGGAAGTGGCGTCACTTCCTGTTTCTGGCGGTGGCATGACATCACCGGAAGTGACGTCGCCGGACCCTGCCTCCCCCCTTCCCCCCCAAGGTGTCCCTGGCTGGCCTTCAGACATTATGGTCACCCTACATGTGCAGGTCAGTTATTTTATTTCATAACTCTTTCTCCCTTTTTAATCATGATTTCCCAAAAACATTATTCAGATTAAATAATTATGCTCAGGACCTGGCTGCAACTGAATGGGTGGGGGATGATTAGAATTATACTACAAGTCATCTTCCCAGTATGTCTGTGGAAATAGGATTCTTTGCAATAGTTACTGCTAAGTCAGAAGAAATAGTTATAATAAATAATAGGTTTATATATCCCAAATGTCAAAGGAATTCACTCCTACCACTTTCTCAGTAATGGCTGTGAATTTTGCCTCATTTCATATTTGTCCTTCACTACTCTGGTGCTAATTAGGGGTGTGCACCAAGAAAATTTTCATTATAATTTCAGATCTGGAGCTCTGGGTCGAGATGTTTATGGTTCTTGCTTATTTTGGGGTAGGATATTACCAGTTTGGGATTAACATCCATATGGTTTCAGAGTTTGGGACCATTGTTTTCAATGGAGAATGTATAGGAGCTTCTGTGGAAGCTGTTTATAAATATAAGGTCCGGCCCTTCCCAGCCAAGCCGGCTTCGCCGGCGTTCAGGCGGGGGGCCGTCTTTGCCCCCTCGGATGGAGGGAGCAACAGACCGCTCGGCCCTGGCGTATCCGGGTCGACTTCTGGGCGTGGCGTCGGGACTATATAAGCCCCAGCCCCACCCAGAGCTCAGGCAGTCTTGTTTGGTTCTCTGTTTGGAGAGCCACGTGTAGATCGCAAGGAGAACGGGCCTTGCGAGCGTCGGCTGAGGGAGCCGAGGAACGTGCGGCTGCGGTTTGGCGCGGCGGCAGCGGAGCGCGAGCGGCGGGTGCAGCACAAGCGCTGGCCAGCTGATCTTCGTCCCTCAGGACTGGGCTTGCAAGCGCTGGCCAGCTGATCTTCGTCCCTCAGGACTGGGCGGCGGCAGCGGAGCGCGAGCGGCGGGGTGTAGCGCAAGCACTGGCCAGCTGATCTTCGTCCCTCAGGACTGGGTGACATGCGTGGCGATGGGGTTCGCATGCGGCGGCCATTTTAAGCCTTGGGGGGGGGTCTGAAAAGCGCGCGCGGCGGCCATTTTGTCTGCCGCACGAGGCCACTTGTGTGGCTATTTTTGGTGGCAATAAGTGGCACGGGGGGGTCCTTTGTGGGCATTTAACATCTCCCCCACCCCCCACCCTTCAGGCCAGGGTGGGTAGGAGCTCTCCTAGTCAAAGGGGGTACAGGGCAGTGCTTGGGGCTGGGTTTTCCTGCACTTTTCTGCCGCCAGTCATCTCCCCCCCGCCAAGTTTATTGAGCCCGTGGGCGGCTGGGCTGTTGCTCAGGGCTGGGCTGGGTTTCCTTCCCCTTGGGGCTAGAGGTTTAATTGTATTTCATCTTAATGTGGAAGATTCCGTGGGTTAGTGGGGCAGAGGAGCTCAGGTTCAATCCCCGGCATCTCCAGTTACAAGTTAGGACAGTGGAGGCGATCAGGCAGCAGGCTAGGGGTAAGATCTCTGCCTGGGACCCTGGAGAGCCACAGCTGGGCTTCGTAGAGAGGGACGGTGGCTCAGTGGTAGAGCATCTGCTTGGTAAGCAGAAGGTCCCAGGTTCATTCCCTGGCATCTCCCAAAAAGGGTCCAGGCAAAGAGGTGTGGAAAACATCAGCTTGAGACCCTGGAGAGCCGCTGCCAGTCTGAGACAGTACTGACTTTGATGGACCAAGGGTCTGATTCAGTAGAAGGCAGCTTCATATGTTACCATACAGATTTCGGCTGGTAAACCCTATTCAGTGAACCCACCCTCCCCCTCCTCGGTATTGTGACGGCTGGCATGCATTGGGGCCGTTTTGGGACCGGCTTCACCTTACTCTGCCTCCACCCTTCCTTTCATGGTTTGGGTGGCTCACATTAGCATAACTCAGTGACTACTTGGTTGCTGTGTGGGCTATCTTGGTCACCGTTGTGTGTACCGCTTGGTGTAAGGGCCACACTATGGCACCCAAGATGGGTTAAGGAGGGTCCATGGGTAAGCTGCCTGCCTACCCGTCTCGTGGGCGGGGTCTGCAGCCAAGTCCAGGTCCAGCTGAGGAGCAGGGACAAGGGGAGCGAGTCCAGTTGGCCATCATCAGTCAATTGGAGGCATTAGAACAGTAGAGGGTTGCTGTTGGGGCTCCCATATGGGAGGGGCGGCGCCGCGCTTCGGGGCGGTAGAAGCATTTTACTTTTGAGGGGAGATGCTGGCTCGCATGTCTGCCTTACAGGGTGGTGCGGCGGGGCCGGACCCATGGCTGGAACCGGAACAGGATGACGGCCCGGGCGAAGGCCCGTCGGGCGAGCAGGCGATCGGCGGCGTGCATGGAGGTAGTGTACCCCAGACTCCGGACGGTGTTGGGACGCCCTCGGATTTTGGGGGTAAGGTATCGGGGTGGCCTGGGGGCCTATTCAGGTGCCTCCCCTTCCCCCAGGGGCGGGGGGAGGGACTTGGGGCGCAGGGCAGTCCGGAACAACCGCTATGCATTGGGGTTCGCGGCTGCCTTGGGTTTGGGCCCTGCAGGTTCCGCCCCACAAAGGCCTGGTTTAGGTAGCGTTGGTTTCCAGGCACTTGGTCAGCAGGCGGTCCTGGCAGCGACGCCTGCAGTTCTCACAGTGCCGCCCCCCCCAGGGGGTTCTGCCTTGGGGTGGGCGGCAGTATGCGCAGATGCAAAGGATGTGACCAAGGGGGCAAGGAGGCAGGTGGTTTTTATCCTCCAAATCCTTATGCCAGTATATTTTTGCACATACTCCCATATGGCGACACCTTATTTCCTCTGGGAGATCATTTAACAGCTGTTAAAAAAAAATCCTTCATGGAGAGTAGGTAGACGGGTTCGGCCTACTTTATAGAGAGCTCAAAAAGAAGAGCAACGATGTGCTCGTCGAGAAAAGAAAAAAAAATTAAAATGCAGGCTGAGAGGCAGGTTTGAAGGTGCCCAGTCTTGTCAGATCTTAGAGGCTAAGCAGGGTCAGCCCTGGATGGTACTTGGAGGGGAGACCACCAGGGCTATTTTTGAAGGGTGGATAGGATGTGGGCAAACTGGTTGCCTGGCTTTTTATTTTATGCGGGCGCCATTGCTAGGGCCTCCCGCTTTGTTTCATTACATGGATATTATTTACTGGGTGCGGCATGGCTGCAATATGGCGAGGCCTTCCGCATGAGGGCTGCCGCCAACCCGGGGTTGCCATGGGACCAGGTCGGCCTGCAGCTTTTGCTGCAGTTGATGTCCCCGGCAAAGCCTCATGGGGGATAGGTCCGATGGCGGACTCTTGGCACAGAAGCAACAACGGCAGCTTTATGCAAGGGCCCGCCTCATGGAGGGCCAGCCAGTTCATTCCCGCCTGTTACGTTGGGAGTTCGCTTCAAAGGGAGTGCGCCCCAGAAAGCCCTGCAAGTTCAAACTCGAATGCCCACTTTGTAGCGGGTCTCATGCCCTTTCCGCTTGCAGCAGGTTGAGGCCTCGGCCTGGTGGTAGGGCCTCAGTTGCGACGGCGCCAGTCAATAAGACCCCGAAAAAGGGGCCCAGTCCCATTCGGCTGAGGGTACTCAATGGTTTATTGAGAATATACCCATGTAAAGCGGACGGGCAATATTTGTGGATAGGGTTTTTTCTTTTGGGTTTAGGATCCCCTATCAGGGGCCTGGGGGCCCCCTGTTTTGGCTTCTAACCTTTGGTCAGGGTAGGTCTTGAGCACATAGTCAGGGCCAAGATCTCCAGGGAGTATCAGGAGGGCAGGGTCCTTGGACCACTTTGATACGCCGCCTGTATACACACTGCGGGTATCTCCCCTGGGGGTGGTGCCTAAGAAGGCGCCTGGGGAGTATCGCCTCATTCGTTACTTGTCCTACCCAAAAGGGGCGCCGTCCATGAAATTGTGCTCAGGGCAGTACAACTCCTTTGGCCAGGTGGTCAAAGTAGTGCGTGGTTGGGCTGTTGGGGCCAAGATGGCGAAATGCGACATTAAGTCCGCATTTCGTCTCTTGCTGTGCATCCCGAGGATTTCGAGCTCCTGGGTTTTTGCTCAGAGCAAATTCTATATGGATCGCGCCCTTCTATACGGATTGCCCTCCCGAGGGTTTGCCCGGTATCCTGCCCTGCATTCGAGCGCTTCAGTTCCGTTGTGGAGTGGGCGCTGCGGGACTGGACTGGGCTTAATGATTCAGTGCATTGCCTGGGTGACTACCTTTTTGTTGGTCCTGTGGGCACGGGGCAATGCGCCAGGCTGTTAACTTCCTTTCAGGACTTAGCCATCGAGTGTGGGGTACCGTTGGCACATGAGAAGACTGAAGGGCACAGTTCGGTGCTTGCCTTTCTAGGCATTTGACTGGACTCACACAAACAGGCTTCTCGGCTGCCGGAGGCAGAAGTAACGGAGCTTAAGGCCTGGTTGGCGGCCCTAATGAGACAGCGCAAGGTTTCGCTGCTTGATTTGCAGTGGGTGGTGGGTCACCTTAATTTTGCATGCAGAGTGGGGGCATCCGGTAGGGCCTTTTCTTTGAGGCGTCTCGGTGACGCTATGAGTCAATTGCCCCTGGATCTCTGGTAATCTGGGAAGCTGAAGCCGGTAGGGACATTCAACTGGCTCTAGCGCCTAGTACCAGAAGGGTTCAGGATAGAGCGGTTTCCCAATTCCGGGTGGAAAGGAACTGCTACACTGCATGATGGCTGGCCAATCTCGGCGGCTCATATTAGGCAATTTTGCATGTTTTGAAAGAGAGAGGTTTGGGGTTGAGCATTATTGAGGGCTGACTGGTGGAGTTGGCCTTTAGTAGTAAAGCTCATGGGTTGGCGAAGGATACCCACTTGTAGAGGGGCATACGACGGAGCGGCTTCCCAATTCTGGGCATTTGGGGGCACCGCGGGTCGGCTGGATAGTTGGCCGGTCCCGTGGCGCAGGTTATACAGTGCCCCTTTCGGGGCTGCTCTGCTTCATGCGGCCTCGTTGATGGCCCTCCCTTTTTTTCGGCGCTATGTTTAGCGAGTTGGTATGTAGTTTATGAATGATACCGCGGGGCAGGCGCCCCAGGCCCGGGGCGTTACAAAATTGGTTGGCCTGTGGCGGTTGGCAGCTTTGTAAAAAAAAAAAAAAAAACAGGTGCACCTGTTGGTCACCTAGGAGGTAGTTTTGGAGGGCGACGGTTTTTTCGCCGGTTGGTCATTATCTGTTCTGACAATTTTCTGTTTTTCAGGTGCTGTGGCTCGTAGTGAGAGGCATCGTATCCTCATCTGCGGGCGCAGCAAGGTGTTCCGGGCGGCTCATCAGGCCGGGCGCTCCCCAGCAGGCACCCAGCTGGGCTTCAGCGATGGGGCTGTTGGAGAATGGCTGGGTCGTCGGGGTCTGTGTTGGCCTGGGATTAGGCCATTGCAGTGCGGAGAGAGGAGGGCACCTCGTCTGCACATCTTGTCATCCACCTGGGCGGTTTTAGGGGAGCACCTATGGCCTTGCACCATTGGTGCGGGTGGTCTGTAGGAACCGCAGATGGGCTACACGGCTCAGTGCGGGGAATGCAGATCACGGAGAGCCTCACCTGGGCGGATCTTTCCATGGGGGATTGATGCTAGCCCAGGTGGAGAATGGCTGGGGCCTGGCCGCTCAGTTATAACCCGAATACGGCGGGTTTGTGCTGGGGGCAAGGTGGCTCGCCCTTTGGACAAGGCGGGGTCCAAGGGTGACCCCAGGGCTTGTCCTGGTTAGGTCTCATCCCTGCCAGTTTACAGGTTAATTAATTATTTAATAAAGCGGCCCGGTTTTAAACCCAACACTTTGTGTCTGTCTCTTCTTTCCGACTGGGGGGGCAAGGTCCGGCCCTTCCCAGCCAAGCCGGCTTCGCCGGCGTTCAGGCTGGAGGCTGTCTTTGCCCCCTCGGATGGAGGGAGCAACAGACCGCTCGGCCCTGGCGTATCCGGGTCGACTTCTGGGCGTGGCGTCGGGGCTATATAAGCCCCAGCCCCGCCCAGAGCTCAGGCAGTCTTGTTTGGCTCTCTGCCCGCCCTCCCTTGGCAGTACAGGTTTCAACCTGTCGCCTTTTAAGGGGCCAGGTAGGAATTTTTTCATCGTCACACAATTGGCCCATGTGAAGTTGTTTTTCGCCTACCTTGTACTGCCTTATAGTGATAGGTGTTCATTTGAGGGAGTTTTTTATTTGGTCGCAGGCTGGAGGATGTTGTGGCCACAGGGTTTGCAGGGGAGCACCTATGGCCTTGTACCATTGGTGCGGGTGGTCTGTAGGAACCGCAGATGGGCTACACGGCTCAGTGCGGGGAATGCAGATCACGGAGAGCCTCACCTGGGCGGATCTTTCTATGGGGGATTGATGCTAGCCCAGGTGGAGAATGGCTGGGGCCTGGCCGCTCAGTTACAACCCGAATACGGCGGGTTTGTGCTGGGGGCAGGGTGGCTCGCCCTTTGGACAAGGCGGGGTCCGGGGGTGACCCCAGGGCTTGTCCTGGTTAGGTCTCATCCCTGCCAGTTTACAGGTTAATTAATTATTTAATAAAGCGGCCCGGTTTTAAACCCAACACTTTGTGTCTGTCTCTTCTTTCCGACTGGGGGGGGCAATGGCAGCAAACTTGCACAGAACATAGTCCTCCCTGTAATTTAAAGACCCCCTAAATTTCAAGCAGATTGAACAAAGGCTTTTGATTTTTTCAGACCCCCATATAGGTGACTCTCTGCACAGCAGTACTTCTTCCACTGATTTCTAAAATGATAAGTGACAGGCTAGCTGAAGAACTCTGGCTGGCCATGGCGTTTAAAAAAGGCTGTCTGCATTATTCTGCTCTTACTGTGACTGATTGACAATCATCATCATCATCATCATCATCATCATCATCATCATCATCATCATCATCATCATCATCACCTTACCTTTCCACTGAAAAATCTGCATTCACCATCCTTCCTTGTTTTGGTCTGTTTGTTTCCTTTCACAAAGTAAAAGGGGCTTCCTTTTCACACTGCCCCCATCCCTTTGCTTTGGTTTGCTGTTATTTCTTATGGGGGAGGTGGAGTAGCTGTTCTTCAACCAAGTGACACTGTAATTGCAGTAATATAACTACTGCTGTCCTCTAAAGAATCCACAGGTTTCATGAAATTTGGGACACGTAGCCAAATTCTACAGGCCCCTGAACAAGCTGTTCCCAGCCATTTTAATTGCATTTTTATTTTTCTATATTGGGGATTTTTCAGAATTTCTGAGTGGCTGTTTTTCAACCAAATAATAATAAGATATTGGATTTATATATCCCGCCATCCACTCCGAAGAGTCTCAGAGCGGCTCACAATCTCCTTTACCTTCCTCCCCCACAACAGACACCCTGTGAGGTGGGTGGGGCTGGAGAGGGCTCTCCCAGCAGCTGCCCTTTCAAGGACAACCTCTGCCAGAGCTATGGCTGACCCAAGGCCATGCTAGCAGATGCCAGTGGAGGAGTGGGGAATCAAACCCGGTTCTCCCGGATAAGAGTCCACACACTTAACCACTACACCAAACTGGCTGTCCTTTGCAGGGTGACCTTAATACCAGAGTTGCAGCAGAGTGAGTTCTTCATGTCCTTGAAACCCCCCACCCCCCTATTTTCAAACAAACTGGGCAGAGGGGATGAATGTTATGAGTCCCTGAGCACGGTGTCTTAAGGCTCTTTAGATTGAACATTACGCTCTTTGTTTCATACCTGTATTTTTGCTAACACTTAAACGTCTACTAATACAAAGCTTTTCAAAAACCCATCCAGCTGTGAAGCTAACAAAGGCTACAGAGATAAGTTTATTCTTGCCTAGCAAAGTATCTCAGAGCTACAGACTCAGCCAAAAGCTCTGGAACAGTGCAGCAGAGAGGTTTTTTTTTTAATTATTTACTTTATTTATACCCCACCCTTTTCTTCAGGTAGGGACTCAAAGTAGCTCACATCATTCACTTTTCCTTTATTTTGTCTTCACAATAACCTGGTGATGTAGATTAGGCTGAGGGTGCATGACTGGCCCAAGGTCACCCTGCAAAGTTCTGTGGCAATTTGGGATTTGAACCAGGGTCTTCCAGAACCTAGTCTGACACTTGTGTGCTACACCACCCTGGCTTCCAGTGTGATTTGTGGCAGGTTTATCAATGCAGTTTTTACACTAAAAAATTAACCATGCATCATTCTATCCCATAGATCAGAACAGGAGCAGGCTTATCAAAGTAATTTAGGATTTATACCTCAAGCTCCCAAGCAGAATAGTGGCAGCACTATTAAAGTGAGGGAATAATTAAATTCAAACCATGAATTTTTCAGGCCACCTTCACAGTTTTGTAGGAGGATTGCTAAAGTGAAATTGTCAGACTTCCAGGAAGAATCTAGAATGTCTTCCTACCATGATCTGCTTCAATAAGCACAAGCACAAAGTTTCTCATAGGGTGCCAGCTGTAATGGCAATGACTGAAATTTGCTGTGCTTGGTCCTGTGCAATGATATGGTTGTGTATTAACCAGTGAACCATGAAGCAGTTTGGGCAACCATACAAATCAAGAACTGAACCTCTGGTTTGGGCAAACCAACCAACATGAACCACCATTTTCCCATTCTGTGCCCATCTCTAGATCCACCTCATCATAACAATTCAGAAAAATGGCCTGAAATGGTATTTTGTATGGAAAAATTTGGAATATGACAATCAGTGCAGTTTTAAGACTGCTTTCCTGGTCGTAAACCCCATTCAGTAGGATTCTAAGTAGACCTAATTAAGATTAGTGACTCTTTGCTGTCTACCCAGTGATTTTTGTGTTCTCCCTTATTTCTTCTCTGTAGTCTGTTTTTATCCCTTCGTGCTTTTCCCCCTTGCACTGTGTTTTCCTTTGCATTATTTATTTGTCCTCTGTTTATTAATATGGATTCAAATATTTCTAGAGAGTTGGTTTGGTAAGTAAGAGAGCTTATTTTATATTGCAGAGTCCATTAACACAAATAAATGTTAAAAACCTATACAAACATTGACTAATGAGGCAGCAGGGTTTAAATGGAAATCATTGTAATGAACACAGGCTCTATCTCTTTATCCCTTAAGATTACAAGTCTGATTAATATGCAAGAGGAAAATTTAGCTAGTGTGCAGTTTGTTTTGTTGTTTACAACGATTCTGCTTTAGTTCTTTCCACATCATCCTATTTTCTCACTTTGAAGCCACTTGAAAAGCTTCTAGATTAATCCTAAATCACTCTTACACTCTAATGCACTAACATGTGCAGTGGAGTTGTCTTTTAATATGGAATTGGTTACTGAAGAGAAATCCTTTAAAATGACTGTGTTGGTTATTTTTGTCATGGGAATGTTCTTTGAGGGGCTGATTAGTTAGTAACATGTGAGGTGATGGTTACCGCAGTAGGTCAGATGAAGAGGCTAGGGATGCATTTTTCCATTCACATTTATGTAGTTTTAATATAGGCTGAGGTCAGACAAGCACTTTGATCTGATGTTGTTGCTGTTCCCTTACGGATTTAGTGCACAATCAGACAGTGACATTTGCCTCCCATTCCCCAGTCATTAGCACCCTGTTCTGACTTGCCTTTGAATTGGAGTTACTAGGCACTGGGGAAAGTCAGGTCCTTATGGATGTCAACACGTTCATCCTGCATTTCTGAACTCCTTTGTTGCGAACTCAAGCCATTTGGGAAGTGTGAACTTTCCCATCTGTTTCTGCCCCCTTCTGAAATCAGGTAGCAAATAAATAGCAAATAGGAAGCCTTTATTGGCATAAAACAGATTTAGCAGTAAAATAGCAATATAAATAATATAAAATCCTAGATTATAGAGTACATAGGGAGCTAAAATACATAAAATAAGTAAAATATATATAAGTTGAGTTTAGCCAAATTAAATAATTAAAACAAATAAAATGTGGTCATTCCAGAACCATCCTCTGTCATATTTCCATGGCCTGTTGGAGAAATCTAGCCACGATTAAAGTTACCTCAGCGCAAGTGTCATTTAAAGGTTTGTGGACTTTGCCTGAATCAGCACAGCCCAACATATCTGCTAAGATATCTTTCAAGTATATACAACGAATATCATCATAAAGAGGACCAGTAATACATGGGAAATAGTTTCAATACACTTGGAATTACAAAGACAGTGTCTATTAGAGTACTCAATCCTGTTAAATCTACCAAATAGGATAGCAGATGGTAATGCATTACATCTCGTTAACGAGAACGCACACTGTTGCTGTGGAGCTTGCAGAGAGGAGAAATACGACACTAATTTCCCTACTGAGAGAGGAAGTTCGAAATTCAGCAGGGAGCAGGACTTGTTGGCCAGGCTATATAACATTTGCATTTCAATATCTAGAATTCTGAGCTTAAGTTTCAAAAAAGCTTCTTTTAAGGATAGCATAAGAAGTGAATCTAAATCAATGCCCATAGATTTAATTTTCCTCTCAATAAATACTAGCCAATTTGACAAATTAGATTCTGAGAGCAGTTGATATAAAAGGCTCTCTGAGTCAGAGTGGAAATGTAGCCGTAGCCAGTATTTAAGTGACATTAGCCATGCTTGTGTTTCCACAAGATTTGTCCCTGTTTCTAAACACAAAACTACATATGGTATGCACTTTGGGAATCCCAGAATTTTCTGTAGGAATTTTGATTGGACACCTTCAATGTTATTATCCAAGGCTGTGATCCACACTGGGACCCCATATAAAAGCTGTGGTATCACTTTAGCCTTAAAGATTTTTAGCGCGGCTGGTATAAACTGATTGCCTCTGCTGTAAAAGAAGCACTGGATAGCTGCAACGCTAACATTGACTGACTTAATTATACAGTTACGATGATTAGTCCAAAGTGTGTTATATTGAAAATGAATTCCTAGGTATTTGTAGTATTTTACTTGTTCTATATCTTTGCCGCCTATTGACCATTTAGTTGGTTTCCAAGATTTGGAAAACAACAATTTTAGATTTGTCATAGTTCAGTAGGAGCTTATTGTTGTTAAGGAAGGTGATACAGCGAACAAGCAAATGCTTTAATCCAATTCTGGAACAAGATAGTAAGACTGTATCGTCCGCATATAACAGTAAGGGAACATGTCTGGCACCATGTTTTGGACTATGATGGTCAGTATCTGACAAAAAGGGAGCAAGATCATTAAGAAAGAGGTTAAACAAAAAGCGGGCCAACACACAACCTTGTTTAACCCCCTTTCTTAACGGGATTTTTTACGTAAGATTGCCTGATAAAGAGCATTTGACTTGACAAAAGTTGAAAGTATATAATTTTTTAATGAGCATAAGAAGTCTTTTATCAATACTTGTTTGTTCCAATTTATCCCACAACAGGTCTCTGTCAATTGAATCAAATGCTCCCTTTAAGTCTAAAAAGGCTACATACAATTTCATCTTTTTCCCAATAGTGTATTTGGAAATTAGATGGGACAAAGTATTACAATGATCGAGAGTAGTTTTGCCTTTACAAAAACCCAGCTGTTCCGGACCAAGAATTTTTTCTCGTGTCATCCAAGTTTCTTCAGCAGATACTTAGAATATAATTTACCAATGGTAGATAGGAGACTAATCGGCCTGTAATTATTTGGAATGGCGGGATCTCCTTTTTTATAAATTGGAACCACTATTGAATTAAGCCAGGCTTTAGGAATTATGCCAGTTCTGTCAATACTAGTAAAAAGAGATGCGAGCGGAGTAGCCCACCAATCTGGATCTAACTTTAGGATTTCAGAGGGAATAACATCTGGTCCTGCTGCTTTACCTGGAAATCAGGTAGCAATGTGCACATAAGTACATAAGTGCCCCAGGGTCATCAGTAACTGCTTGTGCATTTCTGCACCCAACACTCTGTTAGGATCAGGAGCCCCTGCGGGACTTGTTTTTCAGTGACACCCCCCAACCCCCCCTTCTGTTTCTTGGGGTTGGAAAACCGTGGAAATGGTCCCTAGTTAGGCTCCCATAATAGCAGGGAGCCTGGGGAGACTTGCAACCTTTCTCCCCATCCCACTTTACCCCATGCAAACCATGTTGGCAGAAAAAAAAGGTTGCTATTTGGGAGCATCCCATGATTGACACAAGAATAAATTAATTGTGGTCAGTGAGGCTACTCTTATGTAAATCTGCATGAATGTTACACTTTTCCCTCCCCCAAATGTATTCCAAGGAAGAGAGGCAATGTGAAGGAGACTGAATGGGGCTGCAGTACTTGGCAGAGGGATTGTGGAGCTGTCAGAAAGGAGCTGGCGCTTTGGATACAGCTTATGTGCATGCATGAAAGATGAAAAAAGAGGATGCCCCTGGACTGCCCACTCTGTGGTTACCACACAGAAACAATCTGAACAGTCAGCCACAGAGTAAGTGTGTGGTGAGGCAGGTTAAGGGTGGCACATTTGGATAAACCTCTCTGGAACAACTAATACTAGATAAAATAGAGGCACAGCCAGATTGTGCCAAGCCTGTTGTCTGACCCCAGCCATATTTATACCCTGCCTTTACTTCAGGGTGGACTGCTCATTTACTTTACTGGAAAAAGCCATGTGAACCTCTGCTCTGGATGGCCAGCTGCCCAGAGTCCAAACAGGTAGGACTGGTGAGGAAGAGCATAGCAGTGTGTGGCTTCACCCTGCCAGTTTAGGCATGGAGGAATTGGTGAGGAGGAATGAGGCAATGCATCCTTTCCCCTCAACTTGGTCTTCAGTCCTCTATCAGGGAGGGGATGTGGTTGGAGGAGGGGCACAGCCCTTTCCATTGCCTTTTTTACTTCCCAGTCTGCCCCTGCTTTACCTTGTGGCTGCAGGCAGCTTGCAATTCCAAATTAAAACCTTACAACATTAATAAATCTCCGTTAACCCCTGTCCCCTAGATTATGCATCTTGCTCAAACCCCATTAAAACCCTTAGAAAACAAAACAGCCTTACAACTTCTAAAAATTATTCAAGATAGTGCTTCTGTCACTTTCTTAGTGAGGAGGGAAGCACTGTTGAAAAGGACCAGGCCAAATGGCCATCTTCAAGCAGGGCACAACTGGATGATACATGCTAACAGGCCTTAGTTTGATGTTGCCATTCTAAGCAGAGTTGCATCCTTCTAAAGCCACTGATCAGTAGAGTAGGAAGAGCGGATAGCACTGTAAATACTGAGAGGAATAGAGTATTCAGTGCCTGATCCAGAGGAAGTCAGCAGCAGCTGCACTCTTAGGAAATTGGCACGATGTCTTCTTTTTAAGGAGCCACAGGGCAGGGGAGCACCAGGCAACCGGCTGATGGTGGGCATCTGTGAAGCCAGGCAAAGCCATGACAGGCACTCCTTATTATGAAAGTAATACAAGAAGTTTATCACTGCATATTTTCTGTTTACAGACATAATCAGAATTCTGTCTTTTGCATTTTAATTGCTTTTAATCCTGTAGCATTGAGTCTCCAGTAAGTATAATCCTGCATATTTTTAAAACAAAAGAGTGAGCAAGGAATTGATACGTAAGCAGCAGAATTCATCTGCTTCTGCTTAATGACGTTGAATTAAAAATTGTCTGGCACTGTCCCACAAAATCAACAAATACAAATTCTTTGCTGTGTAGTTGTAGTCTTAATTTGGAGAGTTATGTCTGATCATGTTGTATTTTTCCATTGCTATGCTGGAAAGTTGATTCTTTGGAAGGGATTTTGTATTTAAAATAATTCCTAATTCCATCATGGTTAATTTAGAATCAGCTTTTTTTCACTGCTTTACCTTTGTAAAATTGTCCTACTCTTTATTTTTAAAAAAGTGAAAATGAAAGTCTGTGCCCTGATCTTGCTGTATTGTTCTGAAATTTAAGCTGCTTTTAAAATAGCTTTTAATTAATCAGTTGCTGGTTCCCTAATAATGATTTGTTGATAGTATCTCTTGCCCAGCCACCCACCCCCAATTTGTAGTTTTATCGATTTCTTGGACTTTAAGATACTTGTAATTAAGTTTTAGTGGAAGGGCAAAGTTGTTGTTTTTTTAAATCCTTATCATTTTTGAAAACAAGAAAGATTTAATCAATGTGTCCCAGAATATCGCAAAACACTGGTGTATATTGTGTAGAAATTGTTGGAATAGGTTTTCTAAATCAGCTAGTAGTTGCACACCATTTTTGCTGACACATCTACCCATAACATTTATGAGTGGGGTGAGATGGCTGGTACTCTACCATTGCACCTGTCCAACCTCCAGTGTGGAAGACAGGGAAGCAATGGATGTCTTCTCATATGTAAGAACATAAGAGAAGCCATGTTGGATCAGGCCAATGGCCCACCCAGTCCAACACTCTGTGTCACACAGTGGCAAAAACCAAAACAAAACAGGTGCCATCAGGAGGTCCACCAGTGGGGCCAGGACACTAGAAGACCTTACACTGTTGCCCCTCCCAAGCACCAAGAATACATAGCATCACTTGCTCCAGACAGAGAGTTCCAACAATACACTGTGGCTAATAGCCACTGATGGACCTCTGATCCATATGTTTATCCAATCCCCTCTTGAAGCTTGCTATGCCTGTAGCCACCACCACCTCCTGTGGCAGTGAATTCCATGTGTTAGTTGAACAGCCACTTAATAATTAATACCCCTATAATAATGAATGAAAGCATGCTTCTGCCTTCAAAAAGAGGGTGTCTGATGCAATGTTCGTTAGAAGCACAGACAGCCTTCAGTGGGTGTGTGTTCACAGATGTGTATTAGGATAACACAAAGGGGCCTCATTAAGAAGCCTCTTGCTGGAGCTGATAAGTAAGGAAACTTCGTCATGGAAATTTTACTAGAAGGAGTTGCAAGGGGGTGGGGAAAGTTGAATCAGATAAGCTTATGTGACTGCCTGCTTGTTTTCAGTGTGGATAAAACTGGTTGTATGTAGAATGATTTTAACTCAGTCATTTTGGGGGCCTATGCCCGACTGTGTTCTGCTTATGGTGCCATAAAGTAAACCTCGCTTCCACCCAGAAAGTCTGTGCAGACCTCGTTATTTCTCTGCAGACCCAGTTTTCTCTGCAGGGTAATGAAGGTTTGGTGTGAGTGAGAGCTCAGAGCCTGGTTCCCTTGAGATCTCATCTTTATCAAAGATTTCAGGTTTTCACGGCTGGTAACATCATTAGGGCTTGTAGAATCTTTCGGGCTCAAGTGCCGTGTTCTACTGGAGAAAGTTTTTCTTCCAGACGTTTCGTTCTCGGCTGTGGAGAACATCCTCAGTGGCGTTGCAGCCGGAGCAGGCGCTCTGACCTTCTTGGCTGCTGTGCATTGAGTGAGGCCAGGGCTGCTGGAGAGCTGCTATTTCTAGGCTGGAGGGGGTGTGGTGAAAGGGCAATAGGTTTGTGGATGTGCCCATTGTTTGGTGGGGCTTCCTGGAAGGGTAGTGATAAGGAAACTGGCTGTTGAATGTGACCATTGTTCTGTGTTAATTGCTGGGAGGGTTGGAAGGGGTGTGAAGATAAGGAAGATGGTTGTTGACTGTGCTGATTGTTCTGTGTTCCACAATCAGCACAGTCAACAATCAGCACATTCATATAATGCATTGCCCTGAAACATTAAGAAGGAAAGAAAATTTTCACCTCAAGTCTCTCCTCTTAAAACACAAGCAACCAGGTGTCTTTAGAGAAAGAGACTTGTCTTCTTTTATAAATCAGATCCATAACTAGCCAGGGAAGGAGAAATTTGGTCATTTGAAAATCTTAACTATGTGACTAAGTTGATGGAAAACTCCAGGTATCACCTTTTTCACATGCAAATAAGGAAACACCCAGAGTTTGAATTTTCTCCTCTCATAATCAGAAAGAAAATCTTGTCTCTGATACAAAGCTAACCCAGTCTCCTTAAGAGAAGTAAATTGCCAACATCTTTGCAAAGAGTCAAAGTTTTCTCTTTTGCAAAGAACTTTTGTCCTAGCATCCTTCACTGGATTTTGGCTAGGAAAACATTTGCAGACCCTCTTTAACTGTTTTAGGAAAGAAAAGACACTTAGCCAAATTTAGTCTTAATAATAGAAATAACAAGTGTAAACCTGAGGCCCGCCCCCAACCAGGCAGATATCTCATCACCTTCCCCATCTTGTGTTTAAAAGTTGCTTAACCTGAAAAAACCCTGTATCTTGGAAAAATTATCAAGATCAGATAAGAGAATACTGGGATTAACTGCCCAGCAAGGTTTATTATCTTCTCTTTCTATCTTTTGTTAAACTAATTTTCTCTCTCCCAGTCTTAGAGAGTGAAGGATCTTTTATATATATCCCCCATGGTATCTAAGGGGGGAGGCACAATTGAGATATTTTTCTGAATTCTCCTCTTCTCCTGATCTTGAGTCTAAAGATACAAATTCAAACTTTTGAAATTCTGCAAAAATGTCTCCACAAACAAAATGAGTAGTTCTAGATGCCTGGATGGAAAATGTGCGTATGTTGAAAGCTGCAAGCCAGTTTGAAAGCGCCTTGGCTTGCTCAAAACACTACTTTGTTTTGCAAGGGTGCCAGTCTCCAGGTGGAACCTGGAGATCACTCCCAAAAATATAATGTAATGCCCAGAACATTAAGGCCAGTGCCTCTGGGAGAGAAAGTGTCCCAAGAAAATGAACTGCACGCTTTGTAATCTTCAAATTTAATTCAAATATTCAGAAATCTTCAGCCTGGAGCTGGCATCCCAAAGTTCCACTTGCAGCTAATCTTTCTCTGCTAGAGAAAAGACCCTGCCTGTAAACTGCCCTGAGGCTAAGAGTTCTCCTAGATTAGCAGCTTTTCCTCTGATATATATATATATATATATATATATATATATATATATATATATATATATATATATATATATATATATATTGCTTTACCTTTTGAGTCTGAAAATATTTTTCTAGTGGCTGTTATTAGTTTCCCTTGTACTTAGATTTTGTAGCTTTAATTTTAAGGGGAACACTTTTAAGATATTCAGTTTGTGATCTCCTTTGTTTTAAAGAAATGGTGCACCTAATAGAAGATCTTTTGTTATTTTTTTTAAACTGAGATAATGGGTTAAAAGTTTATATTTGCAATTTTGGGTTTACATGGAACATCTATTCTGCTAAAGCAATACAGTATCAAACCTTTTGGA
Organism: Heteronotia binoei; assembly: GCF_032191835.1. Taxonomy (NCBI): domain Eukaryota; kingdom Metazoa; phylum Chordata; class Lepidosauria; order Squamata; family Gekkonidae; genus Heteronotia; species Heteronotia binoei. Next base: position 85,365,174 of record NC_083243.1, on the reverse strand, counting down.
AATTTAATTTCTTTTGTGATTTTTGTTAAGTACATCTAATACCAGGAACATGTGGTCTTCAAGTGTTACATCTAATACAGTTTTCTATCTTACTTTGAACTGCTTCCCAATTTTTCATTCAGTTAAATCTGAAAATTCCTTTTGTTGTTGGTACTGAATTTTTATTTTCTGAAAGGAACAGTGTTTTAAAATTCTACCTCACAAATTTTGGTTCCTACAAGACCTCTTTTCATTTGAAATTATAGCATGTGCTATAGAAGAACATCCCTCTCACTGTGTATCTTCTCTCTTAAGTCTTGAGAAACTAATACTTTTTTTTACCAGTGATCCAGTTATTCTCAGTGTCGTGTTTCCCATAGAAATACCTTTTCTGGATTTGTTGGTAATTCACTAGGCAGAATTCCTGAAAACTCTTGGTCTTCATTAGAAATCTGGACTTTAATAATGTTCTGCATTACTCAAGTGTATATCTTCATTTGCTCTCTTAAAGTCATTTATAGTTATGTTCCATCTATGAACTGTGCATATCAATCTTCCTGTTTAGCTATTTGGTGAACCTCTTACCTGTGGAAAGAGGCATCTATATGCTTATCTATCTTATTTTATTTCTCCATCTATAGTATCTTGTTAGAGCTTGACATTTTCTGAGTGTTTTGTTTAGAAAATCCTTTCTGTGTTTCATGTTCTTACCATGGTAGGACTCCAATTCTGCTTGATTTTGTGTTTCAATCCAGTCTCCAGTCCTGGCCAGGCTTGCTACTGGATAACACATTTCCATTTACTTGCTTTAAGTTTCTGCCTCTCCATTATTTCAACTTTCTTTGCCATGGTGTATTAACCAGAATTTGCTTTCCAGGATTGTTTCGTTATATGTAAAGGAAACCCGGACTTGCAATTCAAGTTTAGTGCATGCTCATCATTATATAGTAGTTTTAAGAATTGCTGGTATGTCTGTTAAGAATTGTTTGATTGAGGATTAACTATTATTTGCTTTTAGGATTTTGTTGTCAAAGTTTGTTGAAACCCACTCTCACACCCTATGTGAGACCCACAGAACAAAATTCTGGATGAGCTGGCACAGATGAAAATGGGGTTCAGTGGAACTTGAACAACTCACTGATTTCCAATGGTTTAAATTCTCTGATTCAGTTCTCTAATCATTTTGGGTCTGATCCCTCACATACATGTATGTTAAAGCTGGCATTGTTCTATTGAGGCCTCAGTTTTATTTTGTGTGTTTGTTTTTGAAGTTTTTCTTATTTTTGACAATTTCATACATTCCAAAGCTATAGCAAAAGTTTTTCTTCCCTTTTTGTGACCATTTTCATAATCCAGGGGTAACCCCAACTCTGGTAATTTCCTCTTGGAGCTCCAATTTTGTGCACAATTTCATGTTTTCTTTTTTTAAGATTCATATCTGCTGCAACAAAGTAAAAAGCCTCTCATGAACCTCTAGGTGCACGCTTTCTATATGGATGTGCACTAGCCTGAATCATGAGAAGTGATGCATAGGTTTATATTGTGGATTTGTGTTCTGCATAATGTATGGTGTATGAAATCTGCTTTTAACACTGGAAGAGTAGAGACCTTGTCAAACTGAAACTCCATGTGAGGAGGAAGAGGAAGTCTTCAGTCCAAAGCAAGTGTGGTAATTTAGCTAATGTGTGCAACCCTATCTCAACAGGGTTGGACTCAAGTTATGGCAATTTGTGGACAGCCAAGGAAAGCTTTAAAGGGGAAAAGCACTTACTATTGTTTTGTTTGTTTGTTTCTCCGAGTATGTTTTCCAGGCTCTTCCATATCTACCCAGAGGTCCTAAAATTTGCCTGGTCATGCCTCATTGATGTTGGAAGGAAGGCCTTTCCCAGAACCCCATTCAAACTGAGTTGTGGAGAAAACTCATTTCCAGGGAAATTCCTCTGCCTAGCAAAAGGCTAGTTGCCCCAGCTGATCACAACAGCAGCCCCACGGCCACTTCCAAGTTGTTCTTCCAGAAAAAAGAATTCCTTTTGACTACAATAGAAACAGATTTCCCTGTGAAAAGATTGTCATGCATACAGCACGCAAACCCTCCATGGACTCAAGAAAGAAGACCTTCTGTTAGACTAAGGGAGGAGGGGAACAAGGAATTAGTCAGGAAATGGTTTTTCTATTGTAAATAATGCGGCCAAATGTGGACTGCCCGCAAATGGCAATGTTTCCAAGTATGTCTGAATGTGTGTATCTTAATCACCCAGGCTACAACAAGGTGTTTGCCATAAAGGCACATGAGTTGATTCAGTTTATAGCATGTCATTTGCATATGTCCCTTATGCATTTTAGAAATTGAGATGAGTTCTTGTATTCTTGCATCATGGCTAGTAGTGTTTTATTGGTAAAGAAATAAGTTCCCTAGGAGCCTTCCAAGATCTATGTTCACATATTTAGATTGGACATATGTAATTATTCAATGCATATACTATGAATGGATTTCCCTGTTCAAGTGACTGATTATCTCAAAAATGAAATGTATCTCTAGCCTCCTCTTTCCTCTACCTCCTCCTCAAGACCATCCCAAATTTCAGTGATAGTTAGTCTTCAGTACCAAGACACATAGTCCCCTTTTTCCTGATAGGATTTTTTTTAAAATTTTTAACGCATGTATAGCTTATTTTTGGTAGTTGACATTCCTAAGCCCTTCCCCTTTGTCCTAACTGTGTCTCAACTCTGGTTGTTTGAAGTCTGAACGGCAGCGCGTCATGAAATGTGGCACACACCCTCCAAGGATTGGGCGGTGCCAAAGGGGGGGAATTGATACCAGAGTTCTGCCGAATAAAGAGGGTAGCCTTAAAAGACATGGGGGGCCCTCTCAAGCTAGCCTGTATGCCCAGAAAGGCCCCATGATGGAGACCAGGAAAACTCCATATTGGAAGGCTGGGCTGCATAGCCAAGGCATGCCTCTGAGTTCCCCCACACATACATCTTCTCTAGATGGAAAAATACTGGGATGTTCCAGTGTGAATGGATAATCCCATCACTGTATCTCCTCCTCCCGTGACCCATCTTTACCTCATCTCTGTCAGTATACTATTTCGTTACCCCATTGTAGTGTCATTTCAGTCTTTCCTGGGAATGTCTTGTAGTGTCATTTCAGTCTTTCCTAGGAATGTCAAAACCAAATTGTCACCTAGCTGCCCTTCCTGAGTGGTCATACAGAATTAATTTGTTTAATGATGATCATGATCAGACTCTTTCAGACTTAAATAAGCTTTCAGAGGCTGAAAGAGGGGAATGAAGGCGAGCCCCTGAATAATTAATTAATACCACTATAATAATGAATGAAAGCATGCTTCCGCCTTCAAAAAGAGGGTTTCTGATGCAATGTTCGTCAGAAGCCCAGACAGCCTTCAGTGGGTGTGTGTTCACAGATGTATATTAGGATAACACAAAGGGGCCTCATTGAGAAGCCTCTTGCTGGAGCTGATAAGTAAGGAAACTTCGCAATGGAAATTTTACTAGAAGGAGTTGCAAGGGGGTGGGGAAAGTTGAATCAGATAAGCTTATGTGACTGCCTGCTTGTTTTCAGTGTGAAAACTGGCTGTATGTAGAATGATTTTAATTCAGTCATTTTGGGGGCCTATGCCCGACTGCGTTCTGCTTATGGTGCCATAAAGTAAACCTTGCTTCAGCCCAGTAAGTGTGTGCGGACCTCGTTATTTCTCTGCTTCATAATCACCCCTTGGATGAAGAAGTACTTCCTTTTATCTGTTCTGACCCGACTGCTCAGCAATTTCATTGAGTACCCACAAGTTCTTGTATTGTGAGAAAGGGAGAAAAGTACTTCTTTCTCTACCTTCTCTATCCAGTCCATTTCCTGCTAAGTACATCTGAAGTGAAGTTTGCTGTAAATGTATCATTCCAGATATATAAGTCATCTGATGGTTAGAACAAGAAAACTATGTAGTCAAATATTGTAAAATTTTGACCCTGCCCCCCAATTACTTGTCATTTGTCTTTGGCTGCTGAGTAGAGTTCTTAATTAGTGTTTTAGTCTTTATAAGACACAGAGAAAGGGTTGCATATTTCCTGAAACAAAGAAACAGCATATTAACTGAATATTAAATTATAAATGTCTGTGAGAGATAGAAATGACTTCAACACAATCCTGAGCATATCTAAAGGTAAAGGTGGTCCTCTGTGCAAGCACCAGTTGTTTTCGACTCTGGGGTGACGTTGCTATTCAGAAGTTAATCCAACTCTTTTCAGTGTCTTACTTCCAGATAAGTTTGCATAGGTAAGAAGCCTGAATACTACTAATTTCAGTGGCATACATCAACAAGATTACATAGAATTGAAGCTTGAGTGTGTGTGTGTGTGTGTGTGAGAGAGAGTATCATGGCGAAATATGGGTCCTTGCAGCATTTTAAAATCACCAAAATTGTGATGGCAAACTCACAGTGGCCACTACATGTGATCAAGCTCCTGTTATTTGACTTTTAGTCACACATTTTCTCAGCTTCTCACACTATAGCTGATGATGACTTTTCTTAAATAGAAGTGTTTAAACCTATATTGAAATCTAATGTGTAATCTTTAAAAAAGCATTATTAAATATTGTACTGAAATATCTCAGAGAGTGGGAAGCATAGACTTTCTGTATTTTCTCTATTCAGAATCATATTCCTATAGGAAAAGAATTGAGATTGTGTATAAATCAGAGACACACTTAATTTCAAAGTGGTTTTTAGTGCAACTGAGGGAGGGAAAGAGTCTAATTTGCTATAACTCAAGTAACCTTGCAGAGTGGTTAGGAAGAATACATAAGACAGGTTATAGGCATCAGCTATTACTAATATATCTCATTATCCCACAGGGATCTGATTAAATCAAGATAATTAAAGCATCTGAAACACACACTATGAAAGTAGAAAGTGTAAAAATTAATCTGTGAGCCTCTCATCAGAATTTGGGCTGATCCATTTTCTTATTTTTTGCTTTACATAGCTGAAATGGCAGCTTGAGATGTGACAAAGTATTTTTTTTATTGATTGATTTGTTAGCTGCATGTTCTTGTAGTCATTAGCAACATTCTATCCTGAGGTTTATAGGAACAAATTAGCTGCTATAATCAAAACTGTTATGGTCATATAATATATAATCTGGATTTTTATATCCTGCCTTTCTTTCCTATAAGAGGCTCAAGGCAGTCAAGAAACTAATAATAATAATAATAATAATAATAATAATAAAAAAAAAAAATTTATTTATACCCCGCCCTCCCCGCCGAGGCAGGCTCAGGGTGGCTTACAGAGTGTGGCAAAAGCCATGTTAAACAATAAAACAATTATACATTTCTATACCATTTAAAATTTACCATTAAATTTACATAATATAAAAGTCTAAAATCAATATAAAATAATCTCATCTTATTGCTATCTCGATTGTGGATGTTAGTGATGGCATGGTGTTCATTTCAGGTTCCATCTTGGAAGGCTAGCCGGAAGAGGGCGGTTTTGCACGCCCTACGGAATTGGCTAATGTCCCGTAGGGACATTATAAAACTTCATAAAATAACAATGCATTAAGAAAGAATATACAGTAAAAATCAGGGGGGGGGGTGGGCTCCCTCCGGGTGTCCTGCCCCCCCTCCAGGGAAAGTGCATGTGCAATACATCGCCTATCCTTTCCCGGTGTAGTGAACGCTGCGTGGTCACTGTCTGGCTATGCCTGGCAGATGGTCACTGCAATGGCCTCTCCTACATCACTGCATCTGTGGCAACACCTTCTCGCTGGTTCCTCCCGTTTTCACAGAGTTTGCCACGTCATGGTGCGACCGAATGTCCGGCGGTATAACCGGATGGGCAGGTTGGGCTCACTAACCTCACCAGCCAAGAGAAGGAAAACTCTAACATCAAACCCGGGCAGACAGAGCTCATTAATGTAACATCTACCACCTGGAGGATTTGCTGCTGGCGTCCCGGCTTACTGGGCCATGGCAGATGACCCCAAGGTGAAAGGGTGGAGCCAGTACTGCGAACACTGCGCTTCACCTAAAAATTCCTCTGCGCAGGCCTGAAGGGTATCCACATCCACAACCCACAACATACCAAATCCTGCAGCGATGGGCAAGGGGCGAAACGGCAGGTGGAAGATGCCACTGGAAGCCGCAGTCCCGATCTTGCATGTAGGCGGTTCAGTGTATTGGTAGCTTGATGCTGACCTGGAGACGAAAGCATTTTTCGGCAGCACCCTGAATGAACAAGCAGCCTTATTTAGGGACAGCACTGCTTGCTCTGTATGGAGAGGGGCCTAGAAAAGGTGGCCTAAACAAAGTTCGTCTCCCCCACCCCAGTTGGCTAGCCGTGGTCAACGGGCATCCTTACTTGCAGTTGAAAAATAACAACAAAGAAAAGGCATGCACCTGCCTCACAAAGTGTGCAAAGACTAAAGCTTGCGTGTTGGAACATCAGAATCATGCTTGACACAGTAGACAGTGGTCGCCCTGAACGACGCTCTGCTCTAGTTGCCCACGAACTTCTCAGGTTGAATATTGACATAGCAGCTCTCAGTGAGGTCCGTTTCCCTGAGGAAGGTAGTCTTCAAGAACACGGTGCTGGCTATACCTTCTACTGGTCGGGTATGTCAAAGGCTGAGAGCCGCCTTTCTGGCGTTGGCTTCATGGTCAGGAACTCCCATTGCCTCTAAACTCGAAAACCTGCCAACAGGTCACTCAGATCGCATCACGTCTATGCGCCTCCCACTTCAAAACAAGCAGCATGCAACACTCTTCAGTGGGTATGCCCCAACCCTTCAAGCAGATCCTGCAGAAAAGAACAAGTTCTATGCTGATCTACGTAACCTCGTACGGAAGACCCCTACAGAGGACAAGGTGATCATCCTTGGCGACTTCAATGCCAGAGTAGGTAAAGACTCGGAAGCCTGGAAAGAAGTACTTGGCAAACACGGCATTGGCAACTGCAGTGATAACGGGCGCCTCCTGCTAGAATTCTGCACGGAGCATCAGCTCACCATTACCAACACTATCTTCCAGCAGAAGAACAGTCTGAAGACAACCTGGATGCACCCACGGTCCAAGCATTGGCACCTTATTGACTACATTCTGGTGCACCAGAGAGACCTTCGAGATGTCTTACACACTCGAGTAATGCCCAGTGCAGAATGTCATACGGATCATCGTCTTGTACGCTGCAATCTCCGTCTTCACTTTAAATCTACACCCAGGAGAGGCGGTATCCCCCGGAGGAAGTTTCAGGTTGGCAGCCTTCAGTCAGCCGAAGTTAAAGCTGCCTTCCAGGCAAAACTCCAGACAAGAATTGAGGACCCCAGTCGCCTCAAAGATCCTTCTCCAGAAGCACTCTGGGAACACCTAAAAACTACCATCCTGTTGACCTCTGAAGAAGTCCTCGGGTTCTCCACAAGGAAGAACAAGGACTGGTTTGATGAGAACAATCAAGAAATCCAAGAATTAATAGCGAAAAAGAGATCTGCCTACCAAGCACATCTTGCTCAGCCCTCCTGTCCCGGGAAAAAAGCAACCTTTCGCGCTGTATGTAGCAACCTTCAGCGCAAGCTTCGAGACATTCAGAACAAGTGGTAGACCAAGCTTGCAGAGAGAACCCAGCTATGTGCAGACACTGGTGATTTAAGAGGGTTCTATGAAGCCCTGAAGGCAGTATATGGTCCATCATATCAGGCTTAGAGTCCCCTGTGTAGTGCAGATGGCCAAGTGCTCCTCACAGACAAGGCATCCATACTGAACCAGTGGTCGGAGTATTTTCAGGTTCTCTTCAGTGCCAACCGCGTAGTTCAAGATTCAGCAATCCACCTCACCCCACTTCAACCAGTGAAAACAGAGTTGGATGAGATCCCCACCGAGAAGAGACTGTTAAAGCCATCAAGCAACTGAAAAGTGGCAAGGCAGCGGGAGTTGATGGAATCCCACCAGAGATCTGGAAGCATGGGGGCATAGTACTACATAGCACACTTCACAAACTACTTCTCACCTGCTGGGAACGAGGCAAACTACCACAGGACTTTCGCAATGCAATCATCATTACTCTACATAAGAACAAAGGGGAAAAGTCAGACTGCTCCAACTACCGGGGGATAACCCTGCTCTCCATCGCAGGCAAAATCCTTGCCAGAATACTCCTGAACAGACTGGTGCCCACCATTGCAGAAGAACTCCTCCCAGAGAGCCAGTGCGGCTTCAGAGCTAACAGGAGCACCACCGACATGGTATTTGTTCTCAGGCAGCTCCAAGAGAAATGCAGGGAACAGAACAAGGGTCTATATGTGACTTTTGTCGACCTTACCAAAGCTTTTGACACCGTTAGCAGGAAAGGCCTGTGGCAAATCTTGGAACGTTTAGGATGTCCCCCAAGGTTCCTCAGCATGATCATCCAGCTACATGAAGATCAGCGAGGCCAAGTCAGACACTGCAACGATCTCTCGGAGCCCTTCCCAATAGGCACAGGTGTAAAGCAAGGCTGTGTTCTCGCACCAACTCTCTTTACGATCTTCTTTAGCATGATGCTTCATAGAACCGCAGTAGATTTAGATGACGACGATGGTGTCTACATCCGCTATCGCACCGATGGCAGTCTGTTCAACCTGAGGCAACTAAAGGCCCACTCCAAGACAATGGAAAAACTTATCCGAGAGCTACTGTTTGCTGATGATGCTGCACTCGTCTCCCACTCGGTATCAGCTCTGCAGCATATGACGTCCTGCTTTGCAGAGGCTGCCAAGCTATTCGGCCTAGAAGTTAGTCTGAAGAAGACAGAAGTTCTCCACCAGCCTGCACCCCAGGAAGATTATCACCCTCCTTGCATCAGTTTTGAAGACAGTCCAGCAGTTCAGCTACCTGGGGTGCATCATCTCCTCAGACGCCAAGATCGACAAGGAGATTGACAATAGGCTGGCAAAGGCAAACCGTGCATTTGGCCGACTGCATAAAAGAGTGTGGAGCAACAAGCATCTGAAAAAAGGCACAAAGATCAATGTTTACAAAGCGGTTGTGATGACAACCCTCATCTACGGCTCCGAATCGTGGGTTTTATACCGTCATCACCTGCGACTCCTTGAGCGCTTTCATCAGCGCTGCCTTCGCACCATCCTCAACATCCACTGGAGTGACTTTGTGACCAACACTGAAGTCCTCAAGCGGGCGGAGGTTACAAGCATCGAGGCATTTTTGTTGAAGACGCAGCTGCGCTGGGCAGGGCATATCTCCAGGATGGAAAACCACCGCCTTCCCAAAATTGCCATGTATGGCGAACTTTCCACCGGCCATCGAAATAGAGGGGCACAAAATAAGAGGTACAAGGACTCCTTGAAGAAATCCCTTGGTACCTGTTGCATTAACCATCACCAGTGGTCTGTCCTAGCCTCAGATCGCAAAGCATGGAGGCACACCATCCACCAGGCTGTCTCTTCCTTTGAGAACGCACGCATAGCTTGAGGATAAAAGAGGATCTTGAGGATAAAAGAGATTGAGGAAAAATCGTACTGCTACAGCACCAATCCCAAATCAGACTTTTCCCTGCAGCTGCTGTGGCCGAACCTGCCTGTTCCGGATTGGTCTTGTCAGCCACCAGCGAGCCTGCAGCAGACGTGGACTACTGCACCTTTCTTAAATCTTCGTCCGCGAAATCAAGCTGAGAGAGAGAGAGAGACAGTAAAAATCAGATCAATATAATACAATTTCAAGCCGTTTAGACACAACTAATTTATGGTAACTCCTCAAGGGTTTTTCAAGGGAAGAGACGAGCAGAGCTGTTTTGCCATTGCCTTCCTCTGCATACCAATCCTTGTCTTCCAAGTAATGGTCATGATTGATCTTGCTTAGCTGCCAAACTGCAATGAACTTGGGCTACTCTGAGCTGTTAAGGCTGCTACATTACTTCTATAACTGAAGTTAAATACTAATTGCCTGCTTCAAAATGTTTACTTTCCCAGATGTCCAAAGGGCAAGCCATAGAGTTTTTGGCAACTCTCATGTCACTTCCTGCATAACAACTTCCTGTGAGAATAGTTCTTTGTCAGCTTTGCAGCTCCTACTGGGGCCTTGTTCTTCAACTGTGCAGGCATTTTATGGACCTCCAGCATACTTGGGAGGTGGCTGTTCCACCTGCAGCCATGTTGTGGCTCTTTTGGCCTGGCCATATCTGGACTGATGTTAGAAAACTATGTATCTGATTTAACAAAAGTTGCTGTAGTCAGTAATTAGTATCATTTGACTCACAATTAGTTTATGCATATGGTAATATGAAACATGTCTATTTTGTTATAAACCTGTTTCATTACAGCATTCTTTGTCCTGGGTGTAATTCTTTTAATAATATGTGGAAGAGATGGCTGAGAAGTAGCTTTCTAGGATGATCAGCCCAGATATGGACGGTTTTAACTAGAAGATATTATCTTGGTTTTGCTGTTCTCAAAACTGTGAATTTGTGCCTGCAGAAATAATACCTTCACAGCAAAAATGTAACACAATAAACATATAGAGTTAAGAAACCTCAGTCCTATTGGTCCTCTGCATATCTGTGCACACAGAATCAACCCCCTTATCTCTTAAGTGCTAACTTTCAAGGAGTTAAGTGAATATAAGTTTTGGTGGAGTAGGTCTGGATAAAGAGGAGATGTTAAGAGCTAAGTGTGAGGAGTGAGGGTCAAACAGTACAGATGAAAGTGAAACTTTCTGAGCACAATACTCCAGAAATCTTGAGATCTTTATGACACTATGTCACAGAAGTGTAAGCAAGTATAGGAATACATATGTGATATGATATTGTTTTAGTTAAATAAAACAATTTAAATGGTAATGGTTATTTTTTATCCTTCCAATAAAGTGCAGCATAAAAATTGTCCAAATATGGATGATTGACCTATTAGAGATAGTTCACCTTGCATTGATTTAATAATTATCTATATAACTGGCGGCTAAAAAGGCAAATGCAGTTTTGAACTGTATCAACAGAAGTGTAGTGTCCAGATCACGTGAAGTGATGGTATCACTTTACTCTGCTCTGGTAAGACCTCACCTGGAGTATTGTGTTCAGTTTTGGGCCCCACATTTTAAGAAGGATATAGACAAGCTGGAACGAGCCCAGAACAAGGCGATGAAGATGGTGAGGGGTCTGGAGACCAAGTCCTATGAAGAAAGGTTGAAGGAGCTGGGCATATTTAGCCTGGAGAGGAAGCGGCTGAGAGGTGATATGATCACCATCTTCAAGTTAAATCAAAAGAGTTCCTGGCTCAACATTAGGAAGAACTTCCTGACCGTTAGAGTGATTCCTCAGTGGAACAGGCTTCCTCCGGAGGTGGTGGGCTCTCCTTCCTTGGAGGTTTTTAAACAGCAATGAAGATCCTGTGAATTCAGGAGGAGGTATTTGTGAGTTTGTGACAGACTTCACATTTCTGGGATCCCAGATCACTTCAGATGGTGACTGTAGCCATGAAATTAAAAGACATTTGCTCCTTGGGCGGACAGCTATGGTGAACCTAGGCAGTATAATAAAAAGCAGAGACATCACCCTGCCAACAAAAGTCAGTATAGTCAAAGTGATGATATTCCCAGTAGTAATGTATGGCTGTGAGAGTTGGACCATAAGGAAGGCTGAGCACAGAAGAATAGATGCTTTCGAGCTGTGGTGCTGGAAAAAAATCTTGAGATTCCCTTGGCCTGCAAGAAGATCAAATCAGTCAGTCCTAAGGGAAAATCAACCCTGACTGGAAGATCAGATGCTGAAGCTGAAGCTCAAATACTTTGGCCACCAAATGAGAAGGAAGCACTCACTGGAGAAGATCCTGATGCTGGGAAAGACAGAAGGCAAAAGAAGAAGGGGATAGCAAAAGATGAGATGGCTGGACAGTATTAATGATGTAACACGAATTTGAGCAGACTCTGGAGGATGGTAGAAGACAGGAGGGCCTGGCGTGACTTTGTCTATGGGGATGCAAAGAGTCAGATTTGACTGTGCAACTGAACAACAATAACAAATTTGTAAGTTTCCTGCATTGTGCAGGGGGTTGGACTAGATGACCCCAGAGGTACCTTCCAACTCTATGATTTTATGAACTAAAACTAACCTGAAAAGTTATTATACTAAAATGAAGTCTTTGTCTGAGTTGTAAATATTAAGGACAGGAAGAATTTATGTAGAAAATCGTGATTTAAATTGAGTCTTACTGACTAGTGATTTAAATCATGATCCACTCTGCATAGGATCAAATCAAATCCACTCTGCATGAAATCCATATGGCTGTATCTATATATTGTTAAGGATAGTATAGCACAAGGACTAAAGTTAGGTATATGGGTTTATGTAAGTAGTAGCTATGGTGGTTGTGTGGTATGCGCAGAAAGTGAAATGGTCAGGTAGGGCCTGTTGTGGATAAGGGTGGGGGAAACCATTTCATTTTAGGAAGGGATGGCATTTATGGAGATGAACCAGAGTTGATGGAGACAACCAGGCTGGAAAAATCCCATCATCTCCCCCCTTACAGGATTAATATGTTTTTGTATCCTGTGGGAAAAATAATGGATCTTTTGGATGGCATTAGCATTGACCATTAACTGCTGCTTTCCACCAGGCTGTGACAAAACCTGGATTACACAGGACCTTTCACGCACTTGGGGGGTGGGATTGAAATGGAGCTCTGTGTGTGTATTCCTGCCCCCATGTGTGACACCCAGGGAACTTCATCTCCACATGTACCCATTTGCTTCAGTACAATGGGGGAGGGGGGGGAGAGAGGAAGAAAGCAAATGGCAAGTAAATTCAGGTTTCCAAGTTAGGTTGGAAATCTTTCTCTGTTTTAATTTTCTTGCTTATTTATGTAGCCTGTGTACCTTCTAGAGATGTTGATAGTGGAATAAAGCTTTTTATTGTTTAAGAGATAGTGCCTGCCTTGCTTCCTACCCATGAGCCATGCTGTGCTGGCATTACCAACCAGCCCCATTTGATGTCCCTTTCTGGCCAGGGCTGGCCCTGCCGCTAGACAAATGAGGCATTTTCTTGCTGGAAACACAGGAGGAAGATCTATTGCCCCCCCCCCCCATTCCTTCCAAGATGGGTAGGGAACCCCCCCCCCCCATTCTATCCTATTTGTTCATAGGATAGAATGGTGTCCATTCTATCCTGTAGTGCATAGGATAAAATGGAGGGATTGGGCTGCCTCTATGGCACAACCTCAGAGAAGGGGTTTAAAGTTAAAAAACCCTTCTCCAGCATTGTGCTGCAGTGGTAGCCTGATTCCTTCATTCTATCCTATGGGCCCATAGGAAAGAATGGAGGCCATAGCCCATAGGATAGAATGGAGTGCGTTCTTGCTTATGGGCCCATAGGATAGAATGGAGGGATTGGGCCACAGCTGCAGCTCAATGCTAGATAAGGGGTTTTAAACTTTAAACCCCTTCTCCGGGGTCTCACCACAGTGGCGATCTGATCCCTCCATTTTATCCTGTGGGCTCATAGGATAGAATGGGGGAAGGGGGTGCACATGGAAGTAGTTATTTCTGCCTAGGGCACCAAAGGTTCTGTGTCCTGCCATCAAATTGAGTAGAGGGATGAGTTTCAGGAGGTGGTGGCAGTGGCTACAGAAGGGAAGTCCTCCCAACACTTAAGAGAATTGAGGAGCAATGAGGGATCCCCACAGAAAAGGCTGGATTTCCCTCAGACAAAACAAATCTCTCTCCCCCCCCTCCCCATCTCCTGGGTAAGGTTGCGCCTTACCCACCAGCTTGCTGGCTTGTTCACAAATCAAAAGAGACAGAGACCTGATCGATGCTGGGATGGAGAATGATACAGGCCCCAGTTTTAAAAAAATACAACCCATTAAAAGCCAGCTCATTAGTAAAACATTTAAACACCATTGTTAAACATATTGCTCCACTGCCTGGAGAAACTCAATAGAAGTTAGCCTTCCTGATAAATAAAAATTGTAATTTATATACACACATTAGCGCTTAAGTTTTTGTTCGTGCTTTTAAAGTACATTTTGTGGTGTGGTGTGGTTTAGGTTATGGAGACTGGAGGACTAACAGAATACAGTGGTGGTGGTGGTAGTGGTCGTATAGTGAGTAGGGTGCTGGATGTGGACCAGGGAGATCTCAGTCCAAACTGCTTGCTCTCCTTGAAGCTTAATGGATGACCTCACTTAACCTACTGCAAAAGTTGTTATGGTAGGAAATTCCCATCTTTGCTGCTCTAAGCATCATGTTATAGAACAAAGTTGAACTCCAGTAGCACCTTTAAAGTTTTATTGAGAATGTAAGCATCATGTTGTGAGGGTAGGTCATAAACGTAATAAATACCCCCCCCCCGGGGGGTATTAGTCTTCTGCATGAAAAGCATTTGGAAGAGTTTATTTTCCATTCTTTTCCAGTTGTTTTGCTGCTACTGTATTTGTCCTCATTAATTAAGAAAGTGTGGCTAGCACTGAATCCTATCACTTTAGCTGGTTAAGCTTATGTCTCCTATGCTATGTTTGTATGTGGGAAATACTACAAAATTCATATTATTATCAATTTTGTCAGTGCTAGCCATAACAATTTTTACATGAGAAGCAAAGTTTAATAAAATCTGTTGGCACATTTATAGACTAAAAATATTATTCCAACATAAGTGTTTTCAAGTCAGCATTTATGGTGGACTTAACCCTAACAAAACTTCTACCTTATACCCTGGCTCATTTAATGAGATAGCTCTAATTCACAAAAGCTTATGCTGGGATAAATTTTGTTAGTCTTTAAGGTCCCAGTGGAATTCTGTTTTGTCTTACTGCTAAAGATGAACATGGCTACACATCTGCCTAAAGTAGAAAATCAAAACAGTATCACTTCCTATCATTGCTTAGTATCCCTTTCTGTCATTTTCCCACTGACACCAGGAATGTGAACAGGAGGCCTAAAAATCATGCCATCTTTGGGGTCTCTGGTCCAAAATGAATAGTGCAAGTGGCTTTCTTGAAAAGCTGGCCTTGGATATCAGAGAAATGGGAGGGGGTGGGAATCCCAGAGTGTAATACAGCTGGTATTAGTGGGACATTTATAAGAGGTTCAGTTATTAAACAACAATGATGTCTTCCATATAGATAATTTTTATTTTTGGATGATGGTGTTTGTTATTTTAAAGGCCTTACTTTGGGCCCATGTAGACAGCCATCACATATTGGTAACTGGGGTGCTTACTACTTGGTAGAGCTTTCTCATCACCTTGCTAGGGTGGTTTAATCATCTGGACGGTGTCTATAAATGGTACGTAAAAAGAGAGCCAGTTTGGTGTAGTGGTTAAGTGTGCGGACTCTTATCTGGGAGAACCGGGTTTGATTCTCCACTCCTCCACTTGCACCTGCTAGCATGGCCTTGGGTCAGCCATAGCTCTGGCAGAGGTTGTCCTTGAAAGGGCAGCTGCTGTGAGAACCCTCTCCAGCCCCACCCACCTCACAGGGTGTCTGTTGTGGGGGAGGAAGGTAAAGGAGATTGTCAGCCGCTCTGAGACTCTTCGGAGTGGAGGGCGGGATATAAATCCAATATCTTCTTCTTCTATCCTGGTGATAGTTTGCATAGACTTCCAGTATTTCACTGAATGGACTAAACATTCGGGTTCTGAGTTATTACAGTGAAAATTCATGGAATTTAGGGGCTATTTAGATCCTAGCTACGTTAATATAAACCCACTGAGATGAAGCAGATTACCCAGTGTAAATAGCAAGTGAATAATCATGAAAGGGCTGGAGTTGTTATGTTGATACTTGCTTCTGTCAGAATCCCTTCCAGGCCTCAGATTCAGCGGGAGCTCACAGGAGCACAGCTCCTGAACCTTTCTGAAAGTTCTACCTCCTCCTTCCCACCTTGTCCATTGAATAGTAAGTGCAGCTGCATAACAATCCCCAAATGAGCTCCACCACCTATTTTTCAACAAAATGACCCCTGATCCCTTCTATAAAGTTGCACAACTGTAAAAGCTTTCATGTTAACTGTGAATTAGGCCATGGAATGGAACCTTTTAGCAACATCTGTGGAAACGAAAGCAAACATACCGTATGTTTGTGGCAGAATGTCTTTGTTACTGACAGTTTGAATATGGAGTGTAGCAATTGCTGTTAATTGTAACAAAGAAGGGAGGTGTAGCCTCCTAAGTGAAGGCTTTCTTCTCTTGTATATTAGCTCTGTTAGACTAACTGAACACATGCCATTATTTTGGACAGAGTTCAGATTAACTGGAATGATTGCATTACACTACTGAGGAGAAGAGGTGGGTGATTTTTCATTTGCAGGCAGGAATAATAGTATCCTGCTTCTCTTTTCCCTTTTCTTCATTTGCAGTCTGATTATTACTGTTAAAAATTTATGGATATATACATTAAATGTGTTATTCAGACTGCTGCTTCTGCATCAGTATGTAAACACAAGGATCTTTACCAATAATTGCAAGAATACAAAGACTTTGTTCCTCTGGGACATGTTAGAGTGGTAATTCGCTTTTCTTACATTTGAATCTTTTTGACCTTGAAAAATCTTGTCTGCATCCTTTGATGACAAAGGCACTGACAAGATACCAGCTTGCCATAAGACCTGAAAAAGATTATATTAAAACAGGGAGAAGGACACCGGGCACCTGTCTTCAAATGATCAATTCAATGCTATTGGACTTTCTACATCTGGGCCGAGGTCAGGCGCACATAAACTGACGAGATGGGCATGGATGAAAGCCAGATGCATGTCAGATTTTATGCGGTTGTCCAAACATCAGCATCTGGCAATGGTCGTTGACTCGTTCGTGTCCCGAACTGCCACAACTGAGACGTGGACTTTTTTGATAGTACATTAAATCCGGAATAAGAATGCTTCCGACGACTCCCGCACATTCTTTCTATGTTTAAATGCTCCATTGTAGCCAACTCGTCACAAGTGCGCATCCGCTTCTCTGCGAGAGCCCACTTCAAATGATATCATTGCGCCAGCAATTGTTGACTCAGCCTTCCAACCTTCCGAGGTCAGTAAAATATGTACCCAGCTTTCTGAGGGGGGGGGGAGTGTAATGACCGGGGAAGGCAATGGCAAACCACCCCTAAAAGGTCTGCCGTGAAAACTTTGTGAAAGCAGCATCACCCCAGAGTCGAAAATAACTGGTGCTTGCACAGGGGACCTTTCCTAAATGGGGGGGGGAGGCAGATTGCCCACCTTTGCTGTCTCCCTGCCAGGCAGGGAGATGGCAAAGGCAGTTCCCAGGCTTCCCACCCCCCCTTTAAACACCCGGGTGGGGTGTTTAAATGTGAGGAAAAGGCAGATCGGCCACCTTTGCCTTCTCCCCACCTGGCAGACAGGCGGCAAAGAGAGTTCCTGTGTTCCCCCCATTTAAACACCTTGGCGGGGTGTTCATTTTTTGTGACAGTCTACGTTGTTTGATGCCCATTCCGGCTTTTACCCTGTCCCGTTTAAATGGGGGTGGGGAGGAAGATGACCTACCTTTGCCATCTCCCCGCCAGGCGGGAGACAGCAAAGAGAATTCCTGGGCTTCCCCTCCCTGGCCGGGTGTTTAAATGGGGGGGGGGAGATCGCCCACCTCTTCTGGCACCTTTAAAAAAAAAAAGCCAAGCACGATATCCCACTGTACTGTATTTGCGCGAGTGGGGAATGCCATCTCAAAAAATGAGGTCCGGTTGAGACCTCTGATCAACCAATGACGGGACCAACGCTGCTTAGAACTGAAGGATGGAGGGATGTCTGATCAGGAAATTCATTGTAAAAAAGCTGCGGGGTATAATAGCGACGGGTTAGGGATGGATTTAATGGTGAGTGTGACCGCAGCCCTGGTCTTTCTGTGTTGCTTAGTGCTCTTGACTTTGTAAGCTCTACTGAACTGTGTAGCCTCTTGTGGGTTAGGGTTTGTAGAATCTTTCGGGATCAAGTGCCATGTTCTACTTGAGAAAGTTTTCCTTCCAGACGTTTCGTTCTCAGCTGCGGAGAACATCCTCAGTGGCATTGCAGCCGGAGCAGGCGCTCAGACCTTCTTGGCTGCTGTGCATTGAGTGGGGCCAGGGCTGCTGGAGAGCTGCTATTTGTAGGCTGGAGGGGGTGTGATGAAAGGGCAATTAGTTTGTGGATGTGCCCATTGTTTGGTGGGGCTTCCTGGAAGGGTAGTGATAAGGAAACTGGCTGTTGAATGTGACTATTGTTCTGTGTTAATTGCTGGGAAGGTTGGAAGGGGTTTGAAGATAAGGAAGATGGTTGTTGACTGTGCTGATTGTTCTGTGGAATTTGCTGGTTGTTCTCCAGCAGCCCTGGCCCCACTCAATGCACAGCAGCCAAGAAGGTCTGAGCGCCTGCTCCGGCTGCAACGCCACTGAGGATGTTCTCCGCAGCTGAGAACGAAACGTCTGGAAGGAAAACTTTCTCCAGTAGAACACGGCACTTGATCCCGAAAGATTCTACAAACCCTAATGATGTTACCAGCCGTGAAAACCTGAAATCTTTGATAACTCTTGTGGGTTGTTGCTAAATTGTGATATTCATATTGTATATGCTTTGGGACACTTAGCACACTCACCCATCAATTTTGACTATATTGAATTTTATCATAATGTTATTGGTTTCATTTGAATTGTTTCTTCTGTCTGTGGTGTTCTCTTGTTTATTGTGCTTTCTACACCAGTGGCAGGCAGCAGTGGGTTAGATCTGACCAGCTTTCCCATTTGTGCTAGAGGGAGAAAAAACCCCTTCTGATCCCAGAAAGGCGGTGCTAAAGATGGCAGGGCTCACATGGAATGAAGCCATATGGGATGCGGATGCATTGAGAAGGGGAATTAGGTGAGGTTAATCCTTCCTTCATTTTGTGCAGTGAAAGAACTGGTAGGATCCAGCTGATGTCATTTTCATCTAACTCGGCATTACAGAAAGAGCTTTATATCTGCTACATTAATGCTCCTGGGGAGGTGTATAATCTTCCACTGGTTTCTTCGTAAAACAGTATCCAACTACTGTTCTTCATCTTATCAGTGCAACTGCAGTACAGGAAAAATTAGTATTGATTTTAAACCTCTTGTGAAAGCTGTTATCTTGTGTATTCTTTCAAAAGCCTGTTTGTTACTGGGTCACAGTATATATATTGTTGCCAGGTGGCCAGATATTCTCAGTATGTTAGAGGGGTAGTGATTTACGCATCTCTCTCAAATCTCCCCGCACCCCTTGGGTGATTTGAGATACAATTTTGCTAATGGTGGGATGCATGCATGTGTTGCAGAGTGTGGATGGTTTGGTTGTGCAAATTATTCAAGATATATAGGGTGGCTTAAAAGAGAATTCTTCAAATTCTGAAGTTATGCACAAAATTCAAACAAGTCTGATATGAACATTGCTTCTCCATGCTGGTCTCTGAAAATAAGAGACAAGGGATATATGTGACCATTTAACAAGTGGTGATAGCACCAACTTGTACTTTAGGCTGTGGTTCCCTAATATAAGCCTAGGGCATGGAATAGCCATTGTGGCTTGTTGACCAGGAAGAAAGTCAGATTAATGGTGTTTATGCTACACTTGGCCAATCCAGAGACTTTGTATTGCCTATCATTCTTCAGAGTGACTTTTGCACACTATTGTTCCTTTCTGCACCTGAAGAAGGCTCTCAGATTTTAGGTACACAAGAAACCCAGGCAGCTTACAAGGGTAGGTTCCAGCACCAGACCTTGTGGTTGCCAGTTCAAGTTGCTGACTAGGGTTGCCAGGTCCTTTGCTGTTATGGTAGGGGGATTCGGGGGGGGGGGCATTCTGGGCGTTGGCAGGATGTCACTTGTGATGTCCCTGATGTTGCCTGAAA
This sequence comes from Heteronotia binoei, assembly GCF_032191835.1. Taxonomy (NCBI): domain Eukaryota; kingdom Metazoa; phylum Chordata; class Lepidosauria; order Squamata; family Gekkonidae; genus Heteronotia; species Heteronotia binoei. Next base: position 85,345,351 of record NC_083243.1, on the reverse strand, counting down.
GTATTATAATTGTGTTGGGGATGTCATATGATAATGTCTGTGTCTGAGGGTGGGTTTTCCTCTGCTGGCCACCTGGCCAGTGGCAGATCAACCCCCCCCCCAAAAAAAAAAGCAAGGGAACCCCCAGTGGGACCTGGGGCTGGCAACCCTGACAGTAATTTACTTTAATGTTTACATTGTGTGCTCAGCAAAAAGCTCTCACAGCAGTGAGGCGGCTGGACCTCAGGGGGTGCACTGCCAATCTTTAGCTGTAATCTACTGAGAACATGCCAATAAACCCCGCAAAGAAGGCAATGGGAGCTTACATAATCACTGGCCCATATCTACCCTCAGAGTCCAGACAGAGACTGTTTCCCCTTCTGGAGGGCCCACAGAGGAAGAGGAATAGATCTTAGCCCACTTTTTTCTACCTTAAGGAGTCCCACAGTGGCTTGCAATTGCCATTCCCTCACTTCGTAAAGTAGGTGGGGCTGAAAGAGTTCTGAGAGAACTGTGACTGGCTGGCTCAAGGTCACCTAGCATGCTTCTTATGGAGGAGTGGGGGAAATCAGACATGGTTCTCCAGATTAGAGTTGGCGGCTCTTAACCTTTATACCCTACTGGCTCTCACAGGGTCCATAGTGTCTCTCAGAAAGTTTTCTGGGGGTCCTACTGTTTAGGCTGGCTGAGATTGGCATGTTGTTATTCATGTCTGCTCAGGATGGCATTACTTCTAGTGTCATTACATCTACTTCTGACTGTAAATCTTGTGCTTCTGTACCTGCATAGGACAATATTCTCAGAGCCCGCCTTGGTGCGGAGGGCGGTATATAAATTGAATAAATAAAAAATAAATAAATACAATGCTTACTTCCTCCTCATCATGCATGTTTGATAAAAAAAATCCCAGCAAAGCACTTAGAGTGCAAGAGAAAAAAAGAAGAGAGATTAAATGCAATAATGCAGTCAGCATCTCTAGGAAGCCTTCCCATAAAAGATTTTAGCTAGTCTTTGAGAACTCAAAGAAAGGGTGCTATCTTTCATAACAGCTTGGGAACTGGCTGCTCTTGTCCATGCTTCAGTGAGCAAGGGGCTTCCAGCATGGGGAAACATCCAGGTGGAGTAGCTGGTACTTCACATAACCCGAATGGAGGCAATTTTGAATTTGCAAGGTGGGAAACCTAGCAATTTGACCAGGTAACAAATTGCTAACCAATGCAAATGCTCAAGGACAGGTGCAATATGTTTTCTTTGGCCGGCCCCTGTTAAGAGCCTTACTATTACATTTTGAACAGGCGTGGGTACATTACAAATAGTGGTGGTCTGACTATTCATGAGGAACAAGGACATGCTCTCTTCAGTGGCAGGCTAACATGGCTCTGGGTATTACCATGCATGTGTTACACTAACCACATCCTTATTTTCCTGGGAAGGATGTGGCTGGCAATCGAAGCATAGTTGGAAACGTATATTGCAAGCCACAGCTGCTAGTTGCCCATCAGATAACTTGCTGGTTCAGAAGCAGCCCTGGGCTGTGAATCCACTCCTTGTCAGTAATATCAACTAGACTGACTAGTTGGCCATAGATTGCCTGGAATTTTATCTGGAATTAATTCTGTGTATTAATATCAGAGAAGGAAAAGAGTTAATAATAGTGTGTCCTCAATATACTGATGACAGCTGTCTCCTAAAACTATAATGACCCCTCCTGATGGCTTCATGATGAGGACAATTTATCTGTTTGTTTATATTTTTTGTAAATAAGAGAGAGTGTTTCTGTCGCTAATCATAATGTTTACCTTGTCACTACATCAGATAGATGTATATGTGTATATAAAATTATGTGTATATATGAATAAGTACAGTGGAAGACAGCAGCTGACTGATAAGCAGGTAATCGTGTTTTATGTTTAGTTTAGAGAGATCTGGCAATACTGTACTAATGCTGTATTTGGAAAAAGTGCAGAAAGTTCTGTAACTTTACCTTAAACTTAAATGCAGCAGAAGCAAATTTATTTTATTTTTAGTAACCTTGACTTTTACTGTGTAATGCTTGTGTTTAAAAATACTTACTTTCCTCTGTTTCCCATATTTAAGGGTATAATTTAGATGTTGTTCCTTTGTTAATGGCAAATATTGATTGGTAAAAGCATCCAAAAATATGTCAATAAAAGTATTGTTTATATATTTATTTATTCGATAAATAGACCTTGTAATAGCTTTGCCAAAAATATCAAAATTAGAAGGAGAAAGGGAAAAGAGATATTGAAAGTGCTGTGGCCTAGAAGAGGAAATGATGCAGATGCTATTTAAGGATTGCAATTATTTGTTTGTTTGTAGTCCAGTAGTATCTCAGCATTTTAACAAATTCTGTCACTCTTCTGTTAATGCCTGTTTCTTGCATTTAGACAGTTTGTTTTCTATACTGCTGTTATTTCTCAAGTCATAATTAAGTGAAAATCATAGACCAGTGTTGTCTGAAGGGGTCCAATATGAATGGACCCCATAGCCAAGATACTTTAGACATAATCGTTTGAACATCATGTTCCCTCACTCATCCAATCTCCAATGGATTCCTATCACAAATGTCAACAAAGGGTAAAAGATTCTGGAACACATCCAATTGTATATTTAGTTGTCTTGCAAAATTTGCTCTTTTTTTTACAATGCAGTTGTTCTCAAGATTATTAACCTCTGCTGTAGTTGATTTGTGCCTCCCAAATTTACTAAGCATGCTTCATCTATTACAGCAATTTTTATTACGAAGGTCACTCTTACTCATCTTTAGGATGCTATTTCTGATTTTAAATCAAACTGGGCACCAGTTAAGATCGTGAATGTAGTAGTTGAAAGTCGTTTTTTTTTTTTTTTTTAAAAAGATATTTCTGGTCAAATGTAGAGATAAAGGTGATTTCGTGACCTTTACCATTTTCAGAAGGTCTTTCCAAAGCAATTAACCGAAGTAATTAATGTGGATGTCAATGCTTATCAGTTTGTCAGTGGGAATACATCAATTGGATGTTCCTGGGGGAATCTGAAGATACCAGTCTGCGAATCTAAATAGTTAGCAAATCAAACAGAGTTCTGTGATTGATATCCTTGTGTCCCAGGAATGTATGCTCTGTTTCCTTCTTTATGGTCTTTAATGTTTGCTAATCAGTTCTGCTAGATGTCATCTCAGGGGTATAAGTCTTAAAAATTATAGCAAGAGTAGAAATAGCTTACATATTACAGATGTCTGTAATTTCTTGCTCTGTAGATTATGATACAAATCACAGCCTCTCTTTCCAATGATGAATAGCTTTCATTACTTGATATCCATGGCATAGCTCTACCCAGTTAGATCACTGACTGTACTGCAGTTGGTTTGGAGCGAGGGGGGATAATTATTTTTATGTAGTTATTTTTATAACTGCAGTGTTCAGATTTGTTGTTTAATGTCCTAGTTTTTAAAAAAGACTTTTAAGAATGTCAAGCTTATTTTGAAAAATAGAGCTTTTAAGAAAACAATTGTCTCATGTACACATGAAACTGCCTTATACTGAATCAGATCATCGGTCCATCAAGGACAGTATTGTCTACTCAGACTGGCAATGGCTTTCCAGGGTTTCAGGCAGAGGTCTTGCACATCTTGTGCTACATGATCCTTAAGAACATAAGAGAAGCCATGCTGGATCATGCCAGTAGCCCATCTAGTCCAACAATCTGTGTCATATAGTGGCCAAAAACCTGGTGCCATAAGGAGGTCCATCATTCTTTCAGCTTGAGATGCTGAGGTTGAAACTGGGACCTTCTGCATCCCAAGCAGATGCTCTACCAGTGAGCCATAGCCCCTCCCTATATTGTGTCTCATATCTTTATCACTCTGGATATTAACTACTTGTGTCTCTATATTGTCTCTTGTGGCTTTATCACCTCTGGATATTAACTACAATAATGTGCCAAAAAAGAATGTTCTGTGTTTGTTTTTGTTTTAATTGTTTTTGGAGCACCAGTAGATCTCACAGGGGAAAAGAGAAGCGTTTTCAGTTAGGGTTTCTGAGTTCAAAGCATGCTATCATAAGTGGCCAAACATGATGAGGCAAAGCACCTCTGATGAGGCAAAGCACCGCTGATTCCTCCTAAGGGTTATCATTAATAATAACAGGCTTATTTCATCTTGCAGGTGTTGCTAATAGGGTCTCTCTGCCTATATAGCCCTTATCATCTTCAAGGCCAGAGTTGGAAATGTGATAATTAGCTTCTTGTGAGAACCTGTGATCCACAAAATGAGAGGGAGAAATCAGGCATGAGGAGGTAATTTTCTAGGGGGTTGGAGCAAGAACATGTCCTGATTAGGTGCCATCATCACCCTGTGCTGCTTGTCCAAACAAAACAAAACTATAATTGAGCTAAGAGCATGAAAAGGGGCTAGCTTGGATTCTGATGGACAAAAGGCCTGGACCAGGTGTGGCAAAACTGTGGCTCTTTCACGCACATTGTGTGGCTGTTGGTTGCAGCTTGGAGACTGCATTTAAAGTTTCCTTCCTTCCTTCCTTCCTTCCTTCCTTCCTTCCTTCCTTCCTTCCTTCCTTCCTTCCTTCCTTCCTTCCTTCCTTCCTTCCTTCCTTCCTTCCTTCCTTCCTTCCTTCCTTCCTTCCTTCCTTCCTTCCTTCCTTCCTTCCTTCCTTCCTTCCTTCCTTCCTTCCTTCCTTCCTTCCTTCCTTCCTTCCTTCCTTCCTTCCTTCCTTCCTTCCTTCCTTCCTTCATCTTGTTTATTTATTTATTTATTTATCTGAGATTTATATCCCGCCCTTCCCACTAGGTGGCTCAGGGCGGCTTACAACATGTAAAACTAACATAAAATATAAAATTAAGCATTAAAATTAACATTACATAATTTATAGTTAAAAATCTAATCATTTGTTCTATACATAAAACATTAAAATCATTCAGCGGTCTTAAGTTACGCTCAATTCAAATTCGATGTTCAGTGTTCAGTACTCAGTGCCAGTCAGTTGTGGGCCAGCCGGAAGAGGGCTGTCTTACAGGCCCTGCGGAATTGGGTAAGGTCCCGCAGGGCCCTTACCTCTTCCGGCAGCTGGTTCCACCAAGATGGAGCCATTATGGAGAAGGCCCTGTCCCTTGTAGCTTTCAAATGGGCTTCTTTTGGCCCGGGGACAACCAGGAGATTTTGAGTTCCCGATCTCAGTGCTCGCTGGGGAACGTGTGGGAAGAGACGGTCCCTCAGGTAGGCAGGTCCTAGGCCATATAGGGCTTTAAAGGTAATAACCAGCACCTTGTGGCTCTCAAAATCTAACATTCATGTCTTGCAGCTCTAAACACCTGACGTCCATGTCTTACAGTTCTCAAACATCTGATGTTCATGTCTTGCAGCTCTCAAACATTTGACATTTATTCTATGTGGCTCTTACATTACGCCAGTTTGGCCACCCCTGGCCTGGACTATGATACGTTTATATTGCCATAGAGAACATGCAAGCTATGGCCTTTGACTCTTGAATTTAAGGTTTGTGCCATCTAACACAGCTGTTTGAAACATGTTAGATATCTAAGCTAGCTTTCTTGTTTTTCTTGCTTCTTTATTTTTAGTTCAAGATCTGATGTACACAATCAAGGTCTCTGAATGCTTAAAAAGGGTTGAGGCCAAAAGTGTTTTTTTTTTTTTTTGTGGTTGGTACCAAAATACTGGCCAGTCTCTCGCAAGAGAGATGAATCCTGTTAGCATTCATAACATTTAGATCTCTGTGTCTTTGTTCTAGTATGGTTTTTTAAAGGTATGGTAAGAGAATGATGCATAACTAGGCAATTTGTCTTAATCACATGGCAGAAATTTCACAATTTCTCGTAATGGTGCAGCAACCAACCTCACAGGGTAAGTTGACCCTCCAGAAGGGGAGCCACTTAAACAAACAGCATTTAAAGAGGACTGTATATTTAAATATATATATATTTGAAGATAGTTTTGAAGATTATATATATATATATATATATATATATATATATATATGAAGATAGAATGCCAGCAGGGGGGTGGGGGCTTTCCAGTGTTTTGCACTGAGTGTCACATGTACGACTATCTGCCCAAAGGACAGAAGTCTTGGGTGTGTGCTCGATGCAAGGAGCTCCTGGTCCTCAGGGAATGAGTTCGTACCCTTGAGGCCGAGGTGACTGCCTTGGAGAAGCAGAGATGGTCAGTTAGGCACTTGGGGAAGACTCTCAGAGGCGTATCAGATGAGCCCTGCTCTGGTAGCAGCCCCGTTGCTGCCAGAGAGCGTGAGGGTCGAGAGGGAACAGGGCACCGTGCTGAGGATAAGGGGAATGCACCCTCAGAAGGGACCTCTTCTTCGGTTGGTAAGCGGGAATCCTTTCGCGCCAAGGAACCATCCCTGGGCAGGGGGGGAGGTGTTTGGTAGTTGGTGATTCGATCCTTAGGCAAGTTGACAGCTGGGTGGCGAAACCACATACTGACCATATGGTGACTTGTCTGCCTGGTGCGAAGGTGGCGGACATTACGCATGTAGTAGATAGACAGTGCTGGGGAGGAGCCAGTGGTCGTGGTGCATGTTGGCACCAACGATGTAGGGAAATGCAGTCGTGAAGTCCTGGAAGAAAAATTTAGGCTGCTAGGGGGGGAGACTTAAGGCCAGGACCTCCAAGGTAGCCTTCTCAGAAGTGCTACCTGTTCCACGTGCAGGGCAGGAGAGACAGGCACAAATTAGAAGTCTCAATGTGTGGATGAGGCAATGGTGTAAGGAGGAAGGGTTTAAGTTTGTTAGCCACTGGGATGCTTTCTGGAACAAGCGGGAGCTGTACAAAAGAGACGGTCTCCACTTGTCCCCGGATGGAACCAGGCTGCTGGCGCTTAAAATCAAAAAGGTGGCAGATCAGTTTTTAAACTAAATCTTGGGAGAAAGCCGACAGGAGATGAAATGTCTCTGGTTCGGGAGAACTCGTCTCAAAGAGATGAAGGGTTGGCTGCTATTTTTCTACCGGGAAACGGATCAGAGTTGTCCACTGTGATGGTGACAAACAGTATGGACTGTCTGCCAGAGTCTCGAGGTGGCAGGAAGAAGGTGGCTGGCCTAGCTTGCCTGGGAAATTATAGATGTTTGTATGCAAATGCTAAAAGTGTTCGAAGTAAAATTGGTGAATTGGAATGTTTAGTGTTGGGAGAAAACATAGACATTGTGGGAATTTCAGAAACTTGGTGGAATGAGGCGAATCAGTGGGACACGGTGATTCCTGGATATAAATTATATCGGAAGGATAGGGAGGGAAGGGTTGGAGGTGGGGTGGCTCTGTATGTCAGAGAGGATATACAGTCCAGTAAGACTGAGGTCAGAGAATTAGATTCCCTTTTAGAAATGCTTTGGGTTGAAATAGAGGGCCCAAAAGGAAATTTAACTATGGGAGTTTGTTATCGCCCACCAAATCAAAAGAGAGGATGATTATAATATGATGGAAGGCTTAAAGATAGCAGCTAAACATAAAAACTTTGTCGTAATAGGTGATTTTAACTAACCGCAGATTGATTGGGTCAATATGTGTTCTGGTCGAGAGAAAGAGATTGAGTTTCTTGATGCTCTCAATGACTGTGCTATGGAGCAGATGGTCTCAAAACCTACCAGGGGTGGGGCGATCCTGGATTTGGTCCTAAGTAATGCCCAAGACTTGGTGAGAGATGTAAAAAGTGATTGCGCCACTTGGGAGCAGTGACCATAATGTCATTGATTTCAGCCGTTTGTATAAATAGGGAGTTTCCCAAAAAGACCGCCACAACCACGTTTAACTTTAAAAGGGGTAGATTCTCTGAGATGAGGAGGCATGTGAGGAGGAAACTGAAAGGAAAGGTAAATACGGTCAAAACCCTTGGGGAAGCTTGGAGACTATTTAAAACTATAATCCTAGAAGCTCAGATAAAATACATACCACAAGTTAGGAAAGGCACAAACAGGAATAAGAAAAGGCCTGCATGGTTAACAAACAAAGTAATGGAAGCTGTAAAAGGTAAAAAGGACTCCTTTAAGTGGTGGAAAACCAGTCCAAGTGAGATTAGTAAAAGGGAACACAGGCTGTGGCAAATCAAATGCAAGACTGTGATTAGGCAGGCAAAAAGGGACTATGAGGAGCATATTGCAAAAAACATAAAGACCAACAATAAAAATTTCTTCAAATATATTAGAATCAGGAAACCAGCCAGGGAGGCAGTGGGGCCCTTGGATGACCATGGGGTAAAAGGATTACTGAAGAAGGATAGGGAAATGGCTGAGAAGCTAAATGAATTTTTTGCCTCCGTCTTCACTGTGGAAGATGAGAACTTTTTGCCCGCCCCAGAACCACTAATTTTGGAAGGGGTCTTGAAAGACCTGAGTCAGATTGAGGTGACAAAAGAGGAGGTCCTACAACTGATAGACAAATTAAAAACTAATAAGTCACCGGGTCCGGATGGCATACATCCGAGAGTTCTGAAAGAACTCAAAGTTGAACTTGTGGCTCTTCTAACAAAAATCTGTAATCTTTCATTGAAATCTGCCTCCGTTCCTGAGGACTGGAAGGTAACAAATGTCACCCCCATCTTTAAAAAGGGTTCCAGAGAAGAAATTACAGGCCAGTCAGCCTAACTTCAATACCGGGAAAGTTGGTAGAAAGCATTATCAAGGACAGAATGAGAAGGCACATTGATGAACATGGGTTATTGAGGAAGACTCAGCATGGGTTCTGTAAGTGAAGATCTTGCCTCACTAACCTGTTACATTTCTTTGAGGGGGTGAACAAACATGTGGACAAAGGAGACCCGATAGATGTTGTTTACCTTGACTTCCAGAAAGCTTTTGATAAAGTTCCTCATCAAAGGCTCCTTAGAAAGCTTGAGAATCATGGAGTAAAAGGACAGGTCCTCTTGTGGATCAAAAACTGGCTGAGTAATAGGAAGCAGAGAGCGAGTGGAGGACGGTAAGCAGTGGAGTGCCACAGGGCTCGGTACTGGGTCCCATGCTCTTTAACTTGTTCGTAAATGATTTAGAGTTGGGAGTGAGCAGTGAAGTGGCCAAGTTTGCGGATGACACTAAATTGTTCAGGGTGGTGAGAACCAGAGAGGATTGTGAGAACCAGAGAGGATTGTGGTGAGTGGGCGTCAACGTGGCAGATGCGGTTCAATGTGGCCAAGTGCAAAGTAATGCACATTGGGGCCAAGAATCCCAGCTACAAATACAAGTTGATGGGATGTGAACTGGCAGAGACTGACCAACAGAGAGATCTTGGGGTCGTGGTAGATAAGTCACTGAAAATGTCAAGACAGTGTGCGTTTGCAATAAAAAAGCCCAATGCCATGCTGGGAATTATTAGGAAGGGAACTGAAAACAAATCAGCCAGTATCATAATGCCCCTGTATAAATTGTTGGTGCGGTCTCATTTGGAGTACTGTGTGCAGTTCTGGTCGCCGCACCTCAAAAAGGATATAACAGCATTGGAGAAAGTCCAGAAAAGGGCAACTAGAATGATTAAAGGGCTGGAACACTTTCCCTATGAAGAAAGGTTGAAATGCTTGGAACTCTTTAGCTTGGAGAAACGTCGACTGCGGTGTGACATGATAGAGGTTTACAAGATAATGCATGGGATGGAGAAAGTAGAGAAAGAAGTACTTTTCTCCCTTTCTCACAGTACAAGAACTTGTGGGCATTCGATGAAATTGCTGAGTAGACAGGTTAAAACGGATAAAAGGAAGTACTTCTTAACCCAAAGGGTGATTAACATGTGGAATTCACTGCCACAAGAGGTGGTGGCAGCCACAAGCATAGCCACCTTCAAGAGGGGTTTAGATAAAAATATGGAACAAAGGTCCATCAGTGGCTATTAGCCACAGTTTGTGTGTGTGTTTATATATATGTAATTTTTTTTTTTTGGCCACTGTGTGACACAGTGTGTTGGACTGGATGGGCCATTGGCCTGATCCAACATGGCTTCTCTTATGTTCTTATGTTCTTACAGTCTCCTCAGGCCTATTTGTAAGCAAGGTGGATTGAAATTCTCTGTATACTACTCAGTGTGTATGTACTTTTAGAGTAAAGGTATCAGTCTAGTTTGGAAATAGATTGGGAACCTGATATTTTCCATATTTACTTGAAAATCAGTAGGCTATTTCACAGTTATACCGGCTCCTGGTTGGGGTTTAGTGGATTTCTGAAATTATTGCCTGATCAAATGTCTCTATGACATTTCTGTCGGTGCGGACGCTTAGCAGAGTGAGCGGTGTGATGAGCCCGACACTGAGCTCCAGGAAAGAAATCAGCCAGATACCTGCAACTAGTGCCAAAGTAGTGTATTTACATTATATACAGTACGTGCTCTCTAGTGCAGTCCAATATATTGATAACAGGAACAAAACGCTCCGCCAGCAATTCAATTCTCAGAAAGAGACCTGTGCATTGCAGACACAGTTCATTTATAGTCCAGTCAGCCAATCCTGGCAGTGCATTGTCATGCTGACTCAGCAGGTTCCTTCACCTGTCCTCAGCCGGCTCAAACCAGCCTGCTGATAAGGTCACTGTGACCTAGCATGCCGGCTAGATCACCAGCTGTCATTGCAGAGCTGTCAAAGCTGGGTTAAGATAGATTCTTTCTCCAACACACCTCCTAATCTATCGAACCCAGTGCACCCAACAACAGTGAATTTTAACATTGGATACAGTTTACATTTATACCTGGTAACTGTACATCACTCACAATGTTTTGCATTGTTATACACGCATGCCTTCACATTGGTTCACAGACAGCAATATTGCATTATCATATTTACAGATTTACAATTTCCAATCCAGGAATTCATTGTCACTGTCCTGGTCGGCCAGTTCCCTCTGGCGTTTGGCTTCAGCCTCCCTATTCCGTGCCTCGCACTCTGCCACCCAGTCCTTCCACGCCTCAGCCTTTTCCCTGAGCGTTTCCTGGAACCCTGGTGGGTCTGGTTTAACTGTCAGTGTAACATGAGGCACCTTGTACCTGGCAGGAGGTATACCCTTTGTGGCCCTAGCAGATACTCGTGGCCCTGTGCTCGGACCGGGCTCGTCTCCTTCGAGCTGATCTGTTGCCACCTCCTGGCCTGGTTCCTCCTGTTGACTCAGAGGTTGCACCTCCTGACTTTCAAGTTCCACCTCCTGACTCTGCACCTGAGGCTCTGTGCCAACTTGGAGCTCACCTTCCTCTGCTTGTCTGCTTACCAGTTCCCGGTCGGGAGATTGCTGTTCCTGCTTAATTACCCTTGGCAGGACTCCAGCACCGTTATCAGTGCTTGGCAGCAGTACAAGTTCCTTCACAGTAGAATGTAATTGCGGCCAGCTGGCGCTTTCATTAAACTGGGCAGTCTTACTGAGCATTATCTTCGCTTCCTTATCGCAAAAGTGATAACACCTGGCTTCTGGCTTGTAGCCCAGAAAAGTTAGGCTCTCTGCCCGGCCATCCCCCTCCCTCCTGTTCTCGGAGGGGATGCCAACCCAAGCTTTTGTCCCAAAGACTCTCAGAAACCTTAAGTCTGGACACTTATTGTACAGCCTTCTGTAAGGCAAGTCATTCACAGCTTTGGACCAAATACGATTATACACAAAAACTGCAGAATGCATGGCTTCGGCCCAATAAGCGATTGGCAACTTTGCATCTTCTAACATGCAATACATCAAAGTTTGTAGTATGGCTCCGTGCCGCTCTGCTAACCCATTCTCTTGCGGCGTGGCCGGGTTTGTTAATCGATGGGCAATGCCCTTGTTCTCCAGCCAACGTTTTAATTCATTTGATAAGAATTCCCCCCCGCGGTCGGTCTGAATAGACAAGAGGGGTAAACCTAATTGCCTCTCAACCGCTTTGACCCATTTTGTGAATACCTTGTACACCTCGGATTTATGCACCATGGCAAACACCCAAGAGTACCTTGTGTGGTCGTCGGTGGCCACTAAGCAGTATCTCCTCCCCGACAGACTTTTTGGCAATGGGCCTATAACATCTAAATGAATGAGTTCTAGGGCACGCTTGCTCTCTCTTTTGCTTTGCTTAGCAACAGCACAAGCCCTGCTCTTGGTCTTTTTGCAGACCTGGCAGTCTAGGTAACACTTACAGGGCTTTACTTTCAGACTTGGCACCAACTGTAAGGTCTTTTTCAACGCTCTAAACCCACAGTGCCCGAGTCTCCTGTGGAGCAGATGTATACACTGATTGTGCACTGGCACATTTGACACCTGTGCCACCTGGGCACAACAACTCTGAACCACATATATATTTCCTTCTCTTTTCCTAGTTGCAAGCAGCTTCCCCCCACCTCCTAGGATTTTACAACAGGTTTTTTCAAACTTCACCTGGTAACCTTGGTCAATTAACATGCTCACACTTAGCAAGTTCGACCTTAATGTGGGTACACACAGAACATGCTGCAAAGTGCAATTTAACACAGGAAATTCAATGCTGCCTGAGCATATAACAGCTGCGGAGGTCCCGTCAGCTAATCTGACATGACTGTGCTCAGGAATGTCAACATTACTCAACAGCCCCTTGTCGCAGCAGAGATGGCTCGTTGCACCAGAGTCTAAAATCCAGGCAGACCCTGTGCTCTCTCCTGCAGACGTGACCAGCCGGGCTTCTTCCTCACATCGGCTGGTGGTCCTCTGCCCTCGCTGCCTCCGTCCACGCCGCTTCCCCTTCTCTGGGCACACGCCTAGCAGGTGCAGGGACGATCCACAACCATAGCAATGTCGGACAGCCAGTGCAGTCGGCTCCTCTTTAGCCTTTGGTTGCCTGCCAGCAGCAGAAGCCGGCTCGCTCTTGGACGCCTTCCCAGACGAGCCGATAGCCACACGCTCCTCAGCCGACACCCCCGGACAGCTCAGTGTTGCAATCCTCTCTTGGAAATCAAGCAGGTGGGCACACACGTACTCCATAGTCAGAGTCGCCACATCAACCGTCTCCAGGGATGTTATCAGGGGAGTAAACTCAGGCGGCAACGACGACAGCAAAATATAAACTCTGTCGTCGGGAGCTACAGTTTTGCCCCTGGCCTCAAGCTCAACAAAGCAGTCCGTTAGCTTCTTGATGTGCTGCCTTACACACCCTCCGGCTGGCATTACAGTGCGGAACATCTTCCTTGTCAAGGCCATAAGGGAGCCAGCAGTGGTACTAACATGAACCCCACTGAGCGCGTCCCAGGCAGCCTTGGGAGTGTCCTTCCCACGCACATATACTAGTTGGTCATCTCCTACTGCTAGCACGATGTTTGCCAGCGCCTTATCGGCTAACACAGTCTGGGCAGGAGATAACACGGCAGGGGGATTACTTACAAGCAGCCATTGCCCCTCACGCTTAAGGTAGTGTTCCATTCTCAGGCTCCACACCGCGTAGTTGGCTGAGTTAAGCTTCTCGACGGCCACTGCAAGCTGCTGCTGAGCCATGATGCCGACTCCTCCACACAGCTGGCTGCCGTCCTCCCTCTGGCTCTCAAAATGAGATAGCTGGTGCTTCTTTGTCCTTCAACCGGCGTTCCTCGCCTCCGGCTCCTTCCGAACTCTCGGTCAGCTCAACTCTCACGGTGCTCCTCCGCGCAGCGGAACCGCGCTGGGCCCATAACCCTGTCGGTGCGGACGCTTAGCAGAGTGAGCGATGTGATGAGCCCGACACTGAGCTCCAGGAAAGAAATCAGCCAGACACCTGCAACTAGTGCCAAAGTAGTGTATTTACATTATATACAGTACGTGCTCTCTAGTGCAGTCCAATATATTGATCACAGGAACAAAACGCTCCGCCAGCAATTCAATTATCAGAAAGAGACCTGTGCATTGCAGACGCAGTTCATTTATAGTCCAGTCAGCCAATCCTGGCAGTGCATTGTCATGCTGACTCAGCAGGTTCCTTCACCTGTCCTCAGCCGGCTCAAACCAGCCTGCTGATAAGGTCACTGTGACCTAGCATGCCGGCTAGATCACCAGCTGTCATTGCAGAGCTGTCAAAGCTGGGTTAAGATAGATTCTTTCTCCAACAATTTCCTGCTTCTTTTGAAAGTGCCTCTCTTCCAAAAGTGGCTTGCCATGTTCTATGGGAGGCTGTTATTGAAAGCAGAACTAGGCCACCCACAGAAAAAGATTAGGACATTCATGTGACTGTATATTAACTAAAAGATAGAAGACAAAATGTAAAACATACCGCCTGATGAGAGCTGAATATGCTGCAGGAGGCACAGAATGCAGAGAGTTGGTTAAAGCAGAAGTGAGGGATTAAGTAGGTATTAACCTGCCCAACCTCTTAGGGGCTTACAAAATCCTGGAAGGTGGGGGGATTTGGAGGGGAGAATAGAGGGGATTTCTGTATTAATGGAGGAAAATTCTTTTATTTATTTATTTATTTACATTTATATCCTGCCCTCTCTGCAAGCAGGGCGGCTAACAATCAATTATGTGAAACAATTTAAAACCAATAAAATACATTTAAAACATTTTGTGGTGCTATACATTTTGATATGGCAGGATCTTTCTTTTTCTGTTGATGACCCCATGATATTTGTAGCTCCTCAGCTGTGAGAGGTGATGGTTCAGGCTTCCCAACCCCCAGGTCCCAGCGGGGGATCCCCCGATTTTACAGGCTTCCCCCCTCCCCCAGCCAGCTGGCCAGCGGGGGAAGCCCCACCCCCACAGCAATTATGCACCTCCACAAAAGATTCCCATAGGGAATGATGGGGAATTGATCTGTGGGGCTCTGGGGGGGGGCTGTTTTTTGAGGTAGAGGTGCCAAATTTTCAGTATAGCATCTAGTGCCTCTCTTCCAAATACCTTCCAAGTCTCAAAAGGATTGGACCAGGGGGTCCAATTCTATGAGCCCCAAAAGAGGGTGCCCCTATCCTTCATTATTTTCTATGGAAGGAAGGCATTTTAAAAGGTGTGCTGTCCCTTTAAATGTGATGGCCAGAACTCCCATGGAGTTCAATTATGCTTGTCACACCCTTGCTCCTGGCTCCACCCCCAAAGTCTCCTGGCTCCACCCCCAAAGTCCCCAGATATTTCTTGAATTGGACTTGGCAACCCTATGGTGGTTCTCTCCCAGATTCAGGTGTTGAAGTCCTGTCTAAATAGTTCAGTTTTACAGGCCCTGCAAAATTGTGAAAGATCCTGCAGGGCGCTTAATGGCCTCTGGGAGGGCATTCCACATTTCTGGTGCCACCACAGAAAAAGCCCTAGCCTGAGTGGAGCATAGCCTGGCTTCCTTTGGTCTGGGGATGGACAATAGATTTTGTGTCCCTGAACGCAGTGCTCTCTGGGGAACATGCAGAGAAAGGCAGTCCTGTAGATAGGCAGGCTCCCGACCATAAAGGGCTTTAAAGGTCATAACTATAGAGCTTTGGAGATATATGCTGTTGGGGAGAGAAGTGAAAGCACTTCATTTGCATATTGGGAGGAGTGTATGTAGGAGTGACTAGAAGAAAAGACAACTGGATAGTGGGAGGAGCAGAGGCCTAGTCATTTGGGCTCTCCAAGGACTGAAATGTTGAGGCCTCAGCTGAAGAGATTTTTGTCTGGTGTGGGCCCTCTGTTTTTTTGGAATGGACTGTTTTTTCTGGAGGTTAGCTCCCAGACCACCTGTCTATGAACTGAAGCTGGCTTCTTCTGTTGGATGATGAGGAGAGAGGCCCTGAGGACTTTCCTTCCCACTGGAGACCTGCTTCTTCTGAGGGACTGCGACTGGACCAGCTTCATCAAGAAGGCAGCACTTCTGGGACACTGACTGCTGGATCTCTGGTTTGGGAAGGGAAAGTACTTTGGGGGTGGGGAGCACCATACCTTGTGTACAAAACTGTGTTTACTCTTATAATAAATAGTTATTTTGCTTAAGTCAAGGTGTGTGAGTGGGAGGGGGGATTTAAGAAAGCAGGCCTTAAGCCTTGTACTTGCCCTTACTTCCATCTGCCTGGGTTACATAACCAACACCTTGAAATGGACTCGGAACACAATAGGCAGCCAATGCAGCTCTTTCAGCACTGGCTGAATGTGCTCCCATCTTTTGCTGCCTCCATGGTTTATTTCTGTATCTCAAGATTGCTGCCAGAATGTTGGCCTTTACCTTGATTCATGAACTTGAGTGGCAGTGGATATAATTTCTGAATATTACTTTCAGTGTTTATTATGGCTATGTATGTTAGATTGAGAACCGGGTTTCTGGCTATTCTAAGGAAGCCTGCTGCCTGTTCAAAACCTGGGGTGATCAGGCACAAGTTCTTAGAGGCAGTGAGCCTTCTTCTGTTTTGTGAGAGTGTGGGAAATAGCACACACACATGCACACGAAGAGAAATAAGACATGTATAGACTCTCTCTCTCTCGGCTTGACTTCGCGAACGAAGATTTAAGAAGGGTGCAGTAGTCCACGTCTGCTGCAGGTTCGCTGGTGGCTGACAAGACCAATGCGGGACAGGCAGATCCGGCCACAGTGGCTGCAGGGAAAAATCTGATTTGGGGTTGGTGCTGTAGCAGTGCGATTCTTCCTCAATCTCCTTTTGTCCTCAAGACCAGCTATGCGTGCGTTCTCAAAGGAAGAGACAGCCTGGTGGATGGTGTGCCTCCATGCTTTGCGATCTGAGGCTAGGTCAGACCACTGATGATGGTTGATGCGACAGGTGCCAAGGGATTTCTTCAAGGAGTCCTTGTACCTCTTCTTTGGTGCCCCTCTATTTCGATGGCCGGTGGAAAGTTCGCCATACAGAGCAATCTTGGGAAGGCGGTGGTTTTCCATCCTAGAAATATGCCCTGCCCAGCGCAGCTGCGTCTTCAACAGCAGCGCCTCGATGCTTGTAACCTCCACCCTCTTGAGGACTTCAGTGTTGGTTACAAAGTCACTCCAGTGGATGTTGAGGATGGTGCGAAGGCAGCGCTGATGAAAGCGCTCAAGGAGTCGCAGGTGATGACGGTATAAAACCCACGATTCGGAGCCGTAGATGAGGGTTGTCATCACAACCGCTTTGTAAACATTGATCTTTGTGCCTTTCTTCAGATGCTTGTTGCTCCACACTCTTTTGTGCAGTCGGCCAAATGCACGGTTTGCCGTTGCCAGCCTGTTGTCAATCTCCTTGTCGATCTTAGCATCTGAGGAGATGATGCATCATAGCCATTTGACCACAGTAATAATTGCTAGATTCAGACAGCAGTGGTCATCTATTGTTCGCTGATAAATGACTGAATGTATGATTCTTAGACTCCCCCCTCCCCACCGTATGAGCAGTAGTTTGCTTAGTGGATGTGTAAATCTGCAAATTATGGTTTCTGCATGCCTGTAAAACCAAGATACCAAGACATGTCCCCCCACCCCCACCCCAGTTTGGTGTCATAGTTTCCAGAGAAATATCCCTTTATAGTCTGGAAAAAGGAAAGTCAGAGTGGACAAAAGGAAAGCAGGAAGAAGTTTCGGATGAAGTGGCTGTGAAGGAGGGGGAAATGTGGTACCCGAGGACCCTCTTGGCTTGTCATAGTGGCTGATGAGGGAGTGCTGTTATTATCTGAATCAAACCATTTATTATATTGATATATTTGGGAGCACCTCATTCTTTACGGGGGACTACCTTTTTTAAAAAAATTCTCTAGTGAGGTGGGAAGCTAAGGAGGTCTGAGTTTCTTCAGTAGCCTGATGAGAGCTCTGTGATACAAGCTCTTGAGAGAATTCTAAGGGAAGAGTCAAATAAAAGTTTAACAGCTACATCTTTTCAGGCTTTTCAAAATATGTCTTTTTGTAACTCTAATTGTTGTTGCTATGGTTTTTAGATGCTTTCACCTCTATGGCAGTAAGTTTGCCATAGTGTATGATTTTCACAAGAGCAGAGCATTCAAGTAAGTAACTCCTAGGCCCCCCCTGCAGTGTGAAATCTGAGATGGTTTTGTTCTTTAAGAGGACTGTACCCTGGCGAATTATAATTGGGATTGTATCTGAAGAAGTGAGCCATGACTCACAAAAACTCATAACCTGCCACGACTTTTTTTAGTCCTTAAAGTGCTACTGGACTCTTGCTCTTTTCTACTGCTACAGATATACTAACATTGCCACCCATAATTTGAATTGGCTTTCAGGGGTGTTGAACTCATTTGTTATGAGGGCTGGATCTGACATAAATGAGACCTTGTTGGGCTGGACCATGTGTGCACCTATTTAAGATTCAGTAGCAGAGATACAAACCTTTTAAAAGACACAAACACGACTAAAGATTTTTTTAACTTAAAACATTAGCACTTGTTGCTCTTAAAGTTGCTTTCTTTGTATTTCTCCCATGTGATCTAGGGAACTGGGCAAAAGAAGCACTGGCTCTTTCCTTCCTTCGCCAGGGGACCAGGATGGGGAGGAGCTTCAACCAATGGAGAAAACACAGGTTTTGATCTATAGCTCCTATGTGATTGAGCAAGCCTTGTAAAGCAAGCTGAGATGCAGAAGGAAGCAAGAGAGGAGAAGGAAGCAGACAAGAGCCAGTTGCTCAGGGGCCCGATAGGAGCCCTCCAGGGGTCTGATTCGGCCCCCAGGCAGCATGTTTGACAACCCTGCTTTAGATATTCTGAAAAGGCTTTTGTTTTGTGAGAGACCCATATTTTTAGGAAACTAGAAGGCAAAACCAGTATGATTGGGCATTTGCTGGGACCCAGTACTGACCAAAGATGTTTGGTCCATCTGTTCCCACATTGCTGAAGGACCCTCTGTGTAATTTGCTATTTCATTCCTAGAGAGGAATGGGAAAGAAGTGGTGTTCCTCTTGTGCTTTTTAAAGTCTTACCAGGAGCATGAAGGAGTAATGTTCCATTCCCTTCTCCAGAAGGGTGCTCACATGTACAAAGAAGCCCTTTCTGGGGGTGGGGGATAGAGAGTGGCACTGGAAGGCCACTGAAATCCTGGTTCTGGTCCTGCCTTCTGCTCTACCGTAATTCTACAAATGCACTGTTATCCAATGAGACTGTATGGCATATTGTGGGAACACTGAAATGGAAGGAGAAAGCTTATTCATAGCTAAAGTTCATTGATAATAATAAACAAAGCTTATTCATAGCTAAAGTTCATTGATAATAAAAAAAATAGCACTCAAGAGGGTGTGTTAACCAGAAAATAGCATAGAAAAGAGAAAACATCTGAGTCATCCTGTTTTATTTTTAGTAAATTTCATGGCTACCCCAGAGTTTTCATTTTAAAATTTAAAGGTAAATCTTAATTGTTTGCATATTAATTTCACACCTCCTGATTTGGGAATCAGTTTCTGTTCCAAGAACGGATTTTTTTTATCAGTTTCTTTATAGACAGACTACACAGTTTGGAGGCAATGAATATCATACTTACACGTCCCAGTGAGATGTGTATAAATGAAAATAAATACATAAAATGGTGGAAGGCCACAATATAAAATATGAAACTTCACTGATACAAACCTTTTCTGCGTTTATTTTTTACCTATTCTTTGCTTCATTCTATACTGTATATTTTGATTGATCCTCATGCCCATTCTTGAATTTTTAAAATAAAAGTGAGGCGTGAGAAACAGATCTTCTGATTTCATAAAGCAGCTCCTATGTGTTTCATCTTCTGCACAACACACAGCCAACTGGTTCATATACAGCAGTGGAGAGCTGGCCTCACCTGTTTGAAATCAATCAGAAAGAGCTTTTGTGCCAAGGAAAATATATACAAACATTCAGTCTTTTTGCTGTGGTGCTGTGCAGAGGTCTGTCTTTATCTAATAATCACGGATGCTGCATTTCAAGTTGAGAAGATCAAAGCTGTGGTATGCAAACCCAATGTCCTGGATTTCCAGGATGAGTCCATTGAAATAAATTGAAACTTTTCTGATTAAGAGAGCAATCCTAAATATATTATGCATAATCCTACTCAGGTCTACTCAGTGGATCTTACTTACAGAGAAGTCTGTTTAGAATTGCACTTTAAGTCTGCTTCCACATGAAGATTTTTCCCTGGGTGGAATTCAGTATGTGTTCCGAGTGAAACTAGGGGTGAGTAGTGCAGTGGTCAAGTTTGCAAATGACACACAATTATTCAGGGTGGTTAAAAGAGTGAAAAGGAAGAGCTCCAAGAGGCCCTCCACTAACTGTGAGTGGGCAACAATGCATTAAATGAAGATCAGTGTTGGTTCATGTAAGGTGATGCACAATGGGACAAAAAAGATCCCAACTTGAAGTATAGGCTAATGAACTTGCTTAGACTGAGAGGGGAAAAGATCATGAAGTGCAGTGGATAGCTCAATGAAAGTGTCAATCTAATGTGCTGCAGCAGTGAAAAAGGCAACCTCTGTGTTAGGTTTTATTAGGAAAAGGAATGGTAATAAAATGGCCAGCATTGTAATGCTTCTGTATATATCTGTGGTGTAGTTTTATTTAGAATACTGTGTACACTTCTGCTTATTGTATTTCAAAAAGGACATTGCAGAACTGGAAAAAGTACAGAGAGGGGCAACCAAGATTATTAGGGAGTTGGAGCACCCACCCTATGAGGAAAGGCTGAGAAGTCTGGGACTTTTCAGTTTAGAAAAGAGACAACAAAGGGGGGACATGATGGAGATTTATAAAATTATCCATGGAGTGGAGAAAGTTGAGAAAGAGGAAATGTTCTTCCTCTCCCAAAATACTACAACTAAAGGGCATCCAGTGAAGCTGATGGGCAGTAGGTTCAGGATAGACAAAAGGAAATACTACTTTACAGAGAAAGCAATTAAAATGTGGATTTTGCTGTCAGAGGATGTAGTGATGGCTACTGCAAAACAGTTTAAAAAGGGGATTAGATGGATTCATGGAGGATAAGTCTATCAATGGCTGCTAGCCATGGGGACTGGGCACTAATCTTCTGAATCCCAGAGCCAGGAGGCAACACTGGGGAAGACCTTGGCCTCTGTGCCCTGTTGTTGGCTGTCTAGAGGAACTGGTTGGCCACTGTGTGAGACAGGATGCTGGACTAGGTGGACTATTGGTCTGATCCATCAGGACTCCTCTTATGTTTTTATGTTCCACAACATGTGAGGCTCTCAGGTCTTTCTCCTTTAAACAGGGTGAAAGGAAAAATGGCCTAAACCTTGTTTCTTATCCAGTGCTCAGTCCTGAGTTTGTGCATACTAAAATCAGACCATAGCACTTCAGAGATGGAAGGAAATTCACTATATGAAACCCCCATCCCTGCATTGCTTTACTTGAAATCAAGCCAACAACGAATAACATCTGGTTTAGATCGGTAATGTGAAAAGAATGTGCAGTTTCATAATTTGTTTGATACCAAGAGTTAAATGGAAGGGCCTGATTTAGCAGTCATGTTGTGTCTGCCATTTAAGGTTGCATAACAGCTTTAACCTTTTTTGTTGTTGTATTTGTATTAATAGGAAAAATAAGGTCTTAATTTGTTTAGAGTCAATATGTTAATGTATGTGTTCTTAATGAGGGGCATTTTCACACACAGGACTCAAATAAGCCTTATCGTGTCCATCAGTAGTTTGAATATAAAATTTTATATTGTTAAGAATTCCAGTGGGGTAGCCACATATTTATATTGCTAGGAGGGGAAAGAGTATTGTGGCATCCTGATGCCTAACAGATTAACCGATTCATGGTGACCCTGTAGGGTTTTCAAGGAGAGAGATGTTCAGAGGTGATTTACAATCACCTGCCTCTGTGTAACAACCCTGGTGTTCCTTGGTGATCTCCCATCCAAATATTAACCTGGGATAAGTCTCCTTAATTTCTGAGGTCCAACAAATCTGAATTAGGACCTCAATAAATCTGTTGATCTTTAAGATAACTTTAAGACTCCTTTTTGTGTGAATTGGAAAGAATTCCTTTGCTCCATGATCCATCCATCTTTAGCAACCTTCTCATGACAGAAATACTGCAAAACAGACTCAAGGTTATTTTCATTGTCATGTGAAATAATCATCTTGCTTTCTTTCTGACCTATAGCCTTGGAGATGACACAGTCACAATTTTAAATTAACAGAATAAATCTTTGTTGGTTTTAAAGGTGCTGCTGGACTCACTTTTGTTTTGCTGCTTCAGATAGACATGGCTACCCACCTGAATTTGTAGGAGCAGATGGTATTTTTGGTCTTCCATTTGCTCTTCAGCAAATTTCAGATAGCATTTTAAAAATTTATTTTATCAGATCACCCTTCTTTTGAAATAAGAATCAGGTGGTATTTTTGTATGTGAAGGTTTTTACAAAAGTGAGCGCACTGAATTGTAACATGAGATGAGATCAGTGGATAGCATTAAAAAGGAATCTGGCGAACTTTCATTCATTCCTTAATAGGCTGTGTGATTTTTTCCCCCTTAAACATCATCTTTTTTTAGAGGATTTCAGCTTAATTTAGATTTACAAGTTTCCTCTGGCAGTACTACTTCTTAGTTATATCTCATAGTGCAATTGGTAACCCCCTCTTTTTTTTTTTTGTAAGAGTTGCAATAAGCTGATGAGAACTGGATTTCCCCCAATTGCTTTTGAACAGTTTGCTGGCAGCCAAGAATAGCCAATCAACTGCCTCTTGCAATTCTTCATCACTCTATTTGTATTCAGCCAGCCTGCAATTAGCTATCTCAAGTGAAGAGAAATCTCAAAGTGGCCATTTCTGTAGTGTATTCATGTTAAATTACTTTAATCTGTTTTACTCTTTTGCCTGGCTTTTAATGAAGAGGCACCTTCCCTGATGAAAAATTACAGTGGGAAGAAATGGAAGTTGCCTTCAGTAACTTAATGGGATGTACAAAAGGGAGATACAAGTAAATTAGCTAACCATTTGCATCAGAAAGGTGAATCCATCAGCTAGCGATGCAGGATGATCTTATGGTTCTGCTGTGCCAGTACTGACAGTCTCAGGGCCAAAATGCACAATCGGTTTGTACGCTAGATGACTCTGGCTTTTCCAAACTCAACTGGTTTTCCATGCAGTCACACAACGGCTGCAGAAATGTCATTTTGAAAGTCAGAGGGAGTCTTTTTCTGCTGGAACTGCTACTTCATTGGGAGGAGGGGTTCCTGCCCTCCCCCCTGCTGTTTTCAGAAACTGAACCCCCCTGGTAGGGAGAGCTGTTTTGCTTAACTTTGCAACAGTTTGTGGAGTATTCCAAGCATGTGCTACTCCAAACTTTTGTAACTATCTCCCGTAGATGAGACAAGTTAGGTATGGAAAACCCAGCATCATCGAGGGAACATAGGTGTATTTTGGCTTTCAGTGTCTGTCAAAAGTTGTACTTCTGTTTAAAAGGTGACAGGTGGGCCTAAACCAGGGGTGGCCAAACTTGCTTAACATAAGAGCCACATAGAATAAATGTCAGATGTTTGAGAAACACAAGACATGAACAAATATTACTCACAAATCTTTATTAAAACTGTTAATACTTTCTTTGCACAGAAAGATAAAATACATATGTATGCACTTTACAACACAACCATGCTTGAAGGAGACTTTTTAAAAAACAAAAGGTGGGAACATAAGACCAGCTTAGGGAAAAGTTAGGGATTTATTTTTGGCACCAGTGGGAGAAGGAAACACACATGTACTATATAAACCACTGACCACCATTTGCATCATTATGTATCTCTCTTCGCCTTGACACCAAGGTTAGTAAATGCAGCTCTTACAAGAGCTATTAAACTAAGGGGGAACCTTGTACTGCCCTCTTTAATTCTGTCTTTCCTTCCAGTGGCTGCCTTGTATCTCGTGCTGTCTTTCCCCACTCTAGGTCTTCAGGTAACCTCTGTGGTGGAGGAGAAGAGCTGGCAAGACTGCGTATTTTCCCCTCCTCCACGCATGGCAGAAATAGCAATTAATTTGGTAGCTGTAGCCAATAGAGCTAAAGTACTGGATTCAGATTGAAGCCTTAAAACCCAGAATGCCACAAAATATAATTAATAAAGTTTATTAAAAGAATGTGCAAAGATATACAGTATAAGAACAATGGACAGCAAGGATATAAAATAATAAAAGCTAAATATCTCACCTAAGTGCTTTTACAAGCATTGGTTCTCTAAATCCAGATGTTACCTGACCAGACTGAGTTCAAACAGTTTCAAAGTCAAGAGTCCAAGGCAGCTGTTCTGGCCAGCAAGGCACAACTGGTCTTTGCAGCATCTCTTAAAAATTTCCAGAGGTGGCACTTCCCTCACCTCCTCAGGAACCCCATTACATGGACATAAGAGGAGAAATGAGCCTTTAGATATATGAGTCCTAGGTCATAAAGGGTTTCAATAGCCATGACTAGTACCTGGAACTTAACTTGGAATTAAACTGGGAGTCAATATAGCTGGTTTAAAAAAAAAAAAAAGTGAGGTGTTCCTCTTGGAAAGCCCTTGACAATAATTGGGCTGCCACAATTCTGAAACAGTAGATCATAGCCCTCCCCACAGAAGCATTCAAGACCTCCTGCAGTACACCCATTTTTCAAAGGAGAGGGAAGGAACCCATCAGGACAATAGCCTTGGAGATGACACAGTCACAGTTTTAATTGAACAGTAACGGTGGTTGTGTTCTGACTGGTGATGGGAAATTCTCCCAACCCTAAGAAAGCTTTGGAATTAGCTCAGATTTCTCTGCTTTTCTCAGATAACCTGGGAAGCAATAGGAACTGTTTTTTCCAGGCACTGCAGAGACAGCATTCAAAATAATTCCCGGTCTTAGAAATGAAACAGTCATTTCTCCTGCTTGGCATAGGTTTTGGGAAAGGATTCTAGCCAGTAGCCGTTCCTTCCAGCAGTGTGATAACCTATGGATCTCTCGGCTTGGCTTCGCGAACGAAGATTTAAGAAGGGTGCAATAGTCCACGTCTGCTGCAGGCTCGCTGGTGGCTGACAAGACCAATGTGGGACAGGCAGGTCCGGTCACAGCGGCTGCAGGGAAAAGTCTGACTTAGGGTTGGTGCTGTAGCAGCGCGATTCTTCCTCAATCTCCTTTTGTCCTCAAGACCAGCTATGCGTGCGTTCTCAAAGGAAGAGACAGCCTGGTGGATGGTGTACCTCCATGCTTTGCGATCTGAGGCTAGGTCAGACCACTGGTGATGGTTGATGTGACAGGTGCTAAGGGATTTCTTCAAGGAGTCCTTGTACCTCTTCTTTGGTGCCCCTCTATTTCGATGGCCAGTGGAGAGTTCGCCATACAGGGCAATCTTGGGAAGGCGGTGGTTTTCCATCCTAGAAATATGCCCTGCCCAGCGCAGCTGCGTCTTCAACAGCAGTGCCTCGATGCTGGTAACCTCCGCCCGCTTGAGGACTTCAGTGTTGGTCACAAAGTCACTCCAGTGGATGTTGAGGATGGTGCGAAGGCAGCGCTGATGAAAGCGCTCAAGGAGTCGCAGGTGATGACGGTATAAAACCCACGATTCGGAGCCGTAGATGAGGGTTGTCATCACAACCGCTTTGTAAACATTGATCTTTGTGCCTTTTTTCAGATGCTTGTTGCTCCACACTCTTTTGTGCAGTCGGCCAAATGCACAGTTTGCCTTTGCCAGCCTGTTGTCAATCTCCTTGTCGACCTTAGCATCTGAGGAGATGATGCACCCCAGGTAGCTGAACTGCTGGACTGTCTTCAGAACTGATTCACCCACAGTGATGCAGGGATGGATAACCTATGGATAAGCTGGGCCTAAATTTCACAACAGTTTGGGTTGGTTAGTAATGGTCCATTGTTTCCCAGCTGGTAGAGTTTGTTTCAGTAATACCACACCCAATCTAGTTCAGCGTGGTGGGAGACTATCAAAGACAAAAGGAAGTCAATGGCAAATCACCTCCACTTATCTCAAGCCTTGAATGCCCTGTGGATGGGATTGCCATGAGTTTGTTGCAACCTGACACACATTCTTATCTTCTTTTCCATTTGGACTGAGTCAAGACCTGCAGCAGTACATCAGCAGCAGGGTACTGTAAGCGATCAGACATCTCACTCACTCACTTATCAGTGCAGTTCAGAAACATTGGGAAGGAGCCCCAGCAGAAGTATGAGCCCAAGAGGTGAGCATCAGTGCTTAAATAAATCAGTGGGGCTGAATGGGAAAGCAAATATTCCTCTTCCCTGACAACTGAGGACAAATACCTTTCCCGCTTCCAGACATAAAGGCATTTGCACTGTCACAATGGCCCTTTCTGCTTTTGTATTTACTGCGGGTAAATACACCTCCCACCTGGGCACTGGGCAATCTGGGAGAATCTCAAGCAGGAAGATCTGGTGTGCCAGAGCAGGGTCTGAGTCTCCCGATGGGAGCGGCAGGCGACTTAAGGCGTCAGTGTGGTCCATCGCTTTCCCAGGCCAGTACTGTAGCGAATATCAGTACTCGGTCAAAAAAATGGACAACTTCAGGTCTCTGGGTGAAAGCGTTTGTGGTGTCTGGAGATCTGGGGCGAAGAGAACAAGCAACGGCTTGTGGTCCGTCACAATGGTAAAGGGCTGCCTGTACAGGTAATCGTGGTATTTTTTAAACTCCAGCTACTACGGCTAGGCCTTCTTTGTCTATTTGTGTGTAGTTGCGCTCAGGAGGTTGCAGAGTCCTTGAGTAATAGGCCACCAGGACCTTGCAGCTGTCTGGTAGCAAGTGGGCCAAGATGGCACCAACACCGTAAGGGGAACAGTTGCAGGCCAGGACGATGGGTAGCCACTCATCAAAGTGTGCCAGCAAGCTGTTGAAAGTGAGTAGGTCTTTGACCACTTGGAAGGCAGCAGATTGCTTGTGGCCCCAATCCCACGGTGCTTTTTTATCCAGCAGCTGGTGTAGGGGCTCGGCCACTGCTGCCTTGTGGAGCAGGAAGGCATGGTAGAAATTTAAGAGTCCCAAGAATGCCTGAAGTTCTGCCTTGTTGGTGCAGGGGCATCACAGATGGCCTGGACCTTTTCTTATGCTGGCTGGATTCTGTCAGCGTCCACAGTGTAGCCCAAGAAATCCACGCAGAGAACCCCCAGAAGGCACTTTTCCTTTGCAGCATGGTGAGGAGGCGGTTGGCAAACTCCTCTTCATCCGAAGTGGCGAACAGCACATCATCGAAGACTGTCTGGACCCCAGAGATGCCTTTTAAGAGAGAATCCATTAAGTGCTGGAAGATCCCCGGCCACGCTGACCCCAAATTGTATGCGCTTGACACAGAAGACACCCCGTGCATCATTATGGTTTGCGCCTCCACCGTGGCCTTGTTGATGGGAAGTTATTGATTGTTGTTGTTCAGTCGCACAGTCAAGTCCGACTCTTTGCAACCCCAATGGACAAAGTCACACCAGGCCCTCCTGTCTACCACCATCCTCTGAAGTCTGCTCAAATTTATGTTAGTTACATCAATAATGCTGTCCAACCATCTCATCTTTTGCCATCCCTTTCTTTTTTTTGCCTTCTGTCTTTCCCAGCATCAGGATCTTCTCCAGTGAGTGCTCCCTTCTCATTTGGTGGCCAAAGTATTTGAGCTTCAGCTTCAGCATCTAACCTTCCAGGGAAAAGTCAGGGTTGATTTCCCTTAGGATTGACTGATTTGATCTTCTTGCAGGCCAAGGGACTCTCAAGATTCTTCTCCAGTACCGCAGCTCAAAAAAAAAATCTATTCTTCTGCACTCGGCCTTCCTTATAGTCCAACTCTCACAGCCGTACATTACTGCTGGGAATACCATCGCTTTGACTATACTGACTTTTGTTGGCAGGGCGATGTCTCTACTTTTTATTATAATGCCCAGGTTTGCATAGCTGTCCTCCCAAGGAGCAAATGTCTTTTAATTTCATGACTACAGTCACCATCTGCAGTGATCTTGGATCCCAGAAATGTGAAGTCTGTCACTACTTCCATGTCTTCCCCTTCTATTTGCCAAAGTGTGATGGAGCCGGATGCCATGATCTTAGTTTTTTTGATGTTGAGTTTCAAGCCTACTTTTGTGCTCTCCTCTTTCACCCTCAACAAGAGGTTCTTTAGGTCCTCCTCACTTTCTGCTATTGGAGTGGTATTATCTGCACATTTCAGGCTGTTGATGTTTTTTCCAGCACTCTTCATTCCGTCTTGTGCTTCATCCAGGCCAGCATTCCGCATGATGTACTCTGTATATAAATTAAATAAGCAGGGTGACAATATACATCCTTGTTGAACTCCTTTTCCTATTCCAAACAAATCAGTTGTTCCATATTCCATTCTGATAGTTGCTTCTTGACCGTTATACAGGTTTCTCAGGAGACATGTGAGGTGGTTTGGTACTCCCATCTTTTTAAGGACTTGTCACAGTTTGTTGTGATCCATACAATCAAAGGCTTTAGTGTAGTCAATGAAGCAGAATAGATGTTTTTCTGATACTCCCGTGCTTTCTCCATAATCCAGCGAATGTTGGCTGATTGCTAGTTCCTCTACCTCTCCGAAACCCAGGTTGAACTTTTGGTAGTTCCCAATTGACATACTGCTGAAGCTTAGCTTGTAGGATCTTTAACATGACTTTGCTGGAATGTGAAATGAGTGCAATGGTGCGATAGTTTGAACATTCTTTGGCATTACCCTTCTTTGGGATTGGAATATAAACTGACCTTTTCCAATCCTGTGGCCACTGTTGCATTTTCCAGATTTGTTGACATAATGTGTGCATCATTTTAATAGCATCATCTTTTAGGACTTTGAATAGCTCAACTGGGATACCGTCATCTTCGCTCGCTTTGTTATTAGTAATGCTTTCTGAGGCTCATTTGACTTCACACTCCAGGATGTCTGGCTCAAGGTCAGCGATTTCACTGTCGTGGTTGTTAAGGACATTGAGATCCTTCTTGTATAATTCTTCTGTGTATTTTTGCCACCTCTTCCTGATCTCTTCTGCTTCTCTTAGGTCCCTACCGTTTTTGTCCTTTATCATGGCCATCTTTGCATGAAACGTTCTCCTGATTTCTCCAATTTTCTTGAAGAGATCTCTTGTCCTTCCCATTCTATTATTTTCCTCTATTGCTTTGCATCGTTCCTTCAGGAAGGCCTCCCTATCTCTCCTTGCTGTTCTCTGGAAATCTGCATTCAGTTGGGCGAATCTTTCTTTTTCACCTTTGCCTTTCACTTTCCTTCTTTCCTAAGCTATTTGTAAAGCCTCATCAGACAGCCACTTTGCTTTCTTGCATTTTTTTTCTTTGGGGTGGTGCTGATTGCTGCCTTCTGTACAATGTCATGAAGTTGTTGCTAGGCCTGTGCTAAGTCCAACTCCCTAAAAATTCTAACCCCATGAGTGAAACTAGAACATGGCTGACCACAGGGACCAGGAAGGCGTGATCTTGCAAAACCTTGTTAATGGTACATTTGTAGTCTGTGCAGATGCGGACGGTGCCATTGGGCTTCACTGGTGTCACTATGGGGGTCTCCCACCGTGTATTAGACACCGGTTCCAATACTCCTTACACTATGAGGTGGTCTAGCTCTTCCTCTAACTTAGGTTTCAGTGCAAAGGGAACTTGGCAGGCTTTCAGCCATATGTATTGTGTGGTGGGGTTGAGTTGTAAGGACACTGGGGGACTAGTGTACCTTCCCAGAGTTTCATGAGAAACAGACTGAAACTTCTCACAAATGCAGGCAAAGTCCAGGCAGTCATTGATCTAGTGAATGCCAGTGACGCGAATCCCTAGGGGATTGAACCAGGATCGCCCCAATAAATTTGAGAGTGGGCCCCCTACTACTAACAGGGCTAGGGTACCCTCAAAATGTCTGTACTTGACTCGAAAAGAGCCGACGCCCTTCACTGCTACCACCTGCTTTTGGAAATCCCTTACTATAACTGGGGAGGTGTAAAGGCAGGGCTCCCCATCGGGCATAGTCTATTCAGAGTCTTGGCTGAGATCACAGAATCTCCATGGTGCATGGGGCCCCCTCGGTGACCACTGTGCTCTTTAGCTTGTCTGGGGAGGGCATGGACAACTGGCATAGATGGAGTGCAGCTCCTCTATTTTGGCGGGCTATCATCATCGGCCTTAGTTGCATTGGCACGCTCCACCCCTTGATGAGCCAGGCAGGAACTAACAATCCACATGAAACACAGAGTCACACATGCACAACACTTTCCTTGGTACAGCTAACCTGAATAAAAGCACCCTCCCCCCCCAAAAAAAATCAGCTTTTATTCAGGCTCAGCTATATCAGTAGACCCTTTGATTTGTATTCAGCTGAATTACTACCCGAAAAATACCAGTATATTTTTTAATTTATTCAGTTTGGTTTATACTGAACGCATACCCCTATTATTTTTATAACAATATTCTAATGAGCCATTAAAGACATACAGATGTTTTTGCAATAAAATCTATTATAGGCTCAGCATGAGGCCTTTAATGTAAGTTTAATGTAAGTTGTTTGATTAGTCTTCTTCATCCAATTGCTCTTTCTTTTCCTGTTTAGTTTAGAGGCATTATTTAAAAAAAATATTATGTCCAGCTGCTACATCAATATAAATATCCATATATTACTTTTTAAACTTACTATGAGGTCTTATTTACTTCAAAAGTACTTCTTCCTTCTTTCTTCAATAGTACATGTTGTAAATCAGTTTCTTCTCTGTCATCCACTCACAAGTTTAAGAGCTAAACAATGTATTCCAGTTACCACAAGATACAGCCTCATTAGGACTGTACCCCCTTTGGAATCAAGGCTGAGGACTGCACATTTGAATGCTAGCTTTGTGGTTGTTGTTTTAATCCTCATATAGGAAGCAAGCATATCAAAGTGAGAGTGAGGTTAGAACTTTCTCCTTTACAAGCTAACTTTCCATGTTCACAAAGTGTTTTTTAAAAAAAGTGTATTGAGTCATGTGGCCCCTACTTGAAGAGGAATATTCATTTTAATTGTATGTTTTGGATATATAGCTCAGCCTCAGATTTAATAACATGCCAGGCTTTGTTCTTTCCTCATAATTACCATAAAAATGCTGTACTCTTGGTAGCATGACTTCTGGAGATATTGGTCCCCTCTGTTCTTAGATGTGCTGTGTTAGCAACCTGTAAAGTTCCATTACATATGACCTCAAGTAGTCTTTCAAGTTAAATAAACTGGAGTGCCCCTGAGAATATACATTATTCATAGAAGAATATTCATTTTAATTACATTGATTTTTTCCCCTCTTCAGAAACTTAATTGTTAAGTATTTTTATCTACAAGCTTTAGAAGATGCTGAGATATGAACATTTCCATACTAGCTTTTAACCAGGCTATCAGAAATCAATACATCCGAATGCTTAATAGTTTTAGGT
Source organism: Heteronotia binoei (assembly GCF_032191835.1). Taxonomy (NCBI): domain Eukaryota; kingdom Metazoa; phylum Chordata; class Lepidosauria; order Squamata; family Gekkonidae; genus Heteronotia; species Heteronotia binoei. Next base: position 85,314,185 of record NC_083243.1, on the reverse strand, counting down.
TGGATGTAAGAAGGTTATGATCAACAAAATGACCCCATTGGCTCAAATTAGATTACATTGTTCTTTATTTGAAACATACTTAGATATTACTGTTCTACTGTAGTCCATGACAAACCACCAGCCCTCAGCGTACATCGGCAGGGGGTCAGTTAGTGGGATTTAACCTTATCACATTGATAAACTATAATGAAAGCTAGTTAAACACACAAGCTGAAGGCTGAATGATGATGTCCCAGGTTCAAATTCAGGCCTTAAGGATGCCATAACCCCTTACCCATCTATAATATAGTAATGATAATACTAGTTGATCTGTGCTACGTAATTGCTGGACTTGGAACTTGGACTTGCACTTGGAACTTGCTGCACTTGGAACACTTGAAATATACTACGAAACATGTTAACTGTCATTATGGTTAATATCTATTGTGAAAGAAATAGCATTCATGCAACTGGCATCTACTCTGCAACCAAAAGAGCACAATAAGAGCTTGGTCCAAACCAGTGGTCAAACCAGTGGTCCATGTAGTCCAGCCCAGCATCCAGTGATCCCACTACTTCTCATCCAGCACCACTATATAACCCAGTTTGCTTTTGTACTAGCTAAATAAACTTAAGGGTAAATTTAAATATATTTCTTATTTATTGTGATGTGAAGTTCTTATGAACTATAGCCCACTTCATCAGACATAAGAAATGTGCCTAGTATTGGTATACATATGTATGCATGTACAACTATAAAATTACAGAATTAAAGACAGTTGGATTAGAGTCGGTGGGGCAGGTGGAACATGTCCAGAGCCCATGGTGGCTTTCAGCAGTTCTACTTGTGGGGCCTCAGAGCTTACATACCTCCATTAAAGGAATTGTCCAGTTATTCCTGTTTGCTGCTCCCTGTCATTTAACAATTTTTAATCCAAGAGAGGACCCATGCTCTTATCCCACGACTGCTACTCAGGAGATCTTTAGCGATGTTGTTGTTGTTCAGTCGCACAGTCGGGTCTGACTCTTTACGACCCCATGGACAAAGTCACGCCAGACCCTCCTGTCTTCCAGCATCCTTTGAAGTCTGCTCAAATTCGTGTTTGTTACATCAGTAACGCTGTGCAGGCATCTCATCTTTTGCCGTCCCCTTCTTCTTTTGCCTTCTGCCTTTCCCAGCATCAGGATCTTCTCCAGTGAGTGCTCCCTTCTCATTTGGTGGCCAAAGTATTTGAGCTTCAGCTTCAGCATCTGACCTTCCAGGGAACAGTCTGGGTTGATTTCCCTTAGGACTGTCTGATTTGATCTTCTTGCAGTCCAAGGGACTTTCAAGATTCTTCTCCAGCACCACAGCTCAAAAGCATCTATTCTTCTGCACTCGGCCTTCCTTGTGGCCCAATTCTCACAGCCATACATTACTACTGGGAATACCATTGCTTTGACTATACTTTTTGTGGCAGGGTGATGTCTCTGCTTTTTATTATACTGCCCAGGTTCGCCATAGCTGTCCTGTGTGTGATATGGATAGGCCCTATTTGAATTTTATTCCCATGTCAGCCAAAGCCCTTGTAGAGTTGTCCTTGAATGGGCAGCTTCTGGGGAGAGCTCTCTCAGCCCCACCCACCTCACAGGGTGTCTGTTGTGGGGGAGGAAGATAAAGGAGATTGTGAGCCACTCTGAGATTCAGAGTGGAGGGCATGATATAAATCCAATGTAGTCTTCTTATTATTATTATTACAACATTGTAATATATAATGAATTATACAACTCATGGCCTGGTTGCTAACAGGCCACGGACTGGTACTGGTCCACAGCCCAGGGGTTGGGACCCATGCCATAAGGAATGGTATTAGGAGATCTCAGACAGTGAGTGAAAGAAGAATGATATGACTGCACAAAGGAGAGAGATGGTAAAAAATAATTGATGAAAGAGATGCAGAGGCAGTATGAGAAAGAGAGATAAGATTTTGTGCAAGTAGTGAGACACACATGTGAAAGAAACTGAGAGAAAGAAAGGAATGGACATAAAATGACAGCATGCATCAGGAAATTGGTAAATACACATATGGTAGAAATTATCCACTAATTAGGGAAGGATTCTGTATAGTGGAATTTACTAGCCAAAATGTTGGCTTCAGGCCTCTAGTTCATATTTATAGCAGACTTTAATTATTATTATCTTTTAGCTAGGGCCACGGGTAAGGGCACACTGGCTGATATGTGAGCCTAGGATTACTATTTATATCTATGTTTGTTAGTGACTAATTTTAAAAATGTTTAATTGAACATGGAAAAAAGGAAGCTGAGATAACAAGCAATGCTCTTGAGATTCCACTGTCATTTTGTGGTATTTATTTTTTAAAAGGGCAAACTATTTTTCAGATAAACCTGTGTTCTCAATTGTTAATATATAAATGTAGCACTAAACTGCTACATTGGCCACAGCTGACAAGTTATACATTCTGCAAGAAAAAACCAGACAGAGCTTCAAGAAGTTCAAGTAGAAGCTACTGTTGTTGTCACTTTTCCTGGTATAAAAATACAAAACTTTATTTAATGAAAACTGTGAGAATATTTCTGTGCTATGACTACTATCTGATTATTGATTTAAATGGACATTTAGCCTAATTATTTTTTTTTAAAAAATATATTGAAATGGGTTTAACTTTTTTATTTGTTTTTAAAAAAAAACTCTTTAAAAGTTGTAACAATTGAAGTATCCTATGGAAATCCATACCTTCTTGTTAGAGAATCCCATCCCTTCACAAAGTTACAATTCCCAGGATCATTTTAAAGCCATGACAATTTAATTGCTATAAAGTTGTTTTCAATCAACATATTTTATTCCCAACATGACTATAAATTCAGAAAGTGGAGCCATAAATAGGCAAGACAGGTCTTTTTACAAACTTGAGGCAAAGCCCTGGGATTGCAGATAACTCTGAAATCTAAAAAACTGTGGGCGTTTTCCCACAGAGCTTACCGTGGAGCGACGTCCCTCTTCACCGTGCAGCGTCTGCGCAGATTTCCCACCAACTGCTCCGCAGAACCAGGAAGAGCTGCGGCTTTTGCGTCGCTAACATAAACTGGTTTTTAGCGGTTTACATTTGCGACGCAAAAGGCCCGGCACTTCCTGGTTCTGTGGAGCAGTTGGTGAGAAATCTGCGCAGACGCTGCGCGGTGAAGAGGGACGTCGCTCCGCGGTAAGCTCTGTGGGAAAATGCCCTAACATTGGGGTGGCTAAATACACTAAAAATAATAGAAGCAACCCCCTTTTCTATAAGAAATGAGTAGTGGACTATGCAATCTTGTTGTGGCACCTGGAAGCAAAAGTAGGCATCAGGGGTTATGTGTTGGACTGGTTCAAATCATTCCTTACAGACCTCACACACACAAAAAATGACCATTGGAGACCAGTTATCACCAGTGTGAGGCCTGTCCTGTGCATCTCACAGGGTGCAACCTTGTCCCCCCATGCTCTTAAATCTTTATGAAAAGCCCTTAAACCAAATTATTCATTGTTTTAGAATTGGCTGTCATCAATATGCAGATGATTATCCAAATCTTCTGGTGATGCAATATAGGTCCTAACTCAATATTACGTCCATTTTGCAGTTACTCCACTGATTTGCCCATCAGTCACTGGGCTTGGTTTAAAGTATTGACTATCACATACAAAGCCCTTCATGGCCTTGAGTCCTCATATCTACAAGACCTTCTCTACCATGACAACTTTGTTTCACCATGACAGCCTTGCTTATCTGAGCTAGGCTTTCTGCAGGTGCCAACCTACAATTGGGCAAAATCAACAACTGCCTATACAAGTGCCTTCTGATGTGGCCCCACCTTTTGGAATGATCTGCCTGAGGAAGTAAGGAAGGCTCCCACACTCCTGGCATTCAGCAAACTATGCAAAACTGAATTCTAGAGGGCTTTTCTATGCAAGTAGTAGGGTAGCACTGTACATAATGAGTAGCAAAATGAATAGCAAAGCATTAACTGGAACCTAATTATGGTTGGAGGAAAACTCCCTGCACTCTTGTTTTTTTCTTTGTTTCAGTTTCTGAGTTAGTCTGAAGTTGGTTGCAATAAAACAGTTGTGTTACATTCAGCAACTCATGTGATTTATTTCATAATCACTGTGAGATCACAAAAATGATTCACAAAGTTATTTGGACAAATTATTAGGAACTGTGGTCTATACTATATGTACAGTAGAGTTGACTAAATAGAGCCTCCATATTCAGAGGCTACCACAAAACTGAAGCCCAGTGCTGGGAGACAACACTGGGAATCTTTGACTTCCATGTTGGCCTTCTAGGGGGCATTTGATTGGCCATTGTGTGAAACAATGTGTTGGACTAGATGGACTGTTGATCTGATCCAGCATTGCTACTCTTATCTTCTAATTACCTTCTGCTTGCAAAGGATGTGTTCTCCTCTGAGCTATGTTCTCTCATCGAATTCCAATCCTAAACATTTTAACTTAAAAGTAAGTCCCATTGAGTTCAGTTGGCACAGCTTCAAATGAAGAACACTTAGACTGCCCTTAGGCTACAATCGTCTGTGTTTCATGTAAAGCAGTCCTCCCCACCCCCATCCTTGTTGCCCTCTCAAATTTTAATAAAGGTATGATTTTTTTAATTTATAAGATTGTTTTCAAATGTTTTGTGTATGGCCAGGTATGTACATTTCTTATGTAATGCCTAGCCACATCCTCATATATGTCCTTTGTTATTTTATAGCATTTACCTCCATATCTCTTTGGCTTTACTATAGTATGGCCATTCAAAAAAGTTCTGTCATTAGGGTTGCCAAGTCCAATTCAACAAATATCGGTGGACATTGGGGGTGGAGCCAGGAGACATTGGGGGTGGAGCCAGGAGCAAGGGTGTGACAAGCATAATTGAACTCCAAGGGAGTTCTGGCCATCACATTTAAAGGGACAGCACACCTTTTAAAATGCCTTCCATAGGAAATGAAGGATAGGGGCACCTTCTTTTGGGGCTCATAGAATTGGACCCGTGGTCCAATTGCTTTGAAACTTGGGGAGTATTTTGGGGAGAGGCACTAGATGCTATACTGAAAATTTGGTGCCTCTACCTCAAAAAGCAGCCCTCCCAGAGCCCCCGATACCTCCAGATCACTTCCCCATTATACCCTATGAGAATTGATCTCTACTTAGGGAATAATGAAGTGCCCAGCAGACATTTCCCTCCCCCCCCCCCCCCCCAGTTTCTGGTGATTCCTCTGAGTAACACAGACACACCATCCCAAGAGGAAGCCTTTCAGTCGGAGACTGAAGCCTCTGGAGGTGGAAAGTCACATGGTGGCTGTGGGGGCGGGTCTTCCCCCCACCAGCCAGCTGACTGGGGGCAGGAAAGAGCCTGGGAAAGCGGGAGAACCCCCACTGGGACCTGGAGATTGGCAAGCCTATCTGTCGTTGCTCTATGGAACTTGATTTTATGAGATTAACAGAGAGCCTGGACAGAACGCTGATGTTACAATGAACAAACCTTTATTTTTCTCCCTTTCTCTTGCTATCAGTGCACATTGCTCTCCAATGGCACTCATGCTTATACAGCTAATATCCCCCTTTCCAAAGAGAAGGATAATTAAGCACATCAAATAAACATATTAAATGATTTCATAATACGATGCTGAATTATCCTGTGAAGGTCACCTCAGCCTTTAGCTTTGTATCAACGATGACTCTGCCCTGCTGATGTTCAGTTGCTGACCCTTTCCATCATGTGGACCTCCAGATATTATATAATCTCTCAGAAAAGCTAGCTTTTCCTATCTGGATACCTTCTTACAGGGCAGGGAGCTGGTACATCTATCAAGGGCATCTCCTGGGTTGTATTATCCATGTAGGGCATGCTTATAGGACTGTTGGGAAATTCCCAGGCCTCTAACAGCCTTTGCTCAGTTGTGAGGGAATAAGAATTCTGTAATCTAGCTCCTCTTCAATAGTTTTGAACTGTTACATCTCAGTTTGTGAATCCCTAGAGAAGAATATATTCTCTACTGTCTGGTCCATTATATACAATAGAATGTTCAGTTATTTTGCCTCTAGTTGTTAATCCAGGTCAGCAAGCTGGAAGGTAAGTGTTGCTTGTTAAATTTTTTGCCTCTGAATTTCAATGTTAAATTAACCAGACCACTTTCTGGCATGGCATACTGAAATGAACCCAACTTGCCTTCCGCCTCCCCTTCTATCAGATGCTTTAACTCTTCCCTTCCCCTTTCCACCATAAAATTCAATGGGCTCTAGCTCATGGAAGCTTCTGCTTGAATAAAATGTTTGTTAGTGCCTGATTATTACTCTGACATTAGTATTAAACATCTAGATCAGTTGTTAATGGATTTAATAGGCCAACCTGATAACCATAAGTTCCTATTTCTTCTTTCCTTGAAAAACGCTGTAACTATTGAAATGGTGACAATTTTTTTTGTATCTGGCTTCTAAAAGGTGAGATTTGTGTTAATTGTATTAAGTATTTCTTATTTCTGTAGACTTCCTAATATATAATGCTAATAATGGTTGTTGTTGCTGTGCCTGATTGGATGACATGTGGGAAGCAGAAAACTGGGCAAGCATTGGAAAGAAGCAGACAGTCTGCTAGAAGAGTCAAGTTGACTTCAAGCCCCATTAGAGTTTGTGATTGATTCTGCCTTCCCGACCCTCAGTGTTGCTATCTTACTGCCTGAGAGCTTGCTGAGGAGAGATGGGCTCCCAATGGCAGCTGCTTTTGTGTACATGTACAGAGAGGTTTGGTTTGAGGGGGATCAGAGCTGGATTAACAATTAGGCTAAGAAGGCACTGACCTAGGGATTGTCACACCTTTAGGGGCCCCGGGCCAGTTTCCCCCCTAGTTTTCCCTTGTTTGCAGCCCTCCCAGCCTGCATGTGCAGTAGGCTTCCCAACCCTCCCACCCTGGCGGGGGACCCCAGGATTTCCAGCCTCTTCCCCCGCTCCCCAAAAAAAACGGAAGCGGGGGAAGGGGGGGAAACCGCGCCAAGGAGCGTGGCCCGGTGAGTGGCAGGGGCGGTGGGACCGCGGCGATTGTCCCGGGCTAGTCGCCCTCTGGCTGCTTTTGGCCTTGCTCCCCCCCCTTCGGCGGCTCCCGCGGGGAGGAGGGGGCGTCTGGGTCGGGCTGGGCTCTGAGCCCCCTTTGGCCACAGCTGACCGGGCCGGCTGCGCTACGTGATGCGCAGAGTGTCTTTCCCATTCGGGGCTGGGCTGGCGGGGGCCCAGGGAAAGGCGTTCCCGTCCTCGGCAAGAAGCGCTGTGGCACGCCCCCTCGGGCTTCCAGGGGAAGAGCCGGCGACGCGGCACGAGGAGGAGGCAGCGACCGTCTGCACGTGCTCAGAGAAGGTACTGCGCTCGGGGCTGGCTGCAGGGTCTGGGCCGGGGGGGGGGGGGCGGGCGTCTGCGAGGCTCAAGGTTTAAACCCTTAGCGAGGATTGCGCGGGAGGCCGTCCATGTGAAGGGCCCGCCGGCAAATAGAAACGGGAAAAGAGGCCTGGCAGAGGTTGCGGTTTTGCAAAAAGAACTTGCATGCTTCGCTAGGCGGGGAGGGAGAAATGCACAAATTGCGGGGAGGGAGCCTTTTGCACAAATTGCAACCAAGGCATCCAGATATTTCCAACAGCAGCCAGGCCCAGGAGGAAGGAAGACTCGAGGAACATGAAACCGGGAGTTGCAGAAGGTTGCCAATTCTCCCGCCGTAGATTGGGCTTTTAAGAAGATGCCTGCAGGCAGCAATGGGGGCCGAGGGTGGTGGGACGGGCACTTAGATTTTAAGATAATTTTCATGGGGCCCCCCCAAGATTTTGACTGCCTAGGGGCCTCCACAGGGTTTAATCTGGCACTGGGGAGGGTGGGATTAAAGACTCTCCCATTGGTTTGGGGAAAGTTTTCAGATTTTTCCTGCAAACCTAGGAGTTATCCCAAGTTTGCGGGAAAATCTACCTTCTCTCCACTTGGGCCCAATCAACAGAATTAAGTACCCGCAGATGGAATCAAATATATTGATAACATTTTAAAATTCTGACTCTAAATGTTGCTAAACATCCCTTAAAATTGTATAATTACCATATTGTGTTAAAAAAAGTAAAATGCACTTTCAAATTCAGTTTTCTGGCAATATGCTGAAAAAAATTCTGTATAAAGAATGGGAAAACCAGAGAACTAGAAAAACAATGAAGCCAAGAAGGCTCATTAAATAGGGTCAGTACATTCTAAGTTTTGTTTCAGGCTAATTGGTCTTCTTTTTAAAAAATAATTTAAAAATTAATTAAATTATATTATTAACTAATTGACCTTCTTCAGGGAAATCTAAGAGAAACAGTATATCAATGAGCAAAGGAGAGATGTCTCTGAATATATCTAGTTCTGTCCAGGCCATTGATGCAGTTAGTAATAACAATTAACACCAATTTTGAAAGGTAATAAGGTGAATAATTTATACCTTCTTATGTCATAAATGCTATGTAGTAGCATTTATTGCAGGAGGTAGAAATATTTATTCAATTAAATATAACCAATTAAAATACATCCTACCTTTTTGCCCTTACAAGGGCTATAAAGGTGACTACCAGTTTAAAAGATACATGATAAAATTACATTCTAAAACCATTAGAATAAAAATATAAATTAAAACATTATAATAAAGACATATATCATTAAACAGCTTTTAAATGAGTTAAAAACAAAGCCAAAAACAGACAAAACATTTTTAAAAAATGGTTGGGAAGGAGGGATAATTGAGAGAATGCCAAACAAAACAACAGTCTTCACCCACCAGTGGAATATGTCAGCAGAAGGGATGACAGATCTCCCTGGGGAGAGTGTTCCAGAACTTTGATGCCATCATTGAAAAGGCCGTTTCCCTGGTTGCTGCCCTCCTACTATCAGAAGCAGGCTCACTTGAAGCAGGGCCTCTGAAGATGACCATAACGGGGTTGATAAGTGGTTAGGTAAGGTGGTCCCAAACCATATGGGGCTTTGACAGTCAAGACCAGCACCTTGAATTGTGCCTGGAAACAAAAGGAAGCCAATGTAGATGGGCCAGGACTGAAGTGATATGTTCCCTATGTTGAAATAATTAAGGCCAAAGTCTGGCTCACTCAGGAAAGCCCCCAAATAGAAAAACCAATGTTACTCTTGTATGCTGGCTTGCTTGTTTGTGTGCGTAGGGGTTTTGGGCCGGGGACGGGGAGTGCAGTTGCCTTGTAAACCGTTAGGTGAAAAGTGCAGGAATGAGAAGGGAGGGAGGTTGCTGAGACAGGACGCTTTAGGATGCTTTTGAGCATGCGTATCTAATTGCTAGGCAGATTGTGAGGGGGCCCACAAAAACTCCAGAGTTAACCAATTAGTGTGAAATTTGACTCACTCAGGAGAGATAAGGTAATGAAGTAACACGTATCTGTGTATGGAGTTTCCATATAAGGGAAAAAGTGCTGTTTTGCGGCCGTGGTTGGCTTAGATCGTGCTCCCTGCGCCGATGACCTTTTGGTCACAGGGATAGAGAGGGGCTGAGCGTCGGGGAATGTTTAAAAGACAACACCTTGGGCGGAAACAGCAGAGAGACTGCCTCTAGCTATGACGCCTCTCTCTCTCTCACAAACTGCAGTGTGATCTTTACAAATAAAACCTTTTGGACTTTGAGCAAGAAGTCTCTGCCTGGTAAATGGCCCAAAACCAGTTAACACCTATGATCCGCTCCAGCTGGCTTCAGTGTTCCATTAGAAGTTCTGTATACTTTTCTAGGGTAGCTCCATGTCGAGCACATTGCAGTCAGCCAGTCAGAATGTAACCAGGACAGTGGCAAGATCTTTTCCATCCAGGAAAGGCTGCAGCTGGTTAACCAGTCAAAGCTGATAAAAGGCACTCTTGGCCACAGCTGCCGCCTCCTTATCCAGCAGTAGGCCTTGGTCCAAGAGCACCCGCAGACTATGGACCTGTTCCTTCAAGGAGACTGCAACCCTGTCCAGAATAGCACTTCAGTCTTGTCAAGATTAAGTATTGGGCTAGTTTGCTTCTGTCATTGAGGTGGTTTTTGAATAATTGCCTGTCCAAAGAAACAAACCCTGCTCTTGTTCATGCAGCATTGGCAGCCATCCTGAGAGCAACTGTCTTACTCTTGAATACTGCAGACAGATGGATGCATTTGCTATAGTGATAGAGAGAGCTAGAGTACCTGGACCACACATTAGCATTCTGGCCTCACTTCAGTGTTGGTCTGCTGACAGTAGCGCCAGAAAGATAATATGTTTCCAAATTACCTTAGACAAACAAGGCAGGAAGGAGTCAGAAAAACATCAGGGCCTTTTGATTTAGATAATAGTGTACCTCAAGCAGAGATAAGGAACAACCAGGTTGCCTGCAGAACTCTGGATGATTTGAGCAAGTGAGCATTGTTGCACAATAAATTAGACAAGGGCAAAAAAAAAAAAAGAAGAAAGACCTTCCCTCCCCCTCTTCAACAACCCACTACTTAATCCTCCCAAATAAATAACTACAGTTAATCACAGTTAAAATAAAGAATTGCTGGAGCCCAAGCTAGTGTAGAAGCTCCAGTCTTTGATACTGGAGTCCTGCACTTTAATCCCAAGGGTGAAGTGATTGTGGTGCTGTAGTAAATGGACTACCTTCCACAGATGGTAAAAAACATTTCCCCCTTACTAATGCTTTACATGACCAATATCTGTGGTCTGTCTCTGAAGACATGTTCCTGAGCTGAACTCAGGGCCCCTTAAGAGATTCATAGTTAGAACCCATTCACACACTCTTTGCTTGCATGGTGACTTGAAAACCTTACAGCTGCCACTCTCTTGTTGCTGTAACAAAAGGAAAAAATTGTATAGAAGTAATAATTGTTAATGCAAGTCTTGGCTTGCTATTCTATATTTTTAAACAAACAATTTAATCTCAGTATTAACAAAAAACACTTGATGCCGAATTTACCAATTGGCAAAATTTCAGTAGAAGGTTGATATAGCAGCAGCAGCACCAGCTATGGATTGCCTAGGTAACTATCTATTTCTTTCGCCTTCTTCAGGCTGCGTACACTAGGTAAAGCCTTGAGTTCAATGACTGAATACCCAGTATTTCCTTCAAATTTGTACTTAGGACACTCCCCGGCATTTACAATTGCTGTGCAGATGGTTGCAGTTGGAGCCTCAGAGATCAACAGTCTTCCATTAGGGGTAGATTTAAAATGTCTCTGTGCTGCTTCTATACAGTTTTTCTTTTTGTTACAAGACCACTTTTCTTTATATCCATATTGTTCTCTGTATAACTCTCTTGTTGCTAGAAGGATCTCTGTAACCACACACAAGGTTAAACTTTAGCTTTTTGTTAATTTGGGTTCAGGGGCAATTTTTAACAGGCAAAATGTTTCACCTAGGTGAAATATCCCTTCCCTGCTCCAAATATGGCAATTAGATTGTTACTGTTTATTATATGCATAGGTATGGTTTGTGAATACAGAAAAAATTATATGAAAGCAACAATTACATTATTAATGATATAGTGCTAGCTTGGTCTAAATTTTAGTAAACTAGCTTCAGCTTGTAGTAAACTAGCTTCACGCCTTGAATAAACTTTTGTTGGTCTTAAAGGTGCCATTGGACTCAAAATTTGTTCCGTAGCTTCAGCTACTTCTCCCTTAGCAGTTAGCAGTTAATGAGAGAGTGGAATGCCAACATAAATAAATTAATGAACAATAATAGAGTATGGGTAGACGTTCAGACTACAAGGTCATAATCAATTATGTAACTCTTGACATTGTCCTAACTTTGGATACTTAAATTTGGAGATTGGGGTGATGGATAGACAAGACAGATCTTTCTACAAACCTGAGAAAAGCCTCAGGTTTGCAGAAAAATTTGAAATTTGAAAAACAACAAATGGTGAGGTCAAAAGAACCCGAAATGATAAAAGGGGTTGCCAGTAGCTTTAAAAAAACAGGTGCTCTTGGTGACTGTTGCTAAAGAACCACAACAGTATTGCCAGTCTCAAAGCCTTAGTTCCATCAAGAAAGGGCAGGGGGAAGGGTCAAAGCATTTTTAGGGCTATTTTGACTTTTGAGAGAGGACTCATGGCCAGGCTTGGTAGCAACCACTTAGCTATTTGCTGCCATGCAACTTGCATGACTCAGACAAGATTGGCTGCTTGCTAGCATTCAATAGCAGCCACCCCACAAAAGCCAGTACAGTGTAATGGTTAGGGTTTCCAATTAGGATTTGAGATCCAGGTTCTGCTCTAGAATCTCACTGGTGGACTTTGGGCCAATCATACATTCTCAGACTAATCTACTCCACTTGTTGTCTGTATTGGACCATGCAGGCCTGATATCAGCAGGGTGACAGTCATATGCAAACTTGTAGCTATATAAGAAGACACCCAGCTCTATTTATTGATGGACGGCCATCCAGACTCTGCCCTGGGTCATCTGATCTTGGCCTTAGAAACTGTGGCTGGTTGGTTGAGGCAAAGTCAACTGAAGCTTTATCCAGCTAAGACAGAGGTCCTGTACCTGGGCCAGGGGAAATTAAGGTCGGGCATCCAGCTCCCAACCCTGGACGGTGCATCTCTTGTGCCGGCCCAGAAGGTGAAGAGTCTGGGAGTGACACTGGATGCCCCACTTTCAATGGAGGCACAGGTCACAGCGGTTTCTTGGTCTGTCTTTTATCAGCTACTTTGAGGTCACCCATTGAATGCTTTCCTTCCAAAGCATTCAGTGGGTGACCTCAAAGTAGCTGTTTTACTGCAAAGGAACTTCAAGAACAGAATGGGGAGAGAAATTGCTGAATTACAAATTATTATGAAACTTGGAACAAACACCTCCCCAGGACTGAACAGGGATATTGGTTTTTTATCTCATTACAGATGCTAAACCCACTCTCAGAACTTCAAGAACAGAATGGAGAGGGGAATTGCTGAATTACAAACTATTATGAAACTTGGAACAAACACCTCCTCAGGACTGAACAGAGATGTTGTTTTGTTTTTTATCTCATTACATTTGCTAAACCCACTTTCACCAAGTAGGGCGATATAGCCACAGTATTCCAATGTATTTCTCTTTTAGGATAGTGTATCAGAATAATGCTTTTGTATTGACATACTCAAACTAGGGATATTGGCTGTTTATCTCATTACATATATTAAACCCATTTTCTACTATATTGTAATGTACTTTTCCTAATGGCAAACTAGAATGATGTATATATTTATGTTACATGTTAAAAGGTAAATTAGTTGGACAGGAAAAACTTCTGGGAAAGAAATGCCTTCTTTTTGACCCAGGTTTATTAGCAATACAATAATTAACAGGCATTCTCACATTCTGACATGTTACTGTATTCAACCCAGATCAAAGGTTTTCTGATTTTTTTAAATTTTACTGTTCTGCTATTGGTTTTTAACTTTGTACCACTTGGCATTCCAAACCCCACCAGCTATATGTGGCTCTGCTTACTGTACTTCATTCCTCATCTGAAGAAGTGTGCATGCACACGAAAACTTACGTTCTGAATAAAACTAAGTTGGTCTTAAAAGTGCTATTGACTTCTATTTTGTTCTACTACTTCAGACCAACACGGCTGCCTATTTGGATCTATCTAGTAGTGTCTGAGTCATATTGGCCACCACATTATGGTAAATTCTGAGCAATCATGTTAGGTAAAAGTGATGGTAATTTTTCTAACTCAGCAACTAGTGCACAATTTGGAGAAATGTTTTCTAGGGACCGTGAAGAATCATGAAAATCTGTGTGCTTGCAATATGAGGTAATGATAGCCCAGAAGGCATTTGAGACCACAATACTGTCAACTCAAAAATTGTATCAAACCAGCAGCCTGCTGCAAATAGTTTAAGTGATGTATCCATATAGCATGGAGAGAAGAAGGATTGGTCAGAATGATGTAGAAGATCCCAGCAGACTCCTATAAATATGACTAAGATGATGCAGTTCTCCAGTGGTCCTGGTAATGGGTTACTACTGAGAATGTAGCTCCTCTTCCAGGATAGGGCCAGCTTAAACTTGATCCTGGAGGGGAGGGGCTTATCCCCTGGTTTCCCGGTCTTACCAGTCCTGCTCTTGAAGCAGGATGTGTCAGCTTGAGCTCTATTGAGCTCGAAGATCCTGATAAGAAGAAAGAAATTGAGGCGACCAGGGAACCAGACAAGAAAGTACCTAGGCACCCAAGCCTTTCAGGTATCACATTCTTTGCTGTGGTAGCTGGCCGCATGGCTCCTTTGACACTGAAACCATAGGCTTGTCCCTCAGTGGTCTTGGAGCTTCACTGACTCCTGCTTTTGCCACCAGTATCCCTCCTGGCTGGTTCCTTCATGATCTCATACTTGTGGAGACTCAAGTAAGCGGTAGAGTCATCAGCAATCTCTGGAGCTGCGTTGCCCAGGCATGCTAGCCCAGAAGGCGTAGATGATTTATTCAGAGTTGGTGGAGGTCGAAGGCTGCATCTTGTGAATAAAGTGCTAGCCCAGAAGGCTGAGATCTCATTAGTCCTAGCATAGATGATTTATTCAGAGCTAGTGGAGATCCAAGCTGGCTGCACCCTGCATATAAGAAGATGATGAAGGAGAAGATATTGAATTTATATCTCGCCCTCCACTCTGAAGAGTCTCAGAGCAGCTCACAATCTCCTTTACCTTCCTCCCCTGCAACAGACACCCTGTGAGGTGGGTGGGGCTGGAGAGGGCTCTTACAGCAGCTGCCCTTTCAAGGACAACCTCTGCCAGAGCTATGGCTGACCCAAGGCCATGCTAGCAGGTGCAAGTGGAGGAGTGGGGAATCAAACCCGGTTCTCCCAGATAAGAGTCCGCACACTTAACCACTACACCAAACTGGCTCTCTCTAAGGTAGGGTTGTGCCCTGGGCACTGATCCAGCATTTTCCCTTTTCTTCTGCCTGGGCCCCAGCGTTACTTATTTGTAACAGGAACCTGGTGGACAAATGGCTAAGAAATTTCCTCCTCTCCCTTCCTTCAGGTGTGGTTGGGAGCCGGAGGTTTGTTTTTTCCTGGGTAATGAGGCCCCATTGTTACCCTTAGGCTGCAGGCCTTTCGAGAGAAAAAGAGAGGGAAAGGCGGCCATTTTAGGAGCTGCCTTATACTAAATCAGCCCCTGGGTCCTAGAGGGATTAATGTTTCAGACTGAGTGACTGAGTTCACTTTCAGTTGCAGCCCAGGCATTCCACATGGAGAACTCAGCATGTGAATTCTAATTGCCAAATTCCCCTTTATACAATAATGACACACAGTTTGAGAGTCAAACCATGGATATTTCAGGGGAAGGTGCCAAAGCCAATCATATTCATGGCTGTAGGCTGAATCAGGAAGGATTGCGGAGACCTTTGGAAAGAGGGCTCCAAGACAGAGACAGACTCTAAGCCCAAGAAATGGAGCAGAGGTGAGGGTGTGGGTAATACTTTTAACCCATTAAAAAAAAAGAGTTGAACCATTTTCCCTTTCCAGTTAACATCCTAGTTGAGGTGGTCTCCTGGGATCAGATTCTCAAGTCCTTACAGATGACTTATGGAGGTCCTGAGAGACCATGGCTTTGTCCTCAACATGCAGAGGACCACTCTGTTTCCAGCTCAGGTGACTGTTCACCTAGGGGTTCAGATCGACATTGTTTGGGATGGAGTGCTCTCACAATAAAGATACCAAAAATCCACAGGTTGTCACAGGTAATTGGGCTGAATCCCATGGAGCTGATGCTTCTGGCCCATCTCCTAGGCATGAGGGTCCCTGTATGAGATCCTTCAGTAGGCCAGGTTTTCCGTGCTTACCCTCCTCAGCCATTCCCCCTCCCCTTCTAGGTTCCTAGACCTAGATCTCACACAAAAAGGTGCTGAGACCTCACTTTCTGGTGAAATTCAGATTGGCATTGGTGGTGATGATGGAAGCGAATCTGTTGACTCAAGGGACCTGGTCTCCCCCAGAGTGGCAGTAAAGCATAACATTTCTGGATCTGAGTTCTATCAGGTTGGCACTGTTGCAGTTCAATAACATTTGGAAGAGACATAATGTTTTGGTCCAGATGGACAATACTACAGCCAAAGTTTATGTCCACAAGTATCGGGGAGTGGGGGGGACTCATTTCCAGACTTTATACAAGGAGACAGGAAACTGATCTGATGGGCAGAGCATCATCTTCAGTCCTCAAAGATATTCATGCAATGGTCAGAACAACTTGGTAGTGCTCTGGCTGAGCTGACAAATGGTAGAGCAAACATAATGGATGCTCAACTGAAAAATCTTTCTACAGGTGTGTCAGAAATTCAGGACACCGACAGTGCATCTCTTGGTTACAGAGGACAATCTTCATCTGACACTACTCATGTCTAGATTACAAAATCGAAAGGCAGTAGCACAGACCCGCTGAACAAAGATTGGTCAGGGGGTCTTCTGTATGCTTTTTCCACCACTTCAGATTATCCAGAAACTGTTCCAGTAGATTATAGAACAAGGAGCAGAGATCATAGTTATTGCTCCCATCTGACTCAGAAGGGTCCAGTTCAGACCCTCTGTAGTAGACTCTTGGAGACTTTCGATGCGGGAGGACCTGCTAGTTCAGGGGGCAGTGTATCATACCCAGCTGCAAGCGTTCAGTCTCGCTAACTGGAGGTTGAGAGGCAACAACTAGATAGCATTGGTACCACTCAAGTGGTCACACTATGTTAGCCCCCCACAGAGTCTCTGCCAATAGTGCATATAGTAACACTTGGAGTGTCCTTTCAGTCTTGGATGTAGATAAAGGTTAGATTCACTGGCAGCACAATGAGTTACGTGGTGGCCTTTTTAATAGACTGGTCTAGAGAAAGGCCTTACTTCCACTATCCTGATAAGATAGGTGGTGGCTATTTTAGTCATCAGGGGGACAAAAAAGAGGAAGTCCTTGGTCTTACAACCTGCAGGTTAAGAGGTTCCTTTAGGGGGCGGTACATAGGCCCACTAGGAAGCTGAATGGGGTATTCTAGGTCCTGTGTAAGAAGCCCTGTGAACCAATAGCTTCCTGTAGTCTGAAAGAGCTGATGTATAAAACAAAATTTCTAATAGGGGTTTACATCAGCTAGGAGATTTTTTGGAGCTGAGGGTCTTGTCCATAGACAAGAAATTATGCATTTTTTATGTTGATAAGGTTTCAATCAATGTTCCCTCTCAACTGAGTTGGTGTGAGCTGGCTCATAGTTTTTGGCCTCTGACTTGCACATGCTCGTTTTGGCTTGGGGTATATGGCCCCAGAGTGGACCGGTTTATGCGGTGGCTGACAACTTTGGTGTCAGTGGCTCGCAGGGTGAAGTTTTTGCTCACTGGACTCCACAGCTTAGGGGGAGTATTGGTAGTGTGATGCCCAGCATTGGTGATTATTCCTAAAGATCTTCTTCATGGTCTCTGTGCTTCACACCAGTGGGATAGAGCGCCTGCGCCGATCCCCGGATCGGTATCTAGAAAGCCTGGGATTTTTTGCTCTCTGCTCCTAGTGAGCATGCGCAGAAGCCCCCACGTGCATGCTCACTGGGACCAGAGCAAGGATCTCACCATTTCCTTTTTGACCACCACGCTGTATAGACCTGCTCTTCGCTGCTCCGGTTGGTAATTTAAAACTTTTTCTTCTTAGTTCGGGTACCGCTGTTTTTTCTTTCTCTTCACCTACGTATAAAGAAAATAAAAGGGACATTTAGCTATCTTTGCCTGCCCCTTGGGGCTCTTTTCGCCTGTGCCCACCCTATGGAAAAATGCTGGGGGGGGGGGTTAAGCGCTGCTTGTGGTGTGGCAGTAAGATCACACACCCCGGACAGACATTCCCTCTGTCTGTTGTGCCTGGGTGAGGGGCATCATGTGGACTCATGCCCGTATTGCTCAAAATTTTCCAAACACAGAAAAATCGAGTGGCCAGGCTCTCAGCGGTCTTATCGGCCAAAATGGTGGCAAATCCATCAGCCTCGACTGCGACCCTCACAGCATCAACCGCCGCACTGACTGGATTGATAGACTCCTTGAGCGCTAAGCCTGCACTGACTGAGCCTGCCCATACCCTTAAGAGGGCAAGTTCTCCAACATCAGCTGCTTCGTCCCTGGTGAAGAGGCACAAGACCGATGCAGAGCGCAAGGCTCCGAGCTCTAAGAAACATAAGAAGGAGGAGAAACTCAAGAGACATGACAGTTCCTTGTGCAGGACCTCTCCTCTCCCTAAGACATCGATGTTAGACCCAACTTCTATGCAGGTGCTGCCCTGGAAAATCCTCGTATCACCTGACCATTGGGCAAGCCCCTCGGCATTGGAGCACGATACCTCTTCTCAGCCGGTCCGCCTTTCTGAATTGGACCAGGCGATCCACCTGACACAACAGTCCTCGAGTTCCCACCATCAGAGTGAGGCTGGCTCACCGTCCAATATCGACACCTCGATCCTGAGAGACATGGAAACATTACACACACAGCAAAGCCACAACCGTGAGAGAGAGGCTGAACAGTTTCGCATACCCACAGTACTTCCGGCTTGGGATCAACGTCCTTGGCCATATATGTATGGAACCTACCACTCACCGTATCCATGGTATCCACCCAGGGAGCCCCCAGACTGGGATCAGCGCTTGGAGGTTTCCCGTATCTTGAGAGCACGCTCGCCATTGTCATCGGTATCGACAGCCCTCCCAATACTGAAGCAACAGAAGCCAAAACCCAAGAAAGTGCATGCGTCTACTTCCTCACCGCTTCATCTATCGGACCCGCAGTAATCCGCAGGACTTCCTGAGCCAGAAGACATTTCTTTGCGTCGGACTCGGAGGTTGGAGATTGTGATCTAGGGGATAAAACAGGAGCGGAACCATCGCCCGACCCCAGTGTTACAAACGACCTTCCTATTTCACCACCAGAAGACTTGAAGTGTTACGGGGACTTAGTCAAACGTATGGCTCAAACCCTTTCATTAACCATAGTTCAACCTCAGCCAACCATTGATGATACCGTCTTCGACATAATGCAATGGGACACATAGACAGCTGTGGCCCTCCAATTACGAAAGTAGTCTTGCAAGCAGTGAAAGACCCCTGGAGCAAGCCTGCATCCACACCTATATCATCAAGATGCTTGGATCATATGCACCAGGTTCAGGAGCCTGGAATGGAATTTCTCTTTGCACACCCACATCCTAATTCCTTAGTCGTCTCTTCTTCTTCTAAGGCATGCAAAACACATTCCATCCCGCCGGACAGGGAAGGGAAGAAGATTGATAATGTGGGCAGAAAATTTTACTCGGCAGGGGCCTTAGGAGTTAAAATATTCAACTATTCTGCGTGCATGGCCAGGTACTAATATTCCTTGTGGGCACAGGTGTCTTCCCTCGTATCTACCTTACCTGAAGATAAACGTTCATCGTTGAAGAAACTTCAAAAAGAAGGGATGACACTGGCTAAACAGCAATTGGCCGTGGCCAAACACATGGTGGATACATCAGCAAAAACACTTACTTCTGCAATCTCGCTGAGATGACACTCCTGGCTGCGTTCAACGACCTTGCAACCAGACACTAGGGCATATGTTGAAGATCTGCCATTTGAAGGAGAAGGACTCTTTAGTTCAACTACAGATGCGGTCCTTCAAGAGATGGGTAAGAGCATCAAGACATCTCATAATTTGGGTGTCCCCACGTCCTCTCATTCTACTAAATCGAGGAGTTGGAACAAACCCTGGTCCAAATGACCTTACCAAAAACTGGCATCAGAGCAATCCTGGAAACCCCGCACTGGCCAGTCTGACACTAGATCTCCGTACAGAGGCAATGGGAAATCTAAATTCAGCTCTCCTTCCAATAATTCTAACAGAGCAAAGGGGAATTGCACCCCAAAGCAGGGCCTTTGACTTCAGCACCTCCTGCTGTGTTCCCTCCCCCTCCCTTTCCTTGGACCCACCTGCCTATACCCCTACTTATCTGTATGGAGAGCCATCACTACAGACAGATGGGTCCTGTCTATCATAGAAGAGGGGTACAGAATAGAGTTCATCCATGTTCCAAGGCAACCAGTCTTCATAGTCACCCCACCATCTGCTCCTCTTCTGGAGGAAGTTCAGAATCTGTTAAACAAACAAGCAATAGAACCTGTCCCAGGTCACTGCAAGAGCCTGGGCTTATACTCACGTTATTTTGCGGTCCTTAAGCGGGATGGGGGCCTGAGACCCATCATGGATTTCCGCAATCTCAATTAATTTATAGTCTATCAAAAGTTCCGCATGTCAACGCTCCAGAGCATCTTGACACTAATCAACAAGGGAGACTGGATGGCCACCCTGGACTTACAAGATGCTTACTTCCACATAAGCATCCATCCCTCACACAGACAATTTCTACGATTCGCCATCTGACAAGACCATTTTCAGTAGAGGGCA
This sequence comes from Heteronotia binoei, assembly GCF_032191835.1. NCBI lineage: Eukaryota > Metazoa > Chordata > Lepidosauria > Squamata > Gekkonidae > Heteronotia > Heteronotia binoei. The sequence continues at coordinate 85,293,779 of NC_083243.1, read as the reverse complement.
CTCCCATTTGGGTTATGTACTGCACCAAGGGCCTTCACAAAGGCTATGATTGTAATAGCTGCTCACCTCAGGTTGCAGGGAGTCGTCCTATTCCCATACATAGACAACTGGCTCCTAGTGGTAGAGTCCAGGGAACGCTTGAAGGGACACATCAGTCTCACGCTTCAGCTTCTGGAGCAGCTAGGCCTGAAGTCATCGAGATAAAAATATGAAGCAGAGGTCCATCAGTGGCTATTAGCCACAGTGTGTGTGTGTGTGTATTGGCCACTGTGTGATACAGAGTGTTGGACTGGATGGGCCATTGGCCTGACCCAACATGGCTTATGTTCTTATGTTCACAATCTGCCACACCTCAGATTGACAACATGGCTCGTAGATCATTCTCTGAGAGAGTAGAGCTGGTTCTTCTGAACAGTAGGAAACTGTCTGCGAACATCCTATAAGAGGAAGTGGTCAGGATTCCTCAGGTTCTAGGACAGTTCTACACTGCCACCTAATGTGGTTGGCTTGCCGTCCATTTTTGAGTTTTTGTTATCTCTGAGTTTTTGTTATCTCTGAATGTTGTTTGCACTCCTTAGATGTTAAAAGAGTGTTGCTTTTCTTTCTGGATCGGACCAAGAGTTATAGAGAGGATCCACACTTGTTTGTGTCTTACGCTAAGTTGGGCTGCAGGATTTCAAAGCAGAGACTTTCTAAGTGGCTTATAGAAACAGTTAGACTTTGCTACCTTCTGGCTAAGAAACCTCTTCCAGGCCCAATCAAGGCACATTCCATGAGGGCAATAGCCACTTACATAAGAACATAAGAACATAAGAGAAGCCATGTTAGATCAGGCCAATGGCCCATCCAGTCCAACATTCTGTGTCACACAGCGGCCAAATATATATATATATATATATATATATATATATATATATACACACACACACACACACACATACACACTGTGGCTAATAGCCACTGATGGACCTCTGCTCCATATTTTTATCTAACCCCCTCTTGAAGGTGGCCATGCTTGTGGCCGCCACCACCTCCTGTGGCAGTGAATTCCACATGTTAATCACCCATTGGGTGAAGAAGTACTTCCTTTTATCCGTTTTAACCTGTCTGCTCAGCAATTTCATCGAATGCCCACGAGTTCTCGTATTGTGAGAAAGGGAGAAAAGTACTTCTTTCTCTACTTTCTCCATCCCATGCATTATCTTGTAAACCTCTATCATGTCACCCCTCAGTCGACGTTTCTCCAAGCTAAAGAGCCCTAAGCGTTTCAACCTTTCTTCATAGGGAAGGTGTTCCAGCCCTTTAATCATTCTAGTTGCCCTTTTCTGAACTTTCTCCAATGCTATAATATCCTTTTTGAGGTGCGGCGTCCAGAACTGCACACAGCACTCCAAATGAGACCGCACCATCGATTTATACAGGGGCATTATGATACTGGCTGATTTGTTTTCAATTCCCTTCCTAATAATTCCCAGCATGGCGTTGGCCTTTTTTATTGCAAACGCACACTGCCTTGACATTTTCAGTGAATTATCTACCACGACCCCAAGATCTCTCTCTTGGTCAGTCTCTGCCAGTTCACACCCCATCAACTTGTATTTGTAGCTGGGATTCTTGGCCCCAATGTGCATTACTTTGCACTTGGCCACATTGAACCACATCTGCCACGTTGACGCCCACTCACCCAGCCTCAACAGATCCCTTTGGAGTTCCTCACAATCCTCTCTGGTTCTCACCACCCTGAACAATTTAGTGTCATCTGCAAATTTGGCCACTTCACTGCTCACTCCCAACTCTAAATCATTTATGAACAAGTTAAAGAGCATGGGACCCAGTACCGAGCCCTGCGGCACCCCACTGCTTACCGTCCTCCACTGCGAACACTGCCCATTTATACTCACTCTCTGCTTCCTATTACTCAGCCAGTTTTTGATCCACAATAGGACCTGTCCTTTTACTCCATGACTCTCAAGCTTTCTAAGGAGCCTTTGATGAGGAACTTTATCAAAAGCTTTCTGGAAGTCAAGGTAAACAACATCTATCGGGTCTCCTTTGTCCACAAGTTTGTTTACCCCCTCAAAGAAATGTAACAGGTTAGTGAGGCAAGATCTTCTCTTACAGAACCCATGCTGAGTCTTCCTCAATAACCTGTGTTCATCAATGTGCCTACTCATTCTGTCCTTGATAATGGTTTCTACCAACTTTCCCGGTATTGAAGTCAGACTGACTGGCCTGTAATTTCCTGGATCTCCTCTGGAACCCTTTTTAAAGATGGGGGTGACATTTGCTACCTTCCAGTCCTCAGGAACAGAGGCAGATTTCAATGAAAGATTACAGATTTTTGTTAGAAGATCCACAAGTTCAACTTTGAGTTCTTTCAGAACTCTCGGATGTATGCCATCCGGACCCGGTGACTTATTAGTTTTTAATTTGTCTATCAGTTGTAGGACCTCCTCTTTTGTCACCTCAATCTGACTCAGGTCTTTCAACACCCCTTCCAATATTAGTGGTTCTGGGGTGGGCAAACACTTCTCATCTTCCACGGTGAAGACGGAGGCAAAAAATGCATTCAGCTTCTCAGCCATTTCCCCATCCTCCTTCAGTAATCCTTTTACCCCATGGTCATCCAAGGGCCCCACTGCTTCCCTGGCTGGTTTCCTACTTCTGATATATTTGAAGAAATTTTTATTGTTGGTCTTTATGTTTTTTGCAATATGCTCCTCATAGTCCCTTTTTGCCTGCCTGATCACAGTCTTGCATTTGATTTGCCACTGCCTGTGTTCCCTTTTATTAATCTCACTTGGACTGGTTTTCCACCGCTTAAAGGAGTCCTTCTTACCTTTTACAGCTTCCATTACTTTGTTTGTTAACCATGCTGGCCTCTTCTTATACCTGTTTGTGCCTTTCCTAACTTGTGGTATGTATTTTATCTGAGCTTCTAGGATTATAGTTTTAAATAGTCTCCAAGCTTCCCCAAGGGTTTTGACCGTATTTACCTTTCCTTTCAGTTTCCTCCTCACATGCCTCCTCATCTCAGAGAATTTATCCCTTTTAAAGTTAAATGTGGTTGTGGCGGTCTTTTTGGGCAACTCCCTATTTATACAAACGGTGAAATCAATAACATTATGGTCACTGTTCCCAAGCGGCGCAATCACTTTTACGTCACTCACTAAGTCTTGGGCATTACTTAGGACCAGATCCAGGATTCGCCTTTCCATTGCCTTTTTTCATGGTGCCTTGCTTTTGGACATTTGTAAAGCAGCCACTTGGGCTTCTCCTCATGTGTTTATGAAACACTACGTGATAGATGTACGCAGACAGCAGAAAACACTGCTGGGTCGTCAGGTGCTACAGGTTGCTTCTTCTGGTTGACCACCAGCTCCCACCTCAAGGTATGTCTGCTTGCTACTCTTCCACTGGTGTGAAGCACAGAGACCACGAAGAAGATAAACAGGTTGCTTACTTGTAACTGATGATCTTCGAGTGGTCATCTGTGCATTCACACCATCCGCCCTCCTTCCCGTCTGCTGTTGGCTTCTTCATGTTGTTTTGGGGCTGTCAGCGGTCAGAAGGAACTGGTAGGATCCTCGCTCTGGTCCCAGTGAGCATGCGCGTTGGGGCTTCTGCGCATGCTCACTGGGAGCAAAGAGCGAAAAATTCCGGGCTTTCTAGATACCGATCCAGGGATCAGCGTAGGTGCTGTATCCCACTGGAATGCACAGATGACCACTCGAAGATCATCACTTACAGGGTAAGCAACCTGTTTTTAATTCTCTTTTCACAGATCAGAACACGTAATTCTACCTTCATTCTGTTCCAACGCATTACTTGACAGAAACAAAGAGTGGCACTGTTTGAATGTTCTTGGGTCCTATGTCCTACCCAGACAGGACTAACCCACTCAGATCCATTGAGGCCTTGCTCCTTTCCTTTAGGAGAGCATCTATAGGGAAGCAGTTCACAGCTTCAACCTTAGATTGGTGGTTGAGGAGCTGTATCAGGAAGGCCTATAAAGTTGAAGATTTAGATCCTTCCCAAAGATTTACAGCTCAGCCTTTGAAAGGAGTGACCAACCTGGTGGCCTGTAGTTGCTTTCCTTCACTGGAAGTTATTGTAAGGCAACCACATGGAAGTCAATTCATTCCTTTACCAGGCACTACAGAATAGACAAGCTGGCCTCAGCAGTGGTTGCTTTCAGTAGAAGCATGCTGTCTGCCTGGGGAAGCTGCTAAACCCGCCCTGGGATGTATCACTTTGTTATGTTCCAGTAGTAAGGACTGACTCACTGCCAGGACCACCGGAGATAGGGTGGCCAGACCGTCCCGGTCTCCCGGGACTTTCCCGGTTCTGGCCACCAATTCCCGGCTCCCGGGCTGCCTATACCGGGACCATTACAAAGTCCCGGTATAGCCAGTGGGGAGCCGGCGGGCTGCGCGCGCCGGCCGGGAAGGCGGGGAGTGAGGCAGCCAGCATCCCTGCGCGTGCGCACAGCGGTGTGCGCACGCGCAGGGACGCTGGCTGCCTCACTCCCCGCCTTCCCCGCCCGCGCGCGGGGTCCGGAGAGGCCGGCGCTGGTCCCTGGAGGCCTCCAGAGGCCAGCGCCGGCAGCGTGGAGAGGCCTCCGCTGGTCCCTGGAGGCCTCCAGAGGCCAGCGGAGGCTCCGTGGAGAGGCCTCCGCTGGTCCCTGGAGGCCTCCAGAGGCCAGCGGAGGCATCGTGGAGAGGCCTCCGCTGGTCCCTGGAGGCCTCCAGAGGCCAGCGGAGGCTCCGTGGAGAGGCCTCCGCTGGTCCCTGGAGGCCTCCAGAGGCCAGCGGAGGCTCCGTGGAGAGGCCTGCGCTGGTCCCTGGAGGCCTCCAGAGACCAGCGGAGGCAGCGTGGAGAGGCCAGCACTGGTCCCTGGAGGCCTCCAGAGACCAGCGCCGGCCTCTCCGGCCTCCGCAGCCGCCGCCAGCCCCGCCAGCAGCAGCCCGGAGGAGAGGCCGCCACCGCCCTGGATCCAGGTAAGCCAAAAGCGGGGGGGGGGGCGGCTAGCGGGGGGGGGCGGCTGGCCTTCCTTCTTTCCTTCCCTCCCTCCCTCCCTCCTCCCTCCTTCCTTCCTTCCTTCCTTCCTTCCTTCCTTCCTTCCTTCCTTCCTTCCTTCCTTCCTTCCTTCCTTCCTTCCTTCCTTCCTTCCTTCCTTCCTTCCTTCCTTCCTTCCTTCCTTCCTTCCTTCCTTCCTTCCCTCCCTCCCTCCCTCCCTCCCTTCCCTCCCTCCTCCCTTCCTTCCTTCCTTCCCTCCCTCCCTCCCTTCCCTTCCTTCCTTTCTTCCTTTCTTCCTTCCTTCCCTCCCTTCCCTCCCTCCCTCCCTCCCTCCTCCCTTCCTGACTGAATGGGCCACTGGCCTGATCCAACAGGGCTTCTCTTATGTTCTTATGTGACACAGTGTGTTGGACTGGATGGGCCACTGGCCTGATCCAACAGGGCTTCTCTTATGTTCTTATGTGACACAGTGTGTTGGACTGGATGGGCCACTGGCCTGATCCAACAGGGCTTCTCTTATGTTCTTATGTGACACAGTGTGTTGGACTGGATGGGCCACTGGCCTGATCCAACAGGGCTTCTCTTATGTTCTTATGTGACACAGTGTGTTGGACTGGATGGGCCACTGGCCTGATCCAACAGGGCTTCTCTTATGTTCTTATGTGATACAGTGTGTTGGACTGGATGGGCCACTGGCCTGATCCAACAGGGCTTCTCTTATGTTCTTATGTGACGCAGAGTGTTGGACTGGATGGGCCACTGGCCTGATCCAACAGGGCTTCTCTTATGTGACAATACTGACTTTGGTGGACCCAAGCACTGATTCAGTGTAAGGGAGCTTTGTGTTTGTGACTGGAGTGGACAATACTGACTTTGGTGGACCCAAGCACTGATTCAGTGTAAGGGAGCTTTGTGTTTGTGACTGGAGTGGACAATACTGACTTTGGTGGACCCAAGCACTGATTCAGTGTAAGGGAGCTTTGTGTTTGTGACTGGAGTGGACAATACTGACTTTGGTGGACCCAAGCACTGATTCAGTGTAAGGGAGCTTTGTGTTTGTGACTGGAGTAGACAATACTGACTTTGGTGGACCCAAGCACTGATTCAGTGTAAGGGAGCGTTGTGTTTGTGTCTTCTGGTGCAATTTTGTTCTCAGATCCTGTATTTACTTCATCAGTATATGGGATAAGGCACTTTCTCAACTGTGCTGCATAATGCAGCCTATTTATTTTGTCCTGTTTGCTCTGTTGGCTCTATCTGCGCCACCTTCATCACTTTCGGGGTGTGGATCCCCCAGTGGGGTGGTCTCGCGACTCCCTCCGCCAGCTGTTTCTGATAGCCCTGCGCCCCCTCTTTCATTTGATATGTGTCCCGTGCGGGTGCCACCCTCCCGCCAGGAGATGCCGCAAAATGAGCCCCCTTGAGGCTTATGGCGGCAGGGCTCGGGGGAAGCGAGCTAGACTGCTGTTCTTTTGAGGGGTTATAGAGTGTTTCGAGCCCGTCCCTGTGGCATCGGTCCCATCATTGTGGAACCCAGGGGGCCGGCGCAGCAGCACGCCGAAGCAGCCTGTCACAGGTCGAGATGCAGGACAGGAACCCGGAAGTGACCGACAGGTGGCATGACGTCACCGGAAGTGACGTCACTTCCTGTTTCCGGCGGCGCGCGCGCTCCGCGCACACGCACCCCTACCTTCCACCCCACCCCCCCAAAGATGTCCCTGGCTGGCCTTCAGACATTATGGTCACCCTAACCGGAGAACAGAAGCTTTGTTTCACTTTCCGTGAAGCTTCTTTCTCAGTGGTCCTGGAGTGGGTCAGTCCTACCCACCCTTCGACATGGGGCAGCTTCCAAGTATGGATGATTTTCTTAAGATCTATCCAGGTTCAGACAGATCATTATGCTGTGTTTCCCCCCCTGTAAGTTTCTTCTTCCTGAGAGCAGGATTCTCTGTTTTTCTGGGTTCTTTTTAGAGCTCCCCTAATGTAGGTCTTTAACTAAAGAGGGGTAGTCTGATGTTGGAAAGCATTTAGAAAGGGGGAGTATGTTTTTTTCCTTCCCTGTTTTAAATAGTAGAGATAGGAGGCGAGGCTTGGATATGACTGGGAAACCAGGGGATAAGCCCCTCCCCTCCAGGATCAAGGGAGTTCTATCTTGCTGGTTATTGAATGCCTCAGTGCATTATGTGAGAAACTTTAAAATCAGAAAATGAAGGCTATTGAAAGATAGCAGCAAACGATTCTAAATATGGGCCAGGTGTTAATAAATGCTTGTGGTGCCTTTCTTCTTCAGCAAGCACTCAATCTTCAGGAGTTGAAATTTCACACATTTATACATTTAACTGTAGCAGATGAATTGTACTGTTTTTCAACACATATTTTGTTCAAAATACTTGTCAGAATTTTTTTTTTATAATGACTGTAGATGACTGTTCCATTATAACTTCTTGTAAATCAATTACATGTCAGCTGCAGCCTTGTGAAGTGCAGGTCATATGTTGGAGCTGAGTACACAGTTTTACCACACTGCACTGCTCTACACTTCCAGTTTTTTTGCACTACTCTATATTTCCAGGATTTCCCTCTTTGCATAGCTAGACACTGAAGACTAGGAGCTTTCTACATAGTTGTACTTGTGCTATGGAGACTCATGGCACATTGGCTGCAAAAGATCTTTTGAAGTTTATCTTTCACATTGAAATATTTCAAGATTTCAGCCATGGTATTGTGCAAAAGTTACATGGGATGGATAAAACAATTGCGTCTAGTGGATCAGCTGTCGAATTTTGCTTGAAACTTCATGTGACATTTTCTCACTGAAATGTTATGATATGGATATGAGTGGTAAAGAATGGTGTAGAACTTTAATATATAAAAATGTGACCTGACACAATTATCTACAGAACCTTCCTTATTCAAGAAAATTCTACAATAGTATGAAATGAAAGAGTTTCTTGGCTCAGTGGCATTTGAATTGTTCCTGTATAATCTTATGTTTTCAGATGCAAATTGAGTTCAAAATGATGAAAAGGAATTGTACAAGCTGCCAGAAAATTCATGGGAAATTCTTTTAGAGTTTTCTCAAGCTTCACAACTGTGTGTTTGTATATGTATGAAAGAGAGAAAGTGGTATAGATTTAGAATTTGAAAATTACATCACATCTCATAAAATTTGGGTGAAAGCTGATCAAACATCTAGTATTTTTTATTCAGCTTAAAAATAACTAATGTGGCCCTTTTTCTTAATGTAACAATAAATTTTAGGGAGTGTGACCATGAGAAGAGACCCTGAGTTGTTTGAGAATGTTGGTTGTGTTCCATTATTTTGTCTATTTAGGCCTGCTTTAGTTGATAGCATCCAGCTGCCCTCTCCTGGCTGAATAGTATAATCTGATTTAATTCATTGCTTCAGTGTTCTGTGGGCAAAATATCAGAACCTGTTCTTCCCCACTGCCTTTTGTGTACTAAATAAAAATTCCTCTTTGTATAAGAAATGCCTGTGTGCTCCAGAATGTGCCACATCATCATCCCAGGGTGATTAGCAGTTCTGTGGGACCCAGAGTATAATCCAAAAAATCAGAATACAATTCCTATAATAACTTTTATTAGGCCCAACCAAATAACACATAATTATGTAAGCTTTCAAGTTTATTACAACCCTTCATCATGCTGGATGTTACACAAATAACTAAATCATGTTTTAAAAGGAGAGGAAATTCCTGAGGATGTGTTGGTGAATTCTAGTCATGCTGCTTTGAATGATGATGATGATGCCAGCTCTTTTGGACCAGAGGCAAAAGAACAAACATTGTAAGCATTAACAAATTCCAGAAATTGTCTCTAATTATCCTCTAAAATAAGAATAAATCTGACAAAAACACCAAAACAGGTCATAGTGCCAGAGAGAAATAATATTCCTGAAGAGTTTAAAGAGCATTTAAAGAACAGATTAACATTACTAACACAAATGAACATGAACCAGAAGAACTGTAGGTTGAAAACAGAGATATTACCAAGGAAGAAAGTATAAAGACTATTCCTGTAGCCTAAAGAAATTAAAGCCTCGATGGATGATTGGTGAAACTCTTAAAATTGCTGAAGAGAGATGAGAAGTAAAAATAAAACATGACAGAAATAGAATCAGAAGTCTAAATGCAACATTCTAGCAACCTGTGCATAGAGACAGAGACAAGTATTATAACAACCTGTATAAAGAAATAGAAGAGAACAAAAAAGGGGAAGAACAAGAGATCTGTTCCATAAGATCAAAGAAAGCAAAGGGAAATTTAAAGCACATTTAGGCATACCGAAAGATCAACATGGAAATGCATTAAATGAACAGGACAAAATAAAAAGATGGAAAACAATATACTGGAGAACTGTACAGAGGAGATGAAAGGATAACAGATTCCTTCAAAGTAGAATTTTTTGAAGAAGAACCTGCAGTTTTAGAAAATGAAATCTTTCTGACTGGACAGCATTACTGATGTAACTAACTGTCAAGCATCAATATTTCCCAATAATCAGTCTTTTGTTGTTGAATCAAAAGTTGCTTTATTTAAGAAACTCAGAAGCTTTGCCAAGGACACAAGCCTTGGAAGTAATGACATACACAGAGTTACACAGCTGCTATATAGGATAACTTCAAAGGGTACCATACAGATGCAGCTTGAGTCACGCGTTCAAAGGTTACTACATACTACTTCTTTTATTACTAAGGAATTTAGGTTATTAAAAACATCTCCCTTTCGCACACTTCTTTCAGCTCAGATAAGAATGTCTGTGTGAACCTGGGGGAGAGGCAGCATGAGAGTAGTAACAGCCAGGCTGTAGCGTAAACATCCTTGGGCCAGATGGATTTATTACTTGCCCAAAGGTTGTAAAGGAAGGGGGAGCAGTAAACGAGGGTTGACCTGTTCCCTATCAAAGGAACCATTATGTTACAGAAATATGCATGCTTGACACTAACACAAATTTGAGCAGACTTCAGAGGTTGGTGGAAGACAGGAGGGCCTGGCATGACTTTGTCCATGGGGTTGCAAAGAGTTGGACTCAACTGTGCAACTGAACAACAACAACAGGGTCCAACTTAAGGTTCAAATTTAAAGGCACAGTTTTTCTAAGTAAATTATTCATAGGAAGCAGCCCAGATTATTCTGTAGTTTGAGACCCTCTAGTTCCAAAGAGTTGTATTTAAAAAATAAACCATGCTTCAATCTGACACAGCTTTTCCCTAACATCTCCATTATAGGGGAGAGTTTTTATGTCATACAGAACCACTACCCTCATGTATGGTTCTGTAAGATTCACTACAGTATGGTTGTGTGAAGCAAAATGCAACAGATGTGTCTGAATTTCTTGCTTTAATTCAAGACTTGTGTTCTGCAATATGGGCTCTTAACATCCGTGAAGTATTCCCAATGTACACATTTTCAGGAGGCGTAGGTGGGATATTAGTAGAGCTATTCCAAGCCACTAAAACTAAGCCCATCAAAATCTTACCAACAAATACAGAAAAACAAAACAATGGTGCACAATCTGGAAATGCTCAATCTACATTCCAATTCCAATAAAAGAAGATATCAATGATTGCAGCATCTATTGGACCTTCACATTAATTTCTCATGTAAATAAGAAATGTAATGTAATTTCTCATAGTCAAAATTTTACAGCAAATACTGTTACCATACAAGGAACAAGAAATGTTATATTTCAGGAGTGGCCAATGGTAGCTCTCCAGATGTTTTTTGCCTCCAACTCCCATCAGCCCCAGCCATTTGCCATGCTGGCTGGGGCTGATGGGAGTTGTAGGCGAAAACATCTGGAGAGCTACCATTGGCCACCCTTATTATATCTGAAGCTTGATTCAGAAAAGGAAGTTGTACTAGAGATCATATTGCAAATTTACTTTGGTTTCAAGAGAATTTCAGAAGAATATCAGCTTGTGCTTCATAGATTACAGCAAAGCTTTTGACTGTATGGATCATGAAAAGCTATAGTTGGTTTTAAAAGAAATGGGTATGTCACAGCATCTTATGGATCTGATCTGCAGCTAGCTCCTGACAGTAGTCTACCATTTTCTGCAGCAGCTGCAGTTCCATATTGTCTTCACAGGCAGCCTCAAATAACATATCTTCCATGGTCAGCATGGCCAGATGGGCTGAATCTATGTAACAAGAGAGTTGGCAAGCCAGGTGCAGTTAATAATATGCCATCATTCTTTTCAGGCCACTATACCAACCTGCTTTTCAAAGAGCAAGGGTAGGGTCCATAAGCATCCCTAAGCTCTTAAGCCAACTCCACTCCATCCATGACAAATGGATTCATTTCCTCTAGAATATCATCCTTCCTGACCAGCATTACCTCTGTTTTGCCTGGATACAGCTTCAGCTTCTTCTGCTTTAGCCATCTTACCATAGGCTCAAAGCACTTGTTCATAAGCACTTGTAAGGGCCTTGTGGGACCTCTCCCAGTTCCTCAGGGCCTGCAAGACTGAATTATTCCATCTAGCATTCAGTTGTTGATTATGGAACCAGATGGAATAACTGAAGAAACAGCGTACTTATAACATCGCCTAGACCATTGGATGCAAACTGTGACAACAAAACAATCCTGGACACCGCCTAGTTATTTCTTGTATGAATGAAATAGCACCTATTATGTTAATGTTTTTATAATGTTGTATGTTTTTACACTGCCATCGGCCTGTGAGCCACTCTGAGCCTGCTTCGACAGGGAGGGCGGAATATAAATCCAATAAAATACATAAATAAATAAATAACCAAGACATGCATCTTGAGAGCTTAGATAATGAAATATAGAGCTGGGTGTCATCTGCATATTGATGACCCCCAAACCCAAAACTCCAGACAATCTCATTCAGTGGCCTCAAATGGATACTAAAGAGCATGGGTAAGAAAATAAAACTTGTGGCACTTTGAAAGATGAGTACCTCTCGGCTTGGCTTCGCGAACGAAGATTTAAGAAGGGTGCAATAGTCCACGTCTGCTGCAGGCTCGCTGGTGGCTGACAAGACCAATGCGGGACAGGCAGGTCCGGCCACAGTGGCTGCAGGGAAAAGTCTGATTTAGGGTTGGTGCTGTAGCAGTGCGATTCTTCTTCAATCTCCTTTTGTCCTCAAGACCAACTATGCGTGCGTTCTCAAAAGAAGAGACAGCCTGGTGGATGGTGTGCCTCCATGCTTTGCGATCTGAGGCTAGGTCAGACCACTGGTGATGGTTGATGCGACAGGTGCCAAGGGATTTCTTCAAGGAGTCCTTGTACCTCTTCTTTGGTGCCCCTCTATTTCGATGGCCGGTGGAGAGTTCGCCATACAGGGCAATCTTGGGAAGGCGGTGGTTTTCCATCCTAGAAATATGTCCTGCCCAGCGCAGCTGCGTCTTCAACAGCAGTGCCTCGATGCTGGTAACCTCTGCCCGCTTGAGAACTTCAGTGTTGGTCACAAAGTCACTCCAGTGGATGTTGAGGATGGTGCGAAGGCAGCGCTGATGAAAGCGCTCGAGGAGTCGCAGGTGATGACGGTATAAAACCCACGATTCGGAGCCGTAGATGAGGGTTGTCATCACAACCGCTTTGTAAACATTGATCTTTGTGCCTTTTTTCAGATGCTTGTTGCTCCACACTCTTTTGTGCAGTCGGCCAAATGCATGGTTTGCCTTTGCCAGCCTGTTGTCAATCTCCTTGTCGATCTTAGCATCTGAGGAGATGATGCACCCCAGGTAGCTGAACTGCTGGACTGTCTTCAGAACTGATTCACCCACAGTGATGCAGGGAGGGTGATAATCTTCCTGGGGTTGCAGGCTGGTGGAGAACTTCTGTCTTCTTCAGACTAACTTCTAGGCCGAATAGCTTGGCAGCCTCTGCAAAGCAGGACGTCATCTGCTGCAGAGCTGATACCGAGTGGGAGACGAGTGCAGCATCATCAGCAAACAGTAGCTCTCGGATGAGTTTTTCCATTGTCTTGGAGTGGGCCTTTAGTCGCCTCAGGTTGAACAGGCTGCCATCGGTGCGATAGCGGATGTAGACACCATCATCATCATCTAGATCTACTGCGGCTCTTTGAAGCATCATGCTAAAGAAGATCGTAAAGAGAGTTGCTTTACACCTGTGCCTATTGGGAAGGGCTCCGAGAGGTCATTGCAGTGTCTGACTTGGCCTCGCTGGTCTTCGTGTAGCTGGATGATCATGCTGAGGAACCTTGGGGGACATCCTAAACGTTCCAAGATTTGCCACAGGCCTTTCCTGCTAATGGTATCGAAAGCTTTGGTAAGGTCGACAAAAGTCACATACAGAGCCTTGTTCTGTTCCCTGCATTTCTCTTCGAGCTGCCTGAGAACAAATACCATGTCGGTGGTGCTCCTGTTAGCTCTGAAGCCGCACTGGCTCTCTGGGAGGAGTTCTTCTGCAATGGTGGGCACCAGTCTGTTCAGGAGTATTCTGGCAAGGATTTTGCCTGCGATGGAGAGCAGGGTTATCCCCCGGTAGTTGGAGCAGTCTGACTTTTCCCCTTTGTTCTTGTATAGGGTGATGATGATTGCATCGCGAAAGTCCTGTGGTAATTTGCCTTGTTCCCAGCAGGTGACAAGTACTTTGTGAAGTGAGCTATGTAGTACTGTGCCCCCATGCTTCCAGATCTCTGGTGGAATTCCATCAACTCCTGCTGCCTTGCCACTTTTCAGTTGCTTGATGGCTTTAACCGTCTCTTCTAGAGTGGGGATCTCATCCAACTCTGTTTTCACTGGTTGAAGTGGGGTGAGGTGGATTGCTGAATCTTGAACTACGCGGTTGGCACTGAAGAGGACCTGAAAATACTCCGACCACCGGTTCAATATGGATGCCTTGTCGGTGAGGAGCACTTGGCCGTCTGCACTACGCAAGGGACTCTGAGTCTGATATGATGGACCATATACTGCCTTCAGGGCTTCGTAGAACCCTCTTAAATCACCAGTGTCTGCACACAGCTGGGTTCTCTCAGCAAGCTTGGTCCACCACTCGTTCTGAATGTCTCGAAGCTTGCGCTGGAGGTTGCTACATACAGTGTGAAAGGTTGCTTTTTTCCCGGGACAGGAGGGCTGAGCAAGATGTGCTTGGTAGGCAGATCTCTTTTTCGCCAGTAAATCTTGGATCTCTTGATTGTTCTCATCAAACCAGTCCTTGTTCTTCCTTGTGGAGAACCCGAGGACTTCTTCAGAGATCTGCAGGACGGTAGTTTTTAGGTGTTCCCAGAGTGCTTCTGGAGAAGGGTCTGTGGGGCAACTGGGGTCCTCAATTCTTGACTGGAGTTTTGCCTGGAAGGCAGCTTTAACTTCGGCTGACTGGAGACTGGCAACCTGAAACTTCCTCCGAGGGATACCTCCTCTCCTGGGTGTGGGTTTAAAGTGAAGACGGAGATTGCAGCGTACAAGACGATGATCCGTATGACATTCTGCACTGGGCATTACTCGCGTGTGTAAGACATCTCGAAGGTCTCTCTGGCGCACCAGAATGTAGTCGATAAGGTGCCAGTGCTTGGACCGTGGGTGCATCCAGGTTGTCTTCAGACTGTTCTTCTGCTGGAAGATAGTGTTGGTGATGGTGAGCTTGTGCTCCATGCAGAATTCTAGCTGGAGGCGCCCGTTGTCATTGCAGTTGCCAATGCCGTGTTTGCCAAGTACTCCTTTCCAGGCTTCCGAGTCTTTACCTACTCTGGCATTGAAGTCGCCAAGGATGATCACCTTGTCCTCTGTAGGGGTCTTCCGTACGAGGTTGTGTAGATCAGCATAGAACTTGTTCTTTTCTGCAGGATCTGCTTGAAGGGTTGGGGCATACACACTGAAGAGTGTTGCATGCTGCTTGTTTTGAAGTGGGAGGCGCATGGACATGATGCGATCTGAGTGACCTGTTGGCAGGTTTTCGAATTTGGAGGCGATGGAGTTCCTGACCATGAAGCCAACGCCAGAAAGGCGGCTCTCAGCCTTTGACTTACCTGACCAGTAGAGGGTATAGCCAGCACCGTGTTCTTGAAGACTACCTTCCTCAGGGAAACGGACCTCACTGAGAGCTGCTATGTCGATATTCAACCTGAGAAGTTCGTGGGCAACTAGAGCAGAGCGTCTTTCAGGGCGACCACTGTCTACTGTGTCAAGCATGGTTCTGATGTTCCAACACGCAAGCTTTAGTCTTTGCACACTTTGTGAGGCAGGTGCATGCCTTTTCTTTGTTGTTATTTTTTGACTGCAGGTAAGGATGCCCGTTGACCGCGGCTAGCCAACTGGGGTGGAGGAGACGAGCTTTGTATAGGCCACCTTTTCTAGGCCCCTCTCCGTGTGGAGCAAGCAGTGCTGTCCCTAGATAAGGCTGCTTGGTCGTTCAGGGTGCTGCCGAAAAATGCTTTCGTCTCCGGGTTAGCATCAGGCGACCAATACCCTGAACCGCCTACATGCAGGATCGGGACTGCAGCTTCCAGTGGCACCTTCCACCTGCCGTTTCGCCCCTTGCCCATCGCTGCAGGACTTGATGCGTTGTGGGTTGTGTATGTGGATATGCCCTTCAGGCCTGCGCAGAGGAATTTTTTAGGTGAAGCCCACTGTGCGCGGTACTGGCTCCACCCTTTCACCTTGGGGTCATCTGCCATTGCCCAGTAAGCCGGGACGCCGGCAGCGAGTCCTCCAGGTGGTAGGTGTTACATTAACAAGCTCTATCTGCCCGGGTTTGATTTTAGAGTTTTCCTTCTCGTAGGCTGGCGAGGTTGGTGGGCCCAGCCTGCCCATCCGGTTATACCGCCGGACAATTCGGTCGCACCATGACGTAGCAAACTCTGTGAAAAACGGGGGGGACCATCGAGAAGGTGTTGCTACGGATGCAGTAATGCAGGAGAGGCCATTGCAGTGACCATCTGCCAGGCATAGCCAGACAGTGACCACGCGGCGTTCACTACACCGGGAGAGGAGAGGCTATGTATTGCGCATACACTTTCCCTGGGGGGGTAGGATACCCAGAGGGAGCCCACCTCCCCACCCCACCCCCCTAGGTGATGAGTACCACCCAGATGAGTACCACCCAGCTGATAATGAACCTCTGGTTGAAACCTTTGTGTCTGTTCAGACAGAAAAGAGTGAAACCACTGAACTCTTAACACCAACTCTGAATTCCAGCAAGTGGAAAAGAATTTAAGTATTTAAATCCTGTCAAGATGAGTAAAATCTCTAGGGTCTCAAGTCCAGATTGTTGGAGGAATTGTAAAACTAAAGGCTCCCCTTATCATATGTGATGGGAATGTCCAGCAGTGTCAAATTTTTGGAATAAAGTGGTAGAGCAAATAAAACTTATATTCGATCTAACCATTCCAGTAGATTTAAACTTCTTTTATTTGATATCTGGTCTGATAAGCTGGTGAGTAAAGATCAGAAATCTTTAATCTTGACAATGTTGGCATTAGCTCGCAAGATGATTGCTAAAAATTGGAAGTCTCCACATACCTCCACGATTGCAATGTAGTATGATAAGTTATGGGACCAGTAAGCAGGGCTTTTTTTGAACAAGAATGCCCAGGAACGCAGTTCTGGCTGGCTTGGTGTCAGGGGTGTGTGGCTAAATATGCAAAATGTGTTCTGCTGGGCTTTTTCTAAAAAAAAAAAAAAAAAACTTGTGTGAAACAATGGTGACATCAGGGGTGTGGCCTAATATGCAAATTAGTTCCTGCTGGGCCTTTTCTATTAAAAAAGCCCTGCCGGTATGTAATAGGAAAGACAATGGATAACCCTTTCTTTGATAATCATGCTAATTTGGCAATAGATTACGATTTTCTTTGGGCCCCAGTTTTGGAATCTTTGTGAAAATTTCTTTTTTGCCTAATAGAATGAATTATGGGCTATTACTCAATTCTTAATACCTAGCATATTATGTACTGTTTTTGTAAATTGTTTGTTATATGCATTCAGTGGTCTAAATTGGATTCTTGTATGTTAGATTTATATTTTTATTATTTATTTTCCCTATGCTCCCTTTGTATTGGATTAAATATAATAAAAAATATTTTTTTAAAAAAAGAAAAGAAAAGAATGGAGTGGCCAACTGTGTCAAAG
Source organism: Heteronotia binoei (assembly GCF_032191835.1). Classification (NCBI taxonomy): domain Eukaryota; kingdom Metazoa; phylum Chordata; class Lepidosauria; order Squamata; family Gekkonidae; genus Heteronotia; species Heteronotia binoei. Next base: position 85,276,680 of record NC_083243.1, on the reverse strand, counting down.
GCCACAGAAAGGCATTTATAATTTTTAAATTTCATAAATATATCAAATAGTGCAATTTTATGCACTAAGAAAGTTATAAATTATGCATTTGATATTGTTAAACTGTAAAATTGGTTTCGGTTTGATAGGACAGTAAGTATGGCAGAATTTTTAATTTTTCCAAACATTCCCTCCCCTCAGAATGGGGGACTGGATTTTCTCTCCCCCCCCCCCATGGCTTCAAAATTTCAAGAAATTTTACGTCTTTAGCCATGATATGCAGAACATCAACAGCCCTGCTCTAGCACTTTAGAGCATCTGTGTGCATATAAGAACAATTAGGTGTTACTCATGTTTTCTGTTTGCATTTTATTCCTTTCAATTTATCCAGGAAAAGAACTATACATAAGCTTAAAATTGTTGTGGTAACGTTTTAATGTTCAGGAAATCATAACTCCTTTGGGAAAAGGCAGATGTAAGTTCATTTAAGCAGCCCCATGGTGCTGAGTGGTAAAGCTGCAGTACTGCAGTTCAAACTCTCTGCTCACGACCTGAGCTCGATCCTGGCAGAAGCTGGGTTTAGGTAGCCGGGAAAAAAAACAACTGTGTACAAAGCACACAATAAAAATATAAATATGTAAAGTCTCTCTGATTTGTCTCTGTTTGTTTCCAATGATACAAAATACACAATATGCAAAAATATCTCACAAAAGGAAAAAAACCACAAAACTTCAGTTGTCTAGAAGATATATAATCCTTCACATCTCTTATTCAATTCTGTGTGGTATCCAAATTCCATATAAATCCAGGCTCCAAAGGTGATGTTCCCTTTACGTGCCCATCAGCTTGGATCACGTTTCGTATTGAATGCTTCCTCGAAGAGCCAATCTGCTCAATTTTATTTTTTGACGTCAACTAAGACCACTTAATCAAATTCCCATTAAGCACAAGATTTGATTAAGTGATCTTAGTTGACATCAGAAAGTAAAATTGAGCAGATTGGCTCTTCAGGGAAGCATTCAATGTGAAACGTGATCCAAGTTGATGGGCACGTAAAGGGAACATCACCTTTGGAACCTGAATTTATATGGAATTTGGATACCCCACAGAATTGAATAAGAGATGTGAAGGACTATATATCTTCTGGACGTTTGAAGTTTTGTGGTTCCTTTCCTTTTGTGAGATATTTTTGTATATTGTGTATTTCGTATCATTGAAAACTAAACAGAGACAAATAAGAGAGACTTTACATATTTATATTTTTATTGTGTGTTTTGTACACAGTTGTTTTTTTCTGCTCTATACTTTGTTGCCACTGTTGTGAGGCTGTTGTTTTTGAATGGCTCCATTAAAAAAATGTAGAACAACAGATCCCAGATTTCAAATGGCAGCAACTGTCTTTAAAATATTTCGACCCTGAATCCAGCTTTTCAGAATTAAAGATCCAGATATGCTTTGTAGGTGTATCTTTAGGTTTTTCTCCATGTAGGCATTTATTTAAAAACACATTATCATGGCCATTGTTCTGTTTAGAAGGTAGAAGAACTCCCCATGATTATTTGAAAGTCTCTCCTTAGCATTCAAAGCACAATCAAATGTAAGTGCTCCTTAAGAAGTGAAAGAGGAATGAAAGATCTAGTCTTTAGTAACAGTTATTTTTATCTTTGGAGAATACCCTAGAAAGTTTTAATGATGTATTAGGATACCAGAGAAGACAGATGAAAGTACTTCCTGTCTCTTTCCACAGACAGAAAGTTTGCAAATGAGGTAGCTATCCCTTATACTCCAGAAGAGTAGACCTTGGTCTCTTGACTTTTGTAGCATGTCTGCTTTCAAGCACAATGTTTTCTGGATGAACCAGAAATTCTTCAGCAGCTTTTCCAGAGTTGGTTAAATATAGCCAGGTGCCAAGGAAGAAAGTCTGTATGTGGCAACAATCTTGCTGGGGGCAAATGAGATAGCCACAGGGCTTTTTTTGAGCAGGAATGCAGTTCTGGCTGGCTTGGCATCAAGGGGTATGGCATAATATGCAAATTAATTCCTGCTAGGCTCTTTCTACAAAAAAAAAGCCCTGGATAGGCACATCATATGGATGCCCATTTAAGTGTTGACAAATAGGGAGTCCCCAAGAAACATGTGGGAGCAACCATCCCCCCCCAACTTTGTTTCCTCTCCATTCCCCTTACTTCTGTGCCTCTTATTCTTTCTTCCTCCTGCCACCCCTTCTCTTACTCTCTCCTACATGCCTATCACTTTTTCTTTTTGCCCTCCTTATCATTCTGACTTTCTGCCCCCACCCATCACCATTTCTCTCTTTCTGCCTCCCTTACCCCATCATTCTCTTTGTTTCTGCCTCCTCCATACTGTCACTCTCTCTATTTCTCTCTGTCTTGTACCCTCTTACATTCCTTCTCTCCCTCACCCACCTTTTGTGGGTTCTCCCTCCACAATCACTGCTGTCATTACCAGGTTACTGTGACTCCAGGCCACTTCCTGTCATTGGTGTCAGGTTTGGCACAGCTCCTAGCCTTCAGCACTGGGCCTGCTGTGGCTTCACCCTCCCCAATTTCTGTTACCATCACCAGCGCCAAAGTGGCTCCCAATATCAGGTCTGGCGTGGCTCCCAGCCTCCAGTGCTTCAACAACATGCCTGTGTGACCCAGAAGTAACAAAGGAATATCAGGGACATCAGCAGGGCTACACTCTGGATTTTGGGTAAAACTCTAGCGTAGAATTACCTTGTACCATAGAGTTCTTGTCCAAAACCAAGAGTGTCACTCTGCAATATCCCCAATATGCCACATCACTTCTGGGTCACATAGACACATTGATTTAATTTCTAGTGCTCCTCGCTTTTGGGGATAGTTCTACCTCACCAGCCATCTGGCCAGTGTCAGAGAGGTGGGGCCTGGCAGCAAGAGAACCCTGCTCCCAATGAGGGGTCTGGCATCCTAGGAGTCTACCACCCTTAGAGAAAAATCTCCTTTCTGTCCTTGTGGGCCTGATGTGCAGATCTAGATATCCACAGGTTGGCCCACACATGGATATTAGATGCATAGACACTGCATTGCTTAGAATATGTGCTTGGAGAGTCAGATTTGTGTCCCACCCACAATTTGAATATATATATTCAAATATATATCCCCCCCCCCCCACTGGCCACAGCCCTGACAGTGGAAAAGCACCCATTTTTTCCGTAGTAAATTAGAGGGAGGAAAGGAAAGAAATTATCTCCCTTACTACTTGGAAATGGCAAACATGTCCTGCAAAAGCCCAGAATGAGGAGGAAAAACTATCCTGTGGGGAGGGTTGATATGGCTAAGAACATAAGAGAAGCCATGTTGGATCAGACCAATGGCCCATCCAGTCCAACACTCTGTGTCACACAGTGGCCAAAAAACAAATTTTATACACACACACACACACACACATATACACACTGTGGCTAATAGCCACTGATGGACCTCTGCTCCATATTTTTATCTAACCCCCTCTTGAAGCTGGCTATGCTTGTAGCCGCTGCCACCTCCGGCGGCAGTGAATTCCACATGTTAATCACCCTTTGGGAGAAGAAGTACTTCCTTTTATCTGTTTTAACCTGATAGCTCAGCAATTTCATCGAATGCCCACAAGTTCTTGTATTGTGAGAAAGGGAGAAAAGTACTTCTTTCTCTACTTTCTCCATTATCTTGTAAACCTCTATCATGTCACCCCGCAGTCGACGTTTCTCCAAGCTAAAGAGCCCCAAGCATTTTAACCTTTCTTCATAGGAAAAGTGTTCTATCCCTTTAATCATTCTAGTTGCCCTTTTCTGGACTTTTTCCAATGCTATAATATCCTTTTTGAGGTGCAGTGACCAGAATTGCACACAGTATTCCAAATGAGACCGCACCATCGATTTATACAGGGGTATTATGATACTGGCTGATTTGTTTTTAATTCCCTTCCTAATAATTCCCAGCATGGCGTTGGCCTTTTTTATTGCACTCGCACACTGTCTTGACATTTTCAGTGAGTTATCTACCACGACCCCAAGATCTCTCTCTTGGTCAGTCTCTGCCAGTTCACACCCCATCAACTTGTATTTGTAGCTGGGATACTTGAACCCAATGTGCATTACTTTTCACTTGGCCACATTGAACCTCATCTGCCACGCTGACGGCCGCTCACTCAGCCTCAACAGATCCCTTTGGAGTTCTTCACAATCCTCTCTGGTTCTCACCACCCTGAACAATTTAGTGTCATCTGAAAACTTAGCCACTTCACTGCTCACTCCCAACTCCAAATCATTTATGAACAAGTTAAAGAGCATGGGACCCAGTACCGAGCCCTGCGGCACCCCACTGCTTACCGTCCTCCTCTGCGAAGACTGCACATTTATATTCACTCTCTGCTTCCTATTAATTAGCCAGTTTTTGATCCACAAGAGGACCTGTCCTTTTACTCCATGACTCTCGAGCTTTCTAAGGAGCCTTTGTTGAGGAACTTTATCAAAAGCTTTCTGGAAGTCAAGGTAAACAACATCTATTGGGTCTCCTTTGTCCACATGTTTGTTCACCCCCTCAAAAAATGCAACAGGTTAGTGAGGCAAGATCTTCCCTTACAGAACCCATGCTGAGTCTTCTTCAATAACTCGTGTTCATCAATGTTCCTACTCATTCTGTCCTTGATAATGGTTTCTACCAACTTTCCTGGTATTGAAGTCAGACTGACTGGCCTGTAATTTCCCGGATCTCCTCTGGAACCCTTTTTAAAGATGGGGGTGACATTTGCTACCTTCCAGTCCTCAGGAACCAAGGCAGATTTCAATGAAAGATTACATATTTTTGTCAGGAGATCCACAAGTTCACTTTTGAGTTCTTTCAGAACTCTTGGATGTATGCCATCCGGACCTGGTGACTTATTCGTTTTTAATTCGTCTATCAGTTGTAGGACCTCCTCTCTTGCCACCTCAATCTGACTCAGGTCTTCAACACCCCTTCTAATATATTTGAAGAATTTTTTACTGTTGGTTTTTATGTTTTTTGCAATATGCTTCTCATAGTCCCTTGGCTAGTAAGCCAAGGCAAAATTGTAGACCACTAAAACAACTTGTATGCTTTCTGATATCTCATACTTCACAGGAGCAAGATGGGTTGGTGATTCAGAGAGGGTTTCAGCTTTTCCATGTAGAGGCACTGTCTGAGAGTTATGCTGGCAGGGTTGAGCATGGCCCTTAGAGACCTTTTGAAAGGAAAAAATTACAGCATCAGGTAGCGAATAGTTTATTTAGGATCTGGATCTAAGAAAAGTCCCTTTTAAAGAGAGTCTGTGGGCTATCTTCTCAGTCAGGTCCAACCAAATACAGCACTATTATTGTGCCCAAGATCCTCAGCTGCAGATGAGGCAAAGCAGCTGGCTATTGTTTTTAGGCTAATGAGTGGTTTATCAACTATTTCTCCATACAACAGATTTTAACAATTAGCACAACTAATTAACCATAGCAATGAACAAATCAAAACATAAATGAACCCCAACCCCAAGCTACTTCTGGTTTTGTGACAACAATATCAGTGATTCATTGAACAGTCTCTGTGGAAGTTATTTTTAATTTCTTCCTATCCATTCAGCTGCTGTGTGTCTTCTACTGTTCTTGTTGATATTGTCCATCAGCTTTCTTCTTACATCTTCTCTTGGGTCTTTTTTTTTAAAAGTTGCTTACTCCTCCAGCAGTCACCAACAGATTTTATTTTTTCTGTTTGTCCCTCCCTTCATATATTCTGCATTCTATAACACTGGTAGTAAGCATCACTCTGCCATCTCATCTTCCATTGATAAATGCCTCAAAGCCACTGCTTGAGATTTTAGTCAAAACACAGTGTGCTACATTCTCTCTCCATAAATTTTAGTACAGAAACCCTCTAGGAAAACAAATATATAGGAATCAGTCCATGAGTAGGTGAGTGTCCAAAAATTATTTCCCTATTATGACCCTTTAGGTTTGGGTCATGAATGGGTTAATATTCTTAGCCAATTTTCCATGGACTAATGCCCATATTTCACACCATTTTCCCTTCAAGATTTAGAAGTGCAAAGTGTTGTTCCCATCTAATAGCAATAGGTGACTCCACTGTGCAGATCAAAAGGTGATGATGACCCAGCACTAGAGGATATGAAAAAGGTGGAAGTTAACCTGCCTCCATAGTGAACATAGAGGGAAGAAGCCACAGGTTCAGGTGGCATTTGGGTTCTATAAAAATGGCACCTGAAATGACAGAAACCAGGAGGTAAGGCTAGTTGGAATCAGGGAGAGGAGAGAATGTGGGGGCTATAAGGAGGGAGGACAATATCTAGGGGCTGCAAGAGGGAAGGAAGACAAGCTGAGGGCTGATCATTTCCTCCTAGTCCTGTGACATTGCCGCCTCAGTCAAAGTCAGACAGACACAGAAGAAGAGGAAGAAGAAGAAGATGATGATATTGGATTTATATCCCACCCTCCACTTCAAATCTCAGAGTGGCTCATAATCTCCTTTATCTTCCTCCCCCACAACAGACACCCTGTGAGGTGGGTGGGGCTGAGAGGGCTCTCACAGCAGCTGCCCTTTCAAGGACATCCTCTGCCAGAGCTATGGCTGACCCAAGGTCATTCCAGCAGCTGCAAGTGGAGGCATGGGGAATCAAACTTGGTTCTCCCAGATAAGAGTCCTCTGGCTCTCAGAGGGGGTATAACCACCTTTCAGTTGGCAAGGGTGACACAGAAAGAGGTGTGGTCTGTCATGTACTATTGCTAGGTCCCCCCCCCCCAAAAAAAAGGCTGAAGAGCAGTCCTGCAATATGTTTTGAAGCCAGCAGGGGCAGCACTTCCCCTCTTGAGGTCATCACTTGGGATCCAAGATGACCTTGGAGTCACACTCCCATGCACATTTATGGAGTGCTAGATAGGCTGCCAAGTGCTGGGGGCAGCACAGGAGGATGGCACTTAGGGCCACAGAACATGTTAAACCAGCCCTGTAGCTTCCTCATTTTCTTGTTAACATTTTAACGCAGTATTATGACATTTTGTTATTAAGTGCTTGAATCACTAATTGCATTACTTCTGAATAGGGAAGTGGAGAAGGCTGTAATATACCTAAATTTATTATTTTTATCCTTGTTGAATTTAATGTAGGCCTATTAGGGTAGAAGGTATTGCTACTTAGGGTGTCTATGCCCTTGGATATCACATTAGGCTGCAATGAGACTACAGAAATAGGGCCACTTCACACACTGTTTGGTGGCAAACCAAAGTTTGCTACATTCATATGTAAAATATTTTATATTTATGCCTAAAATAAATATTGTAGAACCTTCAGAGAATCTAGCTTAGTAATAATAATGATAATGATAATTTTTTATTTATATCCCACCCTCCCCGCCAAGGCAGGCTCAGAGACCTTTAGAGACCTGCCTCTCTTTCTATCTCTCTCAACAACCCATTTCCAGCATCAGAGAAAAGAGGTTGAATTAGGTTAACCTATGTCACTGCCATGCTGAATATATTGCTGAGGTAAAACCCTAGTTGCTAGACATTATGGGTATAATATACTTCAAATTACTGTAGCAATACAGGAACTATTTTCGTAGCTTGAAAACACCAGCTGAAGGATTGCCCTGGCCTTCAGAAGCCAAGTGTTTGTTCTGCAGTAATTTTCATTGGGATTATTGTAGAGTTTCAAACACTATAGAGCATGTTTTTGCTTCAGATAAGTTCAGACATATGAATGGAGAAGAATAAACAGATGTCATGGGCTTTGGATGAATAAACGTATTGTAAAGTCCCTTTTTACTTTAATTACAGCTGGGAGTACAATTTCCTGCCAGGCATTAAATTGGGTCAGCAGCAGCTTGAGAACAGTCACTAATGAATGCAAGTAGTATATGGATACAGAAAATAAACTACAGCACAGTGCTAGGCTGTGTAAGCCTTGAGTGTCTTGTAAGGTCTCCATTAATGTTCCAGTAAAAATACATGGAAAGAATTTGTGGCTACCAAAAAGTGATCAGGTGTTAAAGGCTGTGCTGGCTTTAGCAGACTGTGCATAGTCCTTTGCATGACTGTGCACAGGGGACTGTTCACATTTGCCAAATGTAAGAGTATTGTGTGCAGCAAGATATGGGTTCATGAATGTACAAAAGAGCATGTGAAATAGGCATATATCCATGAGATATGCTGGCTTCCTCTTTTGAAGTAGAAAGGTCATGGAACTGGGGATGTTATGCACATGATTATGTGTACTGAACTTTTATACCATCTTGCATTAATAATGGTAACTTCATAGCCCACTTCGTGCACAGTATGTTGATGCATGTTCTGGGATTTTTCATGTCTAGCTTGAATCCATGGAAATCCATGTTGATGTATATGTGAACTGCCCCAGTTGCAGTCAAATGTACTGGAACTGAACTCTTCCATCTTCTCCTTTCTCCTCCCTCTCAAAGCAGAGGACAGTGCAGCATCTGTCTTCAAGTTCCTATTTTTTCAGGTGACACTAGAATCTGTTGAAAGTTCTTGAAAGAGTTAGTACTAGCAATGTAAAGCAGTTTTAATTCATTCTGGATGGATGGAGTGAACCACAAGGAAATTTAAGATTACACATCCCAGTGTTGATGGCAGAGACTCCTAAACATACTGAGAAGCCTCCATGCTGTCACTGTACACTTAAAAATGTGCTCTCTGCTTTTGCCTGCCTTCTGGCTTCCTGTCTTTGCAAAACAAGCTTAGGAAAGATGAAGGAGAAGGAAGTGGAATGACATTCACATCAGGCAAAGGCAGGAACAGTTAGTACCAAATCAAAATAATTACAACCCAAACAAAACTTTGGAGGTTTTGACTCACCTCCTAACTGGTACAGGTTTTCTTAACTCAAGAGAGTTTGTTTCCAAACCCTATAATCTGAAATTCAGAACTATGTCTGTTCTCAACCATATCTTGCAACTGCATGTCTCAAGAAGGGTCAGCAATTGTAGACAAGCTGTCTTTTAAGAAAGCTTCTTTAGTGTGTCTGGTGTTTTCTTTGTGGAACTGCTGACAAGCTTCCAGGGAACTCTGGGTTCCTGAGGCCATTGCTTTACAGTATATGTTACTGAAATGACTTTCTGTTGTCAGCAAACGAAACTATTCAGTTGGCTGATGTCTTTCAAAAAAGAGAGTAGACTTTGTTTGTGGATCTCTGTGGATTTTTCCTATCTAGCCTGAATCTCATTTTATGGCTTAAAAATACTCAATCATCACAATGCAAGACAAAAAGATGCAATGTGATTTCAAGGATACTTGTGCAGTGAAAAGACAAGAACATAAAAAATAACATCCTGTTGTTTTCACTTAAAACAGAATGAGAAGCCCACCTGTTCTATGGTTACTATTCAGAAGCAATGAAAGATATTTTGTCAGTACAAGGAGGAGGAGGAGAAGAAAAGATTGGATTTATACCCTGCCCTTCTCTCAGAGTTTCAGAGTGGCTTACATTCTCCTCTTCCTCACAACAGGCACCCTGTGAGGTAGGTGGGCTGAGAGAGCTCTGACAGGAACTACTCTTGAGGGAGTAGCTCTGAGAGAGTAATAACTGACCCTAGGTTACTCCAGCTATTGCATGTGGAGGACTGGGGAGTCAAACCTGGTTCTTCCAGATAAGAGTCCGCACTCTTAACCACTACATCATACTGGCTCTCCACACCAAACTGGCTCTGAAGAAGGGGGAGATTAAGAAGAGAAAACTCTGGAAGCTCCCAAGCCTTTTCTCCCCTCCCTGCGTCCCCTGCCCAGACCAGTAGCTTCCACAGTGCCCAGAGGGCCTGGCCTCCTAGTGGGTTTTATGGCCAATCTCCCCAAGCCTTGGGTCACCATTCCCCCTTGGCCCCTCACCCCTGATTGCTTCGGCAGATGAGGCAGGTGGCAACACCAGCAGGCTTTCCCCTGGAGCACTCTGAGCAGCCTCCGAATCAAGCAGCAGTGGGCAGGGACAGGCTTGGCTAAGGTGGACCAAGTGGCACCGGTGGCAACTCTTTGAAGTGGATGCGATCACCTCCGTCTGCCTTGGCATTGGCAGCAGAGCAGACTGAGCACCTGAGCCGGGACTGGCCACACTGTTTGCCTCAATCGAGTCCTCTGGAGTCCATCAGTCCTCCAGGTGCCTGAGCAACCTCTGCCTGGGTCCCAAGTGCAGAGCAACCTCCAAACAAGCAGCACAGTGGGCAGCTGAGAAGGAGGGAGGATGAGAGTGGTAGGCATGGGATAGGGGGTTTGGATTAGTATTTTGAACAGGGTCCCCACCCTTCAGCAAGTGAGCACCTGACTGGCTCTTGGTGCACAGTACAGCAGACAGCACTAGACTGATCTGAGGGGTGGGCACAGGCAGGGGGGTGGAGATCAGCACACCCTAGCAGCCTCCAAAACAACAGCTGCAGCCTGCAAAGGGAGGAGAGGAGGAGAAGAGGGCCAGGGCAAGAGTGACTCTCACTTGCTGGGGCAGTCCAGCACACTTTCTCTACATCTACCCAGCATTGCCCAGCCACAGGTCATAGCTAAGCTGACCAAGTGGCTGGCATTCAAATGGGCAGTTTAAATAGTGGGCAGGCAGGGCTCTACACAATGCTGATGTAGAGCCAGCCTGCCAGGTTCAAGACTCAAGTTAAACTGGCTGCACCATTTTCCTTCTACAACTGAGAGCAAGAGTAGCTGCAGCAGCTCACAGAGCATTGGCTGCAGCAGCACAGCCTGCCGCTTACCTGCCTGAGCCTCCTGGCCAACACCTACTCCTGGCTGCAAATGTTCCCCTCCTCCTCCATATCCATCCAATTTCCTCATCCCTTGGCTTCCTAGTGCTTCCCCACATCAGCGTGCAGCAAGACGCCAGGTTAGACGGCAAGAGTGACTTGCACGTGCACGTGTGTGTGCTGAAGACACAAAAGTTGTTTCTGCTGTTGTTGCTGTAGTTCTTTTGGGTTGGAAGGGGGTGGGGGGTTGCTGTTGTCTGGCCTGATTCTTGTTTCTGGCTGCTGGCACCAAGCTGGCACATTTTCAGGTTTTACAACTTTTTAAAATGTTGCAGGTGGGGTGGTGATCTGCTGCTGGTAAGTCTTGATGGCTGCTGCCTGCCCTAGACTAAGCCTCCTTCTCCAGGCCTTCTCCTGGCCTGGTGGTGGGATAGCTTAATGACCTCATAGCTTATAAGCAATTCATATTGTTTGCTTGAGACTTTGAAACAACCACACCAAGCTACCAAAAATATGGTAAGACTTTGGCAATGTGTGGGGCTTTCTTGATGAGTTCTGCAATATAAATGAACTAATCAGCAGAACTCTCACTTTAAGGACAGATTGTCTAGTCCATAGAAATCAGATCACTGCTATCATGTAGTATATCATATCTCATGAGAGCCAGCATGGGATAGTGATTAGAGCAGGGGTGGGGAACCTCCATCCTGGGGGGTGTATGCGGCCCTCGAGGTCACTTGGTGTGACCCTCGGGGATTTCTGGACTGAACCGAGCCATGTGGCAGCCTCCCTGGGGCCTGGCTGGCCAGCGAGGATCATGAGTAGGGTTGCCAAGTCCCATTAAAAAAATATCTGGGGACTTTGGGGGTGGAGCCAGGAGACTTTGGGGGTGGAGCCAGGAGACATTGGGGTGGAGCTAGGGGGAGGGGGAAACGGCGCCGGGGAGCGTGGCGAGCCGCCCGGCCTTGGAGCCGGCGACGTCGCTGCGCTGCTGGCGCCTCTTCTCGGCTCCCCGTGGCTGCTGCTCCGAGATGGGCTCAGGCTGGGCCCATCTCGGAGGAACAGCTGCCGGGGGGGGGGCAGCGGCGCAAAGGCGCCGCCCATGGCGAACTGGCCGGGGTGGAGGAGCAGGGGGTGCCCGTTGCCCAGCGGGGCGAAGAACTGCTGGCTGGCCAGGCCGGGAGGGAAGGCCAGGCTGGACAAGGGTCCCTGGGCCAGGTGCCCGGCGGCGGGGCTGTCCGTCTGCACCGTCAGGGGTGCGAAGGGCTCCTTGGCCAGGCCGCAGCACTCCTCCCGTGGGGGGGGTCTTGAACTCTTCCCCGCCCAGGCTGCGGGTGCTGGAGGAGATGGTGGCCGGGCTGTGCCGCGAATCCAGAGCTGCTTTAGAGGCGCCCTCTCTGCTCCGGCTGCACGCCGAGTCCGACGGGTAGAGAGGCGCCTTCGGAGGGCTGTGCTTCTCCCGGGGGTCGCCGGCCCCTCCGCCTGGCCCGGGTGTCGCCGAACTGCTCTGGAGGGCGAGGGCTGTGCTGCTGCTGGTGGTGGTAGTGAGCTACTGCTCCTCCGAGATGGGCCCAGGCTGAGCCCATCTCGGAGGAGCAGCCAAACCAGAGAAGGGGAGCGTGGAGGCGGGGCCCGGATTCGCGACTCGCTTGCTCCTGGTCTGCCTCGGCCCTCCCCTTCTCTGGTTTGGCTGCTCCTCCGAGATGGGCTCAGCCTGGGCCCATCTCGGAGGAGCAGCTGCGGGGGGGGGGGGCGGCAGCGGCGTGGTGGCATCGCCCGCTCGGGGATGGGGCGCCCGCCGTTTCCCCCCTCCCCCCGCTTCCATTTTTGGGGGGAGCGGGGGAAGAGGGTGGAAATCCTGGTTTCCCCCGCCAGAGCGGGAGGGTTGGGAAGCCTAATAATGAGGTCCAGGTGCACTGTGCAGCAGCCTCCCCAGGGCCAGGCAGGGATCACAGGGCCAAGATGTACTGTGCAGCAGCCTCCCTAGGGCCTGGCTGGCTGGCCAGAATTGCTGCAGGGCCTGGAAAAGTTACTGTCACGGTTCAGTTTGCACTTGATTATCTAAGATGGTGTGGCCTAATATGCTAATGAGTGTGTGACCTAATATGCTAATATTAGAGGATGCAGCCTAATATGCTACTGAGTTTCTGACCTATGCATTTGCCTTTGGCGGCGGGCCATGTGTATGTGTGTGTGCCAGATTAGGCTCTCCCCACATGACTTCAAATAGAAAAAACAATTATTTGCATTAATTTTGCTGGCCTGAATCATTTTCTCTCAGCAGAGCACTGTTTTTTAAGTTAATAATTTTTATGGCCCGTGAATGATGTTATAAATATACATATGACCCTTGGCATAAAAAAGGTTCCCCACCCCTGGATTAGAGTGTCAGTCTAGGGTCTGGGAGAACCATGTTCAAATCTCCATTCAGCTATGGAAGCTTCCTACAGCTAATGAACCTGTTTATGAAGAACTCTGTACAACTCAAAATACAACTTTGTTCTTGTTCATCATCAGAATTTGATCTAATTAATAGAATTTGCATCTAGAATTTTGATGTCAGCATTTGGATTTATGTAATTTATACTAAGAGTAAGGCCTGTTGTGAAGAAAAATACAACGAATTCTAGGAGGAGGATTTGGGTGAGTGCCCCACCCTTGCTGTCTTCCCACCCACCCAAATGAAGGCATTCACTCCCCCACCACCTCAAGGGGACCTGATCTCTGCCATCTGGAGAGCAGTTGTAATTCTGAGTGATCTCCAGTCCTGGAGATTGGCAACAGTGGAGGTTGGCTCTACCCTATAAATCTTCAGGAATTTCCTAACCTGAAGTTGGCAACTCTGCAGCCTCTACAAAGGAAAAGGACCGTCTTCTTCACAGTGTGTGTGGGGGACCAAAGCAGCTTACGTCATTCTCTTCATTCCTTTCTTGGCCTTTGATCTGAACAACAACCCTGTGAGGCTTCCCTGTCTCCTTCTCAGGCAACCATCCTAGGGTGAGGCTGAGGGGAGGAGGGAGAGAGGGAGTGACAGGAAAGAGGCAGGAAAGACAGTAAAGGTGGGACAGCCATGCCTTCTGACGAAAGGCTCCCAGCGTTGCCAATCTCCCTGGCTATTTCAGTGGCCTTCAGAGGCTGTGTGTGCTGGGAGGCTGTCTGTGTGGGAGGTTGATAGGGCAGCAGAGGTCTGTGGCCTCATGAAAGGCATCATGGCAGTGTCCGTGATGCCTTTCATGAGGCCACAGTAGAGTGGCAGGTCTTTCTGAGGCCGATTGACAGAGAAGACACAGAGAGAAGCATTGGAGATGTGTCTGTCTCTGAGGTAAGACTGTTTTGTGGTTTGTTCAACATTCTGGGGCCTGCAGTAGGTGGGGGCAGGGGAGTCAGCCAATGGAAGACCAGAGAGGGTGACAGACGGTTCATTAACCAATAGTTTATATCCCACATCCAACCAATGAGGAATCTGGGATTTGTTACTAAAAGATACTTCTTAAATTTTTCTTATTTCTTATTTATATCTGAAATTTACAATGCTAGTTTTTACAGTTTTCATTCATTCTTTCTTTAGATTTTGGTTTTTTTTGTTCCACTAACTCTCTGCACTGCTTCCCCACCCCCCCATTCATCTATCACATTATTCTTCAGATATGGTCGCTTAACAATGATCCCTTTTAAAAGCATATTTTGAACCACCTCACAACTTAATCATTCATATCTCATCAGTATCTTTACAATATATCCCTGAGAAGTGTTGTTATATTGGCACTAACACGCAAGAGAAATAAATATATAGGCATCTAAACCAACCAGTAGTGTAATGCAAAACCAGGAAAATGTAGAATTCTGCCAGTTCCAAAGGCCCTCTGGAATAAACTGGTTCTAAGAGAATACTAGATGACCAGAAGGGAGGGGCCCAAATGGAACTTTGGAGGCAAAGAATTTCCCAGCCTTGGGACAACAGAAAGGCTCTGTCCTGTGTACCTTTTAGTCTTATTTCCGTCAGCATAAGCTAACAAACAAGCATGATCTTCTTTGTGGTCTTTGTGCATCACACTGATGGGATTAGGCGCCAGCGCCGATCTCGATCGGTAAACTTAAAAGCTGTGGATTTCCGCGATCACGTCTCAGTGCGCATGCCCAGAAGGCCCACTGCTCATGCCCACTGAGGCAGGAGCGGACATCCCACCAGTTCTCTTCTGACCGCCACTCAGATCAGTTGACTATTTCTTTGCTCCAGTCGGTGAACTTATTTCTATTATTTCAGCTAAATCTTCTGGAGTTCTACTAGATCGCGCTATTTATCATTTAAGTATATTATTATTATTATTATTCATTTCCGGGATTGTCTCCACTTTCCGTGAGAGTGCGGCAGGAAAGAACTTTCCCGCCCTTTCCCCCCTCCCCCCCCCCAGACTATTTGCATGGAAAGACGCTGGGGATTTTTCAAAAGGTGCACTATGTACGGGAGTAAAATCGCCCCACCGGATGGCCACACACTGTGCCTACTGTGCCTTGGAGAACTTCACAGAATTGACTCGTGCACACACTGTGCTAAATTCTCCAAGCAAACCAAGAAAACAGAGCGGCCCGCCTCGCAGCGGCCCTGATGGAACAGGCACTGTCCCCGTGAAGAATGTCTTCGTCGACATCGACGGACCGGGCCAACCAACCGATCCCGACCACCGGATCAACGGCCTCGAAGACGGTCGATACCGATCGTTCCCTCTCCGACCGCTCTGGCAAACGAGTGGGCTCGGCTGCTAGGTCGGAGTCCTCTACGCCTGCAAAAAGGCATACGGAGGATAAGGGGTCCCACTCGGAGAAGAAGAAAAAGAAAATGGAAAAGCTGAAACAGAACAAACCCGTTTCTCCATCCTCTCCGATGTCACCATCGGACCCAACGGCACCGATTATTCCTCCATTGAAGCTCTTCGCTTTACCGGGTCGTCGGCCAAGCCCTCCGATACTCGCCTCAATGTCCACCCAGCTCGCTATGTCTTCAGACTTTGATCGTGATATCGATCTGACATAGCACTCCGTTACCGAGGGTAGCTTCTCCAATCCGCTACACACAGTGGCTGAAACAACCTCGATCCCAAAGTCCTCCTTCCTGAGGTTGACTGCAGGAATCGAGGAGAGATTGAGCCCCACGGAGCTGTTCTCCTAGATATAGAGCAAGAGACGACTCTCCCATCTCGCCGCATGCCACCACAGATCCCATGGGATCAACATCAATGGCAATATTTATACGGGGCATACCCGATGCAGTCAGCCCTCCCTTGGCTCCATCCATGTCAAATGGACTGGGACCAATATTCGGAAGCCTGTTGATCCCGAACCTCCTGCAGATCGCCAAGACAAGTTCCATCTGCATCGCTATCTAGACCACCCAACGCAGATCCGAATCGACAGTACAGAGATTCCGCATGTCAAGGCTCTATGGAACAGACACCCAAGGTTACGACACCAGACCATGTATCGGCACCGACACCACACTTTTCGGAGCATTCTGACTCCCCTGAGGGCTCTCCAAGATCCGAGGAAGGATCAATTCTGGAAGCATCTTCCTCACCAGGAGAACCTTCTCACCCTCAGAAAATAACAGAGAAACAACCTATTTCCCCTTCAGAGGATCTGAAGTCATATGGAGACCTCATCAGGCACATGGCACAATCTCTGTCCCTACCTACGGTCCAACCACAACCCATCATTACTAACACTGTCTTTGACATAGTTCAATATGGACACCTCTACAGCAGTAGCCTTACCATTACCCACTGTTATTCTTCGCACCACCAAATCCTTTTGGGAAGAACCAGCTTCTACCCCCATCTCATCATGCAGACTGGATCACATGTACCGGATTCAAGAATCCAGTGCAGACTTCCTCTTCTCCCACCCCAAACCCAACTCTGTCGTGGTTTCTTCATCATCCAAAGGGAGGAAGACTCACTCTTCCGCCCCCCCCCCCCCCGATAAAGAAGGAAAGAAACTAGACAATCTAGGAAGGCGTTTCTATTCTGTGGGGTCACTGGGCATCAAAATTGCCAACTACTCAGCATGCATGGGGCGTTACCAATACGCTCTTTGGGAGCAACTCCCCAACATACTGCCTAGCCTCCCAGAACAAAGCAGGGCTGCAATCAAGAAGATCCCAAAAGAGGGTATGACCCTAGCCAAGCAACAATTGAATTCGTCTAAACATTCTGGTGACATCTGTGCTAAGACCTTAACCATGGCCATTACTCTGAGACGACACTCTTGGCTTTGATCTTCAGCCCTACAATCTGACACACAGGCCTACGTAAAAGACCTACCCTTTGACGGCAATGGCCTCTTCAGTTCTAACACTGATTCCATTTTACAAGAAATGGATAAAAGTATTCG
Organism: Heteronotia binoei; assembly: GCF_032191835.1. Classification (NCBI taxonomy): domain Eukaryota; kingdom Metazoa; phylum Chordata; class Lepidosauria; order Squamata; family Gekkonidae; genus Heteronotia; species Heteronotia binoei. The sequence continues at coordinate 85,259,583 of NC_083243.1, read as the reverse complement.
AACCTCCAGGAACCTCGGAGTTCCCCCTTCATCGCATTCCCAGAAGAAGCGTCCATGGTCTAAACCATGGAACAAGAAATCTTACTCAAAACCGCCTATGGACCAACCGTGCTGCCCCAAAGCTGCAACTTTCTCCAAGCCACCTTATAGCTCCAAAACCAAATATTCGCCTACATCCTCCCAGTCATCATGCCAGAAGGGCCCTAGACAGCCTAAACAGGGGCTTTGACTGCCTTTTCCTTCCTGCCCATTCCTACCCATCTTCTTCGGACCATATCCGCCTTTCTCCCTTTTTCCAGGCATGGTCCAAAATAACTTCAGATCAATGGGTCCTGTCCATAATTCGTCAGGATTATGTGATCGAATGTCTTCAAAACCCACCTACTCCAATCTTCGTCTCCACCACCCCTTCACACACATTACGGGAAGAGGTTCAAGCACTTCTCCTCAAACAAGCCATAGAACAGGTTCCCGCAAACCAAATGGGACATTCTCGTTATTTCATGGTCCCAAAACAGGACGGAGGCCTTCGGCCAATCATGGACCTTCGAGCCCTAAACCTGTTCATCAAGTACCACAAATTCAGAATGACCTCTCTACCCAACATCCTTCCCTTTCTCAATCAAGGAGATTGGATGGCCGCTCTGGATTTACAAGACGCTTACTTCCACATCAGCATCCACCCATCCCACAGGAAATACCAACGATTCACCATTGGAACAGCCCATTACCAATACCGAGCCTTACCATTCAGAATCTCTAAAGCCCCCAGAGTTTTCACGAAGACGATGGTGGTCATCGCAGCCCATTTGAGATTACAGGGTATTACACTATTCCCGTACATAGACGATTGGCTTCTTGTTGCGGAGTCCAAACCTTGCCTCTTGCAACACATCGCCATCACGCTCACTCTTCTACAAGAGCTAGGACTGCGAATCAATCAAAAGAAATCACACCTTCAACCTTCCCAGAGGGTACAGTTTATAGGAGCTATAATAGACATGCTTTCCTGCAAAGTCTTCCTACCACCGAAGCGAGCAGACGACATTGTAGCTCTTGTACAAGTCTTCCTTCACAATCCTACAGTTATAGCTCATCAGGTTCAACGTCTCCTGGGCCTCATGGCAGCCACCACCTCAGTTTTTATTTTTGCCAGACTTCACATGAGGATCCTGCAATTGTGGTTCCTCAGGCACTTCAGATGCAACCTTGACTCCCCATCAGGTCGGATGACAATTCCCCCGGAAGTACTGTCTTCCCTCACTTGGTGGCAACAACATCATCATCTGCTGGAGGGAGCACCTTTCCACAAGCTGGCCCCATCAGTTACTATAACCTCCGATGCTTCCCTATGGGGCTGGGGAGCACACATGAATGGCCTTTGTGTAGGGAACAAGTGGCCCGAACACCACGCGCATCACCACATAAATTTCTTAGAAGTGTTGGCGATTCACCCTGCCATCTATTCCTTTCAGCCATTATTCATGAAAAAAACCAGTAGCCATTAAGACAGACATAAGAAATAAGAGAAGCCATGTTGTATCAGGCCAATGGCCCATCCAGTCCAACACTATGTCACACAGTGGCCAAAAATTTGTGTGTGTGTATATACACACACACACACACACACACTGTGGCTAATAGCCACTGATGGACCTCTGCTCCATATTTTTATCTAACCCCCTCTTGAAGCTGGCTATGCTTGTAGCTGCCACCACCTCCTGTGGCAGTGAATTCCACATGTTAATCACCCTTTGGGTGAAGAAGTACTTCCTTTTATCCGTTTTAACCTGACTGCTCAGCAATTTCATCGAATGCCCACAAGTTATTGTATTGTGAGAAAGGGAGAAAAGTACTTCTTTCTCTACTTTCTCCATCCCATGCATAATCTTGTAAACCTCTATCATGTCACCCCACAGTCGACATTTCTCCAAGCTAAAGAGCCCCAAGCATTTTAACCTTTCTTCATAGGGAAAGTGTTCCAACCCTTTAATCATTCTAGTTGCCCTTTTCTGGACTTTTTCCAATGCTATAATAACCTTTTTGAGGTGCGGTGACCAGAATTGTACACAGTATTCCAAATGAGACCGCACCATCGATTTATACAGAGATATTATGATAATGGCTGATTTGTTTTCCATTCCCTTCCTAATGATTCCCAGCATGGCGCTGGCCTTTTTTATTGCAATCGCACAGTCTTGACATTTTCAGTGAGTTATCTACCATGACCCCAAGATCTCTCTCTTGGTCAGTCTCTGCCAGTTCACACCCCATCAACTTGTATTTGCAGCTGGGATTCTTGGCTTAAACAATTTTATTGATAACATATGGTAATAATTTCCATTAATAACTTCTTTTCATCTACCCCATATGCTTCTTTCTAATCACCCCTCCCCCCGTTACTTGACTCCCGCCAGTGTTATTTACTCAAAATACTAACATTAAAAGGTACCCTTAATTCCTAAGAACTAAAATTAATATTCTTCTTCTTTCTAAAGTTTAATCATTATCAAAAATTGTCCAATGTCCTTTTACTTTCCACTCGTCTTCTACATAACTTCTAAAAAATTTTCACTCCCTTTTAAAATCTTCTAAATCACAGTCTCTTAAAGTTCTTGTTAATTTGTCCATCTCACTCCATGTCATAACTTTTACAATCTAATCCCATTTTTCTAGTATTTTTTCTTGCTTCCATAACTGCGCATATAGTGTCCTAGCAGCTGAAAGCAAGTACCAAATTATAGTTCTAACTTCTTTTGGAATTTTTTCCATTTGTAATCCCAACAGAAAAGTCTCTGCAGCTTTCTTGAATTCATATCCCAAGATCCTAGAAATTTCTTGTTGGATCATCTGCCCATACTTTTTTGCTCTTTCACAAGTCCACCACATATGGTAGAAAGAACCTTCATGTTTTTTACATTTCCAACATCTGTCTGGCATCTTGTTATTCATCTTTGCCAATTTTTTAGGAGTCATATACCATCTATACATCATTTTAAAACAGTTCTCTTTTTTACTCTGACATGTTGAAAGTTTCATAGAGTTCTTCCATAAATATTCCCATGTATCCATCTGTATTTCTTTATTTACATATATTGCCCATTTAATCATTTGAGATTTCACTACTTCATCTTCTGTAGACCATTTTAAAAGTAACTTATAAGTTTTTCATTATCTCCAAGCAGAACTTTTCCCATTTCTGTTTGCTCTCGTCTTATTCCTTCAGTTTTAATATCATTTTCCACCAAACTCTTTATTTGTTGCATTTGAAACCAATCGTATTTGTTATTCAACTCCACAGCAGTTTTCAGTTCTATTTTCCCGCTTTGTATTTTTAATAGTTGATTGTATGACAGCCATTTTTCCTCACCTGTCTCAGCTGTTATTTTTATCACTTCTGCTGGCACTATCCATAATGGTTTTCTTTCATCACCAAATTTCTTATACTTCATCCAGGTATTCAACAAATTATTTCTTATATAATGGTGAGAGAAAAAACTATTCATATTTTTCTTCCTATAATACATATAAGTGTGCCAGTCGAATTTATTTCCATGACCTTCCAACGCTAAAAGTTTTTTATTCAACAGCGTCACCCAATCTTTTATTCACACTAAACAAACTGCTTCATGATATAGTCTTAAATCTGGTAATTGGAATCCTCCTCTTTCTTTAGCATCTATTAAAACTTTCATGTTAATCCTTGGTTTCTTCCCAGCCCATACATATTCAGAAATCTTCCTTTGCCATTTGTTAAATTCTTTACTGTCTTTCACAATCGGAATAGTTTGAAACAAATACATTATTCTCGGCAAAATACTCATCTTGATTGCAGCTATTCTTCCAAGCAATGACAAGTTAAGCTTATTCCATTTTATCATATCTTCATCCATTTTACGCCATAGCTTTTCATAGTTATTTTTGAAAAGGTCAATATTCTTCATTGTTATTTCCACACCCAAATATTTTACTTTAGAGGTAACTTCACATCCTGTTAGTCTCTGCAACTCCTTTTATTTGTTTACTTCCATATTTTACATAAACATTTTAATTTTTCTTTATTAACATAAAATCCCGCCAGTTCTCCATATTCTTGTATTTTAGCTAACAACAAAAGTGTTACTTGTGTAGGATTTTCATTTATAAACATTATATCATCTGCAAATGCTCTATATTTGTAAATAATTCCTTTAACTCTCAACCCCTTCTATTTCTTTATAATCTTGTATTTAAATCAATAAAATTTCAAGAGTCATTGTAAACAACATTTTCAGTGAGTTATCTACCACGACCCCAAGATCTCTTTCTTGGTCAGTCTCTGCCAGTTCACACCCCATCAACGTATTTGTAGCTGGGATTCTTGGCCCCAATGTGCATTACTTTGCACTTGGCCACACTGAACATCATCTGCCGTGTTGACGCCCACTCACCCAGCCTCAACAGATCCCTTTGGAGTGCCTCACAATCCTCTCTGGTTCTCACCACCCTGAACAATTTAGTGTCATCTGCAAACTTGGCCACTTCACTGCTTACTCCCAACTCCAAATAATTTATGAACAAGTTATGAACAAGTTAAATTTAACTATGTTATTGCCCACCAAATCAAAAGATAGAGGATGATTATAATATGATGGAAGGATTAAAGATAGCGGCTAAACGTAAAAACTGTGTTGTAATAGGTGATTTTAACTACCCGCAGATTAATTGGGTCAATATGTGTTCGGGTTGAGAGAAAGAGATTGAGTTTCTAGATGCTCTCAATGAATGGGCTATGGAGCAGATGGTAATAGAACCTACCAGGGGTGGAGAGATCCTGGATTTGGTCCTAAGTAATGCCCAAGACTTGGTGAGAGATGTAAAAGTGATCGCACAGCTTGGGAGCAGTGACCATAATGTTATTGATTTCACCATTTGTATAAATAGAGAGTTGCCCCAAAAGACCAGCACAACCACGTTTAACTTTAAAAGGGGTAAATTCTCTGAGATGAGGAGGCATGTGAAGAGGAAACTGAAAGGAAAGGTAAATACAGTCAAAACCCTTGGGGAAGCTTGGAGGCTATTTAAAACTACAATCCTAGAAACTCAGATAAAATATTTAGGAAAGGCACAAACAGATATAAGAAAAGGCCTGCATGGTTAACAAACAAAGTAATGGAAGCTGTAAAAGGTAAGAAGGACTCCTTTAAGCGATGGAAAGCTAGTCCAAGTGAGATTAATAAAAGGGAACACAGGCTGTGGCAAATCAAATGCAAGACTGTTATCAGGCAGGCAAAAAGGGACTATGAGGAGCATATTGCAAAAAACATAAAGACCAACAATAAAAGTTTCTTCAAATATATTAGAAGCAGGAAACCAGCCAGGGAGACAGTGGGGTAAAAGCATTACTGAAGGAGGATAGGGAAATGGCTGAGAAGCTGAATGCATTTTTTTGCCTCCGTCTTCACTGTGAAAGATGAGAAGTGTTTGCCTGCTCCAGAACCACTTATTTTGGAAGGGGTGTTGAAAGACCTGAGTCAGATAGAGGTGACAAGAGAGTTGGTCCTAAAACTGATAGACAAAATAAAAACTAATAAGTCACCAGGTCCGGATGGCATATATCCAAGAGTTCTGAAAGAACTCACAGGTGAACTTGTGGATTTCCTGACCAAAATATGTAATCTTTCACTGAAATCTGACTCCGTTCCTGAGGACTGAAAGGTAGCAAATCTCACCCCCATCGTTAAAAAGGTTTCCAGAAGAGATCCAGGAAATTACAGGCCAGTCAGTTTGACTTCAATACCGGGGAAGTTGGTAGAAACTATTATCAAGGACAGAATGAGTAGGCACATTGATGAACACGAGTTATTGAAAAAGACTCAGCATGTGTTTTGTAAGGGAAGATCTTGCCTCACTAACCTGTTACATTTCTTTGAGGGGGTGAACAAGCATGTGGACAAAGGAGACCCAATAGATGTTGTTTACCTTGACTTCCAGAAAGCTTTTGATAAAGTTCCTCATCAAAGGCTCCTTAGTAAGCTCGAGAGTCATGGAGTAAAAGGACAGGTCCTCTTGTGGATCAAAAACTGGCTAATTAATAGGAAGCAGAGAGTGAGTATAAATGTGCAGTCTTCGCAGTGGAGGACGGTAAGCAGTGGGGTGCCGCAGGGCTCAGTGCTGGGTCCCTTTTGGGCCCTCTATTTCTACCCAAAGCATTTCTAGAAGGGAATCTAATTCTCTGACCTCAATCTTACTGGACAACACGATCGCTATGTTCTATATAAACAGACAAGGGCACAGTCTCGCGCAAACTGTGTCTACTAGTTCTGAACATATGGGAGACTTGCAGTGCAATGGGCTCCAAGTTGATGGCGACACATCTTCCCGAGGACCAGAATATCCGTGCAGATTTCCTCAGCCGAGGGGAAGCATCCCTCGACGAATGGGAACTCAACTGGGAATTCCTACAGCCCATTTTCCTAGATTGGGGAACTCCAGAAATAGACGTGTGCGCCATTCGCAGAAACATGAAATGCAAACTTTTCTGCTGCAGGGGAGGGGCAGACCCCATGTCCATGGGGGATGGTCTTCTTTTTCAGTGGAATCGACATCATGTTTACCTGTTTCCCCCCATTCCCTTGATTACCAAAGTAGTGCAGAAGATATCGAGGGAGTGGCAAAGGGGAATCTTGATCACCCCTTGGTGGTCCAGACAACATTAGTTCTCCCCGGTACTTCTCCTGTCCAAGGGAATTTTCCATCAACTTCCTCCGGCCAAGAACCTCCTCCTCACCCACCAGGTTCGAGTAGTGCATCACGATTTGCCTCATTTGAAATTGACGGCATGGCGCCTGTAGTGACTCAGTTATCAGACAGGGTTCAATACATCCTCCTGAACAGTAGAAAACCATCTACTCGAAAGTCGTATGCCTATAAATGGTCGCGATTTGTGCAGTTCGCTTCTGCTCTTTCCCTCGACCCACCTGCAGCAGGTTTACCCGCCATATTCGATTTTCTTCTTTTTCTTCTGGGGAAGGGGTTATCCATCTCATCTCTACAAGTGTATCTGGCAGCCATCTCAGCCAACCACTCCCAGATTGATGGACAATCTGTCTTCACTCATCCTGATACAAAAAATCATCCTAACAGACAACCTGCCCTGGCATGGGACCTCTCTTTGGTTCTCCACACACTCTCCGGGAAGCCTTTCAAGCCCATGGAGACTTGTCCTCTCCAACTTTTGTCGTGGAAGACAGCCTTCTTGGTGGCAATTACATCTGCAAGAAGAGTGGGTGAGCTTGTAGCGCTAAGGTGTGACACCCTGTATCTGCGTTTCACTGATGAAGGGGTCTTGCTTCGCCCAGATATCACCTTCCTTCCCAATGTGATTTCCACTTTTCATTTAAATACTGAAATTTACCTGTTTGTATATTTTCCAAACCTAGCTACTGAGTCTGAAAGGAGACTACATGCCTTGGACGTCAAACGAGCACTATCTTTCTACCTTCATTGGTCAAATCCTTCTTGGAAGGATCCTAGACTTTTTATTTCCTATGCTTCCACATCCTTGGGGCAATGGATCTTGTCCCAGAGACTCTCTAAATGGATAACTGAGACCATAAGACTCTGCTATCTACTGAGCAAGAGACCCCTCCAGACCCCATACGAGCCCATTCTACTCGGGCCATGGCTACATCTGCAGCTTTCATGAAGGGCGTTCCGCTCCAGGACATTTGCAAGGCTGCCACCTGGTCCTCCCCACATGCCTTTGTGAAGCACTATGCGCTGGACTTACATCTGCACCAGTACACGTTGGTGGGCCATGCCGTTCTACAATCTCTTACCTGCTGATGGACCTTTGCACCCTCCTCCAGGTAAGCTTGAGGCTTGCTAATCTCCCATCTGTGTGATGCACAGAGACCACGAAGAAGATAAACAGGTTGCTTACCTGTAACTGATGATCTTCGAGTGGTCATCTGTGCAGTCACACTACCTGCCCTCCTTCCCCTCTCTTTGGGATCATGCAGTGGTCAGAAGGAACTGGTGGGATGTCCGCTCCTGCCTCAGTGGGCATGAGCAGTGGGGCTTCTGGGCATGCGCACTAAGACATGATCGTGGAAATCCGCAGCTTTTAAGTTTTCTGATCGAGATCGGCCCTGGCGCCTAATCCCATCAGTGTGACTGCACAGATGACCACTCGAAGATCATCAGTTACAGGTAAGCAACCTGGTTTTCATGTGTGTGGAGTTGAACTTCCAGGTACCTTGGTCCCAAGACCTCAAGGACTTAGCACTGGACCTAGAAGCAAATATGAAGGCAGTGCAGAAGCAAGCCAGTGCATTGGTCTTATATGCTTATCACAGCAAATTTCAGTCAAGCCACTACACTTTTGATCAATTGACTTTCAGAGCATTCAGGGCAGCTCCACATGGAGTGCAAGGTAATCTGAACACTATCTCAACTCTGAAAATTGTTGACTTCCCAGTATAAATGAAGCTGTGACTCTAGGCTTGTGAACTGATCACCCAAGCATGTCTCCCATGTGACTCATATAATCTCCCATGCAAATTGAATCTCTCCTGTTGCATCTGCCCAGCTATGAATTAAACAAAACATTTCCTTTTTGTGGCTGTATTCTTCTTCTTCTAAGTTCTTTAGTGACATTCTTTAGCCACATTTATTCTAAAACATGCAGGGCAATGCAGCATAGCATGTACTCACAAAAATCTACTTGATGCCCATCAAGAATCCCAGGCATCTTTTGAAAATTGACAGATAGCCCTCTGCTCTTCCTTTCATCTTGCTGTTTTAACATCTATTATTGATGTCATTTCAGTACCTCCTCTCACTGAGTGCTTTCCAAGCCCTTGTGCACTGCTGTGCAGGAACAGGTGAATGAATAGGCACGAAAACCTGGATGTTGATCATTAGCCTGTCAAATCTTGTTTCTTCTCATGGTTATTTGCCAGCAATTACACTAGTATTTGGCATTGGGATTGATCGTGAAACAGTAGCCAGTGTCATCAAGATAATAGGAATAGCGGTGGTAATAAATGTTCTGGGGACACATGCATAGGATTGGACTGTCTTGCATTTTAGACACTGGTCCAGCCACAAAACTTTGGGAACTGAGTTTCTCTTCCTTTCAGAGTGCAATGCAAACCCCTTGTTCTGGTTTGTCTGAGACCAGAATAATTTTATGACAACCTCTTGTTGATATATAACAGATTTCTCCCACTTTGGTTATAGACCTCTTGACAGGAGAGACAGTGGGTGCTTTCATTTTGCCATTCCTATGCAGTAAAAATTCAGTTGCAAAGTGTGTCATTTAATTTAATATAATTTTGGGGTTTTATATCTCACCCATCCCACCAAGGCAGGCTCAGGGCAGGTAACAACATAAGAAAATATATATCAGCTTCATTAAACCATAAAAATTCATTAATAAAACAATTTACAACCTACAATATAACAGCAGTAAAACCAGATGGCTAGATTCCTTAGTTCTGTTCAAGCCTACTAATAATAATTAAATTTCAGGCACTTAACATGATAGCACTATAAGCAGACTAGGCCAACATAACAGCATACAGGAGGGTGTTTTCTTTTTTTCTTTTCTTTTTTAGCACCAGACATCACTCATACTGCATAGCAAACTGCTGTTGCAATCTTTGAGTTAACAACCTATAGAACAAAAATTCCAGCAGGCCAGGGCAAGCTCTGAGCTAACATGTTTCTTCCATCAGGCATTTGTAAATTAAGATCACAGGCTGCAACAGACTCTGAAACAACTGGGCCACCTTGAACATGAACCTAAGATAGATCTTTCTATAGAACATCCAGCTGAAATAACAAATAGAAAATTTAGAGATCATTATAGCACCTGAAACGGTTTTATATTTTTATATTTTTATGTTTTTTATGTCTTTTTATATTTTAATGTCTTTTTATGTTCCATGTATTTACATGGGTTTGTAAGCCACCCTGAGCTTGCTTTCGCGGGGAGGGCAGGATATAAATTGAATAAAATAAATAAATGTTTGGAATGGAATCAGTATTCATTCTAGCCTTTCTCATTTGGTCCTAGAAACAACTACAGTTTCTTCTTGTTCATAGAGCAGATCATGAAACTAGAATGAATCGGATTCAAGAATTATAAATGCTCAGTCATCTGGGCTTGGTTTTGGATCAAAGAAGGTAAGGGTGGCTTCTGATTTGTGTATTTATATTCTAGTACCAGACCACCTCACATGTCTCCTGAGAAACCTGTATAAGGGTCAAGAAGCAATAGTCAGAACAGGATATGGAACAACTGATTGGTTTAGAATAGGAAAAGGAGTTTGACAAGGGTGTATATTGTCACCCTGCTTATTTAATTTATATGCAGAGTACATCATGCGGAATGCTGGCCTGGATGAAGCAGAAGTTGGAATTAAGATTGCCGGGGAAAACATCAATAACCTCAGATATGCAGATGATACCACTCTAATGGCAGAAAGTGAGGAGGACCTAAAGAACCTCTTGTTAAGGGTGAAAGAGGAGAGCACAAAAGTAGGCTTGAAACTCAACATCAAAAAAACTAAGATCATGGCATCTGGCTCCATCACACCTTGGCAAATAGAAGGGGAAGACATGGAAGTAGTGACATTTTTGGGATCCAAGATCACTGCAGATGGTGACTGTAGTCATGAAATTAAAAGACGTTTGCTCCTTGGGAGGACAGCAATGGCGAACCTGGGCAGTATAATAAAAAGTAGAGACATCACCTTGCCAACAAAAGTCTATATAGTCAAAGCGATGATATTCCCAGTAGTAGCGTATGGCTGTGAGAGTTGGACTATAAGGAACGCCGAGCGCAGAACAATAGATGCTTTTGGGCTGTGGTGCTGGAGAAGAATCTTGAGAGTCCCTTGGACTGCAAGAAGATCAAATCAGTCAGTCCTAAGGGAAATCAACCCTGTCTGTTCCCTGGAAGGTCAGATACTGAAGCTGAAGCTGAAATACTTTGGCCACCAAATGAGAAGGGAGCACTCACTGGAGAATATCCTGATGCTGGGAAAGACAGAAGGCAAAAGAAGAAGGGGACAGCAAAAGATGAGATGGCTGGACAGCGTTCCTGATGTAACAAACACAAATTTGAGCAGACTTCGGAGGATGGTAGAAGACAGGAGGGCCTGGCGTGACTTTGTCCATAGGGTCGCAAAGAGTTGGACTCGACTGTGCGACTGAACAACAAACAAAATTCTAGAACACAGATCCTCTGCATGAGATCCACCCGGTGTTAAGTCACTGCTAGGGATGGAGAATGGGCACTAGTGCCTGGCCCTGCACCTCATCTCTGCATGATCGCCAAGTCATCTATCATGTCCAAATGTACAGAGGAAGTGCCACTGTTGTGTTCCAGTTGTTCTGGGAAAGGAAAAGAGCTAATCCTTCACCATGGGCAATGCAACCCTCAACAGAATTAAACCCTTCTAAGTGTATTGAAGCTCTGCTTATCAGTCATTTTATGCTTGCTGCTCATTGTGCAGAGACTGCATCCCTGTTGCCTGGGTAACTAGGCTGAAACACCCCATGGTTTACAAGCAATTTCATTGCCTACCAATGCTGCACAGCTAGACTGTCATCCTGACCCACCTGAGCTTTCATGGCATATATTTTTATTCATGCCTAGCTGGGACAGAATGGTGTACATCCCAGCGAAAGTAAAACAGTGCAGAGGAATGACATCTGCATCCAGCTTTGCATTCAGCTTTGCATCTAAATATGATAGTGTCCTTGTGCACTTCATTGCTTTCAGTGGAATGTGCATTTGGATACATATTTGAATACACCACCACCACCTCTACATTCTGCAACTGTTAACTTTGATTGGATCAGGGGCTAAGAGCTTTAGCCCAATAGCCAGGGCCAGATGATGGGGACATATTGTCTCTTTCCCCTGACACCCCCCATAACAATTGCATACTTTCACAAAAAAGTATAACAGTCACCAAAAGACATGTCTCATAGTGGGAAGAGAAAATGTTAGTGAAATGCAGACATACCCACCCTGTTTTAACTCAAAATCAGCAAATATTAGGGCTGCTTGCTTTAACTGACTTAATTAGCACAACACCATAGAGCTTTTACTTTGGTTTGCCTGTGACCCATTTCTTCCCCATGCCAGAATACCCAGGGAAAGGGAATGTTTTGTTCATTTGATGCTGGACATGTGGAGGCATTGAAGGATGTGGTGACTACTCTTTCCAAGTTCTAGCACAAAGTGTAAGAAAAGGCCTTTTCTTTCCTCTGAATCTTCTATATACAGTAGAAGATTTCACAAATTGGTATCTGAAGGTTTGGTACCTGAAGAAGTGAGCAGTGACTCACAAAATCTTATACCTTGCCACAAATTTTGTTAGTCTTTAAGGTGCTACTGGACTCCTGGTCTTTTCTACAAATTAATTATCATATGGCAGTGTGAATAGTATTATTATTATTAGTTTATTTCTATTCCGCCCCTTCCCCCTTTTGGGGGCTCAGAGCGGAGTACAACAATTTAAATTAAAATCACAATAAACTCATAATAAAAAACAAATTCAACATTCAATAAGTGCAATAAGTTAGTTCAGCAAGGTGACATGAGCAAGATGGTATAGCTCCACAATACAGTGATGCAGTTGGCCGTAAAGGCGTAGGGGGAGGCCAACCGATCTAACTGATGGATGCCTGCTGCCTCATCCAAAGACCTGGCGGAACAGCTCCATTTTACAGGCCCTACGAAAGGCCAGTAGGCCAGGTAGGTCCCGGATTTCTATTGGAAGCTGATTCCACCAGGTCGGGGCCAGGACCAAGAAAGTCCTGGCCCTGGTAGAGGCAAGATGGGCATTCCTTGGGCCGAGGACTGTCAGAAGATCCTGGGAGGCTGAACGAAGTGATCTCTGGGGCATATATGGAAGGAGACGTTCCCGTAGGTATGTTGGTCCCAGGCCGCGTAAGGCTTTAAAAGTCAAAACTAACACCTTAAAACGGATCCAGTACTCTATAGGCAGCCAGTGCAGGTTGCGGAGCGCCGGCGATATGCTCCCCATATAGGTGATGCAGGCGAGCTGCCGCATTCTACACCCGCTGCAGTTTCCGGATCAGTTTCAGGGGCAAGCCAGCGTAGAGTGAGTTACAGTAATCCAGCCTGGAAGTGACCATTGCATGGATCACTGTAGCCAAATCTTGGGAGGATAGGTATGGTGCTAGTTGCCTGATCTGCCATAGGTGGAAGAAGGCAGACTGCACAGTGGTTGTGACCTGGACCTTCATGGAAAGGGAGGCATCCAGAATCATTCCCAGACTCTTCACCTGCTGGGCTGGTACCAAAGTGGCTCCGTTCAGGGCTGGGAGCTGGATGCATGAACCCCGCCCCCCTCGATTCAAGTATAGGACCTCCGTCTTAGTTGGATTTAACTTCAGTTGACTCTGCTGTAGCCATCCAGCCATGGCTCCTAACACCTCCGACAGCTGATCTTCTTCGTGGTCTCTGTGCTTCACACTCATGGGATATAGCGCCTGCACCAATCCCCGAATCGGTACCTAAAAAGCCCGGGATTTTTTTCGCGCTCGGCACCAGTGGGCATGCGCAGGTGTCCCAGCACGCATGCTCACTGACGCCAGTGCATGGATCCTGCCAGTTCCTTTTTGACTGCTGCGCTGAGAGGATCTTTCATTTCTCCGGTTTATACTGTTATCCTTTGGATTGTTTCTTCTTGTTGTATACAGCCCATTTGTTGTTTTCTTAGTGTAGTTAGTTAGTTGTTAAGATAGTTATTGTTGTTTAAAAAAAAGTTTGTTGGACTTTGCCCCTTGGGGCTGTGTTTCCCCCCCCTTCCCCTCAGAAATCTTTCTGTGTGGTTTTTTCTTTGACGCCTATGGAAAGGCGTTGGGGTTTTTTTAAGAGGTGCCGCTCGTGTGGTAAGAAGATCACACCTCCTGATGGTCACTCACTCTGCTTATTGTGTCTGGGCGAGGGACACCAAGTTGATTCATGCCTGCACTGCTTAGCCTTCTCTAAGCAAACCCGCAAAAACCGTGCGGTGAGACTGTCTGCGGCACTTCTGGAATCAGCTCTTCGCCTGCTGAAAATGGCAACGGGCCCATCGGTACCGATGGAAGAGGCTGTATCAACCCCGACAGTTACATCGGTCGAGCCATCGCTGATGCAGACCAATTTGCCGACCGGACTCTGAGGTCGATACTGATGACCCAGACAGAGCGGTGGAACCTTCGCCAGAGTCGCATATCGCTGAGGACCTTCCCATTTCACCATTAGAAGATCTGAAGTCGTATGGGGACCTGGTGAAGCGGATGGCATACTCCCTCCCCTCACAGTGACACAACTGCAGCCAGTTGTCGATGACACAGTCTTCGAATTTATGCAGCGGGACACATCGACGGCTGTGGCATTGCCTGTAACAAAAGTCATTCTGCAGGCAGTGAAAGAGCCTTGGACGAAGCCAGCGTCCACCCCTATTTCTTCTAGAAGATTGGATCATATGTATCGGGTCCAGGAGGCTGGTGCTGAGTTTCTGTTTGTGCACCGCAAACCCAACTAGGTGGTAGTCTCCTCATCATCCAAGGCCCGCAAGACCCATTCTTCGCCACCTGACAAGGAGAGTAAGAAATTGGACAGTGCTGGTCGGAAGTTTTATTTGGCGGGAGCTCTAGGAGTAAAGATATCTAATTATGCTGCTTGTATGGCTAGATACCAATATTCAGTTTGGGAGCAGTTCACCCCCCTGAGCGAGGAAAAGAGATCTGCGTTCTGGAAGTTACAGAAGGAGAGCTTTGCTGTAGCCAAGCAACAACTACTGCAGCAAAGCACATGGTTGACGTATCAGCCAAAACCATCACGTCTGCTGTCTCCCTACGCCGTCACTCTTGGCTGAGGTCTACAGCTCTCCAGCCTGACACTAGGGCCTTCGTAGAAGATCTACCCTTTGAGGGTGAAGGTCTCTTCAGCTCAACCACAGACAGTGTCCTGCAGGAGATGGACAAGAGCATAAAGACCTCAAAGAACCTGGGTGTCCTGGCCTCATTTAAGGTGGCTAGGCCAAAGCAGTGGCACAAATTCTGGCCTAAGCAGCCCTACCAAAAATTTTCCGCTGATCAGCAGTGGAGACCTCGATCTTCCCAACCAGAAAGTAGGTCTCCTTACAGGGGAAATAACCAAAACAGGTTTGCTTCAGCACAAACCACTGGCAAATCTAAGGGTGCTTGCCTGCAAAAAGGGCCTTTGACTTTCCAGTAGCACGCATTGCCGCCCCTACTTCATCTACCATCCGCCTTCGTCCATACCTTCCGGCTTCGGAGTCCATCTCCGCAGACAGGTGTCCTCTTTCCATCATAGCAGAAGGGTACAAGACAGACTTCGTTCAGGTTCCGACTCAGTCAGTGATTGTCACCACACCCCCTTCCCCACCTCTGCTGGCGGAGGTGAGCAACCTCTTACAGAAACAAGCCATAGAACCGGTCCCACTAGAGGCCAGAACAGGAGGCTTCTACTCTCGTTATTTCCTGATTCCCAAACGGGATGGGGGATAGAGGCCAATTATGGACCTTCGAAATCTGAACAAGTTTATCGTGTACCAGAAATTCAGAATGTCCACTCTGCAAACAATCCTTCCCCACATCAACTAAGGGGACTGGATGGCAACGTTGGATCTCAAGGATGCCTACTTTCACATCAGCATCCATCCTGCGTACAGGCATTTCCTTCGTTTTGCAGTAGGTTCCAACCACTTCCACTACAAAGCCCTTCCGTTCGCTCTGTCCACTGCACCTCAGGTGTTCACCAAGATGATGAGTGTTGTGGCTGCACATCTCCGGCTTCAAGGTATAGTCGTCTTTCCATACATGGACGATTGGCTCCTTGTGGCAGAGTCGAAAGAAAGTCTGTCCATCCATATTACCACCACTCTTAATCTTCTTCACACCTTAGGTCTGCAGCTCAACATGGAAAAGTCTCATCTTACTCCATCACGGACAGTTCAGTTCATAGGGGCTTTGCTGGACACAAATCTTCAAGCGCCTTTCTGCTTCAGCAGAGAACGATGGACATCATCAATCTTGTCAATCTTTTACAGAGTTGGAAATGGGGCACAGCACAACAGCTGCAGCGGATGCTGGGGCTGATGGCGGCGACTACAAGCCTGCTACTGTTTGCAAAATTGAGAATGAGAGGTCTTCAACTGTGGTTTCTCAGACAGTTTCGGCCTTTAAGGGACTCACCTCAGAAGAGGTCTATGATTCCACCCTTGACCCTCCAGACCCTGCAATGGTGGAAATCCAGAGATAATATTTGTCAGGGAGCTCCCTTCCACCTATCTGCAACAACAGTAACCATCACCACAGATGCGTCTCTATGGGGCTGGGGTGCTCACATGGACGCTCTGTGTGTGTGTGGGGGGGGCCTTGGTCTCCTCGATTGACTCATTGCCACATAAACTATCTGGAACTGTTGTAAATTCATTTCGCCCTTCGATCTTTCCGTCCCATAGTGGCTGAGAAGGCGGTGGCCCTTTTGATGGACAACGCTACAGCCCTGTGTTATATCAACAGGCAGGGCGGGACAGTCTCTCGACGACTCTGTGAGCTAGCACTAAAGCTGTGGATGGAGTGCCTGGAGCACGACATCTTTGTAAGGGCTGCACACCTTTCAGGGGTGTTCAGTTTGCAGGCGGACTCGTTGAGCAGAGGAGCAGCATCTCCGCACGAGTGGGAGATACAGTGGCTCTTCCTTCGACCTGTGTTTCAGCTCTGGGGGTATCCTCAGGTGGATTTGTTTGCCACAGCCAGGAACTGGAAGTGCCCTCCTGTCAGCCCAGGATGGACATGTATTCCAGCACAATGTGCCTACCTGAAGATGACAGCGTGGTTCATCAACCCCTTGGGTTCTCCAGCAGAGTCCAGCATCTCTTTCTAAATAGTAGGAAGTTGTCTACCTGTGCTTCCTATGATAGGAAGTGGTGGAAGTTTCTTCAGTTCTTAACTGAGCCTACAGTCTCACCCCAATGGGTGGGGCTATTGGTGATTTTTGATTTTTTATCTCTGGTGGATGCTGGCCTTGCTTTTTCGTCAGTTAAAGTTTATCTAGCAGCGATATCAGCGTACCACGAGCCTGTTGAGGGGCATTCAGTTTTTGCGCATCCCCATTCTAAGAGGTTTCTAAAAGGTCTGCTCTGTTTGCATCCTCCATCGAGGTCACCCCCACAGCTGTGGGATTTGACTTTAGTTTTGGACAGGTTGACTCGGCATCCCTTTGAGCCAATGGCCACGTGTTCTTTACAGCTTCTGTCTTGGAAGACTGCTTTTTTGGTAGCAATCACATTGGCACGCCATGCAGGGGAGCTCATGGCTATGCATTGTGACTACCCATACCTAGTTTTTCAGGAGTCTGCAGTGTCGTTGGCTCCTGATGTTTCTTTTCTTCCTAAGGTGGTTTCCTAGTTTCACCTTAAGTTGGAAGTTTGGTTACCCACGTTTTATCCTACGCCTTCCTCGGATGAGGAACATGCTCTGGATGTTAAGCATGCCTTATTGTTTTATTTGAGTTGTTCTAAGAGTTTTCACCAAGACCAGCATCTTTTTGTTTCCTATGCTGCTCCTAAGTTGGGCTCCAGAATCTCATCTCTGTGGCTTTCCAAATGGCTCACTGAGACTATTAAACTGTGCTACTTGCTGGCAAAGAAGTCGTTGCCTGGGCCCATTCGTGGACACTCTACTAGAGCAATGGCGACGTCAGTTGCGTTCCTGAAAGGTGTTTTCCTGACAGATGTGTGCAAGGCTGCCACCTTGTCCTCTCCACATGCTTTCATGAAGCACTACGCTCTGGATGTGCATGCTCAGCAGAGAACTCGTCTGGGAGCTGCGGTGCTGCAAGCTGTCTCTTCTGGTTGACCGTCTTCCTGCCTCCAGGCATGTCTTGCTTGCTAATCTCCCATGAGTGTGAAGCACAGAGACCACGAAGAAGATAGACAGGTTGCTTACCTGTAACTGTAGATCTTCGAGTGGTCATCTGTGCATTCACACTACCTGCCCTCCTTCCCCACTGCTGACGGTCTCCCTATGTTAGGGGGCTTCCAGAGGTCAAGAAGGAACTGGCAGGATCCGCGTGCTGGCGCTGGTGAGCATGCGTGCTGGGACGCCCGCCCATGCCCACTGGTGCCGAGCGTGAAAAAAATCCCGGGCTTTTAAAGTACCGATTCGGGGGATCGGCGCAGATGCTATATCCCATGAGTGTGAATGCACAGATGACCACTCGAAGATCTACGGTTACAGGTAAGCAACCTGTCTTTCAGGGGCGGAATAGATAGAGTTGGGTGTCATCCATCAACAGATAGAGTTGGGTGTCATCAGCATACTGGTGACAACCCAACCCAAAACCTTGGACAATCTGGGCAAGGAGGCACATATAGATGTTAAATAATGTAGGCGAGATAATAGCTCCCTGCAGCACTCCACATATAAGTGGGTGCCACAGGGAAGTCTGCTCGCCAAGCATCACCCTTTGTCCCTGTCCCCAGAGGAAGGAGGAAAACCACTGTAAGGCCACCCCCCGCACCCCAGCAATGGTAAGGTGGTGGATCAATAGGTCGTAGTTGACTGTGTCAAATGCTGCTGATAGGTCAATGCTGACCCGCCTTGGTCCAGATGCCTTCTTAGGTCATCTGTGAGGGCGACTAGCACCATCTCCGTTCCATGGCCTGGGCAGAAACCAGACTGGAATGGGTCCAGGGCAGATGTTTCACTCAGAAAAACCTGCAGCTGCTCCGCTACCACTTTCTCAACTACCTTTCCCAGAAACGGCAAGTTAGAGACTGGGCGGTAGTTAGATAGCACACTAGGGTCTAGCAAAGTTTTTTTCAAAAGCGGGCAAATTACAGCCTCCTTTAGCATCTCTGGGAATGTCCCACTTGTCAGGGACAGATTAACAATATCACCCAGAGAGTCCCTAATACCATCCTGGCAAGCCTTCACGAGCCAGGATGGACAGGGATCCAGGGGGCAGCTAGGATCCTGTCAACATCCTCTAATGTGAGTTGACTGAAGCGGTCCAATGTTGGACCATCCGACGGCCAAGGGACTTCCAGTTCACATACTGTATCAATCGTGGCTGGGAGGTCCTGGTGGAGAGTCAAGATTTTATCTGCAAAATATGTCACAAAAGCCTCAGAGCCGATATCCAATTCTTTATCTTTTTGATTGCTCAATGATAAAGTTGTCAGAGGCTGAATCATTCTAAATAATTGGGCTGGGCGCGACTTTGCAGACTCTATGGAGGCCACATAGAAAGTTTTCTTAGCGGCCTTCACAGCCTTCTCATAGACTTTCATAAGCATTCTATAAGAGGTTCTGGACTCTTCATCACAAGCACGCTGCCACACTCTCTAATGGAATAAGCTGCCGTTTCATCCTTAGCAGGTCCAGGGAGTACCAAGGAGCTGCTTTGGTACGGCAGCGAAGAGGGTGCTGGGAGGCGATGTCGTCGATGGCAGTGGAGAGTATAGCCAACAGGGCATCCTAAGACTGTCTTGAAGCTGGAAGTTCTAGTTCTTTCAGAATTATGCACCACTAGGTGGCGAGCTAGACTTGTTTTTAAAGGCAAGAGACATTTCAGAAGCGATTTATCATTTCTTTCCTCTGTGTTATGCCCCTGGTATTCCTTGGAGGTCATGCATTCATATAGTAGCCAGGGCCAACCCTGCTTAACTTCCGAGATCCGATAGCCTGGGCTATCCAGGTCTTTTCTACTGCTAGCAGATTTTGGTGAGGGATTGGATCTTGTTTTAATGCTTTCAAGGTTTGGGCAGAAATCAGAATGATTACAGATCTTTCACAGAGCTTCTGCTTTCTGAGAATAGTTTCAGAGGGTAGCTGTGTTGGTCTGCAGTAGAACAGCTAGTTTTGAGTCCAGGAGCACCTTAAAGGCCAGCAGTAATAAAAGGACTCAGCTCTCAATTTCTGCTTGTGTCTGATGAGAGGAGCTCTGGCTCTTGAAAGCTTATACCCTGAAACTCTTCTTGGTCTCTAAGGTGCTACTGGTCTCAAATCTAACTGTACCTTCTGAGAAGTCAATGCAAAGTGAGAGGTTGATTCTTCATCTTGATCATGTTCTTTGAAATTCATTAAAGAGTTCAGGGAAAAGACAGCGGAGGGAGGGGGAGATGTTGCTTAAGGTATTTTGCTGGCCCAAGCAGGAACTGTATGCTGATTATCAAGGGTCCAAGTCAAGCCCCAGGAGTACTGCAGAGATTTACCTTGACTTTGTGTAGATAGCTGAGGTCTGGGAGGTGGTGAAAGGCATAGACGATGTGTTCTTCTGCATTCTCATTTTCCTCACTTGTGTGTTTCTGTTGCTTTGGGAGGGGATGTGTGTTCGATATTGTAACTCTACATGCAACAGGATCTGGGAGGGAAAAGGTTAAAAGAATTCTCTCACTCAGGTACACTTGCCTGTTGGTCCCACCCCCTCCTCTGTTAGATGTTGAGCCCCTTTGGCTGTTGCTTGCCTTTCCATTTCATCTTATATAGGACCTCTCTTCTTCTGTCTCTTACCTGGGCTTGGAGGAGTAGCAAATTAAACTTTTTGAAGTTAATCTGTTCATAATAAGTTTAATGTACCTACAAGAATATGTCATATAAGATGTGCTTCTATTTTTGTAAGTAAAATTTCTTTCTCTTGTTACCACTGGAGTCAGATCATCTCCGTAATTTGTTTGAATGGCATTTCCACACTAACTGTGAAACATGAAGGATTGGGGATACTATGAAAAAGCTTCTGTGCTTCTAATTTGTTTAACTTTTAAAACATTTAACCCAATAGGGTGTTCTGCTCCTCACGTGTTTTGCTCACTCTAGTGATTGATTCAATATTACATCACTTTATATCCAGCATAAAAACCTGCAGTTTAAACTTGCAGGGCGGTATACCAGACAATAAAGGTCTGTTCATTCAAACTTTTAATTTAGGAATCTTTTAATACCATTTTAATGCGCTAGTCTTGAGTGGGATACTAGTCAAGGTAGTCCTCTTTCTCCTCTTATTTTTTATATATGTCTGAAACTTCTGGCGTGTGCTATTAGACAAAATAACAATATTCATGATTTTGTACATAACTATTTGGAATTTAAAATTATTCTTTATGCAGTTGATATTCTGTTGTTTATTTTATAACATCAGTCTTCAATTACTGCATTAATGAATATGATTAATATATTTGGTGGCTTCTTGAGCTGTTCAGTTAATTGAACAAAATCTGAGTTGATGCCATTGGAAGGCAATATATCATGGAGTGTATTTTGCTAGTGGACATTTTCAGACGTGCCCAGATGTCATTCCTTATCTTGGAATACTGATTTCTATAGATATTATGCAGTGATTGTGCTAAATTTAAACAAGCTGATTGCTGGTATATCTTTTGATTTTGACAGATGGGCAGCATTGGCTTTATGGGGCAAAGTAAATACCGTATATACTCGAGTATAAGTTGACCCGAATATAAGCCGAGGCTTCTAATTTTACCCCAAAAATCTGGGAAAACTTATTGACTCGAGTATAAGCCGAGGGTGGGAAACGCAGCAGTTACTATTCCTGTGGCAGGTAAGGCCACAATGCTGCTTGCAATGAAAGATGAGGAGAATGGTGGTGCAGAACACAAATCAACAATACCAAGGCAGAAGTCATTTCTGGTCAGACTGAAAACACCAGTCCCAGCACGACCCCTCCCCCTTCACTGAGGAGAGCAGGGGGCGGCGGCTGCTGATGCTCCTCCTGCGGCCGCTCCACAACCACTCCGTTCATCCATCCATCCCACACTCTCTTCCTTCGCCCCCCACCGCCGCTCACCATCGCTGCGCTTGATCTCCACATAGATCCCTATCTGGATCTTGCCAAAGTTGGCCGCTGCCATCGCGTCATAGAGGGGGGAAGGAAGGGAGGCGAGCTTGTGATCGGGGCGCAGCCGGGTGAAGGGGGAAAAAAGGGGAGGGAGGTGGCAACAGCGGCAGCAACGGCAGTTTCTACGGGGAAGCGGGGAGGGGGAAAAGGAGGAGGAGAAAAAGGCGCCGGCCGGATACAACAGTCGCCGGGAGCTGCTGCGTCTGCGCACAACATGGAGGCGTCACGGCAGGACCGGCTGAAGGGGTGGGAGGAGCAGCAGCGGCGGGTCTCCCTTGGCGCCCACTGAGGAGGAGTTTGAGTGTGAGGTGACTGGGGTTGAGGCCGCCGCCATCGCCTTTCCCCCGCCTCGCAGATGGAGCAGCTCTTGCCACCTCCCCAATTTGCCCTTCTCTCTGGCTAATCCCGCTGTTGTGCAGCGCTTCCTTGACGGTCTGTCTCTCCGGGCTTCACAGCCTCAGAGGATGCCGACAGAAGGTTATTATTAGCACGGCGTTAAAAGGGAGTGATCAGCCGAAGGTTGCCAAATGAGGGAGATGACAGGGAGAGTTGAACTCCAGCTTTAGCTGTCCTTGGAATTCCGGGGATGCGGGCGGAATAGTGACTCGAGTATAAGCCGAGGAAGGGTTTTTTCTGCCCAAAATTTGGGCAGAAAAACTAGGCTTATACTCGAGTATATAGGGTACACTAAAAATAAATACTATACCTAAGTAGGGTTGCCAAGTCCAATTTAAGAAATATCTGGGGACTTTGGGGGTGGAGCCGGGAGACTTTGGGGGTGGAGCCAGGAGACATTAGGGGTGGAGCAAAGATCAAGACTGTGACAAGCATAATTGAACTCCAAAGGGAGATCTGGCCATCACATTTAAAGGGACGGCACACCTTTTCAATTCCTTCCTTCCATAGGAAATAATGAAGGATAGGGGCACCTTCTTTTGGGGCTCATAGAATTGGACCCCCTGGTCCAATCATTTTGAAACTTGGGGGATATTTTGGGGAGAGGCACTAGATGCTGTACTGAAAATTTGGTGCCTCTACCTAAAAAAACAGCCCCCCCCCTAGAGCCCCAGATACCCGCAGATAAATTCTCCATGATTTTCTATGGGAATAAATCTCCATAGGGAATAACAGAGTTCCCAGCGGACATTTCCCTCCCCTCCCTCCGCTTTCTGACGACCCTGAAGCGGGGGAGGGCCTCCAAATTGGGGAATCCCCTGCCCCCACCTGGGGATTGGCAACCCTATACCTAAGATTATGTGTGTTTTAGGTGCAGTTCCTTTTCATATAGCTTGTAGATATAAGATCGACAAGGAGATTGATAACAGGCTGGCAAAGGCAAACTGTGCCTTTGGCCGACTGCACAAAAGAGTGTGGAGCAACAAGCATCTGAAAAAAGGCACAAAGATCAATGTTTACAAAGCGGTTGTGATGACAACCCTCATCTACGGCTCCGAATCGTGGGTTTTATACCGTCATCACCTGTGACTCCTTGAGCGCTTTCATCAGCGCTGCCTTCGCACCATCCTCAACATCCACTGGAGTGACTTTGTGACCAACACTGAAGTTCTCAAGCGGGCGGAGGTTACCAGCATCGAGGCACTGCTGT
Organism: Heteronotia binoei; assembly: GCF_032191835.1. Lineage (NCBI taxonomy): Eukaryota > Metazoa > Chordata > Lepidosauria > Squamata > Gekkonidae > Heteronotia > Heteronotia binoei. The sequence goes on along the minus strand of NC_083243.1, from coordinate 85,236,073 downwards.
TGAAGACGCAGCTGCGCTGGGCAGAGCATATTTCTAGGATGGAAAACCACCGCCTTCCCAAGATTGCCCTGTATGGCGAACTCTCCACCGGCCATCGAAATAGAGGGGCACCAAAGAAGAGGTACAAGGACTCCCTGAAGAAATCCCTTGGCACCTGTCGCATCAACCATCACCAGTGGTCTGACCTAGCCTCAGATCGCAAAGCATGGAGGCACACCATCCACCAGGCTGTTTCTTCTTTTGAGAACGCACGCATAGCTGGTCTTGAGGACAAAAGGAGATTGAGGAAGAATCGCACTGCTACAGCACCAACCCTAAATCAGACTTTTCCCTGCAGCCACTGTGGCCGGACCTGCCTGTCCCGCATTGGTCTTGTCAGCCACCAGCGAGCCTGCAGCAGACGTGGACTATTGCACCCTTCTTAAATCTTCGTTCGCGAAGCCAAGCTGAGAGAGTAGATATAATCATAAAATTAATACTTTATATGTGGAGTTTTTTGCCACCGTGGAATTTTTAAAAGAGGATGCAGCTCCCATATACAATCTTGTGCATAATGAAATAAATATTTCTCTTTTAATTCTGAAATCATATTTTCTACTTTTTTAAAATAGAGGGGTTTTTTAAACCATACCTTAAAGCAGACACCACCATTTCTGCTGTTTTTGTTCACTGTAAAATCTAGGCTGAAGAATAGTCCTACGAGACTTGTTGACTATTTTGAAATGTTTTGGTTGGTCTTACAATACTATATTTTGTATTATTCTAATATACCAACATGGCTATGAACAGTGCATAAATTTAAAGCTTTATTATTCCAGCCTTTCTTATTGCAGAAACATTAATTGTTTTCCCAAAGTTAATTTCTCTTGCTTGCCCTTAATTGAAAAACAAAATATCTGACTGACTTAACCATTCTTGCCTCATAACATAATGTCTGTAGTTTTGATGAAACATCTTTCAGCCTCTGCTACTAGGGGTGTGCATTCAGACCTACACGAGCCAAAAATATACCCCAAAATACCTTTTCAGTATTTTTCAGGTGTATATTGGCTTTTCAAATGTATTCAGGTTTTCTCAGGAAAATGAACAAAAAGCCCTGAAAAGATCCCAGATATATTCAGGAATTACCAGGTAGATCTGAAAACAGCAGAGGCGCTCACCTCTCAACCATTTGTCAGGCTACTACTGTGCCTGGATCAGGATCAGCTGTGCCGGGGGAAGCAGACTATTCCTCCCAGCTTGGCTTTGGTTAAACTGGTTTGGTTTAAACTTGGCCAGCCCAGCCAAGATCTGCATGCCATGGGGAGCGATCTCTCCACAGCAGACCCTGGGGGCTGGCTTCTTCTGCAGCCTGGTTTAAACCAGGCTACAGAAGAAGCCATTCCAGCCTGAGGATCAGACTGGCTTCCTCCACCCACATTGGTATTTTTCTTCTTGGGTCTATTGGACCTGGGGGAAAAATGAGATTTCTGGAAAATCCCGGATCTGAATACCATACCAGGGATATTGGGATCTGGGATTCTTTAGAAATCCTGAAATGTTTTCAGACCTAATAGACCCAAACAAAAAAATACCAGTTAAAAAAGAATTGCACACCCCTACCTACTAAGATTACTGGCAGCACACAAAAAAGACATTTTACTGAAAAATAGTTGTAGTTTTTTGTTAAAAGTTTTCTAACTTAATTTAGTATGGATGTAGTTCATACTCTTTTACAGTGGTAAACTTTGAAGATTTTTTTCCAGATGCAACATTTCAGAAGGAAAATTCTCAGAATGATCTGTTTGTGAAGCTCTTCCAGTTCCTAAGGCTCTAGATTCTAGAATCATATATTTCAGGACTCAAACGAATGTAATTGCTTGGAATCTGTGCTCAGATTCACAGATAACATCACAAACATTCTGAATAAAGACTCATTCATTTTCAGAGATGGTAGAAATTATTCCTCAGGCTCAAAATGTACAGTGCTTGTCTTGTAGCACTCTAAATAAGCCAGTCTTGTGAACTTTTCTGTCTTGTGGAAGTTTGATATTTGAGAAGTGCAGCAAAACTATGCCTACCAACATCGTTTGGCATTGACTTTTCTAGTATCCACATTTTCATCGGAAGCAAGAACAGCATATAAAATGTTTTAGGCCACAAGCCTGGATCTTTCAGAAACATGACTTAAACGATGTAATCTCTAGGAATGTCATGAATTTTTCTACAAACCTGTTCAAAAGTCAAATATCCCCTGTTCAACACACACAATCATAGTGTGAGCCACTGTGTGAGGGAGTCTTTTCCCTTCCTTCCAAGCTCAGTATGGACTAGTTACCAGTGGCTGGCAACTGGTGGGAATGTGGGGGGATGGGGACATGGGGTGCAGAACAATGGCATTACCTTACTTCCCAGGAATACCTGGACATGATGTCATGCCTCTCTAGGAATCACTGGAAACTCTACATGGCAATTGTGATGAGGACAGAAGCAATGGTTCTGAGATCCCCATTGTAAAAGGGAGAGGAGAAAGAACTCATTTCTTTCCTTTTTTCTGTATCCCAAGCCAAGAGCTTGGGGTAGGGAGCAGGGAAGTCGTCTGGACATCTGACCTCACCTCTAAATTTGCTGTCTCCAGGAAGTCTGGGATGCAGCAAAATTTCCAAGGTGGGAGTTCTCCCCCTCCCCCCCCCCCCAAAAAAAAAATTGCTGGATACTGAACAGCATTTCCACAGCAGATCAGGAGCCAACTCCGTATGATTTCTGCAAGCAGCGTGTTTGTGTAAATAGTCACAAACAGGTTGCGAATAGTTCAACAGCCTACTGATTAACTGGCTGACTGGTATCCACTGGTCAAAAGGAAGTGAGCTGAACTGTCAGGTGTTCATACATCCCTACAATTCTCTCCTGCTCTCTATAAACTTTCTTCTGAATGAGGCAGTGCTCTCCAAAAGCTGATCTTTGTTGCTTATTGTCTTGCGAAGTCATTCTTTCATTCAGTTAAGAAAATATCAACACCTAATATAGCATCTTTTTGATCATTACTCCTGTTATATTAAGAGCCTCATGGTGCAAAGTGTTAAAGCTGCAGTACTACAGTCCTAAGTTCTGCTCACAACCTGAGTTCGATCCGCAGCAGAAGCTGGGTTTTCCGGTAGCCAGCTCGAGGTTGACTCAGCCTTCCATCCTTCCAAGGTCGGTAAAATGAGTGCCTAGCTTGCTGAAGGGAAAGTGTAGATGACTGGGGAAGGCAATGGCAAACCACCCCATAAAAAAGTCTGCCGTGAAAACGTTGTGAAAGTTACGTCACCCCAGAATCGGAAACGACTGGTGCTTGCACAGGGGACCTTTCCTTTCCTGTTATGTACTGAATTTATTGATTCATGTGGCTTCACGTGCTTCCACTCAAATGCGGGAAACTGCAGGTCACCTGGACAGATTTGAACTCTGCAAATGAACCAGTGAGTGGTTGGAGTGCAAAACTCAACCACAGTGATTTGGCATGGACTTGGGGGGGGGGTTGTTCTGGGATGCATGTATATAAGCGGGATCCCAGCCCCACCATGTTGTCTTTTAGTATGTATTAGCAATAAAGCATGCTCTGTGTTGAACTCCGATGCATCAAACCCGCTATTTAACACTGGTGATGAGAGTGGGAGCCTGTTGAGTCAGCCTATTGCTCAACCACACTGCACGCACCGCTCATCGAGCTCCAGTGCCCTGTGCTCATCTCGCAATGCATTGTGGCTGGGATCATGGCAGTTGCTGCAGGACACCATCTGGCAAAGTTCAACCCTGCTCACCCAGACCTATGGGAAACGTGGTGCCCCAACCAACCCGCCTGGCATGCCAGCACTAGTTCTATACTCGGCAGCAGAAGTCCTCTGAATCTGCTGCAGACTACCTCGCCGAGTTGAGAGGCATCGCCCTGTGCTGTGATTTCCACAACCTGAATGAGGTTCCCCTGGACCGGTTCATGGTAGGAATCTGGGACAAGAAACTGCATTGCAAGCTCCTTGCCACAGATGACATCACCTTGACAAAGGTGCTTTGCCAGGCCACCACGTTCAAACAGTCACACAATGGCCACCCTGTGACCTCAGCACATCAGGCCGCAGCGTCCTCTGCTTCCAATTTTTCCAACAGCGAGGAAACTCACCAGCTCTGTTGTCTGCCTCACCATGAGAGCTGACAAGTGGCACTGACTAGGTCCATAGACAAACCAGCCCTGGTGACCTGTGCCAGCTGTGGGGATCCTTACAAGCACCGCAGCTGCCAGTTCCAAAACGCTGCATGTCAGAACTGCAGCAAGGTGGGCCACATCATCTGGGCCTCGCGGGCCAAGACGAATGGAAGGTGCCAAGTGGCCTACCACGAGCCGCCGGAACCACACATGACTGCTTCTACCAAACAATCATTTCCTCCTGGGGAATTAGAATTGCCAACTTCTATGTGAGAGGTGGAGATCACCCAGAATTATAACTGATCTCCAGATGACAGGAAACTGTTTCCTTGGAGAAAATGGCTGCTTTGGAGGATAGACTCAATGGCATTATGCTCTGCTGAGGTCATATTCCTCCCAAGGCTCCATCCCCAAATCTCCAAGAATTTCCCAACCTGGAGCTGGTAAACCTAAGAGGAACTGAACTCTGTAGTTGGGATATCTGTTGTGATTCTTGGAAAGCCACCATCACCACTGCTGCTGTGGGTGTGGGAAGCAGGTTGGGGAGCAGAAAGGGAATGATGGGGTAGGAAGCAGAAAGAATAGGGTTGCCAGCCTCCAGGTGGGGTCTGGAGATCTGCTTTTACAACTGATCTCCAGCTTCCCTGAAGAAAATGACTGCTTTGAAGGGTGGACTCTATGGCATTGTACCATGCTGAGGCCCCTCCCCTCCATTTATTTATTTATTTATTTTATTCATTTTATTCGATTTATATCCTGCCCTACCCCACCGAGGTGGGCTCAGGGCGGCTTACAACATAAAAAGCTAACAAAAATCAGTTTAAAATACATTAATAATTATACAATAAAATACATAAAAACACATAAAACTCACTTCAATATGTACTATGCTACCTTTTCTTAAATCAATTCTTCAATATTCCAATATTCAATAATCTGATGTTCGAGATTTGAATATTCAGGCATTCCGACAACAATTAATTATATGCCAACCGGAAGAGGGCTGTTTTGCAGGCCCTGCGGAACTGTTCAAGGTTCCGCAGGGCTCTCACCTCCTCCGGGAGCTGATTCCACCAACAGGGAGCTGCAATCGAAAAGGCCCTGTCTCTGGTCGCTTTCAGACGGGCCTCCTTTGGCCCAGGGATTATAAGGAGGTTCTGAGACCCCGATCTCAGCACTCTCTGGGGAACATATGGGGAGAGACGGTCCCTAAGGTAGGCAGGTCCCAGGCCATAAAGGGCTTTAAAGGTCATAACCAGCACCTTGTACCGAACTTGGTATGTTATCGGCAGCCAGTGCAGTCCCCGAAGCCCCAGCTGAATGTGCTCCCGTCTAGGGAGCCCTAACAACAGCCGGGCAGCGGCATTCTGCACTAGCTGCAACTTCCGGGTTCGGCACAGGGGCAGCCCCATGTAGAGGGCATTGCAGTAGTCCAGCCTCGAGGTGACCGTTGCATGGATCACTGTTGCCAGGTCGCCGTCCTCCAGGAAAGGAGCCAACTGCCTTGCCCGCCTAAGATGAAAAAATGCGGACTTGGCAGTGGCTGCTATCTGGGCCTCCATAGTTAGAGTAGACTCCAATACCACCCCCAGGCTCCTAACCCTGTGCGCTGCTGACAGAGGCACACCATCAAGGGCCGGTAAGGGAATCTCCCTCCCCGGACCACGGCGACCCAGGCAAAGGACCTCTGTCTTCGTCAGATTTAGCTTCAGCTCACTCAGCCTGAGCCATATAGATACGGCCTGCAATGCCAGGTCCAGGTTTTCTGGGACACAGGCAGGCCGGCCATCCACAAGTAGATAGAGCTGGGTGTCATCAGCATACTGGTGGCAACCCAGCCCATATCTCTGGGCAATCTGGGCAAGAGGGCGCATGTAGATGTTAAACAACATCGGGGAGAGAACTGCTCCCTGAGGGACCCCGCAATCCAGCGGGTACCTCCGGGACAGTTCACCCCCAATCGCCACTCTTTGTCCCCGACCCTTGAGGAAAGAGGTAAGCCATTGTAGAGCCAACCCCTGAATCCCCACATCGTCCACAAGCCCCACCCTTTCCCACATCCACCCTCAAAGTCTCCAGGTATTTTCCAACACAGACCTGGCCATCCTAAGAAAGAGAGAGAAAGCGTGATTAAGTGCGGAAGCAGAAAAAGAAAGAAAATGACAGGTATGGAGGAGAGAGAATAAGGGAAGAGATGGTAAGACAGGGCAAGAGTAAGAGACTAAATAGGAGGAGAAGGGAGGAAGAAGAGGTGGGAGAATGAGACAGCCACTTCTGCAGGTTTCTTGAGAGTCCTTACTTGTTCTAGTATAATTCTACAAGCACACTTTTCTTGTTCCAAATGTTTTTTTTTGGGGGGGGGGGGGGATATGTTCCCATGTCACTGCAGTTCCACACTCAGGTTTCAGACAATGTAAGAACTAAGTATGCCAGATCTTGGTAGGCAACTTGGTATGCTGTCCACAGAAGGTGAGAGTGGGGTTGCTATTCGGCTATGTGAGAATAATGGGTGCAGTAGTTATGAGAATTTGGTACTTGATCCTTTGCTGGAAAGCTAAGGATTTATTAATTTTTAAAAAGAAATTGCCTTGATACAAGAAAAGTACTGCTATTACATCTCATAAATATGTTGTAGTGTTTCAGTCAAATTATTTCCTAAATGTACAAGTACAGTAAAGGTGGTGCCTGTAATTATGTGGTGTAATTGGTATTAATGGCATTTTCGATGTCACCTGCTGTGCATGTGAATGACTCATTCCATTGCCGCAATCTTTTTAATGGAACAGGAAGTGTATAGGACTATAAGGGGACTTACGCCTCTGAACATGCAAGCAAAAGATACCATTTATATTGGTAGTTAAGTGCCTGTTCTGCAAATTAGAACAGAAAAGTTGCATTAATCTGCTAACAATATTTTAAAATAAATATATAGCATTATGTTAAATGAATCTCAAGGGTTGGATGTTTTTTGCCATGTTGTTTCAACAAAAGCATTAGGGACATGGCAGTTTTGGCTCAAAATCGAGGGGGGGGGAGTCAAAGAACACAGTAATAAAATTGGGGAGACAAGAAGTTTGAGGCTATTTGCAAAAAATCTGGGCTTCAGCCTCTAGCATAGTATGTAACTGGTTGCAAGGAAAGGGATGAAAGCAAGGAAAGAGGCACAAAAATTGTACATTATCACCCAAAGCTAGATGCCTTGTCATTTTTGCGCTATTGTTCTTTTTTTATGCTGGGATGAATGATCGGGGCTGGTAACTAGCAGGAAGAGAGAGGTATGAGAACAAAGGAAATGATGCTGAATTGATGGTGCGATGTCACTTCCAGTAAATACCTAGAAGTGACATCACATCACCAATGTGAGGCTCTGTAGTTCAAACAAAAGTCTTTAGATTTACTGAATCCTAGAGTGTCATGTTGGTCACATGACTTGTGGGTATTCACCAGAAGTGACACTGTGCCATTAGTTGGGTGTCCCCAACTAATTTCCTCCCCACAAAGTGACAGCAGGCAACAAAGAGAGAGGCCAGGAAGAAGGAGGCAAAATCAGGAGACTTGTTCTCCCTTGTTGCAGGACTGGATCTACATGTTTTTTTAGGGGGGGCAAAATTAAAAAATGACGCCCCCTTCTGGGCCATTCTGTATTATGGTCCCATAGAATACAATGGACTCCATACCCAATTTGGCGCCAATGGAGGAGGGGCGCCAAATTGGGTATGGAGTCCATTGTATTCTATGGGACCATAATACAAGCACCCCCCTCTGCCCCCCCTAGATCCGGCCCTGCCTTGTTAGGTAGGTGGGTGGGTGACACATTAATTAGTCTCAAGTTACTGATCCTGAATTGAGGAATGTGATGTTTATGTGACAAAAGTGAACAAGTGGTAGAAATATTTTCACTTTACATGTATCCCTTCATCCCTTAAAAAATTTGGATCCATATTTCATTTATGTTTTCCCTCTGAAATGCTCACTTTCCCTCCCTTCTTGAACACGTTGTAGACACACATCGTCAAAATGTGAAAAATACAGAGAAGTAATTAAAGTTCATCAAACTCCTTGTAATGAAATAAGAAAAGAGCTGCCACTGCATAAGTGGTGTGCATGGCAATTGATATCTCTTTTCTAGTAACAGCCAAACCCATATTCTTCAAAGGCCAGTGAATTGTGTTATATAATGAAGCTGTTTGCCCTCAGAGAAAGAATCTTCTTGAGCTTCTTTATTCAATGTTTAATATCTTATATAACTCAAGTATAGTTAACAGCAAAGCCACATGAATGGGCCTCCAGTCTCTGAATCCTATGTACCATGCACAGAAGAGTGTTAATTCTTCTATTTAGTACATAATACTGGTTGATTTTCTTCCATCACTAACTTAGACACATGTCTGTTGCAAGCAGTGCGAATATCATCAGATCTGTTTAACAGTTGCATTCCCAACAGTGTTAACAGCTTTCTAAATCCATTAAACTCTGCTGAGGATGGCACTCTAAAATGGATTATTTTGTGTTGACTTTCTAAAGTATTTTTATATGTGGTATTGTAGGGCTGTTATTTTCTGAGCACACATGCTCATTTTTTGCATGTCCCTCTTCCATGTTACTCAGACCTGTCATAAACCCACCTGGGTCTGTGTATGCTTACATGGATGTTACATGTGAGTGTGCATGTAAAGTGTGTTCCTCTTCTTCATGCCACTACCCCAAGTTAAGAACTCAGCTTCCCACTTTAGTAATGCCTTGAAGAAACACTGTTAAGGGCTGCCTCTCAGCAAAAGATGCACCCCAATCTACTAGTTACCCTAGGGCTCATGTCCCACAAGTCTTAATACCCAGATCATGTTTTACAACAGCTATCCATCTTGCCCTCCCTGGTAGGCAAATAGTTATCTGTCTGTGTAAACACATCTTCTGCTTTCCTGATCTCTTTATGCATTTTATGGCTATTTTCCCTGGGAAAATAAATAGCTGTCAGGATCCGAGGATCTCCCCCATAGCCTTTAAAACACTTGGCATCTCCAAATCACAACAATGCCTAACTAGTTTTGCTGGCTTTTGTAATAGTTCAAGTCCTTATATTATGGCAAATGTATTTATGTACTTAATTTACAGCCCTCCTTTCTTGTTGTGACACAAGGCAGATTACATAGTCATTAAAAACAATGTAATAAAGACACTACAACACATACAATAATTAATACTGGATTACAATTTTATTATTCATTTACATCATTTACCTTTCTCCTCATTGGTGACCCAGAGTGACTTATATCATTGTCCTCTCCTTGTGGACATCCAGTGAATAATGCTAAAGCTCTGTGTACTCTGTCCACCCAGGCAACAGCACTATAGAGGCTTTAAAAATCTTCTTTCGGTTATTAAAATTATCGCATATAAGAATAAGGACCCATAGGTCCTTTAAATTAAGGAAGAAAATGTTTTCCATAGTAAGTAAACCTTTTATCTTGATTTTAAGTTTCTTTTAATTGTGAAATACATCAAAAATTGCTTGTAACCCAATCCAGTAAATTTCTTTATTCCACTGGTTTTTATGAGATTAGGAGAAGCTGTTGCAATTAGAAATCAAGAAAATGGAGCAAGCACAATTTCTGCCCCCAAGGAAGAAGATTCACCCACCATTGTAATTGCACCATTATCATACTAGTAATACTAGATCACATTAGAGATTGTTGCCATTGCTTTACAAAAATACTGGACTTTACATAGCCTGACAGTGCAATCCTAAACAAAATTACACATTCTAATTGTGTTGAAGTCAACACATTTTAATGTAACACTGTTTAGGAATGTACTTTGAGTGTATTTAAAGGAATTTGGATCCAAGCCTTCCAGATTTAAATCTACCACACTGTCCACCCTACTATATTGGCTGTTTAGAATGTATTCTAGTCGTTATCTGTCACATTTAACTGTAGCCTGACATAAAATGATATTGTTTCCTTCAACTCAGATAGTGCACGATGGACAAGATATAATAGGCTGCCTACACTCATTTTTCTATGTTAAATTCTTAAAAACGAGACCTCTGACAATGGCAGAAAAGGACAGTGGATATTTTTAGCATAATATTGTCTTCCCAGAACAGAACTGGATAACATAGGAGATAAAATGTCAAAAGTAGGCAACCCTCCGAATATGCTAATATTCCCACTGTAATTGGCTCTTGGTGGAAGAATCAAATCTATCATGGGTGGACAGCAAATCTGCTCAGGTATGGGAAGCCTAAATTTAGTTGAGCAATAGCAGCTCAACCAGGTATTACTTCTGCCAATTCTGTGGCTGGAAAAATAACTTTTAAGTTTTTGTTTCACGAGAAAATGTACTAGGAATATCATCAGCATACATAAAGCTAGAATTAATAAATTGTTAATAAAGTTTCATCCTACCTGGGCTGCCAGTTGTTCATGCTTAACATCTTCAGAGGAACAGTTTAGATGTAGCACCATCCTTTGTTAAACTTTATAGCTCAGTGAACATTCTCATTCAAATGCTGCATACAGAGCATCTCTGCTGACTCCCATGGGAATACTTCATTGGTTCAACATACATGGGAAACACTTGTGGGTCAATCAGTATGAATATCATCAGTCTGAATAGCCCAGTTTGGCCCAAACTTATTAGAAGCTATGCAGGGTTGGCCAAGGTTGGCACTTGGATGAGAGACCTCCAAGAAAAACAAGTCTTGGTATGCCAAGAAAGGCAAAGGCAAGCCACATGCCCTCTTGCCTTGAACATCCCATGGTTGGGGTCACCATGAGTCAGTTGCGACTCAATAGCACATTCTTCTTCAATATGAATTTCACAGGATCTTCCCCCTGCAGACTTATGAAGTTATCCAGGTTTCAAACATGTCACACCAGGCTACAGATAAGAGAAAGATTAACATCTAAACTAGCTAACAAAGTGAACTAAAGAAGTAAACTTTATTGACTAATTTACTAGCTTATTTAAAACATTTCTATGCTATGCCATTCAGGGTCCTCAGGGCAGTGAACATTAAAACAGTTCAGAGATTAAAACATTTCAAATATTAAAAAGCATTTAAAAGGTGTGTGTATCTCTACCCAGGGCTTTTTTGTGGCAGGAACTCCTTTACATATTAGGCCACACCCCCTTGATGTAGCCAATTCTCCAAGAGCTTACAGGGCTCTTATTATGGGCAGTCCCCAAGCAATACAGAGCTTTAAAAGTCAATATCAGTAGCTTGAATTGGGCATGGAAGCAAATTAAGAGCCAGTGTCGTTGGAACAAGACTGGAGTGATAAGGTCTGTATAACCCACACCAGCCACAGTTTGACTGGAGCATTCTATACCAATTGTAGCATCCATGAAGTCTTCAAGGACAACCCCAATAGAGCACACTGCAGCAATCTAATCTAGATGTTAACATGTCATGCACTAGGAACCATGAATGTTGAACAGGAACAATGTTAAAAATGAATCAAAATCAATTTATTGTACTGTGCACGTAAAATACAAATTAAAAATATAGGCCTTGAATTTAGCCTTTAGATTGAAACCACTGGATTTGGTAATCCTCAGTGTACATTAGGTAATACAAATAAATATGCACAGGTTGATGACATACAAATAAGAGTACAGACACGGTAAACAGGACCAAATGCATTTTGGTCCAATGTAACTTCTTCAGTGGTCACTGACACATAGATGCACATTTATACTAAGAACAATTATTGGTATAATAAGCCAAAACAGGTGTTGATTGACTCTGCACATTTTTATTACATTTATACAGTGCCTGTCACCACCAGGCAGTCTCAAGGCAACTAACAATTAACAATAGTTAAAACATTAACAAATCTAAGTTTAAAAACATAATCCAAATAAAACTAGAAAGCAGCCCACATAAACCAAACCCAAATAACTAAAGCCAAGCAGAAGAGTTCTGCTTTATAGGCCTGGAAGAACTTAGATAAGCCCTGCAGTGTCGGTGTATCATCTCACAGCTGGTGCCACCAGGATAGGGCCACCAAAAAGAAGACCCTCATCCTGGTGGATGCCAGGTGAATGTTCAGGCACCAGATACCACGAACAGGTTGTGCATTGAAAATGCAAGGGGTTTGGGGGGGGGGGCATGTCAGAAGAGGCAGCCTGCCAGGTATGAAGGTGCCAAACCATTTAAGGATTTAAAGGTAATCACCAGCACCTTGAATGTGATCCAGAACTCAATTGGCAGCCAGTGCAGCTGTTTCAAGGCAGGATAGATATCATCTCTCCAATTAGCAATCTTTCCGCTGCATTCTGGACTGTCTGTAGTTTCTAGAGCACCTTCAAAAGCAGTCCTTTGTATCATGGATCTTGTTCTATGATTTCCACGCTCACACATAAAATGTATAGTTATACATTATATCTAATTTTGGCAGTTCATTCCCTTATGGTGTGTATGGCTATATCAACTAGCAATCTGACAAAAATAGGGCATGCACTTCAAAGACAAGATCTTTCGTGCCCAAGAATAACTGCAGCTGGTGAAAGATGTCCTGGCCACTGCTACCACTGCTGTTATCCTACAGGAGTCCCAAGTCTAGCAGCACCTCCTGTGCCATGCAACCTGTGGTTGAGTCCCTCCCGTCCCAAATGAGGAGCACACCTGAAAGTCCTGTGAGTGGAAACAACTACAAATGCATTTATTAATTAACGGGCAGAGTGCTGGATACAGGAGGTAAAGACCCTCAAAAACTTAGCAGCTCTCCGAGGGATACAGTCTTTGATCTGGGATCTTATACCCCCTGTTATATAAGCAAAGAATTATACAAAGCATACATTATTGGTTATACAGATAAAGCCCATTTGACCTGGCCGAGTTCCATAGAGCAATCCCAGTTTCTGAAACTGATTTGTGGTTCATTGATTCATTTGGTTCAGGAAGGGGTAGAAGAGTCCCCAGGTTAGCTAGAGCGGCCAAACTTGTGGCAAACTCTTCAGACCCTCCTCTACCTTCTTGTCAAGTTAGGTTAGAACTGGATTTCGGGGGACTGAATAACAGCCCCACCAAAGTAAGTGCCCCCAACACAGTTCATTTTAGTAAACTGATAGAAATCAAACATTAAAACAAAAGATTTAATAATAAGGGTGGTGCAGCCCAGTCAAGGAAAACATGTGCATGTATGTAATTTTATTTCTAAGTCACCTGATTAATACTTGATACCTCAGAGTTAGATTGTAGTGTTTCAATCGTTTTTAATTGTTTAATTGTTTTAACTGTTTAATTAATGCTTAATTTAATTGTTTATTGTGATTTTATTGCATACTGTGAGCCACCCTGAGCCTGCTTCGGTGGGGAGGACGGGATACAAATCAAATAAACTAACTAACTAGTGGTAGCTGATTACTTCACCAGTTTTTTCTTGCTGATTTTGAACATTAACCAGGAATTTACACACACTTCAACTGTAAATGAACTTTAAATTTACTTTTATCTCTGTTGGTTAATTGAAACACCTACAGAAAAGTTAGATTAACTGCTTCTTAATAGAGGAATGTTCAAACTATCACACCATTGCATTCATTTCTCATGCCAGCAAGGTCATGTTAAAGATCCTTCAAGCTAGACTTCAGCAGTATGTGGATCGAGAACTACATGATCCATGGAGTTGCAAAGAGTTGGACTCAGCTGTGCGACTGAACAGCAAAAGATTAGCCTTCTTATCTTTATCAGATGCTACTTCATAAGCACCTGCTTATTGGATCATTTGCACTTGTGTTGATTATCTCGTAGTTAGGAACCAATCAGTTATCCAGATAGTAATCACATAGATTTTGAAAAATATATGATTGAAATTTTTCTATAAATATGCACTACAGTGATAAACAAATCAGATTTCTCTGGATACAAGTCTCAGAAGAAGATTAGATGAGATTTCTAGATGTGTGTGACCTGCTGATATTCCGTAAAAATAATGAGATAAACCCTGGAACTTGATTTGTTTTTAAATATTATACATTGAGCATGTTCTTCTGTGTTGTGATTATTACTCTGACATTTGTGCTAAGTGTTTAGATTGGTTGTTAATGGATTTAATAGGCCAATCTGATAACTATAAGTCCCTTTTTCGCTTTTTGTCAAAAAACACTGTAATTATTGAATGGTGGCAATAGTTTTGCATCTGGCTTCAAAAAGGCAAGATTTGCATTAATTTTATTTAGTACTCCTTATCTCCTGTGTACTTCTAAGTGTATAATGCCAGTAACGGTTGTTGTTCACTACACTGCTTCAGCAATGTTTGGAACACTTATTTAACACTTATTTTTACAGTAATTGTAAGGTTAATTTTCACATGCCTATACTTCTTACTTTCTTGCATAATAAGGTGAACTATTTATTTTTCAATAAGAATTGCTACAGGTTTTTGGTCTGGTTTGCTGGTTATAGTTCAAAGAACAGAACTCACATCTTACTTGTTTGTATTATCATATTTAAAGGTTGATAAACAGCCTTTCCTAAATTAATCTATAAGAACTTTGCTGCTAAATGGTTTGAATAGGCAAAATCCTTTTTAAATTGTCTAGAACAGATTCTCTAACTGGATGTGGGAGTTAAGCCTTGTTACAGAATGTCTAGAGTCGATACAGAAGCGCTGTCTGTGCGGTGATGTTAGTTGTTATGATGGTTCATAAACATTTTGTCATGTATAAAGCATTAAAAAGGTATGCCTGCCCTGGCGCAAGGCTCCTGCTGGTTCTAGTCCTTGCTTTTCCCATCGTTTTCAGTTTAGCCCTGTGTTAAGTAGGATGATCATTGCCATGTGTGGCTGGAGGATGTTGAAGGGTAATACTGAAGGCCAAAGCTGACAACCCCAAACTGGGTGACCAAGAAGCTTGCTATACAATCAAACTTTAAAGCTAGTAGAATTTACTGGATGGTCAGAATCTATGGGGATTATGTTTGATTTTGCACACACACTTGGAACCACATTAGGGGATGATTCACTGGAGGAGCAACATGAAGAAAAAAGATTAAGCTCCTCTCCAATGTTCAGTGATGCTTTTCTGCTCCTAACTGTACACTACACATGTGATTTTTTTCCCTTCTCTCCAACATTTTCACTTGCAAAGCAATGCAGAGTACTGAAATAGTGACAGAACTGTGACATTTGTTTAATAACATTCTGAAACCTAAGCAAGTGTTAAAGTGCATGCACAGAATAAGATTGTAGAAAGGTCAAATTATTTTGCTGATGACTGTGTGCACAAGATTTAATTGGCATGTCTCTAAAATGAAGCTGTTTTACATCTGTCTTGGCTGCTGTAGATTTAATTTCTGGATGACATCTGGCCCAGTCTAATTTCACCATGTATGGTTGTCAGGCTCAATCAGAATTCTCTCATGGCAAGTTCTGCAATGCCTTTGTTGCAGTTTGTGGATCACTGCAATATGTGAAAAGAGCATGAGAACCCAAAGACCTTTATTTCTTCATAGCAAATTTCTTTACCTTCATGGTGTGTCATGACAGGCTCCAAAGAATCTTGAATCTTGACCAACCCACCTCCGAACACAAGACAAAGCTTTGCTGTTGTATATAAAAAGACACAGTAGTGCTGCTGCCCTTTGGTCACATCAAACTTTTAATGTATGCATGCCCCTTTAGGAGGGGCAACTCCAAAGGGCCAATGTGGATGTGGGAAAGTGGGCTATTTCTGCTCATCAGCTGTTCATTCAGGTTGCAGCCCCTGGGACAGTAGTCTGGGCAAAACACCAAGAAGCAGACTAAAGGAAGTACTTCTTCATTCATTGACTACTTAGCATGTGGAATCACTGCCTTCTGAATGCCAGGACAAGGGAGGCAACAACAGGGATAGGCCTTCACTTCTATGCCCCCTGCTTGTAGGCTTCTAGAGCCATCTTTGGCAACTGTGAAACAGGATGCTGAGGTAGATGGACCATTAAACCCAGGCTTCCAGATCTTAATCCAGCTCTGCAACTACTAAAGCATTCTGGCTCTTCTTGTCTGGGTACCGTGGTAAAAAACTTATATGTACCAATTTACACCAGACTCCTGCGTGCCTAGTGAGTTTCAAACAGTGCTGGGAGCTTCCTACATTGAACTCCTTGTGGATATGGCTGCAAGTTGGTGATCAAAGCAGAGTAGTATACAAAACTCCAAAGAATGAGAATACTTTCTGCAGTGAGCAAGACTGTCACTTATAAGACTGAGACAAAGATTGGCAGTGTCACAACTGTTTAGGAGTTCCAATCCAGCAATTTCACACTGGAGTCTCTCTTTGAAATCTTTTGCTGAAGCATAGGAACTTTTGCATTTAGTGATAAATGTCCAGTAAAGCTCATTGTATGGTCTGAATATTTGCATGTTTAAATGTGTTTTAGTTTGGTCAATGTAGAAAGGTAGAATGAGCTTTCATGATATGGGTGCAATTGCTGGGCCATTTGAGAGCATATTATCAGAGCAGGCATACATTATATTTTGAGTTTATTCTCTCAGCTCCCTATAAGGAGACATTTAGCTGGTCATAATTTGAATTGACCCTTGGCTTAATATAATAAGTCTTTTTTACAGACTAGGCAAGTGGAAGAGAGCAAAAGAAATTTTGCCCACAGCACTCAGTTTTCATCATGGTTGGAACTCAATCAGATGCTCAGTTTTCATCATGAGGAACTTACTCCTCAGATGAGATGTGTGTGTGTGTGTGTGTATATATATAAATGTGTATATATATTTTAAAAAATCAGATTTATATCCCGCCCTCCCCTGATGGGCTCAGGGCAGCTAACAAAAAATAAAAGCAACATAAAATATTAAAAACCAAATATACAATAAAATCATTTCCATACATTTTATTAAAAGTTCAAGATGCACATTGGTGTTCTGGTTATTCTGATGTTTTTGGTTTCAATTATGTTAGTTCAGTGAGATTGTCAGTGCTGTGGAATAATAGCCACTTCCCCTTAACCATTGAGGGCAAGTTTAAATAGTTCGGTTACAGGCCTGGGGGAACTGTGGTAGGTCCTGCAGGGCCCTGATGTTTTCGGGGAGGGCATTCCACAGAGCGGGGGTTATTGCCGAGAACCCTCCGCTTCTGGTGGTGGACAATCAAGCTTCTTTTGGTCGGGGGATCTTAAGAAGATTTTGGGACCCTGAACGTAGTGCTGTCTGGGGTACATATGGGGAGAGGCGGTCCCAAAGGTAGACAGGTCCCAGACCATATAGGGCAGCTTGAAGTGAATCCGGAATGCCACAGGCAAACAGTGTAACGTTTCCAGCACAAGTTGAATGTGCTCTCATACAGGTAGCTCCATTAACAATCTGGCTGCTGCGTTTTACACCAGTTGCAGCCTCCGAATTTGAGTCAAGGGCAGCCCCATGTAGAGGTGTTACAGTAGTCTAATCTCTAGGTGACCATCACATGGATCACTGTTGCCAAATCGTTGTGCTCCAGGTACGAAGCTAACTGCCTTATCCACCTAAGGTGGTAAAATATGGATTTAGCAGTGGCTGCTACCTGAGCCTCCATTGTCAGCGAAGGCTCCAGGAATTACCCCTAAGCTCTTGACCTTTGGAGCTGGCATCATAGACGCCCCATCAAAGACCAGCAGAGAGGTCTCTCTACCTAGACTGCCGTGACCTAGGCACAAGACCTCTATCTTCGCTGGATTCAATTTCAGTCAACTCTACTTCAACCATTTCACTACAGCTTGTAATGCCAAGTCCAGATCTTCCAGGGCGCAGCTGGACTGCCCCCCCCCCCATCAATAGACAGAGTTGGGTGTCATCCGCATACTGATGACAACCCAACCCATATCTCCAGACAATCTGGGCAAGGGGGCACATGTAGATGTTAAAGAACATTGTGGAGAGAACTGCCCCCTGAGGCACACCATATACAAGTGGGTGCCTTTGGGACTATTGCTCTCCTATAGCCACCCTTTGTCCCTGACCTTGGAGAAAAGAAGTAAGCCATTGAATCCCTGCATCGGTTAGGTGGTGAGATAGTAGTTGGTGGTCGACTGTATCAAACACAGCCGACAGATCTAACAACATCACTGCGGAGCTGCCCCAATCCAGATGTTTCAAGAGATTATTCACAGGAGGATACTCCAACAGGTGCAGGGGTAGAGTGTCAGGGTGAGGCTGGCATGCCACATCCTCAGTCTTGCAGCACAGGACCTGAACTAGAAGCCCTGCAACAGTAAGCCTCACCCCAAGGTCATCAACCAGCTTGGAATGCTGAAGAAGGTGGACCTGGAGAGAGGCACAGCATCAGCACTGTAGTGCATGGCTGGCACCTCAGCACTGCTCAGCCTCTTCCTAGGAGCCTGGATCACCACAGGAACAGGACTGACAGCTCTGAAGATTGTTCAGCCATTGATAAGTTGTATCTGTCCCTGAATGACTCAGTAGGTTGATGAGTTGCACTGGTCCCTGAGTTACTCAGCATGCTCTTCCCAACAAAAGCAATCAGGAGAGGAGGAGCCAGTGTGGAAGTAACATCCACAACCCTTGTGTGACTGCCATTGTTTCTTGCCTCATTCTAAACCTTGGTGTCGTAATTCATCCAGGGCTCAGCGATAGCAAGGATTCCTCTGAAGAAGAACTTCATGTAGCCAGCCTTGTGTTAACAGAAACTGATCAGCAGGAAAATGAGCTGCATGCTTGTCAGGATTCACAGCCAACAGCTGGTGACACCCTCCAGCCCTGATTCAGCAGGTGAACCTCAGCCCACCATTATCACCTACACCCTTAAGCATGCTGCAAATCAAAGCTGAGAACAGAGCTGCAGACAAGATGCAAAGTGTATACCTCCCGGCCCAACACCAGCTGCTTGCTGATAACAAAGAGTAGTTGCAGGAGATGCACAATGGAGGCAGTGCAGCTGGGGAGCAGTCCACTCTCCCCCTCCCCCAGCATAGCTGATTCTCTGGCTTGCTTCTCCTGTGGCCCCATTTAAATGAACCTGCATGAAGAGCCAGCCCAAAGTGGAGCCAGCAAGGAGTTATCCACACCCCACCAGCACAGCTGATCATCTGTCTGTATTCTCCCGTGGCCCTGATTAAACTGGGCTGCACAAGAAGTAAGCTTGAAGCTTTACTGGCA
Organism: Heteronotia binoei; assembly: GCF_032191835.1. Taxonomy (NCBI): domain Eukaryota; kingdom Metazoa; phylum Chordata; class Lepidosauria; order Squamata; family Gekkonidae; genus Heteronotia; species Heteronotia binoei. The sequence continues at coordinate 85,216,819 of NC_083243.1, read as the reverse complement.
GGATGCTGTCCACTCGCTGCCAGCGCAGCTGCTCTTCAGCCCTCATTTAAACAGGGCTACCCCAAAAGCAGTCCTCTCCCCACCAGAACAGCTGATTCTCTGGGTAGTTTCCCCTGCAGCTGTGTTTAAACTGAGCTGCCCAAGAAGCCAGCCTGAAGCTGTGCCAATGGGGAGTGGTCTGCTCCCCAACAGCCCACTTGTTCCTCAGGCTGTCTCTTGCAGTCCCTTTAAATTTTAAAGGGGCTACAGTAGAAGCCTAACAAATAGCTGAGAGGCAGGAGCAATTTGCTCCAGCCTCTTTTGGATTTACCTGGTTATTCCTGAAAATATCTGGGTTTTTTTTTAATTTTTCCTGAAAAATCCCATATAGTTCTGTGATGCTGAAATGTACCCAAAAATACCGATGAGGTATTTTGAGGTATATTTGTATAGGGTTCTACTGCAACCCCTTTAATGTTTAAAGGGACTGTAGAAGACAGCCTGAGGATCAGCTGTGCTGTTGGGGAGTAGGCCACTGCCCACCAGTACAGCTTCAAGCTGGGTTCTCATGCAGCCCAGTTTAAACAGAGCTACAGGAGAAGTCATCCAGAAGATCAGCTGTGCTGGCAGGGAGTAGACTGCTTATCGCTGGCTTCTCCCACAGCTCTGTTTAATACCAGTGAGATATTTTGAGGTATATTTTTGTCTCATGTACATCCAAACGCTCACCCCTATTGTAAAACCAAACGGAAGTCTGAAAAGAGATCAGAAGCAAAGCATAAGTATTAATATAACACATTAAATAATGCAAAAATTATATAGTAGGATCCCAGTTTCTGCAGCCTATACACAGTAGTATAGAACTCAGTCCCTAACAATTTATCCAAGAACATAAGAGAAGACATCTTGGATCAGACCAATGGACCATCCAATCCAGTGACCAAAACCTAGGTGCCATCAGGAGCCAGAACTCGAGAAGCCATCTCACAGCTGATCCCTAAGCACCAAGAATACAAAGCATTACTGTCCCAAACATAGTGTTCCATCTATACCTTGTGACTAATAGCCATTAATTGACCTCTGCTCCATATGTTTATCCATTCCCCTCTTAAAACTGTCTATATTTGCAATCTCCAGCAATTCCTGCAGCAGTGAATTCCACATGTTACTTACTCTTTTGGGTGACAAAGTATTTCCTTTTATCTGTTTTAAGGCTACTGCTCATTAATTTCATTGAGTGTCCACAAGTTCCTGCATTGTGAAAGGGAAAATTACTTCTTTCTCTACCTTCTGTATCCCATACATAATCTTGTAAACCTCTATCATATCACCCATCCATCATCATTTCTCCAATCTAAAGCCCTAACTTCTTTAACTTTTCTTCATAGGAAAGGTCTTACAGATATGAGGATCCAAGGCCAGGAAGAGTTTTATATTTTGCCAATATCTTAAATTGCGCCCAGTAACTGATGGACAGCCAGTTGAGTAACTTCAGAATGAGAATAATGTGCATGTTCTGTCTAGCTCCCAATAATAGTTACGCTGCAGCATTCTGCACAAACTGGAGTTAATGAATTGATTTTGAGGCACGACAATGCATTACAATAGTCTTACCTTGATGTTACAGTGGCATGGATCCAGGTAGTCAGATTAGTATATCAAGGTAAAGAGCCATCTTTTCAGCATTGTAGGAACTTAGGAAACAATCTACCTTTGCTCTCTGTTTTAAAATTTTTGTGGATTTTGTATTTTATTGTTTTTGTTTATTTATTTGTAACTGGATTATGAAACAGGAAACAATAACAGGATGTATAGCATACAGATATAATGTAATGTATTTGAAGAATTTCTAATCAATAATTTTTTTCCTCAAAAAAAAAAAAAAGGCAAAGAGCCATCTTTTGAGCTATGCTGAGATGGAGGATAAGGGGGGTTTTTTTAAGCTGAATTAACTTGCTTCTGCTGCAATAACTGTGGGTCTGGTTCTTAGCTGAGTCAGGATCAACTGAACTCCATCAAAAACTAGGAGCACAGTGTCTGGCAGCAGAGGTTTAGAGCATACATTGATCTGTGTCTGTAACTTAATTACTGTGGCTCCGAAAAACACTGAGAAAAGAGGGTGTCGAAGTGTGAGATGAGCAAAACCGTGAAGACTCCTTTCTATACAGTCCCTCCTTTTTCTCTCTATTGCAAGGTCGCAGCGGAATGTTTAAGGACTCCATCCTAAAACACTGGACATGGTTAAGGCTGGTTCCTATGTAGAAATGTTTAAGTGTATAATTTGGGGGAGCACAAATACCTTATTGTTCCTTTGTTCTTCATTTTGTCTTATATTTGCACTAAATCAACAGCATGTACAAACAATGAGAGTGTGAATATTTATTGTTGACCAGTGATTTGATTATTTTCCTATTTACACACTGGTACCAGAAATGATGATTGATGGTACCAGTTATTTATATTGTAATGGAGAAAATACAGGCTTTGCTCTGCAGCTCCTGTGCAATTGAGCAAGTCTAACAAAGCAAGCTGTGATGCAGAAGGAAGCAAGAGAGAGAGAAGGAAGCGGATGACAGTGAGTTGATCATGAACCTGATACGAGTACTCTGGGGGCCTGATCTGGCCCTTGGGCTGCACGTTTGACACCCTGGAATAGAGAGAATGTTTATTAAATTTGCAGATGATGCTGAATTGGGAGGGTTAGCAAATATAATAGAAGACATAGTCAAGATACAGGATGATCTTGACAGGCTGGAAAACTGGGCTAAAACAAATAAAACGAATTTTAATGGGGATAAATATAAAGTTCTGCAGTTGTAGTAGTATGGCATCTGCTTTCTCAAGGGTTCCTGCTGAGGTGCTGCAGTAATGTTTGAAAGCCCACCACCATGTCTGAGGGTCAGTCACATAGGTCTTTGCTATATATTTCTTTATCAGTCAGAATTAAAGGCCATATATTGTGTGGTATGGACCCCTGTGATTGAGCCCCACCCAATTAGTGGCAAGTCTTAAACAGCGCAGAAGTGTGGTGGGATGAATTCCACTTTTGTAATGTCTGTAGCCATTCTGGAATGAGTGATAATTAACCTAGGGTCAGTCAGTCAAGCTTGGACAGATGGGAGTCTTAAATACCAATTGACAGGTAGTTCTACCTTGTTGACTGACACCCCCCCTCCAGCCAAACCAAGCTAGAGTTCAGGTGGGACAAGCAGATGTGAGGCACAGCAAGCCTGCACCCCCTCATCCCACTTAATTCCACCATGCTACTGTAGTGGTTAAGTGTGTGGACTTTTATCTGGGAGAACCGGGTTTGATTCCCCACTCCTCCACTTGCACCTATCTTGGGTTAGTCATAGCTCTGGCAGAGGTTGTCCTTGAAAATGCAGCTGCTGTGAGAGCACTCTCAGCCCTACCCACCTCACAGGGTGACTGTTGTGGAGGGAGCCGCTCTGAGTCTCTGATTCAGGGCGGAGTATAAATCTGCAATTATTCCTCTTCTTCTTCTAGTGGGGTGTGCCTAGATGGCAGATCAGTCCACTTGTTAGTCTTCTTTCTGTCATCTTGATCAAATGTAGATTGGTAAACTTTCTACTCTACTCCATCTAGAACAGGGATACCCTGATCTTAGGGCTTTAAGAACCACTGGCAACTTTTCTGAGGCAACTGAAGTTGCGTGCTTCTTAAATCTTCTTAAATTGAAGTCATTCAGCCTTTGCCTTACTTTGAACTGGTAAATAGGCTTGAATTATGTCTTTGGTGCAAAGGCTTCACATCTGCTGTTCGACAGTTTGGGTACTGTATTTTGGCTATGGAAGATGGTAATGCATGGTATTAAATGATGCATGAAATGACCTGTCAAACTGCATTACGTGGTGCAGGAAAACATGCAAAAGGAAAAAACCAGGAAAAAACACAGTATTAATGGAACACTTTCTATTCATTAGGAAGTCTGTTCATACTTCATGGCTTTGTTAATGTGTGTGAATTCAGCAATGACAGCATAAAAGAATAATTAGTGTCATTTCCTCCACTAATTTATCACAATAACTAATAGCTATGAAACTGTGTTTTTTAAATGTGTCATTCTTCACAAATGCATCCCTGCCAAAGCTTAAGCTTCATGCTGAGAAGGTAATATCATAAGACTGATTGAAGTTTTCTGTAGTTAAAAGGTAAAGGTGCAAGCACCGAGTCATTACCAATCTATAGGGTGATGTCACATCATGACATTTTCTTGGCAGACTTTTTACGGGGTGGTTTGTGTGTTTGTTTAGTTAATTTATATTCCATCCTTTCCCAAATGGGCTCAGAGCAGATAACATTTTAAAACAGTAAAACAGCAATTAAACCAATAAAAGTAGACATTACAATTTGGCAGCTCAGTTGGGCACATCATAATATGCTGAACATGAGGTAGTATAAAATCAGTATTTCAGCAGGGTGGTATTGCAGCATAGGGTCAGCTGATGGAATAGGATGCCCGCTGCCTCAACGAAATGTCTGGTGGAATAACTGTGTCTTTCAGGCCCTACAAAAAGGTAACAATTCAGTAAGGGCCCAGATCTCTGAGGGGAGCTGATTCCACCAGGCTGGAGCCAAGGCCGAAAAGGCCCTACCTGTCATTGCCTTCCCCAGTCATCTACACTTTGCCCCCAGCAAGCTGGGTACTCATTTTACTGACCTTGGAAGGATGGAAGGCTGAGTCAACCTTGAGCCGGCTACCTGAACCCAGAATCCTCTGGGATCAAACTCATGTCATGAGCAGAGCTTGGATTGCAGTACTGCAGTTTACCACTTTGTGTTATGGGACATCACCCTATAGTTTGCTACAGGGGTGGGGAATCTTTTTTCTGCCAAGGGCCATTTAGAAATTTATAACATCATTCGTGGGCCAGCAGGAACTCATTAGCATATTAGGCCACACCATCTGGGATAAAAGAACCCTGTGGCGCAGAGTGGTAAAGCTGCAGTACTGCAGTCCTAAGCTCTGCTCACGACCTGAGTTCAATCCTGGCAGAAGCTGGGCTCAGGTAGCTAGCTCAAGGTTGACTCAGCCTTCCATCCTTCCCAGGTTGGTCAAATGAGTACCCCACTTGCTGAAGGGGAAGTGTAGATGATTGGGGAAGGCAATGGCAAACCATTCCGTAAAAAAGTCTGCCATGAAAACGCTGTGAAAGCAACATCACCCCAGAGTCGGAAACGACTGCTGCTTGCACAGGGAGACTACCTTTACCTTTTCTTTTTAATCTGGGATAATCAAGTGCAAGTTGAACTGGTGGTAGCTGGCTCCCACCCCCTACTACTGCCACCCCTTCCTCACTCCTTGCAGAAACTGCAGCTGCTCCCACCAGACCCAAGGCACCCACATACCCCAGCAGCCGTCCTTCGCAACACCCACCACTCAGGAGAGAGAGAAATGTGGGGAAGAAATGGGAAAAAGGAAAATTAAAAAATGAGGGAAAGAAATGGGAACAAAAAAGGGGGGGAAGAAATAGAAAGAAACAGAAATCTTGAACTGCCACAGTGACTCTTCCAGGCCCTGCAGTGATCTGGGGAGGCCGCTGCGCAGTTGTCAGGCGATGGAATCTCAAGGCAATGTTCAGTTGAAACAAAATGACACTTTATTGGAAACTCATAGCTGGTTACAAAGATTGAGGCTAATACCGATGCCCAGGCATGGGTCACTCTTAAAAGATTCTACATCAAAGCAATTCTAAACAAAGCTCCCTTTCCCAAGACATCAAGGAGTTGGAGGTGCAAACTTTCACACAGGCTTCAGCTTATCTCTTTCCCCTGAGAAGTTGCCTTGCGGCCAAGCTATCTTTTAACGGTCGCATTCTTTTGTGCCCTGGGAGCATCAACAAAGTTTACATATTAATGGCTGTCTCTTTGATATGCATAGAGACTACCTGGCAGGAAAAATATATGGGTTAGTATTAGAAGACCATATGGTTAGTATGTTGCAGTTAATATTCATAAACCTTACAGAGCCTGACATACTGCCCCCCCCCCCCTAAGCTCCTGCTCGGGGTTTGTCTGGGTGCAGTAGGTAAAACTTTTTTAAAAGTGAGGGTGCACGGAGGTCTGATGACTTGACCCATTCGTCACAGCTAGGGGGAAAGTATTTCCCACGGACTAGGTAAATAAGAACATAAGAACATAAGAGAAGCCATGTTAGATCAGGCCAATGGCCCATCCAGTCCAACATTCTGTGACACACACACACACACACACACACACTGTGGCTAATAGCCACTGATGGACCTCTGCTCCATATTTTTATCTAACCCCCTCTTGAAGGTGGCCATGCTTGTGGCCGCCACCACCTCCTGTGGCAGTGAATTCCACATGTTAATCACCCTTTGGGTTAAGAAGTACTTCCTTTTATCCGTTTTAACCTGTCTGCTCAGCAATTTCATCAAATGCCCACGAGTTCTTGTATTGTGAGAAAGGGAGAAAAGTACTTCTTTCTCTACTTTCTCCATCCCATGCATTATCTTGTAAACCTCTATCATGTCACCCCTCAGTCGACGTTTCTCCAAGCTAAAGAGCCCTAAGCGTTTCAACCTTTCTTCATAGGGAAGGTTTTCTAGCCCTTTAATCATTCTAGTTGCCCTTTTCTGAACTTTCTCCAATGCTATAATATCCTTTTTGAGGTGCGGCGACCAGAACTGCACACAGTACTCCAAATGAGACCGCACCATCGATTTATACAGGGGCATTATGATACTGGCTGATTTGTTTTCAATTCCCTTCCTAATAATTCCCAGCATGGCGTTGGCCTTTTTTATTGCAAACGCACACTGTCTTGACATTTTCAGTGAATTATCTACCACGACCCCAAGATCTCTCTCTTGGTCAGTCTCTGCCAGTTCACACCCCATCAACTTGTATTTGTAGCTGGGATTCTTGGCCCCAATGTGCATTACTTTGCACTTGGCCACATTGAACCGCATCTGCCACATTGACGCCCACTCACCCAGCCTCAACAGATCCCTTTGGAGTTCCTCACAATCTTCTCTGGTTTTCACCACCCTGAACAATTTAGTGTCATCCACAAATTTGGCCACTTCACTGCTCACTCCCAACTCTAAATCATTTATGAACAAGTTAAAGAGCATGGGACCCAGTACCGAGCCCTGCGGCACCCCACTGCTTACCGTCCTCCACTGCGAAGACTGCACATTTATACTCACTCTCTGCTTCCTATTACTCAGCCAGTTTTTGATCCACAAGAGGACCTGTCCTTTTACTCCATGACTCTCAAGCTTTCTAAGGAGCCTTTGATGAGGAACTTTATCAAAAGCTTTCTGGAAGTCAAGGTAAACAACATCTATCGGGTCTCCTTTGTCCACATGTTTGTTCACCCCCTCAAAGAAATGTAACAGGTTAGTGAGGCAAGATCTTCCCTTACAGAACCCATGCTGAGTCTTCCTCAATAACCCGTGTTCATCAATGTGCCTACTAATTCTGTCCTTGATAATGGTTTCTACCAACTTTCCCGGTATTGAAGTCAGACTGACTGGCCTGTAATGTAAAAAGGTAGTGTAGTATTCCCCTTTTTACTTTAGCATCCAGTATTTCTTGCACCTCATGATGACTCTGACCCTTCACTGGAATAGGAGTGGGCGTCTGTGGGCATGGATGCCAACACGTAGGTCCAGGGTCCCTTTTCAACAAGCTGCAATGGAAAACAGGGTGAATTTTACTAAACATTTTTGGTAAGTCTAGCTCCACTGTGACTGGATTGATGACTCTCTTAATTTAAATGGTCCCAGATACTTGTATGCTAATTTCCTGGAGGGTTGTGGTAATGGTAGGTTCTTAGTGGACAGAAATACTGTATCTCCTACTTTAAAGTCCCATTCAAGCGAGTGCTTTTTATCAAACTGTTTTTTATAGTCTTGTTTGGCCGTCTCCAGGTTTTCCTGGATCACTTTCCAACCTTCGGCTAGAGTTTCCTACCATTGATGGCTAGAGGTAGGTGGCGCTGTTCCTTTGGGAGCTGGTAGTAGGGGGAAGGGCTGTCCCACGTAGCCATTCACAGTTTGAAATGCTGATGTTTTAGTAGAGCTGTGTACGCTGTTATTGTATCCGTACTCTGCAAAGGGGAGTAATTCCACCCAATTTGTTTGTTGATAGTTCACATAGCATCGTAAATATTGTTCTAAAAGTCCGTTCACATGCTCTGTCTGTCCATCTGTCTGTGGGTGATAGGCGGAACTTAGCCCCTGTTCTATGCCTGTTATTTTACAAAACTCCCGCCAGAAGTTGGCAACGAACTGCGAGCCGCGGTCACTAATGACCTTATCGGGGAATGAGTGAAGTCTGACCACGTGTTGGAAGAACAGTCGGGCTAGTTTCTTAGCTGTGGGTATTTGTTTGCATGGAATAAAATGCTCTTGCTTGGAGAAGGTGTCCACCACTAATAAAAATTACTGTGCACCCCTGGAAGACTGGTAATTCGACTATAAAGTCCATTGATACTACTGACCAGGGTCTCTCGGCAGTGGCTGTGGGGTGAAGCAAACCCCGAGTTTTTCCCCCTCTCTTTTTGGCCATAATGCATACTGGGCAAGAAGCTACAAATTCGGAAACATCTTTTTTCATTTTGGGTCACCAAAATTGTCTGTTTACTAAGTGCAGCGTTTCTGCATAGCCGAAATGCCCTGCTATTTTACTGTTGTGGCAGTGCTGCAACACTTCCAGGTGGAGGGTTTTTGGAACATACAACTTCCCCTCAAAGTACCAAAACCCCCCTTCTCCTTTAGTGATTCCTTCGGGGTAGCCCTCCCCTTCCTGTTCGGTTTCGGTGATCAGTTTACTTCCCCCCCACGGTTCTGAGGTCCCGGTCTTTTTTCCCGACCGTGTGATTACTCCCCCCGCTATTGCCGAGGGGGGAATGAGAGAATCTATGGTTTCCTCTCTCTCGTGCTGTGGCAGCCGGGAGAGGGCGTCCGCTAGAAAATTCTTAGAACCCGGTATGTGTCTGAGGGTGAAATCAAACTTAGCGAAGAATCCCGCCCACCGAATTTGTTTGGCAGTTAATTTTTGGCACCCAGTTAGTGCCTCTAGGTTCTTGTGGTCTGTCCAAATTTCAAACGGCACTCCTTGTCCCAGACTGACCAGTTGCGCTGCTCGTTAGAGAATTTTTTGGAGATGTAGGCGCATGGCATTAATCTACCCTCATTATCTTTCTGCATCAGTATTTCTCCGACGGCTACATCGGAAGCGTCACATTGCTCCATGAAGGGTTTGAGCTCGTTTGGGTGTGCCAGGATAGGCTCACTTGTGAATAGTTGCTTTAGCCTGTCGAAGGCTCTTTGGCACTTGGGAGACCAGTCTAGCTTGGTCCCTGGTTTACTCGCCTCTGGACCCTTCCCCTTTGTTTTCAGAAGGTCCGTCAGTGGCAACATAACTTTAGCAAACCCTTCTATGAACCCCCTGTAGAAATTTGCGAACCCGATGAAAGATTGGAGTTGTTTACGTGTTTTCGGGGGTTACCAGTCTAGTACTGCTTGTATTTTGACTGGGTCCATGGCTAATCCTTCCCCTGAGACTCTGAATCCCAAGTAGTCGAGTTCCTCCTGGTGGAATTCGCACTTTGACAATTTGGCATATAGTTTGTGCTCTAACAAAGTGTTGAGTACTTTCCTCAGCAACTTTATGTGGGAGGGTAGATCCTTTGAATAGATAATGATGTCATCCAGGTACACCACCACCCCCTTGTACAAATATTCTCTCAGTACTTCGTTGATGAAATTCATAAATACTCCGAGCGCACCTTGCAGCCCGAACGGCATCACTAGATATTCGAATTGCCCCATGGGTGTATTGAATGCCATTTTCCACTCATCCCCCTCTTTAATTCTAATTCGAAAGTATGCATCTCTCAGATCTAGTTTGGCAAAGATGGATCCCTCTGACACCGTACTTAATAAGTCTTTGATCAGGGGGATCGGGTACGCGTTTGACATGGATATAGCATTTATCCCGCGAAAATCTGTGCAAAGTCTAAGCCCCCCGTCCTTCTTCTTTCTGAATAGCACTGGGGCGGCATGTGACGCGGTTGCCGGTCTAATGAACCCTTGCTTCAAGTTTTTATCCAGGAACTTCCTCAGTCCCTCCTTTTCCGCCCATCCCATGGAGTAGAGCTTCGCTTTAGGCAACTCTTGACCTGGTATCAGCTCTATGGCACAGTCGGTGCTCCTATGGGGGGGAAGTTCATTCACCTCTTCCTCACTAAATGCTCTGCGTAAATCCCAGTATTCTTTGGGGATGGATTTTACTTCTTCTATCGTTAAGCACAGTCTTTCGTTCTTGGGGGGGGTGAGGGCTCCCACTCCAGAGACTAGTGGTGGTGAACACATGTTTTGCTATCAAAGTCTATAATCTGCTCTCCCCATTGGATATTCGGTTGGTGTTTTGCTAACCAGCCTACCCCCACCACTATGTCGAAGGAGGAGGAGGGGACGATTACAAACACTTTTATGTCCCAGTGTTCCTTAATCCCTACTGGGAAAAACTGGGTTTCTTCCATGCATGGCTCCCCTTTCATTACTGTCCCGTCCATTTGCTCAAATTGGAGAGGGTGGGGTAGAGGGTTTTGTGCTAATCTTAATGCCTCTACTAGCCTCGGGGTGATAATTTTCCGGGTGCACCCGGAGTCAATTAGGGCTCGGGTGTGCATAAACCTCTTGGAGTTGGGGTTCAATAAAGTCAAAGGGACCAGAAACAGTTCTCCGGTTATTCTCACCCACAGTGGTGCCGGTGCAGCGTCGACCTGCCTTCCGGCACCTCTCAGGGCAGGTCAGTCTCGTTTCCCGATGGCTCCGCCTCTCCCTCTGATTTGTTCTCCCTGGTAAAGGGAGGCCTCCTCGTGGCGCACGTGGCTGTATCTCTGCCGGCGGGAGTGGCGCCTTCTGCTTCCTAAGTTGCACTGTGGAGAAACATCTGCCAAAGCTGGATTTGGTTTTATTTTGTGATCTCACTCTTTCGAAAACATATAACAACTTTCAGCAAAGATGGTGGTGGTGGCGAGGTAGAGCTCAATACTAGAGCTTCCTAAACAACTAAACAATCCGAGTTCTGACCGTCCACCAGTCCAACTTTCAAGTGCAATCAGCAACATAATCCTACCTGGGAAGGAAAGCGTGGTGCCGGGGGTTCCGGAGCAGGCAGACGGACTGCTGATGGACCGTGGAGTGAGTCAGGTGAGACGGGCCTGCTAGAGGATGCGGAGGCGGCAGCCTCGATTGAGCTGTAACCGGGCAGAGCCGGGCGGAGCTAGGCGCCAGGTAGAGCGACCGGCGAGTGAGACCTGCGAGTGCTGAGGCTGAGACGCCGCCCTAGGCTGCATTCCAGCTTGTGCGGAGCTGAGTAACGAGTGGAGCGGCTGGTGAGCAGAATACAATACAAGCGGCGACTGAGGAAAGGAGTGGCTGAAGACTTTGAGGTGTTTGGTAGTACCATAAGCCGGCAGAAGGGAGCTGGTGGGAACTACATGGGGCCACTGGACATTGAACACCGCACAGCCGGGCAGAGTAAGGGTCTCAGACTGACCAACCCTGTGTGACTGGGAGTCACGAGAGGGTTCACCCCCCCTCGGGACTCCCAGGATGCACCGGAGGTATTGTTAGAGACCCCTGGACCCTGATATGTATCATCTTATGCTTGGATGTGGGACTGCTGCTCCACATACTACAACCGCCGCGTTTTTGAAGCAACCGGGCTCTGCACTGTACGCACTTTATATCTTTACCCAACCAGCACTTTACTTACCCAGCACTTATCCCATACTATGCTCAAACCAGAAGACCTTGCATGGACTAGCACACTAGCACTTTCCTTGTAACCTCCTATATCCATTTTTAGGCTCTGCTAAATTTAGTGTAAATTTTAATCAATTAACTCGTTGGATTAGCTGTTTGTATTAAGTGGATCTGATTTGTTTTGTGGTAAATTCATTGGGAGTATTATTGGGGGGGGATTATATTCAATTTTACCATTAGATTAGATTATATATATTTTACCAATTGATATAAGGGAATTATGCGGTGGGCTTAATTGGGTTGACTGAGAACGGGGATCGATGGGGCAGAGTGAATTAGGGGGCTAATTAAGGACAGTGTTTTAGATACTAGTGGTGGCAGCTACATTAACATCTATCACTATCACTGGTCTAGGGATTCCAGTGATCCTGGGGAGGGGAAGGTATGGCGGTGGGAACAGACAGCAATATAAGGAAAGGGGGCAGAGACCTGTTAGTGCTCGGCCTCCTTCCAGTCTGTGTCCCATCCCGAGGGTGACAGGTAGTAGGGTCAGGTCAGACCCGCCTCCGTCATTGGCATTATGCAACGCCAGGTCCATTAATACTCGAACAGGACATGGACCTGGCTTGCGTGACCGAAACCTGGGTACGAGAGAGTGATACTGTAGCCCTCTCACAAGCAGCTCCCCCGGGCTATTCGGTCTTTCACCAATCGCAGACTAGTGGGCGGGGGGGAGGAGTGGCGCTGTTCATACGAGAGGCTTACTCCTTTAGGGCACTCTCGGCTCCAAGGATCGAGGGTATTGAATGTGCCAGTCTGGCGTGGGAGGCTGGAGAGGGGTTGGCGATTTGGCTGGTGTACCGTTCACCTAGCGCACCGGCCAATGCTTTACCATCCCTGCTTCAGGCGGTGGCAGGCTGGGCATTGGAGCACCCAAGGCTGATGATCCTGGGTGACTTCAATGTCCATGTGAATGACCCCTTCATTTGAGCCTTCACTTTCCCCAGGATTTTCTCTTCCAGGGAGGCATTCTCTCCCTCTTCCCCAGGTGCTTCTTTGCCCTCCTCCTCTGACTCTGGCAGGCTTACTTGGGAGGCATCGACATCTTCTCCGGTAGCTCCCGTATTTGGCCGGGTGCGGAGGTTCTCGTGGCGGGCTGGGGCGGCATCCATCAGGGCCGTGGAGGTTCTCGGCTTCCACTGCTTTGGGCTGATGAATAGCGTTTTGATGTAAGATGGAGACTTGAGTCCTGTAGCTCACCTCGGCCCAAAGATGTGCCACGAGGGAGTTTTCGGCTCCTCTGGAGGTTCTCCGTTCCCCAGAACTTTTTCAGCCATTCGACTTCAAAGTGGCCGGTTCAGATAACCCCGTTTTTTCGGGATTAGTCTCAAAATGTCAGGTGATGGAATCTCAAGGCAATGTTCATTTGAAACAAAATGACACTTTATTGGAAACTCATAGCTGGTTACAAAGATTGAGACTAATACCAATGCCCAGGCATGGGTCACTCTTAAAAGATTCTACATCAAAGCAATTCTAAAGATGTTGAACAAAACAGGTCCCAGAACAGATCCTTGAGGCACTCCACTTTTCACTCTTCTCCAAGAGGATGAGGAACCATTCACAAGCATTCTTTGGGTGCGATCTGTCAACCAGTTACAAAGCCACCTAACGGTAACAGGATCCAAACCGCATTTTATCAATTTGTCAACAAGGATAGTATGTGGAACATTATCAAAAGCCTTACTGAAATCAAGATAAACAACATCTATAGCATTCCCCTGATCCAGCAAGGTAGTCAGTTTCTCAAAAAAAGAGATCAGGTTAGTTTGACATAACTTGTTCTTGAGAAACCCATGCTGGCTCTTAGTAATCACATCCATTCTTTCTAAATGTTCCAGGACTGACTGTTTGATGATTTGTTCTAAAACTTTTCCAGATATAGGCGTCAAGCTGATGGGTCGGTAGTTACCCGGATCCTCTTTTTTCCCCTTCTTGAAGATAGGGACAACATTCGCCCGCCTCTAATCTTCTGGCACCTCTCCTGTTCTCCAAGAATTCTCAAAAATAATAGCCGAAGGCTCAGAAATTACATCTGCAAGCTCTTTTAGAAACCTTGGATGCAGTTCATCTGGCCCTGAGGGACTTAGTTTCATTTAAAGAAATTAGGTATTTATGTACTACCCCTATGCTGATCCTAGGTTGGAACTTCATACCCTTCTTATATGTTCTGTTGTTGCCATGTTGAGCACCATTTCCCTCAGAAGAGAAGACTGAGGAAAAGTAGGAATTGAGCAGTTCTGCCCTCTCTTCATTACCTGTTACAATTTCACTTTCCTGCCCTCGCAATGGGCCTACCATGTCTTTGCTCTTTTTCTTACTCTGAACATAAGAAAAGAACCCTTTTTTGTTGTTTTTAGCATCTTTGGCCAGCCTAAGCTCATACTGAGCTTTTAGTTTTCCTTACTTTTTCTCTAAAAGCACTGGTGATTTGTTTATATTTATCCTTGTTGTGAAACAGTGCCACAGAATAACATGCAATGCTTGTGAGGTGTATTGGGATAGCCTCTTAAAGAGGTAGTATACAACATCATCCTTTGACCTTGCGCTTCTCCCAGCCTGCTTCACCTCTTTGGGGCAGCCTGTCAGCTGCATTCTACCAGGGCTTGACTTGCTAAAACATTTATTAGTAGGGTGGCCAGACCATCCCGGTCACCCGGGAAAGTCCCAGTTCTGGCCCCCAATTCCCGGCTCCCGGGCTGGCTATACCGGGACCATTAGAGGTCCCAGTTTAGCCAGCCAGAGAGCCAGTGGGCCGCGGGCGGGGAAGGCGGCGAGAGAGGGAGGGAGCGTCCCTGCGCGTGCGCAGGGAGATTGGCGGCAGTGTGGCGGGCTCTGCGCATGCGCGTGGACGCTCCCTCCCTCACTCGCCTTCTTCCCCGCCCGCGGTGCCCGGCAGCGGTGGCGGAGGCTGGGGAGGCGGCGGAGAGGCCGGCGCTGGTCGCTGGAGAGCAAACAGGACAAAATAAATAGGCTGCATTATGCAGCACAGTCTCGCTGGAATCTCACTGGAATCTGACTGGCTTCTCAGCGTGGAACCCGTTCTCTCTAGTCTTCTCACTTTGAAAAAAGTTAAAAAAGAGTTTTATTTAACTTTATTTCCCCCTTTCCCTCTCTATAAATAATCTTGGTGTTTCCGGCGGTGATATTTGGGGGATTTTTGGGGACGTCACAGGAAGTGCTGTGAAGTCACTTCCTGTTTCCGGCAGTGGCATTTGGGGGAAATGATGTCATTTGGGGGAAATGATGTCACAGGAAGTGATGTCACTTCCTGCTTCCAGCAGGTGGTGCAGGGGAATGATGTCACATGAAGTGATGTCACTTCCTGTTTCCGACAGGTGGCGTGGGGGAAATGATGTCACAGGAAGTGATGTCACTTCCTGCTTCCGGCGGTGGCGTGACATCACCGGAAGTGCTGTCACTGGAAGTGAGGTCACTTCCTGTTTCCGGCGGCGCGCGCTGTGCGCGCACGCACACACATTC
The DNA here is from genome assembly GCF_032191835.1 of Heteronotia binoei. NCBI lineage: Eukaryota > Metazoa > Chordata > Lepidosauria > Squamata > Gekkonidae > Heteronotia > Heteronotia binoei. The sequence goes on along the minus strand of NC_083243.1, from coordinate 85,201,526 downwards.
CTTCCCCCCTCAAGGTGTCCCTGGCTGGCCTGCAGAAATTATGGCCACCCTATTATTAGCCAACTTTCTTTCTTTTGGACCTAAAGGCTTACAAACATAGATAAAACATATAGGATAGAATATATTAACATTAAAAAGATTAAAATCACTGCACAGGACTGCTACTAAACTTAATCAATTGCAGTCCTGAATAAAATGTCTTCAACTGCTTCCAGAAGATCAAAAATGAGGGTCACAGGTGGACCTCCCTGAGGAGGTTGTTCCATAACTCTGGGACTATTGCTGAAAAGACCCGCTGTCATGTACCCACCAAATGACTTTCTTTGGTCATTGTCAGGAGGGACTGTCAGGAGGGTCTCTCCCTGTAATCTTAATTCCTGGGCAGGGACTTATGGGAGAAGATGGTCCTTCAGATAACCCAGTCCTAAACCAAGTAGGGCTTTTGAATTGGGCTTGGGAACTGATCAGTAGCCAGTATAATTGCTATAGAATCATGTTTACATGCTCCTGATAGCTGGTCCCAACCAACAGGCTAGCCACAGCGTTCTGCTCTAGCTGCAGTATCCAAACAGTCTTCAAGGGTAGCTCCAAGTATAGTACATTGCAATAGTCAGGTCTGGGGCAGAAAAGGAATCCCCCAATACCACCTTCTGACCCCCCCCCCCCTGCCCTTGGACTAGAAGAACCGTAACATGTTGCTCTCCAGTCCTGGTAACAAGAAACATTTCAGCAGAATACTGTGATGGTGAGTTATCAAGGCCATTGGGAGAGCCAGCAGAACTAGCAAGGTCGCACTTCCCCTGTCTAGGCATGATCGTTCAGCATGCCTAATCATATTACAAATTCCCCTTCGATTTCTTTGATCATGTGGAACAGATTTCTTGTTCTTCCTTTTTTATTGTTCTCTTCGACTTCATTACACAGGTTATTATAAATATAATATTATATTATAAAAACCTGTTTTTTGGAATGCTGCATTCAGACTTTTGATTCTGTTTCTGTCACCTTTTACATTTCTTTCTCATCACTCTTTAACAGCTTTAAGAGTTTCATCAGTCATCCACCCAGGCTTTTAATTTCTTTTTGCTACAGGAACAGTATTTGCACATTCTTCCTATCTCTGGTTTCAACCCATAGTTCTTCTGGTTTGTATGCACCTGGATTTAGAAATGCAAATCTGTCCTTTACATGGTCTTTAAACTCTTCAGAAATGATGCTTAGATTGTATTTTGACATTATTAATGTTCTGATGTTTTTCTTCCATTTTATTCTGATTTTCAACAATTTATGGTCTTCACCACAGTTGGCTCCTGGTCTTGTTTTAGCAGAGAAAGGAGAGCTTTTCCATCATCTGCTTCTGATTATGCAATCTGTTTGATTTCTATATTGGCCTTCTGGTGATGGCCATGTACACAGTCATCTGTTTGATTGCCTAAAACATGTATTTGCAATGAACAAATTATTGTCTTCACAGAATTCTCTGCATTTCTCTACTGCTTCATGTTATGCTTCTATCCCAGATCTTCCAACAAATTGTTCCATAATTAAATGTAATTAATAGATAAATGGATAAAGGGCCCAAGCAATCCAATGCTCAGCACTTTGGGTCCTGCTGCTTCCAGTGAGAGGGAGCTGCACCAATGCATAGCTCAACCATTTAAATAATTGAAACTTAAACATGCTTCTGTTTAGTTGGATCTTGTCCTCCCCAAAGGCCACTCAAGGTGGAAAATAAGAAATGGGTTTTCTCCATGATAGACATTGATATGAATCAGTGGAGGAGAAAGATTTCATTGACTTATTGCTTTTTAAAGATGGTGTGGTCCTAGGAGGGGTGGAGGGTGGTGTTTGGGGTGCCTGGAGCACAGGAGCTTGCAGCAAGTTGGGAGGCAGTCCTGTGTAGGGGTGTGTGTTTGGTTTGCTCAAAACACCCCCCCCCCAAATATCTTACCAGTATTTTCTGGGGGGGGGGGGTTAAGCTGAAAAGAAATTAGTTTGTTTTTGGCTACTGATATAGCTGAGCCTTAATAAAAGCCCATATCTGACTTTTATTTGAGTGCAGCTGTTAGAAGGTAGTCAAAGAAACTGCAGTCTCTTTGAATGCCTTCTGAGTTCACTCACCAAGTCGCACTGTCACTGCGGCACAACTTGTATAAAGCATTTAAAGAGGGTTTCTTTAAATGTCTTCTCCAAACTATGCTGCTGCCACTGTGGCGCAACTCGGCGAGTGAATTCAGAAGGCATTTAAGGAGACCACAGCCACTTTAAATGCCTTTTCCCCCTCCATTGAGAGTAATAGAAGTTGGGGTACCTTCTTTGGCGGCCGGTAGAATTGGACCTCCTAGTTCAATTTTTTTAAAACTTGGTTGAGGGGGCGTTTTGAGGAGAGGCACCAGAAGCAATGCAGCAAAATTGGTTCCTCTACCTCAGAAAACAGCTTCCCAGAGCTCCAAATCAATTCTCCATTATACCAAATTGATGCTCCTATTATACCCAGATCCCAGTATCATACAGTATTTGGATTCAGGAATGCTGGGAAATACCAATATTTACCAGGTTCAATATAACCAAGCCTGAAAAATACCATGTTGTTGTTTTTTGCACACCCCTAGTCACATTTCCATTCTCCACACCTCTGAGCAAGAAGCACTGAACACGTGAACAAATGAATCTGCCTTATACTGAATCAGATCCTTGGTCCATCAAAATCAGTATTTTCTACTCAGACAGTTTGGGGCTCTACAGTGTCTCAAGCAGTGGTTTTCTCATCACCTAGTGCTTGGTCCTTTTAGCAGAATGTGCTGGGGTTGAACCTGGGACCTTCTGCATGCCAAGCGGATGCTCCACCATTGAGTGGAGTCCCTCCCCATACACCACTGGGCGATAAATCTGTCTTTTTTTCTCATTAATCATTATACAGCCACCATCCTGCTGCAGACAAGAAGTGCAGCCACTTCTCCTGCACATTATTCTTGCTGCCAGTCTCCCTTTCCATTAGCTGTTTCCCAATTTCTGCACACCACCGGTTTTAAGGCACAGCCCAGTAACTGGGCCCATCCCTGGAGCCTAACACTGCCTTTTCCTTGCCTTGCCACAGACCCAGTGGGAAGCCTTCCCCGCCTAGGGCTGCAGACAGAGACCGCTGGCCATCCTCTTCACATGTTGTGGGTCCCTGGCAATACCTGAATCACAGGTCTATCCTTAAAACCCTCATTTTCTTAACTCCTGCACCTAGCATCAGTCTACCCCACAACCCCAGTGTTTTCCACCTCCTGTTCAGGCCCCTAGCCCCCTGGGCAGGGCTAAGTCACAGATATCCTCTAAGACTTCCTGTTTTATCTCATTTTCACAGTACAGTACAAATGAAGAGCAGCCTGCAGTCATGAACGTGAGTCAGCAGGACTGAAAATAGACCCAAAACATTCTCAGACACATTTTCCATCTGGCATGGAGACAGTGAAGGAATACAGAAAGTGACAGCAAAGTCATTTCTAGAGCTAAAGACTGAAGAGTCCTCTGTGATAGTGAATGTGGACAATGTGACATTATTCTTTGCTATGAGCTACAGTTTCACATTATTATACTGGACTGACCCAAAGCCGCTTATCCACATCCAGGTTTGCTCTCATTGCCCCACATGTTCCTATTTTCAATATTACTAAGTTCCTCTGTATTTTGAATGACATGTCTGATTTAATTTTTTTGTATGATGTCTGATTTTGTTATCATCATGCAGGGGCAGATTTGGAAGAAATAACAACCCTGGGGAGGAAAGCTTCAGAACAGGGGTGTCAAACTCATTTGTTATGAGGGCCAGATCTGACATAAATGTGTCCTTGTTGGACCAGGCTATGTGCATCATAAAATGTGATACCAGGTAGTGGAGATATAAACTTTATAAAGGACACAAACATAATTAAAGATCTAAAAAACCCTTAAAACATATTTAAAATATTAGCACTCATTAATCTTAAATGTGCTTTCTTTGTATCTCTCTTGTGTAATGCAGGAAAATGGGCAAAGGAAAGCTCTGACTTTTTCCTTCCTTCCCCAGGGGACGGGGGGGGGGGAGCCTCAGCCAATAGAAGGAAGAGAGGCTTGGCTTAGTAGCTCTGCTGTGCAATTGAGAGATCCTGGCAAACCAAGCTATCCCTCTCCCCCTTCCTCCCCAAGGGAGGAGCCTCAGCCAATGGAGAAAATAGAGGCTTTGTTCTGTAGCTCCTGTGCTATTTGAGCAAGCCTGGCAAGGCAAGCTTTATCGCAAAAGGAAGCAAGAGAAAGGGAGAAGAAAGCAGGCAACAGACAGTTGCTTGGGGGCCTGATAGGAGCCCTCTGGAGGTCTGATTCAGACCCTGGGCTGCATTTTTGACATCCTTGCCTCAGAGTCTCACCCTTCCGTGCTTCTTGTCAGCTTCAAGGGAAAGTCAAAAAGTGCCCAGTGGCAGCAAGAAATGCAGGAAGAGGGAAGCACCTTCCTTCCCCTGTGTAGAATTCAAGGTTGAGTTTTTATCCCAATCTATCTCAGGGCAGCAGTTCTCACCTCCATCATTTTATTCTCTTAACAGAGAGAGAGAGAAAGAGAGAGCGCAACTGGCAAAAGGTCATAAAATAAATGATGGCTGAAAGGGGATTTACATACTCAACATGTGATTTGCTGTTTTGATCCACTTGATTTATGTATCAATGCAGTGAAGTCTGTCAGCATATGCTTGCTAGTAAGACTTCAGGCTGGAGTCTAATGCAACTGACAGTTCCTGATAGCTTCCCTTAGCAGGTGCAAACCGGTTCTGTCCAGAGGACTTGTGCTTAAGCAGAATGACTCAGCACTGTGTGCTGATTGGTGCTTGTATATAGCCATGTGTATATAACTGAGGAGAGTCTGTATAGTGTATCCTCTACTATCATATGTATTGTCTGGCAAAGCACTTTGGTCCAGGGTATACCAGGACAATTATAACTTATATATCTGTAAATAAATGTATATAGTTTAGCACAAGTCAGTGTGCTGTATAATCTTAAGCCTCTTGAACCCAGAGCATCCCAGCGAATACGCCGACAAAGTCATACACTATACAACATCTCACCTTTTTCAGTATTCCCAAAGGTGTTTGCTTCCTGTCCCAAAGCCAGCCTACAGTTCTTCTTCATTGTAGCATAAATCGCAAACTAAGTTGAGTGATGGTTGATACACAAATGGAGAATGTACAGCTTCATTCAGAGAATGCCTGGCCAAATTTGGAATCATAAACAGATAAACTGAAACCACGTAATATCTGTGAATATTAATGAAAAACTAGTTAATTCTGGGAAATACTGCAGTGAAACGGATCCATGCAGACCTCGTTAAGATCTAGGCACTCCTGAATCTAGGCCCTTCATATGGGACAAGTTGTTTCCTATGCTTCCTTACCTGGTTCACTGAACTAGCACACAGCAAACCATATGTGCCACGTACCCTAGCAGGAGATCATCTTGTGCATGTTCAGGAGCATTTAGTCCTTGAGTCCTGTACATGATACATTTTCCCAGATATCAGGTTGACAGGCAACTTGGATTTCCATGATACTTTCCAGGCTCATGTGAACCTGATTAGGATGCAGCATGTGAAAGAGGCTCCCTGCACCCCACTTTTTTTTCCAGAGCTCAAATGGCCTTGGAGATTAGCTGTTTGCCCTGCTGAAGAAGCTTAATGTGTGGTCCCTCAGAAGCATTACATTTCCCCAGTGGGCCAAACTGTAGCTCTCCAAGGACATTTCATGTTCAAGTCTAAGTTCTCTCTTTCCTTGTGTACTGTAGTTGTGATCTGAGTTGGGCCTGTTGGAAATATATATCTGTTCTGTATGTCCTTTGCAATGTTCTAAAGTTCCAGTCATTATAGGGTTAACACAGTGCCTGATTCCCTATTGTCTGCATGACCTAGGAAGAAGATACTGACGGCTGTCAATCAAGGTCTAGAAGCGGGAAAACCTGTTTTGTCTGTTTGGTCAGTCAGGTGATTTCCTTTGTTCAGGCAGAGAGGTCAAGAAGAAGGAGGAAGTAGCCTCCGTTAAGTATGTGGTTTTCTAGTGTAAGGATGTAGTTCTTTAGTGTTTGTTATTTTCACCTCCCAGTACCCTTTCCCTGTAGTAATAAATATGTTTTTGCTTTCATGTTAAATGCCTCTCAATGATTATTTGATCCAGTGATCCATTGCACTATATGAGATAAACAATTCCCTAACAAAATTGATAGCAGAGCAGATGGTTTTTGCCATCAAGCTGGTAGCTTATAGCATGGACTGTTTTTTGAACTCTAAATGATTTTTTAAAATCTGGATCACCTTTGAGAGCATTTAGAAAGCAATAGGCAAAAAGCTGCTATGCTGTGCAGACAAGCCTCAATTTCAAAACGACGCCTTTTTTTCTCTTGCCATTACTGAGAGCGTTCTGACTTCAATTAGCTTTGAATTCAGATTTTCTCGATCTGGAAATGCTGCTACTTTTGTCTAAAAGCCTCGGATGTGCTAGAAAGAGAATTTTTGGAGCTTTTTAACCCTTTTTCTTTGGATTACGTCGGAGACCTTGGAAGAGCCTTGCTGCAGCCACGCGCACGCACATTCAGTCGCCTTTTCTCTCCAATGAGGAAGGAAGAATCTTTAACCCTGCCCTGCCTGATTGCTGTGAAAAATGTCGAACCCAGGGAGAGGAGCCACTGGATCTTCTGTTTCCACATCTTCAGGAACAGCCACTGCAAATCTTGGTTTTGGTACCGTGAGTAACCTACCAGTGATAGGATTTAGTACCCTGAAATTAACTAAGAATAATTTCTCATTCTGGCTCTCGCTCATAACGCAAAGACTTGAGATTTATGGAGCTGAAAGAGTTTTGTCTGAAAATCCCTCTGAGAATGAGCAAGAAAAATCAAATTTTAAAAGGCTAGATGGTTTTGCAAAAACTCTCATTTTAGAATCTCTTGAGGCATATGAAATTCCTGCAAAACTGCAAAATTCCTCTTAAAACTGCAAAAGAAATGCTTGAATGCCTAAAAGATAAATATAACAAAACTCCCATAAGCACTATTCATGATTTAAAGGGCAAAATATTTGGTTTTCCTGTGCAAGAAGGGGAGAATGTGACTAAATGTCTGAAGGAATTTATGTGCATGCAATCCAGACTACAGGAGCTTGGTGAGGCTATTGCAGAACAAGACTTAATCTCAACTATATTGAAAGCTCTACCCAGTACTTACAAGCCAATTAAGATGATTTTGAAACTGAAAAATGATTTGAGTCTGGAAGGCCTGTTAAATGCTATCAAGGAGGAAGCAGCCTCCAGATCTGGTGACAAGGACACTGAACTGTCTGATTCTATGTCTGCTTTAAGCCTGAAACCACAGTATAGGAATAAGTCAAGAAGAGATATAATATGCCGTAGATGTGGGCAAAAAGGCCATATCGCAAGATATTGTAATAATTGTGATGCTGCTGTTGAACAAAGGAATAGCAATTTTAAAGCACATGTTTCAAATGAGGCACCATCTCATGGCCATAGAAATAAAGCAGAAGTGATTGAACACAAAGTGACCGTCCCATACACTCCACAGTGGAATGGGAGCGCAGAAAGACTTAATCGTGTGTTACAGGAAATGACCAGAGCAATGCTCATGCATTCTGGATTACCTAAAGGCCTGTGGGCTGAAGCTATAAATACAGCAACATATATCCACAATAAAATACCTTCAAAGGTAACAGGAATTACTCCGTTCCAGGCTTGGTTTGGCAAGAAGCCAGGACTTAAGCATATTAAAACTTTTGGAGCAAAAGCCTATGCAGATGTTCCTAGAGAAAACAGGGGGAAGCTTGATGCAAGGACTGGGTTCATAGTAGGATATCCCTTAGTGAGAAAAGGCTACAGAGTCTATGATGCAAAGCTGAATAAGACTAAACTTTGTAATGTGTTTGTGGATGACTGTAGTTTGTCTAAAGCACCCTGTGTACTTGAATCTGATCCTGAGGTTACTGATGATGCTTCTGAAGATTGGTATAGTGGGTTACCTGTAGTGACCACCGGTGAACCGGCAGGTCTACCTTCTGAAGACTCTATTGAAACAGAAGGGGAAACGGGGACAGCACCGCGGGGAGCAACAGAACCTCCACTCATTTTAAGACAATCAGAAAGGAGCACAAAAGGGCAACCACCACAGAAATATGGATACTGTGATACTGTGAGATCTATAGAGACTATGAAACCTAAAGAGGAACCCAAGACTGGACACAAGTGTGTGATTTACCTAATGAAGAAAAGGAGAAATGGATTCAAGCAATGGAACAAGAGATACTATCCTTTTATGAAAAAGATGTACGGACTCTTACAAAGTTACCTGTAGGAAGAAAGCCTGTTGGATGCAAATGGGTCTACAAAATAAAGAACAAAGATGATGGAACTATAAATTTGTACAAAGCAAGACTAGTAGCCAAAGGCTATGCACAAGAATTTGGAACTGATTATTCAGAGACTTTTGCACCAGTTATCAATAATGCTATACTTAAAACACTACTGAGTATGGCAGCATCTAGAAAAATGTTCGTAGAGCACCTAGACATTAAGACAGCATTTCTTAATGGTGAGCTATCAGAGGAAATCTATATGGAAATACCTGAAGGTTTTCAAGTCTCTGGCAAGGAGAACTATGTTTTCAAACTCAACAAAGGACTGTATGGTTTGAAACAGGCTGCAAAAAGTTGGTATGACAAAATAACTGGACTACTACAGCAACAAGGATTTGAGCAAGGGAAAGCAGAACCCTGCATGTACATAAGACTCAAAGATGGAGAATATCAATATATTCTGGTTTACATTGACGATTTGGTTGTGAGCTGCAAGAACAAAGAGGACATTAAAGACATTGTTGAAAAGCTGAACAAAGAGGTTGAAGTCAAAAGACTTGGAGAGATTAAACACTATCTAGAAATACAGATTGAGAGACTCAACTGTGCCAAAGACGAAAGATTATGGACTTTATAGAATCTTGAACCTGCATACCTGAGAGCTCAGGGTGGTCAACCACTCAAAGACATTGGGGAGTATAGAGAAGCTATAGGAAAACACCTGTACCTGAGTAAGACTACCAGACCTGATATTACAGCTGCTGTTGGAATACTGAGCAAAAAGGTAAGTTCGCCTAATCACCACAATTGGAATGCAATAAAAAAACTTGCCAGATACTTAAAAGGGACTATGGACTTAAGACTATAATTGAACCTTCTGAGAATCCCAGACTAGTTGGATACATGGATGGCAACTATGCAGAAGAATCATGCAATTACAGATCAACTGGCGGATACTTGTTCTTCTACGGAAATGGATTTGTAGAATGGACTAGCAGAAAACAGACTATAGTGGCACAATCTACAGCAGAAGCTGTGTGTCAGCAGCCAGTGCCTGCAGTGAACTTGAATGGATTTTTCATCTGCTGAAAGACTTCAAGATAAACGAACCTGTACGTATTGTAATGTTTGAAGATAATCAAGCGTGTACTGCTATATGAAAAGGGGAAAGTAGAACAGCCAGAGGTAGATCTATTGGTATTAAATGTGAGCTAGTGAAAGATCTACACCAGAAGGGGGTGATTAAGATAAAAAAATTGTTGTACAGAAGCTATGGTAGCTGATATACTTACAAAGCCATTACCTTGTGCTAGATTTGAACGTTTACGTGAAATGATGAATCTAGTTGATGTGAATGTTACAGTGAATAATGAGTAATGACTATTGAATGTATAATGACTTTGGCTTTAGACATTGAGAAGGGGTGTTGGAAATATATATCTGTTCTGCATGTCCTTTGCTATAGGGAATCAGGCACAGTGTTCCGGTCATTCTAAAGTTCTAAAGTTCCAGTCATTATAGGGTTAATACTGTGCCTGATTCTCTATTGTCTGCATGACCTAGGAAGAAAATACTGACTGCTGTCAATCAAGATCTAGAAGCGGGAAAACCTGTTTTGTCTGTTTGGTCAGTTAATCAGGTAAGTTCCTTTGTTCAGGCAGAGAGGTCAAGAAGAAGGAGGAAGTAGCCTCCGTTAAGTATGTGGTCTTCTAGTGTAAGGATGTAGTTCTTTAGAGTTTGTTATTTTCATCTCCCAGTACCCTTTCCCTGTAGTAATAAATACGTTTTTGCTTTCATGTTAAATGCCTCTCAATGATTATTTGATCCAGTGATCCATCGCACTGTTTGAGATAAAGAAATAGAATTTCAAACAGAATTCCCTAACAGGGCCCACATACACTGGAGAGCTAGGAACTCCCAGACCACATCTGTTGAACTAACTCAGGGATGTACTGGGAAAAGTATGATATAGTTAGGCCCTTGAGAGTTCTTGTATAATGCGCCAATGAGAAAAAAAATCTATGCACTTTCTCTCCTCCGTGCATAATTTGATAAACATTTAACAGATTCACCTCTCACTCCTTTCCCCCTAAACTAAAAAGCCTCAGGAGGGTACTCCCCTTGATTATTTTAGTTTTCCCTTTCTGCACAGTTTCCACTTCTACAACATCCTTCTTGAGATGGGCAACAGCTGTATATAGCAGAAAGATGCTGCTAGGTCTTCTCTAGCATACCTTGTTTTCCTGGCTCACCCCTCCCTGTAGGAGAACAGTGGCGGTACAGTGGAAGACCAGAGTAACAAGGTAACTGCGCCTGAAAAAAATTTCTCACAATACTCTTAAAAGTATCAAAACATTTTTACAGGTGAATAAACATACAAATAGTAACAATAATATAAGTACATGGCATACAAGCACAGTATCCAACAAAACAAAAGTCTATTTAGCTGTGTTACTCGAAGTTTTCTGTCATTAAAAGGTAAATTGTTTTGGATACCTTTAAGAGTATTGCGAGAATTTTTTTTCAGGTGCAGTTACCTTGTTACTCTGGTCACCCCTCCCTGTAGCAGTTCCTTCAGAGCTTGAAAAAAATTATTCCCAGAGTCACAAGATGCACATGGAGTAAAACTCACATGAGTTAGGACACTGGGAGAGGGGTGGTATTGTTCCCTTTTTGGTCTTCTGTCAATGGAGCTCAGCTCATGCAGGAGTCAGGAACAACTTCCTCCTTTCCCTTCCCCACTGCCTCCTTAGGAGTCACATGACTTATTTCATACAGCTGATGTAGTTCTAAGGGCAAACTTTCCAAAGGTCCAAAATGGATAATGGGGTAATGGGAAAGCTGGGAATAGAGTTGCCAGCCTCCAGGTGGGGCCTGGAGATCTCCTGCTTTTACAAGTGATCTCCGGCTGGCAGAGATCAACTCCCATGGAGAAAATGGCTGCCTTGAAGGGTGGACTCTATGACATTGTAGCATGCTGAGGCCCCTTCCTTCCCCAAACCCTGCCCTCCTCCGAATCCATCTCCAAAGTCTCCAGGTATTTTCCAACACATACATGGCAACCCTAGCTGAGAGAACCCATGACCATCAGGACTTTCTGATGGTGGATCACAGAATCAAACCCAAACATTTTGTATGTGAATGCCCCCTACGTACGTAGAATCATAGAATCATAGAGTTGAAAGGGATCTCCAGTGTCATCTAGTCCAACCCCCTGCATAGTGCAGGAAACTCACAAATACCTCCCCCTAAATTCACAGGATCTTCATTGCTGTCAGATGGCTAAGGAAGGAGAACCCACCACCACCTGAGGAAGTCTGTTCCACTGAGGAACTGCTCTAACGATCAGGAAGTTCTTCTTAATATTGAGCCGGAAACTCTTTTGATTTAATTTCAACCCATTGGTTCTGGTCCTACCTTCTGGGGCCACAGGAAACAATTCCACACCATCCGCTATATGACAGCCCTTCAGTACTTGAAAATGGTGATCATATCACCTCTCAGCCACCTCCTCTCCAGGCTAAACATGCCCAGCTCCTTCAACCTTTCTTCATAGGACTTGGTCCTATGAAGTGTACCCTAGGTGTTAGAATACTTGCCATTTTGTTTTCTCTCTCTTTTCTAATAATCCCTAACATACAACTTTCCCTTTTCACTGCGCTACCCATCACACTTACTGCTTTTACTCCTTCCATGGACTGTGTAGTCACACAGAGAGCTTTCACATCCCTGAACATCAGCCCAATTTTATCAGCCCAATTTCAGTCTTATGAAGAGAGTGATGTAAATATATATATGGATGTCACCCTGCTTAAGGCGGCACTGTAAACACAAAGTACTAGGCCAGTTCAGACTCACTTGAATGGCCTTGGGCACTGATGGGAAGTTTAACGACCTTCACCCAAGGTTGTTGTGAGGGCAACTATGTTAACAATTGCTTTAAAAAGCATGCTAGAAATGTTACAGATGTTAATTTTTCTTCTGTGTAAATATGAAAAGACAGTAGTGGGCTAATCAGACTCACTTGAATGGCCTTGGGCACTGATGGGAAGTTTAACGACCTTCACCCAAGGTTGTTGTGAGGGCAACTATGTTAACAATTGCTTTAAAAAGCATGCTAGAAATGTTACAGATGTTAATTTTTCTTCTGTGTAAATATGAAAAGACAGTAGTGGGCTAATCAGTTATGTAACCTTATAAGATATGAGGCGAAGTTCCAGACAGTTATAAGGTCATCACATGATGTACTGTGTTGCTTTGAAATAGTGAGTCATCATCACCCACATGTCTCCAGAGATAGTATTTGGAGCAGAGCAATGACACTGTTTCAATTATGAGCTTACTAGAAGGCTGTGATAAAATGTAATTATTGTAAACTGAAATCTTTGGCTAGTGCTTGAGGAACTACCAGTGGAAATTCCCAGAAAAATATTGAAATATGTTTTGCAATTAGAAAGTAATAGCAGCAAACCTTAGCAGTATGCTCTACCATTCACACGTGGCTTGTTTGCTGATGAACATGAGTGAAATAATAAACTGAAAACCGTTTAAGGGGCAAGGAAGAAATCTCAGGGACCAGTCTGAAGATGCTTATGAAGAGAGACAGAGTGTCTGATTATTCCATTGGCTATTGCCTTTGTATTCTACCAGTACTAACAGATGAGGTGAAGTAGAAGGCCTCTTCTGTTGCTGCGAAGTGATCCAGTGTCCCTTTTGCTAAGAAGTGATCCAGTGGGCACCAAAAGGCACCACAGGCATTAAAAAGTGGTAGCAGAGGGAAGAATTTGATACAGCACTGTCAGGGCCAGTGCTAGGTTTTCTGCCACTGGAGGCAGACCCCAGCTCAGTGCCCCCCCATCTTCTTTTCGAAAAAAACATTTGCACGCACACTGTGTGCATGCGCAGCACAATGTCATCACAAAAAGTGATGTCATCAAGCAGCTCCCCCATCCCTCTCAGGCTTTCAGTTTGGGGTGGGAGCTGACAGTTGTGTCCCGTGCACCTTGCAAGGCGTGCGGGATACAAGCCCCTTCCCCCTGCTCAGCCTTCCTACAGCGCAGGCTGATTGGGGCATGGAGAAGCCGATGGTCGCCTCCCCCACGCCTTTCAAGGTGCGCGGGATGTGAGCCCTGGCCCGGCTCATGGGGGGGCACCCAGCAACACCCCCAGGCGGGATGGCGCCCTAAGTGGCTGCCTACCCCCACCTACTCCCACGTGCTGGCTCTTAGCGCTGTGCAGGCATGTGGCTGTGGATGAGCTGTCTCTTCCCCCATTGTAGATGGCTTGTCTCTATCCAAATAATTCAAATATATCTCCAGGTTGTCTGTGCATTGCATATGTGGATTCTTGATGTGTTTATGTTGATGCCATCTTGGGCTCATGTCTTTGTGCTGTGAAAAATGAGTGACATATACTTTACTTTTCTTAGTCCTGGAGAGCTAATGAAGTTTAATGGTTATCATTATCATGCTGATTGACATCAATGGCCTTAGAAGGTCTTTTTGGCCCTGGCCCCAGCCTAGTGGAACACTCTTCCTAGTGAGATTCGGGCCCTGTGAAACTTAGCTCAGGGCCTGTAAGATGGAGATTTTTTGCTGGACATAGAGTTGAGGACAGCGATGGTTGGAGAGATCAGTGGCCTCTTGTGTTTCTTCCCCCTTCCTTTATTCTCCACTTTCTCATGGCTAAGATCCCACATGAGTGGGACATGGTTCCTATGTCAACCACCCAGTTGTATGCAGGATAGATGTTGTCAGACTCTGTTCATTGATACTATTGCTGAATGCTGATTACTAACCAGATTGATTAACTCACATATATGCTCACAAACATGTGCTAGTAGACTAGGAGGGGGGGGGGGGCAAGTAGGGAATAGCCAGATAATAGCTTCCCAGGGACATCAAAGGTTGTTAAGCATTCTTTGAAGTAGAGAATGCCTGGCAGATTCTCACCTCCTCCCTAGAGGCAGCAAGGACATTGCCACCGGGAACTGTAACAACCAACTGTAGAAGATAAGGGGGAGCCGTGTGAAAAGTCTCACATGCAAAAGCAGCCTTTGTTTCGGGAAATGGGGGGTAGTTGTAATTGCTTTGATGTAGAATGTTAAATACCAATGATTCGAACTGCTTGCCATCAGTTCCAATGCCTATCACGTTGGAGTAACTTTGGAGTATACAATAAATGCAACTTTGTTTCAAATAATCAAGTTTGCTTATTTTGGGAGCTTCAATGAACCTTCGCTGACAGATGTCTGATGCCATCTAGTAGTAGATTGAATTTGGCATTTTTGGAGTGCACTGCATTGTATTTTGTTATGATGTAATGTGGGGCAGAGTGGTAAAGCTTCAGTACTACAGTCCTAAGCTCTGCTCACGACCTGAGTTCAATCTTGGCAGAAGCTGGGTTCAGGTAGCCAACTCAAGGTTGACTCAGCCTTCCATCCTTCTGAGGTCGGTAAAATGAGTATTATTATTATTATTATTATTATTATTAATTTCATTTATATCCCGCCCTCCCCCACCTTGGCAGGCTCAGGGCGGCTAACAGCAATCCATAAAAACACACCATAATAAATAAAACATTAGAATTACATTATAGAACAATAAAACATTAAAACATTAAATTAAAAACCAGTCTAGTAGATACAATTATACTGCGGTATAGATCTTTGGACCGCATTGGCGGATCTTTAATTACCATTTTTCTTAGCAGTCCGAATATGCTGATTTAAAAAGGATGGTCTTGCAGGCCCTGCGGAACTGTTCAAGGCTCCGCAGGGCCCGCACCTCCTCGGGGAGTCGGTTCCATAGGGTAGGGGCCGCGATCGAAAAGGCCCGTATTCTGGTGCTCTGATATTTAACTTCCTTCGGCCCAGGGATAGTCATTAAGTTTTTCCCCGTTGACCTCAGTGCTCTCTGGGGTTCATATGGGGAAAGACGGTCCCTCAGGTAGGCAGGTCCTCGGCCATATAAGGCTTTAAAGGTAACGACCAACACTTTGTACTGGACCCGGTATATAATCGGCAGCCAGTGCAGTTCACGTAGTCCCGGCCATATATGCTCCCGTTTCGGGAGTCCCAACAACAGCCTGGCCGCCGCGTTCTGCACTAGCTGCAATTTCCGGGTCCGGCACAGAGGTAGCCCCAAGTAGAGGGCGTTACAGTAGTCTAGTCTTGAGGTGACCGTTGCGTGGATCACTGTTGCGAGGTCCCGGCGCTCAAGGAAAGGGGCCAACTGCCTTGCCCGCCTCAGATGGAAGAATGCTGACTTGGCAGTGGCTGCTATCTGGGCCTCCATCGATAATGAAGGCTCCAGTAAAACACCCAGACTCTTTACCTGGCGCGCTGCTTTCAATGGCGCACCATCGAAGGCCGGGAGAGCTATTTCCCTTCCCAGAGCGCCGCGACCCACGCATAGGACCTCTGTCTTCGCTGGGTTCAACTTCAGCCCACTCAGCCTGAGCCATGTCGCTACAGCCTGTAATGCCCGGTCGAGATTCCCTGGAGCGGGGTCGGGCCAGCCATCCATTAGTAGATAGAGCTGGGTGTCATCTGCATATTGATGACAACCCAGCCCAAACCGCCGGGCAATCTGGGCAAGGGGGCGCATATAGATGTTAAACAGCATCGGGGAGAGAACTGCTCCCTGGGGCACCCCACAATCCAGTGTGCGCCTCTGGGACCGCTCGCTCCCGATAGCCACCCTCTGTCCCCGACCTAGGAGAAAGGAGGAAAGCCATTGCAAGGCCAACCCCTCGACCCCAATGTCGGCGAGGCGGCGCGTCAGTAGCCGATGGTCGACTGTATCAAATGCAGCCGACAGATCTAACAGCATCAGTACCGCAACGCCGCCCCGATCCAGTTGCCGTTGGAGGTCATCTACTAAGGCGACCAGCACCGTCTCCGTCCCATGGCCCGGCCGGAAACCAGACTGACATGGGTCTAAGACAGAAGCGTCATCCAGAAACCCCTGTAGCTGCAACGCCACGGCCCTCTCAATAATTTTACCTAAGAACGGTAAATTGGACACCGGCCGGTAGTTTGCCAATTCGGCCGGGTCTGCTGTAGCTTTTTTCAGGAGAGGGCGGACCAAAGCCTCTTTCAGAGGTGTTGGAAAATGCCCCTCTAAAAGGGATCTATTTATGATGTCCCGTAAAGGGCATCTAAGCTCCCCTTGGCAAGATTTAATCAGCCAGGAGGGGCAAGGGTCCAGATCACATGTTGTCGGGCGAGCAGCAGAGAGGATTCTGTCGACTTCCTCCAGGCTGAGTGGGTCGAAGTGGTCCAGCACTAAACCTGAAGACAGGCACGGAGCCTCAATTTCACTCACTGTATCTAATGTGGTAGGCAGGTCTTGGCGGAGCAGCGAGATTTTATCTGCAAAGTATTTCGCAAATGCCTCACAGCCTATTCCTAATTCTCTAACATTTGGTTTGCCTTGTGGCAACGTT
The DNA here is from genome assembly GCF_032191835.1 of Heteronotia binoei. Lineage (NCBI taxonomy): Eukaryota > Metazoa > Chordata > Lepidosauria > Squamata > Gekkonidae > Heteronotia > Heteronotia binoei. Next base: position 85,184,713 of record NC_083243.1, on the reverse strand, counting down.
GTAAGATCCCCAATTATTCTAAATAATTGTGCTGGGCGCGAGTTTGCAGATGCAATCTTGGTTGCAAAGTAATCTTTCTTTGCAGCCTTGACTGCCACCTCATAAGACTTCATAAACGTTCTATAGGATGTTCTCGTTGCTTCGTCCCGAGTATGCCTCCACTGCCTCTCTAGTCGTCTGAGCCCTTGTTTCAGCTGGCGTAACTCCAAGGTATACCATGGAGCCAGCTTCGTGCGAGGGCGCAGAGGGCGCCGGGGTGCAATTTCGTCGATAGCCCTGGACAGCTGGCCCTGCCAGATTTCCACCAGGTCATCGAGGGAATTGCCAGTGGGCCAGGGATCCCTTAGGGCCGTTTGGAACCGTTCCGGGTCCATCCAGCTGTCCAGCTTGCTGGGAGGAAAGTACAGATGACTGGGGAAGGCAATGGCAAACCACCCTGTAAAAAAGTCTGCCATGAAAACGTCATGATGTGACGTCATCCCAGAGTCGGAAACAACTGGTGCTTGCACAGGGGACTACCTTTACCTTTAATGTTTTATATTCTTTTTATGTATTTTATTTTATGTACTATATATACACATGTTGAATGCCACCTTGAGTCCCACTTATGGGAAATGGAGCAGGATAGAAATTAAATACATAATTATTCGTATTATTAAATGTAATATTCTGTACATTTTATTATATTACTTTTTATATTATCAAAAGCCATGTCTTATTGTATGTTGTTCAGAAACCTGCACTTGATTCAACTGAAGTTGATTCAGTAAAATGTTTCCTTTCTTCTCCCATATTTGACTTGTTTCAGAGGATCTTGATTATTTGTTTTCTTGATCTGGCTATTTGCTTAATTTTCTATTTGCTTAGCACCATCAACCTGGTCGATTTGCTTCTTTTGATCATAGTTCCATGAAACAACTGAGAAATTGTTCAAATGGTACAAGAGCCTTTACTGATATCATTAAGTCTCTTTTGTCAATGGATTTGCAAGATTAATATTGTTTTGTCTCTTGCTTGTCAGATAGAAGACATCATTACAAGAATGCAGGATGACAAAACAGGAGGAGTACCCATCCGAACTGTTAAAAGCTTCCTGTCAAAAATCCCTAGTGTTGTCACAGGTATGTGTGAACTATGGTATGTTGCCATTAATGTTCCCAGGAACTAAGATCACAGGAAGAGACCCACTATCTTGGCTGTCCCATCAACCAGAGAAGCTGTGTCACCCCCTGACAGCTTTATTGAATATTCTTGCCTTTAATTGGGGAAATAAGAACAAAAGGCAGAGACTGCAAGAGGTAGGAGTAGGAGGCAGGATCAGGCTATCAGTGTTTACAGAGATAGTTCACTGATACATCCTGTATTGGAGCCAAAAACCAGACCAGATATGAAAAAAATAACTTTTATTAGGAAAATAAAAACAAAAACTAGATATACATATAGATTAAAACGTTTGTACCAGAACATGGAATAAAAAGGTAGTCATGGGTATGATAGAAGGTGGGGGGGGGGGATATGGGTGATACATTACCAGTCTTGGAGAGCATATAAGCCGGAAGCTCAAGAAGAGGAAGGTACATGAACCTGACCAGCATTTCCACATACAAACACCTGATATGGACCAGGGGTGTTGTCTTTCTCTTTTCAGGTGCCCAAAGCAAGACACAAACACAGTTCCAGGCAGATACAACTTTTTATACTATTTTTGGGGATGTGAGTCTGAATTCCTGAGCAAAGAGGGAGAAAGTTTCTCAGCTTTGATTGTTGATTCCCAAGATTCACCAGAATGTATGGGAAGTATTCTATCAGGATGTTTTCCCAGGTGCAAACTGGCCAGTTGATGCTGATCTGGTTGATCCCTGATCTGATTAATTACTTTGGGACTATAATTTTCCTTCGATAACCCTGGAAGAATCATACAAGTTGTTTACCAGAGAACAGCAGTCAGAGTTGTTTATACTACAAAGGATTAAACGCTCGGAGGGATGAGAGCCAGAGGCAACAAGGAGTTACAGAGCAACGTATTTAGGGAGCTTTCACACTCCAAAGACAGACTCAGCAGCCTTACATACTTACTGAAGGAGAGGGGGCAGAGTACATGTCATGTAGATCAGGTCTGTTTCTTCATCTCCTTTTACCATTTGCCTATATCTGTGTTATTGAAACATAGGCACACAAGTACCCATTGCCTAGGTGCTCTGTATTGTTCTGCAGGTGAAAGTGTACATAAGCATTGCACATTGTGCTTGTAGATGTATTCCACTTTGGGGTATGCAGGGGCTGTTACAGTTGGTCTTTTGGGTACATGGGAAAGGACCTTTTCAGTGGCAGCCCCATGGTTATGAAAACCTGCCAAAGAGGTGTGTCTGGGCCCCTCACTCTCAATCTTTAGGAAGTAGCTGAAGACCATCTTATTCATGATGGCATTTGATTAGTTCTTCTGCCTACTGGCAATTGATTTCAGCTAGTGGTTTTTATGTATTTTATTATTATTTACATTGAGCTGCCTTAAATTCCTACTGGGTACAAAGGTGACTAATTAATGTTTTTTTTTTTAAAAAAAGTAGCAACTGATTTAAAGATGTGGCACTGTAACAGTTGTATGTCCCAGTTTATTTGGATGTTCTTAGTGGGAGCTGTGAGACTGCTGGGTCCTGAGCAAGACTTTAAGGGGAGAGATATTGAGCACAGGTTGTTCAGCTGTGGGAACAGGTTGCACACATACATTGGTTTATTTAGACATTTACATTTTCATCCTTCTTTTCTTCCCAAAGGGACTCCAAAACTGCTTACAACTTCTCTGTTCCCCCTCTTTATCCTTGCAACAAGACCCAGTGAAGCAGGTTAGCATAAAAATGTGTCACTGGCCTAGCAAGTATCATGGCAGAGTAGATATCTGAGTGTGTCTCCTAGTCCAGCAGTTAAACCACTGCATTGCTGGTTCTCAAAGCAGGGCTAGGTGCTATAGGAAGAGACTCTGGTAATGCCTGTGATTTGTTACAAGAGTGTCCTGATGGTGAGCTGAATGGCTTGTCAAAACATGTCAACATATATAGTTGTTGTGTTTTACAGTTACTTGGATAATGTACTGTATTCTGCAATAAAACAGTACCTCCTCTGTCTAGCAACCCCAATATTGGCAATTGAAATAAATTATGCTAATCAAAGTTGCATAATTATTGCCCTCTTGGTATAATTTGTGTAGATGTCCATTGTCTTTTTTGCTACTGTGAATTCATATGGAATGCCACTCAAAAGAAGTCTAATAATTTCATTAAAAATCAAGTAATGTTCTTAGCATGTATTCCTATTCAGTTATACGCTACAAACTTTCTTTGAAATTGAGTGAATGACTATGAAGATCTCTGTGTGCACATTGGAGCCCCTCTGTGGCAGCAGAACTGTTTGATCAGTTCTTTTGCCGTTTTGCTGCCCGTCCACACTGGAAGAGAATTTAAGGGAAGGAAAGAAGCTTAGGTTCCATGTTTAAAACCATGTTTTGCACTCCACAACACAACTGTAGTCATGAAGATTTTCAGCTCTCCTGTGACTTCAGCTGCATCTGCAGTCCCCAGATACTATGTAATATCATAAGAAGTTTTCAAGATTAGGCTTTCTGGAAGAGAGTCTTTTGCCAAGAATTGGTTCTCTCTTTAAAAAAAAAAAAAAAAAAAAGCTCAGTGATGTGAGTCTAATGGCATGTTGGCAAACTTTATATCTGAAAGTTCCTGGGGAAAAAAAACAACTGCTTCATTCCATTTGAAAATGTATCTCATGAACTAAAGGGCAGAAGACACAAGTCAAGTTGAGTTGATGAATATTTAGTCAAAAGGGATTGCTGGTTTCCTACTTTAATATTCACAGGCTTGATTAAGCAGTCAGTCTAGCTGTCATTAGGAGAACAAAGTAAAAAACCAAGATCATGTGTAAGCTGATTATATTTATCCTTCTGCAAGACTCGGGTATTCTGGAAACTTGACCTCTTACATTCACATAGAGCAGTAGCTGCAATTGGACTTTCCCACTTTTTAGCTTAATAAATGTACTGTTGCACATTTTGTTATGCAGAGATGAGATTATGGCTTTATGCTCTGCTCTTGATGTGGAAGAGCACTTGTCATCACCACCAGCACTGGATGAAACTGAGGGAAATGTTATTTATTTATTTTTCAGATTTTTCTTTCACCCTCCCCAAAGTGGGCTCAGGGCAGATCACAGCAAAAATGCGGTACTTCCTGCTAGGACAAATGATTGTCACATAGAAGGTGACTGTCACAGTCGTGCGTGGTGTCCTCCCTGCTGTATTTGTTACTGCTGGTGAAGAAAAAAGAGGAAGAATGTATGTGCATTTGAAATAGCTATTTGATGTGTGTGTGGGAGCAGTCACACAGCCCTCATTATTAAGTTGAACATTTTGTACATAGCCTCTTGATAGAAACAAACCTCAGACCCAGTGCAGAGAGAACAAAGAGGTGACATATAAAGGCCCTAAATAAATAAAATAAGATTAGCAAATTTTTGATTTGTACCTGTTAGTAAACCCTGACTGTAGTTGTCAGGTTGCAGCTTGGGGAACCTGGGCCTTTAGCAGCTCCCTAGTTGCAAAGGAAGCTTAAGCTGTGACCCCTCCTGTCCTTCTTCCTGGGTCCACTAGGCTTGCCAATCCCCAGGTCCCAGCGGGGGTTCTTCCACTTTCCCAGGTTCCTTCCCGCCCCAAGTCAGCTGGCCGGCGGGGGGAAGCCCCGGAGGCTTCAGTCTCCGATTGAAAGGCTTCCTCTTGGGACGGTGTGTCTGTGTTACTTTGAAGAAGTTGGCTGTAACTCGTGAGTAGAGAGGCCAATCCGTCGCTTCAGAGTCGCCAGAAAGGGGGGGGGGACGGAAATGTCTGCTGAGCACTTCATTATTCCCTATGTGGAGATCAATTCTCATAGGGTATAATGGGGAATTGATCTAGAGGTTTTGGGGGCTCTGGGGGAGCTGTTTTTGGAGGTACATATGAACATATGAAGCTGCCTTATACTGAATCAGACCCTCGGTCCATCAAAGTCAGTATTGTCTACTCAGACTGGCAGCGGCTCTCCAAGGTCTCAAGCTGAGATTTTTCACGCCTACTTGCCTGGACCCTTTTTAGTTGAAGATGCCGGGGATTTAAACTGGGACCTTCTGCTTATCAAACAGATGCTCTACCACTGAGCCACCATCCCTCCCCACCACATTTTCAGTATAGTATCTAGTGCCTCTCCCCAAAGTACCCCCCAAGTTTCAAAATGATTGGACCAGGGGGTCCAATTCTGTGTGCCCCAAAAGAAGGTGCCCCTATCCTTCATTATTTCCTATGGAAGAACATAAGAGAAGCCATGTTGGATCAGGCCAATGGCCCATCCAGTCCAACACTCTGTGTCATACAGTGGCCAAATACACACACACACACTGTGGCTAATAGCCTCTGATGGACCTCCATATTTTTATCTAACCCCCTCTTGAAGCTGGCTCTGCTTGTAGCCGCCACCACCTCCTGTGGCAGTGAATTTCACATGTTAATCACCCTTTGGGTGAAGAAGTACTTCCTTCTATCCATTTTAACCTGACTGCTCAGCAATTTCATTGAATGCCCGCGAGTTCTTGTATTGTGAGAAAGGATACAAACTACTTCTTTCTCTACTTTCTCCATCCCTTGCATAATCTTATAAACCTCTATCATGTCACCTCGCAGTCGACGTTTCTCCAAGCTAAAGAGCCCCAAGTGTTTTAACCTTTCTTCATAGGGAAAGTGTTCCAACCCTTTAATCATTCTAGTTGCCCTTTTCTGGACTTTTTCCAATGCTATAATATCCTTTTTGAGGTGCGGTGACCAGAATTGTACACAGTATTCCAAATGAGACCGCATCATCGATTTATACAGGGGCATTTTGATACTGGCTGATTTGTTTTTAATTCCCTTCCTAAAAATTCCCAGCATGGCGTTGGCCTTTTTTATTGCAATTGCACACTGCCTTGACATTTTCAGTGAGTTATCTACCATGACCCCAAGATCTCTCTCTTCGACAGTCTCTGCCAGTTCACACCCCCTCAACTTGTATTTGTAGCTGGGATTTTTGGCCTCAATGTGCATTACTTTGCACTTGGCCACATTGAACCTCATCTGCCACGTTGACGCCCACTCACCCAGCCTCAACAGGTCCCTTTGGAGTGCCTCACAATCCTCTCTGGTTCTCACCACCCTGAACAATTTAGTGTCATCTGCAAACTTGGCGACTTCACTGGTTACTCCCAACTCCAAATCATTTATGAACAAGTTAAAGAGCATGGGACCTAGTACTGATCCCTGCGGCACCTCACTGCTTACCGTCCTCCACTGTGAAGACTGCTCATTTATACTCACTCTCTGCTTTCTATTAATTAGCCAGTTTTTGATCCACAAGAAGACCTGTCCTTTTACTCCATGACTCTCGAGCTTACTAAGGAACCTTTGATGAAGGAAGACATTTAAAAAGGTGTGCTGTCCCTTTAAATGTGATCGCTCAATTATGCTTGTCACACCCTTGTTCCTGGCTCCACCCCAATGTCTCCTGGCTCCACCCCCAAAGTTCCCAGATATTTCTTGAATTGGATTTGGCAACCCTAGGGTCCACTGATCACTTTCTTTCTTTGGTTTCCAGTTTTGTCACTGGCTCTGCTCCTGTGCATTGAACATGACCCTGAAATACAGACTTTTAGCCACTGAAACATTCCCATAGCTCTAGGACTAGGAAAACCTTCATCTGGTTACATTCTTTGTGAGACAAATCAAAACCCATCTGACAGGGGAAGAAGGCAACCACTACCACTGAGAAGGAAGGGCTGTAGCAGTCTGCAAAAGAGACAGTAGACTGTACCCTGCTTCAGGAATGAAGGCTGAACTTTTCTGAGTGTGGGAAGTTATATTTAGGGGGAAAGCAAAAGAAAAGCTTGCTTGTATGGAGAACTTTCTGCTATTGTTGGCCCAAACTATAACAAAAAAAGGAGGTTGCTTTGCTTTGCTTTCTTTAGAAAACTTTTACAACTTAATTTAACTGTAAGTTTCCTCCATTACTGGTGCCAATCCCTGATCTTCCCTAGGGGGTCTTCCCAGGTTTCAGAATAGGAAGTGGGACACAGGGTTGCACCATCCAGGTCCTTCCTCCCTTTCCTGGATCAGTGCTCCTCCAAAGTATAGTACACTTCTCCTTCATACTCCTCCATAGCCTGGTTGAGGAGCCACCATATCTTCATTGTGGTCTCTGTGCAGTCCCACACATGGGTTATCCGCTAGGATCGATCCCGATCTCAGAGAATTCAAAGCAATCTTGGAGTGTTAATTTTGGCGCGCACTTCCTCTCGTTCTGGGGAGGAGGCATCCACTACACATGCCTAGACGAGAGGGAGGCACTTCATCCACCCAGTTTCTTCTTTACCGCCGCCCGGGATACACCTACCTCGCTGAGTCTCCTCTATTCACTGCGATCTTCATCTGTTTTCCTGCACTTTTTCCTCACTGTTTGTCTTCGTCTCCTTCTTCAACTTCACCAGTATTGTTATTTAAAAAATTATTATCTTTCTACCCTCTTTCTACCTTCGTCCCTTTCCTTCCCCCTCCCCCCCTCCCCCAGGCGGGTGGAAGGGAAAGACAAAATCACTTTCAAGAAGTGTGTTCAGTGCGCCTCAAAAATCCCATCCACAGACGGACATTCTTTATATTTTTTCCTGCCTTCCTATTATTTTTGATGAATATCAGTTTGCTTACAGGAAAAATAGATCTACTGAGGATGCTGTTAATACTGTTCTTTATACTGCTTTATCGCATTTGGATAAAAAGGGGACGTATGTTAGAATATTGTTTGTAGATTTAAGTTCTGCTTTTAATACAATATCACCCCATAGATTGTTGTTTAAGCTTAAAGATTTGAAGCTGTCGGACTCTATATGTGAGTGGATTTTGAATTTTTTGTCAGGTCGTTCACAAAGGGTTAAAATGGATGGATATATTTCCTCCGTGAAGATCTTAAATACTGGCACCCCTCAGGGATGTGTCTTGAGTCCACTTCTTTTCACTATTTACACGTCTGATTGTGTTTCTAGCAGTCTGAGTAACAAAATCATTAAGTATGCAGATGATACAACGTTGGTAGGGCTCATCTCTGAGGATGAGTCTGCGTATAGGAGGGAAGTTCAACAGCTGTCCCTTTGGTGTAAAGTAAATAATCTTATTTTTAATATAAATAAGACGAAGGAAATTATAGTGGATTACAGGAAGAATAGTTTGGACATCCAGCCGTTGTTTATTGATGGTGTTATGGTAGAACAGGTGACAGAATGGAAGTTTCTGGGAATTACCATGAAACAGGATCTAACATGGGGGGCAAATACTTTAGCTCTAGAGAAAAAGGCCCAGCAACAACTATACTACTTAAGACTCTTAAGATCACTACAACTGTCAGGGAGTCTGCTGGTTGCCTTTTATCGTAGTTCCATTGCGAGCATTTTATCTTATTGCCTCTGCGCGTGGTTTGGGAGCTGCACGGAAGCAGAGAGAAGGGTGCTCCAAAGAGTGACGAGAAGAGCACAAAAGATTTGTGGATGTTCTCTCCCCTCATTGGTGGATCTGTATAATATGGGATGTAAAAGGAAGATACAAATGATCCTAAGGGACCCTTCACATCTGGGCCATTTGCTATTTGAGATCTTACCGTCAGGTAGACGATATAGAGTGTTGAAGGCTAGGACAAACAGATTTAAGGACAGTTTCTATCCAAGTGCTGTGGTTAGGCTAAATGCAGGGTTATGAGGGATTATCTGTTTTAGATATATTTAAATGGTTTAAATGGTTTTATGAATGTTTATCTGTTTTAGATGTATTTATATAGTTTTAATGGTTTAAATGGTTTAAATGGTTTTAGATGTATTTAAATGGTATGAATATGAATATGTGTGTTTGATGTGTTGGAATGTTTTGTGGAAGAGCACCTCATTTCGTTGCTCTCTTTTTGTTGAGAACAATGACAATAAATTTATCTATCTATCTATCTATCTATCTATCTATCTATCTATCTATCTATCTATCTATCTATCTATCTTTTTTGTCTGGGTGAGGCCCATCGTACCGACACTTGCCTGCATTGTAGTCAGTTTGGAAAGCAAGCAAGAAAAAAATGCACAGCTAGACTCAGAAGTCATTTGTTAGAGTCGTCACTGCGCCCTACTATGTCCCATACTTCGGGATCCCAAACCTCGCCATCTTCCCTATCTACTCAAAAGGGAGTGGCTCGACCGGCAGCTTCCATGGGTTCAGTTCCCAGCAGGCTTAAGTCTGGGAAGCACTCAAAAAAGTCTGATGATTCTAGAAAGAAACATCGCACAGAATCGACTTCTAAAGATCCTTTTATTTCGACATCACCGAAAACCAAATCTAAGATGGGCCATAGGTCCTTGGATTCGAAGTCTCTTACCATGACTGCTACATCGCACCCGACTGTCGACACCATGGCCTCAGTACAGACAGCACCCACTTCATCAGAGGTCTTGGCGCCCATCGATACCGTACCTCTCGAGGTCGTACATATCCATTCTCGGTCCTCATCACTTCATGGGTCTTTGCCAGAAAATATCCTCGACACTGAATCTCCAGATTCACACAGAAGTCAGTGTGCTAACCTTCTCAGCTCACACTCCTTCCGGGAAGTTTCGATGCCTAGTAGACAGACGCCTAGCAAACAACAGATAGCGACACCCACATCTCCACTCGTAAGAGAACCCTCAACACCGAGAGAGCCATCCACTCAAGTCCGAGCCGAAAGATCTCGAAGTCGTCATAGGGAACGCTATTACTATTATAGCCCATCACGGTCCAGATCACCATCTCCTCATAGGTACCGACGATATTACAGATCACCTTCCTCGGATCCGTGAGGGTCTTCCGTGAAGACCCTCGGTACCGTGAGGACTTTCGATACCATGAGGTGCTTTATCATACTGTGAGGATTGTCCTCAGTACCGTGAGGACGTGTCTTATCGACCCCGTGAGAGTCCCTATCGACGCCCTAAGCATTACACTATGGTATCAAAACCATTGTCTCCAGCTAGATCGACTTCAGTGTGCTCAGTCTCCCCTAAACAACAGACGGAATAGCCTCCCCTGCTGACCAAACAAATATCGATGCCTACAAAGCCCATTATTACACCCATTGAAACTCAGGAATCGTTGGTACCTAGATTCGCTGTCCAATATGGCAAATTTACTTAATATTAAACTGACTACTGACGCACCTAGAGTTTTGGATGTAGTCCACGATTTAGTACATGCAGATCTACCGGCAGGTTCTTTTCTCCCGATGCTTCCAGTTCACTTGGAAGCCTTGAAAGAGGCATGGGACAAACCCGCTTCAGTGCCACCGACATCTAAACGAGTTGAATCCCTCTACGAAATTCATGCTCCTGAATCAAAATTTCTCTTCAATCATCCGGCACCAAATTCCATGATCGTGCATTCGTCCTCAAAATCCAAACAAACACGACACCTGGTTCCACCTGAAAAGGAAGGGAAGAAATTGGACACTTTAGGAAGAAAGATCTATTCTCTTACCACTGCTACTTCCAAAATTCACAATTATTTAGCCTATTTTTCGGCATATACTTTCAATCTGACCTCCCAATTTACCATCTTGGTCCCCTCCCTTCCAGATGCAGCACAGAAGAAGGCTTCCCACATCCTTCAGAAGCTCTCTTGTGTTAGCAAGCAGCAAATTGCTCTATGCCATCATGCCTGGCTCAGGTCCTCATCACTGCAACCTGACATCAAATTCAAGATAGAGGACTTATCTTTCGACGGACAGGGTCTCTTTAATGCCACCACAGATGATATTTTAACCACTGTTGATGACAGTAGGAAAAGGGCCAAAAGATAGGGAGTTTCTCAACAGCAATCCCAACCTAATCGGCAGAGAACCTGGAAACCGTCATACTACAAACGTTCCCAATCCCCCTGACAAGCTGAATTCTGGAAACGTAAGGCTTCTCCGGCAAAACAACCATTTCAGCAAAGAGCACATCCACAAACCTCAAAGAAGACAACAATGGCTCCAAAGCAGTCTCTTTGACTCCTCTCTTCTACCTCTCAATCAGCTACAACACCATTCAGACACCACCAGACTACGACCATTCTACCCCATGTGGGAATCCATAACAATGCCCAGTGTCCTCACTTTTACACCCGGGGTCCTCCATCCCCACTGTCTGCGGGGGACGCCTTCCTCCATCAATGGTCCGGGACACTACATTATCTATTTCCACCAATCCCTCTCATCATGAGAGTATTGCAAAAGATAAAGCTAGATTGGACCAATTGCATCCTGATTACACCATGGTGGCCCCGTCAACCCTGGTTCACCCCTCTTCTCCTCTCGGACAGCACGTTCCTCCGACTTCCTCAAGTTCAGGACTTGATTTCCCAACAAGAAGGAAAGGTTCTGCACCACAATCCGGGACTTCTACGACTGACTGCTTGGAAAATCAGTTTCTGAATTTTCCTTCGGACGTTCATCATGTCCTACTCAATGCCAAAAAACCTGCCACCAGAAAATCTTATTCTTTACAGTGGAAACGTTTTTCGACGTATGCTGTTCTACATAATTTCAAGCCTGAACTCTCCACTATAGCTCAGATCCTGACCTACACCTTATCCCTTTCTAACTCAGGACTGTCGTACTCTTCTCTGAAGGTCCACTTAGCAGCCACTTCTGCATTCCATCCACACATCGAAGGGTGCACTGTTTTCTCCCACTATGCTACCAAAGCCTTCATGAAGGGGATCCTCCGCCTTCATCCTCCAATCCGTCAGCTTCACCCCACCTGGAGCTTGTCTCTTGTGCTGAGCCAATTAATGAAGCCACCTTTTGAGCCCATGGCATCCATTCCTATGCATCTCCTGTCCTAGAAGACAGCTTTACTGGTAGCGCTTACTTCTGGCAGAAGAGCCAGCGACATCTGCGCTTTCAGAGCAGACCCGCCATACACTATTTTCCATCATGACAGAGTTGTTTTATAGCCTGACCCTGCCTTTTTTCAATGCCCTGCCAACGCAGGTCAACGAACTTTACACAACCTGGACGTACGTAGGGTCCTTGCTTTTTACATTGAGAGGACATGTCCATTGTGAAAAGACACTAGACTCTTTGTAGCATATGCAACCCACAACCAAGGCACTAAAATCTCAACACAGATTTTCAAAATGGATTGTGGCTGCTATTACTTTATGCTATCGACTGGCTAGACAGCCTATACCTGAACATTTATGAGCTCATTCTACCAGAGCCATTGCCACTTCATCAGCCTTCTGTAAGGGCATTCCGATGGAAGACATCTGTGCTGCTGCGGACTGGTCGTCTCCATCTACGTTTGCCTTGCACTACGCTTTAGACGTCCATGCTCAGCATGATGCATCCTTCGATCAGGCTCTGCTACGATCCATTTTCGACTGATGTCTCCAGTCAGCTACACTGTAAGTACAATATTGCTTCTTATATGCATAACTAATTTTGTCCTTTGGTTACAGATCCAGCACCCGCCTCCGGACAGATTAGCTTGCCAGTCACCCATGTGTGGGACTGCACAGAGACCACGATGAAGATAAACAGGTTTCTTACCTGTAACTGATGATCTTCGAGTGGTCATCTGTGCAGTCACACACGCCCACCCATCCTTCCCCGCTGCTGGTTCTTTGTTCCTAATTCAAAAATTTTCCTCCTATACGGTGGCGGGAAGAAACTGGGTGGGTGAAGCGCCTCCCTCTCGTCTAGGTATGCGCAGTGGATGCCTACTCCCCGGGACGAGAGGAAGTGCGCGCCAAAATTAACGCTCCAAGATTGCTTTGAATTCTCCAAGGTCGGGATCGATCCTGGCAGATAACCCATGTGTGTGACTGCACAGATGACCACTCGAAGATCATCAGTTACAAGTAAGAAACCTGTTTTTATGTTTCCTCTCCATCCAGCCAATCAGCCCCACCCCTATGACCTGAGCCATTCTCTGAGCCAGGGGCTGTAGTGCCACTCCTCCCAGGCTCCTGCTCCATCCTTACTGACCTTCCCCCTTCTCTCACTTGCCAGTTCCTGGGAGGCCTTCCCTGCCAGGCTCACCCCAGGTTTTTGTGTGGCTGGGCTCCTCCTGTCCTCCAACCAGGCCATCAGAGTTGAGCTTCTGCCTTTGGGCTTGCAGGCTGGCCCATTGGCTGTTGATGTTTGCTGTTCCCCAGAATTGTTCTTTGTTGTCCTGGCACTAGGAGATGCTGTCAGCAACCAACACCCAAAGCTGTGAAGTCCGGGAGGGATGTTGCAAGGTCCATGCCCAGTTGCTGAAGCTACCTGCTACCCAAGGTCCTGTCCTATGAGTTCTGGCTGAGCCCATGGTGACTGCCTGAGGTATGAGGGAAAAGGGTGCTGGGAAGTTCCCAACTTTCCCACAGGCACCTCAGAAGTCCTGACTTTGCCAAAGCCACCTCGGCTGAGGGTAAGCCAAGCTTTCTGTACCATGATTTTATAACTTAGAATAAATATATGTTGACGGTGAAAAAGCTTTCTAAAATCTATCATTCAGCCAGTTGTTTCAATTTGTTATGCAGCCGATAACAAAACATAAGACTCTGGTGTGTCTTGTAATGCTAGCAGTAAGTAAGCCAATGCACCTGCCTGAATTTTGGAGAACCCTTACACTGTAATTATTTACAGGAGACTAAGTGAAAATCTTTAAAAGTATGCAAGATTTTAAATTTATCAATGACTGTTTGGGACTTTTTATATGCCTTTGATTTTTCAAACTGCTTGGGGCTACATCAGTATTATTAGATTATGTTTTGCGTTTCCCAAAGGGGCTTGAGAGAAACAGACAGACAATATGCTTGTGTATAATTTGTACTTCCCAACAGGAGCATGTATTTCCTCCAATCCCACAAGGGAAATCATCTGAAGAAACAAGCTTCCTCACACAGTTCATGTGACTGTAGACTAGTGTCTGGATACACATTCACATTGGAGCCAATGTGGTGTAGTGGTTAAGTATGCAGACTCTAATCTGGCAGGACCAGGTTTGATTCCCCACTCCTCCACATTCAGCTGCTGGGTGACATTAGGACCAATTCCCCACTAGCCTTGTCCCAGTCTCATGCTCCTCTTTTCCATGGGGCTTCCGTCCAGTTTCTGCTTGCCACACGAAAGAGAATGAGAATGCACTCTCAGATGACACTCATGCTCTGCCAGACTTGTCTAGTTTCCTCAGGGCATGCCAAACTGAGTTATTTAGGTTGGCCTTTGGAGAGAACCATGTTTTGGGGCTGTTTTAATAGTGGTGTGTTGATAGCCATGTATTTTAATATTTTAATGTTAATATTTTATAGGGGTTTTTTGTTTTTACCTCATTGGTTTTAATGTTATAATTCTCTATGAGACTTTTTAAAAAAATAATCAAATAAATAAATAATATGGACTAGCTGCAGTTTAGCACAAGGATACATCAGTATGTGGATTTTGAATAGAAGCGCAGTTCCTCACAAAATTCTGCAGCTGTGGAAGTATCCTGAAAAGCTTAACTGTACAGTTAATTCAGTATTAATTAACAGGGATCAGGCTTAAGGGCTCTGCAGTGTATTACATAGAGAGAAGGGGTAAAACCCCTTGTTAGCAATTATAAAATAGAGGAAAATGATTTGGTAATAGAATTGCAAGGGCAGTTTATCAGTTATACTAATGATCAAACTGGACGTGAGCCAACAGTACAATGCAAGTACAATATTAGGCTATATTAACAAACGGGGGCAGGACTGGAAATTATGACCAAATTTCCTATTCAGCATTGGTAAGATCCCATTTGGCATCCTCATTTGGTTTAGTTAAGTGTCTCCCAAGAACAGCAGAAAGTCTAGACACCAAACCATAAGAAGAAAAACAAGAAGAGCTGAGTATGCTCAAAAGATTACATTGTGTGCCAGCAAGAAGAAGGAATATCATTATTCATACTAAACTCAGAGACCGAACCCTTGTGCGGGAATTTTAAAGTGTATAAATTCTAAGTGTCTTGTCTAGTTTCCTCAGGGCATGCCAAACTGAGTTATTTAGGTTGGCCTTTGGAGAGAACCATGTTTTGGGGCTGTTTTAATAGTGGTGTGTTGATAGCCACGTATTTTAATATTTTAATGTTAATATTTTATAGGGTTCTTTTTGTTTTTACCTCATTGGTTTTAATGTTGTACCCACTGCCCTGCTCCTGGTCATCCGCATTTGCAGTGAAATATTGCAGAAAACCTGACAAAACCTATTAAAAACAGAGTCTCGGTCATGTGTGCAAAGCCTCTGTGTCACTTTCTCACCTGCTTGCCCCATTATCTTCCTAAAAGTGGCTGTAGTGGCTACTCCAAGCAAATGACAGCAAGCAGTGTCTTTGAAGAAAAAAGAAGAGATAAAGAAGGGGTCTAGCTGTGCTGGAAGTGGGGTTAGTGATAAGGGGCAGCTGCTTAATAGTGGTGCCAGTCACTCATCAAATAGTCCAGTCCCTAAGAGCATTCTTCAGTTTCATGGCTCTTCAGCATGGGAAATATGGACAGAAAGGAGCAATCTCTAGGGAATGCCTGTGAGGAAGATTGGGAAGGGAGGATTCCATTGTTCATTTATTATCAGTAAAATCTAGAATGCCAGCTATTGGCCAAGTGAAGATGGCACACATGGGACAACAGCTCCAAATGGCAGCACAGTGATGAAATCTCCTTCCACTCCTCCGTAGCAGAATATATCTCATCTTGCTGCATATTTCCCCTCCTTCACCATGGCAGCCCATGGTGTGCAGCAGAGGCTGGGAAACTGACACAGCTACTATTGCCAGTGGAAGCCCTGTGCAATATAATATGTCCTTATACTGTAATTCCTTAATAAAGAAAAAATATATATCTATCTAAACATGAACTGGCTATAATATTTTCCGCATTTTGTCTTTGCTCCCCAGGATCAAATTGTTCTAGTGTTTGGGAGGGGGGGAACTTAGCATTGTGTTGTGATCTTGAAATTCTGATTTGGATTCATTGTGAAGGGAAAACCAATAACCTCTTAGGGCCATTGCCATCATGAAGACTGTATTTTCAGATCCCAGTTCTCCCCAACAGAGAACCACAGACTATATCTTTCTTGAAATGTGCAGTTAATTGGCTCCCATGAGACAATGCTGATATCAAGCAACTAGATTTACAATGGCATGTCCTGCAAGCACGAGTTCCTTAAGGACAAAGAGCTGCAGCAAGAGCAGGTGAGAAGGGATACTCTGGTGGGTTTTGGAAACTCTAATGTTTGGAGTTGAATGTGTAATAAAATATGTCAGAGATGAAGAAATATCTTCAGTGAATTGAAAATGTCTAAACCAAATTACTTAAATATTTCTTGGTGGAATTTTTCTTGCCACTAAGACAAGTGTCAAAATATTGGCATCTCAGCTAGAAGCTTTCTTAGAATCTTTGCCACAACTGCATTGAGGAGGACTGTCAGAAACACTCGGGTTTAAAATCCTTAATGGGAAAGATATATGTAGATGGTATCAACAAACAAGTTCAGCCCACAATCCTCAGGCTGCCCCTGTCTCCTTGCTCTCAGTATTTCTCCAAGAATATCACTCCAATGATTGTCAGCCGTTATTACAGGGTCATTGATATCCAGTGGCTTATAACAGAATACTAAATAGTTAGTGAATCTCAACCTATTGAGAATCTCAAATTAACCTCAAAGTTTTCCTGTGCTGCCACAGAAATCAGTCTTATAACATGTGCTTTTTGATGTGAAACCATGGGGGAGGTCATCTAAGCAAACTATTTAATATGTCCACCACTGTCTGAAATGTGGCAGGCATAAGATCTAGAACTGCCTTAGTAGGGCTACTGTAGTTAGAACTCTAGTTCTAGTGGAATTAATTTAGACTCCTTTTGGTAACATTTAGAATGGAAGCACCTGAAGTCTTATTTATTAAACTAGGCATTTGGATTAATTATATTTTAAATTTTAAACAAGAGAAATAGTAGCTTTCATTCTTGCCCGTGTGTGGCCTGCATTTTGGACATGATATTTGTGCACTGATTTTTTAAGGAGCTGTGCTATTTATTGTAAGCAGTAAGCAGTCCATACATGTTATGAATACATACATACACATCTGTTCTCTCTGTCCTTTCCTCTGTGTACATACTTTGCAGAAGGAGGTGCGAGTGCAACAGCAAGGACAACACAGCAGTTGAGAAATTGTATTCCTGACTTCCAGGCAGGCTCTCTTTTATTCCCATGCCAAATCAAGTTGAGCCAAGTTCTCTTCATGTTCCATAAAGGCTTCCTTCTGATTTGTAAGATCCCCAGAGTTAGTATTATGGGCAGGCCACAGCCAGGGTGGGCTGAAACTGACATATGGGGACTTGTGAAATGTCTGATGGATATGAGGAGCAAGGCAAGGCTTCCTTGAGTTTTCTCAACCCAGGGTAAGATTGTTAGGCCTATGTTAGTGTTCCTTAGCTGAAGATCCAGTTACAGCAACAGGCAGGGCTTATCCAGTAGACATTCTGCACTAGATCTCTCCTTCCCTCCTCACTCCTAGACTCAAATGAAGAGAAGCCAAAGGCAGAAGGGTAGGACTCATAACCCTGAACAGAAATTCATGATTTTAAGATGAAATCTAGAACGGATAAAATATGCTGCTGAGACCCCATCCCAGCACTTTCTCAATTAAGTAGTAATTAAGGCTGAAGGCGCAGAATCATTTCCACTCCCCCCCGCCTGCCCTTACTTGTTTCTTGGAAATCTGCTAGAGGAGCTTAGCTAATAAAAGAGTACCTTTCAGTGTTGGCCTTATTTTGCCAAACCGCGCAGCAAATTTAATTTAGATCAGTTTTATTGAATTGGGTTTTCATCATTACCTAAGGAGTCCTGCACTGAAATTCATTTTCAAGTTATCCAGTGCAATTTATTTTAATTTCTGTTTGTTTATTAGAATTTCCTGCCTCATCCAAAACAGCTTGTTGATTGTTACTTTTGCCTATATAAATGAATATAGGAGTACATATGTATAGTTCTGTGTGTGTGTGTGCGTGTGTAGAGCTCATTCTCTTTTTGTGTATTCAGAGACAGAAATAAGTGGAAAAGAAAAGGAATGAAAAACAGTGAGGTGAAACTTGGACGTTGATGATCCAGTAGTGCAATGTATGTTTAGTATACAGTATAGCCACTCTTGTCTCCATTAAAACCCAGAAATGTGTTAATTAGCCAACATTAAAAATGAAATCATGTTATGTATAGAAAGAACCCCCAATTTATGGATGAAATTATTCTGTCTGGCAGTGTCGCAATCTTGAGGTCTTGATAGCTGCTGATTAAAATTAACAAATGCTAGAAAATTAAAAATGCTAATATTTTTGTTACTGATAATTACTCTCTATTCACTAGCTACTAATGGAGCAATTGGGCTCTAGTGTTGCTGTTTTTGGTGGTGTGATGAACTCATTTTAACTGAAGCACACATATATCCACAGCATTTGTGTAAGGCTTTAAAACCGCTCTTGAAAAGTCAGTTGCCATAATATCATTGCGTTTGAATGAAATAATTTCTTTCCAAGTCACTGCAGCTCCTGATCAAGTAGAACAGATGAGAGCTTATTTCCCCAAGAGGCTCTTAAATCCACATTTGCATTTCCAACATTTGTAGTTCAAGAGGAACCCAGACAGTCTCTTGCATTCACAGAAATGTAGCCTTTCTCCATTTTTATGCTCAGTAAAATATTTATTTCAAATATTATTTCTGTCTTGCCTTCTGCCTCAAGACAGCCAGTGAGAATTTAAGGCAATTATAACAAAATTTAAAACCTACAAAATTAAAACAAGTTCAGAATGACCAGACGGACATATAATCCAGAACAGTGAATCTGGAACAGTGAATCCATCAAAATACTTGTGAATGCTAAAATTAAGCAGGAAGTCAATGGCAGCAAATACCTTTAGCTGTGGGGCTCAAATTCTCTCCTACAGAATACTGTTTTGGCTTGAAGCTGATGTTCCATCCAAGAAGGTGCATGGTGGGCCTCCCTGGAGGGAGAGTTCCACAAATGTAGCAGTGCAACATGTTGGTTTCTTCTGCTAGTGGTATTGAGTTGAACTTGGGGTATGTGCTGGTAAGGATCTCCCCCATACTCCCTCTTTCACAGAGCACACTGCCCTGAGTTAATACTTGTATTGTGGTGGTGGAGACCTGGAAGAATGCCAGCTGGATTAAGCAGCTGGACTGACCTTTGTAGTATCTTTGTGAATTGTGGGTTTCACCCATTTCAGCCTCCCCAAGACACTACAGTGGTATTAAATTGATGGGCAAACAATTCAAGGTCAAACAATACAGATTATTTCCCCAACATTTTATGGCTGGTTTCTATGTTTATTTGCAGCCTCTGCTTTTCCCTCTTGTTTCTGTGTGCCTCACTATGTGGCAACTAGGTGGCAACTGTGTTTAGTGCATCATAGCCCTTACAGGGCAAGTGATGATTTTCATTGACAGAACATCTGGTAAAGCATCAAATACTTTTTTAAACCACTCCAGAAGACTGGAACTAATGGTGAGTGTGTGTGTTTGTGTGTGTGGATGTGTATGAGAGAATTAACTATGCAAATCACTTTTTGTGGATATAATTCATCACAGAAGGTAAAAGAGTTATTCCAACTGACAGAGAGCAGTATTATCATTTTAGTGTGCCCTGCATGTCATAATAATTAATGTGTGCTGGACTCTAATGTAGCTTTTTGATAATATTCTCAAGTGCATAAACAAGCTATAGAGAGAGAATAAAGCCTTCTTTGGTTAAACATCGCTGCTATGTAATGCAGTCTGCAGAGACAACTGTTTGAGTCTTAGCAATGATCAGGGCTTTTATGAGCAGGAATGCAGTTCTGGCTGGCTTGGCATCAGGGGATGTGGACTGATATGCAAATGAGTTCCTCCTGGAGTTTTTCTACCAAAAAAAGCCCTGGCAATTATCTATATGACCAAAAGTCCTTTAAAAGGGAGAGGCTCCATCTGGTTGAGATGATTTTCTGCTCCTTCCTAATCTTTCAGTTGTGCAGCAGTTACAAATACTCTAGTCTGTTTCAAAGGGAGGGTAAAAAGGCAAGTTACAGTACAATCCTATGCAGTTACTCTGTCTGTTGAAATTATGGGATTACACTGTTAGTATCTTGCTTACAATTCATATTGAAGGCAGTTTGATCACTTAATGACATCCATGGGGAAATATTTGTCCACTGATGCCCGCACAATCTTAAAATATTGCACTCGTTGCCACTGTACATTTCTCCCTGTTCTATGGGGGCCACTTCAGGAGACCATCTGTTTTTGCAAAATATCTATAACATGTTTTATTCCTGTAATACCATCCCAGGATGCCATAAACAATGTGTATGTATGCATTTATGACACTTTGAAATGAGAATTTCCTGCTGTTGTTTTGTAGTGTGTGTGTGTGTGGTGTGTGTGTGTGTGTGTGTGACTAGATATATATTTTATAGTGTGTGTGTGTGTGACTAGATATATTTATAGTGCCTGTGATATGTAGTGTAAAGGGTTTCATCAGCACAAGTAGGGAAAGGCGTGTGATTGAAATGTTACTAAACCAAAAAAGAGATACGTACATCAACACATAGGCCTATTGCCTAAGCTTTCACATTGTGCTGTCATTTTGGTGCATAAGGCACCAAACTTTCTTCTGTCTTCTGTCAGCAAAGCTGCATGCATGAAAGAGTGGGGGATTTCACTCCTCCCCCCATCCTCAGCACAATCCCCTCCCCCTCAATATGAGGGGAGGGAGGAGGAGGCGCGGCTGGGAGGGGGGAGGCAGGGGGAGGCCGCAGAGCTGTGGCAGGGAGGGGGGAGCCACGAAGCTGCAGGGGGGAGAGGCGAAGTGTAAATGAACACAACGTGTTAGGAATGCAAAGCAGTAGGGAGGAGATTCAAAGTGTCCAGAAAGAATATACAAAAACTTCTAAGAATGACCTAAAACAAAGGGCTTCTGAATAAACATGGGGGTAAATCCAGTGAATAGCATGCACAAGGACTGTGGATCTTTCCCACATTCCCCTCTCTCCAGCAATCCCTTCCAACTTTGGAGAAGTTAGTCCCTCAAGTTATGGGATCAGAGATCTGAAGTGATTTTAAAATCATCTGGTGTTTTACCAGATGATCTGGCAACAGAAATAACCACTTGCCCTGTAAGGGCCTAGGATTCCCTGAATACAGTGGCCACCAGGGGCGGCCCAACACCCCTTGGCATCCTAGGCAGACTCACTGCCTGGCACCCCTCCCAAGCACCCCCACTCCTCTCCCCGCCAAGCCCCCTCCCCTATGCCTCCTCCTCCCTCCCTTTGGACCCTCCCCCCCCGGTGTCATTTTCAGCGCTGGAACTGGCTCTAGCACTGCATTCCGGCTCTTTAAAGCCCCCCCTCCCTGGCCAAACACTCAAAACGCAGCTAAAACCGCGCCACGGGGGCGGGGTGCACTCATTGGCTCTCAGGAAGAACGTACTGAAAGGGCGACTCCTGCTGCTACTGACTCCTCTCTCCCATCCAGGAAGTGGGGAGGGGAGGAGTCAGTAGCAGCAGGGGTCGTCCTTTCAACACGCTCTTCCTGAGAGTGCACCCTGCCTCCGCAGCATGGTTTTAGCCACGTTTCGAGTGTTTGGCCAGGGAGGGGGGGAGGCAAAGAGCCAGAACATGGCACTAGAGCTGGTTCTGGCATTGAAAATGATAAGGGGTGGAAAGGGTCCGAACTCCGAAGGGAGGGAGGAGGAGGTGCGGCTGGGAGGGGAGAGGGGGGGAGGCCGCAGAGCTGCGGCAGGGAGGAGGGAGCCACGGAGCCTCAGGGGGGAGAGGGAAAGGGAATGGAGGGGCGGGTGGCAGCAGTGATGGTGGCAGGTGGAGGTAGCGGCGGGGGAGGCAGGCAGGCAAACTAGGTGCTTGCCTGGGGCACCAGGGGGGAGCCCAATTTTTCACCCCCACCCTCCCAGCGCCCTAGGCAACCACCTAGTTTGCCTAGCAGGAGGGCCAGTCCTGGTGGCCACCATCTTAATGAGGCACATAAAAGCTAATTGCCATATTGAGGGGGAGGGGATTGTGCTAAGGATGGGGCGAGGAGTGAAATCCCCCACTCTTTCATGCATGCAGCTTTGCTGACAGAAGACAGAAGAAAGTTAGTTTCAGCCCCCTTATTCCCTCCACACTGCAACCTCTTGACCCATCCCCAGGTCCCATGATCCTGGAAATGAACTTTTCCAGAACTGCATGCATCTGTTGACAGATTTCTGGATCAAACCCATGACCTGATGATCATGCTTTCTGTGTTTCAGAAATTTGTACAGTTGGATCCTATTAGAAAAGAAGACGTATTTTTCATTATCAGCAATTTCATTATCTAGGTGCAATAAACATACTGTTGAACTCAGTGGTGATTTCAAGAAATCTGGAATTGTATCCAATGTTTCTAAACCTTTCAATCATCAAAGCCAGCTTGTAGCAGCTTCTCATTCAAGTTGGCATTTTGCAGAGAGAAGTTGGAAAGTGCTCATAATTATGGGGAAAAGAAATAGTAAATGTGTCCTTGATGCTGTGGAACAGGTGTATGGATAGGCAGATAATCACTGAGATGACAAGCAAAGGTCCAATGACACATGATAATTTTATTAAACATAATTGATATGGATCACAAGGATATCATATCCATATGTTGTTTATATTGTTTATATTGCCAATCTGTTATTCTACTGAATGTCTACAGAGCAGAGTGTTACTGTGTTTTTAGCAATAATATATCAATCTGTATATGTTAAACAATTAGTGGACTTCAAGGATTTTGTCTTCTGGTTATTCAGCAAAACAATGTGGCTGTGGCATACTTGCCATTTGAAAACCCAGACTACCTACTATTAACTCACCGTTCAAATGTTTCAAAAGAGTTCTTATATGTTAGGCATAAATAGTATGCTTGCTCCTTCTTTCAGAGTTTTTTGTCCATTCAAATATGATGTTTATTATCTTTGTACACCCCTGTAACAGGTTTTTAATTGTATCCTTTAGAAGCCGGAGTCTGGCATCAAATTGTAGTTACAAATAACCATTCAAAACTAAGAACTTTGGAAAGTGGTGCTATTGTGTTCAAATGCAGCCCAATGTAGAATATTTTGGGTACCACACAGTTTGGGTATTGAAAAGTACTGGGCCCAGAACCAAACCCTAAGGCACCCCACTGGACACCAATCAGATTAAATGCCATTGACAACTACTCTTTTTTAAGTTATCCTTCTTCCCTTATTTGTTTGTTTGTTTCATTAAACTTTATCCCCACAAGTGGTCTCAGAGCAGAATTTTGAAGACTGGGATAACATTGTGTCACATCTCCCATTCTCCAAGAGATCCTGAAATGATAGACAAAGGCTGTGCAAGTTCTCTTAGTGCACTCTTGAGTACACACCATCTGGCCCAGGGAATTTGTATTCATCCAATGCAACCAGGTGCCTTTCAACAATCTTTCTGTCAACCAGCAGCCTGGATCACTACCGTTTGTAGATAAGCTTGTTCTCTTTTTGAGGGGGAAAACTGAGGTAAAATAGGTATTGTGCCTTTCTGCTTTCTTCTGTCCTTTGTCAAAGTTTCTCCATTTTCACCCTATCACCTGCTTTACCTTGCATCTGGTCCTCACACATCTGAAGAAGCTTTTCTTGTTGTACAGAGCCTCTCTGGGCTTTGGCATCTCTGATTACTGACCTACAGTGCCTAGCAATCTTCAGATACTCTTCTTCAGAGGCACATCCTTCCCTCCATTTCACTCCATTCCTTTTTTTCTTCCATAGCTCTGTTCCTCCGAATTGGCTTCTTGGATCCCCTACCATGTTTGCTCCTTGTTGGAATAGCGATAGCCTGAGCTTGCAAAGAGCTTTTGTTTTAGGAGTGCCCAACCTTCACTTGCTCCTTTCTCTTCCAGCATTCTTGCCCATGGAATGACTGTCATCATGCCTCTGAGTTCATTAAAGTCTGCCCTACTAAAATCTAATATACACATTTGGCTATGATCTTCCTCCCCACCCCAGCAAAAGAAATTCTAAGAGGACATGGTTATTTCCCCAAGGTCTCCACCACCATCACCCCATCTGCCAACTCTTGGCTGTTGGTTAATATTAAGTATTACTGAGCCCTTGTAGCTTCCTCCACCATTTGAAAAAGGAAGCTATCAGGCAGATAGGTCAGAAAGTTGCTTGACTTTGGATGCTTAGCAGAGTTTGTCTCTCAGCACACTTAAGGGAAGTTGACCAATTAACAACAAGGTCATTTTGCTTCAAAACATTGTCAAACTGCTCCAGGAGGGTAGCATCTACCTCCTCCCACTGGTCAGGCAATCTGCAGCAGACTCCAACCGCACTATTTCTCCTTCCTTATCCTCACCCAGATACTTTCCACTCTTCTGTCTCCAGTCTCCTCCAGTGTTTCCTGACAAACAAACCAGCTCCTCACATACAATGCCACTCCACCTCCTCTTTCTGTTTTTCTTGGAACAGCTTGTATTCATCCGCTAGTACATTCCAGTCATAAGAATCATCCCACCAAGTTTTTGTAATTCCAGCTAAATCATATCCCTTTGCATTAGAAGCTCAAAGTCTTCCTTATTGCCCAGGATTTGGGCACTGGTATGTAGGCACCTGAAGCCCCACTACTTCGGCTCCATTTGATTTGACTAGGCCTTCCCAGGTGGGACTCTGTTGTTTGCTTGCATTGCTTTCATTTAAATCTCTATTTAGTTTCTCTTTCCCCTTGTGGTGCCAATTTAAAGCCCTCTTGATTAATCTTCCCAGGTTCCTGTGAAGCCCATTCTTCCCTAACTTTGATATGAAGTACATTGTGTGCTAGTATACAAACTTCCTGACACCTAGCCTGTGGTCCAGGAATACAAAATGCTGCTGCCAGCCCACCAATGCAAACAGTGGTTCACCTCCATTATTTTTTCTTCCCATCACATTCCTCTTCCTCTGAAAGGAGGGATTAAAGAGAATGCCACATGTGCCCCATTTCATTTGTGTTCTCCTGAGAACTTCATAGTCAGCCTTAATGCTTGTGATGGTGTTTATGGCTGTGCCATTCATTCCCACATGAACCATAACAAATAAGTAATGATCTGTAGGTTTGATCATTTTGAGTATCTGGTCTGCAATATCTTTTACCTCTACCCCGGCAAGCAGCACACATCTCAGGCTAGGGAGTCAAGCCTGGACACATTACATTACATACCCCTCAGCATAGAGTCACTGATGACCAACTTTTTCTTTTTCCTTCCAGTGCCATTTCCCTCCTCACTCTGTCTTTCATGTACTTGTGGTACATGAATACCTGAAAGCTCTTAACCTGCACTGTAAATGCCAACTCAGCACTTCCCTATCAAAAACAAATGGAGTAATTCCCTTCAAATCATTTGTTTTAGATTTGTTTTAGGTTGTTGTGCCTTAGCCACTTGACCATACAGCTTTAGAGCAGTGGTTCAGAACTCTGAGAGGAACACATCTGGAGAGCTAGATAACAAAATGTACAGTTGGATGTCCTCTGCATATTCGTGAGTTCCAGCCTTGAAGCTCTGCACAGTCTCATTCAGCAGTCACATATAAATATTGGAGAGCATGGGTGACAGAATGGAATCCTGAGGCACACCACAGGACAGATCCCAGCCTGTTGATTCAGCTTCTGTGGTAGAAACCACCAAAGAAAATTAATTATTGTGTACTTAATTTTGACACATCAGATCTGTATTCCACTGTGTCTCCATTTAGTCTGTATATATCCAATATGACTTTGCTGATGTCACTCCATAGCTTTTATTTTTTTAGAGAACTAAAGCTTTAGACTGCTCCTTAAAATAGCAAGTTTCCATCTCAGGCATTGAAGCAAGATGCTCTAAACTAAAGCCACAAATCCCCATCAAATTGCTCCATGTAAGCCCAAAGTATTTGCTACAATCATTTATTTCCAGAACTACAAAGTACTGTGTGAAGTATTTATCCATTGCCTATAAAGCTTATGAATTGCTTCTTCATAAAATACCCAGTGCAATGTATAATAAAACAAAGAATTAAAGCAGCATTTCTTTTAATAACAAAACATACTTCCCAGCATCTAACCATTTAAAATCAAGCTAAAATCTATTAAATTATTTTTAAAAAAAATTAAATCATGTCATTGTTTTTTTTAAAAAATATATTACTATTAGTTATAGACTCTGCCTGTGGCACCTGAAGTGCCATGCAGTGAAAATATTTTAAATAATTCAAACAGTAAAATTAGATACTAAAGGCTTATAGAAAATGGAACAGAACAACTGTAGCAGACTGCAATTTTTAAAAAAGAAATTACACCATCTTTACAACAAAGTCTGTTTCCAGTATGTCTTTAATAACTGTGCTCTTAGCTTGCTGCCAAAATTATTCAAAGGATGTCACATTTTCATTGTGTCCTTCCTCTAACGAGCTTGCTGTGGCATATATGATCCTCCTTTCCTCTATGTTATTTTTTTACATTAGCCCTGGAATGTAGGTCAGACAAAAAGAATGTAACTGTCCCAAAGTCATCCAGTGAGCTTCATAGCCAGGTGAGGATTTGAACCTAGGTCTTACTGGTCTTAATCCACCATTGTAACTACTACTTCACATATAGTAAATTTGCTAGAAAGAATTTGACGACTTTAGGGTTTTCAAAAAGTTTTATTAATTTCAAGAGAAGACAGGGATGGGGAATGGGAAAAAAAGAAACACAATACATTCCAGTATTATTTTGCATAGGAATACTTTCAAAAATACTTTCTGCAATACTTTCTTAAATTGTCCCCTATTATTTTGTCTCAACTGCACAGAGTCAACTTCCAAATTTTATAGTATACACCTTTTGTTAAAATTATCTAATAATTTTGATAATTCCAGTAAAAATAAATTTTACAATATAGAATACAGGAAAACAGGAAGAAAAAATAAGTTCACATCAGAGAATCTTAAAAGTTTGATTAACTAACCAGGCATAGAATTTCATCCAATATTTTCTTGCTTCTTCTTTAGATTTCCCAGTCAACAGCTGGGATAAGAAGTCTAACTCTGCTGTTTCCAGGACTTTTCCCACTAGATCCATTTTCGTGGGAATTTCCTGAGATTTCCATCTCTGCGCCAAAAGGATACTAGCTGCTGTATTAAAGTGCGCCAACAAGTGTCTCATCTCTTTGGAATAGTCCTCAAGGAATATATTCAATAAAAATAATTCTGGTTTAAAATGAATCTGTGTTTTCATGATCTTCTGTAGCATTTCATGCATCATTTTCCAATAGTTTTTCACAATCTCACATGTCTGCTTCATATGGTAAAAGGAACCAATCTGTTTAGTACATTTCCAACACTTATTGGACATATTAGTATAAATCTTACACAGTTTCTGTGGCATCAGATACTATCTATAAAACATCTTATATAAGTTTTCTTTGAAAGTTACTGACCTAGTCAATTTGACATTAAGTTTCCATAATCTCTCCTAATCTTCTAATGCAATATTGTAGCCAAAGTTTTAGAAGATTTGGATAAGTAAATGCTTCTACTGCAGAAACCCATCTTGGAATTTTTTGATAGATTCTCATCTTTAACCATGACCACATATGATACAAAGATTTTCAAAACCAATGGTTCTTAAAATAGGAATGGCCTTCAGGTCTTTGATACCACAAATATGCATGCCTTCCCATAGTCAAGTCATGTCCTTCTAATAGCAGTTGTCTCTTGTCATTCAGAAGTATCCAGTCTCTTACCCATAAAAGTGCAGATGCTTTATAATATAACTGCCAGTCTGTCAGACCCAAGCCTGCTCTTAATTTAGAATCCTGTAATGTCTTTAGTTTGATTCTAGGTTTTTTTGCCTTGCCAAACATATTTGGCAACCATCTTGTTCAATTCTTGAAAAAATCCACTGTTCAAAATATTGGAATAGTTTGAAACAAAAATAATAATCTTGGTAGAATATTCATCTTTATTAGAGCTATTCTTCCCATTAAAGATAAGCTTAAATCGTGCCATTTTTCCAAGTCTTTTTAAATTTCTTTGAGTAGTTTATCATAGTTATCTGCTTTTAGATTGCTGCATCTATTTGAAATAACAACGGCTAAATATTTAATTTTTTTTCATACAAAAATCCTGATTTCTGCTGGAAGGATTGAATTTGTTCCATCATCATATTCTTTGTCAAAAATTTTGTTTTATAATAATTAATCCTTAATCCTGAATAATGGCTGAATTGTTTAATCTTTTTTATAAGACAGTCAATTGAGTCCATCGGTTGTTCTAATATAAAGACTAAATATCAGCAAAGGCTCTAAGTTTATATTGTTCATCTTCTATCACAGCTCCTTTTACATTTGGATCTTCTCTTATTTGATCATTCAACATCTCTAAAAATAAGATGAAAAGTAGAGGTGACAATGGGCAGCCTTGTCTTGTGCCTTTTTGAATTTTAATAACATCTGTTAGTTCGCCATTCACTGTCACCCTTGCATTTTGTGAAGAATATATTGCTTCTACTACTCTCAAAAAATTTTCACCACACTCCATGCCTTTCAACTGTTGTAGCATAAAACACCAACGAATGTTGTCAAAAGCTTTCTCAGCATCTAAACAGATTAAGGCCAATTGCTTCTCTGGATGGCTCTCATAATATTCCAAAATGTTACAAACTGTTCTAACGTTGTCTTTCAGATATCTTTTAGGAAAAAATCCTGCTTGATCATAGTGTATTATAGATTGTAAAACCTTCTTCAGACGCTGTGCCAATATTGTAGCAAAAATTTAATAATCCACATTTAAAAGGGAAATTGGACGATAATTTTTAATATCTTTCAAATCATTATTTTCTTTTGGGATCAGAGATATTGTGGCTTCTTGCCATGAAGCTGGTATTTGACCTTCATCTTGAATCTTTTCAATTAGATGCTTGAATGGTAAAAGCAAAGAGCTTTATAAGCTTTATAGAATTCTGCAGGTAAACCATCTGAGCCAGGGGTTTTGCCATTCTTTTGAGCTGTTATTGCATCTCCAATCTCCCTTATTGTTATTGGCTCATTCAAAAAATTTTGTTGTTCCTCTGTAAATTTATTGAGATTATTTTGATTAATATATTCTTCTAACTCTGTTTTCTGAACTTGCTTCTCTTCATATAATTTTTTATAAAACTGCTCCATAATTTGACATATTTCTTGCTTTTGACTTTTCTCTTTATTGTTCTCATCTTTCAATGTCGTAATTATTCTTTTGGCCTTCTCTTTTCTCATCCTATAAGCCAACCACTTTCCAGGCTTATTGGCATGTTCAAAAAATTTTTTGTCTAGCATACCTCAATTTAATCGCCATCTCTTCCATAAGAATTAAATTCAATTTATGTTGCATTTCTTTCACCTTTTTTGGGAATTCATATTTTGTTGGTTGTTTTTTAAGATTCGCTTCAGCTTCTCCGGCTTGTGACATTAAATTTTGGAAATTTTCAGCTCTCTCTTTCTTTTTCTTGCTACTATATCTAATTGCAAGGCCCCTATAATAAGCTTTTGCAGTATCCCAAACTACTAGCATCTTTACTTCTTGTGTTATATTCTGTTTGAAAAAGTATTCCATTTCAGCCTTGGATTCTTTAAGAAAGTCTTTATCTTTCAAAATTGAAGTATTTAAGTTCCATACCTTTCTCTTCCGTAGACCTTTTAGCTTTATCATTACCGGGCTGTGATCTGAGATAACTCTTGTTTGAATTTCTGTTTCAACTAGATCTTTAATCAAACTTGCCGAAAGCCAATACATGTCAGTTCTTGACCAAGTTTGATGACTGGAAGAATAGTAAGTAAAATCTTTAGAGTTGGGATATCTTGTTCTCCATACATCTACCAGATCCATTTCTTCTGCTAATTTCCAAAAACTTACTGGTAACTGAAGACCTTTACTTTTCATCCGTTTGTGTATTTTTTTATTCAATTGTCTATCCGAAACTGCATTGAAATCTCCTATTAAACAATATTATGCATACTCCAAATTTGATAATTTAAGACGCAAATCTTGAAAAATTTCTCTTGGTGATCATTTGGGCAAGTAAAAATTTTTTATTGTCCACTGTGATTTCCACCAATAAAATTCTTCTATCATCAGAGGGAAATCGCAATTGTGGGTTAAATTTATCTTTAATATATGTTGCCACTCCCCGTTTCTTCTTATACTTGTCTGTTGCTGTAAATAAATTACCAAATTTTTTGTTTTTCAAAAAGTGTTGGTCTTTCGTTAGCATATGAATTTCTTGTAGGCAGGTTATATCCATTTCCAATTTCGCCAAATATCTAAACGTTTTCCTCCTTTTAGCAGGAGAATTAAGTCCATTCACATTAATTGAAACTATTGAAGCCATTATGGATTTGAATTATCAATATCTTTCTGATCCTTTTTGAGGTGTTGCCTTGTATGTTATCTCTGTGGTTCACTTGGGTTTTCTTCCCCAGAACCTTCTCCCTCCTCCTCCTCCTTCATCCTTCTTATCTTTGCCTTCTTTCTCCTTCATTCTTTCCAAAAAATTCTGAGCTTTGAAGATGGAATTAATCCTGTATCTGTTCTCCGGGTATGCATTAGCCACATAAAAGGTATTTCTCTTCTTCTCAGAAAGTCTGTTAGTTCTTGGTATTCTCTCCTCTTTTGTCTCACAGGCCAGGGAACCTCTCTCGGAATTTTCACCATGTTTCCAGCTATCATAATCGGTCTATCTCTTACTTATTTTAAAATATCTTTCTTGTAAATCTCAAATGAGCTTCACTGGGCAGTTTGTTTCGTCTTGTGTAACTCGAAGGTACCTGTCTAACTTGATCAAATTCTTCTTCCATCTTCTCAAGAGTCACCTGCAAAATTTCAGCCAAGGCTTCACTTAAAATTTTCTGTAAATCTTCATTTTCCTCTTCTGGTATGTTTTGAAACCTCAACATATATGCAGCTCTGTCTATTTCCAGTTGTAAGAGTCTAGAATGTTGTAGACTCTGTTCTTTTTACAGATGTTCCATCTTTTGAGTATTCTCTGTCACTTGACCCTCTAGTATTTTTAAAGCCTTGTTAGTCTCAGTTGTCTGTTTGGTGTTCTCCGAAAGCTCTTTTTTAATCTCTGCCATCTGTTCACCAGTGTTATCTACTTTGCTTGTTAGTTGTACTAAAGCAGTCATTAGAGCAGCTTGCATCTCTTTCATATCTCCTTGCATAAATTTGCCTGGTCCAGATGAAGGGTTAGGTGAAAGAAATGTATGCTTTCCTTCTTTGTTGTCCTTTTTTTTAACAATTTCCTTGGGACCACTCATTCTTGTTGAAATAAAGACTCACAACCAAAAATCCAATAACACCTCTTCCACGTTTGATTTGAAACTCTATGTTCCCGTTTATACCAGATAAGCTAGACGGCACCAAAGAATATCCTTATTATCAAGCAATTCAAAAATGAAAGCAACCTTCTGGCTTCTATCAACAGTTTGTGTTAGCCAAAACAATACTAAAAATAATAATAAACACCCCTTTTCAGTTCACCACAGTAGATAGCCAACAGTTCAGTTTAGTTCACTGGAACTGCAGCCATTGTCTGGTATATGCAGCAAAGCTAGTTCAATTGTAACCCAAATCCCACCAAGTCTTCCAGCTGAATTCCAGGTATAGAAGCTGCAAAGTATAAACCTGTAATCCAGGGTTGATTACCCTATTTGTAATCCAGAAATGAGACCCAAATTCAGGCTATAAACCAGTAATCCAAATCAAAGTAAAAGAAAGCCAGCAAACCCAAAAATAAAGGCAACAAGAACAAATGCATCAAACAAAAAGTCCATAATCCAGGTAGAGAGACTACAAAGTATAAATCTGTAATCCAGGGCTGAATGCCTTATTTGTAATCCAAGCCTGAGCCCCCAAAACAAACAGAAAATCAATAATCCAGACAAAAAAAGAAAAAACCCAGCAAATCCAAAAATAAGCGCATATAGGTGCACAAAAAACAAAATCCCAAACCAAAAATCTTTAAAACCATATACAAAAAATAATCTAACCACAGATGTACACAAAACCAGAAATAAAATACCAGTTAAAATAGTTATATCCACAAAAATAGATAAAAATCCAACTTTAAGAAAATTCCAGAGTGGTGTTCTTACAACCTGAGATCCTGTTGTGTCTTATAATCAATATCAGATACCCACCAGCTTTTGATAGTTTCTTAAAATATTTATAAATTCAATCCATGCACTTGAACTTACATTTCCAAGTATTTTTAAACAAACCAACTTTCACATCCAAGTGCACTTGTCAGCAAAACATCTTCCCCAAGAAGCAAAAACTTTTTCGTCCCTAAAGGGAGTTTAAGACAAGTCAGTTAAATTCAGTCTTCTATTACAAATTGATGAAATCTCTTACTTCAGGTATTCTCCATATATCAGGTTGTGCAAACTTTTGCAAGCCTTGGAAAAAGAAAGAGGGAGAGTTCCCCCCCCCCTTCTCAGTCTCTTGTCTTACTTAAAATCTGCTCCTGATTATCCTTTTCCTGCAAATACTACCAATCCATAAAACAATATTGGGGGGGGGGGGGGGAACCACTTACAGCAATAGAAAGATCAATGTCTTTTATCCTGAAGATGTAAAACTTGGAAGTCTGGAGTGTAAGGTGATGAGAAAAGGAAGAAGAAGCCGGTGGCTGACTGTCTTGCCATTTAAAAATGGCGATCGGCACAATGAGGCTTAAGAAAAGTGGGATTGGGGAACAGCTGCCTCCGCTGATATCCCCGATCTACCACTCAGTCCTCCAGCCTTCTAGGACCCTTCCTGGGAAGAAGAAGATATTGAAGATATTGGATTTATATCCCGCTCTCCACTCTGAAGAGTCTCAGAGCGGCTCACAATCTCCTTTACCTTCCTCCCCCACAACAGACACCCTGTGAGGTGGGTGGGGCTGGAGAGGACTCTCACAGCAGCTGCCCTTTCAAGGACAACCTCTGCCAGAGCTATGGCTGACCCAAGGCCATTCCAGCAGGTGCAAGTGGAGGAGTGGAGAATCAAACCCGGTTCTCCCAGATAAGAGTCCACACACTTAACCACTACACCAAACTGGCTCTCCTCAGAACTGAGTCGTCCTTTGTGGGCGACCCCTCAAAATTGCTGGTTTGAAAGCGGCTCAGGACACATGTTTGTGTTTGTAAAGAAATCCACCCATCTGTTTCTAGCTTCACTTTGTGGGTCTATTATGCTGTATGACCTAGTTTGGAATCAGGTATATGGAAATATGGATGCAGAAATCATTCTCAATCTCACCTACTACAGCCTAGACTAAGGATTTAAGAGGCAGAGAATGTCTCAGCATGCATCCACATTTCATTATTTAGTTTGGCCCTCCAAAATTGGATATTGTGGTTATTAAATAATTTTGAAATACTTTAAAGCTGTCAAATTCAGCATGGATTAAAAGACCTACAAAGCGGAGCTAGAAACAGATGGGTGGATTTCTTTACAAACACAAACATGGTTCTAAGTTTGTGAGAAAATCTAAAATGTGAAAAAAATGTATTGGGGGATTGACTCCACCCAGCTACAAGGGGGCCTGTGGGGGCACAGCCCCCCAACTTCTGGGCGAGGCCCCCTGACTGGAGGCCCCAAGCAGCCCCCGGGGCCTCTGCCATGGTTCTGGGGGCTGCTGCTGGCCTCGTGAGCATTTGGAAGGCAAGGGCAGAAGCAGTTCTAGCCTCCCATTGGAGTTAAAGGGCCTCCGAACAGCTGTTTCGCAGGCCCTTTAACTAGCACAGGGGCTGGGGCTGCTTCTGCCTCCAGCCCTGCGCACTATTTTAATAGTGGGGAAGGAAGGGAGGGTGGTGGCGGGTAAAGCAGCAGGAAGAGGAGAGGAGGGAAGGAAAGCTCTTCCTTGCCTGCCCCTCGCCACCACCCTCCCTTCCCCGCCATTAAAATAGCACTGTGGGGCTGGAGGCAGAAGCAGCCCCAGCCCCCGTGCTAGTTAAAGGGCCCGCAAAACAGCTGATCATCAGGCCCTTTAACTGGCGCGAAGGTGGGGGGCTGCTTCTGTCCGGATCACCGGCTTCTCCTGGCCTCTTTCCCAGTTTCCCTTCCTCCCTTCCAAGTCCCGATAGCCACCTTCTCCCCGTCTCCTTCCCCTCCCTCTCAGTCCCAGCCCTGATCTCTCATCCAAGCCCCGATCGCTGCCTTCTCCCTGCCTCCTTCCCCTCCCTCCCAGTCTCAGCTTCGATCTCCCTTCCAAGCCCCGATCACCGTCTTCTCCCCGCCTCCTTCCCCTCCCAGCCCTGATCGCTGGCTTCTCCTGGCCTCTTTCCCTCCCTCCCTTCCAAGCCCTAATCGTTGCCTTCTCCCCGCCTGCTTTCTCTCCCTCCCAGTCCCAGCCCCGATCCGGCTTCTCCTGGCCTCTTCCCTTCTATCCCAGCCCTGATCGCCGCCTTCTTGCCTCCTTCCCCTCTCTCCCAGCCCCGATCGTTGCCCATTCTCCCTCCTGTCACTCTCATTGCAACCCTCCCTTTCTTGGGGGGGAGAGGAGGGTGTCAGAGAGGGAGAATAACTAGAAGGAATGTCTTGTGGGGCACTGAGGGGCATCAGTGTCCCCCGAAAAATGTAAATGTCCCCCCGATCTTCCAAATCCTGGCTACGGCCCTGACCCCACCTCCGAATAGAAACAACTCCTGCAACTTTAAGAATTCTTATTGAACTCTTGGTGGTCCTATTTGGGGCAACCACAACAATATTGTTAACCTTTCCAAGACTCAGTTTCTGTAAAGCAAACCTATGGAGGGGAGCAGAGGTGGACCTGGGGGCCAACCAGGCCTGGAAAAGGGGTCTTGTGTCCCCCTCCCCTGTCATGTCCCCTGATGGAGGAGGACATGCTGGGAAGAGTCCCAATGGCAAACACTGGAGACTCACTATACACATCTCTTGGCTTAGCCCAGCCCAATAGCCACCATGCAGACTAGCAGCCATCACACAACTCAGGTAGACTTTTCTCAAGGGCAGGCAGCCCTGGAGGAGGGAAGGAGAGAAAGCTGAAGACAGGGGGAGCCAGATAAATGGAGCTTGGCTAATGGGTGAGAAGAAAGCAGAAAAAGGCTGCTATAGGGGGTACCAGGGAAATGAAAGAGAAAATACAGGGGAGGCAATTCAGGATTGGAAATTTATTTATATAAATATACAGAAATTGGGGGTGGGGGGCTAACAAGTTGGCTGAGCTAGTCAACTTCTTCTACCCCAGTGTTTGGACCTCTTGAGCACATATATTCTTTTCCTAGCTGAATCTTGAGTTGCCTGTTCTATGATCTCATGTCTGCAATAGCCTTTGAGCAAGTCTGAACTTTCACTCTTTGCAACAAAAAGATTAAACCTTCCAACTCTGTGATTCTATGAAAATGTCTTCTACTCTTCTCGCTGCAAAATGACTTTCCTCTGTGGATTACTGTAAATAGACATTTGATCAATTTCAGATCAGCTTTGCTCAAGATGAAAGGTTGAATAGCGCTCCAAATTGTTAATGATTGCTAATTCAAAATCAGTGTGTCCACTCTGGCTGTTGGCAATCTTCCCACAGCCATCCTACATTGCATTTCTTTTTCAAAATAAGCAGCAGTGGATTCTTCACAGGTCCATTGCTGGTTTTGCTGTTTCCTATACAACATCGCCATCAGGTGGCTAGGATCTGGACTGTTTCTGAAAATAAAACTATCTCTTTTTTAAAAAAGGTATTTCTTGTGTAGACAACTAGAATTTAAAAAGAAAATTTAAGTTGACATCTGTTTTTGCTCTTTTTACCTGTTACCTGCTGTCATGGTTGTTGTTTTTTTAAAAAAAAACCTTCTGAATCATGTCATATACAAGGAATGTGGGTGTGTAAAGTGTTGTTAAGTCGCAGCCAACTTATGGTGACCCCAGCAAGGGGCTGTCAAGGCAGGTGAGAAGTGGTGTTTGCCATTGCCTTACACTGATATACGAAGAGGTTCCTCCATTGTGGGAGCTGCCTGCATAAAGAAAGACAAAGGTGAAAAATGCAGTTCAAAGCACTGTGTGTTAATAGTCATTGTGCTGAACAGTGGATCAGTTTTTCCAGTTGCTGTTATTCTTCTGTTTCATTAAAATGTCATACTGGTAGTGTTCAGATTTTCAGGGGCTTCCAAGCCTGTTGGAATGTAAGTGTTCTTGGTTCTTTCCTTGAATGTCACGCACAGCTACTACTTAAAAATGCATTGGTGACTGGAGGCCTAAGGATGAAGTCCATCCCTCAAAAGCTTCTCCTCTGGTTCCCAGCATAGCCCTTGACTTTCCCTCTACTCTCACACACTGTTGTGTACCTCAGCTACTTTTTGTCACTCTAAGACATAGTGCATTCTTGGAGCTCCACATACCCAATATAAACAGCAACAGAGGCTCTGTCAGGGTTCTTCCCTCATACATCTCAGCTGCTCGCTCTTATATAGAAGCTCTGCCAGAGGTTCTGTTCATGATGTGGAAAATGTGGTTGAAAAGTACAGCCAAACCAAGTTTTCTTTTTGCAGGGATTTTTGTTGTCAAGACAGAGCCCCAAAATGTTCACCTATGTGAATCTTAATCTTTTTGGTTTACCTGCTATTGGGCAGTAGTTCTCCACTGCAGCAGCTGCTTTTTCACAGCATGTTCCCAGCCAAAAAGGTGTCATGTTGTGATGATGTCACAGTGCCAAATAGCCAATTGGATCTGACATTCGGTGACATCACCAAAGATACGCATAGCTAATTCAGAATGAGGGCAGTAGTTCCTCTATTGCACTGTTTCCCATTTGCAGGGCTGGTACCTGGTACCGGGCCACGGAAGCCTCACTACCGGGTCACAAGAAAAGCTAAAGCTAGCCCTGCCCCCATCAAAGCATGACCTCTGTTCTGCTTCCTTCCTTCCACCATCTCTCTGTTGTGCAGAGAAAAGCTAGCCTTGAAGACTAACACAGGCTGCAAAGCCTGAGCTCCATTTGGCTTCCTTCCTTCCCCCATCTCTGTGTTGTGCAGAGAAAAGCTAGTCTTGAAGGCTGCAAAGCCTGAGCTCCATTTGGCTTCCTTTCTTCCCTGTCTCTGTGTTGTGCAGAGAAAAGCTAACCTTGAAGATTGATATAGGCTGCAGAGCCTGAGCTCTGTTTGGCTTCCTTCCTTCCCCCATCTCTGTGTGGTGCAGAGAGGAGCTAGGCTGCCTCTCCTTCCTTCTCCCCCTCTCCCAGAGTTTGAGAGAAAAGCTGGCGTCCAATGGCACTTTATATCCATGAAGTGTTCTTCAAGGTATGAGCTTTCATGTGTCTTGCAGTGTGTTCTTTTGGGGAGATTTCCCAGGAGGCATGGGCGGCAAAGAAGGGGCATGTGTTTTTTTCAGCTGGGAGGGGTGGGGAATGGGCATTCCAGTAGCTATGTTTTTTACCAAACGATCCCTGGGCAGAATTGTTGCTGGCTGGGGTAATCTGATGGTGAGTAAGGCTCCCCCCCCCTTTGTGCTCCCTTCTTTCTTTTTCCGTCTGCAAGGGATGCTCTGTCTGTAATCTTGGTGCTGGGAGTGGAGGAAGCAACAGTGGGAGGGCTTCTAGTGCCCTGGCCCCACTGGTGGACATTCTGATGCTTTTTAAGCATTGTATAAGAGAATTTTTCAGCTGGGAGGGGTGGGGAGTGAGCATTCCAGTAGCTATGTTTTTTACCAAATGATCCCTGGGCAGAATTGTTGCTGGCTGGGGTAATCTGATGGTGAGTAAGGCTTCCCCCCCTTTGTGCTCCCTTCTTTCTTTTTCCGTCTACAAGGGATGCTCTGTCTGTATTCATAATAATAATAATAATAAAAAACTTTTATTTATACCCCGCCCTCCCTGCCTAGGCAGGCTCAGGGCGGCTAACAAGACATGGTAAAAGCATGATACAATAAAGCAGTATATAATATAATTAATAATTTAACAATAAAACCAATAAAACAGTATGACATCAAATTATGTACAAGATGGCTCGATGTTATTGATATTGGCAGGAGTTCCGTCTTAAAAAGCTAGCTGGAAGAGGGCAGTTTTGCAGGCCCTACGGAACTGGTTAAGATCGCGTAAGGCCCGCACCTCTTCCGGCAGTTGATTCCACCATTGGGGGGCCTTTATAGAGAACGCCTATTCTCTGGTAGTTTTTAATTTGGTTTCTTTTGGCCCAGGGATTTCGAGAAGATTTTTTGAGCTTAATCGCAGTGCTCTCTGGGTGCTGGGAGTGGGGGAAGCAACAGTGGGAGGGCTTCTAGTGCCCTGGCCCCACTGGTGGACATTCTGATGCTTTTTAGGCATTGTATGAGAGAATTTTGGACTGGATGGTCCACTGGTCTGATCCAACATGGCTTCTCTTATGTTCCTATGTTCTTTCTTTCCATGTCTTTCTTTTCCTTTCCTTCCATTTCATCCTTTCCATTTCTTTCTTTCCTTCCATTTTTACTGGATGAAACTTTTCTGTGTATCATACTGTTGTTGCAGACATAGGAGCTCTGTTAATGAAAATTTGGCACCCCCAGTTGTAGCTAGCTGGCCTTTCTATGAGATTTCTGTGAGAGTGAGTGAGAGTTAGAGATGTGGGGCAGAAAGAGATTATTGGAGATTACCGCTGTATATCTCAACAGAACTGGAAGTGATGGTACTATGAACTTGGCACCATTTACTGGTCCTGCTTTTAGCAGCTGTCTGACACCAAAATTAAACTCCTCCTGTAGATATTAAAAAGGATGAAAGAAGTTCACTGTCTAAACCTGCTTGAGGCGGCGACAGGCTGGGCGCTGGAGCACCCAAGGCTGATAATCCTGGGTGACTTCAACGTCCATGCCGATGACCCGTCCTCCAGTCAGGCGACGGACCTAGTGTCTTCCATGGCGACACTGGGACTCTCTCAATTCGTTGTGACCCCCACCCACCAGGCCGGGCACATGTTAGACCTGATCTTTGCGGCCGGGATTGTAGTGAGCGATATAACCACAGAGGTTGTGCCATGGTCGGATCACTTCGCCCTCAAGGCCCGTGTGAATATGCCCCCCCGAACCTGTTTAGGCGAGGAGCCGATTATGGCTCGCCCGCGGAGTCAAATGGACCCGGAACGGTTCCAGATGGCTCTGCGGGACTCCTGGCCCTCTGGCGGCTCCCTTGATGGCCTGATTGAGACCTGGAATAGCCGGCTCTCTAGGGCCATCGAGGAGATCGCACCTCGGCGCCCTCTGCGACCTCGGATTAAGCTGGCTCCGTGGTATACCCCGGAATTACGCCAGCTGAAACAAGGCCTTAGACGGCTAGAGAGGCAATGGCGACGCACTCGTGACGAGGCGACTAGAACATCTTATAGGAAGTTTATGAAGTCCTATGAGATGGCAATCAAGGCCGCAAAGAAAACATACTTTGCGGCTAGGATTGCATCCGCAAATTCGCGCCCAGCCCAATTATTTAGAATAATTCGGAATCTGACTACATTGCCTCAGGGCAATTCTAAAGCTATGGAATTGGAAATCGGCTGCGAGGCCTTCGCGAAATTCTTTGCGGATAAGGTCCAATCGCTCCGCCAGGACTGCCCCGCCAACTTGGAGGCAGTAAGTGGACTCGAAGCCCAATGCGTGTCTTCTGATTCAACTCTGGATTGCTTCGACCCGCTCAGCTTGGAGGAAGTCGACAGAATTCTTGCCACTGCACGTTCCACGACTTGCGATCTGGACCCCTGCCCCTCCTGGCTAATTAAGGCCTGCCAGGAGGAATTAAGATATCCTATACGGGATATTATAAATCGATCCCTTTCAGAAGGTGTTTTTCCAACACCTCTGAAAGAGGCACTGGTCCGCCCTCTCCTGAAAAAAACCGTCATCAGATCCGGCCGAATTGGCACATTACCGGCCGGTCTCAAACTTGCCCTTTTTAGGCAAAATAATCGAGAGGGCCGTGGCGGTGCAGTTACAGGAATTCCTGGAGGACGCTTCCGTCCTAGACCCATGCCAGTCCGGCTTTCGCCCGGGCCATGGGACAGAAACAGTCCTGGTCGCCCTCATGGATGACCTCCGACGGCAACTGGATCGAGGCGGCTCGGCAGTATTGCTGTTGTTAGACCTATCGGCGGCGTTCGATATGGTTGATCATCGGCTGCTGACCCGCCGCCTCGCCGACGCAGGAATTCGGGGGCTAGCCTTACAGTGGCTCTCCTCCTTTCTTGAGGGTCGGGGACAAAGGGTGGCGATCGGGGGGGAACTGTCTCAGAGGTATCCACTCCATTGCGGAGTGCCTCAGGGGGCAGTCCTCTCCCCGATGCTGTTTAACATCTTTATGCGCCCCCTTGCCCAGATTGCACGGAGGTATGGGCTGGGTTGCCATCAATATGCAGATGACACCCAGCTCTATCTATTGATGGACGGCCGGGCTGGTGATGTCCCAGCAAATTTGGACCGGGCACTACAAGCCGTGGCTGACTGGCTCAGGCTGAGCGGGCTGAAGTTGAATCCGGCGAAGACTGAGGTCCTTTGCGTGGGCCGCGGCGGACCGGGAGGGGAGACTACTTTACCGGCCTTTGACGGTGTGCCACTGGTACCGGTGCGCAAAGTCAAGAGCCTGGGGGTGCTACTGGAGTCCTCCCTATCAATGGAGGCCCAAGTAGCTGCCACTGCTAGATCCGCCTTCTTCTATCTCAAGAGGGCGAGGCAGTTGGCCCCCTTCCTGGAACGCACCGACCTGGCAACTGTGATCCACGCAACGGTCACTTCGAGGTTAGACTACTGCAATGCCCTCTACATGGGGCTGCCCTTGTACCGAACACGGAGACTCCAGGTAGTCCAGAACGCGGCGGCCAGGCTGCTGGAGGGACTACCACGGTGGGAGCCTGCACGGCCTGGGCTGCGCAATCTGCACTGGCTGCCGGTTGTCTACCGTGTTCGCTATAAGGTGCTGGTCATTACCTTTAAAGCCCTATATGGCCGAGGACCTGCCTACCTAAAGGACCGCCTCTCCCCATATGTACCCCGGAGAGCACTGAGGTCTGGTTCTCAGAACTTATTAACAATCCCTGGGCCAAGAGAAGTTAGGTTGAAGGCCACTAGGGAGCAGGCCTTCTCGGTGATAGCCCCTCGCTGGTGGAACGATCTCCCAGAGATGGTGCGAGCCCTGCGGGACCTGAACCAATTCCGCAGGGCTTGCAAAACATTTCTTTTTCAGTTAGCATTTGAGTCACCATGTGGCAACTAAGACGGAACCTGATTAATGAATGAATAGACACTCAGCCATCTTAAATACATCATTTTAGCACCTATTTTTATATCTTATATGTTTATATGTTTTTATGTATTTTAAATAATTTATTGTAATTAATGTTTAAGTTGTTATGTTTTATGAATCACGGGACTCCCATGTCTATTATTGTTTAATGTGAATCATGAGACTCCCGTGTCTGTTAGCCGCCCTGAGCCCGCCTAGCGGGGAGGGCGGGATATAAAAATAAAATATTATTATTATTATTATTATTATTATTAAACATCTGTACAACAGGTTGCTTTTAATGGCATGGGAAACATAGCCAGTAAAAAGCTGCAAGCCCCTCATAAATATCCTTTTTTGGGATAATTGCAGAAAAGCTTGTATGATCTTTATATAACTTGAAATTAATTCCTTAATTGCAGTACAATTCTCTGATAACTAACACAGCAATTTCCCAGTGTTTTAGTCAAGGAAAAGTATGAAAGATAGCTGTCAAAAGATTTTCTTGAAACCAAGCAAGCTTGATTGTTGCTTGAGTAAGGGTTGCAGTAGTAGCAGCTGAAGGAAGGGCCTACTAAATGTGTCAGCATATTTTGAGGTACAGCAGCTGCCAGGGCCCAGTGTGGGTGGTACACAGCACTAGCATTCCTGATGGTAATGGCAACAGCAACAGCACTTCCAACTGCATACACTGGCCAGTGCTGTTGAGGAAGGGGTGTGTAGGTGGTGCAGGTAATTGAACATGGGCATGAGGGCAAAACAGTAGCATTTACTGATGTCCAAAGGCTCTCTAGGAATAAACAGGTTTTAACAGGAAACTAGAATGCTAAGTGGGAGGGCCCAAATGAATTCCACAGCCTGAGGGCAACAACAAAAATGGTCCCATCCTAGGGTTGCCAATTCCCAGCTGGGGACAGGGGTATCCTCTGGTTTGGAGGGCCTTGCCCCACTTTAGGGTTAGCAGAAAATGAGGGGATGTCCACTTGACACTCCATTATACCCTATGGAGACTAGTTCCCGTAGGGTATAATGAAGCAATCTGTAGGGACTGGGGGGCTGTTTTTTGAGATAGAGGCACCAGATTTTCAGCATAGCATCCAGTACCTCTCCTCAAAATACCCCCCAAGTTTCAAAAAGATTGGACCAGCGGATCCGATTTTATGAGCCCCAAAAGAAGGTGCCTCTATCCTTCATTATTTCAAATGGAGGGAACCATTTAAAAGGCGCTCAGTCCCTTTAAATGTGATGACCAGAACTCCCTTTGGAGTTCAATCATGCTTGTCACAACTTTGGTCCTGGCTCCACCTCCAAAATCTCCAGATATTTCTGAGTTAGACCTTGCAACCCTATCCCATTGTACCAACCTCACCTCCGACAATATGGACTCAGGAAGCAGGGCTCTGCTAGCTAGAGTTGTGTCAGCCAGTCACTGGCAACTGGCAGGTTGGTTCAGTTAGGCAAAGAGGTAGAAATGACATTGCACACCTCCACATCCAGAGGCAGTAAACCTAGATTTGCCACGTCCCTGTTGGGGGCAGGGAATCCCCTGGTTTGGAAGCCCTGCCCCTGCTTCAGGGTCATCAGAAAGCAGTAGGGGGAGGAAATGTCAGCTGGGCACTCCATTATACCCTATGGAGATGGTTTCTGCAGAATCAATCTATGGGGCTGGGGGGTGGGGGTAAGGAAGCACCACCAAATTGTCAGCATAGCATCTGGTACATATAACAAAAAAACCCTTCCAAGTTTCAAAAAGATTGGATCAAGGAGTCCAGTTCTATGAGCCCCAAAAGAAGGTGCCCCATCCTCCATTATTTCCATTGGAGGGACAGCATTTGAAAGGAGTGCAGTCCCTTTAAATGTGATGGCCAGAATACCCTTCAGAGTTCAGACATGTTTCTTACTTATCTTAGCCAGTTTTTTCGGAGTCATATACCACCTATACATCATCTTAAAACAGTTCTCTTTAATACTTTGACAAGTTGATATCTTCATTGAGTTCTTCCAAAGGTGCTCCCATGCATCCATTTGTATTTCTCTGTTCACATTGATTGCCCATTTGACCATTTGAGACTTTACTACTTCTTCTTCTGTAGACCATTTCAATAATAACTTATATACTTTTGATATCAATTTTTCATTGTCACCTAGCAAGACCCTTTCCAGTTCTGTTTGTTCTCGTCTAATTCCCTCTGATCTTATGTCATTTTCTATCAAGCTTTTAATTTGTTGCATTTGAAACCAATCATAATTGTTATTTAGCTCTTCTGAGGTTTTTAATTCAATTTTGTCTCCTTGAATCTTAAGCAGTTGATTATATGACATTTCTCTTTTTTCTTCGGATTCAGCTGTTATTTTTATTACTTCTGCTGGCACTATCCATAGCGGTTAGATGTTG
The DNA here is from genome assembly GCF_032191835.1 of Heteronotia binoei. Taxonomy (NCBI): domain Eukaryota; kingdom Metazoa; phylum Chordata; class Lepidosauria; order Squamata; family Gekkonidae; genus Heteronotia; species Heteronotia binoei. The sequence continues at coordinate 85,140,973 of NC_083243.1, read as the reverse complement.
GAAATGTAAAAAACATGAAGGTTCTTTCTTCCATATGTGGTGGAAATGTGAAAAAGCGAAATAATTCTGGAAGATGATACAACAAGAAATCTCCAAAATTTTGGGCTACGACTTTAAGAAAACTGCAGAGACGTTTTTAATTGGATTACAATTAGAAAAATTTCCAAAAGAAGACAGGACTCTAATTTGGTACCTGCTATCAGCTGCTAGGACATTATACGCGCAGCTTTGGAAGCAAGAAAAAATACCGGAGAAATGGGACTGGACCATGAAAGTTTTATCGTGGTGTGAAATGGACAAACTAACTAGAACACTAAGAGACTATGATTTAGAGATATTCAAAAGGGAGTGGAGAAAATTTAAAGGATATATGGAGAAAACTTGGAAAGTAAAGAAACATTGGACAATTTTTAAGTAGTAAGAATATATACATTGAACTTTGAGCAGTTAGAAGTGCCTTTAGTATTGATATTGAATTTATAACCTCGGGGAAGTCAACATTGGAGGGAGGGGGGATGGAAATGTCATATGGGTTAATGCGGGGAAAAAAAATTAAGAAATAGTTAAGTTTTGTAACCATATGCTACCAATAAATTGTTTAAACAGTAGAGTTCAGTCATGTTTGTCAGAACCTTGCTCCTGGCTCCACCCAAAGTCCCCAGATATTTCCTGAGTTGGACCTGGCAACCCTAAGTAAACCTCTGAATGCCAGTGCCAGGCGCCAACATCAGGGGCGGCCCTATACCCTGATCTCTATACCCTGTTGTTGATCTCCAGAAGAACTGGTTGGTCACTGTGTGGGACAGGATGGTGGACTAGATGGACCACTGGTATGATCCAGCAAGGCTGCTTTTATGTTCTCAGTGTTATTTCCTGCCCCCTCCCCAAAAAAATCAGAAGTGTTGCTCTAGGAATCTACCATAGAGAGCAGGGGGAGTTTTAGAGCATCACTGCAACACAGTGGCAGTAATTTCAGTTTTTCAGCTGGGAATTACCTTGTGGTGTTGCATGAGACCATTTCCATCTCCCTGGTTTCTCCCACATTTGAGGAGGAGGAGCAGCCAGCAGTGAAAACTTCCAATCAGTGAAAACCCTGCCACTAGAAGTGGGTAATTGGCATTCCTACCACTAGCTGATCACAGTTTCCAAGCAGCATCATAGAGACTGAGGTGGTCCCAAGCAATTAGTAACTTCAAAAATTAAAAACAACACTTTAAACTGAGCCTGGAAGCATATAAGAGGCCAGTGAAGTTTCCATAACTCTGGACTGATATATTCATCATGCAAGTCCAAATTAAGACCCTGCCCATTATATTTTGGACCAGTCAGATCTGCCAAACATTCTGTTAACAGACTGCAAACCTCTCTGAAGGTTCTTCAGAGGCACGTTGCAGTATTTGCATTTTAAACAAACATACCTGAGTTTGGATTTGAAACACAGCACAAAAATTCCTGTTCAGCAGATCATTCAACTTAACTGTGATTTCATGCTTTTAAAAAAATTATTTTTATTTTTTCACAAAAGGCTTGAGAAATCATTTGGAAGCAAAAATAAGCCTTGACGTTGAAATAAGCTTGAAATTGTTTGATTGGGATGTAACTATTTGAAAACCTATACCTATAATAAAATCCATTATTAACCAAAGGATTTTCAGTGGTCTATCTCCATAGACATTGACAGAGATCCCTGCTCACCTCACCTCTCGTAGACTCACCATTTTGAGCTAAGAAATATTAATATTCCTCAATAAAAAGTTAGTTGAGGTGTAACAGTGGGCTCTCCTTCCTTGGAGGTTTTTAAACAGAGTGTAGATGGCCATCTGACAGCAATGAAGATCCTGTGAATTTAGGGGGAGGTATTTGTGAGTTCCCTGCATTGTACAGGCAGTTGGACTAGATGACCCTGGAGATCCCTTCCAATTCTATGATTCTAAGAGGGAAATGAAGAAGATACACATGAGTGCCCCTCATGAACTTTTAACCGTTTTTTTAGAATTTGGTTTCTATGAAGAGGTTCCGGAACTCTATTCTGCTGCTTTTCCCCAGGGAAAAAAGCCAAGGATGTCGCATCTCTCTAGGAATGTCCAGAAATTCTGTGGTTTCTAACAACTTCTAGGAGCTTTTTTAAAGATAATTAGCTTGTTTAAACCTCTGAAATCTTATAGAATACTGGTTTCTTCTTCCCACAGTTTCTCTCAGGCTACTATAACCAGTGTTAGCCAAATTGCCTTCAAAAAAGAGGGAATTATTTAGGTGGGCAAAAATGGCAAAATATACAGGATCAATAACCTGTGTATACAGGAGTCAGTCCTCCAAAGGAGCCCTTGTAAATAATGAGATTTTTGCACTAAAATAAGATTTTATTGGAAAAATTGTTTAGGCACACTAGAAACACAAGTATCAGTAATCACACAGATCTAGGAAAATAGGTAGGAAAAATTGATAGGGGCATATGATGGAAGTCAAATAGGGCTTTACATTACCTCCTGACAACAGAAGGACGATCCTCCAGTGAGGAAAGGGAGGGGAGGCAAGAGACGGCCAGCATCACTCGCAATAATGGGCCCAATACTGATCAGGAATTGGGGGTGGCTCTGACGGCAAGGTAGGGGTACCATCAGAGGCACACCTAGCTGGCCAAAAATCTGATCTTCTTATAGCCAATTTCATATCCTGAGGCAGGGTCATGTGATAGGTAACACCTACCTGGAGATTGCTCCCATGAGACAAGACAAAAGAATTTGATGGGTGATGATGGTTTGCAGAGTGCAAACCATATTCTACATGAAGAAACTGGAGTGGTCAATTTAGAGCCAAATCTTTCCGTATTGTAACACCTTGAAGGAACAGTAGAAAAGGGGACATGTGGCAGGATGTGGCTATTGACAGACAATCATCATCAATGATGCTGTATTGTGTAAGAAACTTGTCTTGATGGGCAACAAGAAGATTCTTTTGTTTGGTGAAGAGATATTGCAGCAGCTTATTGTTGACTGTTTGCCTTTACATCTGCATTTCCAAGGCGTTGGCTGGACTCTGGAATGTAGTACATGGTGAAAAAACCTCCTCTGCACAGTGGTTTGGAGAAGAGAGTGTTGTCTTTTTGGACATCTCAGGAACATTGCTTCTTTCAGGGCTGCTTCTGGTATTGTCTTCTCAGTGACAGGGATGCAGTTGCTGTTGTGCAAGGTTGAACAGCTTGTCTGTGAAGCACAGTCTGGAGTCCTCTTGGAGTGGCAGACATAAGCAGTCTGTACAATAACAGGCACAGGCAGAAAGCCTTCTGAGGCCTGGCTGGAAGTATTGTTGTACAGTCCATAGAAGCTAAATGTCCACAGTGAGGCTGACATAGGAGCCAAAGAATTATAGTCCATTTAGACTGAATGTCCATAATAAGTCTGGCACATGGGCCAGAGAATTATAGTCCATATTCGTTGGAGACGGGGTCCAGGGCTAGCACCAGTTTGTTCCCTTGAACAGCAAAGTTTATGGTTCACTGCCTGTCACTAGGGCACTCTGTGGCATGTAAGCCCTCTGTAGCACTATGACATGCCACCTCTGATTCTTCTAAGCACCATTCCCCACTATAGCACCCATCATATGTCTCAAAAGTAGGCAAGGCTGTTGCTTGGTAGAGCTTATTATTGGCATATGGCTCTTACCTTGAAGCAACTGCCCTTGTAGGCTTGTCACATTGAGCATTCCTGAGCTTCACACAGAGAAGAAAGTAAAGGGCTTGTTCTCTCCACACACTCCCACCACACACACTTAGCCTCTGCACTCTCGTCTCAGTCCCTGGGTAGCTTTCAACATAAGGAATCATTTATTTTTAATAGCCCAACTAATGAAGAGTTCTGGAGAACTTGAACACTTGTATGCTGTCCTATGTCATAAATCTGATTTGCAGGGCCTTCCCCTTGCTCCAGACACATGAGGGCTGGTTAAAGTTCAACAGTGGTGGCTCTCTGCAAGTGCTACACTGAAGACCCCTCAAAATATCTTGCTGAGGACTGAGCAGGTTCATTATCAACCAGGAAGCCCTAGAATGTTGAAGCTGTCAGTTTTAAAAGAAGAAGAGGGGGTAATGTGGGAAGAACTGCTTGTGTTTGCTTGCTTGCTTATTTAGATTAAGAATGTAAAATGAACTCTGCTGGATCACATCAGTGGGCTATCTAGTTCAGCATCCTGTCAAAGAAAGAAAGAAAGAAAGAAAGAAAGAAAGAAAGAAAGAAAGAAAGAAAGAAAGAAAGAAAGAAAGAAAGAGTGTTGTTGTTCTTGTTGTTGTTATTTATTAGATTTGATTAATTGCCTTACCCTGACCAAGGTTGGGCTCTGAGCAATATACATAAGATAAAATAATATGTAGTTTAAGACAATAGTTGGCATTAAAACAATAAAATATTAATAATTTCAAACCCTGATGGTGTCCAGCTAATGATGTTAATTCTCCCAGACTGTTGGAGCATATGTAGGGGTGGGACTTCCGGTGGAGCAAAAGAAGGGTGCCAACCATCACTGTCCTCAATCTAAAGCCTGACAGAACATCTCTGTCTTACAGGCCCTGGTTTTTATGTGCTGCTTTTCACTACCTGAAGGAGTCAGAGTGGCTTACAATCTCCTTCCCTTCCTCTCCCCACAACAGATACCAAGTGAGGTAGGTGGGGCTGAGAATGCTCTGAGAGAACAGCTCTTGAGAGAACAACTCTGAGAGAACTGTGACTGACCCCAGGTCACCTAGCTGGCTTCATGTGGAAGGGTTTCTCCAAATTAGAGTCCGCTGCTCTTAACCAGTGCACCAAACTGGCAGACTTGCAGCATTGAGTGGGGAGTTCAAAATAACACTTGTGAGGGGTAAAAATGTAGTGCTGAAATGGTCAAGGTGGCCAACCAGTTACTCTGCAGGGCCAACAACAGGGCATAGAGGTGTAGTAAGGTGTAGTAAGCCAAGATAGGCAAGGAATATGCATAGATGTAGTAGGGTACACCTCTTGAGGCAACTGCAGTACAAAGAATGAATAATGCTTGTCACCACCTGCTTGCTTGCTTACTTCTCTGCTTTCTGTGGCAGAGAGAAAGAGGGGATGCAAGCAGACAGTGAAAGCAGGAAGATCCCCAGAGAAGCAGGAGGAATCACTTAGGGTGTCTGGCCCAAGAAAATTCCAAAACCTAACACGTGTGGGATTTTGAAGATGCTGTCATGTCTAAGGAAGTAAATGCTATATGGAAGCATGTAAATACATATATTTTCTTTAAATGCCAACTTTGAAAGCCTCAGATACCAGTTTACTGAAAAGAGAGAAAAAAGAAACCTTTTTTTTCACCATAGGCTTGAAAAAAAGTTTGCAAATGTCATTTTGGTGTAGTGGTTATAGAGAGCCAGTTTGGTGTAGTGGTTAAGTGTGCAGACTCTTCTCTGGGAGAACCGGGTTTGATTCCCCACTCCTTCACTTGCACCTGCTGGAATGGCCTTGGGTCAGCCATAGCTCTTGCAGGGGTTGTCCTTGAAAGGGCAGCTGATGTGAGAACTGTCTCAGCCCCACCCACCTCACGGTGTCGTGGGGGAGGAAGGTAAAGGAGATTGTGATCCGCTCTGAGATTCAGAGTGGAGGACGGGATATAAATCCAATATCTTCTTCTAATTTATAGACATGTAGTGTTGGCCAGCCTACCTGGCAAGATCAGGTTATCAGATGGAATTACTCTAGTGCAGGGGTGTTGAATTCATTTGTTGCAAGGGCCAGAGCTTACATAAAGGGGACTTTTTGAGGCCAGGCCATGTGTACCATAAAATGTAATGCCAGGTAGTGGCGGTATAAACTTTATACAGAGAAACACAATTAATTTTTTACTTAAAATACAAACATTCTTAAAACTCTTGAGATGTTTTGTTTAAAATGAAAAGGTAGGGAATAGTGGAATTTGGCAATGCAATTTTAAAAATAAAATATCAAGAAAAAGGCAAGGATCACAGCAGAAACAAAAAATAAACATCAAAAATATCAAATGCTCTGGATTTAGGAAAACATGAAATGACTGGACATTGCAAGCTTCTCCCCTTGTCCCCACGTCTACTCAGATTGGCAATGACTTTTCAGTGTAATATCCCCCTTTGGCTGCAGGTTCCCAGGTTAGAGTACTAACTAGGTACCAGTTCTAAGATTGTATTGTTTTTAGATTAATTTTAACATTAACTTATATATTGTATTTATTTATGTCACCTGTTTATTGATTGTATTTCTTTGTTTTATTGCTATATCATGATATTTATATCATGCTTTGTAAGCCGCCCTGAGCCTGCCTTGGCGGGGAGGGCGGGGTATAAATAAAAACATTATTATTATTATTATTATTATTATTATTATTATTATTATTATTATTATTATTATTATTATTATTATTATTATTAAGATCCATTCAGCAGAGACATGTTGGCTCAAAGCATCAACACTTTATTTGCAAAGTCACACAACTTCAGCAAGGAACAGCTAATTGGCCATATAAACGCTGAAAAGTGAAACTGAGCTCCATTCTATTAAAATACATGGCAACACAGACAAAGTTGCAAGGAAAACCTGGAATGGTTTTTCCATTAAAGTCTCTGTGCCCAGATAGACTAGCCTATCTGGGTGCAGAGACCTTAATGGAAAATCCATTCCAGGTTTTCCTTGCAACTTTGCAAACCTGAAATTGCTTCCTGTTTCATCCTGCAAAGACAAGGAAGAAGGAGCCTCTGGAGCTTCAAAGGGTGAGGTTTATGAGGGAGGGAGAAAAGAGCCTGGTGGACCTGATTAAAGCCCTGGGTGGGCCAGTGCTGGCCTGTGGGCTGGATATTTGACACCCCTGTTGTAGTGGTTGATACAGCTCTCTTGCATTTGCCTTTAGCCTGTGTTCTGGAAAATGGGGAGCAATGCAGAATAGGAAAGGCAGGCAGGAGTGTGTGCCTTAGGGTTGCCAAGTCCAATTCAAGAAATATCTGGGGACTTTGGGGGTGGAGCCAGGAGACTTTGGGGGTGGAGCCAGGAGACATTGGGGGCGGAGCCAGGAACAAGGGTGTGACAAGCATAATTGAACTCCAAAGGGAGTTCTGGCCATCACATTTAAAGGGACAGCACACCTTTTAGAACGCCTTCCTTCCATAGAAAATAATGAAGGATAGGGGCACCTTCTTTTGGGGCTCATAGAATTGGACCCCCTGCTCCAATCGTTTTGAAACTTGGGGGGTACTTTGAGGAGAGGCACTAGATACTATATTAAAAATCTGGTGCCTCTACCTCAAAAAACAGCTCCTCCAGAACCCCCAAAACCTCCAGATCAATTCCCCATTATTCCAAAACACATTAATTATATACTTGGCTAAAATTAAACATTATGTTTTATATATAACCTGTTGTACTTTGGTGACCATATCCTTGTACATCACCGCCATATTGCCATTCATGGTGTTAATTAACGCAGATACAATAATCTCAGATTGCAGAGTGGTGAAACCATTTTCCTCCATAAGGCACACAAGGGCATGGGTGTCAAAATAAAGCTTCTTGCTTCCTGACTGGGGGGAGGGACTCGCCTTACTGGTTTCTACGTGTAGGGGTGATGCACAGATGCTGATATCTTGCTGTTTGGAGGTGAGGGAACGACCCCCATCGAGGCTGAGGAAACGCCGACGCTCTTGCAGAATAAAAAGCCACGTGCTGCTGAACTTGCGCGGCCGTTGGTCTTGAGGCCAGCAGAAGCCAGGAGCTTGCTGCCAGCTCCCAGCACGCCGTTATTACTCCTCCGCCTCCAGTCTCCTAGGCAACGGCACGACAACATTACATGAAGCACCGGAAAGGAAAGCTCGTTACTCCCGCTGGATAAGGAAGACTCTCTTCCTGCCACCCACAACCACTACAACGGCTGCAGCCTGACCTCTCACCATCCCGGTTCTTCAGATCCCCATCGGGGATCGGTGGGAAGGGAAGGGGGGAGGAGAAGCTGGGTGGGAAGGGCCGCCATTCCCCCCCCCGCTTTCCAGATTTCTGGCGCGCGGGGGATGGAGGCTCCAAATCGGGGGTCTCCAGCCAGAGCGGGAGATTTGGGAAGCCTAGTGTGCCTGATTCTATGCCAGAGCCAAGCTCATTGGTTTCTCCTAGGCTTGTGCAGGCATGGTGTGAACGCTGTCACCTATACCTCCTGCCCTGGACTCCTTGGGAAAGCCACTGTCTTTCAGCCAAACATGCATAATATGCCTGTGGTGGCTATGGGTGAGATCACATGAGCGATTTGACCCAACCTAGCTATGCCTCCCCTCCGGATTTAATATGCACTATCGCATGCACACATCTGCCCCCTGAGTCCTGCCCATACTTACCTCATTTTAGGACTGGCTGGGACTGGATTAAATAGCTACCGAGAACTTCCCAGTAGGAAATCTCTAAAATGCATGCAGGGCGTGTTTCCCAGCTGTCTGAACAGCCAAGGCATGCAGTGCAACTGCTCTGCATGTGCAAGAGCAGTCTGAATGCTCCTCTTGTGTGTGTGCAGCCCATGCCTCTCCTGGCAATAGGGCAGGGGCTATGTGATTGCTGCGGCTTGCATCAAAGAGCACCATTTTTTTCAATGCTGGGATACTGCCACACCAAATTCCAAGTGCAATCCCAACCTATATTTGAGATAAGCATTTTAACACTTTAAAACATTACAAGGAACTGTAGATAGAAAGGGAAGAAACTGGAGTAAATCTGTTAGGCCTCTGCAACCCAAACCCTGCATTTACCTCTGTAGTAAATGTACCATTTATTCAAACCTGAATGATCAAACCCAATTCTCTAACAAGGATGGTGGAGATGGGTGTGCTTAAAACTTTGGAGACTTTAACCTTTGGCCACTTATTGGGCATCCCAGCCAATCAGTCAGAATCCACACATGGCAATGCTTTTCTTTGCAGGAGAGGCTTTTACTGCTTGAACATAAAGAAACTAAGGTTACTGTATTGGGCATTTAGTTTTCAGGTTGAAACTTCAAATTCAGTTTCTGTCAGATCTAAGAAGAACATGAAAAGATTTCATGCTCTTTTCTCTCCAGCTCCCTAATTAATGTCTCTAGTGCAGTCCAGCTTAAGCCCTCTACATAGCAGGTAAGGGCTTCCTGACACTCTGATGTCGACAAGAATTCTGTCAAGATGAAAGAAGATTCCTTCACCCATGGAAAAAGTCTGATGATTTATTGTGCTAGAAATGATACAACTACCAATGAATGAACTGGTGCTGGTACAAAGCATGGGATTCAACTTATTTGAGGAGTACGGATCAGGAGCCGATTTCTTTCTTGGAATTTGCACACACGTATGTCCCCAAAAAGAAAAGCCAAGGAATTAATAGATTGTATTATGATCTATCGTTCTGTAAGAAAAATGGGCCCGCTCAGTCGTGTCTTCATTGCCAAGCCTTCCATGGTCACTTGGGGGCCAGCCTTGGAAAGCTTTATAGTGCGATCAATCATACAAATGTACGTCAATAATATACAAGTGACTTGTCATGGGGACTGTGCAGGAATTGTTGCTCCCATGTGAAACCTTGCTTCCAGATTGCAACAAGATTCTTCACTGGACTACACAGTTACTGTTGATTCTCCTTGCCCAGACCTGTGGCCAGAACCAGTCCATTCTTTTCCTCTAATACCATGAGAACACTCATAGAAATGTACCTAATTTATCTTGATTGGCTGCAAAAAGAACTGCTACTGTGCTGTCAACTTCCAGCATGCATGACATAAAGAGAGAACTCTCATTACTCACACATCCAATGCCTCTCTCTCTCTGTCTGTCTGTCTTTTGCTGGCAGTGAATGGAACAGTTACCATGTGCTGATAGCAAGAGTGAAGCAATTGCTGCCGTTTCAAAGAACTGGTCAGGAAAGCATTTTTATAAAGGGAACAGAGATGTAATGTAATGAAATTCTGCAGAAAGGGCATGTTCTATTTATGTAATATGATCTTAATTTCATTGCCTGTGAAATTTTAGGCAGCTGTTTTTCCTCTCCCCCTATTATAATTCACTGTTTATTGAATGTATCAGTGTCTGTAGTTCAGTTTTCTGTAACTATGAAATCTACTTTCTTAGTCCATTGTTCTCTAAGTGGAAATCAAGTTTATGCAACATATTATATTGTTTCTATTTCATTCTTCTTTAGTTTGTATAATGCAGTTTTATTGTATTGTTAATTCTGTGAATCATTCTGGGGTTTTTGCCATGGTCTGAAATCTGCCTTGAGTTTTTACAAGAAAGGCATACAAAAAATGAATAAATAAAAAGACTATAATACCTGAGCAAACAAAAGCAAAAAAGACATATCTGCCCTTGGTTCAGTGCTGTTGGGAAATTGCCCTCCTCCTGACTTTCTCAAAGCATTATGATGCATTTGCACACCTTCTGGGGTTTCCTTTGCTTTTCTCTGATTTCTCAAACCTGCTTTGCTCCAAATTTGTCGGAAAGATCACAGTAAAACCTGGATGGCTGCTGTGAGACTAGGATACTTCAGATTTTCCTGTCCACATGACAGACATTTTTCCCTGACACTGTCCCTTGTGACAGCCATTTCCTCCCCCTGCCACTGGGAATGGGGTTGATTTTTTTTTTAAAAAAAATATTGCCCTAGAATATCATTATATCAGTATACTGTTGTAACTGTATGTGTAATAGATTCCCTGAATTCGTACTTTTCATTTTTATTTTGCCAGTTTGGTGTAGTGGTTAAGTGCACATACTCTTATCCAGGAGAACCATGTTTGCTTCTCCACTCCTCCACTTGCAGCTGCTGGAGTGACCTTGGTTTTCTCAGAGTTCTCTCAGAGCTGTTCTCTCAAGAACTCTCTCAGCCCCACCTACCTCACAGGATGTCTGTTATGGGGAGGGGAAGGGAATGGAGATTGTACGCCCCTCTGAGATTCCAAGTAAATGGTGGGGTATATAGCCAGTCTCTTCGCTAGCTGCTTGCTGAGATATAAGGGGGAAGGCAAATCTTCACAATGGAGGCTACAGATTTACCCTTTTAAAACAAAAAGGAATTCAGAGAATCCATTACACCTATTATTATAACATTTTATGGAAATAAGTGCATTAAAAATTGCAAACGACCTGGTGACCAGGGTAGGTGCGGGGGGGGGGGGGAGGAGGGGTTGAAGGCAGGGAAACCTGCCACATGGAAGCCCTGTTGATTCAGCATATTCATTAGCAACCACACCAGCAATGGGGAAGCCACAGAATCCCATCCCCCTGTGGAAACCAAATAGTAAGAGTGGAGAAGGGTGTAGTTGCCATCTATAGAACTGGTTCTCTTCTTTTACTTTTAACTACAGCTTCACACACTATTATTCATCAGTTGAAGTTTTCTTCATAAATTTATTATTATTTTATTGTGCTTATTTACTTCCATTATACCCTGCCTTCCTGCAGCTTACATCATTATCCTCTCCTCCAGTTTTATCCTCACAGCAATGCTGTGAGGTATGATAGGCTAAGAATGTGTGATTGGCTCAGGTCACCCAGCAAACTTCCATGACAGGGTGGGTATGAAAACCTTCATCTTTCAGATCTTAGTCCAGCACTGTATCCTCCACTAACACTAGTTCTTATTTAGTACCAAGAGGGGAGGAGTGGGGGTCACAGCTTAATTTGAAGCTGCTGTTAAAGACACAGGAGCAATAGAATAGTTGGCAGTCTTTTGTTCCATCAGCTAAAAATCTGTCAAAACACTGGACCAGATGCCAAAACACAAGCAATCTACATTCCTAATTTAGGCACTATCTAAAAATCTTCAAATAAACCAAAGCTATAAATCAGAAGACCCTTGAGGACATTCCTTTCCTCTGGACCTGCCTCCCACAGCTTTACTGTTTGCTCAGAGTCAGTTACTGTTCTAAATTTGCATAGGATTGGATTTGTAAATGTTACTTCCTGAATGGTTAAGAAAAGAACTACCGCTAGCATGTTTAAAAGCAGGTGGAGGGAACATAAGAACCTAAGAGAAGGCATGTTAGATCAGGCCAATGGCCCATCCAGTCCAACACTCTGTGTCACACAGTGGCCCAAAAAAATTTATATATATACACACACACGCACGCACTGTGGCTAATAGCCACTGATGGACCTCTGCTCCATATTTTTATTTAACCCCCTCTTGAAGGTGGCTATGCTTGTGGCCGCCGCCACCTCCTGTGGCAGTGAATTCCACATGTTAATCACCCTTTGGGTGAAGAAGTACTTCTTTTTATCCGTTTTAACCTGTCTGCTGAGCAATTTCATTGAATGCCCACGATTTCTTGTATTGTGAGAAAGGGAGAAAAGTTCTACTTTCTCCGTCCCATGCATAATCTTATAAACCTCTATCATGTCACCCCGCAGTCGACGTTTCTCCAAGCTAAAGAGCCCCAAGCGTTTCCACCTTTCTTCATAGGGAAAGTGTTCCAGCCCTTTAATCATTCTAGTTGCCCTTTTCTGGACTTTCTCCAATGCTATAATATCCTTTTTGAGGTGTGGCGACCAGAACTGCACACAGTACTCCAAATGAGACCGCACCATCGATTTATACAGGGGCATTATGATACTGGCTGATTTGTTTTCAATTCCCTTCCTAATAATTCCCAGCATGGCGTTGGCCTTTTTTATTGCAAATGCACACTGTCTTGACATTTTCAGTGAGTTATCTACCATGACCCCAAGATCAACTTTGAGTTTTTTCAGAACTCTTGGATGTATGCCATCCAGACCTGGTGACTTATTAGTTTTTAATTCGTCTATCAGTTGTAGGACCTTCTCTTTTGTCACCTCAATCTGACTCAGATCTTTCAACACCCCTTCCAAAATTAGTGGTTCTGGGGCGGGCAAAAAGTTCTCATCTTCCACTTTGAAGACGGAGGCAAAAAATGCATTCAGCTTCTCAGCCATTTCCCTATCCTCCTTCAGTAATCCTTTTACCTCATGGTCATCCAAGGGCCCCACTGCCTCCCTGGCTGGTTTCCTGATTCTAATATATTTGAAGAAATTTTTATTGTTGGTCTTTATGTTTTTTGCAATATGCTCCTCATAGTCCCTTTTTGCCTGCCTGATCACAGTCTTGCATTTGATTTGCCACAGATTGTGTTCCCTTTTATTAATCTCATTTACTGATACACACATACTGATACTAAAGGGAATTGTGGTAAATAAGCTCTTCCCCAGAGGATCATTTGCCCTGGTGGTTAAGGAGGTTGAGGACCTCTGAAGAATGAAATCTTTGATTAGCGCCCAAGGGAATTCGGCAGTCGGAAAACCTTGGACATATTACAGGCTTGTTTGGCTGGTGTGTGTGAGTATGTGTGTGTAGTTGGATTAATGGGGGTAGGGACAAGGATATGTCTGTCTTCTTGATGAATGCTAGTCAGACACATGAGCTTTAGCGATGGCAGTAATTAACAGGGGGAGGAACAGCTTGTCATTATCCCAAGGGTGAGTAATCAGTTTTGACAGGTGATAATTAATGGTCTGGCAAAGTCAGCAGAAAGATAATCTGTCAGCTTTGGCAAAAGCTGGAGGAGCCACTGTAAAAATCTTCCTGTTTCTTAGCAGCTCTTAAGAAACCAGTAGCTTTTTAAAATGCAAGAAATGAAAGGATGGTTTTCTCATGGTTTTTTTTGAAGCTTGTTGACCCAGATATACAATTCTTAAAATTCAAATTGTTTTGGAATGAAAGCAACTTTTGTTGTGTTTTGTTCTTTTGTAAATTATAATTATGTTACATGCTCTGCAAAGAACTGAGTGCAGCATTGTGTGGTGAATGTCTTTGTCCTTTTGTCTGTGCAAATATGGAGAGTGTGGGAGGGGTGGGGAGAAAGCACAGCACTGCAATGGCTACTGGTCAAAGGAGTGCTGATCAGGGGTGATGTTTGAAGCTCAGTGTCCACCTCAATTAGTGGTCTTGGGCCTCTCCCTGTCACTTTGCCAAATATGAAAGAAATGTTGTAGCAGCAAATTTGGGGCAGGGGAAGCAGAAGAACAATAATAGTGTTGGTGGTCAGTGATCAGATCCTGCCTCTGCCTTGAACATGCTTTGTAGCCTTGGGCAAGTCACTTCCCTTGTCTCTGAGAAGCCTAGCATTCCATTTCAAGAGTTATCAGCTAAGCGCTTCAGGTAGCATTATAAACATAGCAAGAGGGCAGCTACATTTCCCTACTGCTTGTTCCTAGGACCCGGTACTCAGAGGTACACTGCCTCTGAACATGAGAGCTCTAGTTAGTTATCAGGGTGATGCAGGTATAAGGTGTTTTGAATAGGTAGAACACAAACTGTCAGTGATGGGAATGGCTTGGCTGGCTAGAAGAAAAATGCAGCCTTTGGGGGTATCAGCCACCACCGCTGTCCATGGCTCTTATAATTCATGCATCCTTTGTATTATAATGCTGGTTTTTTTGTTTTGTTTTTAGGTGTTGACATAGTGCAGTGGCTCATGAAGAACCTGAACATTGATGATCTAGGTAATTTGGGACTTTTGTACTGTATTTCAGTTTTTGCTGTGAAATTTCACAGGCTTTGGAATTTAAGTTCACAGTATTGTATAAACATGACATCCTCAGAAACTGCTTGAGAGGTTCAGGCAATGCTGCTAATACTAGGTTGAGGAAGCAAACCCACAACATGAAAGAGGGCTTTAGAGGGCTGCAGATACCTTTTTTAATGCTGTCCAGACTTCTCTCTTGTGTACTTTGATTGAGAAGAAAGCAGAAGAGCAATAGAGATATGAAATGCACTCAAAACTAGTGGACTGTTCATAACTTTGAAATTTAAATATAGTGTATCATATATACTCTAGTTTATGCTGTCAAAATAGTTACTTAATTTTGTTAATGCTGGAAAAATTGTCCTGTTTTAAGGTTATTTCAAATGCAAGGACATTTTAGAAATGTAGCTTCAGGGCTTTTAGCAAATCTTTAAATAATGTGGATTAGAAAACCGAGTGGATGGAACTATAAAATGGTTCATGCATTTACTAGGCAAACCGTCCTCGTCATGTGCAGGCACGTGCTTCCCACTTCTTGGATGCAAAAAAGTGTGAGGCAAGGACATGAGTAAACCTGATTCACACAGTCTTCTACTGCCCTCTCTGCTTTTTTGAGAGGGGAAAAAGTCCCACCCAGTAGGGTTTTATACAAGTAGGACTCCATATGGAGTACTCTGATTTTCCCAAGAGCATGTAGAAACCTCCCTGTTTATATGAAAATGTAATCAAGGTAAGGACATCCAGGTTTGAAAAACATTCTATGAGATAGTGTCTACTATCAGGTGGATAGTATGATTGTCTGATCTCCTCCTTGAAAAGTCTAACAGCGCAATCCTAAGGAGAGTTACTCCAGTCTAAGCCTATTCATTTCAAAGGGCTTAGACTGGAGTAACTCTCCTTAGGATTGCACTGTAAATCTTCTTTATAGTTATGCAACTATAGCTAGATGCCTTTTTGATTTTTAGTGCTATTTGAATGTAATGTGTTGTCCTTATGGATTCCCTTGGATGTACAGAATCTGAAAGCCCAACAGCAGCATCGAGGCCTTCAGTCAGGGTTTGTCTCTCCCCCTTCCCATTACTGGCATTGCACTGATTTCAGTTTGTGATGTGGACTGAAGTGACTGAGTTGCCTCAGTTGTAACCAGTTTCCACCAGGATGGAGATGCATGGGCTGCTTCTTTGGTGGCCTGTGTTCCACATATATATACGTAACACTTGCCCCATTGAGACTAGTTGGCTGGATAACAAAAAGAGGCTTCCACTGCCACTGTAGCTGGTCGACAGAGGTAGGCAATGCACTACCACTTCAAGGCTGCCAGTGATATCATGACTGAGGATTGCCCAGACACTAAGCAGGATCCTACCACTGTGGTATATCACTGCTATAATATATCACTGCTATAATGCCTAGTTGTTTGACAATCTTCTCTTTTAAAAAAAAAATTCACAGCTGAAGCAATTCACCTAGGAAGCCTCATAGCAGCACAGGGATATATTTTTCCAATCTCAGATCATGTGCTTACTTTAAAGGATGATGGGACTTTCTATCGTTTTCAGGTAAGAATGCTATTTTCTCTAGTACTTAAATTACAGAATGGCCAAATGTCCTCCTTACTGTAAAGGGTCTTCTGCTTTCTGTAGAAGGAAACAAGACTTCCCTATCTTATCTCTTCTTGCGTTTAACTTTTCAAGGAATTCAGTTGTTTGATGTTAGCATAGAAGTCTATCCTTTTGATATAAGCAGCCAGTGCTCCTGAAGTTAATGGATATTCATGAATATATTGATTTGGATTCCCATTTCCAGTTAAGTGTTTTCTTTAAGGAACCATCTTTCATCTAACCTAGTTCTCCTTTTAAATGGAGATAAACCTGAGACCTTCTGCTTATAGAAGGTTTATCACTGAAATTTGCCCTCTCATGCTCAACATTGCGCTTATCCTTTTTTCCAGTCATTTTTGTGCAACAGCATAGTCCCCCCAAATGTGTTTTAGCAGAAGACTGTGCTTATTAGCTTCCCCTCAGTTGTCCCCAAGCCACAATGAAGAGGTAACTCAAGGTAAGTAGGAATGGTTTCACTTTTTGAAGGGAAAAAAAATCATTATTAGGTGGAGAGGCTCTTAGCAATCTGAGTTAAAGATACTGAAATGTTACAGAATTACTAAGTGTTGTAGCCTTGTATCAATTTCCTACATATGGAGAGAGAATAAATTTGTTGATATGATACTGATGTTTACTTTCATTAATATTATTTACTTGAGACTGCTATCCTGCACACAGCTAGGCTACTTAAATTCCATTTACTTCAGTGGGATTTAAGTAGCCTTACTGTGCTCAGAATTGCCACCATAGTCCAATTTCTGGCCATCAGAATAGGAATATTAGGAATAATATTAATCTGTACTTTGGGTTCTTGCACTGTAATGATAAAATATAATTCACTGTTTTTCAGGCTCCCTACTTTTGGCCTTCAAATTGTTGGGAACCAGAAAACACAGACTATGGTGAGAATTTTGAGTGATCCACTTTTTAAATATTTCATGTACATGTGTCTCCAACAGTATTGTTGTTCTAAGAGAAATAATATTGAGTCTGATTAACAATCTGATGACAACATTTCTATTAATACCGAATTGTTATATCCCATAACATTATATCATTATATGGAGAACATGTTCTAAATTTCTTCTACTATCCCACAAAAACAAAAAAACTGATTCATGCAACTGTTGCATAAATAGAATGTGATTTTCCTTCAGGTTGGAAGAGTAACATTACAAAATTGTCCCCATGTCAGCCAAATGCAATGTTTCCAGGGCAGCTTCCTGAAACGTAAATATCAGCCAGTGTGAGGCAGGATTACCAGACTGGGTGGAGCCTGGAGTTCTCCTGGAATTACAACTGATTGATAGACTACAGAGCAAATATCAGTTTGGGAGGGTGCATTCTGTGGCATTGCCTCCCTGCTGGGCTTCCTCCCCTTCACAGGCTCTGCCCTTCCCAGGCTCTGCACTCCCAGTTCTCCAGAATTTTCCCAGGCTGGAGTTGGCCTACTAGTATGAGACCTAATGTTTTGCTATGGATGAGTACATGAAACCTTAAGTCAGGGGTTTTCAAACTAATTTGTTATGAGGGCCGGGTCTGACATAAATGAGACCTTGTCGGGCCAGGCCATGTGTGTGATAAAATGTAATGCTAGGTAGCAGAGATATAAACTTTATAAAGGACACAGACAAACACAAGTAAATATTTTTTTAACAAAAAAAACACCTTAAAATAAAACATGCTTAAAACATTAGCACTCGTTGATCTTAAAGGTGTTTTCTTTGTATCTCTCCAGTAGGATCCAGGGAACTGGCAAAGGAAGGTCTGGCTCTTTCCTTCCTTCCCCATGGGACCAGGAGAGGGAGGAGCCTCAGCCAATAGAAGGAAGAGAGGCTTGGCTCAGTAGCTCTGCTGTGTGATTGAGAGAGCCTGGCAAAGCAAGCTATTTCTCTCGAGCCCCGTTCTTTCCCAAGGGAGGAGCCTCAGCCAATGGAGAAAATAGAGGCTTTGCTCTGTAGCTCCTGTGTGATTGAGCAAGCCTGGCGAAGCAAGCTGTGATGCAGAAGGAAGCAAGAGAGAGGGAGAAGGAAGCAAACAGCCAGTTGCTTGGGGGCCTTATTTGGCCCCCGGGCCATATGTTTGACATCCCTGTCTTAAGTTTTCTAAAGCTAACCACAGATGCCCATTAACAGCTCTCTCAGAATCTTATGCCTATCATTGTGTTTGAATTTTGAGGGCGTTCTCAGCCCTCCTATAGTACCACTTCAAAGACATCTGAAAGTGTTCTCTGAAAATAAGGGTGCCTGACATTACTCTGTACTTTGGCCCTGACTTTAAAACTAGAAATTTTAGTGTTCCCTTTTCAAGTTAGCAGACATAGGATGTAGGGTTGCCAGCTGTCTGCTGCCAGTTGGACACCTTCCACCCTGCTGCTGCTTCCTGGTATTGTTCAGCTGAGTGGTAAGAGGAATATGGCAGGCAAAATAAGGGGGATTGTCAGCATTGGGCAGAGCTATCACTGTTTCTGGCATGACCTGGAAGTGACAACACAATGGGTGATTCTCTAACATTTGTCTAAAACTCTGTGATTAAACCATAGAGTACTGAAGGAATACTATATTGTCACCCCTCCAGTGTGTGCATCATTTCTGGGGCATGCTGGAAGCAGCAGCATCTTGCCAGGTGATACTGATCACTTCACCCCACCATGTCCCCACCTCCCCCATCTCCTGCTGGTTGCCAGGCCATGTCTGGCAACATAGAGTTTGGAAACAGTGTGCTGTGAAGAAACTTTCTTGCCTCTAAATGCTGTCCACCCACCCCCAATTGCATCTCCTAGGATTCAGGGGACACAAAGAGCAGTGTTGAGTGCGCTCTGGAAGGCTACAGTGCAGGTTCTGTAATCTGTGAATATCATTCCCTCTGCTGCTGATGGAAACATTTTTCTGCTTCTAGAAATTGAGGTCTGGGTCTGTATTAACCCTGGCGTTCATTGCTATCTAGAATAACGAAGTAGGAGTGATGAGTTTATATTAGTGCTTGGGTAGCTGGTTCCACAGGTGACTTTCCACCCAAAAGGAATGAATAGCTACATCCTGCACTGTTGGAAATTTCCAAACCATCTGCAAGGGCAACTATAAGTGGCCAAAAATGTTTCAGCTCACGTGCCTCACCAGGGATTTTGGATGGCCCAAATCACATCTGGAAGCAAAACTGGCCATTAAAGGCTTAAAAGGGAAGGAAGGCACATTTTATTTATTAAATATAGACAGAACAGTAATTTCAACAGTACAGTACTGATGAAAAACAGTAAAAAGAGTAGAACCGTTATTTAGTTAACATGGAAATTAATGCTGGAGTTGTTGGCACTGTAGTGAAGTTACATGGCTGCAAACACAGCCCCTGTATACAAAGTCTACATTGTCCAACATTGCCTCAAGGTTAATGCCATCTAGTAGAATTAAGATTAATCTTGTGCAAAGGTCAAGCTCTGATCTGTGGTTGAATCTGGACTGTTATACAATAAATAATAATATAGTCTGGGTGTTACTATGTAGTCTACATGATCAATAAACTGTTATCTAGCCAAAATTAGCAATCCAGTAGCAAGTGTAAATGGAATTTCATTGATATAGAGGATAAAAAAGGGTGATAAGTTTATATTAGCAACTAGTGGCTGGTGTTGGGAAAGAAATAACAGTAGTTTATGAACTAATATACCACAGTATTCTGTATTAAATGGCTGAACAGCTGAGTACTAATGTATAAAGCGGATATGTCAGCACGGTTATCTTTAGCTGTCTCTGTGTGTTATTGCTGTCTCTTCTAGAGCTATATTCTTCTTACAGTGAAATGATAAAATCAATTCTTCCATTCAGTTGTGGCATTGGCAAAGGAAATGAATATACCTGAGCTCATAAAATAAGGGATTTTGGAAGCATTTCTTTTATGGGTTGACCAAAAGCAATTTATGACCACAAAAAAGTCTTTTTTTACCTCCTTACTTACATTTATATATGATTGTGGGGCTTGTACTTCTTAATGGAAAGCAGCTACCATAATAGTGACAGACAAAATGTTAATCTCTTCTAATTTTTTACTCAATTATTGTAATTTGACTTAGTTGAGTAAAAAACCATATAATGGTAATCATATTCATATTAATCATATTCCTTTCCTGGATCATATAAAGACTATTTTCCTGCATTTTATTGTTTGATTTTATTGGTTTGTTTAGGGCATGATCCAGTGAGCTCATCACTTTAGTAACCATATGTGTTTTGGGGATCAAAGTGCTTTGTGGGTTTTGCATCCCCCATCTGTCTGACATGGTTAACATCAGCATCTGACGCAGTTTTAGCTATTCATTTAGATTCAAGCGCGATAAGGCCACATCAATTGTCAATCAGCTAAAGCCTAAGTAGAGCCGGATTCTTAGTATTTTACCTGATTATTTTGCTTCATTGGTATTGTAAATAGCTGCTATGAGCAGAAGCCATATACAGATACATTTTCCCCCCAATGCTGTACATGGTTAGAGTGACCATTTTTGTTCAATTTTCTTTGGGATATTTTCCATTTTTAACACCATTTTTATGCCAATTACTCACAATGCAAAAACAGATGTAGTGTTTAAGAATATAATAGTAGCCCAGTTGGATCAGACCACTGGTCCATCTCATCCAGCATCCTGTCTCATACAATGGGCAACTAGTTCCTCTGGATGGCCAACAGAGCATGGAGGCTGAGGCCTTTCCCAATGTTGCCTCCTAGCAGTGGGATTCAGAAGTTAGCTGCCTCTGAACATGGAGGTTCCCTTTAGTCACCATGGCTAGTAGCCAGTGATAGAATCTGTCTAATCCTCTTTTAAAGCTGCCTATGCCTGTGGTCATCAGTACATCCTCTGACAGTAAATTCCACATTTTGATTACTCTCTGTGTAAAGAAGTATTTCCTTTTGTCCATCCTGAATCTACTACCCATCAGCTTCATAGGATGCCCTCGAGTTCTAGTATTTTGGGAGAGAGATAAAAAGTTCTTTTCGTCAACTCTCTCCATTCCATGCATAATTTTATAAACCTTATTGTTCCTGCTTCCAGTCGTCTCTTTTCAAAACTGAAAAGTCCCAAGACTTATCTAATTTTGTTAATTCAGTCTGAATAAAGAATGACCACAGTTTTGTCCCCAGTTTAGAGGATTATAAAAGAAGTAGAAAAGAAATTACTTTGGGTCAGACCAGTAATACATAGCAACATGTGTGTTTTTCTGTTACAATTATCCTTTTCTTAATTGTGCATTTCACTGGGGGGGTTTCTATCCATAGCCATCTATCTTTGCAAGAGGACTATGCAGAACAAAGCTAGACTGGAGCTGGCAGATTATGAAGCCGTAGGTATACTGATTTTAAAGTTTCAATGCAATGCTTTCCTCTAACTTGTGATACCTTTCTTTGTATAGCAAACTGAGTATGAGATCTGTTCTTCATTGCTGTTGTTGGAACAGTTAGACTTGTGTAATAATGAGGTAATCATTTTTCAGAAATATGTATATGTGAAGCTAAATATTAGAATGAGTTGTGAAGGCATAGCCAAGAGCACCTTTTACATTTATCTAAATACTTTTTAGAAGAAACTGGTTAAGGTTAACTTCTTCAGAAGCCATCTATGCAAATGGCAGTAGATGTGTTCATAGCTTCTTTTTGTAAATATCAACATTCACGTGTAAACAATACAGGGGTGGATTGGGAACCTAAAACAGCCTTGGAAACACGTAGCACAGTGGCTCTCTTGGCAGGCTTCTGAACAGGTAAGTAGTGGGTCGAATAAGGCAACAGGTGGTATCTAGTAGATCAAAAGTGTGAGGATTGGTCAGGTATCAACCAAATGACTCTCACTTACAATAACATAGATAGAGTTTAATGTATTGATACAGGAGTCAACCCTCTACTTGAGAATTGCCAGGTTACAAGATACAGACAGGTTAGATGTACTCATAATGCAGGGCAACACTGCTCTTCACCCTCCCAATTTCTCAAACTAAATTGTATATCAGAGACAACACAGTCCTTTGGTTCACACATACCACTCATATGTTCCAAGCAAGGAAGGTGCCAGGTGCTAGGTCTTTGTTCTCATGGCAGCTAGATAAGCCATGAGATGCAAACGCCAAATCCGGTTATAAAAAACTTCTAAACTACAAAGTAATGAGCATCACTTCCCTCCCCCCTTTCTAACCCCAGCTATAATCAAGCAACACAGTTACTTACATCTAAGCATGCAACATGAGGGATGCGAAAGAACTTTTGCGCCTGAGGTTGGTTGAGCTGGAACTGAGATCTGCTAGAGCTAGTCTTTCTGCGCACATTTTCTTAGGGAAGCAAGCTGAAGTACTGTCCCCAGCCAGGTATCTTTTCAACATCACTATCCCAAAATATCGGATAGCTTTCTCAAAAGCTCGACTCAACGCACTTTTCTCTTCGGTGCTTTTGGGACGTTACGCTGGGTACCCATATCTGGAAAGATTGTGCCCCTGTAATTGCAATGAGGTCGAAACAACTCTCCACATCGTTTTGCGGTGCCCAATTTACAATGACTTGAGGGCAAGATTAATCTCTCCAATTCTCGGGTCCTTGGCGGGCAGGCCGGAGGATGAGCAGATTGCCTTCCTCCTGTCTGACACTCACTCTGATGTTTCAACTAAGATTGCCCGTTTCTGTTATGTTGCTCAGTTGGAAAGGAGGGAAATTGAGAACGTAAATCTTGGCTATGAGTTTTAACAATATGTGAAATAGTTGGCGTGAGGAACTCTGTGTAAGAGGTGATGGGTTTGTTTTTATGATTTTGTTTCTGTTTGTATTAAGCTGGTCGGATGACCGTGAATAAAAGTACTACTAAAGCATCTCATGGCAGAACAAATAAACATCTCATGGCAGGACACATCCTGACGAAAAGTCTTGCCCCAGTCTCTAAATCCCATAGTGTCTGAACACTGAGTGAGGGCTTGCTGGGTGCGACTCCTTAATTATAATAGGGCTCTTTAGCCTGATTGTAAAAGGACAAGGCATTCTCTTCTCCTCCATTTGTGTAAAAGGACTAGGCTTTCTGAACGCTTGCACAAACACTGCACAACATAATGTTTCTATATCATGTATGGCTTGCTGTATGTTTAAAAACACCTGGTGGGTGAGGATGGGAGGAGTATTTAGTGTTCTGGGCAGACATAGACAGTGCAGTGAGGGAGGCCAGAGGGCAATCACTTTAGGGGAGTGGGTGGTACTCTTTGATGAGCCACCTGTATGAACTATCCGAAGATGGTAACAGTTCATCTCGTGAAGGAAATTCAAATTTCCCCCTGCAAAAGACACATGGAAAGGGGAGGAAAATTAGGAGAGGGAGATGACGATCTTGTGATTTTGAAAGGTGGACGCTCAAGTGTTGTAAGATACAGTTGCATTTACAAGCTAGCCTATCTCTAGTCATAGGCCAAAAATACCACTCTGTTTACTACATAGGTCTAATCAAATAGTAATAGCATATCATTTGAGAACGTCTCTGAAAGGGAAGGACAGTTGGATGTTTTTAAGATTTGCCAACAAATGTCAGTAATTGTTGTTGTGGATGGTTTGTTGTGAGATAATACACCTTGGTAAATGTCAACATTTCTGATTGGCTGCAGTGCATGAACCACTTATGCCACAATAATTCTGTTAAAGTGCTACAAGGCTCTGCTTTGTTTTTGTTGCAACAGATTTTTTACATACGGAGTGAAATCATTTGGTATTTGCCTTGAAAGATAGAGGAAGGCATCTTGCCACCCCCATTTGCACTCTTGCCACCCCCATTAACTTTGGTGGTGATTTATTCTAGCATCATTTAGCACTCAGTTGGGCTTACTAAGCAGATAAGACATTCCATCACTGCATCTCATGCAAACGACTCTGACTACCAACCATGGTACATAAAAATCTTCACACACCGCATTATAATTTTCCCACTGTTTTCATTCCTTCACATTTTACACTTTCATTATTTATCAATTCAGTCGTAAATTTTTGCTCACTCTTGACCCGGCAGTTGTACTGGGTAAAAAAGGTTCTTTATGAGGCAACAAAAGGCCTATTCAGCACCAGCAGTCACACTCCAGTATACATGCAGAGAAGGCATGGCACTAAAGACAGTACTCCAGGGGCTATTGAGAGAGATAATCATCAGACAATACCAGACAATTAGATCATTTTTCATTTTCTCAAGATGATGAGCACTCATATCAAGAGCAGAGTGATGAGCACAGAGAGATGAGCACTCGTATCAGCATTCTGTGCTGGCCCAGTTAATTAAAGAGAATCTCCATCTCTGTGTACTGCTTTAAAAGCAGATCTGGTTGAGACTAGAGAGCCTCTTTTTTTTAAGGGGGGGAGGGTGTTGTAGATTGTAAACACTGATGATATGGTTGAAGTGTGTTCATTCATTTCTTTTCTTACTGTTGTTTGTTTTTCCATTTCTGAATCCCATTCTTTTACTTGGCACTTTCTTCATTTCCCCAATCTATATACCTTCTGTATGGCAGCCAAACCACAGCCAGCATTTCTCATTACAGATGACTGCTGTATTTTAGAGTGAGGATGAGGACTTCAAAAGTGGTGAATTCCTCATTACTAGCAGAAACAGCAATATCTCTGATGCCAAACCCAAGGGGTTCCTGTACATGAAATGTTAATCAATTGTTAGCACAGAAAGTGTGTAAGAAATGTGATTCAGAACTGTTATTCTTTAAGATCCAAAGCTTTCACCATCATACCATAATATCTTTTTAAATTCTTGCATCTTGACCCTAATTAACCCTTCCTGGCAACACCCTCCCTACCCTCTATCTATATGTTATGGTTAGTGATTTCTGCTTCAATGTATCTGAAGAAGTGTGCATGCACACGAAAACTTATACACAGAATAAAACTTTGTTGGTCTTAAAACGTGCCATTGGACTCAAACTTTGTTCTTTAATTAACTTCCTTATCCATTATTCTTTTTATATATCAGGCTACAGACATAGGCTTAGTTCAGACATTATCTGAAATCATGGTTTATTTTAACTATGGTTAGTTTGTCTGTATTATAGCAGTAGTAGTAGTAGTAATAAAGTGGCCTCCATTCAGCCAATCATATTAACTATAGTTTCACACAATGTCTGAACTGAAACTTAGTAGTTAAAGGGGGGAGGAGTCAGGATTGTTTATGTAGCACTCTTGAAAAAATCTGAGCAGGTAGTACTCTTTGGTGGCAGAGCTGGGTTTGGAGCATCACTATTTCTGATTCTCCAGCTTTTCAAGTTTGTATAGTTCATATGATCAACATGGGGCTTAACTGTTGTTACAAATGGTAACTCTCTCTTTCTCTCATTAGGAAAACTTAGCAAGGCTGCAAAGAGCTTTTGCAAGGAAGTGGGAATTCATCTTTATGCAAGCAGAAGCACAAGTGAAGTAGGTCTTTTTTTGGTTTGGCAAACCAGATGAGTGAATATTGTGGAGAGAGAATATGTTAATGTTAACAGTTCCTTCTTTAGTCTTGTACTTCAAGGTTGATTAACAATTACATGCCCCTCTCACAAAGAGGCGACTAAAAAAAAACCCCTGTTTCCATGTGGCTCCCCCCCCCATGACTGTTAGAATCTACTCATCACATGGACAGCTCTCTTGGCAATCTGAAGGCACCACCACCAGTCACCATAGGTATGCAGCTCTGATATCAAGTCTCCTTACACAATTTCAAGCAGCAGGGAGTAAATGGGTTTCAAATATTATGTGTCCCATCCTCACATAGTACAATCCTGCTTATATATGTGTCTGTGTGTGTGTATTTATACACACACATATACACCTGTAAATCAACCAATTTTAAAGATTACATTTGTAAATCAACCAGTTTAAAGGTTTTTTTAAAAAAACTGATTTCTTGTCTGCTTTTAACTGGTGAATATTTATTTCTACAGTAAAAGCTTTGTTATCTGGAAACTTTGTTGTCCACACAACTCAGTTAACCAGCAGTTGTTGCAGCTCGCAAGATGCTCTGGCAGAAGGGAGGAGGGAGAAAGGCTTCCCTTGCAGCTGGCAAGTTGATGCTGATCCCCTAAAGTGGCTCAGCTGCATTAAAAGAAGTGGTCCAGCTACATTAGAGGAAGGTGCTTGGAGCTGGGATAGAGCTGCTGGTAAGGGAAGTCAAGATAAAGAGAATTTTGAAGTGAATTGCAGCAGCATGGCTGGTGAGGGAGCAGAGGCAGTGATGTGTAAAGACTGTGGGATGTTTGTATTTCTACCTGAGAGTTGCAGCAATTACACTTGCAGCAAGTGTAAGTTAGTGGCCCTGCTGGAGAAGAAGATACGGGGACTGGAGCACAATTGTCCACACTGCAGTGTATAAAGAAAGGTGAGGATTTTCTTGACAGAACGCATGAGGCGCTCTTAAAAGGACAAGAGGAGGAAGTGATATCTCAGCAATTGGAAGAGAACCCAACACAGGAGGAAGGTTCATGGAAAAATGTAACCCAAAGAAGCAAGAAAATCAGGAGATGTTCTGAGCCTCTGCTGCTCAGCAATAGGTTCCAGGATCTCCCCACAGTAAGTGATTCTGAACCATTGGAACAAGGGCTACTTCCCAGCCTCCGTGAAGCTTAAAGAAAGTTTCTCAGGATCCAGTGGCTAAGAAGCCTGGAGCTTCTGCTCCCTAATATAGGGAGAGGAAGGTGGTGGTGATTGGAGACTCCTTGCTCAGAGGGGTGGAGCCCAAAGTGTGACAACCGGACTTGTCATCCTGAGAGGTCTGCTGTCTGCTGGGTGCACACATCCAGAATGTGACAGAAAGGATTGGAAGACTTACCAAGCCCATGGATTACTATCCTTTCTTGCTGATCCACGTGGGAACAAATGATACTGCCCCTCATAGCCCTGAATGTATTATAAAAGACTATGTGGCTCTGGGTCAGAAGGTAAAGGATCTAGGCACTTGGATATGTTCTCATCAGTTCTTCCTGTTGAAGGCCGTGACTTAGGAAGAGAAAGAAGAATACTTCAAATAAATGGCTGGCTGCATCGATGGTGTCATCAGGAAAGATTCAGATTTCTGGACCATGGCTTACGCTTTCGAGATGTTGGTCTTCTATTGGGAGATGGTTTGCACCTTACAGCAGTAGGAAAAAGGGTGTTTGGTAACAGCCTTGCTAACCTAATAAGGAGGGCTTTAAACTAAATTGTATGGGGGAGCAAGACAATAATTCAAAGCTTCATATGATGCCAGAAACTGGGGATAAGAACACTAAAGATTTGCAGACAGTGCCCCATATGCTAGGTAATGTTAACTTGCAGGTATGTCCAGAAATTAAACCTTCGTGATGCATAAAACATGGATTCCAATGTCTGCACTAATGCACAGAGTATGGGAAACAAACAGGAGGAATTGGAAGTCCTAATATAGGAAGGAAGTGACTATGATATTGTAGGCCTTTCTGAAACTTGGTGGGATGACACTCACAACTGGAATATTAGGATTCAAGGGTACAACTTATTTAAAAGGGACAGACAAATGAGAACGCAGTATATGTGAAGGAGGTATATACTTGTGAGGAAATATGTGAATCTGAGCATGGCAGCTCAGTTGAGAGTCTCTGGGTAAAAATAAAAGGAGTAAGAAATAACAGTGATATTATGATGGGGGTCTGCTATAGACTACCAAGCCAGGCAGAGGATTTGGATGAGATACTCCTACAACAGATTGCAAAGTTCTCCAAGAAAAGGGATACAGTGATCATGGGAGATTTCAGTTACCCGGACATCTGTTGGAAGTCCAACTCTGCTAAAAATGAAAGGTCAAATAGATTCCTGACTTGTCTTGCTGACAACTTCCTTTTCCAGAAAGTGAAGAAGGAAACAAGGGGATCTGCTATCTTGGATTTGATTCTCACGAACAAGGAAGAATTGAATGAAGAAGTGGAAATAGTGGGCACCCTGGGCAGTAGTGACCATGTGATTTTGGAATTTACAGTCTTAGGGAAGGGGAAAGCTATAAGTCAGACTTATATATTGGAGTTCAGAAAGACAAACTTCGACAAACTTAGAACTATGCTGGAAAAAATCCCATGGTCAGAA
The DNA here is from genome assembly GCF_032191835.1 of Heteronotia binoei. NCBI lineage: Eukaryota > Metazoa > Chordata > Lepidosauria > Squamata > Gekkonidae > Heteronotia > Heteronotia binoei. The sequence continues at coordinate 85,112,786 of NC_083243.1, read as the reverse complement.
ATACTTAGGAAGAAGGGGGTTCAAGAGGGGTGGGAGTTTCTTAAAAGCGAAATACTGAAAGCGCAATCACAGACGATTCCTATGAGAAGAAAAAATGGAAGAAGCCTAAAGAAACCGAGTTGGCTCCATAAACAGCTCTCTAAAGACTTGAGAAATCAAAAAGACTCCTTTAGGAACTGGAAGGAGGGTCTTATAACCAAAGATGAATATAAACAAATCACCAGCGCTTGTAGAGAAAAAGTTAGGAAAGCTAAAACTCAGTATGAGCTTAGTCTGGCCAAAGATACTAAAAACAACAAAAAAGGGTTCTTTTCTTATGTTCAGAGTAAGAAAAAGAGCACGGACATGGTAGGCCCATTACGAGGGCAGGAAAGTGAAATTGTAACAGGTAATGAAGAGAGGGCGGAACTGCTCAATTCCTATGTTTCCTCAGTCTTCTTTTCTGAAGGAAACAGTGCTCAACATGGCAAAAACAGAACATATAAGGAGGGTATGAAGTTCCAACCTAGGATCAGCATAGGGGTAGTACATAAACACTTAGTTTCCTTAAATGAAACTAAGTCCTCAGGGCCAAATGAACTGCATTCAAGGGTCCTAAAAGAGCTTACGGATGTAATTTCTGAGCCTCTGGCTAGTATTTTTGAGAATTCTTGGAGAACAGGAGATGTGCCAGAATATTGGAGGCAGGCGAATGTTGTCCCCGTCTTCAAAAACGGGAAAAAGGAGGATCCAGGTAACTACCAACCCATCAGCTTGACGTCTATCCCTGGAAACGTTTTAGAACAAATCATCAAACAGTCAGTCCTGGAACATTTAGAAAGGATGGCTGTGATAATTAAGAGCCAGCATGGATTTCTCAAGAACAAGTCATGTCAGACTAATCTGATCTCTTTTTTTGAGAAAGTGACTACCTTGCTGGATCAGGGGAATGCTGTAGACATTGTTTATCTTGATCTCAGTAAGGCTTTTGATCCTTGTTGACAAGTTGGTAAACTGTGGTTTGGATCCTGTTACCATTAGGTGGATCTGCTACTGGTTGACAGATCACACCCGAAGAGTGCTTGTGAATGGTTCCTCATCCTCTTGGAGAGGAGTGACAAGTGGAGTGCCTCAACGATATGTCCTGGGACCTGTTTTGTTCAACATCTTTATAAATGATTTGGATGAAGGAATAGAGAGAATGCTTATTAAATTTGCAGATGATACTAAAGTTGGAGGGGTTGCAAATACAGTAGAAGACAGAAACAGGATACAAGATGACCTTGACAGCCTGGAAAATTGGGCTAAAGCCAATAAAATGAATTTTAACAGGGATAAATGTAAAGTTCTGCATTTAGGTAGGAAAAATCCAATGCATGGTTATAGGATGGGGGAGACTTGTCTTAGCAGTAGTATATGCTAAAAGGATCTAGGGGTCTTAATGGACCATACACTGAATACGAGTCAACAGTGTGATGTGGTAGCTAAAAAGGCAAATGCAATTTTGGGCTGTATCAACAGAAGTATAGTGTCCAGATCACGTGAAGTGATGATATCGCTTTACTCTGCTCTGGTAAGATCTCATCTGGAGTATTGTGTTCAGTTTTGAGCACCACATTTTAAGAAGGATATAGACAAGCTGGAATGGGTCCCGAGGAGGGCGACAAAGATGGTGAGGGGTCTGGATACCAAGTCCTATGAGGAAAGGTTGAAGGAGCTGGGCATGTTTAGCCTGGAGAGGAGACGGCTGAGAGGTGATATGATCACCATCTTGAAGTACTTGAAGGGCTTTCAATAGAGGATGGTGTGGAATTGTTTTCTGTGGCCCCAGAAGGTAGGACCAGAACCAATGGGTTGAAATTAAATCAAAAGAATTTCTGGTTCAACATTAGGAAGACCTTCCTGACAGAGCAGTTCCTCAGTGGAACAGACTCCCTTGGAAGGTGGTGGGCTCTCCTTCCTTGGAGGTTTTTAAACAGAGTCTAGATGGCCATCTGACAGCAATGAAGATCCTATGAATTTAGGGGGAGGTATTTGTGAGTTTCCTGCATTGTGCAGGGGGTTGGACTAGATACCCTGGAGGTACCTTCCAACTCTATAATTCTATGATTCCTTATTTGGTACTGATGCTCCTGCTATGGGCAAGTGATGAGCTGGTCCTTTTTCTGGTATTGCAGCTTGTGGCAAGAGCCACTGCAAACCCTGCTCCCTTTAGGATGCCACAGAATGTGGTGGGACTGGCCCAATGGCAATTTGGCCAGCCCAAGAGGAATCATGAGTGCAACTTGCCAGGCAAGATAGCCTCACCCTCCCTCAAAACTGGCTGCTTAAATTAGAGGTCTGAGAAAGAAAGAGGAGAGCCTGGCATATTTTGCCAGCCCCTTCTGCCCTCTCTACTGAGACCAACAGAACCCTCACAGTAAGATGCTGGGTGGGGGGGGATGCCACCTCCACCTCTATTTATCCTCCCCTTCTACTTTATCCTCACAACAACAACCCGACAGACAGACAACCTTTATTGGCATATCAAAGATGTTAAGAGCTAAAAGTTTAAAAATGCAGTGAAAGAACAAAGCAAGGCATAAACAAAATACATCAGTTAATAGCTTCCCTGAACAACCCTATGAATCCAGCCACTTCACCATAATGGCTCCAAATAAATTTAAAAAGGTGGCATAGTCTCAGAACCATAATATAGATGCTTTTTTTTTTTAGATAATGAAGGATGTGCGTAATAATTTGCAATTGGATAAACAAAAGCTGCTGCTTATCATTAGAGAGAAGAATCATTCTTCATGTTTCCTTTTGAATTCCACATTTTATTAATGTACCAGAACACCCTGAAAAAAATAAAGGTGCCTTTAAATTTCAACATCGCCAATTAAAGTGGGCCCTAAAGTGGAGTTATTGTTCTGCTGATTAAAATGTGCATCCCTGGTATAAGAAAGAGGTGTTGTGGCACTTGAAAGGCTGATAAAACAAAGCAGTCAGTTCTTGTCAGTCACTGGCACTAAATTATCTTAACATTTTACAGCTTTCAAAATCCATATGATTCTAATCCTCCATGGTAGTTTTTATTTGTCTGATGTTCATACATCTTGAGCACAGAAACTGGAATGAGGGAAGGGGGGGGGGGTTCTTGTTTTCAGTTTCTAACCACCTTCACTTGATGACCTCCCTGTTTTAACAGGTTTTCCTCCCTCCCCCCACCTCATCCACTGGGCATTCCCAAAGCCTCAGGCAATATTAAATGAGCCGCATTAGTCAGTGTCAACTACAATGATAAGTGTGGGTGCTCATCATTAAACTCTTGCTGCTAAGACTACTAGATTTACATGTCTAATATGAAGTACTTGGGTTTAACAACTGTGGCCTTCATGTCCTTACTTACTCAGGATTTCCCTTCTATCAATTGTCAACAGTTTTTTTTTTTTTAGGGAAGCATTCTAAGCTGTTCTGTGTGTGATTTCCATCACGGATGTAATGAAGCCATAACAATATCAATCTAGAGCATTTTGTGTGGTTTACCCTGGCTGAGCTGCCATCTGGCTCTATGTTATCCTAAAAGTAGGCAATCGTTAGCACATACACCCCCGTACATTCTTGCATATTTCTAATGTAGGATCCCCAGCTATAGTTTAAAGGTGGGTTTGGAGCTACCTAGAAGGAAATATGGCTTTCAGTTCTTGTAGACAAAGCTTATAGAGTAATATAAAGGTAAAGGTAGTCCCCTGTGCAAGTACCGGTCATTTCCCACTCTGGGGTGACATTGCTTTCACATTTTCACGGCAAACTTTTTACGGGGTGGTTTGCCATTGCCTTCCCCAGTCATCTACACTTTCCCCCCAACAAGCTGAGTACTAATTTTACCGACCTTGAAAGGATGGAAGGCTGAGTCAACCTGGAGCCAGCTACCTGAACCAGCTTCCGCTGGGATTGAACTCAGGTCATGAGCAGTGAGCAGAGGGCTCCATCTGCAGTACTGCAGCTTTGCCACTCTGTGCCATGGGGCTCTCTTAGAGTAATATAACCCATTAATAATTTGCATAAGGCAAGGTCCACATTTTCTGTAGATTTCCCACTCAAGATTCCTCCCCCCCCCCCCCCGAAACTCACACTGCATTCTGTGCTGTTCTCCTGGTTCTCCAGGCTTAAGGAGCAACTTTTCACAAGGCACAGGGATTGCAGAAAATGGGGAGCTGGGAAGATCTGCCTGCAGTTCTTAAGATCCAGCCCTCTATGATTCTGTAAACACAAAGTTTTTATATATGCTTAGCATGCCTGTTCCTAGGAGGTTTCTCTAGTTGGCTTCTACATTTTACCACAATGAACATGTGGAGAGATGAGCTTGGTTCTGACTGAGGAGTGCCCTTCATCTATGATCCCATTCCATCCTGAAGGTTGATCTAAGTCCCCATATAGGTCCAGGTCAAAGAGGTGACTGTTTAAAAATTGTTTATTTCAGAATTGACAGAAAAAAGGATAAAACAGAAAGGAAAATTTTGGATAGTCAAGAACGAGCCTTCTGGGATGTCCATAGGCCAGTGGTGAGATTAATTTATGTGTTCTAATTTGCAGGAGAATTAGCTGGTTGTACTCGATGAGAGTTTCTTGTGTTTTCTGTGTGTATATATAATAGTTGAGAAAATTCTGTTTCACTGCATCTGAAGAAGTGTGCTTGCACACGAAAGTTTATACATTGAATAAAACTTTGTTGGTCTTAAAGGTGCCACTGGACTCAAACTTTGTTAGTAAGGTAAATTTTGTCCACTATGGCCCAAAGCTGCAGCTGCAGGACAAGCACTTTTGTTTATTTTCTGAACCTCTTTTGTGGACTTCCTTTATTTTGTCATGCAAATTAAGAGCTTGGTGCATTCTTTGTGTAGAAGCTCTGCTCACTCCTCAAAAAAGACATTAACAGAGAACACCCAACTCTTACGACATATTGTTTGCACTGCACAGTAAAGTGTAAAAAGGGGTCCAGCAGTGCGAACCAGTGTGGTGTAGTGGTTAAGAACCGCAGACTCTAATCTGGAGAACCAAGTTTGATTGAAGCCTGCTGGGTGGCCTAGGGCCAATTACAGTTTTCTCAGAACTCTCTCAGCCCCACCTACCTCTCAAGGTGCCTGTTGTGGTGAAGAAAGGAATGTGATCCTAAGCTGCTTTGAGTCTCCCAAGGGTCTAAAAACCTGCTCTTCTTCATATGAAGGAGAGCAAAATCACTGGTAACATATGAACTGGTGCTCAATTGTGACCAGCTGGTGGTGAGTTGTACCCAGTATTTTTAAAGCCATATTATAGTTTGAATAGAATTCCCAACCATTGTGGCAGCAAAAGACAGCAATTCTAGCTATATATTGTTCGAAGGACTGATTTTTAGAAAGAAGAAACAGTCTGAGATTTAAGCACAGCTGGTTATCTTATAAATTTATCTTTCTTAGCCTGGTTGTGTGAACACAACAGAGATGGACATCCGAAAGTGTCGCCGTATGAAAAATCCACAAAGGGTCAAAAAGGCAAGACTTCTTTCACAAACCTCTAATGCATGCCACAATTTCATATGGAGATTTTAGAAGAGTTTCCAGAATGTTCTTGTTGTATACTATGCTTGGTTCGTAGTATCAGCAACAATATAGCTCATTATGCCTATAAGCAAATATCTCTGTCATGTTTGTTTACATACCTCTAATAACTGACACCACATAATTTATTCTTACTATGCATATGTTTTATATTGAGAAGCAATGTCTTTGTACTTCATGCACATTTAATTTCTTGGTTAGATAGAGACTGAGGGTCCAAGTAGGCATAATGTTGGGAGATCTGTGGTCAGATCTGGGCCACAGCATAAGGAGGGAGGGGTTAATCCTTTCTGTTGGCATGGTTTTCTCAACAGGGGAAATATGTAGATATTCATATAGTACCTTGGAGAGAGAGAGGGGCAGTTGAGGTGGGGACCCATGCAGGTTAAAAGGGTTAAAACTGATCTGGATTGGGGCTCTTGCGATGTCTATTTACTTCTGGGGGAAATAGATCTTTTTCACAGATCTCAAAACTTCTTGGTTAGTTTGACCCTGTGCTACAAGTAGATTTTAAAAATGTTTTTAACCTTTTCCCCTCCAGTTTCTGGATCCACAAGTTTTTAACCTAGTTGATTCCTTGATAAATATGGTGATTGCATAGAGGACATTGGGCTTCCCCCCCCCCCCACAAGATTAGGGTTTTGTTGTTGTTTTTTCCAAATGTGTGCATCTCTCTCATCTTTACAAAATAGCATTGACAATGTAGTCTGAAATGGCAATTATTAGTTAATGGTCACATTTCTTTCTTCTGTCACACATTCCTCTCTATCACATCTAGCAGAGAATGTAACATACGAGCTGGTTGCCTCTAAGGCCTCACTTGTGCACATTATCAAACAGGGCAAGAGAAACAAATCATAACTGTGTGTTCCATATTTGTGTGCATTATGATCACTTAGCACTGATATAGTATCATCATTGTAAATAACACTTTCTGAAACAAGATAAGATGCCTGCTCTTAGAGACTTGATATCTAAATGTTGACAGTGGAGGGAAGACAGGAAACAAAAAAAGGGTGCATGTGTTTCCTCTTTACAATACATAATAAACAATTGCAGCATTTGAAACAATAATCATGTAACAATCATGAAACAGTAATAATCAGTAATATTGTACCTGTTGTTCACAGTCAGTATATGGTGTTACAGAAGATTCTCAGTCACAAAGCCCTGTACATATGCCTTCTCAACCAGTTCGAAAAACAACTAAAGAAGATGTTCAAAAACAAGTGAGTAACCTGCTTCAAAACTGCTCTGATTGTTTTGGTGGAATATGATAATTTGTTGGCAGCATCTATGTGATGCAATTCACCTAAGTGAACCACTTTTAAGTCCAACTGATATCTGTGAGAGCATTAAACATGTTGTATTTTTTAATAATAATGACAATAATCAGCCCTCAGATTCAGTGGGAGCTCACAGGAGCACAGCTCCTGAACCTTTCTGAGAGTCCCACCTCCTCCTTCTGGGAGTTCCACCTCATTGTCCATTGAATAGTATGTGCAGCTGCATAACAATCCCTTCACCACCTATTTTTCTACAAAATGACATCTGACAATAATGAATTGCATTTTTGTTACCTTTTATTGCGTTTGAATGCACATCCCTAAGGAATAAACGTAAAAAAAATGTGCCTGAAAAATAAGATCATTTATTTCAGTGATGCTCAAATACCAGCCTGGTCCACAAGCTCATAGCATGTGTGGGTCATCGCTTGTCATTAACTTCACTCAGAGTGCCTCCACTCTTACTCACAGGAAGCTCCAAAAGTACATAACGTATCAAAAGGTTTGGAATAGAGTCAGTTTATGTAAGTACCCAGCTAAGCCTGACCTTGTTAGAACACAGGAGCTAAACAATGTTGGTCACAGTCAGGTGGGAGACTACCAAGGAAGACTGGGATTAATATGGAGGAAGGCAATGGCAAACCACCACTACTTGTCTCTTACCTGGAACACTCCATGGATGGGGGTCTCCAAGACTCAGTGCAACTCACCTTTCAGGAGGTTAGCCATGTTGGTCTGAAGCAACAGAACAAAGTTTGAGTCCAATGGCGCCTTTAAGACCAACAAGTTTATACCCAGAATTAAACTTTCTTGGTCTTAGAGGTGCCACTGGACTCAAACTTTGTTCTATTTCTTTGTATATTTCTTCATATATTAATATCAAGATACCGGTCATTTGAAACCTAAGATGACATAAGCAGTGATACCATACATTTGTGCTTTTAAACATTGTTCTCATTTTTTTCTTCATCAGATAACATTTCTGAATGTGCAAATAGACAGACACTGTTTAAAAATGTCTAAAGTAGCAGAAAGGTAAGATCTCTGAATTACATTTTTATTATGCCGCTTGTTATTACAGACAGCTTGTATCCGGCAAACAATGAATGTGAGGATGCTCAGAGGAGCAGATCCATCGCACCTTTTGCTTCCTCCAACAGCCTCTTCAGACAAAATTGCTCCCACCTCTGTCTTCTGACAGTGGAGTCTTTTATGACAGCAGAAGCACCTCAAATGGAACATGGAGATGGGGGCAGTTTTTGCCCTTTTTATTTTGTCCTCAGACCCAGTTTATTGGGAGTCACAGGGAGGAAAGGGTAGGCAGGAAGCACCTTCCACTTGTAGTTCATGGTTAAATTGGGACTGAACTGACACTGACTCATTACCTTCCTAGTCTTGCTCAGAGGCTGCTTTGAGGTGTGGGGAGTGGAGTTTGCTCATTATGTAAGGAAATGCTTCTCTTTTCCCTGCAGGTCAGTATTGGACTGCAGGAAGAGTCTTCCAGTTGCTGAGATAATAGGATGGCTTAAAGTCTTATCATATTTGCTGTGGCCCAGAAGACTGGGACACATCCCTGTGTTGCCAAAGCAACTTGGCAGTTTGCATGAACTTTAAGCAGGGGCGACAGGGAGAAGATGGCAAGGATGGTTGTAAAAAAAGTTTACAGGCATAATTATAGCAAGGAGAAGGCACACAAGTTACAGAAAATGATAGCACATCCTAATTCCACTAGTTATGTGTGTCTTGAATTACAAAAACAATGATGATTGATATGGAAAATGCCATACTTAGCAGCTTCTCTGTGGTTTTTAGCTGAAGTGAGATTATAGTGTTCGGTTTTTCAAAATATTGCCAGTAGAATGATAAAAGTCATGTTGTGGTGTAACTATATTATCATTTAAGCCAGCCAGAATCTGGAAACTAGTTCTCTTGAAGAGATAACGAAGAATTCTTAGCATTTTTGCTAAACTGCAATTCCTGGGATTATTTGGTGAACACTGGTTCCATTAAATGGCTATGTAACTGATAAGATTTTGCAGTGTAGTAGGAGCAAGTTTTCCAGTTTTTCCAGTACTTCAGTAACCTATAAGATCTGCTTACCAGAGAGGCAGTGGGACAAAAAGCAATAATAATTCCGTGATACTATTTTAAAAATACTGTCTTCTCTTGAGCTACAACGGGTGCTGCCCAAGTTGCCAAATATTTTCAGTCAACCTGAAGAGAGCCTTGATGCTGTGCCTTGCTAATCTACCACTTGCATCCTGAAGTGATCTGCCTAATAGGTTCTAGCTAACACTTTGTCCTGGAGTGCAAATTCTCTCCCCCCCCCTGCATATATTGGCTCCCAGAGAACAAGGAGAATCCCCCAGGTACAATCTACAGATCTTTCTCCCTGATTTATCTTTTAGTGGATGGCTAAAGGATAGGGGCATTTGATTGTAAGACTGGTGACTAGGCCATCTTGTGAATTACTTGGTAATTAATCACAATGATAGAGTGACAACACAATCTATAGCATCTGAATTTTCACTGAATTTGCTAGAATTACTTCATTGGTTGGGGTCTAACAGGAGTAGTGCAATTCTTCCCATAAGAAGTTGCCCAGAAACTGTGATCCACCACCGTTGGAGTAGAGTTGCTAGCTCTGGGTTAGGAAATACCATGAGATTTTGGGAGTGGAGCCTGGGGAGTGTGGGGTTTGGGAAGGGAAGGGACCTCAGCAGTGTATAATGCGATAGAGTCCACCCTCCAGGGGAACTGATCTTGGTCACCTGGGTGTCAATTGTAATGGCAGGTGTAAGCCAAAATGCCCTCAGAACGAGGATGGGGAATTGTCACGTGGGCACCTGGCTTAATAAGGATCTTTCATCTGTGTATACAGGATTCCACATCCAGAAATTAATGCTTAAAAATATTAGGGACTCTAATTAAGTAAAACAATTAAAATTTATTCCCAAAAAATATAGGCTTACATAAAAGATAAAATACTCATAAAATAATACATACAGTCCTAAGAAAAATAGAGAGAGATATAGAGACAACACATAGGTAGACAAACAGGGTGATAATTACCGATCGTAGTTTTCAAGGAAGGCTCCAATGGCGACGAAAGAGAACGGGGGTAATGGGACCCTCAACTGGCCAAGAATCGGGGATGGATCTAGACAGCAGAACTGGGATACTGCTAGATGCACACATGAGTGGAGCTAGGTCAGAGGTTAAATAGTCCACCTTGGACCCTCAGGGGATGGGAGGTACAGGGGAGGAGAAAAGGGGGAGGCTGTACAGTGACCATAAGGGCTGGACTGCTGTAGTAACCAATAGTAAGTTAATTGGTGGCACCTAATTGGGTGCCCATAACTGACCAATGAACAAGCTTGGGCCAGGGTTACCTGATTGGCTGTACAGGTAACCATGGGCCAAGGGGAGGCTCCAAAATGACAGTTGGGGAGAAGAATGGGAGAAATTGCTGGGTGGAGGGGTGCTTAAGACTATCAAACTTATCTAAAAAGGTGACAATAGATGGCCAAATTACTACCTAAGGTAACACCTGGTTTATACAAAGAACTTGGCTCTGGTTGAAGATGGTCTTCCTCTTCTTCAGTGTTCTTCTTGTCACCAGTCTTTGTCCTAGATTTCATTGGACAAAGGCTTGGGTGGTCCGGCAGGGTCCACACCTGGATAAGCTTGATTGCCTCATGGATGGGTGACATCTGTTGTGTACTTGTGCCTTTTGCTTAGCTGAAATGGAGTCTTCGTATTGCTGGAAGACAGCTGGTGTTAGCCTCCCAAAGTGGATTCTATGGTCAAGGCTGAAAACCGCATGGCCTGGATAGCTCCTAGCGGCGCACTTTCTTCCGCTCCAAGATAGAGATGGCGTTCACCAAAGCGACTGGAAGCCCTCCATTCTCCTTGCTAGCACTGCTCTAGGAACACGGAGCGCTGCTTTAGCATTGTGGATGTTAGTACTCATAAGTCCTTTCCATTCTGGTAGACAAACCCACGTTCTTCTGGCAGATGTGTGAGAGCTTTGTCTCCAGGCACTCTGGCAACCAGACGGGTGACTACGATGTTCTGGAAATTAGGGGCATTTCCTTACACAGGTGATCTTCAGGTGCCACCTGGTGGGTAGCAACTCTACATTGAGGCAAGGTTGTCATTCAGTAGAAATAGTGCTTTGTCTAGTTCTGTATCACTGTCTGTCATAGAAAGGCCCACAAAAAACCTTAAGGGTTCACGGCTGCAAATTAATGGCAACAAATTTATAATCAATTAAAAAGAGTATAATTGTGAAAAAAATTTAAAAAGTGTAAACATTAAAACAATTTAATATATGTTGTGTTCATCCAAATTTCACTTTGACCCAATAAACCAGCAGTTCAAAATGCACTTAAATCCACTGCAATCATTTCATTGATTCAGAGGCAGAAACCAGTGCCAATCTTCAGAGACTGTCAGTGGCAAAGAAGCTAAACCTCAATTCCATAAATTGATCATGGGGCCACAAACTGGAGCCGGCCCTTTCACACGGAGGCTTTGTCAGATGTTCACATTTGTTGTTCAGTCGCACAGTTGAGTCTGACTCTTTGCGACCCCATGGACAAAGTCACACCAGGCCCTCCGGTCTTCCACCATCCTCCAAAGTCTGCTCAAATTCGTGTTTGTTACATCAGTAACACTGTCCAACCAACTCATCTTTTGCCATCCCCTTCTTTTGCCTTCAGTCTTTCCTAGCATCAGGATCTTCTCCAGGGAGTGCTCCCTTCTCATTTGGTGGCCAAAGTATTTGAGCTTTAGCATCTGACCTTCCAGGGAACAGTCTGGGTTGATTTCCCTTAGAACTGACTGATTTGATCTTCTTGCAGTCCAAGGGACTCTCAAGAGTCTTTTCCAGCACCACATCTCAAAAGCATCTATTCTTCTGCGCTCGGCCTTATGATCCAGCTCTTACAGCCATACATTACTACTGGGAATATCATCGCTTTGACTATACAGACTTTTGTTGCCAGGTTGATGTCTCTACTCTTTATTATACTGCCCAGGTTTGCCATAGCTGTCCTCCCAAGGAGCAAACGTCTTTTAATTTCATGGCTACAGTCACCATCTGCAGTGTTCTTGGATCCCAGTACTGTGAAGTCTGTCGCTACTTCCACATCTTCCCCTTCTATTTGCCAAGGTGTGATGGGGCCAGATACCATGATCTTAGTTTTTTTGATGTTGAGTTTCAAGCCTACTTTTGTGCTCTCCTCTTTCACCCTTAACAAGAGGTTCTTTAGGTCCTCCTCACTTTCTGCCATTAGAGTAGTGTCATCTGCATATCTGAGATTGTTGATGTTTCTCCTGGCAATCTTAATTCACGTTGGGGTTATAGAAATCTTCATATCCGTGTCCTCCACTTCACTGGTCAAACCTTAGCAGCCAGGTTTACTAGCTCTTCTTCCTCCCTGGCCTGTTGTCAGAAGCTCTGTTCTATATCTCTGATTTTTTGTTGTTGTTGTTTTAGCTTTTGTCAGCTGCTTTGAGGACCGTTTGGTCAAAAAAGTAGCATGTAGTTGAAAGAAAGGAAAAATGGAGAAGTTCATTGAAAGGTATAGGCCTCATTCTTGGGCAAGGACCTGGCAAGTTTGACTGGGATCATAGATGGGAAAAGACCCTGGAAATTCTCCTGTCCCCTTCATGTTGTGCTCACAGGCTTTGAGTTTATGTTGAAATGCTATGTGAAGTAAATTTGAATTGTCAAATTTATAACATCAGCTGTAAAAAACAAAAAGACAAAAAGGAAACCAGCTTCCTGTTTAGCACACAGAGGCCCTGTTCAGACGTACAGTATAATCAGATATCACTGCTGTTTCCTTCCGGATTTAAAGTGGCTGATCAGACAGCAACATCTGACTCCCGGTATTAACTCATGGTAGCCCTCCCCCCCCCCCCCCCAAAAAAAATCCTTCTCGGAACTGGATTATTTTTTTACCTGCTCCTTTGTGGTGTTTTTTTAGTTCTCTGGTTTCACCTCATAGTTTTTTCCATCTGGATAGTTCTGCTGTGATATTAAACAACTTCCGGATGTCTGAAGGCTGTCCCAGAGCAAAAGGAGCCTCAGACATCTGGTTTACAGTTGCCTTTTTTTTTTACTACTTAGCGATATGCACATAACCGCATAACCACATAATGTTTTAACGTATGTGTATAATGTGTGTATGCGCGTAATAGTGGAAGAAAAAAATAACTGCATGGTGCCGTTGTGTGGACGGCAGAAGACGGTTTCACCGGGACTGATTCAAATTGTAGTATGGCAGTCTGATCGATAATATCGGAACAAAGATGTTCAGAACAGAACTGGGTCAATTTAACACGGACTCAACATGCTGTGTGAACAGGGCCAGAGGTTTACTGTTCAGCAGAGATGTGGGACAGCAGACATGCGAGTTTCACAGACAACAGCACCCAATTGATTTTTAACCTCCACTTATTCTTCCCATTGTTTCCACTCTGCTTATCTCCAAAAGCAAATATTTTTCCCTCCTCCCTTGCAGCAGTCATGAAATGTAATTATCAGAATAAGACCTGATTATAATGTCTTGTGAATAGAACAGTAGCCTTTCCCTGTCTGTCTATGGGGAAAAGATGTTCTCACCACAAGCAGCAGCATTTCTGATCTTTAAGAATATAGAAACAGTGGTTTAGCCCTGCCCATGACAACTGAAAGAGAGCAATTAGACAGCTCCATGGGCCACAGTGATCTTTCATCCCTAAGATCTGTGCACAATATAACAACTAGAGTTAGTGTAGGAATATATTCTGTGTGTAAGTTACAATGGATGTCCAGATTTTTGTAAATGTCAGCATTCGAGTGTGAATGTCAGTATTCAGTGATGTATCTCTGTGTTCAGATGTTCACAGGGTTTATCAGGACTATTAACATTTGACAGTTAGCAAATCTCAGGTATTCACAGAAACATATGTACACAGTTGGATTTAAATCAATGGTTCATGGCATCAAGAGTGAAATGCTGATATATGAAACCCAGATGGTGTGTCACACCTACATAACTATAATTTCAATAGGAAATAGGTAAAATTGATAATTTTTTAAAAGTGGAATAATTTCCTGTAATAAATATTAACCCTGTGCAGATGTTTAAAAAGCATTTAACACTGTACACATATAAGGGGGAAGGTATTGTGGCCACTGGTCTCATCTCCAGTATCCCTGGACATACAAGTGTGCATGCATAGGCTCTTCCATGTGATTTGGCAGCATTGCCAGCCATGTGGAGGAGTCCATGAGTGTACTCGTGCACTCCACTAGAGTTCACCATGGAAATTCTGCTATAAGGACATAAGGCCAGCAGATGCCATACCACTCTGTCTGCCAGCATACAGTGTAAGCAGTTTTAAACATTTGCATAGAGCTATTATAGTTTGCAGGATCCAGTACATGGTAGAGCAATCCTGCTGTGACCTGTGGACCCTATTCCAAGGCCAGGCATCTGGACCCCAATGGCTGCCCAAGGTCTCTGCCTGGCACGTGCCACCCATCTGATTTTTCCAAAACCTGAAGGGGCTTTTCTTTTTCTCTGTTCAGCTACTGGCACCACCTGGCCTTTGCAGGAGTTGCCCATTGAAAGGGCCAGAACTCCCAACTTCCTTGCTGTATTCTGAGGCCTTGCCTCTGTGCCTCCTGTTATCCAGCATCTGGTAACCATGGGGACAACTTGCCATTTTGTGCACCACTGGGGGAGTAACCACTTACCAAGTGATTGTTCCTTCCCTTCCTCCTCGTATTCCTTTTCAAAAAATAGTGTGCCAGAAATTATGGAGTTCTAATATGGTATAAGCCCTGATCTGGGTAGCCCAGGCTAGTGTGATCTCATCAGATTTCAGAAGCTAAACAAGGTCCTGGTTAGTATGTGGATGGGAGACCTCCAAAGAAGTCCACAGTTGCTCTGAACATCTCTTGCTTTAAATACCCTATGAGGTCACCACAAGTTGGCAGCAATTTGACTTGAATGTGGCACAGAGAACCACTACCAGCATTAAAAGTTATAAAGCATTTATTGAAAAGAAAATGTTACAAACATACTCTCAGAACAGCACCAACTGAGCAACGGATTAAAAAAAAAAAGTAAAACAAAATTCCTCTGTCCCTCTCTCTGTACATGCCCTAGCAGATGTAAACCTAAGGCAGGTTCTTCATTTAAAAGGTTATAGATGTTGTAAAGGGTTCCTGTTGCCTTGAAGCTTCTACTCAGGTGTATGGGCCAGAATATGAAAATGATTGCCTCCTATAGCCCTCTGGTGAGAGTTCTGTCTGCCTCAATGGAATCAGCAAAAAAAATAAAAAGAAAAACAGAAAAACTTGCTCTTGGAGTTTTTATCATCTCTCTCCTTCCACTGACCAGGTCAGGCCAGCTTGAAAAAGTTTTTCCTGAAGTATTTCTAACACCTTAAGTTATCCAAATCTCTATTCCCTGTTTGATATCACTTGTCTAGTTGAAGGGGAGGGGAACTTGACCATCCCATTGTCTCTTGCTAGACCTATTAGCATTTCTAAAAGGGTGGCTGAGAAGAGGCTGGAAAGCAGTTGAATTGACTCCCCCAATTCTCTGCCAAGAGAGAGGAGAATTTTTAAAACCCAAGGTGAATGTTTTGCTCAATTCAAACCTCCAAAGAAAAATGCACAGTACAAATGTGCAAAACAAGTTACACCTGATAGAAGACTTGGAAAAAGAAACCCTGAGAGACCTGATGAAGGAGATACAACAAGACAAAGTGTACAAACATAGAATTACAAATGGACTTTCCTAGGGGTGTGGGGAAAATAGTATTTTCCAGGTTTGAATATATTGGATCCGAAAAATATCAATATTTTCTGATATTCCCAAATCAATATTCCCAAAATTTGGGGAAACCCAAATTTTTCAGCTCCGTTATACCCTTTTGTAGTCAATGGTCCCCATAGCGTATAATGGAGAATAACTTCCAAGGGTATCTGGGGCTCGTTTCATTTCATTTTATTCGATTTATATCCCGCCCTCCTCACCAAGGCGGCTCAGGGCGGCTCACAACATAAAATTCTAACAATAAGATTAATGAATATTAAAATACATTAAATAGTTTACAGTGGTTAAAACAAGAAAACAAGAAAACGATCTATCAATGTGCTATCCTACAACCTTCCTTTGGGGTTTTTCAGGTATCGGTCAGTTATATGCCAACCGGAAGAGGACTGTCATACAGGCCCTGCGGAACTGCCCAAGGTCCCGCAGGGCCCTCACCTCTTCCAGTAGCTGGTTCCACCAGCAAGGGGCTGTAATCGAAAAGGCCCTGTCCTTGGTTGACTTCAGATGGGCCTCCTTCGGCCCAGGGATTGTTAGTAGATTTTGAGAACCAGATCTAAGCACTCTCTGGGGAACATGTGGTGAGAGATGGTCCCAAAGGTAGGCAGGTCCTAGGCCATATAGGGCTTTAAAGGTAATAACCAGCACCTTGTACCGAACCCGGTATATTATTGGCAGCCAGTGCAGTCCCCGGAGCCCCGGCTGAATGTGCTTCCACTTGGGGAGCCCTAATAACAGCCAGGCGGTGGCATTCTGCACTAGCTGCAACTTCCGGGTTCGGCACAGGGCAGCCCCATGTAGAGGGCATTACAGTAGTCCAACCTTGAGATGACCATTGTATGGATCACTGTTGCCAGATCGTCGTGTTCCAGGAAAGGGGCCAGCTGCCTTGCCCGCCTAAGATGAAAGAATGCAGACTTGGCAGTGGCTGCTATTTGGGCCTCCATTGTCAGGGCAGGCTCCAGTAGTACCCCCAAGCTCTTGACCCTGTGTGCCATTGTCAGTGGCACACCGTCAAAGGCTGGTAGGGGAATTTCCCTTCCCGGACCATGTCGACCCAAGCAAAGGGCCTGTCTTCGCTGGGTTTCATTTCAATCTACTCAGCCACGGCTTGTAACACCAGGTCCAAATTTTCTGGGACACAGTCAGGCCGTCCGTCCATGAGTAGATAGAGCTGGGTATCATCAGCATATTGGTGACAACCCAACTCATACCTCTGGACAATCTGGGCAAGGGGACGCATGTAAATGTTGAACAACATTGGGGAAAGCACCGCCCCCTGAGGCACCCCGCAATCAAGCTTGTGCCTCCGGGAAAGTTCACTCCCAATCACCACCCTTTGTCCCCGACCATCGAGGAAAGAGGAAAGCCATTGTAAGGCCAGCCCCTGAATCCCCACGTCGGCGAGACGGCAAGTCAGCAACCGATGGTCAACAGTATCGAATGCTAACAACATCAGTACCGCCGAGCTGCCTCGGTCCAGATGCCACTGAAGGTCATCCACCAGAACAACCAGCACTGTCTCCGTCAAGAACGGAAGCATCCTCCAGAAAACTCTGTAACTGCAATGCCACTGTCCTCTCAATGAATTTACCCAAAAAGGGTAAATTCGAGACCAGCTGATAGTGTGCCAATTTGACCGGATCTAGTGTTGATTTTTTCAGAAGAGGGCGGACCACCGCCTCTTTAAGAGGTGCTGGAAAATGCCCTTCCATCAGGGATCTATTCATGATATCCTGTACAGGATATCTGAGCTCCCTCTGGCAAGCTTTAATAAGCCAAAAGGGGCAAGGGTCCAGATCACAAGTTGTAGGGCGTGCAGACAAAAAGTGCCAAATTTGCAGCATAGCTGCTTGTGCCTCTCCTTTAAAAAACTAAGTTTAAAAGAAGATTGGACCAGGGATCTAATTCTGGGGGCCCTCAAAGAAAGTGCCCCCATTGATTTCAGTGGAGAGGAGGAAGGCATTTAAAGGGATCATGGTCCCATTAAATGCCTTCTCCAAGCCACATGACTCCATGGCAGGTGAACTCCAAAAGAGTTTAAAGGGCTTGCAGTCCCTTTAAACACCTTTTCCAAGCAGCAAGTTCACCCAGGAGGCATTTAAGGGAATGTATGTGCTTTAAACATCTTCCAGGTGAATTCACCATGGAGTACCACAGCTTGGAAAAGGCATTTAAAGGGACTGTGATCTCTTTAAATACCCTTTAAGTTCATCTGTCCAGCAGTCCCAAAAATCATGAATATTTTCGAGATTTTTGGAGGATTGGCCATTTCAGATAGACAAACAATATCTGGCTGAACCAATACCTGAAAAATGCTGATATGGTATTTTTCGGGTATTTTTTCCAGCTCGGATTTAGCCAAATGCACATCTCAGTAGAAACCATCCTTTAGTCCAACCTTTTCTTTGTCTATGAGCAGTATAATGGATATATTGTTTCAAAAAATCAAGCAAAACAGCATCCTTTAAGCATTTATAAATATGGCTGTTCTTATCTCTGTGTATCTTTATTTCTCCTGTTATAGTTTAATTGCTTACTCAGATCAGTACATTGAGTATGATCCTTTTATAACTCCTGCTGAACCTTCCAATCCCTGGATGAGTGATGATACCATGTTTTGGGACTTAGAAACAAGGTAAAGTAGAGACTTTCCAAAGGAATCCTTTTTGCCCAGCTAACTATTTTATTGCTATGGATTTCAAAGACACACACACATCCATCATTGATCTTTTTATGTAATTCATAATAATATGAATTATATTTATATTCTATAATTTACATATATTAATTTGCAACCAGAAAACCATATCCCCCCCCCTCCACTTTTAGTTGGTCAGTGAAAAAATATCCACATTTTCTTATTTGAGCAGATGTGCCCTTCTCACCAGAAAGGGACTTGGGATTCGATCCCCCCCCCCCACACACACACACATATTTATAGAGTGTGTTTTGCTGATTTCAAATGGCCCTCAGGAGTTGCTGTTTGCCCAGTTGTGGGACATGGGAGGTTGTCAGTGTGTTGCCTCTGCGTTGGAAGCAAATAGCAATTCTGGGGAGCCTGTTGACGTCATGATAATGGCATAAGGTAAAAGCGTTAAGACACACAAACCCCGGTGTGATCCTGGTGATCCCAGTGTAATCTGTAGTTGCTGTTTACTAGTGAAAACACATGGTCAAAAGGTGGGCTTTCATATGTGGAAACGTATGGAACTGTTCTTTTACACTTTGAAATATAATATGAAAACTAAATGCAGATTCAAAGTTCCTTTTGCGCAAAAGACTGAACAACAGCTTGCCCAAGAAGAAATATATAAGCTGCTGTGGAACATATCTATAGCCCTGTGGGAGTTCCTGCCGAAGCATTTTAAGACCAGCACCACTATATTCTTATGATTCAACCCCAGAGCCCTTTAGTTTGTTATAGCCATTAGGATGAAACTAGAGCAGGGTGTCAAACCCATTTGGTATAAGGGCCAAGCCATGTGGGCCAAGCCAGGTAGCACAAATAAAATATAATGCCAGGTAGCACAAATATAAACTATATAAAGGACACAGACAAAAAGTAATTAAAAAAAAACACCTTAAAAGTAAAACATGATTAAAACATGTTAGTCTTAAAGGTGTTTTATTTGTATCTCTTTAATGGGATCCAGGGAACTGGGCAAAGGAAGCTCTGGCTCTTTCCTTCCTAGGACTAGGAGGTGAAGGAGCCTCAGCCAATAGAAGGAACAGGGGCATGGCTCAGTAGCTCTGCTGTGTGATTGAGAGAGCCTGGCAAAGCAAACTATGCTTCCCCCCCTTCCTCCCCAAGAGAGGAGCTTCAGCCAATGGAGAAAATAGAGACTCTGCTCTGTAGTTCCTGTGTGATGGATCAAGCCTGGCAAAGCAAGCTGTGATGCAGAAGGAAACAAGAGAGAGGAAGAAGGAAGTAGACAACAACCAGTTGTTTGGGGACCTGATAGGAGCTCTCTGGAGGCCTAATTCAACCCCCCGAGCTGCATGTTTGACACCCCTGAACTAGAATATATCTGTACCAAATCTTAGGCATAGACAAGGCTTTTTTTGTAGTAGGAACTCCTTTGAATATTAGGCCACATACCCTTTATGTAGCCAATCCTCCTGGAGCTTATAGTAGGCCTGTAAGCTATTGGGGGATTGGCTACATCAGGGAGGTGTGGCCTAATATGCAAATGAGTTCCTGATACAAAAAAAGCCCTGGACATAGAGATATGATGTCTTGAACTTATGAGTGGATTTCTTGACATCATAATCAAATAACTACATTAAAAAGAATAGACCCTTTTTTTTTTGCAGATTTGCAGCACGAACACAGAAGTTCGTGCTGATTATCTAGACCTTGTTTGCTTTCTCAAAACTATTTTTTTGTAAAAAGATGTGTCAGAAAACTAGAAGAGAATCCATGGGGCTTGCAACTTGTCTGGTTACATCCTGCTAGCATTCTCATCAACTTGAAAAACTCTCAGTCAGATAGAAATTATTGAGAAACTTATGATTAGACAGAGATTACTGTACAGATCCATACAGGGTTATGAGAGTCCAGCATGATCAAACATGTTGCATAAAATCCCCCTTTGCAACCAAATTTTTACCCATATGTTCTACCTTGCTTATATAGTAATATGTCAGTGGCAACAAATCACCTTTTTCATACCTTCCTTTTCTCTGATCTTTTAGGTCAAAAGGATGTGTAGTTTTTCCAGTTTAATTTACATTTTAACTGCTTACTGATGTACTTTGTGAATTTAAATTACTGTTGAGAAAAATTTGTTTGTCAGCTTGTCAAGGAAACAATGACTAGCATTTTCCCCTCTCTTTATAACAGCAAAGAACCTTCTCAGCACCGTGTCAAGAGATGGGCTTTCTCCATAGATGAAGTGTTGAAAGATCCAGTGGGGCGTGACCAGTTCCTTCGATTTTTGGAATCAGAATTCAGTTCTGAAAACCTCAGGTAAAGCCCCTTCAAAAGCCCTATGGATTTAAAACTCCAAAGGTAACATCTGTGACTTAGATGAAAAGGGATAATAACTGAGGAATACAAGAATCAGCCTATTATGCAGAATAACTCTAAATTAGATAATGATTATGCTTTTGTTGTTCAGCACACAGTCAAGTCCAACACTTTGCGACCCCATGGACAAAGTCACGCCAGGCCCTCCTGTCTTCCACCATCCTCCGAAGTCTGCTCAAATTCATGTTTGTTACATCAGTAACACTGTCCAGCCATCTTATCTTTTGCCTTCCCCTTCTTCTTTTGCCTTCTTTCTTTCCTAGCATCAAGATCTTCTCCAGGAAGTGCTCCCTTCTCATTTGGTGGCCAAAGTATTTGAGCTTCAGCTTCAACATCTGACCTTCCAGTGAACAGTCTGGGTTGATTTCCCTTAAGACTGACTGATTTGATCTCCTTGCAGTCCAAGGGATTCTCAAGAGTCTTCTCCAGCACCACATCTCAAAAGTATCTATTCTTCTGCGCTCGGCCTTCCTTATGGTCCAGCTCTCACAGCCATACATTACTACTGGGAATACCATTGCTTTAACTATACGGACTTTTGCTGGCAGGTTGATGTCTCTACTTTTTATTATACTGCCCAGGTTCGCCATAGCTGTCCTCCCAGGGAGCAAACATCTTTTAATTTCATGACTGCAGTCACCGTCTGCAGTGATCTTGGATCCCAGAAATGTGAAGTCTGTCACTACTTCCATGTCTTCCCCTTCTATTTGCCAAGGTGTGATGGGGCTGGATGCCATGATCTTAGTTTTTTTGATGTTGAGTTTCAAGCCTACTTTTGTGCTCTCCTCTTTCACCCTCAACAAGAGGTTCTTTAGGTCCTTCTCATTTTCTGCCATTAGAGTAGTGTCATCTGCATATCTGAGGTTGTTGATGTTTTTTCCGGCAATCTTAATTCCGGCTTGTGCTTCTTCCAGGCCAGCATTCCGCATGATGTGCTCTGCATATAAATTAAATAAGCAGGGTGACAATATACATCCTTGTCAAACTCCTGTTCCTATTCTAAACCAATCAGTTGTTCCATGTCCCATTCTGACAGTTGCTTCTTGACCCTTATAGAGGTTTCTCAGGAGACATGTGAGGTGTGCGATCACTTTTACATCTCTCACCAAGTCTTGGGCATTACTTAGGACCAAATCCAGGATCGCCCCACCCCTGGTAGGTTCTGAGACCATCTGCTCCATAGCACAGTCATTGAAAGCATCTAGAAACTCAATCTCTTTCTCTCGACCGGAACACATATTGACCCAATCAATCTGTGGGTAGTTAAAATCACCTATTGAGACACAGTTTTTACGTTTAGCCGCTATCTTTAATACTTCCATCATATTATAATTATCCTTTAGAAGAAGAAGAAGATATTGGATTTATATCTCGCCCTCCACTCCGAAGTCTCAGAACGGCTCACATTCTCCTTTACCTTCCTCCCCCACAACAGACACCCTGTGAGGTGGGTGGGGCTGGAGAGGGCTCTCACAGCAGCTGCCCTTTCAAGGACAACCTCTGCCAGAGCTATGGCTGACCCAAGGCCATTCCAGCAGGTGCAAGTGGAGGAGTGGGGAATCAAACCCTCTTCTCCCAGATAAGAGTCCACACACTTAACCACTACACCAAACTGGCTCTTTATCTTTTTGATTTGGTGGGCGATAACAAACTCCCACAGTTAAATTTCCTTTTGGGCCCTCTATTTCAATCCAAAGCATTTCTAGAAGGGAATCTAATTCTCTGACCTCAGTCTTACTGGACTGTATACCCTCTCTGACATAAAGAGCCACCCCACCTCCAACCCTTCCCTCCCTATCCTTCCGATATAACTTATATCCAGGAATCACCGTGTCCCACTGATTCTCCTCATTCCACCAAGTTTCTGAAATTCCCACAATGTCTATGTTTTCTCCCAACACTAAACATTCCAACTCACCAATTTTACTTTGAACACTTCTAGCATTTGTATACAAACATCTATAATTTCCCAGGCAAGTTAGGCCTGCAACCTTCCTCCTGCTGCCTCGAGACTTTGGCAGACAGTCCATACTGTTTGTCACCATCTCAGTGGACGACTCTGATCCATTACCCGGTAGAAAATTAACAGCTAACCCTTTGAGATGAGTCCTCCCGAACCAGACACATTTCATCTCCTGTCGGCTTTCCCCCAAGATTTAATTTAAAAACTGCTCTGCCACCTTTTTGATTTTAAACACCAGCAGCCTGGTTTCATCTGGGGACAAGTGGAGACCGTCTCTTTTGTACAGCTCCTGCTTGTTCCAGAAAGCATCCCAATGCCTAACAAACTTAAACCCTTCCCCCCTACACCATCATCTCTCTGGACAGCAGATAACTGAAGGCTTCCTTTCTCAGGAACATAATGCAAGCATTCTAGTTGCCACAGACTGAAAAAGATAATGGGAAGCCATCATGGAATGGATGAGGTAGCAAGTGAGCACTGTAAATCTTATCAGTAAATTACTATTCTGCATAAATAGAGGTATGTCACTGTTTCATGTTTTTGAACCCATTCTAAAGCTTTTGGTAAGCACTATTAGCTGGAGGACTTCTAGCCAAAGAGAGTGCAGTCACACTGCTAAATATATTGCTGAGATTTTTATCTGAAAGGAAATGTATATTTACATGAAGAAACTTCAGTTGAAGTGACTGATGCTTGACAGTTTTAAACTAAAATCTCAATTAATTTCAAAGCAAACACTTGCTACACAGTGTGCCATCTTATTTACTATTTAATGAAACTATTTATATGTCATCTATTCATATAACTATCTGTGAGGCAAATCACAACATAATAAAACAGCAATGAAAACACAACAAAACAGTAAAAAATATAAAAATACAAAACTATGGCAACAGCAGCATAAACAGTGTACAAGACACCAGCAATTAAACAAACATCAAATTAAAATTAGGATAATGATCTCAAAACATCCTCAAGGTAGCACTGCATAAAGCTTTCTAAAATCCCTGATGACCTAAAAACTATGATGGAATAAAAATGGAACAGCTAAAAACTTCACAAGAAAAAGGGGATCCTAGAAGGAGAATGGGAAGAAAAATCTTCACATGGCCCTGGCAAGATTGTTGCCAAGCAAGTCTTTGTAATGAGGGGATTCTGCAACCCAGGTACCACTATTAAAAAGTCCCTACACCTGCTGCTTACCCACCTAATATCTGACAGTGTGGGGTGTAAGATGTTGATCTTAATCAGCAGGCAATAATGATGGATGAACAGTGTGTAATAAAACCCAAAATGCTAATGAGCACCACCCTATATAATACATTATTATAAAGAACTATATATGGCAGTCCATTAGGTATTTTGGTGCCAGATGATATAAATCTTCCCTGTGCAATCTGGGAAAACACCCATAAAATCAGAAAAAAGCAATGAAGAAAGGAGAGACTGATAGTGTAAGTACTCAAGAAACTCAGACAAGAAACACAGAATATTAGCTAAGGTTGCCAAATTGGTTTGGGAAATCCCTGGAGATTTGGGGTGGAACCTCGAGAGGGTAGAGTTCAGGGAGTGGAAGGAGCTCAGCAGAAATGTGCCGCCACAGAGTCCATCCTCCAAATTTGCCATTTTCTCCAAGGGAAATGATCTCTGGAGTAATTCCAGGAGAGCTGTAATTCTGGGAAGACTCTAGGCCTTACTTGGAGGTTGGCATACCTACTGTTAGCAGAACTAGAGCATGCTGTTATGCAGTCCACTGAACCCAGCACCTAGTTAAGATGATGCTGGATCAGAAGTAACAGTGCTCATAAAACAGCAGATGATACTGAAAGAGCAGAGGTAAGTGGACAAGTTTAGCAAAAGGATGGAGGATTACACTTGCACTGCGTGAAAGAAAGTTTCCTTGAAAGTCAGCAGCCCCTAGGACCAGAAGGACTATGATTGGTCTCAGAGGTTGAGAATCTTGTGGAAGGATGAAGTTATTTCAGTATTTTGCCTCTGGTCACAGAATGCCTAAGGCCAGGCCTGGGGAAGAATCATACCAGCTGTCTCCAGTTTCTCCATCTGTCAAGGTTTTTGAATAGTTACTCCCACCAGAGAAATCAGTAAAATGTCACAATTAGAATTACTTCTTGTAAACAAACAAGCAAGCATAAGAACAAGATAGATCTTGAAATAAAGCATGTGTGAATGTGGAAGAGAGAAGGGATTGGCAAATACAAAAGGGGAGAATTTAACAGCTAGTGCTAGAAAAGAGGATTTGCACAAAGGAAAATTAGAAAATTTAGGAAATAAATTAGAAAATAAATTAGGAAATAAAGGGGTTTTATTAGAATTATTACTCACTTAATTTGAGATAGTTGAATTCAGCATGCTAAAGCTGCCAATGACAATATCTCAGGACTGCTTCCCAAATTTCCAATACACATGCAGGCCCTGTAGCTAGCAAAAGCATACTTCTGCTAGCAAAGAAAAAAACATGTGTATTGTGGGGTATTATTATTATTATTTAAAGGAAGGGGAATAACGTTCTTAAACAAGAAAATAAAGTTACTGAATTACCAGAAAAAGAACCAAATGAAATCAGGTAAATAAAAATAAGGGGGAAAGGAAATTACTACATATGTGTAGTAATTTCAGAATTCCTTACAGAAAGGAAATTACTACATATGTGAAATACAAACTCAGTTTAAACCCTTTCCCTAACAAACTACCTGCTACTAAGGCAGAAAAAAAGGGGGAGAATCAATGACATACAGGCCTGCTTCCTGAAGATGTCTGGGCACCCCTGGAGAGGCACAGCAGAATGGGATGGAAAAATAGAGAAGCCAGCTGTACAGCTGGGGTAGCAGACTGGGATCCCTAACAAATTGGATAGAGTGAGGGATAACTTTTCATACATTTTTACTAAGATTGAGGATGAAGAAAGTGTTGGCATTGGAATGCAGAAGTGATCCATCTTTCTGGAAATAGCTAATTTGAAAAGGGTTTTTTGTTTGTGTGCATTGGGGAGGGGAGCGTAAAAGGTAAAAGTATAAAGGAGGAGTGTTCCTTTAGGAAGACTCGAGAGTTTAGTTAAATAGGCAAGTATGGATGATTAAGTATTTTACATGATGGAGTTGTGTATGGAGGGAGGAAATAGCTGGGGCTGCCTAATGCTCATTGTCTCAGTTACATGAGTCATTATTAAGGCAAGATTAGCAGGGAGGAAACCCCTTCGATCAGGGTTTACCAAACTTTTCTTTCCCGTGGCCTGGTTATTTTTACACTTTTCCTTTGTGGCCCACTAAAATTCAGGGGTGGAGCCAGGAGACTTTGGGGGTGGAGCCGGGAGACAGGAATTATGTCATTTCCCGTGCTGTCACTTCCAGATCAAGGGCCAAGTGATGTCATTTCCAGGGCACACTGAACCAAAACTCCACCAAAACCAAAACTCCACCTTTTCCTGTGATGTCACTTCCAGGGCACTCCCCCAAAGCTGCCTCTTCATCTGAAGTAACTTCGTTTTCAGAAAAATACCTCTGAAACTCATGCTGAGCTAAAATGGGGGTGGAAAGTGGATGGTCTGCAACTTTTTCATACATTCCCAGGATCCACCCTCACACCTGCATGCACCTATCAGTTTGTGTGTTCTCCTCCAGCTTGCAAGCACTCCTAATGCCCATGTTCAATTGCCTGTACCACCTACACACCCCTTCCTCAACAGCACTGGCCAGTGTATGCAGTTGGAAGTGCTGTTGCCATTGCCATCAGGAATGCCCACACTGGGCCCTGGCAGCTGCTGTACCTCAAAATATGCTGACACATTTAGTAGGCCCTTCCTTCAGCTGCTACTACTGAAACCCTTTCTCAAGTTACAACCAAGCTTGCTTGGTTTCAAGAAAATCTTTTGACAGCTATCTTTCATACTTTTCCTTGACTAAAACACTGGGAAATTGCTGTGAAAGGTATCACAGAATTGTACTGCAATTAAGGAATTAATTTCAAGTTATATAAAATTCATACAAGCTTTTCTGCAATTATCCCAAAAAGGATATTTATGAGGAGCTTGCAGCTTTTTACTGGCTGTGTTTCCCATGCCTTTAAAAGCAACCTGTTGTGCAGATATTTAGCCAGTGAACTTCTTTCATCCTTTTTAATATCTACAGGAGGAGTTTAATTTTGGTGTCAGACAGCTATTAAAAGCAGGACCAGTAGTATGGTGCTAAGTTCATAGTACCATCACTTCCAGTGCTGTTGAGATATACAGCAGTAATCTCCAATAATCTCTTTCTGCCCCACACCTCTAACTCTCACTCACTCACACAGAAATCTCATAGAAAGGCCAGCTGGCTACAACTGGGGGTGCCAATTTTTCATTGACAGAGCTCCTATGTCTGCAACAACAGTATGATACACAGAAAAGTTTCATCCAGTAAAAATGGAAGGAAAGAAAGAAAGGGAAAGGATGAAATGGAAGGAAAGGAAAGGAAAGGAAAAGAAAGACATGGAAGGAAAGAACATAGGAACGTAAGAGAAGCCATTTTGGATCAGACCAGTGGACCATCCAGTCCAAAATTCTCTCATACAATGCCCAAAAAGCACCAGAATGTCCACTAGTGGGGTCAGGGCACTAGAAGCCCTCCCACTGTTGCTTCCCCCACCCCCAGCACCAAGATTACAGACAGAGCATCCCTTGCAGATGGAAAAAGAAAGAAGGGGGGACAAGGGGGGGAGAAGCCTTACTCACCATCAGATTACCCCAGCCAGCAACAATTCTGCCCAGGGGTCGTTTGGTAAAAAAAATAGCTACTGGAATGCCCACTCCCTGCCCCTCCCAGCTGAAAAAAACACACACCCCTTCTTTGCCGCCCAGGCCTCCCAGGAAATCTCCCCAAAAGAACATACTGCAAGGCACATGAAAGCTCATACCTTGAAGAACACTTCATGGATCTAAAGTGCCATTGGACGCCAGCTTTTCTCTCAAACTCTGGGAGAGGGGGAGAAGGAAGGAGAGGCAGCCTAGCTCCTCTCTGCACAACACAGAGATGGGGGAAGGAAGGAAGCCAAACGGAGCTCAGGCTTTGCAGCCTGTGTCAGTCTTCAAGGCTAGCTTTTCTCTGCACAACAGAGAGATGGTGGAAGGAAGGAAGCAGAACAGAGATCATGCTTTGCTGAGGGTGGGGCTAGCTTTGGCTTTTCTTATGACCCGGTAGTGAGGTTTCTGTGGCCCAGTACCAGGTCCCAGCCCTGCAAATGGGAAACAGTGCCTTAGGTCATTGGGGGAAAGACCCTTTGATTGACTCCTACCAGATATGGTTTGTGCATGATTAATGGAGGATTTGCTTTGGCATTCCTTTCATGCCTTGCATGACTCATTGTAATTTTGCTATCAGTTTGATCCAGACTGCATTTTTCATTGCTAGACCCATGCTATAATGTGCAAGTGTACAGGGATCCAAAATGGAGGATTGCTGTGAGGGGGAGTCCCATGGCATCAGGACCCAGCTGTAGCATGCATTTCTTATACTGTAACTGAAGTGCACCAAAGTTTGCACATCTTCATTCTACTTACACTACAGTGGCTAAGAAGCAGGGAGGTTTGTTGAGAGCAGACGGCCAAGCTGCCATCCTACCTACAGCAGTACAGCAGGGGTTTCCAATCTTTTTCAGCCTATGGACACCTTTGTAGTTCTGACGCAGCATGGTAGGTGCAGCCATTAAATGACTGCAACAGGAGGTGGAGTCAGCGCCAAAATAGCCACAGAAGTTTACCTTCAGGCACACAATAAAGATCCTTGTGTTGAGTTGTGGTGGCAGCTGCTGCCAAAGGAAAAAAAAATCTGCAAAGTCAATCAATTGCCATGCTCACTTTCTAAAAACATTTGGTGAGTATCAGAAAAAGTATCAGTGGGCACCACGTTGGAGATCATTGCAACACTAGCATATTCAGTCACTGAATACTGCTATTAGGGGGGAGTGAGTTAGAGGCAAGTACAGCTACAAGTGACAGAAGTCAGTCTGAGTTCTGAGGATTTATGATTTCAACAGCAGTATCATTGAAGGTAAGCAAGCATTGTTGATTCAGTGCAGATTTTATTAATCACTAGCCACAGTACACTCTGATCTTTAATACAAGGATGACTCTGGGTTTTATGCTTTTAATGCACATTTTCTGCATAAATATTACTTCCAAAATCCAAGTAGGATGATGATGCTTTTGAATTTGTTCCTGCATGTGAAAGCAAAAATTTGGAAGCTTCGGCAGGTTGTAGAAATGACTAGTTACACCACTGGGCAATTGCTGAATGTGAAATAACATTGTACCAACTGGGGTACCTCAGTTACAGTATAAAGGCAAAGGTGCAAGCACCAGTCATTTCCAACTTCGGGGTTACGTGGCTTTCATAACATTTTCATGACAGACTATGGGGTGGTTTGCCATTGCCTTCCCCAGTCATCTCCACTCCCCCCAGCAAGCTGAGTACTCATTTTACTGACCTCGGAAGGATGGAAGGCTGAGTTAACCTTGAGTTGACTACCTGAATCCACTGGGATCGAATGCAGGTCATGAGAAGAAAGCTTGGACTGCAATACTGCAGCTTTACCACTCTGCGCCATGGGGCTCCTCATCCGTTTCAGTATAGGAAATGGCTATTGTATATAGTGATGACACTGCAGGAAGCTGTGGTGATATCCTAGTGTCACCTGGTTTGTGAGGTGTACTACAGAAAAAAAGAGGGCAGAAGAAGCTAGGATTACTTTTACTTCAGTAGCAGTGTCTATAATCTCATGACCACTAGAGGGTGCAGGTACTCTATAGGTACATATCTACGCTAAATTTCAGTTCAGAACATCCTGAACATCTCTGTGGCTTTCTTTGTCTAATGCAGAGACTAGTATCATATCCCGTGGACACTGGGAAGGCTGCAGGATACAACAGAGTTGCCTAAACTACTGTTTGGAGAACTGTTTTCATTCACTGGTGTTCACAAGTGACAGTGGAGTATGTGGCACTTAAAGTAATGCTAAACAAGCTTTGTTTTTAGTCTTTAAGGGATAACGTGAAATACAAAACCACAAGCCCCATTATATGGATATAACAGTTTGGTAGTCTGGAATCTCTACCTTTCTCCATTCTAGAGCAAAATTTCTCTCTCATTGTACATAGGGTATGCTCTGGATGGTGTTTTCTTTCATTGCAGATATATTTGTAGATACAAAAAGGCCATGGGAAATGTTTTGCAAACTGCATAAATAAGTATTTCCATGGGTTTTTTTAATGGCGTTCTCTCTTATCATGTGAATAATACCTAAAAGTTAGATATTCTGCACCAGCATGGCATTTGTAGTATCACCTATGAAAATGTCCTTAGCCTCGACAGGACCAAACTGTTCACAAATGGACAAGAGCCTGAGGCTGAGCAGGTTGGCCCTGTAGGCTTGTGTGGATTGGAGACTCCCTTGAGAAACACAACGATAAAGCCATTATGAGTACTGCATAAGAACAAATGGGAATAATAAGTACATAAATTGCACTTTGTTCCTTTCATAGATTGCTATCCCAGGTCAAGGAAAGTGCAACAGCTTTTGGACAACAAAAGCAAACCTTTTATAAGTTTCTGGTTTGTTTCTAAGGATCAACCAATCTGTTGCATTTCCCAGTCCTAGTGAGTGGGTTTGTCAGCAAGCTTGGTAAAGGAAAAAAAATGCTCTATTCATTTTCTGTGTGGAACTGGGCAGCTGAACCTTTTAATGGCATGAAGGTAAATAACCTCACTTGGTAAATGACATCCCATTCAGTCTCCATTAAAGGGATCAGACATTTTTGCTCTTGGCGGTTGAGTTGGTAGGGATTCTCAAAGACCTGCCAGTTTGGCTCATGTCCTGTTTGCCGGTCTCAAATAGGTATCTGATTTTTTGATGATCAGTTTAGCATCTCTTCATTCTGTTTGTTTGTGTTTAAAAGTTAGCTTCTTTTTATTCCTTCACCATATTCTTTCCTAACTGTGCAATATAGTTCAGTTGGCATTTAATGCATACACACTCAGACACAACCTGATTGAGTGCTACTAATGTCCGCTCATCCTTGCTATGTAACTGCTGTACCCAGCAGGCAACTGTTTTAATATATAATTAGATCATTCACAAATCATACAAATCAGTCGTAAATAGTGTACTTCAGTGATATTGTACCCTTCAGTGTTTGTCTCAGTAATTTTTAGTGACTCTAATGGTCACCAATCTTTTTGAATCTGCAGTATCTTTTCATATGCCCAGGATTGCAAAAACCCAAATGAAACAAATTCAGTAGGTGTTTGCAGCTGTTCAATGGGAACCGATCAATTGATTAACTTTCATCTGATTGATGCCTCCAAACATGGTACATCTGTCTGTAGGATGCATTTGTGGTGAAATTCACAGCATCCCTAGAAGCTGGCAGCCCTGCTAGTGAATTATTCCTTTGCTCAGGTGTTCGTAAAATATATTGGGTATGGAATTGCAAAAGTTAAGCCCTTGATTTCCATGGGAGAAAGGTAAGCACATACTTTGTTCTCTGTTAAACACACTTAATTTTGACTGGGTCGTGCCTATTGTGTATGTGGGATACATATAATTTAATTCCCTACAAACTCTTCCAGTCCTAGGGTCCAAGTTCAGCACTCGATAGATCATTATTTATTTAGAAGATTTGTAGGCCACTTTTCCAGTTCAAAATCTGCAATGCAGCATTCAATGAGATCAAAATTATAAAAAATAAAAGCACAAATATCAGATTCGCTAACAGAATAACTAAGACACTGACAAATCATGAAGCCAGGTAGAACTGAGTAACATCAGCTAAAAAGCAGAAATTGAAATCTATCCTTTTATCCTGGATAAAATTCAGAGTTTTGATCAGGCCTTTAATTCAGCAGGAGCTAACAGGAGCACAGCTCCTGAACCTTTCTGATGGTTCTCCCTCCTCTTTCCCACCTTTTCCATTGAATAGTAGGTGCAGCTGCATAACAATCCCTGGATGAACTCCACCACCTATTTTTCTACAAAACAACCCCTGATTCTGATATTGTCTAAGTGCAGTTAATGGTGCCTTATGCATCTGCTTGGCTGTTCCATAGATGGGGTATCATCTTTGGCAGGGTCTTCTCTACTGTCACAAATGCTTGATCTCAGATGGTGTCTGGAGCCATGTTCCCTCTAAGCTGCAGAGTCTTATGAGCAAAAATTCTACTTTGTGAGCTACTGGCATTAAAGTTGTGAGCTACTGCATAAATTAGTGTGTTCTGGGGTCATCCTTCCTGAGCTAAGACAAAAATCTGTGAGCTAGCTCACACTAACTCAGTTTAGAGGGAACACTGGTTTGGAGGGGACCTGAATCAGAGCTGCAGATGCAGATCAGGCAGTTTCATATGCAAGCAGGTGGCCTCAAGGACTGTGATCCCAAGTCAGTATGGCTCTGTAGTTCAAAAAGAGCACTTAAAGATGTGCTCAGAAATGCACAGGCAATCAGTACATTTCTGTTGAGGAAATAAGCCATATGTGTCAATAGTTTATAGATATTGTGTCATTTTAGAGATCTCATCACCTGAAAATATAGTTCGGTATAAAATCTTCTTTTGGTAGGTGTGCTTACAAGAACAGTTAATGGATTATAAAAATCCTCACAAGAATTACAAAAAGGCTTGTGCCTTCTTAAAGACTACATTTATGGTACAATCCCAAGAATACCTTCCTGGGAGTAAAACCCATTAAGTAGACTAGAGCAGGATTCCATTTATGGTTATTCTCTAATTAAGTTTAAAACTTTGTAAGCTAGAAACACCATGTTGTCATGATGAACTCACTGTTCTTTAAGGTGCCACAAGGTGTATTATTTTGGTGGTGGCAGACTCATATGGGTACCCCTCATCTGAAAATATAAGTAAAAGGAGTATAAATAATCCTGTATAGTAATCTTAAGGAGACATGGACCTGTGTTTATTATATAAGGGAGTGAGGTTAAGTCAAACCTGGTTCTGCAACATCATGATTCACTTTGTGTGGATATACATATGTTTAGCTCCACTGGTTTGCATGACATGTGTGTCTCTGTGAGGGTTACATTTTAAGGCCATCTAACTACCAAGGAGGGAGTGATCTATTAAGTCCACTCAGGGCAGGCCATTGGTTTCCAATTCCCCCCCCCCACCCATTCTGTAATTTTCCTTATAAAAATACGGAAAATGATTTCATCTTCATAGCATCTGGCTCTTGAAAGATAATGCTGGAATAAATGTTGTTAGAGTTTAAGGTGTCACTGGACTTCTGCATTATCTTGTTTCATGTATCTTAAAATAAGCAATAAATGAATCCCCTGGGTCAGGTAGTTCCCTCCTAAGAAACAGAATAAAAGGAGAAGACACAGCAGAGCACATGTTTTTGCCCAGATCTTCTTTTGTGGAGATCATTGTGTGGATAACAACTAGCATTAGTTGATGAGTGCAACTGAATGTATTAATGTTAAATATTAAAACTTAGAAGCTACCCTTCCTTTTTTGTCAGGAAGCTCAAAATGTTGTTTATTCTGTGTAAATGTTTTCCTTATAGTCATTTATTTCAGACCTGTGTCCTCTTTGTCTCTAGCTGTAATCCTCGCTCACAGCGGTGCCTGTTGTCTTAGGTTTACATTATGTCCTGCCTGCCCCTGTCACAACAGTGGGCTGTCTGGAATGAGAATGCAATGATGAATGTTTTCCTCTGGCTATGCGTCCCTTTTCCTCAGGCTGTTCTGCCTGTACTGAGTCATAATGGGGCAGCTTTGTCCTGTTTGCTCAGGGCTTTCTATATTTTAAACTGGCCTGAAATATTGTAGTTTTCATTCCATGTCCTCTATAAATAAAATCACAAGAAGGTGGCTCCAAAAGGCTACCATTCATTTTAGGGCCCTCATTTTCGTACACATTTACAGATTCAATCCTGCACTAATTGTCCTACATTTCTGTCATCACAGCAGATCTTGTGATGGCACTTAGAGCCTGGGCTAAGTAATAAGACTGGATTTTTTAAAAAAAGATTTCGAACACTTATATCGGTCTGTAAAAACCGTGGATCCCAACAGAGGTTAGCGCTACAGTTGATCACTGCAGTGTTTCCTGTGTTGAATGGCTTATCCTCCTTGCTCTTTCTTTTTGGTTGCCATGGCTTTGGAGGAGGAAAACCAGAATTGGACAATCAATCAATCTACAGGAGGTTTTGAAAGGCAACTGTGGTACAGCCCACCAGAGCTTGTCACAGATGGCTTAAATGCCTCTCTGAGCTGAAAGATTGTTAAGAACTAGAAATAGCATCATGTAGATGGTTTATTTTAACTGCTAAAAAACAAAACTTTGCAAATTCAGGGTATTCTTGTTAGAATTTTAGTTGTGTGAGAATTCCTGGGAATGGGAATACATAATTTGATAAATGGGGAATATATTTTTCCCATGACATGTACATTGTTATGGGACAAACATCCTTATTCTCTCATTTCAGAATGAGGAAATGGAACTGATGAATTGGCATGGTTCTTTGGCATGCTGCATTTCTCAGGGTCCTTTTGAAAGCTTTACCACCTGAATATGCATAGACCATAGAAACCTCTGAAGATTCAGTGGATTTAGAAGGGTGCAATTCTGCTTAAAATTGCACGGCAAGTGAAGTACATGCATATATGGTTCAGCTTCTATAATATCATTTGCACAGAAATAACAAGATGATTCTGTTGCATTGAAAGATCTCTACCTAGAGTTGTCCCAGGGGGGTGAAAACTGTTTTTATTGTAAATGCCCACTGGATGTCATTATCACTTTGTACAAATTTCTGACAAAGCACTTCCTTTAACAGTAGAAAAATTGCTTTTCTTTCCACAGTTTAGCTTAGGGTGCCCCTGATTATGCATGTGAGGGCAACAGTCAAATCCACATCGATGCTCACAAATTCAGTGGCATCAATATGTGGTGTTGAAGACTGATAACATCATTGAAAAGTAGACCTCATCTGAGGTTTCTCTGGAGTGTTATCAGCTCCTGACAGTATATATTGATTCAATTGGATGTGCATGTCAGGGCATGGTAGGGCCCATGTTGTTCTTGCACATGTAATTACAAACAGCAGCTTGTGCATAGTAGGTGTTTGTAAGAATCTATCAACAGTTAATTTGGAATATAAAACAAATTTAGGCTAGCTACAGTGCATCCCTAAACAGAGCTACAGTCTTCTAAGCCCACTGGCTTCAATGGACTGCTCAGGATTGTACAGTTAATCAGTCTTCTAGTGGCATCTTGTTGTACTTTTTTTTTCTGATTAAGACCTTTTACATTTTCCTGGAATTGTTACTGATGGGCATGCTCAGAGCAGCTTTATTAATGTCAAAAGTGTCAAAATGAAATCCATTTCATTTCTTTCACATCTACTGAAATAAAAACCCATTTTTATTTACAATCAGAAATGCAGATGTAACTGATCAATCTGACATATGTAACTGATCAATCTGATCAGTTTTTCTCCCATGAGGCTCAAATGAACTTTGTTTTTGTCAGATGTTAATACAAATGGAAAACATACCTTGGCTGCAGTATATGTTTGATATGTCTGTATTGAATTCTCTCCTACATTCACCAAAAGTGAGATAAAGGCTGAAGTGAGCCTTTTAGGACCAGGTTATCTGGCCCTATAAAGGAACCATGGGGAGGGGCCAATCTGGATGGCAGTTGCAGTTGGAGGGGTTAATTTTTTTACCCACACTGTTTTCCTGGTCACAGCGGCCCCTGGCCTAGAGTGCTTTTAGTCCTGGTAAGAAAAAAATTACAGGTACTGGTATTGCGCCTGACTGTTTCCCCCCATACCAGAACTTTAAAACAGCTGAGGGCAAGATTTCATGTCACAGAAGTTGTAGGAGGAAGAGTGCCAAGTAGTTCTTTTTGGGGCCAGATTTCACACCTGGACTTCCAGCATCACATTTCATTTAGCCCTTAAATAGTGCCATTTTTCATATCTGATTATTACCTAAGCGCTAATAATAATAGTTAATAATAAGCATTTCATGTGTTGGTTATTTCAAATATTATTCATTGCTAGTGTATTACATGGATCTATTTGCATTTAATATAGATGGAATATTAATCGTCCAGAATTTCCACTGATATGCCATAAATGGGTGAGCTCCACTTCACTTAAGTTGCAGCAGAGATAAGACTAGGATTAATCTTTGCTTCGGTGCTTCAGGTTGACCCACATTTCTGAGATCTTCTCTCACCCCCACCCCTCCTTTTTCCTTTCCCTCAATACAGGTTTTGGTTGGCTGTCCAAGATCTCAAAAAGCAACCATTACTGGATGTAGCAACCAGAGTGGAAGATATATGGCATGAGTTCCTCGCTCCTGGGGCCCAGAGTGCCATCAACCTGGACTCTCACAGCTATGAGATAACAAGTCAAAATGTCAAAGACCCAGGGAGGTACACTTATGAAGATGCACAGGTTCGAATTTGGGTGTCATTCCTAATGGTGTGGTAGAACAGAAGTGGGAGTGGGGCTTTTTGGCTTCATATTGGGCAAGAGCTACTTCTTTAAAATACCCTCCTGTTTGGCCTGTTAATTTATGCTGTGGAGAACTATTAATCTGCAGTTGGCAGCAGAAGTATCAGGGTAGGATTACACTTCACAATGATCCCCAGGGGAATTATTTAGAGCTATTTTTAGACTTAACTAATTGCTAAAATCCAGAAGACTTTGTGTTGAACCTTTCAAGTAACTGGACTGAACTTACTCCATTGGTCTGTAGGACAAGATGATGCTCCTTAGCACAGTCCCCCACCACCACTGGAGGGCTTCTTTTCCATGGCCAGCAATCCATTGATTCTCTAAGAGAAAGAAGAAGAGTTTGTAATTACAAAAACCCTTCAGAAGTAAATTCATTGAGTTGGGGTCAAGTGTGGTCTCCCACTGATTTTCTTGATTACAGAGGTACTTCTTGAAACCATTTTTTAATAAAATTCAGCAGCAGCTCTCAAATTCTGGGAGAGTTCATGGTATCACTAATTCAATCTGTTTCTAACACTAGTATTGGGCTGCTTGTGCTGTAACTTGTTTAGTTTGGAACAAACATCCTTTGTTCACGCTGCTGTTACAATCTAGAGGCCATTTTCAGCCTACTGCATTCCAGATTTTTTCCTGTGTTGCCTTTTCCATCTTTTTCAGAACTGATTCGTGGTGATTTTTTTTTAATTAAAAGGTATTTGTGGTGCTAGCCATCAATGTGTTGATTGACAAAATACTATTGAAGACTTCCAGGGCTATTGTCCTCCTTCCTTTTCTTTTGCTTCTATTCCTCAGCTTTATTATTTACTTCTTGTTCACTTGCATGTCTGTTACCATTATTTATGGTGTCATTCCTAATAGCGTGGTACCTTAGGCATGTGTCACTCTGATTGCGGCCCCTTTCCAATCTGTGCCCAAATCCACATGCAATAACGAGTATAAGGATGTTACCTTCCTTTCATTGCACCTTGCTCCTAAACTGAAGTAGTTACCAATTTAAATTCTACAAATCTAATGTAGCGACCAACACAATGGCTATAAGGGATCTTTGATGAAGTGATAAGGTGCTTTTGCAATTTTGGAAGGAACACTGAGACTCCAGATGAAGTCTGTTTAGGGGGATAATATATATCTCCAGCCTGGGGGAGTAGCTAATCTCACATATTATTCAAAAAAATACTAATAAGAATTCAGTGTTGACACAAAATAATAGAAGCCCATAAGTTACTGCTCTCAGTGAGGGAAGTGAGAGACCGAAGAGGTGGACAAAGACAGCTATAGCTACCAATTCATGCAGATCTAAGCAATTGAGAATAGGAAGAAGCACCTGTGTGAGTGTCAGAGGACATTGTGCAGCTCACACAATAGGAGTGGCCCTGTGCAGGATAATGTTTGTGCTGCCAGGATCCCATGCAATGACCCAAAGAAATAGTTAATAGTAATATAATAGTGTGTCAACAGGAAGCATCTAGCCATACATTCCTATAACATAATATACTAGGGAAAATACTGCCTATGGCAGATTCACAACAACTATACAGCAATCTCAAAAAGGAAAGATTCTTGACTTTTGTTTTCCAGGCCCACAACAGTGGTGGCCCCTCTTCTTTGTCTTCCTCCTCCTCATTGTCTGAGGAGTCAGGAACAGTGAGGGGAACAGCAGCAACAAGGAGGAGGCGGCCCCCATGCAGGCCATGGCAGGCAGGCAACTGCCCAAGGGAGGACGCACAAGTGCCATGTCTTCTGCACACTGTGGAATGCCACCTCCATTCACATACAGCTTCCGCTTGCTCTGAAGCCAGCTGGGGAGGAAAACAGCAGTGCCTGTTTCCTTGGACTTGTCCTGCCAGCAACCTCCCCACCACTCTGTTCTGCAAGAAGAGCCCACCAGTGGGATCAAGGGGCATGTGAATCACTGGGATCCAGCAGGAGAGCACACAGGAGACCAAGACATGTGGCTTTGGGGAGGGAGCATTGTTTGGGACAGAGCGCAGCTTCTGTGGGTGTCTGGTTCAGGGCAGGTTGAGGAAGACATCTAGTGCTCGGGGCCAGTGCAGGCATAGCCCTCAGCTGATTGTTCCATGACCCACAGTGCCGAGTGCCCCCTGAGAAATTTAAATGCATGCAATATTTTAAATCCTGTCTATGGGCCTGGTCTGGGGCACCCGGTAATGTGTAGTATGGCCCTGAGAGACCTTGGTTAACAATTTGATGGGCAGATACTGGACAAAGCAAGGGAGAAGCCAAATTGATCTTGGGTCCAAGGGAGGATATGAAAAAAAATAGAGGCATATTGGCCAGGTCAGAATGAATGCTTCTTAAGTTCTTGTGGAGGGAGGGTTTAATTACTACTTTTTTCATTACACTCATAGGAACTAATGATTAATTTTCCTTTTTTAGATTATTATATATTATATTCTTTAGAGTATTACATATATATTATATATGCAATTATTCAATTATCATGAAAATAAAATAAAATTAATGAGCAGTCCCTTTGCCTGCAAAGTGAAAAATAATAATTAATGCATCCTCTTGAATAGCAAGTAATTAACCTGAGAAAGGGCAATAGCAAAGAGTGTAATAAAAAATCTAATACAGCAGTTGCAGGGAGGGATAAGTTCATTGCTGAAGAAGAGTTAGTGACATGGAAGTCCCAGTTTTCGTCATGGCTCCCCACCATCCCTGTTCTGTTTTTTTTTTTTTGTTATTTCCCTACTTGACTTATGTGTTCTTATGGGCAGAAACTTTCTCTCTTTTCCATCTCAAGAGTGGCAAAGAGGAGAGGTGGTGGAGGCAAAGAGGAGAGGTAGTAGAGGCAAAGAGGAGAGAAGGGGGAGAAGGTTAGGAGTGGCATTCAGTCTTCCCTTCCCCTTAGTTAAGCAATAGGAAGGTTTCCATTGTGTTGCTTTGCTTGTCAGTGTCTGCACACTAAGTCTGGCTCCTTCCCTTTCCAAAGCCAAACCAAGTTATGGGGAGAAATTATTGCAGAGGATGATAACCCCACCCCACCCCCACCCCCAAAAAACAGACATATGGCAAGCTCAGCACTTGGGTGATAGGGATGCGCTCCACTGAAGATGGGCACTGAGGAAGATGGAAAGTTTGAAAGAACTACTAGAATGCTTTTTGAGTACACACAGGAAAAATAATGAAAGCCTAGTTCGTCCTAGAGTTGCTTAAAAATAAGAGAGAGAGTACCATGCCCCCTCACTAGCAAATGGTGACTTAGTGGAGAAAGGAGTGTATTCTTTGTGTAGACATTTTCCTCCAGCTGTAGAGGAATTATGACAGTCTCAATTCCTAGGTCCAGGCATCAGCTACTGAAGCAGGCCCCTGGGCTTGGTGTGAGGTTGTTAGTTTTCACTGGCACTGCCTCTTGTCTTGGCCAGATAATCCTAGGTGGAATATATGTGACGTTCCTTGAGTAAAGAATGAACCTTATAATAAGTGGAAAGGAGAACAGTAGTGTTTCATAGAGGAGGCAGCAAGAGATACTGGTGGAAGTGCATGGTAATGGCATTTTCTGAGGCTGAGATCTGGCACTGAAACAGATTTCTAGGATGAGACCTAGCATGGCCTAGTCCCTAGCTTAAATTAAGCCCTAAGTGTCGACTGGAGTTCACACATATTGCTTTCTAGTCCATAAGCAGAGCTTAATTAGCTAAACAAAAACACTGGTGTGGTAGGGCAGCTATTCAAGGAAGGAGAATAAACAATGGGTCAAAATGTTTTGCTGGTATTATAGATTGTTTTTAAAAAGTTAGACTTCCAGAGAAGTGGTGTAACGCCCTCTGCAGACATGTAGAATTTATCTGCAGAGGAAGATTCTGATCATTCTGGCCTATCATGGAGGAAAGTTGTCTCAGCAGCTATTGGCCATGATATCTAAATAGTGCTTTCAGGTTACAATTGTTATTGCAGTGCATACTGAATAACAATTGCTGGTGGCAACAGTGGAGTAGCACCATAGTTGGTGTACTGTTCTGCCAGCTGGCCTGTCTGATGCCTCCACATTGGGCATCATATTTTAATAGAGCCTAAACATGTGAAGCAGAGAGGCTCAGACCTCACACTTGTTTCCCACTGATTCTCAGGAGTGTCAGATGCACAGATTGTGCATAGCCTGTTGGAGCATCAACTGTAGACCTCTGTGCTGGCATCATTCTAATGCACAGCAAGCCAAGAGATAGACTCTCAGAAAAAAATTAACAAAAGGAGCAGGGTGGGGCAAGGGGAGGGGAAGAGGCAAAGTGCAATGCAGACAGCTCCTCAGGTGAAAAGCACAGCCTCAGAACTCCAAATACAATCTGTTGGCCTCCCTGCCCAGCTGCCTCTTCTTCTTATAGGGACTTGCCTTTGCCTAGTTCCAGCTAAGCTTGCATTTCAGGATATTCGGGAAGTGTGAGGAGTGATTGCTGACAGTGGGTGGAAATGCAGTCTTACCACTTGATGGCGATTGATACTATTTATATTCTACTGATTATAATGACAGCCTTTATTGAGCAACTGATTCCTGCTCCCCCCACCCCCATCGCCCCCAATATCAGTCCCCTTACTTTGGTAGGCATTGTGTGTAGAAACCCATAAGGAGCCAGATGGTTTTTATATACAGGCAATAAAATAGGATTTCAGCAAAATACATAAGTAAGAAATGCATCATTTAGCATGTTGATCTGCACAGTCATTCAGAGCCAGTGTTCTGTGGTTTTATGGTATACAATCCATCTCCTTAGCAGGCTTAAAACAGCACACCCTAGTCATTACAAGTCCCCCCACCCTGATAAACAGACATACGGCAAGCCCAGATGGCATATCTTTTCTGAGAATTATACTGCAGCTAAAGCACACACCCACAATGAGGTTTTGCCCTGACTTTCAAGGGATACAGATCCACATATATACTTTGCATGTGTTTTTCACTTGAAACACCCCAAAGACTTGACCAAATATAGTTCTTACACATTCTGGAATGTGGCTTACTGTACTGAAAAATTATGTTTGCTATTGGCTGTTCAAATAAAGCCACATCCTGTCCCTCTGCTTCCTCTCTTGAGTGCCAAAACCCCAAGCTTCAACAACAAAAATCACCATATTTCTGCTACAAATTTAAATTTGCAGACAACATGCTTTTCACAAAAAAGGAGCTTTGGAAGGTTAGCCATGTGACAGTTTTAGGCTAGAGTCTTGGCTAGTGATGAGATTACCAAGTCAAAATACAAAATGGAAACAGAACAGACATTAGATCATCTGAGGCAGTGGTGTTGATTAACTCATTTGTTATGAGGGCCAGATCTGATATAAATGTGACTTTATTGGACCAGGCCATGTGTGTTGGGACCAGAAGGGAACCAAAGGTGATTTCCAATACAGCCTTGGAAGCTAATTTGTACCACTAATATATGAGAGCCAGTGGTACCCAGAAGCAAAGAGATCACTTGGTCACATACCCCACACAGCAGTCTCTGTATTTCTGATCTGTATGACAGAGTGGGGACAGCAAGATACTGTACATTAGATCAAAGTTTGAGTTCAGTGGTACCTTTAAGACCCACAGTTTAATTCTGGGTATAGCTTTTGTGTGCATGCACACTTCTTTGAACTTTGTTCTATCACTTCAGACCAACACAGCTGCCCACCTAAGTAAGCTAACAATAGAGCCAAACAGGGCTTTTTTTTGTAGAAAAAGTACAGCAGGAATTCATGTGCATGTTAGGTAACACCCCCTGACATCACCGAAAGCGATGTCACCCATTCAATAGATTACTTTCTGCATATAGAACAGTACCATCATCTGCATTTCATGGATGTGTGTTCTCACAGAGCCCAATGTGAAACCTTGTTTTGCCCCAAAAAAACATGGCCAGAGAGAGAGACCCACATGTGGTGGAGCAGGCAGCAGCAGGCCCAGCTTTTTCCAGAAGTGGTTCTCATGGGCAGCTCCATGCTGTTCTCTTCACAAGCTCATTGGAGGCTGGAAGCGGCAGAGAAGATGGAGCACATGATCTGGAAGCATGCGGTTGCCAAGTGCCTTCCCTCTGTGGAGACCTGCTCAAAAAAAGCCCTGGAGCCAAATTACAAGAAAAGAGGCTCACTAGCAATGGGGCTTGAATCATATTTTCCTGATAGTGAACCTGGTGCCTTCCCAGGAGGCACTTTTAGTAAGCACCCCTGCCCACAATGTGCAGCAGTTTCTTTGCCAAGAGCTTTACTCCCACAGCCATACGCACACCAATGCAGCCAGCTTCCATTAGTCCCATTTTACAGAGGCTAAAACTGAGGCAAGCACCTACTGTAAGTCAAGACAACAGTGAGTCCACAGCAGAGATAGGCAAACTTGGAAACACTGCCTATCAAAGTGCTGTCTGATCCCACAACTGCAATGACTGCTATAACATGAGGAGGAATAACCCAAGGGTCACTTTCTCCAGCACCTTTGGAAAGAAAGGCAAGCACTACTTAAGAGTCTCAAAGACAGTAAGAGAGGTTCTAGCCTAGCTCTTTGCGGACTGTGCTCATTTCCACTTTAACAGGGAATGTATTCAAGAGAAGGGAACTTTGAACAAAGTACTCCCTCCTTTGCAGGTAGAAGTGATGCCTCACAGGCTTTTGCCTCCGGAGTCTCACCACCTCCCTGTGTTTACAGGGCCAGATCAGGGCACAGAGCAGCCAGAACCAACTGGGAAGCTGTGGGAAGAGGCAGCCAGGGGCTTCCCCATTCTGCAAAAGTCCAGCCATGGGACAACAAAGCTGCTGGCTCTTTCTTGAGCAGGAGACGGGAGTAAAGAGGCCAGGATGGAATCAGGGTGGGAAAGCAAAATGAGCAGAATATTTCTGGGGTCACACCTGCAGTTCTTCACCTGGGAAGTGTTCCCGGCATGCAAACACCAGTGCAGTCATACTAATCTGCCTCCCAGTGCAAACAAACTGACCCTGTTTTGAACTGCTTTACCAGATTGTCCCTTCTCTCCTTCCTCCCAAAGGGAAGCCCTGCCTTTCCAAGCTGCCTGCTGGGTGAAGGTTTTCCCAAAGAAAGAAGGGAATGCTCCCTCTCCCCCCTGCAGACAAACTTCGCAGTTCTTTGGAAAGGGAAGTGTGTACTGGGTCTAAATTCAGGGGAGATCCGTGTGGGTAAGCAGGCATAAAATCCATACTGTGTGTAGGAGGGAGCAGGCTGTGTTTCCACAGTGGGGGAAGGGGGACATCCACCTCAACTTCAGCCCCCATGCCATGGATGATGGGGCTCCTTTAAAAGAGGCAGATGTGCTGCACTTTTCCTCTC
Source organism: Heteronotia binoei (assembly GCF_032191835.1). Lineage (NCBI taxonomy): Eukaryota > Metazoa > Chordata > Lepidosauria > Squamata > Gekkonidae > Heteronotia > Heteronotia binoei. Next base: position 85,069,292 of record NC_083243.1, on the reverse strand, counting down.
TTATCCAAGCAAAGACTGCTCATGCGCTTGCACTCTCCCTATTTACCTCATTTGAGACAGCTGTACACATGTTAAAACCACCCTTTCTGTTCTCAAGCTTAGCTTTTCTCTTCAACTCTCCTTTACCCCAATAGAAGAAGAAGATATTGGAAGATATCCTATCTTCAATATCTTCTTCTTTTCTCTTCAACTCTCCTTTACCCCAATAGAAGAAGAAGATATTGGAAGATATCCTATCTTCAATATCTTCTTCTTTTCTCTTCAACTCTCCTTTACCCCAATAGAGGGACAAGGGCATTTAGCTATGCATGCACACACTCACTTCAACCTCCATAAAGTCCTGGGCAGGCCAGAGAAGGCCTGTGGGCCATATGTTTGACACCCCTGATCTGAGGCCTTTTGCAAGAATCATAACTTTCTGTTTTATAGGCTATAACCAGGCAATTGTGTACCCTCCAACATTTGACTGAACAAAATAGAGACCATTCCCACCCCAGTGATTGCAGACCATGTCCCTCTGTCCTCTGTTCTACATCGCTAAAGGATCTTCCCTGTCTCAGCCTAGGGTTTGTGTAGCTGTGGGGTGAGGGTACGGTAGTGAATAGGTCTGCAGCACAAGGGCCAGGAGGATTTGATGCTTTTTCCTGTATCACTTTCCCAATCAGAATCACAGATAGAGAATGGACTGGCCTTATATAGGGTTGCCAATTGCTGTCTGGGAAATTCCTGGAGATTTGGGAACAGTGCCTGTGTAGGGGGAAATTTGAGGAGGGATTTACCTAGATAGAATTTGTCATATAACAGAGTTTGCCTTCTGACACAGCCATTTTCTTCAGGGAACTAACCTTTGTTGTCTGACAGTTGTAATTCTGGGAGAACTCTTGACCCCACCTGGAGGTTGGTAACTTTCATCAGCTCAAAATGGGCATCACATGAAACTTCTGGAAGTTGTATTACTTCTTAACACATCTGTCCCAATGTGTTTCCAAGCACAGATCTCTATCCCTAAATAGAGAACCCTGCATGCAAACCTGATACAAATGTACCTGGGCTATTGGACGTGATTACCATTCTCACCACATGGTATTGTTGGTGGTTCCTTTCCATTCCTCCTGTGTTGTAATAGGAAGGCCTATCTAATGTCTTAGGCCACCAGCTGTATACAAGAAGTTGCCTTAGACCATTGGTCCCTCTAGCTCAGTATGTGTGCTCAGGCTGGCAGCAGTTTCCAGAGTCTCAGGGTGACACATATTTTTCCTAACTACCAAGTGCCAAGAATTGGACCTTGAATCTTCTGCATGCAGAGTATCAGGCCTCAGATTCAGTGGGAGCTCACAGGAGCGCAGTTCCTGAACCTTTCTGAGTCCCTCCTCCTTCTTAGAGTTCCACCTCCTTGTCCATCGAATAGTAGGTGCAGCTGCATAACAATCCCTGGATGGGCTCCACCACCTATTTTTCTACAAAACGACCCCTGCAGCGTATATACTCTTACCACTGAAAACAGACATTTAAGCCACATTCTAGCACGTAAGTGTAGAACTGGATTGCTATTACAGTATTAATGTTAAGGTAGTGTTACATTAATTAAGGATTAGTGTTTAGATAGGGCAAGGGCAAAATGTTCTTCTATGAAGTATTAGTCATTAGAGCATTTTAAAAATTGAAAGTGGCAGGATATCTTCTCAATATCATTGCAATCATGGAGAGTGCATGCTTAATCTAAAGAAGTATGTTGGGTGCTTTTACAGTTATTTAAAGACTTTTTCAATAGTCCTTGTATGTGCAGGGATGGAAGGATTCAGAAAATACTGTATAGCGAGGGAGTTTGCAAGCCCTGAAGAATCTATGAAGTCTGCACATCTTGTGACCAGGCATGCCATTTTCCCACTTCTGCTGGGCATTCCTCCACCATCTGGCCCTGTGTCCTTCCACCTGCCCTTTTCCACAGGCCGGTGGGAGAACTAAAAGGAAGTGAAAATTCCATTGTATGATGTGTTGACATCACTTCCAGTTGAAAACCCAAACATGATATTAGCATGTCTGCAGACACTATGGTAATACTACAGTGTTTTCACAGCATCAGCTGAAGCATTAACATAATGTCCAGTTTTTTGGCCAGATGTGACATCAACATGTTGTAGGATGTCATGTTCTTCCCTTGCCCTAACCTGAAAGCTCCTGAATGTGCCAGGAGGTGGTCTGCCATCCCTACCTGTGATTCACCAAGCTGAATGCAGCTCACCAGCCATTGTTTAAGACAATGGTGCTTGACAGCCTGTTTTTACAGTCCTGAGCAAGCAGCAAAAGTGAAAGGCTTACTGAGCCCCTGGTGGGAAAGAATGTGCTGCTGGAGAAGGGAATTGCATTTGGTTTGGTGGATCTCAGTTTTGCAGCATGACCTTTTTTTTTTAAGGAGCTTTTTATGAAAAGCAGGGGAAATGTTTTTCAATTGTTCTTTGGTATCTGCAGGAGAAGAAATCCTGGATTTTTAATGCTGGGAGTATGAATTTTGTTTTTGTTGCTGAGCTCTACTGAATACCAGGTACCGAAGAGTGAGATAAAATTTTGCTATTTTAAATGGCTCAGCAGTTCCCAGCCTCCTTGTCTGCTATTCCCAAGGTCCTGGCTGGCTGGCTGGCTGGCTGCCACCTTGTGACCCAGCCAGGGTCATTGTTTTCTTGACTGCTTTGGGGGAGAGAGACTTCAGATCTTCTTGCACCACATTGATTCAAAGCAGGTGCCTTATCAAGACAGCCTCCATCTTACCCCACCTCCCACGTTCCCATCTGGATTTCAGTGTCGTTGTTTTTTAGTGTTCCTTTCCATTTGTGTCAAGGAAATTTACAGAGCTTGCCCTTCATTTCGTTCCAAAGGCATGGCATGTGCCAGGGGAAAGAAGCAGAATTTTTACTCCCTCCTCTTCAGTTGTCAGCCTTGGCTAGAGTGTGATTTCCTCTAAGAATTTTCTGATTGATAAACTATCATTTTCCTTTGTTCAGCTGCAGCACTACTAACCCTTTCCCCACTAGTTCTTAATAAATGCAGCCATATGCCAATGGCTGCCAACTGGTCATTTACAAAATACAGCAAGCATTTCTACAGTAGCTGAAGGTCAAAATGTCCGTTTTCCCAGTGGCTTTTAAAATAACCAAAGCAGTTTGGGAAAGATGCTGTTAAAAATGGAAATTTGGGGAGGGAGGGAAGAATGCTTATTTCTTTCCCTGTGTGGTCCTTTTTTCTTATCAGAATTACCCCCTTTGAGCTGGTTTTTGCCCCATGGAGAAAAAGAAAGGAGGAAAAGATAAAAAGTATCTGTATCTTTCCCTTGAGGGATAAAAAGGAGCTCAAAGGGGCCCTTTTAATAAGAAAAATCACCTGCAGGAAGAGAAATAAGCACACACACAAACTTCTACTCAAGACTGCATCTCCCCACAGCGTCTTGTTCTTTTTTTTAACCCTCAGGGGAAACACTCATACAACTGAATGGCACCTGTATTGTGACTCTAAGATATATATCTTTCAAACAGTATCCCATTTCTAACAAGGATTTTGTCCTTTTATTGAAAGTGAGTTAAGGGCTGGCAAAAAGGAGCATGTCTTCACACAGTGCACTATTAAATTAGGGGAAAGGAAGTTCCAGCAAACAAAGCCTGGGGAAGAGACTCTGGTTGAACTGGGCCCTATATGCTGGGAGCAAGCGAAGCCCTATTGGCACTGCCAGCACTCCAAAGTTTGCCTTGGAGTGGCTGGTAGCTATGCAGGTCCCATGCGGTGGTGATGAGGATAAACTTCCCACCACACTGCCAGCTCCAGCAGTGTTGCCAGCACCTCTGAGACTCACCTTGGTTCCTGGGGCAGAGTACTGGTCCTTGTGCATAAAGCAAAATAGCTGGACATGTGAGTGTTAGCACACAGACCACAATTTGCCTGCCTGACAAGGAATTCACTAGCTAAAGTTGGGGTGATGGCCAACAATTGAAAGCATTTTAAAGAAAGACTTTGTGGAGGTTGAGTATAACAATGGGTTCCAGTGTCATTATAACTCTGAGCACCACCTTAACACTGAGAGACAGTTTGGTGTAGTGGTTAAGTGCGTGGACTGTAATCTGGGAGAACCAGATTTGATTCCCCGCTCCTCTACCTGCACCTGCTGGTATGACCTTGGGTCAGTCATAACTCTCTTAGAGCTGTTCCTCTCAAAAGTAGTCCTTGGATAGCTGTCTCAGCTTTACCTACCGCACAGGGTGTCTGTTGTGAGAACAGGAAGGGAAAGGAAATTGTAAGCCACTCAGACTCCAAGTGAAGGGTAGGGTATTAGTTCAATTAGTTAGGCACAAACAACAGGAGAAGGCCTTCACCTTCATGTCCTGCTTGTGAACACTTGATTGCTATACTAGGTGGCCTGATCTTCAACAAGGCAGCTTTTAAGGGCTAAACTACAGGAGATAGAGGCAGCCATTTTCTTCACATATATACCCCGGTGTGGGGTGGGGAGTCTTACTACAAAAGGAACACATGCTTGAATCCTCTCCAGGGATGGAGCCTTGGTTCAGTGGTGATGTTTTGCATAAATAAAGCCCCAGGATCAATCCATCTCCAGTTGAAGGCTCTCAAGTAGCAGGTGCTAGAAAAGACTCCGCTTGAGGCCCTGTAGAGCCACTCAGAGGAGATGCTACTGAATTCACTTGTCCGGTTGTGTGACAGTATAAGGTAGCTTCATGTGTTCCCGCTTTAGCTTGCTGCACACCCTTCCTTTGGGCACTCTTCTCCCCGCCTGACTCCAGTACAAGAATGAGACGGACTGGGGAGAAATGTGCATGAAGCAGCAGAGATCAGAGTGGTGGTGCTGGGCAGGTTCACCCCCCCCCTTTAAAACCAGCCCCCATCTCAGGTTACCTAGCAACCCAGGATTAAAAAAAAAATTAAGCAAGGATTGACCAAAGAAAGCAAACTATTGATGAAGGGGCAATTGGACAGGGTGGGCAGGGAGAAACAGATGACTGGGTGAATGGAGAAAGGGAAGGAAAACCAGATGGGTAGGTACAGGGGAGGGGACAGAGAGAGAAAAAGAGGAGTCATTGCAGGGTGGGATTTTCCCTGAGTCCTCCTCTTATATTTTTATGTTGTGTTCTGAGTAAAGCAGATAGTCTGCAAAGGAAGATTTCTCCCATTACAGGGTTTTTAGTAGTACAAAAACTGCTGAAGATCTCCCTAGTTTAAAACTCTTAGAGAAACCTTCCATGATGCATGGAAAATAGAACATGTGTTCAAAATCTAGTCCACCTTGCAGGAAAAGAGAATGAGACTCATAGCACTGCCAGCTTTTTTGACTGGTCCTGGGCCTGCAGCAGCCTGATGCACAGAAATCTAGGGAAAAGGAAAGGTCTCCTGTGCAAGCACCAGTCGTTTCCGACTCTGGGGTGACATTGCTTTCACAACATTTTCATGGCAGACTTTTTATGGGGTGGTTTGTCATTGCCTTCCCCAGTCTTTTACACTTTCCCCCTCAGCAAGCTGGGTACTCATTTTACCAACCTTGGGATGGAAGGCTGAGTCAACCTTGGGCCAGCTATCTGAATTCAGCTTCTGCCGGAATCAAACTCAGGTCGTGAGCAGAGAGTTCAGACCCAGTACTGCAGTACTGCTGCTTTAACACTCTGCGCCATGGAGCCTATGTACAGAAATCTAAGCAGAGGGAAAATTTCCCATCCTGTTAGTGGGATTCTAGAAAAAGGGGCAACATAAGGAGGCAGACCAGATGGACTTCATTACCTTTCAACAGAAACAGATGTAACCTTCTATAGGGATAGAATCCCTGTAAGGTCTGGGAAGGTCAGACATCCCCTCCCCTTAATATTTTTAGGGGCCTCTCACTCCTTCAGGAACTCTGATTGGTATTTTCTGTGGCCAAAAATGAGAGAGAGAGAGCAAGAAGGGGGAAACAGCCCTTCTGTTTCATTCAGATTGTTATTCAAAGCGCAGTGCCCTGGAGGGAAAGAGTAAAGAAATTCTTCCTAGGAGCCATGAAGAAGAAAAACTCCTAAAGCATTTCTCCTAAATGTTCAGGGGACAATGAATTTATAAGATTTAAAAGAAATTTAAGTTTGTGTGTGGGGGGGGTGAAATTTACTGCTGAGGATATTTTCAGCTTTTAATGGATTTTTCACAGATGGTTTCACACATCTAGTTTATTGTGGCTTAGTGATCTTTGGGCTTATTTAAAATGTTGGACAAATTCCTGGACAACAGATCATCAATGGCCAGTAGCCATGACAGCTTAAATGAGAACACCATTTGCAGAGACAGGACATCTCTGATTAGTGGATACATTGCATTCAAGCCTTGCTTACAGACTTCACAAAGACTTCTGGCTGGACTAGATGAACTCTTGATCTGATGCAATTTTTTCTTCTTATATGAATGATTATAATCTGGTAACATGTTTTCTTCCCAGACTCCTAGCATCAATCTTCTTTAACTTTATATTTGCACTCTTTAAATGGGAAGTAAATGTTCATTGACAGCTCCTAAATAAATAGAACTCTATTGGAAGATACTAGAAAGTTTCCATATATTGATGGTGGCCAAAGCTGTTGCACACTAGTTGTTATAATCAAGGGGATAGAAGTCATTTTGTCATGATAGACTGCTACACTGGAATGGAGTTTTCAAAAAAAAAAAAAATGCTTCACTGAGAAAAGACCTCAGAAAGCTGCAGTCCAAGAAAATGATAGCAAAGGTATCCTGGATTGTATGGTGATCAAATATTGCAGTCTCCATCTGCTAGGTTTTAAATCCAGACACATGAAATTGTGTGCACAAGAAGAGTAATAATGTGCTCACTAGGACAGGTCTAGTTGGACAGTGGAGGTAGAACAGCTAATTGATTTCCATATAATTCACTGATTCCTTTTCAGATGCACTTGGCTATTTAGTTCCATACATTTAGCAGATGCTGCTGTATCAGCAGATATTACTGGTATGTCCTTAGGGGTTCAGGTTTTAATCGGTATAATCAGTTACCATAAGCAGTTCCTTGTCCCAGCCTGGATTCACGATGTAGAGAAACTTAACTATTACTGAAGCTATAATTCAAATCAGAATCTCTGTGGACAGCAGTGCTCTCAGGTGAACCAGTGGAGGCAATGTTGAACCAGTGACAGCTGGAAGGCTCTCTCTGCGGGTTGCAAAGGAGAGCGCAGCTTCTCCAACACAAGTTGCATGAAAATGAATTGCAGAATAATCACTGCAGCATTCGTGCCAGTCCTTTGTTTGAGATAGAGCCCTAAAACAGTACAATAAGAGAGAAAGCCGGCTATCAGTGACTTACTAGCTTTCTTCTCCATCCCTTTCTTTTATGAACATGTTACAGACAGTAGCCCTTTTCATACTTTATGTTCCTAGTGCTATGACCACAAGTGCAAAATGAATGTGCTTGGTGTGATCTTCCCTATAGGTGCAAATGCTATTGCTATTTCTTCTGAAATGGGAACATGTGAATATTCCACCCTGGTACACAGTAGTTTATGTGTTTTGAAGCTGGAATATATGTGACCTGCCTCTTTCAAAAGAAACAGCGATTGTACTTAGGGGGAGGCTTGCATGTAATATCTTTGTCCTGTACATGCAGCCAAAGGCAAAAAATGAACAAGATGAACGTTAAGCAACTACAGTGGGTCACCTAAACCCTCACACAGTAATGGTAATGATTTTATCATTTACCAGTCCTTCAATATGAAATTTATAGAGCCAATCCATGTGTTGTGTAATCATGCACCAGGCAGAACTATTATTAAGTGTAGTTCCATTATCCTTTTGTCCAAGTTCTTATTCTTTTTCAAGTAAAGCAGCCATGAATGAATTAAGATTCCCTATTGTCAGCTCAAAATTTATTCCATCCTTCACTTAAAATCTCTTTGGTCCCAGAAGCAAAAGATAGGGGTATCTTGTACATTTAAAGGTGGGGCAAAGTGGATTTTAAGTGGATAAATATATGTGAAGAAAGTGTTCAGAGGTTCTCTTTTCCCCTCTCACCTGGGCTAGTCTTCCAGTCGTTTTGAATCCACCCTTGTGGGGCTGCTTTACCTGACAAAAGCGAGCCCTTTGAGAGAAAGAATCATAGAACTGCCCATTACATGTAATTACTCCCTGACAACTAGGCCTCAGTTGAAAAAGCTCTGAAATTTAAAAATGCCAGTAGCTTGAGTATCTGCCTTTTTAAAAAAAAAACTCCAGGCCCTAGAAACCTGGTTGTAATCCATTGCAAGATGTGTTTGATCATTGTAAACTGCAGATTAAGTTTGAAGACAGATTAATAGTCCAGACTCTTGGGCACTGATTATGATTGGTAAACACTGGTAATCCCAGGTAAACAGGCATGGGATTGCAGACTCAAACTGACTCTGAGCCAGTTTTAAGGTAGTCTGTTGTGGCAGGGATGCCAAGGAATCTGTAATTCTTTGCATCATCCAATCTGAACCACAAGGGAAGCAGTCATCATCAACCAGTTCTGGAGAACTGGGCTGTGTTATGTGCTTCAGGGAGTTTATTTATTTATTACGTTCAATTTTTATCCCGCCCTCTCTGCAAGTGGACTCAGGGCGGCTAACAATCAATACTACAATACAATTTTGTTGTGCCGCAAGTGGCATTAAGACTAACTGAAATGGGAAAGTAGAGGTTTTATGATGATACCAAGATCACGAAGGCTGGCAAAATGCTTAGCTTTGTCTGGGCCAAGGAGACCAGGGTGGACTGGGTCACTCAAACAACCCTAGAAAAGGGCTGTGCCCCCTCCTGCAGCCACTGCATTCCTCCTTGCTGGTTGAACCTCAGACAAGCTATCAGGCCAAAGGTGGGCAGTGCCATTCAGACACTGGTTGAAACCAAGTGCTGCTGTGCTTGTGCTCTTCTTCAATAGCCTGAGCCTGGAAAAACTGTGTGAGCAGGAGTATGGGTAGTGCCATTGTCTTGTCCTCTTCAATGGCCACAGCAAATCTATGCAGGCATGCCAAAGGCTTGCACCACTGTGCCCATGCATCTTAACAGCTGCACTAGGCCTGTGCCAGCACAGGCAGAAGCTGGGGTCCACTGTGGTCATATTCCTCCTTGCTGGCCAGGACATGGTAGTGTTGGTGAGGAGGTGTATAGGTACCCCTGGCATAGGGCAAATGCTGCTGCGTCCATACTCCTCTTGGTGGGCTGGGTGAAGAGAAGCATAGGCACGGTGGATCCCAGTTTTGCCCCTATGCCATACTCCTCCTCACCAGTCCCACCTGTGGGGGTGAGGGGGTTGGATCTTAGGGCCATGGTTCACACACGGATTTTCCCTGGTAAAGTGAATGGCCAGTCTGTCCCTGCAAGCAGAGAAGCAATTGTCAGTTCCTTCTGCCCTGGAACAAATTGTCAGAATTAGAGAGCACATCTCTGACTTCCTTGAGCCATGGTTGGAATTCTTGAGCCAGTGACTAGAACCTGATGTGTTGGATAGAAGCTGGATACAGCTGGGAATCGTGCTTTTATGTGCTCAGTTCTTTTTGTCCAATGTATTGCTCACTCTGGATTGAGATTATTTGTGTCCATATTGTTGTTGTGCCTTGATTCTTTGCTCCCACTTCACTTTCAATAATTCAGTAGGACACCATTGGAGCCTCTGCTGATCCCTAGAGACCATCTTTTTTCAAAAGATCTAAATAGCACCCCATTTCCTACATGCCCTCACAGTTTTGTACATTTGCAGCTGCTTATCTACATTTTTAGTGTTTATGCCTGGAACCAAAGCGATTTCTGCCTACTCCAATGGCTTCTGGTAAGGTACCCACTAACAACTATTTGTTGCAGCCAGGACTCAAGATATACATATAGTACTTTTTCTCTTGTCCAGTGAGGGAGCTAGGCCAGCAGTGGTTTTTAATATTTTGGGTATATTGACCCACAAATCCAAATTTACGCAGCATGGTGACCCACTTAAAAAAAACACAGCATGCACAAGTCAATAAAAATGCAAAAGCATGAGTCACGCTTTCACAGTCTGTACAACCCACTTTTGGGTAGGAACCCAAAGGCTGGGAAAGGCAAGGGCAGAGCTCTTTGAAGACCCATCATACAGCAGTGATAGAGGAAACAATATTCCATTTGTGCCTTGGTGTTTCTCTTTCTCTCTCGTAGGCTCCCAGAAAGCTGTGTCCATGAACAAATCTCAGCCTCTCATTTCTTCCTTTCCCACAGGAGCACATTTACAAGCTGATGAAGAGTGACAGCTATACACGTTTTCTCCGTTCTAATGCTTATCAAGACTTGTTGCTGGCGAAGAAGAAGGTACATATCGGAAAGGATGTGATTGCACCTCTGAGCACTTCTTGACTCCTGCCTGCTGCTTGCTGCTGTGTGAACATGACAATTTTGGGTTTATTGTTCCCTTTTCTTTCCTGTTCTTTTTTTCTAAAGGAATGAAAACTCTGGTTTCCTACTCCTTGAAAGTCCATGTTTGGCATCCCTATAAATAGCTTCAGCAGTCAATGCAACAAGGAAGGACTAATCCTCAGCAGATTCAACCTTTACAAAGGTCATTTGAAAACATATATAGGAAGTGGCCTCATACCGAGTCAGAGCATTGGTCCATCTAGCTCATTATTGACTACTCTGACCAACAGTCTCCAGGGCTTTGGGCAGACAGAAATCTTTCCTGACATCCTTTATCTGGAAGTGCCAGGGAGGGATTGAGCCTGGGGGCTTCTGCATATGGAGCACCTGCTCTGACACTGAGCTATGGCTCCTGTGTCTTTCTTGCTCAATACTAGATAGTAAAAATCAATTGCATTCCTTTTCATGGCAAAGATACTTTCTAGTCTTGTTAAATAAAAACTACAAATAGGTTTAAAAATCACCGTTGTGGTAATTGCCATTGCAAAGAAATACAAAGTCCCATGATGTTTTAAGTTCCTGAAGTCAGATGTCATGGTTCTTCTTGGGATGCCTTACCTGGAGGCTTCCTCTTTGCTTCCTGTCAATGCCCCCTCATTCTCTTTTACCTGCTCTTTATTATATGTAAATTTTCCCTTCTTTAATTTTAAACAAGAGCTAATTATTGCTCAGACTGGTAAATCCTAAAAACTGGCCTTTCTTTTCACTCATTTCCCTCTTTTGATATCAGCATATTTGCTACCAGCAAGATGTTTTCTGTCCATTATTACCAGTAGCAGAAGGCCAGTTTTGAGGGGATTATCTGGTTAACCAGGCAGTTTTCCTGGAGTGTGGCAGAGAGATGAGGGTCACTTTTTATCTGCATTTCTGGTGTATTCAAATGTCTTGCAGAAGTCTTCCACCATATTGCTTGCATGCATGCATGACAGAAAAAAGATATTCCACTTCTTCTGTGACTCTTTGACTTCCATGACAGTTTTATATTTTCTCCCCATTATTGCTGCATCCTAAGCTTTGTGTGGTTTCCCATTGCTGTGCTGTCTGCTATCTCCATCCTGGTGGAGCTTCCACATGCTGCCATGTTAAAGGCAGCCATTTAAACCATCATGGTGGCTCCAGGTACCCTGAAGTGTTCAGTGATGTTTTCCTCAATCTAATGCTTCCTTGCATGCTCAGGAGCTCTGATGCACATTCACTTTAGTGTGAGGACATCCTGCCATGCCATTGGGAGTATGCATACACAATTTTTCCAGACACTAATGTCAAAGCCTCAATTATGTGGGGATTCCATGTGCACGTTGTAGCTCCTTCAAGCAGAAGATAACTGAGTTGGGCCTAATGTGTTGGAATGATTTAGTTAAATCTTACCGGAGCATTTGCGCATTTATTTAGTATCAGAAGTATGCCAGAGTTGTTCATAGACTCTTTTTTTATATGCTGAATTGTGTTCTGAATGCCATATGGAGGCAGAGGGCCAAATGTGGCATTTTCTTACAACTAGGCATTGGCTTCAGGGAGTTTGTTGTGTCATAAGTGGCATTAAGACTAGCTGAAATGGGAAAGTAGAGATTTTATGATAATGTGCAAGGTCATGTTTGATATGTGTAATTTGTTGCAGTTGAATTTCAGCCTGGAGTTGAGCTTCTGGCGGGCTGCCATATATGGCTGGGGGACTGTGTTGAGCTTGGTGGGTTACAAATTGGGCAGACTAGCTTTATGTCATGTCCAGCTTTAGCCAATGCTTTATCCTCCAGGGTTCTGAGTGCTATAAACATTATTCTGCTGCTGTTGCTAATAAGGTCTTGCCAAATAATGAGAATTATCAGACTTTATTCACAATGTTACCATAGCATTACTCTGGATCCAGAACTAGTAAAACCATATATTACCCCCAAGAAAGGATTAGTGTTGTAGTCTTGTAATGGGGATTCTTGCTGAGACACCTATTTGTACTTCATGGGTCTTTGAAAATATGGGTCCATGCTTTATAGACCTTGCACATTGGGTGGAGAACAAGGTTCCCTCTAAGCTGTGGAAACTTGTCAGCAAAAATTCTACTTTGTGAGCTACTGGCATTAAAGTTGTGAGCTACTGCATAAATTAGTTTGCTCTAGGGTCATTTTTCCTGAGCTGAGGCAAAAATGTGTGAGCTGGAGGCTAAAAAATTGTGAGCTAGCTCACACTCAGTTTAGAGGGAACATTGGTGGACAGTGAACTTCCCAGAAGTATTTTAAAATAAGTGTAGAGGATTACTTCAGGTGGTTGTATTCTTGCTTGTGTTTACTTGTTTAATTAAAATTATTTAAATGTAAAAGGCAGTATGAGCTGAGAGTGTACAAAATAGTGGGTTTGGGGTTGAGCCATATTTCATTTTGAAACCCTGAGTTAGTTGTGTTGGTAAAGTCTTTTCCATTAGTTTCAATATAATGCACATTTCTGGGTATCTATATATCTAGTATATTTAATCTGATCCTTCCTCAAAGGAATTCATACATCATTCTCCTTTCCCATTTATCCAAAGAGCCCCAGAGTCTAATGGGATATATTAACCACTACATTATACAGTTCCCTCTCCCTAATTTGGAATGGAGCTCTCAAGTACTGCACTGTCAACCATTGGATCCTCCCTCCCATATTACAAAGAGACCGCAGTCCCATTCCATAGCAATTAAAATCCTCACTCACATAGGCAAATATGGAAAGTGATTTGCCTGTTTTCCCCCTTACTGTGGGAACAGAACAGCAGGGGGGCAGATCATGATTCAGCCATTCCCTGTTCACTAGCTACAGTGACTACACAAACATCCTGCCTTTACATGCATATATCTGTTGGTAAGAAAGAGCCAACGTGTTCACTTTACAAATGAAACTGGGGACCAGTACCTGGATTAATATGGGGTTTGTATCTCTTGTTCAGCTGTACATGCATTGCCTGTAACGTGAGAATTATTCAGTGCACATACAAAGAACAATCATGTGCATGACTTGTAAGTATATTCACTGTAATCACTGAATACAGTGTATTCACTGTAACTGGTGGACAGGACTAGTGAGATGATTGGATCTTTTCTTATCACTGGCTGAGTTCTCACCTTACATCTCTGCTGGTTCGGACATGAGCATTTTATTGTCCAGGAAGGATAAAAATTTAATATCGGCTACTATTCACCTTTCACTTTCTTGGGAGATTTACCAAGAGTGCAGTATAGGTTTTTAAAAATAAATAAATAAATACCACCACCATGCTGGTTTCTGCAGGAGATGTGGTTTATTTTCCTCTCCCATGTGCTCTGCCTGTCTGCTAGTTGGTATAAGCAAAACACTTTTATCTGATACTGCCAGCCTACTGGGGCGGGGGGGGGGTGCTATCATACTACAGTACTCTGCTTCTCTTGCCCCTCCATTTTCCCTGTTTCTCTGCCAGTAGATACAGACAAATTTTTCCCTGGCCTATCTTGTTCTTGCACAGATCAGGGTTCTAGCAAGGAGGCAAATCACAAGCAGGAGATCTGGTAGGATTGGACCCTGTAGCAATGCAACATGATTTCCCATTCACACCACAGAACCATTGTTCATGTCATTTTTTTCCAGTTGTATTCGGCTGTGTTAGTTTCAGATGAGGATGTTCCTATAGGTCGTCTCATGGTGGGTTTTTCTGTCTGTCATAAACTGAGATTTGGTACTAGTTGAAAAACGAACCTCTGTCTCTGTCTATCTAAGGGAATTATTACATTCTAAAGGACCTTTGCTTTTCAAAGTTTTTTATAATATGTATGCAGCAGATCCTGCATTCAGAGAAGTGCATATTTTGGGGATAGAGTAGGAGGAACTAGGTAGGGGGTGATAACATGGTTATAGTAAGCATATGGGCCCACATTTTGTCATCCACTTTTCTGCATCTAACTGGAATGAGCGCTTTCCTAATCAAAGCATTTTTTCTTTAAATAGCTATGCCCAACTTTTTGCTACAGCAATGGGCTGGTTTGTTCTCCTGCAGCAATTGTCCCCTTTTCTTTGTTCCTGCATGTTTGAAAATTGCATAAACCAGCCCATGTATATTTGTATGTGTTGGATTCTGCATTTACAGTCATGAATGGCATTGTTGTAATGCTGCATCAGACAGAATGATTCTTCTTTTGTCATTACTCCCCATTTCAAAGAGAAATATATGGAGCAATCTTGTTAGTACCAATTGCCTCACCCCAAACTGTCCCCAAAACCTTCATTTTTCAGTGGAGCCATCCAGACAAGTATCTGCTTTGGTAACAATCCTAAGAGCACTTTCCTAGGAGTAAGCCCCATTAAATAGATCTGAGTTGCATTCTGAGTAGGCCTGCCTAGGATTGCTCTCAAAGAGTCAGGCACCACTTAATTTATCAAGTAGGCAGGTATTTTCTTTATTTTAAAATTTGTATGCTGCCTCTCCATGAATGTGTCTCTGAAGCAGTTCACAATTAAAAATTATAGGCACATCCAGTAATCAAATAAACACAATAAAATCAGAAGAATTTTTGAATACACATGCAAATCAACTAAAACAGCAACAGCAGCCAGTCAAGAGATGGTGCCAGGCATGGGACTGATACATTTCACAACTAGGAGGGACCACCAAAGAGGCCCTATCTTGCATGGGTGCCTGCCTCATTGCTGAAGACAGTGGGACAGTAGAAGGACCTGAGATGCCAATAATGTTAGGGAATATGGTAGTTTACCAGTACACACTGCTAATTAATGGATCCACAATCATTCTTCTTAGAATATTTCTAGTGTTCAGAGTGCTTCATGTACATTATTTTAGTAATCCTTATATGTGTTCTGGAAATAAGACAAATGTTGTTATCTCCATATTACAGACAGAGGCAAGGGTGAGGAAGGATGAAAGTGGTTTGTCCTTGTAAGTTCATGACTCAGAGTGATGAAGAAGAAGATGATATTGGATTTATATCCCACCCTCCACTCCAAAGAGTCTCAGAGCGGCTCACAATCTCCTTTACCTTCCTCCCCCACAACAGACACCCTGTGAGGTGGGTGGGGCTGGAGAGGGCTCTCACAGCAGCTGCCCTTTCAAGGACAACCTCTGCCAGAGCTATGGCTGACCCAAGGCCATTCCAGCAGGTGCAAGTGGAGGAGTGGGGAATCAAACCCGGTTCTCCCAGATAAGAGTCTGCACACTTAACCACTACACCAAACTGGATCACCAAACTGATGAAATCACATCACCAAACTGATGAAATTTGAGCTGGGACATCACAGCTCCCACTCTTAGCCATTTCATTACAGAAGCTGCTTGGTAGCCAAACTGATTTGGGCTTGAACTTTGGACATAAACCCAATGGCCCTGATCCAGTTCTAGTCTCAGGCAGCTATTGACACACAGGATGCCACCTGATAGGATGTCTCGAGCATAGGCAATGGAGCCTGCAAATAAACATTGTAATTTGGAGGTAGAGGTACTCCAGTTGTACATCCACAGCTTCATTGGCCACACATAAAGAAGGCTGCTTTTGCACACATGTCCATTTTTGGAATTGGATCACAAGTTTTTAAATGTCTATCATTAGGAATACAGGCCATTCAGAACACCACTTGTGATACCTACAGTTACCCACACGAGAAAAACAGTGACCAATTTTGCACTAGGTTTGTTCCGGGTGGAGAGCTCTTTTGCTCCTGGTGCTTCTCCCCATTTTTGCACAAGCTGCCATGTAGCTGCAAGTTGGCACATTGCTTTCCCATGGCAAGCAAGATCCTCTTACAAGTGGTTTCTGCTTGCCATGGGAGTGTGGTGTGCCATCTCGCAGCTCCATGGCAGTTTATGCGAAAACTGAGAGAAACGCTGGAGGCAAAAGGGCTCTTCACCTGGAACAAGCCCTCATGCAAAATTGGTATGCATTTTTCTAAGGCTCCTGACCAAACCTCTTCATTTCTGCATATGAAAGGAGTCCTGCAGCAAGAAGTTTCTAACTTTCTCCTATACTTCATGTATTCCCATGAAGTCTAAAACAGGAGTTCTTTAAAAACGCAAACTGTCCTGATTACATGCCAGTAACACTTCCTGAATGAAAACCATTTTGTTTTCTGTGATACTAGTTTCTTTTGTGGTAATCTCTAAGTTATACTGCCAACATCAAACCCCATTTTATGTATTCTTTGTCTAGACATTTTATCTTGCCTCATCTTTGCCATGGGGATTTTGATTAACCTGCAGTTCTGCTGCAGACCAAAGGAAGCAGAGAATCTCAAGGAATCTCTTTGCTGAAGCATCTTGATTCTGTCTGGGCAAAAGCAAATTCCCTCAATCCTGGTTGTTATTCTACATTTCCTTTCACTGGGCCTTGGGTTCTGTTCTGAGTGTCTTCTAGCCAGAAATGAGAATTTTGGATTTGCACAATAAAAAGAAATATCCTTCAGGATTCCATGAAAAAAATTATTTTTGTTGTCCTTCCGTAGAAGTGTGACAGCACAATACTGCTGCTATCCGGTATAAAACCAAGATGAAGAGTAAAGCGCTTTAAAATAAAAAATAGCTTCATGTGAGAAAAAAAGCCACTTTTTTTTTTTAAAAAGCATGTTTTTATTTTGTAAAAGACTGCACTTGCAGTCTTACATTATGAAAGAAAGTCCCCCTCCCCCCCCCAAAAAAAAAAGTACAAATAACTGCTTTGGCCGGGAGATCTGCTATATTATATTCTATAGTTAATGCATATTATATTATAATGTATACAGATCCTGCATGTGAGAATACATTCTCACAATAAAATCCAGAAAAAGTGGAGGGAGGAACAGATTCTGATGTTATGAGTTCCACTCTCGTGAACATATACAACATATATTTTCCAAATCCAGGGATAATTCCACAGAGGAGAATTTCATAAGTATCACCAGTTCTGTCTGTGAGTTCTGCTAGTAAAGGCTACTGTGATCTTTGCCACTGTTTTTTCTTCTTGATTTTTATGGGAGTGTTTGACTTGAAGTTTGTCCTTACTGTTGGCGGTAAGCCTTTGCCACTTGCTGTCTCTCCTCCCCCTGTCCCCAGCAGGTTGCAATAACAAAAACGTTTCCTTTCAAAGCTAGGCATGGGGACCATAATACAGACCTCAGCTCTAGGGTTGCCAATCCCTAGTTGGGAGCAGGGTTTGGAGGCGCTCCCCCTTCTTCAGGGTTATAAGCAAGTTGTAGGGGGAGGGGGGGGGTTGAATGTCCACTGGACATATTTCCACATTTGTCCACATTTTCAGCATAGTATTTGGTGCCTCTCTTCAACACCCCCTCCCCAAAAGTTTCAAAAAGATTGGACCAGGGAATCCAATTCTATGAGCCTCAAAAGAAGGTGCCCCTATACTCCAATATTTCCAAAGGAAGGAAGACATTTAAAAGGTGTGTGGTCCTTTTAAATGTGATGGCCAGAGCTCCCTTTGGAGTTTAATCATGCTTGTCATGCTTCACCCCCAGAGTCCCCAGATATTTCCTTCGTCGAACCTGGCAACCTTACCCAGCTCTCAAAATAATTTCCCTAACCAGCACTGCTCTTTCCCTAGGCAGATTTTCTTTATTTGTAAAAAAGCATGAAAAATCTTAATATGTCAGCTGCTGTTTCCTGACTCTTCACTAGAAATACTTGTGCTGATTTTATGATGTCACAAAATAAATTCCCAAGCCAGTATCTCACTGATAGCTAAGCTGAAATGAACTGGGGAAGAGGCAGCAACCCAGGCTTTCTGCTGGTGGCTTTTTCTATCACCATTCCTATCACCTATCACCATTCCTATCACTAATTCCTATTTCAGAGCAGAATGACCTGCTTGCCAGCAAAATTATCTCTTCCTTCATGGATGTGTCTCCTGCCAAGTGAACAGAGTCTTGTTTCTTTAAAGACCATTACTGTGAATGGTTACCTTCTTCAGGGGAACTTCTATGATTTCTAGTTTATAAATAACAAACAATACAGTTATATTATCAGAACTGTGAAAAAAATGTAATCTCATCCTGCCCAGACCCTTTGCAGGCATCTCAACAAAGAGTTTAAGTGTTCACTGAAATACAGAAAAGGAGACTTGATCTGTTATCAAGAGCCAGGGGTATGTAAGTAAGAAGGAGCAAAAACTCTGCACATACATTTTTACAAATACACACACACGGAGAATTATTTTTTTGAACTTTTTATTTTCAAAGAAATCTTTCTACATTAACTTTTAACAAATGCCTGTGGGTCCATCACAAAAGTACTACACATAGCAGAGGATTATAAGGCAGGTTCAGAGACACACATTCCATTTGTACAGGGCACTGGCCGTATGCACTGGTCATTACCCTCAGCCCACATCTTTGAGAAAGGCTTGTGTTCCCTGCCTATACATATCACTGAGGGAAATTTTGAAGAGAAGTTTGTTCTGTATTTCAAATTCTCTCTTTGGGGGACCTCCTGATAAGCTCCATTGGAAACCAAGTGTTCCTCAGAATACAGTATGAAAATCATTGCATTATATCAACAATATATGTCATGTCTCTCAAAGGCACACTTAATAGTATATCACAAACACGGGGCGAATAAATGTTGACTTGACAGACATGGACTGCAATGTGACAGATCCTCTTTTGGACTGCTGATTTATCCAGTTGTGTTAGAGTACATTTTAAGGAGAGGAATTAGATCCTTTACAAGGGAAAATCAACCACTTGATATTGTAGTACATTTTTTGTTTTTTGTTTTTGCTGTTGCAAACAGCAGTTGCCATATCTTTGTGAGGTATATCTTAGGAAGCGTGCGTGCACACAAAAGCTCATACCTTGAATAAAACGCTGTGGGTCTTAAAACTTTGTGAGGTTTAATCTTTATTTTTCTTTATTTTGTTCACTGCTGCTTTTAAAACCAAATTTAAGCTGAAGGGATTTTTTTTTTTTGTATTTTTTCCATCCTAACTTTTTTTTCCTTCTAAAGCCCGAGAATGAGCAAGGTCGTAGAACTTCTCTAGAAAAGTTCACTCGCAGTATGGTAAGTTCATTTGCTTTTGGTTTTGTTTTTTTTGGTTCTTTTAACTTCTCTCCTTCAGCATTTTATTTAATTTAGGAAAGGCTTTTATTAATTTTTCACTGCAGCATGTTATATTTAAATACAATGTCTATAAAACAAAAAGGCAGAATTTCATGATACGCATTTTTTGATAAAGACAGAGGACTCCGTCCATTCCATTATTGTTTTTGCCTTGTTCCCTCTTTCCTTAGTTCAGGCACCATTTGTGCCTGAGTCATATCCTGCAAGCTCTGACCTTGTATTCATTCACCACATCAAGGGGTGAGATGGGGCTGGATGGGCATACCGTACCTCAATATGATACAGTAGCCCTGTTCAAATATTATAGTCAATGCATACAAATTCTGCATCTATGTGTAGACATCTGTTTGTAAGGAAGAGCCAACAAATTTTCACTTTACAAATGAAATCAGGTACCTGGATAAATGTAGGCTTTGCATCACTCATTGAGCTATGCATGCATTGTGTACATAGATTGTACTTGTGTCTACTGTAAACTTGTGAACAGGGCTAATGCCTACGTGCATGCCCGTACATATATGCCGCAGAGAAGGAAATCAGGACTCTGTTGTGCCCTGCAGGGAGCCCTGTGCATGTGCATGCTGCACCCATGGTGGATTGGATGGAGCCCCATGATACCAATAACTAAATTTTGATGTGATTGAGAGATTCATTCTTTGCTGTGGCTTTCCCCACAAACTGAGATCCCATAGTGTACCTATAACAACCTCCTTTTACTGAATGATTTTGATGTATGAATTATGGTTATGTACTTTTACAAACAGAGATGTTTTTATGGCAGTCTTTATTCCTTTCTTGGTATCTGCTTCCTAGGTTCTGTTCAACTAACCTATTTCAAATAAACCACCTATCTATAGACAACTGTAAGTTTTAATTCATTAATAATATTGTCTGTGTCAAAATGGCTTTTAAAATACTGTTGAACAAGAGGAGTTCACAGAACAAGTTCCACTTTTTCCTGCAACTTCCTGTGCTTCTGACAAACTTTTCCTAACACTTGGATAATCCTTGGGAAGATTGTGAGATGCAGCAAGGGAGGCTAACAGAAGGGGGATGTGCTGGAAATCAGCCAGCTACACCTGGAAAAGGGTGTGCAAGGGGGGAAGGTGTGGCTTCTGCTGATTTCCTCTGCAGCCCACCCCCCCCCCATCCTGCCCTGTTCATTATGATCCCCTGACCCTTAGTGGAAACATTTTGGCATGCACAGGAAGCTGCAGAGGAAGAGATCTGTTTCATGAACTTTTTCCCTCCATGATTCCTGGGAAGCAAACCATAGACTTTTTCAACATGCTTAAGTGTATGGAACACTGAAAGATAAGCTGTGACTGATACTGTGAACTATCTTAGATAAAAATCCAAGCATGAAATGGTTCTGTGAACCCCAGGGACATTTTTATAACATTTTTTTTTCTTACACTGCATGACAAATTTCTTTTCAAAGTGAGGAGAGTTTTAAAAGGATTTATGATGCTCTCTGGGTTTCACCTATTCAAAGAACCTAGTCAAAAATCCTATTAGACTAGCACAAATCTTTTGTGTAGCTTAAGCACCTATTTGTACCTGGTTGCAGAGTAGAATATGTAATGATTTCACAACCATTTGTCATCTTCAAATGGAAACAGTCAGCTGCTCAGGTGGAGATAACTAGCAGAGATGGCTCCTGAAATCATTCCTGATACTCCTTCTTTAGTGTTATTTTGTATTGTCCCCTTGGATGTAGTGGACACATGGTTTTGTACATGGGTCTTCACTCAAAAAGAGCCCCATGGCGCAGAGTGTTAAAGCTGCAGTACTGCAATCCTAAGCTCTGCTCACGACCTGAGTTCGATCCCCCGCAGAAGCTGGGTTTTCAGGTAGCTGGCTTTAGGTTTGCTCAGACTTCCATCCTTCCGAGGTTGGTAAAATGAGTACCCAACTTGCTGGGGGAAAAGTGTAGATGAGTGGGAAGGCAACGGCAAACCACTACCATGAAAACGTGAAAGCAACGTCACTCCAGAGTTGGAAACGACTGGTGCTTGCACAGGGGACCTTTCCTTTCCTTTCCTTCACTCAAATACAAAAAAAGGCAGAACCAGCCCTGAGTTTCAACTGTTTGCAGCAACTGCAGATGCATTGCCTGGATATTCATTTAGCAGAGAAACCCTAGCCATATTATGAATACTAAAGAGCTTTAAACTGGCCTGCATTTGTTTTCAGTTTTAGCTACATATATTTTTTCACCGTATTTCCCTAAGCAGTAAAAAGTTCCAAGAGCAGGTACTGCAGGATCCTTTCCCTTGGGAAAAAAGAATGCTGGATTATCATCACCATCCTTTATAACAATGAAAGTGTAGTGCTATTGTCCAAATGGAGCCTCCCATTGGTTGATTCCTGCATTCCCTAAACCATTGGCCCATCATGCATCAGTCACCACCTTGGAGTTCCCACTGACTGATTCCCCTGTCCCCTGTCTGCTGCAAGGCCAGGAATACTGAACAAACCACCAAAACAGTCTTACCTCAGAGACAGACACATCTCTGATGCTTCTCTGAGTCCTCTCCACCAACCTGCCTCAGAAAAGGCTGTCACTCTACTGCAGCCTCACAAAGCATTTCCTCAGAGGCCATAGCTGCCACCTCTTTCCTGTCACTCCCTCATTCCCTCCTCCCCTCAGCCTCGCCTCAGGACAGATGAGGATTGGACCACTAGAGGAGCTGCTAGCCAGAGGCTGTTGCTAGGCAACCACTAAAGTGAATCTGTGAAGGGAGAACCTTCAGCTGAATATAATGCCACACAGTCCACCTGCAAAGCAGTTATTTTCACTAGGGGAGAGAGGTCTGTAGTTCAATTGTGATCCCAGGAGATCTTCAGGCTCGATCTGGAGGCTGGCTACCCTAGGCCTGGCAGCACCCTTTGGGTGACTTGATGCCACCTTACTGATGTGACTTAACTGGGCCTAGCTGCTTGCTCCTGTTCAACCACAGCCCCCCTATGACAGCCAATGTGACTTAGCAGTTGCCAACTCCAGGTTGGCAAATTCTTGGAGATTTGAGGGGTGAAGTCTGGAGGGGGTGGGTTTGAGGAGGGGTGGGATCTTAGACAGCTAATTTCTCATGGGGAACCATTGTTGCCAATCTCCAGGTGAGGGCTGAAGATTACTCAGAATCACAACTGTTCTCCAGATGGCAGAAATCAATTTCCCTGAAAAAAATGGCTGCTTTGGAGGTGAACTCTGTGTTATTATACCCTGCTGAGGTCCCTTCCCTCTTGCTTTGGTCTCCACTGTGGAGAAAGACTGTACTTTTCCTAGGTAGAGGCTGCAGGGGAGAAGATGGAAAGCTGAAATCAGATCTGTTCCCCTACAGAAAATGGCCACGAAACACATACTCTATAGTATACCATAACACAACCATTCCAGGCCAAAAACAAAAACAGATTATGCCACAAGCTCATGCTGATGCTAAATGACACAAGGCTGAACATGACAAGAAAAGGTGGCAACAATGCACTGCAAACAAAAGGAATGCTGAGCTTTAACATCTGTGTGACCATCATCATGCCCCCCGCACTCCCCATAATTAGTCTTCCTTATCTGCATTCTGGGCCTCTTTCAGGGCTTTGAGCCACCACAGACATGGGGGGGGCAGCATCTGTTTCATCTGCAGGATGGGTAGGAAGACAGCAAGGGAGGGTGAGTGAATGCCAAGGGTTGGGGTGGGTGGGAAGACAGCAAAGGTGGGGGTGGTGAGTGAAAGCCAAGTTTTGGTAGGGTCGGAAGACAGCAAGGGTGGGGTGAGTGAATGTCTCAGGTAGGGGGGAGTAGTGGCTCCATCCCAATTGTCAGATTTCTCCAATTGCAACAGGATGATTGTGTTGTTGCTGGTGGCCACTTGTCATCAAAAAACTATTGCAGAAACACATTGTAGTATTTTTTGTCCATAGATGAAGCACTGCTAGCTGTTAGCAAAATAAAAGCCTGGAGAGGAAGCAATTAGCTATTAAAATCAAGGTTGCTCCCAATATTCTCTCATTTCAATCCTTGTCTTGAAATCAGTACATTTCAAATAACTGAGCCAAACTGCTGGTGCTGCTTGGTGTCCTTTTGCTCCCTTGGCTAATGCTTTCTTCTCCTTTATCCTCTCTTTTCTTGGTCTCATTTGTCCACGCTGCCATTTGATCCACTAGCTGTGGAAGCTTAATCCAGACAAGGTGGAAGTGCCATGGGTGGGGACTAAAGACTATCTTAGAACAGAGGTGGTATCTGGAGATTCCCT
This sequence comes from Heteronotia binoei, assembly GCF_032191835.1. Classification (NCBI taxonomy): domain Eukaryota; kingdom Metazoa; phylum Chordata; class Lepidosauria; order Squamata; family Gekkonidae; genus Heteronotia; species Heteronotia binoei. Next base: position 85,045,565 of record NC_083243.1, on the reverse strand, counting down.
ACTATTATAATTGATCTTCAGACAACCAAGAGTGTTCCTTTAGAGAAAATTTGTGCTTTGAAGGATAGATTCTAAGACATTATACCCGACTTAGGTCTTTCCCCTCCCCAAACTCCACACTCCCCAGGCTCCACCTACGAAATCTCCCAAGTATTTCCCAACCCAGAACTGGCAACCCTAATTATACATCTCTGAGGTCTCCCCCCTCCCCAAACGCCTCCCTCCACAGGCTCTATCCCCACCAGATTGCCCTCACAGATTGAAGAAAGAAACAGACACAAAGACTGGGTAAACTAAAGGCCACTTTATTTGTACATAATTTAAACAGTAAGGGTAACAATATAACTAGCAGCACAGACAGGGCCAGGGGGCAACACAACCTCTCCTCCCCTGCAGCATAATAGGCTTAGCCACCTTTGCCCCAGGTAAAGGTGGATGGCTCACATCTGGCTAGCACAGCAAATGGACACTGCCCTGAAGTCCCAACCCCCAGTAGCACAGCTGAAAGGGAGGATTGATCCTGTCAATCCCAAAGGCAGTCTGCATTCCTCACTCCCCAGGACCATGCAGCCCGAGGATGATTCTGCAAGTCCCCATGGTCCCTAAACAAGAGTGCTAATGGTGCTCACCAAGCCACATAACATAAATAGAATCCAGCCAATCTTAAAGGGACCAACCTAATTAACAGCCATACCCTAGCCAGTTCCACAGTCCACCGAACAATCAGTACAGGGTAGGCAAAAAAACCCCTTTTCTAAGGCCAATACGGAAAAGGTGGAACAATTCCTACCCAGCCCCCCATGAAAAGGGTGAGTACCCCAGAGCACCACAGTACAAGGTAATAAGCAAACACAAAATTGTGGAAAATAACAAAGAAAATATAACAATATTGAAAAGACTCAAACAGAATTCAAAAAGCTGAACAGCAACAACAAATAAAGCTCTTGGAAAAATTCTGTTAATATTTAAGATTAATCCTAATACAGTTTCTACAATATCTCATTAATCAATCAATATTATAAATCACAAGTTTCAGGCTTCCGGTCTGAGAATCCAGCTGGGCTGCCGTCCCCTGAATCAGGGGAAACTTAATTCTCTGTTCAGGGTAGTAAAAAGCCTTTCTTTTGGCTTTCTGCCTACATTTCTCAGATAGATATTTGTCCAGGATACGTACAGCAACTTTGAAACAGTTAACCTTGGCTAATAAAAGATATCGGAGGAGATCTTTTTGAGGCTTTGAGGAACGCCAAAGAAGAGTGGCGTTTTCAGCATCTACAGAGGATTATAGAACCATTTAATTGGCATAAGCCTGTCGGGATCTCATTCTCTTTTGAAACTGATAAACATCTGAAAACTGAGAAGACCAAAGTTTAAACTGCATAGCTGTTAAGAGGTATTTGATTACAATCTCTCGCTAATTTTTAAAGCTAATCTAAATAACATTGGAAGGTGGGAAAGATCGAATTACAAAGATGGGGAGGTGAGGAAAAGAAAACTTAAAACTTGGACTCTGTTAAATTAAGGACTTTGATAGAAACTGTGAAAGAAAAGACCTGTTTTGAATACCTGTGGTGGCTGACATATGCATCGGTGTCATAGCTCTGCACTTGCAATCAACATAACAAGCACTCCAAAGATCACGATAATTGGAGAACGTGAGCTGGGGCCTAGTGAACCAGGAAGTAAAGACTGAAACGGGACTAACAAAGAAGGTGAGAGGAGCAAGAAGAAGGCCTACGCTAGGAATTCTAACCATAGAGAAATTACGATCGCCATTTTGAAGAAAATAAAATTGTCAAAAACTGTTAAAAATCAATATTTAAGCTCAGGAAGGTCGGAGAATGGCGAAATTAGTCTCATTTTAAAGGGCAAGTTCTAAGCCATTGGATTTTAGAATTGGAGACTTTAGAATTTTTGAAGATTTTTTTTTATGTCAGAAGAAAGACAAACTCATGCAAAAGCCCACTCTTTGGACAAAATGCAAAGTCAGTTTGATGCTATGGAGGCTAAGATTATGAAGGGTGTGGAAAAGATGTTAACAGCTTGTAAAAAAGAACTTAAGAAGGACATTGGAGATCTTAAAAAAGAAATTGAAGATTTCAAAAATGAGGTGGTTGTAGTGACAAACAGAGTCAAGGATTAGGGTTTGTAGAATCTTTCGGGCTCAAGTGCCGTGTTCTACTGGAGAAAGTTTTTCATCCAGTAGAACACGGCACTTGAGCCCGAAAGATTCTACAAACCCTAATGATGTTACCAGCTATGAAAACCTGAAATCTTTGAGAGTCAAGGATGTTGAAGAGAAAGTTAATGTACATGCTTCCACCTTATTAAAGCTACAAGAGAAGGTAACAGTACATGACTGCAGATTAATGGAAACTCAAGTGCATCTGAGAGGAGTACCTGAAGGGGAGGAAACTGATTTAATGGAATATATGGTGAAAATAATTGCTGACTTTTTAGAGGAAGATCCTGAAAGGTCCAGAAACATGTTTGACAGTATGTACAGAGTTAATTCATCATATGCAAAAGATAAAGGCCTACCAAGAGACATAGTTATAAAATTAAGGACAAAAGACATGGCAGGGAAAATTCTGAATAAAAACTTTCAAAAGGCTCTGATAGTGGAAGGGAGCAGAGTCAAAATAATGAAAGAGCTGCCAAGACAAGTGATAAATGACAGGAAGAAATACAAGAGACTGACAGAGAAGTTACGTGCTGAGGGAACGAGATACAGATGGATAATACCTGAAGGTTTGGGCTTTGAGCTATGTGGAAGAAGGATTACATTAAGGAATGAGCAGGAGATGTGTAGCTTTTTTGAAGAAAATAAAGACTTTGCACCATAATGGATTACAAATTACTATCTTAGAATATAAATGGACTAAATTCACCACAAAAAAGAAAAGCAACATTTCATTGGATTAAAAAACAAAAATGTAATATAATTTGTCTACAGGAAGTTCATATACAACAAAAGGATTACAAATTTTTATGGAATAAACAATTGGGGTTGGAATTTTTTTCATTGGCGGAACAAAAGAAAAGGGGTGTGGTTTTTTATATTAAGGAACAATTAGAGCCAAAATTGTTATTTAAAGACAAAGATGGAAGATATGTAGCAGTGGAAGTAATGATTGATGCAAAGAAAACATTGTTATTAAGACTATATGCACCAAATGGTGCAAAAGATGTTTTTTTTTAAAGACATCAAATCGACAGTTGGATGAAGTGTCCTATGACCAGATCTTGAAGATGGGTGATTTTAATGGAACAATACAAAACAATATAGATAGGTCTGGCCAAAAGAGCAATAACAAAGAAGGGAAACTACCAAAATCTTTTTTTGAGTTGGTTAAACAAGAAAGCTTGGAGGATATTTGGAGAAAATTTAACCCTGAAGTAAGAGACTATACCTTTTTTTCAGCAAGACATAATACTTTTTCTAGAATTGATACGTTATGGGGCTCTAAAAATTTGGGCTTCATAACTAGAAAAGTAGAGATTCTACCAAAGATATGTGCAGATCATAATCCAATATTTTGGGCTACAAAACTGCAAAAGAAAACAAGAAGATGGAGAATAAATGAGGATTTGTTACAAGATAAAGAAACTGTGACATTTCTAGAAAAGGAAACCAGCTTTTTTCCAAATAAATGATACTGACGATATAGAATTCCAGATGGTTTGGGATACTTACAAAGTAGTAATGAGAGGAATATTGATTACATTGAATAATAAAGATAAGAGGGCAAAAGAAAAACAGATGTTGGACATTCAAAATGAAATAAAGAAAAAAGAAGGGGAACTGAGAAAAAGACCAGGGGAAAAGAAAATAATAAGGGAAATTACTATTTTACAAACTCAAGTGAGACATTTGTTGAATAAAGAACTGGAATGGAATTTGAAAAGTTTGCAACAGAAATCGTTTGCAAGTGCGAATAAACCTGGGAAGTACATAGCTTGGCAATTGAAGAAAAAGAAAGAAAATAAAATTATTAACAAAATTGTGGCTAATGGAAAAAGATAGTACATCAAGAAGGAATCAAAAGGGAATTTTTAAATATTATGCAAATTTATTCAAAGGTGTGAAAATAAAAAAAGAAAAAATGGAAGAGTATTTACAAAATATTAAAATAGCACCCTTGACTGAATATATGAAAAAGATTTTGAATGATCCAATAGAAAAAATTGAAATCGAAGCAGCAATCAATATAATGAAAGTAGGTAAAGCTCCTGGGCTGGATGGATATACAACTAAATTTTATAAAAATTTTAAAGACGAGATAGTACCAAAATTGCAAAAGTTGATGAATATGATAAGAACAAAAGGGAAAATTCCAAATACTTGGAAAGAAGCTGTAATCTCATTGATTCCTAAGGAAGATAGAGATGTCACAAATGTAAAGAATTATAGACCAATTTCATTATTAAACAATGACTATAAGATATATACAAGAATTCTGGCAGAACGACTTAAGCAATATTTGATTAACTTTATAAAGGAAGATCAAGCGGGATTTCTCCCTAAAAGGCAAATAAGAGACAATATAAGAACTGTTGTAAATATTGTAGAATATTATGAGAAACATCCAGAAAAAGAGGTGGCATTATTTTTTGTAGATGCAGAGAAAGCCTTTGATAATCTGAACTGGGACTTTATGTTTGCAGTAATGGAAAAGATAAATCTTGGAGAGCATTTTATAAGAATGACAAAAGCAATATATATGGAACAACACGCAAAATTGTGTATAAATGCAGATCTTACAAATGAAATGAAGGTGAGCAAAGGTACAAGACAAGGATGTCCGCTTCCACCATTGTTGTTTATAATGACTCTTGAAATTTTGCTAAGGCAAATACAAGATGATAAAGAAATAGGACTGAAAATCAGAGGATTCTCTTATAAATATAGAGCATTTGCGGATGATATCGTGTTTATAACTGAAAATCCGATACAAGTGATACCTTTGTTGCTAGCTAAGATAAAAGAATATGGAGAAATGGCAGGACTTTATATAAATAAAGAAAAATCAAAATTTCTATGTAAAAATATGCAACTAAATAAACAGAAAGAATTGGAGAGTTTGACGGGATGTGAAGTTACCTCTAAAGTTAAATATTTAGGTTTAGAAATAACAATGAAGAATATTGATTTGTACAAAAATAATTATGAAAAGTTATGGCGTAAGATGGATGAAGACATGGTGAAATGGAATAGACTTAATCTGTCTTTGTTGGGTAGGATTGCTGCAATTAAGATGAACATTTTGCCAAGAATAATGTATTTGTTTCAAACTATTCCGATTGTAAAAGTTAGTAAACAATTTAATAAATGGCAAAGGAAGATCTCAGAATTTGTATTGGCTGGGGAAAAACCAAGGATCAAGATGAAAATTTTAACCGATGCTAAAGAGAGGGGAGGATTTCAGCTTCCAGATCTAAGATTATATCATGATGCAGTTTGTTTGGCGTAGATAAAGGATTGGATGATGTTGTTAAATAAAAAAACTTTTATTGCTAGAAGCTCATGGAAACAAATTCGGCTGGCATGCTTATATGTACTATGGGGAAAAAAAGATGGATGTTTTTTTTTCTCACCATTATATCAGAAATAATTTGTTAAATACATGGATAAAGTACAAGAAATATGGTGATGAAAGAAAGCTGTTATGGATAGTACCAAAAGAAGTAATAAAAATAACAGTTGAATCTGATGAAGAGAGAGGGTTGTCATATAATCAATTACTAAAGATCCAGGGTGATAAAGTTGAATTAAAATCTGCTGAAGAGCTGAACAACAAGTATGACTGGTTTCAAATGCAACAAATAAAAAGTTTGATGGAAAACGATATTAAATCTGAAGGAATTAGACGCGAACAAACAGAAATGGAAAAGGTTCTGCTTGGAGATAATGAAAAATTAATATCGAAAATATATAAGTTATTGTTGAAATGGTCTACAGAAGAAGAAGTAGCAAAATCTCAAATGATTAAATGGGCAATTAATGCAAACAAGGAAACACAGATGGATACATGGGAATATCTTTGGAAGAACTCTATGAGAATATCAACATGTCAGAGTATTAAAGAGAATTGTTTTAAGATGATGTATAGGTGGTATATGACTCCTAAAAAATTGGCAAAGATGAGTAAAAAGATGTCAGATAAATGTTGGAAATGTAAGAAACATGAAGGTTCTTTTTAACATATGTGGTGGACATGTGAAAGAGCGAAAAAGTACTGGCAGATGATGCAACAAGAAATATCTAAGATTCTGGGATATGACTTCAAGAAAGTAGCAGAGATTTTTGGGAATCCCCTCTGTTGGGATTACAAATGGAAAAATTTCCAAAAGAAGATAGAACTTTAATTTGGTACTTGCTCTCAGCTGCTAGGACATTGTATGCGCAGTTGTGGAAGCAAGAAAAAATACCAGAGAAATGGGATTGGATTGTGAAAGTTTTATCGTGGAGTGAGATGGATAAACTAACAAGAATTCTAAGAGACTATGATTTGGAAGTGTTTAAAAGGGAGTGGAAGAAATTTAGAGGTTATGTAGAGAAAGAATGGAGCATAAAAAGACATTGGACAATTTTTTAATAATGAGTATTAGAAAAAGGTAGAATATGAATTTAGATTGTTATAGTTAAAGGTACCTTTATAAGTGAACTTTAAGTATATAACTTTGGCGGGAGTCTAGTAATGGAGGGAGGGGGGATTAGAAAATATCATATGGGTTAGGGATAGGGATGATATAAATGGATATTGTTACCATAGGCTATCAATAAAATTGTTTAAAAATGAAAAAATAAATAAATCACAAGTTTCAGTTCATACAACATCATTAGTCAACATCCATGTGTGCGTCAATTTATAGCCCCTGAAGCTTCCAAGACTATCCTGCCGCTCCACTGTGGTGGATTAAAGCACCAGTGCTCACAACGATCCTGTAGCTATGATTATTCCTTATTTCCTTTTGAGAAGTTCCGTTTTATTTTTCAGATAAGCCAAAATAAAGGCTTTTCATCTCAAGTAAAAATTCAAAAAAGCAAGTGGGTGCAGAAAAAGCCTCTGACAGGAATGTGCATGTATCACTGTTTCAGACAGAACACTTAGAATTTTTCCAAATGCTTTGTTTGTGGTTGCTGTTCAGATTTTTGGATTCTGTTTGAGTCTTTTTAATATTGTTATATTTTCTTCGTTATTTTCCATAGTTTTGTTTTTGCTTATCCCCATGAAAAGGGGGCAACCAACAATTGCTTGCACTGCCTACAGGGTGGTAGAGTGAGCCAAGCACAAGGCGAAGACTGTCTGAGGTGGGAGAAGAACTGGTTGTTAGGAAGCACCACCTCCACCCGCTGAATGACCAGGGTGCCCTGCATGAGAAGGCAAAGGCAGCTCCCCAACAGCATGGCTGGTCAGCTTCTCATAGGGTAGGAGCTGAAATCTCTAGGAATTTCCCATCCTGGAATTGGCAACAATAACACTAGACCATCTTTTGTTTACTGTTATTTGTGCTCATGGTGTATAGGAGAGACAAAAATTATGTCCTGGGGCTTCTACTCAGTCTGGGTCTAGGAGATGATTCTCATCTTTGTAATGGCATTTTGCATGTCTGAGCTGCTAGGTTTCTATTTTTTTAATGGGCCAGCAAAACATTTCCTTTGCAATGTGATCAATGGTAGTCTTTATATATATATGATTTTAATAATGTATATTTGAACCATGTTATGTATCACCATTGCTTTTCAGTGCAAGTTGTAAAGACCTGTGAATTGATGTATGAGTGAGTGTACACACATAAACTTGTGACTTCTAACATAAACAGTTACGAATGCCGTGATTGGCAAATATTTATCAAAATATTTATAGCTTTCCTTTGATGTGCTTCATGTTCTATTTATAATGAAAGAAAGGGGAAGAAATTGCAAAGTTAGAATACCTGGCAACAGGAACTGGCCCGCATCTAAAGTAACTCAGTTTCAAACACCCATGCCTGTAGCTATGGGGGGGCCTCTGGGAGCCTTAACTCAACTTTTAGCAGAGGCTTCCTAACTCAGGGTCCCCAAACCAGCCCCACCTCTCCCCCGCTCCTGCTTGGCCAAGCAGAATGGGAGAGCAAGAGGCAGTGGGTCTCTGTGCTTCTGGCAACCCACCAGTTGTGAGAAAAGCAGGAAGACCAGGCCTGCTGGCCCCGCCTCTCCCTCCCCTTCCTGCTTAGCAAGCAGGGTAGGAAAGTGAGAGGTGGAGGGTCTCTGTGCTTCTGGCAGCCCACCAACTGTGAGAAGCAGGAAGACCCGGCCTTCTGGCCCTAGGCTTGCCAATCCCCAGGTCCTAGTGGGCGTTCTCCCACTTTCCCAGGCTCCTTCCCACTCCCAGTCAGCTGGCCGGCGGGGGGGGGGGGGGAGCCCTGCCCCACAACCACCCCGTGCCTTTCCACCTCCAGAGGCTTCAGACTGCACTTGGAAAGGCTTCCTCTTGGGATGGTGTGTCTGTGTCTTTAAGGCTGAATGGGGGTGGGGGGGGAGCAGGTAGAAAAACATGGCTGCTCCCAGTGGCTGTGAAAGCAGCCCAGACCCTCTGTTGGTTGCACAATCTTTTCAGAGGTCATTTGCATAGGAAAGGTAAACTTGAACCTTTGGTTGCTCTGTGTTACTTTGAAGAAGTTGGAAGTTCAGCAACTCGTGAGTAGAGTTGCCAATCCCCAGATGGGACAAAAAAGGGGAAAAAAACACGGAAGGGTGGAGACTAGGAGAAAACCATGTTGAAAGTGTTAAATCTGCCAACACATATAACTGCTACTCACAAGTAATATTAGTTTGCTATGCTTATTTTTGTTTACTTCTAAAAACTGATCACTTTGCAGTTATATAATGAACATGCACACACAGAAGTATACACTACATGTCTGAAGATACATTCAAATTACAATAAATGCTGTTGTTTTAATTGTATTTATTGGTTTTATTGTATGTGACCCGCCCTGAGCCTGTCTGGGAAAGGGTGGAATATAAATTTACCCAAAAAATAAATAAATTTCCATGTATAATCCACTGGTACAAAAATAACAATTTATACATGAAAACTTATATAAAGATGCCAGAGTTTCTCATCCAGAAATCAAATTGTTTGTGATACGTTTCTGGTAATATACGTGTTTTGAATACTATTCTTCATCCTACAAAAGAGATTAATTTCCCTGGAACCACAGCTCAATTCAAAGTCTAGGTCAATTTCACAAGGCAATGGTTCTCATTAGCGACTGATAGCCGCAGGATGATAGTAATTAGTCTGGAACCAGTGCTCTATACGCTACAAACACAGTGTTATTGGTCAATTACTCAAAGCAGGCACTATCAGTTCTCCAGGAGAACTGTACGAAGAATCATATTCGAAACATGTATATTACCAGAAACGTGTCACAAACAATTCAGTTTCTGAATGAGAAACTCTGGCACCTTTATATTAGTTTCATGTATAAATTGTTATTTTTGTACCAGTGGACTATACATGGAATTTATTGTAATTTGAATGTATCTTCAGGCATGTAGTATATACTTCTGTGTATGTATGTTCATTATATAAGTGCAAAGTGATCAATTTTTAGGAGTAAACAAAATTAAGCATTATAGCAAACTAGTATTACTTGTAACAGTTATATGTGTTGGCAGATTTAACACTTTCAGCACAGTTTACTCCTAATCCCCAGGTGGGAGCAGGCTCTCCCCCGCTTCAGAGTCATCAGAAACGGGGGAGAGGGGAGGAAACGTCTGCTGGGCACTTCATTATTCCCTATGGAGATCAGTTCCCATAGGGTATAATGGAGAATTGATCTGGGGGTATCTGGGGCTCTGGAGGGGCTGTTTATTGAGGTAGAAGCATCAAATTTGCAGTATAGCATCTGATGACTCTCCTCAAACTGCTCCCCAAGTTTCAAAAAGTTTGGACCAGGGGGTCCAATTCTGTGAGTCCCAAAAGAAGGTGCCCCTATCCTTCATTATTTCTAATGTAGGGAAGGCATTTAAAAGGTGTGCAGTTCCCTTAAATGTGATGGCCAGAACTCCCTTTGGAATTCAGTTGTGCTTGTCACAACTTTGCTTTTGGCTCCACCCCCCACAGTCTCCAGATATTTTTTGAATTGGACTTGGCAACCCTAGCTGGCCCCAAGGTCAGGGGGGCATTTAAAAAATTCAAGCCCCCCTGTTGTGTCTTGCAATGCGTTCCAGAAGTTACTGTGCAGCGACGCTACAGAGGTGACCAGAAGAAGTCCATTAGTCGCTCGATGTAGCGCACGAAACTACCCCGCCAATCAAGATCTGTGGCAGGAAGTTTAACTGGCCGGGATTGGACCTGGCCAGACGGAAGGTTGTTCCGGGGGTTTGTATCTATAGCGGGACCCGGTCCACATTTCTCCCTCTTGTGATGTACCCGCTAATAAAGTATGTTGCCTTCAACACGTCTCGTCACTCAGTACATTACCCCCCCCCCCCATTTTTAAAAAGCCTTCCTGCCTTTAAAAAAATCATGGCTTTACCTCTGCACACACCCCATTGAATCCAGATGGTCAGAGAATCAGCACAAGGTATTTTATTTATTTATTTGATTGATATATACCCTGCCTTTCTCCCCAATGGGGACCAAAAGCAGCTTACGTCATTATCCTGTCTTCCATTTTATCCTCATAACAACCCTGTGTTGTCACAGGGTTAGGGTGAGAGTGTGTGACTGGCCCAAGATCACCCAGCAAGTTTCCATGACTCAAGCGGGGATTTGAACCTGGGTCCTTCATATACTAGTTGGACACTCTTAATCACTACACCACATTCTAAGGTGGCCAGACCGTCCCGGTCTCCCGGGACTTTCCCGGTTCTGGCCCCCAATTCCCGGCTCCCGGGCTGGCTATACCGGGACCATTAGAAGTCCTGGTATAGCCAGCGGGGAGCCAGCGGGGCGCGGGCGGGGAAGGCGGGGAGTGAGGGAGCCAGCGTCCCTGCGCGTGCGCACGGCGGTGTGCACACGCGCAGGGACGCTGGCTCCATCACTCCCCGCCTTCCCCGCCCGCGCGTGGGCCCCGGCGGCGGTGGCGGAGGCCGGGGAGGCCGCGGAGAGGCCGCCGCGGGTCCCTGGAGGGCCTCCAGAGGCCCGGGGAGGCCGCGGAGAGGCCGCCGCTGGTCCCTGGAGGCCCTCCAGAGGCCCGCGGAGGTCGCGGAGAGGCCGCCGCGGGTCCCTGGAGGCCCTCCAGAGGCCCGCAGAGGCGGCGGAGAGGCCGGCGCTGGTCCCTGGAGGCCCTCCAGAGACCAGCGCCGGCCTCTCCGCCGCCTCCCCGGCCTCTGCAGCCGCCGCCAGCCCCGCCAGCAGCACCAGCCGCCCGGAGGAGAGGCCGCCACCCGCCCTGGAACAAGGTAAGCAGGGGGGGCCGAAAGCGGGGGTGGCGGGAGGGGGCGGCCGGCCTTCCTTCCCTCCCTCCCTTTCTTCCTTCCTTCCTTCCCTCCCTCCCTCCTCCCTTCCTTCCTTTCTTCCCTCCCTCCCTCCCTCCCTCCTCCCTTCCTTCCTTCCCTCCTTCCCTCCCTCCTCCCTTCCTTCCCTCCCTCCCTCCTTCCTTCCTTCCTTCCCTCCCTCCTCCCTTCCTTCCCTCCCTCCCAACCTCCCTCCTTCCTTCCTTCCTTCCCTCCCTCCCTCCTCCCTTCCTTCCCTCCCTCCCTTCCTTCCTCCCTCCCTTCCCTCCTTCCTTCCTTCCCTCCCTTCCTCCTTCCTTCCTTCCCTCCCTCCTCCCTTCCCTCCCTCCTTCCCTCCTCCCTCCTTCCTTCCTTTCTTCCTTCCTTCCCTCTTTCCCTCCTCCCTCCCTTCCTTCCTTCCTTTCTTCCTTCCCTCCCTCCCTCCTTCCTCCCTCCCTCCTTGCTTTCTTCCTTCCTTCCCTCCCTCCCTCCTCCCTTCCTTCCTTCCTTCCCTCCTTCCTTCCTTCCCTCCTTCCCTCCCTCCCTCCTTCCTCCCTCCCTCCTTCCTTTCTTCCTTCCTTCCTTCCCTCCCTCCTTCCTTCCCTCCCTCCCTTCCTTCTCTCCTTCCTTCCCTCCCTCCCTCCTCCCTTCCTTCCTTTCTTCCTTCCCTCCCTCCCTTCCTCCCTTCCTTTCTTCCCTCCTTCCCTCCCTCCTCCCTTCCTTCCCTCCCTCCCTCCTTCCTCCCTCCCTCCTTCCTTCCTTCCCTCCCTCCCTCCCTCTGGCCACCCCTGGAGTAGAGAATACTGACTTTGGTGGACCCAAGCACTGATTCAGTGTAAGGGAGCTTTGTGTTTGTGACTGGACTAGACAATACTGACTTTCGTGGCCGTCCCTGTGGCATTGGTCCCATCGTTGTGGGGCCCAGGGGGCCGGGGCAGCGGCACGCTGAAGCAGCCTGTCGGTCACTTCTGGGTTCCTGTCCTGCATCTCGACCTGTGTTATTAGGGACGGGCTCGAAACACTCTATAACCCCTCAAAAGAACAGCAGTCTAGCTCGCTTCCCCCGAGCCCTGCCGCCATAAGCCTCAAGGGGGCTCATTTTGCGGCATCTCCCGGCGGGAGGGTGGCACCCGCACGGGTCACATATCAAATGAAAGAGGGGGCGCAGGGCTATTAGAAACAGCCGGCGGAGGGAGTCGGGAGACCACCCCACTGGGGGATCCACACCCCGAAAGTGATGAAGGTGGCGCAGATAGAGCCAACAGAGCAAACAGGACAAAATAAATAGGCTGCATTATGCAGTACAGTCTCACTGGAATCTCACTGGAATCTGACTGGCTTCTCAGCGTGGAACCCGTTCTCTCTAGTCTTCTCACTTTGAAAAAAGTAAAAAAAGAGTTTTATTTAACTTTATTTCCCCCTTTCCCTCTCTATAAATAATCTTGGTGTTTCCGGCGGTGATATTTGGGGGATTTTTGGGGACATCACAGGAAGTGCTGTGAAGTCACTTCCTGTTTCCGGCAGTGGCATTTGGGGGAAATGATGTCATTTTGGGGAAATGATGTCACAGGAAGTGATGTCACTTCCTGCTTCCGGCAGGTGGCGCGGGGGAAATGATGTCACAAGAAGTGATGTCACTTCCTGTTTCCGGCAGGTGGCGCGGGGGGAATGATGTCACAGGAAGTGATGTCACTTCCTGTTTCCGGCGGTGGCATGGCATCACCGGAAGTGACATCACCGGAAGTGACGTCACTTCCTGTTTCCGGCGGCGCGCGCACGCCCCTACCTTCCCCCCCCCCCAAGGTGTCCCTGGCTGGCCTTCAGACATTATGGCCACCCTACCACATTCACTCTTTAAGGCAGAGCTTTATTCCAACAATACAAAAAACCTTTCTATTGAATGTTTACTGGAGATTAACAGAACGTTCACAGAACATGTGATGTCTCTATTGGGCAACTGCTTATATTTGAAATGAAGTGTTAAAATCAGTATGGTATTTGTGTCATTGGTATCATGCTGTCTATTTGGTAGCTACTCTTAATATCTGATAGTACTTGATAGCTGACAAGTCAAGGTTTTTGCTCATAGTTTACAATATTTGATAGTTGGAATGGTGTTTAATGTTTAAGTTTATTTACTAGGCTATATGATGTGATTTTTCTAAAATTTTGAATTTATTTGATGGCTGGTATGCAGTATCATGGGATATTTATGGATTATTCATAGAATTTTGCATATTATGCTTGCCAAAAATCAAAACAAATTTTTTTGAGAGAACAACCAATTCAATGAGCTCAGTTTTCAACGTAAAATTTGAAATGTTTTTACATCTGATGTTTTTCATTCAAGATTATAATGATTCTGTTGGAAGATCCATTTAATTTGGAATATTCTTACCCAAGCAGTATATGTCAGCGCCTCAGACAGATCTTTTGCATTATTTGTGTGTTAACTTATCCTAGCATCTTCCATTTCCCCCAAGGCTTTATTCATGATAGTAGAGTGGTAGAAATTTATCTGGCTTTAGCCACATGTCTTTCCTATAAAATTCTTGAGGTTCTTCCACTTGTCCACATGTGATAGAGGCTGAGTTTTTCTACAGCTAATACAGATCTTGCAAGAAATAGCCTTTCCTGTTTAGTGAACTGCCACCAAATTCACATTCTGATGTGGCGGTCTTAATAATGGTGTCACTTTAAAAATGTGAAAGAATTCCTAATTTCTAGGAAGTTGGAATTTTTGTTCCTAGCAGATATTTTTGCTTGATCCTGTTGAATAGAAAGAATACAGTAGATGTTAACATGTTCCATTTTGTTATACAGAAGAGAATATTACCAGGGCTTTTTTTTTTGTACAGAAGAGAATATTACCAGGGCTTTTTTTTGTAGAAAAAGCCCAGCAGGAGCTCATTTGCATATTAGGCCACACCCCCAACACCAAGCCAACTGGAACTGCATTCCTGCTTAAAAAAAAAAAACCCTTGACTATTACCACAAGCTCTTAATAGTTGATTTTAAGGCAGACTGGGTTATGTTATATGGCAATTTACTTAAACGTATTTGGATGAGGAGATTTAGAGTTTTAGTAGACATGAGGAATGTGGAACTGCCATTGTTTACAATATTTGATAGTTGGAATGGTGTTTAATGTTTAAGTTTATTTACTAGGCTATATGATGTGATTTTTCTAAAATTTTGAATTTATTTGATGGCTGGTATGCAGTATCATGGGATATTTATGGATTATTCATAGAATTTTGCATATTATGCTTGCCAAAAATCAAAACAATTTTTTTTGAGAGAACAACCAATTCAATGAGCTCAGTTTTCAACGTAAAATTTGAAATGTTTTTACATCAGATGTTTTTCATTCAAGATTATAATGATTCTGTTGGAAGATCCATTTAATTTGGAATATTCTTACCCAAGCAGTATATGTCAGCGCCTCAGACAGATCTTTTGCATTATTTGTGTGTTAACTTATCCTAGCATCTTCCATTTCCCCCAAGGCTTTATTCATGATAGTAGAGTGGTAGAAATTTATCTGGCTTTAGCCACATGTCTTTCCTATAAAATTCTTGAGGTTCTTCCACTTGTCCACATGTGATAGAGGCTGAGTTTTTCTACAGCTAATACAGATCTTGCAAGAAATAGCCTTTCCTGTTTAGTGAACTGCCACCAAATTCACATTCTGATGTGGCGGTCTTAATAATGGTGTCACTTTAAAAATGTGAAAGAATTCCTAATTTCTAGGAAGTTGGAATTTTTGTTCCTAGCAGATATTTTTGCTTGATCCTGTTGAATAGAAAGAATACAGTAGATGTTAACATGTTCCATTTTGTTATACAGAAGAGAATATTACCAGGGCTTTTTTTTTTGTACAGAAGAGAATATTACCAGGGCTTTTTTTTGTAGAAAAAGCCCAGCAGGAGCTCATTTGCATATTAGGCCACACCCCCAACACCAAGCCAACTGGAACTGCATTCCTGCTTAAAAAAAAAAAAACCTTGACTATTACCACAAGCTCTTAATAGTTGATTTTAAGGCAGACTGGGTTATGTTATATGGCAATTTACTTAAACGTATTTGGATGAGGAGATTTAGAGTTTTAGTAGACATGAGGAATGTGGAACTGCCATTGTTTATGGTCTCTTTGCCTCACTCTTCCCTGTGATCTATAGATAAACACGGCACATTATTTGATGTCCTCATGGTACATGTTGCTCTACTGCCCAGCAGCCAGTGATGTGAGTGAGTGGTTGACAGAACAAACAACATAATAACATTGATGTCACACATTGTCTTACCTGGACATTTTGAGCAGGAGGAAATTGCACTAAGTAGCAGTGGTTTCTCATCTCTCGGAAGTCTTCTGGCTTCGTTGAGCATGGTAGTCGTCATCATGCATCCAAGTGCTTGAAAAAAGCACGTACTCTGTGGTTGTTTTCATCTTTACTGTTGAAGAACAGAAACACTTAGAAGCCCTCCTAATATCTTGTGATTTTCTATTTTTGCACGTTTTATGTGCTATATCTCCTGCCCTTAAAATACAGACATGTATCCAACTATACCGTGTCTCCAACGGAACAGCATTGCTGTTTGCAGGACTGGCAATGTCCACTGATTCTCGTTTCCACTGCAGACCCCACTTTTTCCTATGCTGTTCCTGAGGGTCTGTTGACCTCTGGAACAAAATTTGGAGGGGCTTAGCAGATAGCAGCAAGTGGAAAAGAGAAAGCAGGAAAGTCCTGGTCCATCAGGTCTATGGATACACACTACAGATTCCATGGTAAGAGTTAGGTACAATTGTCAAAGGTTTAATCTGTCATGCACTACTACTGGGCAGTCTTCTGTTTTCAACATGTGAGAAGTCTGGATGGATTCAGATCCCTGCATGAGGTGATGTGTCTTGATTTATGATTTCAAACATATATATAAATGCTTGATCTTGTGTTATGTTGTCCATTACATGCTATAGGTGTACTATTTTAACTCCTCATTTGGACTGGATTTCTGTGAATTTATATGTGTAGATTTTATGTTCTCTTGCTGTATCTTTCTTTATTGTTGCTTTTAAATATATATATATATATATATATATATATATAATGAGCAATTGACATTGTTTCTTTTAATTTATGTTATTCTTTTTATGTCTGCTGAATGTATCATTGCTTTCTGGTAAATTCTACCATAATAAAAAGGCAGTTTTTTCAAAAGATATGGTCCTTAAGTTCTACAGAGAAATCACACTTTGAAAAAAACTCAGAAAGTTTGAAATTTTTCAGGGGAAATCTTGTCTGGTTCAATAATGTGTGCACGTGTGTGTGTTTTGCACACAAGCGTATATGTACATAGACATGCACACTATTTTTTCTAGCGTTTGTGTTAATGCAAATGTTGCTGAAAAACCCAGGCAATACAAGTGATATTAATTCAGGAATGCTGTCATAGTAGTTTGTTCCACCCAGAAAACAGCAATATCCTTTTGATAGCCTTATGTTTTCATCACAGATGAAGGCTGTGTTCTTCCAGAATCCTGGTCCCTTTCCACAGAACTGAGACATTCAAAAGTTATAATGGTAGTACAGGAGAGATTAATTGCTATAGAGAAACCCGCTTTCCCCAGGGCAATAAACTGAATTAACTACAGGAGTTACTGGATTATATGATTTTAAATTAGGACTGTCTTGAATTAGGACAGAGATTGGTTCCCTGGAGAAAATAGCTGCTTTGGAGGGTGGATTCTGTGGTATTATACTCTGCTGCAGTCCCTGACCTCTCCAAACCCCACCCTCCCCAGACTCCACCTTCCAAATATCCAGGAATTTCCCAACCCAGAATTAGCAACTGTATTATAAATTGCTGTGCAGATTCTTGCACAGAAGGAGACCAGCAACTACTGGAAACCCCAGCCCAAAGAGCATCCAGCTGTCCTCAACCAGCTTGGTGGAACTTTCTGCCTATTTACATCAGGGCCCTGCAGGACTTGTTACAATTCCGCAGGACCTGCAACACAGAGATGTTCCGCCAGGCATATGGTTGAGGATAGTAATGTTTTTTAACAATTATTCAGCTTACTAACTGCTTTTCACACCCTCCCCCCCGTGCTAATTTAAAAATACCCTGAGGGCAAAATCCTGAGGGGCCATAACTTCTAGTTTGGTCTGAAGATTCAGAAGCATGTGTTGGCATTTGTTTTCTCATCAGGTGACTCTCTGTTTCCCTTTGTCCAGGCCAGTAACTATGGTGGGGCCCCCAGGGTCCTGCCCCACCATTTAAAGACCATTGCCAGAGTCCCAGTCCCACTACTGGGGTGAGTAGAGGGTGGTAGAGAGAGTAGCCAGCCCTCTGCTCAGCTCAGGCTCCTCTGCACTCTGCCAGCTTCCTTGCCAGTGGCTCCGTGCTGTGTTTGTTGTGGGTGGCAGCTGAGGCCAGCGGTGCCTGCCTGGTGGCCCCTTGCCTGGCTCCTCCAAATGCCTTCGGGGTGTGTGCACAAAGCATGGACACCAGTGCCACCCACACGGCCACTGGGCATGGGGAGCAAGGAGCAGACCATGCAGCATGGAGCCGCCTCAGCATCAGGCGCCAGCAGCAGCTCAGCCCACCATGACTGCTACTCTGCCTGCACTGCAGAAGGTCCTGCCAGAGTGCTGCACTCCAGAACTGTATCATCCCCTGCCACTGCAGGAAACTTGAAGCTGGGCCTGCAGAGCTGCTTGGGGGTGGAGGGAGGGAGGGCGCTGGCCTGAAGGGGGGGAGTGTGGCAACACCCTTCCGGTGGTTGCTGCTGCTGCAGGGGTGGGGAGGGATGTTCAGCTGTAGCTCCCTCCAGTGGCTCCCTTAAACAAAAATTCCTAGCTATGTGCCCCACTAAGCCAGAAATCCTGGTTCCGGCCCTGCCTTTGTCAAATACAAAAGGCATAGACTATTGACATGACTATCATGAAAAGAAAACAATCTGATGAAAAGAAAATAATCTGAGAGTTCATCAAACTCCTGGAAAAGCTAGGATGCCAAGAAGGCACATACAGTATCTCACCCTGTATGCTGCTTTCGGACAACCAAACTTTTACTCAAGGATTTCAGTGCTTAGTATAGTTAACCTCAGTGTTACCACCATGCTGTGTCTTGGTAATCCATGTGGTCCTAAACTACAGATCACTGACTTCCAGTGCTGAAGTAACAGGGAAAAGAGTGAACATTATGGGGTGCAATTCTACTGTACTTTTCATCTTCAGCTTCCTACAGGATTCCCAAGTGGTTTAATAAAACAGTAGCCATGGTCAAGGAAAGATGGCTCAGGAATTCATGGGAAAATCAGAGACCATATCAAATGGAAAAGGAGAGTCATCATCATAAGAAGATACTGGATTTATATCCCACCTTATACTCTGAATCTCAGAGTCTCAGAGCAGTCACAATCTCCTCTACCTTCCCCCTCCCCACAACAAACATCCTGTGAGGTAGGTGGGGCTGAGAGAACTTTTTACAGCAGCTGCTCTTTCAAGGACAACTCCTGTGAAAGCTATAGCTGACCCAAGGCCATTCCAGCAAATGCAAGAGGAGGAGTGGGAAATCAAACCTGGCTCTCCCAGATAAGAATCAGCACACTTAACCACTACACCACACTGGCTCTCTGAATGCTGACCTATAGGAAGTTTGTATCTTTCAAGAATTCAGTCAGGTCCATTCAGACAAGTTGCTCACCAGCTTCTGGACATATGAGAATTCTAGTGGCACTCTGACCTGGATAGCCCAGGCAAGCCCAATCTCATCAATTCTCAGAAGCTAAGCAGGGACAACTCTGGCAAGAACCTGGATGGAAGACCTCCTTGGAATACCAGGAGTCAGGAGGCTGGGGCAGGCTTTATGTAGCCACCTCTTTCAATATCCTCCAGGCCCCTGGTAGGGGTCAGTCACCAGAGGTCACCATGACTTCCAGGCGCACGCACACACACACCCCAAAAAGAAGAAGAATACTAGCAGCAGAAGAAATCAGAGATAACTCCTCTTAATTCCCAAGAAGATTTCAAAGACACAAGCCAGTCTAAGTCTTACATGACTAAATCTGTTTCTGGAATGTGCAAAGTTCAAAAAGAGGGGGGGCACTTGTTTATCCTCCAAGCATCAATATTCTGCAGAGGTACACTGTGGATATCTAGCAAAAGCCAGTTGGCAAGTAGAGCTAGTAATCAGCAATAAAATGAAAAGGGGGAAGGCTCTGAAATAGTCTGTAGGAATTAATAACATAAGCATATTACTTTTTTGTCAGATGAACAAAACCTAATTCTCTTAATATGAGAAACCCATTTTGTATGGGGGGAGGTCCCCACAGGCATTATACTATTTGAATGTACTGTTGATTGCATAAACTGAAGCAGAGGGTTGTATTTGTTTTTTTAAAGGCATAAATTATATTATGCCCTCAGAACAGTAGCTCTGGAAAGAGTGCCTTAAGTGAAAGCTGGAATATCTTTATCATGTGGATGTCCAGGCAGGTTTGACCAAGGAATTATATGACATAATACATTTAGTTTGTATTTGTGATATAATTCCAAATATCACATGTTGCCTGTGAGTATTTTCAACTGTTCTTGAGAAATTTCTGACCCTACTGTTTCTCTGAATGCATCTGATACAATATGATCTTTTAAGTTAAGCAAGTTTGGCTTTCACCAGTACCCATGATTGTTCTTCTGAGGGTCAAAATGACCTATTATTTTGGTTGTTTAAATAACTACCAATTAGACTGGTATGGTGCTTCTCAAGCCTGGCAGTATATCTGTGGCTTGCTCAGCGTGTGGCAGAAAGACATGGATTTTGGTGAAACTGCACCTCCCAATTGCCATTTTAGCCTCTACTTTACAAGTGCTTTCCCTGTGTGACTCTATACTTTGTAACTACTTTCCCTGTGTGACTTTGGCCAGCCCAAGAACAGTGTTGTCATATTTACAGATACAACAGGATTTCAAAGTGTGAATTCAACAAAGCCCATGATATCTTGTGATTAAGTTGGTTGAGGCAAGCATGGATTGGAAGGGGGTTTACTATGGAGATGCTTCTCTAGGTCCTCTAGGTTCCTTGTATGATGAGCAAAGAGGCCTGAATCACCATCCTTGATAGCTCAAGAATCCTCCCCAGAGAAAAGCCCTAGAGTATGAAGTATACCTATATGCCATTCCAGCTTTCACTGCCTTTCATCTTTTGTCACTGCACCTATTCTAAGTCACTAAGTAGAATGTCCTATTTTCTATGTAGCAAAAAGATGTACTCACCTCCTTGGCTCTTTCCTCTCCCCCCCCCTTTTTTTCCTCCAGGGGAAGTCACTGGCAGGCAAGCGCCTCACAGGCTTGATGCAATCCTCTTGACAGCATCTTCTCCGCAAGCAGTTGCTGACATCTCTAAAAGACAGCTGCACTCGACCTCCAAGAAGAAATAGCATTTGGGGACAAATGGGTCACTGTGTGTGTGTGTGTGTGAGAGAGAGAGAAATGCAAACAAGGAAGTAGCACGGGTGCACAAGGAGATTAAGATGGAGGGCCCAGCCCACAGGAGGTTGCTGTTTTCATAGTTTACATCAACACTTTTCTTTCATGTAGAGCTTTGTAATGGCACTGAGTTCTGTGAAGATAGTACTGTGTTTCAGGTCTATTTCAAAGGAGCACAATGTGCTATATGCAGGATGCAAACTGAGGCAGAAAAAAGAGAGAGAGACTGCTGTAGGTGTTGTTTAATATGGAAGTCCTGAGAGAAATCTAGATGAAGAACAGATGGTTGAGATCAGTAATGGTGGGTGCTGCTTTCTCATACACCTAGTAGCTGCTGCTGCTGCATGTATATGGACAAGTGTCCGTCTGTCACTTACCC
Source organism: Heteronotia binoei (assembly GCF_032191835.1). Lineage (NCBI taxonomy): Eukaryota > Metazoa > Chordata > Lepidosauria > Squamata > Gekkonidae > Heteronotia > Heteronotia binoei. The sequence goes on along the minus strand of NC_083243.1, from coordinate 85,024,261 downwards.
AGATAAGTATTCACATTTATTCTGCCTAGCTATGGTTAAGGGTTGTCACTAACTTGACTGTAACAACCTAGTTTTGGCATCCTCTCCAAAACCTAACAGTTCCTTCTATCTGAAAAAGCAGTATGGAACAAACTCCCAACCTGGAGTGGAAATACAGATTAAAGTAAGCAAAGAAGTAAGGTAATATGAGAAAGTCCCCCAAAGCAGTTTTTTTTTTTCTTGGCCACATATCAACCTCCATTTGATACTGCCAAACATAAGCCATGCTCATCCCCTTTCTCACAGCCATCTGGATCCAATAAAATAATTGCTGGAGGCTGGTCGTGCTTCAAAAACAGTGAAACTGATTCAGATCTGCTGCAAAATGATTGACATGTTTTTATTCACTTTTTCAAAAATACTGATAGTTCTTCAACTCTGTTGTCATTATTAAGAGTAGGTGATTTGTCCTAAAATGTGTTTAACTGAAAAGGAAAGAACCGATCTACTATATGCAGTTGAGGATTTGCTCCTTTTAAACACCTGATTTCAGCAGAGCTACTTTGCATTTAAACGTGTGAAAAAGTTGGCCCAGTCAGGCCAGCAAAACTTGTGACCCAGCAAGCCAGATGCTACCCTTCAGCCAACTACTGTTGCTTGAGAATCCCTCTGCTTTTTTTGCCGCTCCAGGCAGGCTGACCCTCTTTTGAGCTGCCATATGTGACATAGGCCAAACTAGACATTACATATGTCAGGTACGCATGACCCATCTTGCAGTCACATGTATGAACTGAGGAACTCTGTTGCTCTGTTTGGCTCTGGGTTGCTGTGAGGGGGGGCAAGAGGGGCTTCAGGCACCCCTCCTGCACCATTTTTGCCAGTAGAAATGGCTGGGTGGGAGCTGTTTGCCCCTTTCTTTGACTCCATATGTCCTAAGATAATCTAACTAAATTCATATGGAGCCAGAGAAAGGGGCAAACATCTCCCACCCCTTCTGTCATTTTCACTGGCAAAAATGGCATGGGAAGGAACTCTGAAGCCCTGCTTCTCCCTCACAGTGCTCCAGAGCCAAATGATATGAGAGACCACTTTTGAGTTCCCAGTTCATACATGAGATTGTGAGTTGGGTCAGACTCATGTCACATGTCATTCCAGTTTGGTCTAAGTCACATATGGCAGCTCAAAAGTCACATGTGTTTAAAAGGGCAGCATGAGGACATTGTCAACATCTAAGTCCAGTCATGCAAGCAGAAAATTGAAAGTAACCTGCATTCTACCATCATGAATGGAAACTAAATACAGTCTAATCATTCCAAAAGAGATTTGGACCTATTTGGCACCATAATAATAGCCTGAGTAGTGTAGATGTTCAACTGAAACAAGACCTATTTAACTGAAACAACACCTATTTCACAATGCAAATGTTTGGAGGAATTATGTCCTACTCATTTACACTCATACAAAATGGGGTTTCTGTGCTGTATAGTTAATACACCTGAAATCTTAATTATGGAGAGGAAGACCTTCTGTTGACCAGTGCTCATGCTAACCTATGAACAATGGTTTGTCCTTTGCAAACAGTAAGCATTCTATCTGATATCAGTCAATATTTCTCAATCCCCTCTTTATGAAGTTGAAAGGGAAAATAGTCATTATTTTTAATATAGTGCCAACATCATATATGGTACATTACCATTACAGGGCAGTAAGCAAAAGGGGTCTAAAATCTGGCACTTAAAGAGAGGGAAGAGAGATGGAAGGGAAGGTAAATGGGGAGAAATATGTGTTCATTTAAATTACATGTAGTAGAAATTAGTTTCAGTTGGGGATGAAGATTAGGGGATTGTGCCAAAGTTTTCATGGAAAAGGTTTTGAAAGAAAGAGGGTGTCCTGTAGGAAAGAGTATAGTTATTCATTTATAGACACAAATAATTGGCTAACCTTGGGGAATGAATAAACCTTTTTTAATTAAATACTTCACAAGCCCCGAGAGCCATTCACCACCCATGTATGAATACAAGTTCAACTGGTTCCATTCTTTTGGGATAATCATGTCCCGCTCATTCCTTCCCTAGGTTATTCCTTCCCAATAGGTCATTGCTTCCCCAATTTTTCCCCTTCTTCACACCCATCTGACCATTGCTCTATATGTACTACTTTTACTATCCACAAGAGCTTGAAACCACTATAGTAGAGAACCTTTTGCTGAAATGTATTCACACGTGATATTTTTATGCTTAGATGTGTTGATTCAACATCTTATCTGCAAGCTACACAACACCAGTACATAGCCAGTGTCCAGATCTTGGTGCACAGCAGACTGGGAAAATCACAGAATTGGCACTGAGGCACAATACACATAAGGGAAGGTCATGCAGAACCCTACACCCCAAGGAGTGTGTGTTTCACTCCCTGCCTTGTTATTGTTCTGCTGAAGTTGGACAGAGCTTGAGGTGCTGCCACTGTAAATATGTCATCAGCGCTATTTTGCTTTTCCCAACCCTGCACAATGTAATTTGTCAAACTCCTATATAACTGGTATTAGCCAATCAATTCATGTCTACCAAGCCTTTAAACCTGCCCGTGGCCTTGGTAAAATAAGAGACCTTTCTGTGGCATGTTTACAAGTACTTTGTGCTCACAGAATTCTATGCTAGGGATTCTGCATAACCCTGAGCATGTGCCCGAATGTATTGGAGATGTTCCATCAGATATTCCAAAAGAACTTGGCCTCTGTGCATGAGCCAAAGGCATAATTGGTATGCTAGCACCTGTTTTTTATTTATTTTATCTTTATTTAAAATATCTGTATGCCCACCTTTTCCTTAATACAAAGGGAAACCCAAAACACTTAACAACAAAATAAAATCATAATAAATTTCAAGCCTCCCTCAGTTGAAGCTACAGACAGAATATTTATTTAAGAATGTTACAAGCCCCATCTTTGTATTATAAAGGCTCTCAAAATGGCTTACAGGCATACCTTAAAAGTGTCAATATATAAAAGCATAATGGAGTATATCCTACACCTCAGCTGAACCAGCCTTTCTTCTTCCAGTCCTCTTACAGAAGAGGCTTCTTTGGAGGAAGGCTACACACACACAGCTGAGCAGAGTGGTAAGTTACAATGCAGGGAAACTAGCCACAAACCAGTACTGAATAGCAACATGCTATATGCAACGTCACCCCAGAGTCGGAAACAACTGGTGCTTGCACAGGGGACTACCTTTTTACCTTTATATGTGACTGAAAGCATGAGAACATAGGATGGACTTCACTGGTATTTAAAAGACTCTATAATGTAGTTGCTGGGCAAATCCCCATGGGGAAGGCTACACCACCTGAGGACAGGTCCCCTCTTTGAGAAGGCCTTCTGAAGGTAATCTTTATTAACAGGCAGCTTCTTGTGGGAACAAGTCATTCCCACACTGTTTAAAGTAATCACTAGATTCAGTATTGTAGGATGTCATATTAAAGGTATATTGCAGTTGGGGTGCAATGTGAATGAACAGAAATGTTTTGGGGATATGAAGAGAAGAAAATGCTAATACTTTATTGGATAAAGCCCATCCTGGCAGGTTGACTCACCCAGCTCTCATTTCTCATGAGGAGATCCAAAGTGGGGAGCTGCACAGTCCTGCCCTTGCCATAACTCGCAGCCAGATTGGTGAGGGGCTTTCCAGCACTCTATGTGCTACTGAGAGAGACTGAGTGCAAACTATTGGGGCGGGGGATCATGGGCACTTCATATGCAAACTCACACATACCCCTGCTGGCTACAACCATGCTTTATCCAGATCTTCTCACCTGTCCTTAGGAATCTGACCACCAACTTGGCCAATAAAAAAATGTTCTAGGATATTTCTTATAAAATCATGTCCAGGTACTTTGCCTCAGTGGGTACCTTAAAATTTACATTACTTCATATACTTTCTCATATGGAAGTTGTATTTTTTTTTCTTTAGCAAAATCAATGTGCAGCTGTGTAGAATATTGGATAGCATTCTAGCACAACCAAGGGTCCTGTGATCCAGGCGTCATCAAACTTGTGAGCAAAATGTCTGAGTGCCCACTTTATAAAGACAGGAATCTCTGTTCCTAGATTGTTTCCTGACTAAATTTGTTTTAAAGTAAAGCAAGAAGTGAAACAGGAGGTAAACTCAACATTTCAAACAAAGATCTCTCCTTCCCCACCCCCACCCCCTCCATCCTGCATATACATGGCCTTTTGAAGACCTCCACTGAATATCCTAGCTACACTTTTGCTAAAAAGTATGTCCACAGTATGCCAAATCCCTCACTCTTTTGACAATACATTTTTTCCATTCATTTACATGCTCTGCTGGACATGCCATTAAGAAAGTCATTTAGATAATTGACAAAACAGTTCTTCTGGGGTGTGTATAATCAAGAACATTCAAGTAATATAGTAATGAATGTGCTGCATTTAGGTACAGTTGCTACTATATTCTGAGAAAAGAAGAACTTGAAGTGAATTTGAAGGGACAGGTTCTGGTGTAGGAATGTCAATAAAAACTGAACAGGTTTTTATTTATTAGCACATTTTATGCCATTTCTATTGATAGCTGACCTTTTGATGGGATTAGTAAAGTTTTTAGTTATTGTAATCAAAAATCAAGGTGAATTGGGTTGCTCCAACCCTGTTGAAACAGTTGTAGAATTTTCAGGGGGTGGGAATTCAAAAGCACTGAAAAATGTAGGGAGCAAGCAGAGCACATGAAAATGCTTCTGATACTACTTGATGCTCAGGTACCATGAAATACTTTTCCATTTTTTTATTGGTATCCAGAACCCAGAGTCATAAGATGCATGCTGGCATGATTGTTCTGATAAAAATAGTAGAGGAGTATGGAACACAATAATGAAGTGTTGGCTGTGAAAGAGCCCAGTAGTAACCATTAAAATATTTCACTTTCATGCTATAGTAATAGGAGGCCTCTGAGCATCAGTTCTCTTTGACCACTTTGCAGAAGTGGGAGATTTTTATTTTTATAAAAACACTGGCATTGTCTGTGCCACAACATTGCTTCAGGTGAAAACCCAGAAGTGGCCAAGGATAGCTCTAGAAATAACCAGTAAAACCATAGAGTTTCCAGAAATTCCTAGAGCTACCCTATGTCATTTTCAGGTTTTCCCAGAAAGTGACATAACAGCATACATGTCCCTGCCCCTCCTGCCAGTTGCCAGGCTTAGCTTGGCAAAAAATATTTTAGGAACTAGAATAGCATTGAAATATTAACGGAAACTGTAACAAGTATATTGAGCACAGCAACATGTAGAAATCTGTAGAACCAATTTCATGTTCTTGTCCACAAACATAGGGTTGCCAAGTCCAATTCAAGAAGGGGATTTTGGGGGTGGAGCCAGGAGACATTGGGGGTGGAGCCAGGAACAAGGGTGTGACAAGCATAATTGAACTCCAAGGGAGTTCTGGCCATCACATTTAAAGGGACAGCACACCTTTTTAAATGTCTTCCTTCCATAGGAAATAATGAATGATAGGGGCACCTTCTTTTGGGGCTCATAGAATTGGACCCCCTGGTCCAATCATTTTGAAACTTGGGGGGTACTTTGGGTAGAGGCACTAGATACTATATTGAAAATTTGGTGCCTCTACCTCAAAAGACAGCTTCTCCAGTGTCCCCGAAACCTCCAGATCAATTCCCCATTATACCCTGTGAGAATCGATCTCCACATAGGGAATAATGAAGTGCTCAGCAGACTCCCTCCCCCCCTCCCTTTCTGGCCTCTCTACTCACAAGTTGCAGCCAACTTCTTCCAAGTAACACAGACACCCCATCCCAAGAGGAAGCCTTTCCAATCAGAGACTGGAGCCTCCAGAGGGGGAAAGTTACATGGTGGCTTTGGGGGCGGGGCTTCCCCCTGCCGGCCAGCTGACTGGGGGTGGGAAGGAGCCTGGGAAAGTGGAAGAACCCCCGCTGGGACCTGGGGATTGGCAAGCCTACCCACACACAATGTGAGAACAGTAATCATTCCTTGGGCAAGGCCAAAACAGATAACTTAACTGGGCCCTTGTTTCTCATCTTTCTTCACAAAGCTTCCTATTAAGAGTTACTAGGCCATGAATCCAGCTTGATGCTTACCGTATTTTTCGCACCATAAGGCGCTCTGGAGGATAGGACGCACCTTCCTCCTGGGGGGCGATCCGCTGCCTCTTCCTCCGATCCGGTGCTTCCCCGCGCCTGCTTGCCTGGCTCCATCTTCTTCAGGCAAGCACTGGGATCGCTCCACGTGGCCCCAGTGCTTTGCAAGCGCCGGCTGCGGAGGGGGCAGCGTGCTTCCTACTTGCCTGTGTTCCTGCCTTCAGCTGTGATGTTTAAAGCAAGCGCTGGGATTGGAGGGGGGAGGGAGTGATCCCAGCGCTTGCTTTAAACATCACAGCTGAAGGCAGGGACACAGGCAAGTAGGAAGCACGCTGCCCCCTCCGCAGCCGGCGCTTGCAAAGCACTGGGGCCACGTGGAGCGATCCCAGCACTTGCCTGAAGAAGATAGAGCCAGGCAGGCAGGCGCGGGGAAGCGCCAGATCGGAGGAAGAGGCAGCAGACCGCCCCCCCGAAGGTACATACCTTCAGAATATAAGACGCACACACTCCCCCCCCCACTTTTTTTTGGGGGGGAAGGTGCGTCTTATAGTCCGAAAAATACGGTACTTGAAAACAAACTTTCAAAATGTTGCTTTTTTTCATTACAATTCTGTCACTCAGATGCTTTTAATCTGAATTTGTGTTGAGTAATGCAAAAAGACTGGAATAATTTTTTTGGTGGTGCTGAACATTTAGGAAACAGAAGGTATGGGAAGGGAGTGCTTCAGATAGAAAACAAACAATGATGGCCAGAATGCAAACAGGATAATATGTAAAAATCAGTACAGTTGGTTAAGTTACTAAAGTATCCATGGGGACAAGTTTAGTGCAAGGACAGAGATGGTTTGAGAGAGAGAAAAAGAAAACATTTGCTACTAGCCAAGAGAGAAGGCATTTGTGTGTGCTGGAGGCTTAATGCTTAATATATGCTGACTGCTCTAGTCACCTTATGTGCCTAATATTCTGATGTAACATTATGAAACAGCATGACATTTCATGGAATAAGCCACTGCTAAAGAAATCCATACCTGACATTCATTCTGAGAATAACATCATAATTTTGGTGTAAGATTAGTTTGAGCTTTATACCAAATACCTGAAGATGCTGCAATGGCCCAAGTATTCAGCTGAGATTGTCTTAGTGTGACTGCAGGGTGGCAGAGCCAGTGTCCCCCCATTATGATTTGGAAGGCTAGGGCCAAGCTGAGTATACATCAATCTCTTTTTCATATTTAGCATTGTCTTGTTTTTGAGGTGGATGTGGGCGTTTGTGTGTGTGTCTGTGTGTGTGTGTGGTTTGGCCAGGGATTTAATGGTTCCCTTTGAGAGGCTGTGCAGCTACTTCCAGCAAACCCTGTTAGGAATCATCAGGGACTGCCCAGTCTTTCAGGAGTGGCTACAGAGTTTCCATGTGGCTCATGTGATTGTTCATCTAAAATTTGAGAGCTTGGGGAGTCTAAGAGGGCATATAAAAAATTAGGAAAACCAGAGGTGACATTTTCTCCCTGAGTAATAGAAACATTTTATTTATAAATTGCCTGAAATAGACTAGTTGCTGGGATGTAGCACCATATCAGGGTCTCATGACTCTTTGACACGCCCACATTTCCCCTTTGCCTGTCTTCACAATGGGAAAAGAGGTATTATAAATACACACAGAAGCTGGTACACAGTCTCACCTGTGAACACCACTGCAGTATAATAAATCTTAGCATACCAAGAAGCTTGACATTAGTTTACATTACCCCATAATGAAGAGGATACAGTTGCTCTTTGATGTGTTAGCTACCATATTCACAGTAGCTTAGAAATTAAATGGAGCCCAGATCAAACTATGTTGGGATTTGCTGGCCCTACAAGATGCTGGAACTAACACATTGCAGTGGATTTTGCCTTTATGCCCTGCTAATGGCTGGCCACTATCAGAATGCTAAGCTAGACAGGTCCTTTGGTCACTCTGACCCAATCTGGTAAGAAGAATGAAATATTTAAATGTTTAGCTTATTGGATCCACTTTATGTCTAAAGACTGTTGCCCCTGCTTACACTAAACCTTATATTTAAATGTTTAGCTTATTGGATCCACTTAATGTTTAAAGACTGTTGCCCCTGCTTACATGAAACCTTATGATATTCTTCTTCAATCATGAATGTCCAGACCAAAAGCAGAACACAATAATGATTCCTGAGACTGTACCTTGTCAGACTACTACTGGTTGATCAAATGTTTCAATGACATAAAAATCTCCCTGCTGTGTAGAAGCTAGCACATCAAGGAGACAGTTCTATATAATTTTCCCCTGACATATTAGTTTTCTCAAGCAGGGATTTTTCCCATGGAAGAATTTTTAAAATTCTGTCTCCAGTAGTAGTCTGAATGGCACAGTCCCAACATCACTGTACTAGCTGGTTTATTTGCATATAGTGTTTGGCTCTAAATCAGAATAAACTTTAAGATGTATAAGCTGTGGTCATATGAGATGTTGTGGCATTATTCTTCTCAGAGCACCAAACTGGGGAAAACGTGTCTCAAATGAATTTCTTAGGGAATTACAGAACAACAGGGTCCTAACTAGGGATGGGCACGAACCCAGCTCAAGCACTAAACTTCATGACAAATTTTGTCTGGTTCATGGTTCATAAACTGAAGTTCATGACAAGTCAACTGGCACAAATTTTCAAGTGGTTCATAGATGGATGCATTTCTAGACAGTCTCCACTCAATCAAAATGTTTACCAAACTTCAAAACAACAGGGGGTGGAACTTGGAGGGCATGTAGAGGAGCATCAGGAGGAGGTCCCTGTGAATCTTGTGTCTCTAGCTTGCACAGGGCCCATTCGAAACACTCCTGAACCGACATTTATAATTTCCCCAGAAAATACTTCTTGGAGGCACATTCAGGAGGGCATAACTCAGATCCCATATGTCCAGTCCTCACCAAACTTGGCAGGTAGGTAGCAGGAAGTCAACTGGAGATCCCCTATGAGTTTGGTGTCTCTAGCATGCTGGGGGAGGACTTTCTAACTCACCTCAACCCTCATAAACCAAACCAGTTTGGTGGCTAAAAGTTCATGATGTTCATGGCTCATGAACTAGACGCATCACAAAGCACAAACTGAACCACATTTCCCCAGTTCATGCTCATCCCTAGCCCTAACCTACGGCATCAGCAGCAGGTTGATTCATCCACCTCTATATGAACATCACAATCAGGGAATCCATGAGGACTTGTTGGGGAGAGGGTCTAATCTTTCTCTGGCTGATTTAGGGTTGCCAGGTCTTACTTGGCTGTCAGTGGGGACCTCCATCCTCTTCCTGGGAGTCTTTGGCACATGCACACCATGATGATATCACTTAGAAGTGATGTCATTGTGTCATGCATGTCGTGCAGGGGATACTATCATTGGGGGGGCCCTCTATGATCACCATAGAGTTTTTACCAAAATGGTAGTGCATCCCCAGAGCAACATACCTGGTGTGATAAGGTCATCTCCAGGTGATGTCATCATGTTGGGCATACCAGAGCTCTTCATGGTTGGGGCTTCCCCTACCAGCCAGCTCTGTGGTGGTGGATAGGAGGCCTCAAAAGTGGGGGCAACCCTGTCATCAGGAATGGCAACCCTCCTCCCACTACTATCTCTGCTTTCTCTTCTTTCCTCACTATTGCAGTCCTCACAGTGGGTCCCCTTTCCTTGCTTCCTTCTGTCTTCCCTCATACCTAGGTAACTGCAGAAAGTTGTATAAAGTTGTCTAAGCAATCCACAATGGCTGCCAAGACCTTATGAGAATCTAATGAGATCACAGCATTTGGAAATTTTTACTTGGTTAGTCTGCAGATCAATTAAAACAACAAAAGGTTCTAGGAGCAGCATGTATTGATGACTGCCAGCACAGGAAGTATAAAATCCTTCTTTATGATATAACAAAAGTGAAACCCCACTGCCTAATATGGTTGCCAACTCTGAGTTGCAAAATTCGTGGAGATTTGGGGATGGAGTCTGGGAGGGCAGATTATAGAGTGGGGAAGGAGCTCATCAGGGATGTAATGCCATAGAGTTTACCTACGGAAGGTGTTATTTTCTAAAGGGGAACTAATGTTGCTGGCCTTCCACTGACAGTGGAAGACCTCCCCCCCCCCCTGTTGTTGCTTGCCACCACTCATGAGCAGCAGGAGCAAATTCTTGGTCAAAATGGGGGGCGCAGTCAGCTTTTCAGGTGCAATGACATTGATTCCAGAACAGCCCTATAAGGGCTGGAGGCTACTACAGCTAAAACACTGAAGGTAAATGCCCACCTCTGGTAAATCAATAGATTAGAATTCTGTCAATATTTGAATGTATAACATGACAAAAAATACAAACTAGTGACCAATTTACTAAGAAATATATAGAAATCAGTCCAAATGTCCAAAACATGTACATTCAAGTCCCAAAATAGTGTGGTGACAAGCCAATCGATTAAGTACTTGTTTCTTTCCAGTCTTCATCAGACCTGGGACCAATATTGATTCAATTATATAGATTATTTACATAATTTTTAAAAAGGGGAACGCAGAGCATATGGACTTATTTTTAGATAATTGAAAATCTTTTCTAGAAATTTATGTTTAGATTTGCCACCACTGTTATGTTTTTTCTCTCATTCCTTCCTATTGCTTATTTTGAGTCCCTCCTCTTTTTTGTTTTTTTTAAGTGTCACTGTGGTGCAATAAAATCACTTCCTGGTCATTCCAGAAGTGACACCGTTGTGTTTGGAATATTGATCACCCCCTCAACAGTAAGTCCCCACCCCACCCCATTTCCCTCTACTTGCCAGGCTGCCTGCCTGGCAACCCTAGGAAGAACTGATCACTGTAGTCTGGAGATCAGTTGTAATTCCAAGAGAACACCAGCTTTCACCTTAGGCTTCCCAAATCCCCCGCCTGGGCGGGGGACCCCCAATTTGGAGCCTCCTCCCCCCGCTCGCCAAAAATCCGGAAAGCGGGGGGGGGAGGGGATGGCGGCCCTTCCCACACAGCCCTGATCCCAGCAGCTTCTCCTGGCCCCTTCCCTTCCCACCGATCCCTGATACTTCTCCTCATCCCTTCCCTTCCCACCCCGGATTGCAGCAGCTTCTCTTTGCCCTTCCCTTCCTACCCAGAAACGATCGCAGCAGCCAGAGTTCTTCCGTTTTCCCAGGCTGCTTCCCGCCCCCAGTCAGCTGGCCGGTGGGGGGAGCCCCGCCCCGCCCCACCTCCGGAGGCTTGATTGAAAGGCTTCAACTTGGGATAGTGTGTCTGTGTTGCTGTGAAGAAGCTGGCAGCAACTCGTGAGTAGAGAGGCCAATCCCCTGCATCAGATTTGCCAGAAACGGGGGGGAGGGGGGAGGAGAGGGAAACGTCTTCATTATTCCCTATGTAGAGATCGATTCTCATAGGGTATAATGGGGAATTGATCTGGAGGTTTCAGGGGCTCGGGGGGAGCTGTCTTTTGAGGTAGAGGCACCAAATTTTCAATATAGTATCTAGTGCCTCTCCCCAAAGTATCCTCCAAGTTTCAAAACGATTGGACCAGGGGGTCCAATTTTATGAGCCCCAAAAGAAGGTGCCCCTATCCTTCATTATTTCCTATGGAAGGAAGACATTTAAAAAGGTGTGCTGTCCCTTTAAATGTGATAGCCAGAACTCTCTTGGAGTTCAATTATGCTTGTCACACCCTTGTTCCTGGCTCTGCCCCCAATGTCTCCTGGCTCCACCCCAAAAGTCCCCAGATATTTCTTGAATTGGACTTGGCAACCCTATTTCACCTTGAGGCTGGCACACCTACTGCCTAGACCACAGACAGAGATACACACAGGCCCCCAGTTTGGTATCTTGTCCATCTGCTCCTTGCCTTCACTTGCTCCTCCAGACCTCTCCCTTACTAATTTTTGCATCAGCATTTGCCTGGCCATCTCCAACTGCCTGTTCAAAAGGAACAGCAAAAGCCTGACAGTGACCTTTGAGTGGACAGACTCTTGATCTTACAGCACAGGAGCAAATGGCTGTTGCCAGTGAGCAATTTTGGCCTTCAACAGGCATAGAAATTCGCAAAGGATTTAGCCTTTGGCTTCTTCAGGCAGCAGAACCTCAGGCCAGCTGGAATGCGCCAAAGCACAGCTGAGCCTCCTACCAAAAGCAACTGGGCAGCGTGCCTGCTGGTTTGAGACTGCAGGGAGCACCATGTGCACAGTGATAGCACAGCTCAAAACATTAGAGCATCTGTGCTCTCCTCCTACCTTCTGGAGGTAATTTAGCTCTTGCTTTTGGTATCCTGTTGGTGACAAAAGCGTATATTACAGGAAAAATGGAATGCCTAATACAAGGCTTTTAATGTAATTGTTTGGAGGTTCTTCACACTGCTAAAATATAGTTATTTGGATTTACTTATTTTATCCCCTGCAATTCCAGGCAGGAATTCATTAACATTGCCTCACTCCTTGATTCCAAGCACATCCCTGAACATCTTGCCTGTCATGTGGTTGCCAGCAAAAAGGTCTATTTTTTCTCTTTAAATAAACCAGGGAGTTGCAAATTAGTACTGACACAAAATCTTTTAGATAATTTTCCAAATGGGTCCAGCAGGCTGGACCAGTGATACTGCAAATGCCAATGATTTTTCAGAGGTCCACAGGTTGGCTTCATCTTTTTAAGACATATGGTGATGCTATGGTCAGCTCCATTCTTAATTCATCCATTCTCTTTTACATGTCTTTGTCCTTCTTTCCTGTGGTGATTATCTTAAAAAAATACATACATATGAATTAATTACACAATAAACCTTTATCTTCTATAACATTCATGATTCCTATGATATTTGTCCCCAGAAGAATCACAACACCAGTACCACCACATTCTACCATAGTTCTCCTTCCTCTTTTCATTCTTTCATTGAAAAGGAATTCTGGAAATTATAAGCATCCACACTTGTTCAGTACCTTGCAGTTAGACATTATACATACCCAAAGTGTTCCTAGTCAATCTATGGGGGCCAACCTTTTTCTTGAAAAAGTCCTCAGGTGAAGATTTCACAGCCTCAGTAGACAGTTTGTTCCGTTTGTCAGCTGCTCCAGTAGCAAGATGTTTCCTTGTAATGCTGAACATAAATCTGCAGGCCTGTAACTTAAACCCATAGTTTCTCCCCTATTGAATCCTAAACAATTTTCCTCCTGAATAATTGTTCCTCTTCTTCTTTCTGATATCTTTTAAATATTTATAAAATCTGAGTCTTTCATCTCTTTAAGAGCCATCTTTCTGTAAATTCTCCATAATCAGTTCTTCTGCAATTTTTCATACACCTTTGTCTCCTAGTATCTACCAGTTTTACTTGGAGTAGCTTGTTTCCATTTTTTAATATTTTTTTTCTGAACAGAAATAATTGTACGCTTTCACATTCTCCTTGTCTGGAGCTTTCCACACTTTCCCAAGCTCCAAGTGCAGTGTCCGGCCAGCTGAGTGCTGATTTGAACCTGGGTTTCCTGGATCCCACTCTTTCACTGCTACACCACACTACTTTTGTTGAATCTTGGGCTAATTTGCATGGCCCTGAAAATAGCCTGACTTGAGTCATGCAGTGATGTGGTTATGCAATAGTTTTGCCAGTCACCCAAGTCTCCAGCCTTGCAGTGTCAAACAAGTTATTGTGTCACTTCCAGCATTACAGTTCAACTTGCTTTCATGTGAGTATGATCTTGATTGTATTTGGAGAGGCACAGATATGTTTGTTATTGTTAATTTAGGAAGGTTGACTATTTCTAAATAGCTCTGATTTATATCTATGTTAAATCAAGTTATCTGGTGCTTATATCATACTTCCCCAAATGCACCTAGATTTAAAACAATGGATATGCTGAACTGACTATGCACACAGGAATATTCTACCCTGGAATCCGTATGTCAAAGAAGCCTTTCAAAGTGCCTGCTTGCTTGCTTGCTTGGCTCTTCACTGTGTGGATACTGTCGCTTTATCTGAATAGCCAGGGTTATATATAAGCAGGAATGGTGGGGGAAGACCTAATGGCCATCTGGATCCCTGGCCTCAGACCCAATGGTTCCATGAGGGTACCTGAGCTAGCCATCAAGCATCTTGGCTCTTCCTTTATAGACATTGATCCTTCCTGGTATAATTTCTAACCTGACTCATGTGCTGTCAGTTTCAATTGCAATCCATCACAACCCACTAAAGATAAACAGCAAAATTTGAGTCCAATGACACCTTAAAAGACCAACAAAGTTTTATTCTGGGTATAAGCTTTCAGTAGAGCTGATGCCTAGAATTAAACTTTTGTTGGTCTTAAAGATGCCACTGGAAGCAAACTTTGCTCTGCTGCTTCAGACCAACACAGCTGAATCTAAAGTAGGGTGGCCAGACCGTCCCGGTCTCCCGGGACATTCCCGGATCTGGCCACCCAATCCCGGATCCCGGGCTGCCTATACCGGGACCATTAAAGGTCCCGGTTTAGGCAGCCCCGGAGCCGGTGGGCCGCGGGCGCGGGCGGGGAAGGCGGGGAGTGAGGGAGGGAGCGTCCCTGCGCCTGCGCAGGGCCCCTGCGCACGCGCAGGGACGCTCCCACCCTCACTCCCCGCCTTCCCCGCCCGCGCGCGGGGCCCGGCGGCAGTGGTGGAGGCCTCTCCGTGGCCTCCGCTGGTCGCTGGAAGCCCTCCAGAGACTCTGGAGGGCCTCCAGCGACCAGCGGAGGCCGCGGAGAGGCCGCGGGGCACCCGGCGCTGGTCCCGGAAGGCCTTCCAGAGCCTCTGGAAGGCCTTCGGGGACCAGCGCCGGCCAGCGAAGGCTTCCCCGCGGCCTCCGCTGGTCCCTGGAGGCCCTCCAGAGTCTCTGGAGGGCCTCCAGGGACCAGCGGAGGCCGCGGGGAAGCCGCGGGGCACCCGGCCGGCGCTGGTCCCGGAAGGCCTTCCAGAGGCTCTGGAAGGCCTTCCGGGACCAGCGCCGGCCAGCGAAGGCTTCCCCGCGGCCTCCGCTGGTCCCTGGAGGCCCTCCAGAGTCTCTGGAGGGCCTCCAGGGACCAGCGGAGGCCGCGGGGAAGCCGCGGGGCACCCGGCGCTGGTCCCGGAAGGCCTTCCAGAGCCTCTGGAAGGCCTTCGGGGACCAGCGCCGGCCAGCGAAGGCTTCCCCGCGGCCTCCGCTGGTCCCTGGAGGCCCTCCAGAGTCTCTGGAGGGCCTCCAGGGACCAGCGGAGGCCGCGGGGAAGCCGCGGGGCACCCGGCGCTGGTCCCGGAAGGCCTTCCAGAGGCTCTGGAAGGCCTTCCGGGACCAGCGCCGGCCAGCGAAGGCTTCCCCGCGGCCTCCGCTGGTCCCTGGAGGCCCTCCAGAGTCTCTGGAGGGCCTCCAGGGACCAGCGGAGGCCGCGGGGAAGCCGCGGGGCACCCGGCGCTGGTCCCGGAAGGCCTTCCAGAGCCTCTGGAAGGCCTTCGGGGACCAGCGCCGGCCAGCGAAGGCTTCCCCGCGGCCTCCGCTGGTCCCTGGAGGCCCTCCAGAGTCTCTGGAGAGCCTCCAGGGACCAGCGGAGGCCGCGGGGAAGCCGCGGGGCACCCGGCGCTGGTCCCGGAAGGCCTTCCAGAGGCTCTGGAAGGCCTTCCGGGACCAGCGCCGGCCAGCGAAGGCTTCCCCGCGGCCTCCGCTGGTCCCTGGAGGCCCTCCAGAGTCTCTGGAGGGCCTCCAGGGACCAGCGGAGGCCGCGGGGAAGCCGCGGGGCACCCGGCGCTGGTCCCGGAAGGCCTTCCAGAGCCTCTGGAAGGCCTTCCGGGACCAGCGCCGGCCAGCGAAGGCTTCCCCGCGGCCTCCGCTGGTCCCTGGAGGCCCTCCAGAGTCTCTGGAGGGCCTCCAGGGACCAGCGGAGGCCGCAGGGAAGCCGCGGAGCAGCCGGCGCTGGTCCCTGGAGGCCTCCAGAGGCCAGCGCCGGTAGCGGAGAGGCCCGGCGCTGGTCCCTGGAGGCCTCCAGAGGCCAGCCCCGGCAGCTCCCTCCCTCCCTCGTCGCGAGGCCGCCGCCGGAGGACTCCCCGCCGCCGCCGCCGCTGGATCCGCCGCCCTGGAATAAGGTAAGGAGGCCGAAAGCGGGGGGGGGGGGCGGGGGGCGGCCTTCCTTTCTTCCCTCCCTCCTCCCTCCCTCCCTTCCTTCCTTCCTTCCTTCCTTCCTTCCTTCCCTCACTCCCTTCCCTTCCTTCCTTCCTTCCCTCCCTCCCTCCTCCCTTTCTTCCTTTCTTCCTTCCTTCCCTCACTCCCTTCCCTTCCTTCCTTCCCTCCCTCCTCCCTCCCTTCCTTTCTTCCTTCCTTCCCTCCCTTGCCTTCCTTCCTTCCCTCCCTCCTCCCTTCCTTTCTTCCTTCCTTCCTTCCCTCCCTCCCCCCTTCCTTCCTTCCTTCCCTCCCTCCCTCCCCCTTCCTTCCCTCCCTCCCTCCCCCTTCCTTCCTTCCTTCCCTCCCTCCCTCCCCCTTCCATCCTTCCTTCCCTCCTTCCTTCCTTCCTCCCTCCCTTCCTTCCCTCCCTTCCTTCCTTCCTCCCTCCCTTCCCTCCCTTCCTTCCTTCCTTCCCTCCCTCCCTTCTTCCTTTCTTCCCTTCTTCCCTTCCTCCCTTTCTCCCTTCCTTCCTTCCTTCCCTCCCTCCCTCCTTATGTTGTTATGTGATGCAGAGTGTTGGACTGGATGGGCCACTGGCCTGATCCAACAGGGCTTCTCTTATGTTCTTATGTGACGCAGAGTGTTGGACTGGATGGGCCACTGGCCTGATCCAACAGGGCTTCTCTTATGTTCTTATGTGATGCAGAGTGTTGGACTGGATGGGCCACTGGCCTGATCCAACAGGGCTTCTCTTATGTTCTTATGTGACGCAGAGTGTTGGACTGGATGGGCCACTGGCCTGATCCAACAGGGCTTCTCTTATGTTCTTATGTGACGCAGAGTGTTGGACTGGATGGGCCACTGGCCTGATCCAACAGGGCTTCTCTTATGTTGTTATGTGATGCAGAGTGTTGGACTGGATGGGCCACTGGCCTGATCCAACAGGGCTTCTCTTATGTTGTTATGTGACGCAGAGTGTTGGACTGGATGGGCCACTGGCCTGATCCAACAGGGCTTCTCTTATGTTGTTATGTGATGCAGAGTGTTGGACTGGATGGGCCACTGGCCTGATCCAACAGGGCTTCTCTTATGTTGTTATGTGATGCAGAGTGTTGGACTGGATGGGCCACTGGCCTGATCCAACAGGGCTTCTCTTATGTTATTATGTGACGCAGAGTGTTGGACTGGAGGGGCCACTGGCCTGATCCAACAGGGCTTCTCTTATGTGACAATACTGACTTTGGTGGACCCAAGCACTGATTCAGTGTAAGGGAGCTTTGTGTTTGTGTCTTCTAGTGCAATTTTGTTCATTGTGGGGCCCAGGGGGCCGGCGCAGCGGCACGCTGAAGCAGCCTGTCGGTCACTTCCAGGTTCCTGTCCTGCATCTTGACCGGTGTTATTAGTGACAGGCTGCTTCGGCGTGCCGCTGCGCCGGCCCCCTTGGTCCCACAACGATGGGACCGATGCCACAGGGACGGGCTCGAAACACTCTATAACCCCTCAAAAGAACAGCAGTCTAGCTCGCTTCCCCCGAGCCCTGCCGCCATAAGCCTCAAGGGGGCTCATTTTGCGGCATCTCCCGGCGGGAGGGTGGCACCCGCACGGGACACATATCAAATGAAAGAGGGGGCGCAGGGCTATCAGAAACAGTCAGCGGAGGGAGTCGGGAGACCACCCCACTGGGGGATCCACACCCCGAAAGTGATGAAGGTGGCGCAGATAGAGCCAACAGAGCCAACAGGACAAAATAAATAGGCTGCATTATGCAGCACAGTTGAGAAAGTGCCTTATCCCATATACTGATGAAGTATATACAGGATTTGAGAACAAAATTGTTTCCGGCGGTGATATTTGGGGGATTTTTGGGGACGTCACAGGAAGTGCTGTGAAGTCACTTCCTGTTTCCGGCAGGTGACGCGGGGGAAATGATGTCACAGGAAGTGATGCCACTTCCTGTTTCCGGTGGTGGCATGACATCACCGGAAGTGACGTCACCGGAAGTGACGTCACTTCCTGTTTCCGGCGGCGCGCGCGCGCGCACCCCCCCCCCCCCCCCCCCCGGTGTCCCTGGCTGGCCTTCAGACATTATGGTCACCCTAATCTAAAGGTAAATGGGGTTATGTACAAACAAACTTACCTGTGCCCTGAATGTGGCTAAATGGTCTCATGCAGACTGCCTGAATTAAGAAATCTTTGCCATATAGTTTTCTTTGCATCTACAATTACTTATTTTCTTTTTAAAATATACACCCTGCCCTTTGATATAATTACCTCCAAGGCAGTTCACAACACATTTAGCAAAAGAAGAAACATATATTCAGCTAGAAACATATATTCAGCTAGAATATGTTCTCTCTTGCTTGTGACGTGGTTAAAACATGCTGGGGAGTGAGGTTGATGTTAGGTTAAAGCCTCCCCAGCTCTCTGTCATTCCTCTCACCAATGCTGCTCTTCCAGGACTGTATTGTTGGAACTCTCTGTCTGAGGCAGTGATGCTCTGGATTCTTGGTGCTTGGGGGGCACAGTGGGAGGGTTTCTAGTGTCCTAGCCCCACTGATGGACCTCCTGATGGCACCTGGGTTTTTTGGCCACTGTGTGGCACAGAGTATTGGACTGGATGGTCCATTGTCCTGATCCAACATGGCTTCCCTTATGTTCTCTTATATTCTTATGGTATCTCAAAGCATAAATGTTTGAGTGCAGATATAATAATAATAATAATAATAATAATAATAATAATAATAATAATAATAATAATAATAATAATAATAATAATAATAATAATAATTTTATTTATACCCCGCCCTCCCCGCCGAGGAAGGCTCAGGGCGGCTTACAGGACATGGTAAAACCATGTTAAAACAATAAAACAAGATTATACAATTCAATACAGATAACAATTAAATATTTAAATAATCTAAAAACAGTCTAAAAATATAATCTAATAGTGCTATTATCTCAGTTATGTTAATGTTAATGATGGCGTGATGTTTATTCCAAGCTCCATCTTAGAAAGCTAGCAGGAAGAGGGCGGTTTTGCAGGCCCTACGGATACAGTATGACTGAGGCCCTACAGATACAGTATGACTGATGCCTTTTTTTGCTTTTATTTGCACTATGGTACTAATATATGTAGAAAAGCCCCATGGCGCAGAGTGGTAAAGCTGCAGTACTGCAGTCGGAGCCCTCTACTCATGACCTGAGTTCGATCCCAGCAGAAGCTGGTTCAGGTAGCCGGCTCCAGGTTGACTCAGCCTTCCATCCTTCTGAGGTTGGTAAAATGAGGAATGCCCAGCTTGCTGGGGGGGAAGTGTAGATGACTGGGGAAGGCAATGGCAAACCACCCCATAAAATGTCTGCCGTGAAAACGTTGTGAAAGCAATGTCACCCCAGAGTCGGAAATGACTGGTGCTTGCACAGGGGACTATCTTTTTTGCTAATATATGCATATATTATTAAATACACCAAATATTGCCACAGAGAGCACATTTTCAGAAGTGGCAACCACTTCCTTCTCTGCTTCTTTAAAACCAAAGTAAATTGTTTTAATAACCCCTTTTGGAGCTCTCTGGCAGAGGAGGGAGGGAATTTCACTCCTGCTAGCTCTGCAGGCTGCTGTCATGTGATGGGACAAGCCTCCCACCTCTCCCCAAGAAAACAGTTTCCAGAAAGCAGCTGTGTTCTATATTAAGGTGTTTCTGTGTGGTTTTGTTTCTAGGCAATCCCTAACTGAGCTGCAGAGTCAAAATAAACCCCATGTCCTCCATAGGAGAAGAAAAGGAATTCTAACAGTCCAAGAGGCAGAGCTCTTGATCTTGGTTTTGCATTCATTTCTGATGTGATGGAGGCTTGAGTCTAAAAGGCCTCCTTAGCCACCAGAGGGCAAAGGCCTCCTTAGCCACCAGAATCATGGAATTCTAAGAACGAAATGAGACAAACAGCTGGCCACCCACCTCTTCCTGTACCCTGGACTAGGCATATTATTATCCTGAACTGCCTTTAAAATCATGTGAGTGGCTGGACACTTGCTTTTGAACCCCGCTTGCCTTTGGTTTTTTTTTTTTTTCTGTTATTATTTTTAAATGCTCCTTTTAGATGAGCACTTCATTGGGGTTGAAATACTCTTCATACCTTCTTTGTATTTGCAAAGTACTGTATTTTTCTTAGAGCTATAAATCATTCTGATTACCTGGAATTATGGTAGAGCTCCTTGCAGGGATACTAAGAATAACCCACCACATCCCAGAGCACATGGAGAAATTATATTTTCTGGTGACATGAATTACAACTGGCTATTGGAACCACCTGCTTCTGCACACTGGTCTGCCAAAAATGTGTCAGGTTTTGAGATTTCAAACAACATGAACTGGAAGCCCAGAAACAATTTCTGTCAGTTCTCAGGTAAAAAAACAAATGTTGCCTTTTCTGTTAGTTTCCCTTCCCTCCAAATTATTACTCTGGCTTTACATTTTTCATAAAGTTTTGCCTCACAGTGCCATATTTCTTATATACAAGCAATTTCCTACCCCGTACTGAGGCTCTATGAATTGACTACACAGTAGGGCTGCCAATCCCCAGGTGGGGGCAGGGGATTCCCTGGCTTCAGTGTCATCAAAAAGTGGTAGGGGGGGAGGGAAATGCCTGCTGTACACACTATTATTTGTTATGAAGACCGATTCCCATTGGGAATAATAGAGAATAGATCCATGGGTATCTGGGGCTTCAAGGGGCCTGTTTTTTGAGGTAGATGCACCAAATCTGCAGCATAGCATCCAGTGCCTCTCCTCAAAACACCCTCCAAGTTTCAAAAGGATTGGGGTCCAATTCTATGAGCCCCAAAAGGAGGTGCCCCTATCTTTCATTATTTCTAATGGAGGGAATGCATTTAAAAGATGTGTTGTCCCTTTAAATGTGATGGCCAGAACTTCCCCTGGAGTTCAATTATGCTTGCCACAACCTTGCTCCTGGCTCCACCCCCAAAGTCTCCTGGCTCCACCTCCAAAGTCCCCAAATATTTCTTGAATTGGACTTGGCAACCCTACTACACAGAGAGATGTCAATGGTCCTGTTCGACATCAACTTATCTGTGGCAGACAAAGGCACTATTCAATTTGTAGCTGTGCTTGTGAGCCCCCATCCACATGAACACATGCAGCTGCCTTATACTGAGTAAGACCATTGGTCTATCAAAGTCAGTATTATCTACTATGAGCGGTTGCAGCCTTCTAGTTCTCATGAGTTCTTACTCATGAACCTTGTAACTAGAGATGCTGGGGATAGGGCTTATTGCATACAAAGCAAATTTTCTACCACTGAATTCTACTGTTCCCTTTGAAGACAGAAATTTTCCACTGCAACTAACTGTGGCATCCAAATGCAAGTGCTTGAACTAAATGTGGTTAATTTCTTTCCTGAAACAAGGATTTGTAACTAGAACTGTAAGAATTCTTGAAAAGAACTACTCTTGGTGTATTAAGGCATTCAGATATTGTGACTAATGGGAGTTAGGGAAGGAGACAGAGTGCATGAGACCAACTATTAACCAGGTTCAACAAATCCCAGAATGCTGTTGTAACATGATATGACATGCAGCCTATATGCTTTGCTTTTTATCCTCTTTGTGAATGATCCTAACACTAATACCCTAATCCTGTAGACAGACATGAGATAGCAACAGGACATACAATGGCTTACCCTAGTGGCAAACCAGCCCTGCTTTTCCACTTGTCAGTTGCAATCTTATAACAAGTTACAGCAACATACTGAGGCCAATTGAAACATTCAGAAATAGCAACTAGTTGAGCTCTTCCTGGACTATACCACTTCAGATTTAAATCTCTCTGCAATAGCAAATCAAGTAGAAGGTTAGGTACTCTGTCTTCCTGACATGCTAGTTTTCATGCACAGGGTTTATTTGTTTTTACATTAATATATGATTTTCCTCCTGATGTCTGAAATGGTAAGAATTATATGCCTAGATATTTGAAGCAGCTGTCAGTCAGGTAGGGTTGTACTTACACAGCAAGCTCAATAGTGGTAGAAAATCTTTAGGGGTATAGGTAGGCATTTTGCAACCCTGTCCCATCTTACTGAGACATACCCAGAACTTTTTTGGGCAGGAACACAGTTCTGGCTGGCTTGGTGACAGGAGTGTTGCCTAATATGCAAATGAGTTCCTTTGTAAAAAAAGCCCTGTGTGAAACAATAAGAATGTCAGGGGTGTGGCCTAATATGCAAATGAGTTCCTGGTGGTTTTTTTCCTACCAAAAAAACCCCTGGACATACCTAATTAAAGTGCAGCGGTTTTAGAGGAATGCTATTTTAAGACTAGAGATCACAGATATGACCACACCTTCCTGGCAAATATAGTTATGATACAAGCCCTGGATCCCCTCTACAAAGCTTTGTTTCAAAATGTATTGTGTACAAAATTGACCTATTGTTTAATTACAACAGAGTTCCCCTTCGTAGTCTGTTGGAGGACTTTTGTGGGGAAGTCTCTGGCTCTTAAGAACTAGATTGGTGTTTTATAAAAAGACTCGTTTCACAGATTCCTTCAGATACAGCTACAGGATTCTGAATAGGAGCAGTAATAATAAGAACTTGTGCAAAGGATGTGCCAAATTTCATCACCTTTCACACCTCCCATCCAGGATACAAACACATGTTGGCAAGCAGGTGGGGGTCCAGATGGTGCTCATTTGGAGGTTAGACAGGCAAGTGCATGATAGAAAATAGGAAGCCATCAACCATGACAGGTAATAATCTCTCTTCTCTCAGAATTAGGACCAACTTGACAGTTTGCCATGGTCACAGGTGGGAGAGAGCTGGCCAGCAAAAAGGTGACTTTCAGATAATCAGAACTGGTCATGCAGTGAGGTTTAGTTGGAAAGACAGAAAAATAATTTTAAATGGTTTTATTTTGCAATATCCTAATTCAAGTTTATTATTATTATTATTTCTCAAGAGCCTGATGAAAATGTTTAACACAAAAATAAGCCATATTTAAATCTGAAAGTGATCCATTTTTAGGTGAGCCGCCCTGAGTCCGCTTGCGGAGAGGGTGGGATATAAATGTAAAGTAATAAATAAATAAATAAATAAATAAAGTATAACAATGTACTACGTTTCCAAGGTCTTGTATATTCAGAACAAAATGAAGTTTAAAAAAACCAACTGCCATACTGACCTGACCTGGATAGCCCAGGCAAACCCCATCTCATAAGAACTTGGAAGTAAAGCATGGTCAACTCTGGCAAGTATTTGGATGGGAGACCACCTTGGAATACCAGCAGTAGAGGGGTGGGGCAGACTTCATTCAGCCACCTCTCTCAATATCCTCCAGGCCTCCAGTATAGGGTTTCCAGTCTCCTGCTGGGGGCAAGGGTTCCCCTGGTTTTGTGGCTCCCAACCTGCCAGCTGGCCACTGGGGGGGATCCCCACCCCCAAAGAGCTCCATCATGCCTGATCTGCCCAGCATGATGACATCACCTGGAAGTGACATAGTTGCACTGGACCTGTCATGCGGGGGGCACTCTAGCAATTTGGGTAAAAACTCTATGGCACCATAGAGGTTTTTTACCCAAATTGCTAGAATGCCCCCCGCATGACATGCCCAGTGCAATTATGTCACTTCCAGGTGATGTCATTATGCCACACATGCTTTTCTTGCAAGAGAAACTTCCTTCCACCAGGAGCCAGGTAAGACCTGGCAACTCTATCCCAGTAGAGGTCAATCACCAGAGGTCACAATGACTTCCAGGTGCATGCACACACACATGCACACAGAGGTCATTTTGTAGAAAAATAGGTGGTGGAGCTCATTAGCATAACTCATTAGCATATGCCCCCACCAGCCAAAAGCAACCTGATGCAAGAAAGGAGATCCAGCCAGCACAAGCAGGCCTCGCTCTCCTGGGGCCCTCCCTCCCCCCAGTCAAAAGGCCAGCAAGCCACCCACCACCCAAAATCACATAAGAGGTGGAGAAAGGATGGTGAGGGCTTCTCCAAGGGTTAATGAGGGCTGCTGGGGGCATGGCAAAGCCCCTGGTGGCTGGCTGGCTGCCCGCTCTCCTAATCCAGGGATTGTTATGCAGCTGCACCCACTATTCAATGGACAAGGTAGGTGAGGAGGAAAAGGGGGAACCATCAGAAAGGTTCAGGAACAATGCTCCTGTGAGCTCCTGCTGAATCTGAGGCTTGCATGCACATATTTAAAAATACCCAAACCCCCCTCCCCCAAAAAACCATATTAGCAGGACTTTTTTGTAGCATGAACTCCTTTGCATATTAGGCTGCATCCCCCTCATGTAGCCAACTCTCCAAGAGCTTACAGTAGGCCCTGTAAGAAGATCCCTGTAAACTCTTGGAGGATTGGCTGTGTCAGGAGGGTGTAGCCTAATATGCAAAGGAGTTCCTGCTACAAAAAAAAGCCCTGCATATTAAGGTTATCAGGTTACAATTTAAAATGTTTCATTTTACTTTCAAAGCTATGGGAGAAAAAGAATTCACAGATTACCTGGCGTTGATCTATCAGTCCCCTCATCACAGTGCTGAGTGGGTGCTTTCTATGTTGCTTGGTGTGTCCCGCCCTGACATCAAGGAAGTCCTGTTTCCCAATATGTGTTAGGTCAATACATCGGCCAACAAGATTAATTTTTTAAATTTAATGATGTTTACTAATATCTCAAAGCATATCAGCAACAGTACTATCATTAGCTTTTTACAGCAAAAACCGTAAGTCATTGAAACTTACAGAAATGGACTAGTCTTAATTAAACTTTAAAAATTCCAGATAAGGAAATAAGCTTAATAACCAAAATAAGAAGGGTATTTGCAAGGCCTATATGAACAGTCACTACATTGAGAACATACAAAGGAACACTCAAAGAAGTGTGCATGCACATGAAAGCTTATACCTAGAACTAAACTTTGTTGGTATTAAAGGTGCCACTGGACTTCTAGAACTTTGTTTCTGTCATTTCTGTCATTGCTCCCAATAATTAATTGCAAGGAAGCACTCACAGTAGAAACAGTAGTGAGGGAGGTTCAAAGTCCATCAAGCAGGGAAGATGGGAATCAGACAAAGCTCACCTTTTGCCAGAAACAAGGAAATAAGCAGCAAAATAGGAGGAAGGTTTAGCAAGGGAGAGACAAAGATTCATCCAAGTTCACAATACTGTAGCCACTAATGGCATGCAATAAATCACCCAGGACACATGATGGGGAAGTAAGATGGAGCACAAGAATGCTGTGATGAATAGTAGCAGGCAGGAAACTTCATAAATCGAGTAGAAAGATGGTCTGGTGGGAAGATAAGAAGCAAAATTACTGGAGCCCAGAGCACCCTAGTTGGTCCATCTCCAATGATTGGGTCTGATGGTACAAAGTCTTAGCTGTCTCTGGGATTCTAGTAGCTAGGGATGTCCAGAAGCTAGTCCCATGTATGGCTTGAACCTCACACAAACTAAGCTTGTATTGTTCCACAGCACTATGTTTTT
Source organism: Heteronotia binoei (assembly GCF_032191835.1). Taxonomy (NCBI): domain Eukaryota; kingdom Metazoa; phylum Chordata; class Lepidosauria; order Squamata; family Gekkonidae; genus Heteronotia; species Heteronotia binoei. Next base: position 84,998,569 of record NC_083243.1, on the reverse strand, counting down.
TCTGGCAGCTTTCCATGCTCTGACCTGTGGAAGACTTTAAATGGTTTTGATGTGTTGTCCCCGCCCCACAACTCCCTCTGCTCAGGACTTAGTGGTCAGAATAATACTCTGTGGTGTATGAGGTGGTGAAAAGAATGCTCTGTGGTGTGTGAAGTGTAAGTTCTAGTTTTGCCTCCTTCTATTTTGCAGCAGATTGGTTTCTAGAAAAAAAAATAGTTTTGCTTTATTCCCAGCTTCCCCCTTAGTTACATTTGAACCCCCACCCCTTACTCCTGTTTCTATCATGAGTTCTTTTCTACAGTTAACTATTGGGAGATGACAGGAGTACCTTCTGTGAATGATCTGTTGTATGTATTCTTATACTTCTTCCCCTCTTATTTCTAAAAATTGTATTTTCAGTTCAGGCAACTTTTATAAGTAAAACTTCCTGTTGAGTTATCAACTTTATTTAAAAGTGGACTACAGAATTTAAACAGCTCCCTTCACTGGCTAAAATCTGGGGTTCTACATAATCAGATGTTGCTGACTGACCTCACTGTACCACCTTCTTTTTCCCATTTGACATTGTTAGCATCAAACCAAGGATGATCAGGTTTTTCTCCTGAAAGAATGATTGTGATTTATGGGAAATATTTAAGGTGCTATATCTGTTCATGGCAAAATATATTTATTTATTTTTTCTGGAGACAAAGACCTGTATTGCTGTTTAACTTATAATTAAGCAATTATATAGAAGCAGTTACTTACTTGCATGTACAGAGGTTATCTATAGCTACAGTTTATTGAAACAAATAAAATATATATGTGTACCAAAAATGCAATAGAATCTTGGAAATAAAAATCCTATACACATTTCATTAAAAGCTTGGTATATTTATTTTAATTACAAGCTTCATAAGTAATTGTCATTAGGATTATGGATCAAAAGTACTCGTGGCATTTTGACTGTAGAAATGTTTTAAGTAAGCATTTATTTTTATTCTGATTTTATTTATCTGAAATATTTTTATCCTTTTTTATCATAAAAGTTTTTAAGAAGACTCTTAGCTCTTTATACTGTAAGCCAAAATGCCCTCAAAAGAGGTAGGGGAATTGACAGGTGGCTTAAACAGGATCTTTTAATCTATGTATACAGGATACACGTCCAGAAATTATTGCTTAAAATTACCAGGGACACTAATTAAGTAAAAACAATTAAAATTTATTCCAGGAAAATATAGACACACATACAAGATAATAAACTCATAAAACATACGTTCAGTCCTAAGAAAAATAAAGAGAGATTCAGAGACAACACAAGGATGGACAAACAGGGTGATAATTACTGATCGTAGTCTTCAAGGAAGGCTCCAATGGCGACGAATGAGGACTACAGGGAGGGGACTCTCAACTGGCCAAGAATTGGGGATGTGTCTAGACAGTGGAACTGGGGTACTGCTAGATGCATACCTGTGAGGAGCTGGGTCACAGGTTATAAGGACTACCTTAAGCCCTTAGGGGATGGGAAGTACAGGGGTGGAGAAGAGGTGGTCAGCTGGTACATGACCTCAGAAAAAGGGGAGGCACTGCAATGACCATAAGGGCTGGACTTATGCAGTAGCCAATAGCAAGTCAATTGGTGGCACCTAATTGGGTGCCCATAACTGACCAATGAACAAGCTTGGGCCCTGGTTACCTGATTGTACTTCCAGGTAACAATGGGCCAGGGTGGGAGGCTCCAGGATGTCCGTTAAGGGAAAGAATGGGGGAAATTACTGGGTGGAGGTATGGTTGAGTTTATCAAACTTATCTAAAAAGGTGACAATAGGTGGCCGAATTACTACCTAAGGTAACACCCGGTTTACACAAAGGAACTTGGCTCACTGAAGATGGTCTTCCTCTTCTTCAGTCTTCTCTTGGCACCAGTCTTTGTCTTGGGTTCCGATAGACAAAGGCTTAGGCGGTCTGGCAGGATCCACGCCTAAGATAAGCTTGATGGTCTCATGCACAGGTGACATCTGTTGAGTACGTGAGCCTCTCACTTCGATGTAATGGAGTCTGGCACAGCAGGAAGATAGTTGCTTGTGGTGTTAGCCTCCCAAAGTGGATTCTGTGGTCAAGGCTGAAAACCGCTTGCCCAGACAGTTCCTGGCTGCACAACTTCTTCCGCTCCAACGGCCAAGATGGATTTCGCAGAGCGATTGGAAACCATCTGTTCTCCTGGATAGCACTCTTCCAGAGGCACGGAGTGCTGCTGCAACATAATGGCTGTTAGTACATATAAGTCCCTTCCAGTTTGGTAGACAGAACCCACGTTATCCGGCAAATGCGTGTGACTTAAGTCTCCAGACACCCTGGCAACCCAGAGGGTGACTACGATGTTCTAGAAATAGGGGTATTTTCCTCACAATACAAAGCCTTTAACTGATCTTAGGCTGCCTATAGTCATACCTTGAGTATCCTCTTTCTTTCTTTCAACAACACATCCAGATTCCCAGATGCCTGGATAGACATACTAACCAACACACTGAACACTAATGGAGTAACCAGTATTACACCTTCCCCCTGCTTCAGGCAATTTGTCTGAAATTCATCCTTTGGGAAGGTTAGGTAGAAGTGATCCACAGCACTATTCTAAGCAGGTCAGAATCCTACTCAAGTCTATTCAGGGAGATGTCCTCCTATAAATGTTCTTAGAATTGCACTGTAACAAGTAAATCACATTTTAGTCTGCACTTCTTATGGTTTGTTTTATAGTAACAAGAAAAAGTTTATTCTAAAGTTCTATACAGAAAAGAAGGCTTTGCAGATCTGGTCTGTTCTTAATGTTAGGTGTCAAAATAAGAAAGCAGCCTGGTTTCAAACAGGAGCACAGTTTAATGTCCACTTCTTTCTCTAACTGGTGCCAATGTTTGTTCAACTTTCTTTCTCACTGTTCCTGCCCACAACAAATCCTGAAGTGGACTACAGCAATCTAATACTTTCCTCTGGATTAGGGTTGCCAGAATCTTTGCTCTTGCCAGGGTGGGGAAGGGAGCTTTACAGGAGTGAGGGCTGGGGTGATGTGGCTGCGTGTGAAATCCCCAATGTGATGATGTCATGTGACATCATCACACTGGGGATCTCACATGGAAACACTCTGGTGTTTGGGGCAAACATCGAAAATATCAGCACATTACCACACAACATCCCCAGCATGATGATTTCACTTCAGTGTGATGTCATTGTGTTGGAAATGTCATGCTGGGTTATGGCTGTTGAGGGTGGGCCTTCCCCTCACTGGCTGGCTGCATACAAAAGCCTGTGAAATTGGGGAATCCTCTGCTTCCATCTGGGGCTAGCAACCTCTAGCCTGGACAGGAACAGAGTTGTCACACCACCACAATATCTACAAAATGTGATGTGTTTTTAGGGCTGCCAAGCTCCTGGCTGGGGGCAGGGGATCCCCCAGCCTGGAGGGTCCCAACCTGCCGGCACAGAGCAGGACAGGAGTGACATTATTGTGCCAAGGACATCATGCTAGGGACACTCTAGGACTTACGTACATTAATCCTAGAGCATTTCTAGTGTGATGCTCTAGGAATTGCAATAAAACTCTATGGTACCAGGTGATGTCATCATGCTGTGCACACTTCGCAAGTTCAAGAAACAAGTCCCCCACCACAGCAGCAGAGGGACTTGGCAACCCTCAGTTTTTTCTAGTAGGCTCATTATTGTTACAGTATTTTTTAATTCCAGATTCAGCCCTAGGTTACAAAATAGCCTTGGATCGTGAAGAAATATAATTTTTCTTTGGAGGTTTTCTGTGCCACACTGTTTTAAAGGAGTGGCAGAAGGAGGAGGGCAGTCAGTTGGCAACTGATTACTCCCCACAGTGGTGTACACAGTAGTAAGCTGTTCCTGTGGTAAACAAATGCTGGGTAGCATGTCACACAGAGGCAAGGCCTCAGAAGGGAAGTTGGGAGTCCTGATCCCCCAGTGGCAATTCCTCCAAAGGTCAGGTGATAGCAGCTGTTGAACAGAGAGAGAGGAAAGCCTCTCCAGAGGTTCAGAAACCCTTGGAGGGTAGGGTGGAACAGGGCTGCAGGTCAGAGCAGGACTGTTCCACACAGATCCCACCTAAGATTACTTTTGGGATCGGTGTGTGTGTGTGATTTTTGTCAATTCTCCCTGAAGTGTGGGGTGGATGAGGAATAGCTTGAAGCAGGAAATCTGAGATCTCCTCTGTCTCCTGCAGGAGAGTAAAACTGGTGAAACTCACCCCCCCCCCCATTTTTCATCCATTAAAATGCTAAGTGGAATCTAAGCCTTAATAAAGAGTGCCTCTGAATATACACAGAGTGCTCCATCATCACTGATAGATCACTCGTCTGGAATACAGAGTTTCCCAGTAGAAGTTGCCATATGGAAAGCTGAACAAAAGTCCATAGCACCTTTAAAGACCAACAAAATTTTCCATAGTATAAGCTTTCAATGTTCATTTCATCAGACACAAATAAGAATGGAGATATATCAGCCCTTATATCCAGGTCAGAAGAGTGATGTTACTAGGAAGGGCTCCCAAAAATGTTTTACAATTTTTTTTAAACATACCACATAAAAATAAAAGCAAAAACAAGATTCACATAAAAACCACCAATTACAATCATAACCAATTAATGTTCCTTTGTATAGAACCTCACTCTGGCAACAGCATCCTTGACATAGGCTTGAAATGGTTTTCCAGGGAATCCTCTCTCAATCATTTCCTTTTTTATTGCACCCATTTGCCTTCTCCACTAGATCACGCATACCAACTATTGGGCTGGGCTCATGATATGTTTTTGCATGACCGTTCCTGCCTGGCTCATTGGAGCCTGTAGGACTGAGCTTGGGGACTCTGGAACAATGGACAGCAGGATCCAAATCCCTGCCGCCCTGGCCCAATCACAGGCCCCCTGCTGGTTCAAATGACCCAATGGTGTTCTAGCACGGGAACCTTGAACTGTATATAGTTGACCGTGTTGGCTCAAGTCTCCAGTTAGTTCAGCCCTTACCATGCTGTACTGAATAAAGAGAGCTATGATCATGGGAACCATGTCTCCTTCATGCATTGAACCCACTATATTAAAAGACATATCCATGGTGTGTGGTTTGGGAAGACTGTGATACCTAAATCACATTATTCTAGTTAAGTACATAAATCCCATAACAATATTCATGATCAGGAAAGCAATAAGAAACTTTGGGTAGGGGGGAGACCTGTAAATCTTCTCAAAGTTTCCCAAGTAGGAGCTCCAGATCTTCTAGAGATTGCCAGAGCATTAACATCTCATTCAGTGAAAAAGAAATAAAACCGAGTAGGGCTGCCAAATGTCTAGGGGGAGGGGAATGTCCTGTCCTTTTCATAGAGACTTAAGATGTGGAAATGGGCAGATTAAGTTTTTTGTGGAAGGGAGGTTAAAAAAAAAATAAAGGGATAGGACATTTTTTCTCTCCAGGCCAGATGGAGAAAAATGACAACTGGTCAGATAGGAAATAATATTTAGGACATAAGGGACATAGGCTTCTTGCACACAGGCCATTCCAAACTCAGTGTCTGCTCCTTGAAAAATAATATAGCAACTACAAAGACTACCAGTCAACAGAAATCAGTTCCACTGGAGAAGATGGCTGCTTTAGAGGATGGCATTATACCTTGCTGTGTTCCCTTCCTTCCCTAAACCCCACTCTTCCCAGGCTCCACCTGCAAATTTCCATGAATTCCCCCCCCCCTACTAGAAAGGATGAAGCTACATCCTTAAAAAAACCAAAAAGGCATAGACCTCAGCAACAATGACCCAGATAGCTGTGGGAAGAGAAGAAGAGATTGGATTTATATCTTGCCCTTCACTTGAGTATCAGAACAGCTTACGATCTCCCAACAACAGAAACCCTGTGGGGTAGGTGGGGCTGAGAGAGCTCTCAGAGAACTGCTCTTGAGAGAAAAGTTCTGAAAGAACTATGGCTGACTGAAGGTCACTCAGCTGGCTTCAAGTGGAGGAGTGAGGAATCAAACCTGGTTCTCCCAGATTAGAGTCTATGCTCTTAACCACTACACCAAACTGGCTCTCAGGGAAGGCCTCAGTGACCAATTAGTGCAAGGAACAGTAACATATCATCTTCCTATTAGCATTGGACCTGAAAGAATATACTTACTGCAGGAAAATTTGCTATTTACCAGAGACTCACATAAATTTTGTCACCTTACATACTCTCTCTGTTCCACAAACAAACCACTATGGTGAAATGATACCCTTGACTGAATACTTGCAAATAGTTAGTTCATCACAACATGTGGCCTACATGGCCTTTTCTAATTGGCAGCTAGTCACACCAACAGCTATCCCCCCAAAAAACTGATAACACAATGCTATGTAAATATCCTTTCTTTTCCACTTAGATACAAGAAGAATCTAAGCATGATTCATACTGCCAAGACAATTATTCCTTTTTCTCCAGAGAAAGATGCTGAGGCATCTTTGACCCTTCACACAACTCTGTTCACTTCTTAACAGTAGCCTATAACTCATGACTGATCAGAGATAATGACTGTATCTGATAAAGAATAAAATTTCTGAATCCAATGGCACGCAAGCACCTTCCGTTCTTCTTCCATGTGCCCTGGTTAATAATCAGACTTACCTATCACATGCCCCAGAATCTTATGCTTGCAGACTGCAGCGTAGCTGCTAGGCTGCATGAACAGAGTTTGCTTCCCTGGATGGGAAGAGTCAGGGGGCGCCTGTTTCGGCGCGCAGAGAAAAAGACGGGATCTGACAGTCTAACTGTCAGATCTGTGCTCCTTGTCGGCTCCTTCATCTTGGCAGACGATCGGCTAAGGCTTTTCTTTTGTTTTTGGTTGGACATCGGGGTTTGTTGGGGCAGTCGACTGGGCAGCGGCGGGTGAGGCGTTGGCTGGAGCGTCAGCATCGGGAAGCCATTTTAGAGTGGAGCTGCCGGAGGCCATTTTGTGGTCTTGTGCTTGCAATTTAGATGGCTGGTGGAAAAGGGTCGGGCAAGCCCAAAGGAAAAAAGCCAGCGCCTAAGGCGCCCAAGGCTCCTGCGAAAAGGCCACCACCGCCGTTATCCTCTTCTGATGAGGAGGGTGATATGGTGGTTGATTCCAATATTGCTTGTAGATTGAGAGCATTGGAACAGGCAGCGGGCATCCTTTCTCCAGGTGGGGAGGATGGTGTGAGGCAATCTAAGAAGGGTAAGCAGGCGAGTATTCTCACCAGGCTGTCTATTCTTGAGGGCAGGTCTGGTGGAGTCGTGCCTGGCAGGGACGTTGGGCGCGTTTCAGAATTGGGCTTGGCCATGTGGGCAAGGCGTTCCTAGTGTGTACCCGGGCACAGGGCATTCTGGCATAGCTGGTTCCTTTATGGGGGCACCCTCAACATATGGGATGGTGCCTTTTGCTGCTTTGCCGTTTGGGGAGGTTGCTTTGCCACTGGGGGACCACTTGCTTTCTGCTACTAGGGAAAAAATATTAAAAGGGGAGTACGTGGATATTTTTCTCTTCTCTTTCGAGAGGTTGAGAAAAAAGACAAGGAAGAATTGGATGAGAAAGAGAAGGAAAAACTGAAAAAACGGAAGGTGGACAGGACCTGGGCTAATTGGCTTCCTGGGTTCTGTATTTCTGCCGGGGTGATTGCGAGGGCACAGCCATGGCGGGCAGCATCCCTGTTCCAGTATTTGGACATAATTTATAAAGGCTATACAGCCTTTAGTGGACCAGCCTGGTTACAATATGACCAGGAATTTAGGATGAGGGCTGCCCTGTACCTGTCCCTTCAGTGGGATCGGATCCATCAGCTTCTTTGGCTGCAGGTTATGTCCCCGGCTAGGCCTAATCTTAGTGATCGCTCTGATAGTGGTCACTTGGTGAGTAGGTCATCCACATCCGCTGCTGGTTCATCAGGCTCTCCCCGCGGTGCAGCGGGGCAGGCAGTTCAACCCTGCATGCTCTGCTGGGAATTTGGATCCCTTGAGGTATGTAATAGAAAGGTGTGCCAGTTCAAGCACGAGTGCCCTGTGTGTGGTGGTTCCCACTCAGTTGACAACTGCCCTAGAGCCCGTGGGTGTAAAAATACGAAGAAGCCTGGCGGGAGCGGAGGTGCCTTTCCAGCCCGATAAGGGTGGGACCTCTTGAGCAGTGGCTGTCGAGGTACCCTCGAAGGGTTGATAGTTTGTATTTGTTAGAAGGTTTTAAAGTTGGGTTTAGGATCCCTTTTCAGGGTCTTCGAGTTCCGTTTATGCCAGGAAACCTTAAGTCAGTTCAGGGCTTGGAGCAGGCCATTAGGGACAAGATTCCAAAAGAGCTGGCTGAGGGAAGGATACTGGGTCCTTTTTCACATCCTCCAGTGAGTACTCTTAGAGTCTCACCTAAAAAGGCGCCTAGTGAATTTCGTTTGATTCACCGTTTGTCTTTTCCTAAGGGAAAGTCCGTGAATGATGGGATCCTGGAGCATTTATTCTCTGTTAGGCACACCAGCTTTGACCAGGCTATTGCCGTGGTGAGGCGTTGCGGGGTGGGGGCAGAATTGGCAAAATGCGACATTAAGTCTGTATTTCGCCTTTTACCTGTCCATCCCAATGATTTTGAACTTCTAGGGTTTTCTTTTGAGGGTCAATTTTACATGGATAGAGCATTGCCAATAGGCAGCACATTTTTTGAATGGGCTGTGTGGGAAAAAGTGGGTTTGCAGGATGTCGTTCATTATTTGGATGACTGCCTTTTTGTGGGTCTTGAGGGGACTGGGCGTTGTGGGCAGTTGCTGTCTGGCTTTGTTGAGCTGGTAGCGGAGCTTGAGAAAACTGAAGGTCCGACCCAGAGGTTGACCTTTTTGGGGATTGAGATTAAATACTATTGCGCAGTTGTCTAGGGTGCCTCTTCAGAAAATAGTGGAGCTGAGGGCTAGGATTTCTACCTTTCTTCTTAAAAGGAAGGTTACTTTGTTGGAGTTGCAGCAGCTAGCTGGGCACCTCAACTTTGCTTGCAAAGTGGTTGCTCCTGGGAGGGCTTTTCTTAGAAGGCTGTGCGATGCTATGGCAGGGTTACGCTTGCCTCAGCATAGAACTAGGGTCACCTGCAGCATGAGGGATGATTTGAGGGTTTGGCAGGAATTTTTGGAGTCCTTTAATGGAGTCTCTTTTTGGAGGGACGACATGAGGCTCGAAGCTGAGTTTCAGGACATGTCTGATGCTGCTGGTTCCTTGGGTTTTGGAGTCTATTTCCGTGGACATTGGTGCACGGAAAGTTGGCCTGACTCCTGGGTAAAGGTTGGTGTGAACCGGGATCTTACGTTTCTCGAGTTCTTTCCTATTTTAGTCGCTGTTTGGCTGTGGGGGAAGGATATGGCCAATCACACTGTCCATTTTTGGTGTGATAATATGGAGGTGGTCCACGTCATTAATTCCCTTTCATCTAAATCTGGCCGGGTTATGAGATTGGTGAGGGCCTTCACTCTGTGCTGTTTGCGGCTTAACATTTTGTTTTTAGCCAAGCATGTTCCTGGGGTGAGTAACGGGGTGGCTGACGCTCTATCTCGTAAACAGATGGAAAGGTTTCCTCAGCTGGCCCCAGGTGCCGACAGAGAGCCGGTGCCAATGCCCCAGGAGCTATGGCTGATTGGAGAGCTGAGGCCTGCAGAGCGATAGGTCTAGCCATTGCACCCAGCACCAGGAAGTCTATGCGGCAGTTTGAAGACTTTAGGGCTGAGGCAGGGTATTACAGGGTTTGACCCCTCTTGGTGGAGCATTTGCTCCATTACTGTGTTTCGCTGCGAGGTAAGGGGTTGGCCATGCGATCCATTAGGGGGTACCTGTCTGCATTGGCTTTTGTCAGTAAGGCGCTGGGTTATAGGGAAGAAACAGCTGACTTTCGTATTCGAAAGATGCTGGAGGGGTGGGCCAGAGAGGCTGGGCCCAGGGTTAATACGCAGAATCCTGTGTCCCCTTTGATTCTGCGGGGTTTGAAGACGATTTGGGCTCCGTTTTACAGGCCCAACGAAAGGCCAGTAAGCCAGGTAGGAAGCTTTGAAGCAACTGATTAATCACAATGCACTGCTATAACATGACATACGGTTCACACATTTCACAGGCTTAGAAGCTAACTTGACCATGCACAAGTACACCCTAAACACAGTTACATTCTTGTGAGCCCACTTACTTCAATGGATTTGGAAGGGTGTAACGGCCTAGGATAGCTGTTAGTCTGGGCACACCATTTCCTGTTAATTCAGGATTTAGCAGAAAGCTCAGATACCATCTTTGATTTCCATTTTGTTCCCCATTGTCCTGTTACCTTCTTTTCACATCTGATTTGGGCAACTTTTAAAGAATATTTTCAGAATATTTAGGGCAGACAAAATGCTATTGATCTTTCTCAGGCCTCCTATCATTTTACATTTTACTTATTGCCATCTGCTTGCTACTAAACGCCATCCTATTCTTTCCAGTCTGTCAGCCCCAGTATTCCTCAATAAATTGTTGTCTTGGGAAATCAAATAAAGAAAGTGCTGCTTTTCACTTTTCAGCCTGAATCACTCCAATTTTTTTATTACATTTATAGCACCCTATGAAATAGTGATAATAAAAATAATAACGAGCAATTGATTTAATCACAAAACTCAAGGCCTTCTCCCCCTCCCCCAACCTTAAAGATACTTCTCCCTCCCCACAACAACTCATAACTAACTATTGATTCAGGAATCCTGCAGACACAGGAAGTAGTCAATTGCATTGTAAACAAAGAAATAAACATAAGCGAAACCTTTGATGAATGGGATTTTTCCCCTAGTAAACCTATTGTAGGATCTTGCCCTTGGGGACAGGCGTTAGTGAATTTTTTAATGGAAATGTAATGTTGTGCTAAATGCCCTCTAGCCCTCATTGAAAATCATATGCATCAGATTGTGAGGAAAGGGAGTGACTGAGGAATGCAAAACTGCATAATATGGAAGCAGCCCTTTTGAACTTGCACTTCTGAACACTGCAATACAAAGAACAGGCTGGAATCCTCCTCAGCTTTGGCTTTGTTCCTGAGCAAGCAGCCCAGAACTGCTGCCTCCTGCTCACTTTTGGCACTGGAAGGCCTGCACCTGACAAAGAACTCCAGCTGATTCACTGACTGGAGATGGCTCTTTGAAGTGTATGAATGTTACACAATTTTGTGACACCTCCAGGATTTCATATGGCTTGACTACGGTCTATTTTGTGGAGTCCTTATCCCACTATAAAAGTAGCACAGATTTTTAAAAAATCATGTGTGCCATTTCTTCCTCCTCGTTAGATGTCTGTTGTCATACCAGCTGCCCCCAGTGACATGCACACACTTCACAGTCAAGCAAGAAGGCCTGTGCATTATGGGTGCTCTTGAGAATCTGGATGTTTAACCATGTATATCTCCCACCATGTGGGGGAGGCAATCTTCCCCCCTCCCTCAGGAAGCAAAGCAGATACCTGAATTTTTGCTTGCTGGCCCCCTCCCGCAGAGAACATTTTAATGAGACTCACACAGCTGTACTATCACACGGAAAACATTAACATGCTAATTGCCTAAAAGTTTAGCCCGTGAAGGCCTACCTTAGAGACTAGCAGCGTTTCTGGCTTAGATCAACCATCAAGAATTTGAAATGCAAGACCAGGCTTGTTGGGGAGCACGGGGCACAGGCATTTGAAAAGAAAGCATCTTCTCATTTCAAGCTGTTCTGTACGCTTGTGTCATTTGTGTCTGAAGAGAAAGAGGAGTTGATATCGTTAGGGGGAAAGTTCATGAGATGCCCAAATCCATGGAGAAAACTGTGTTGCCAAGGCACCTTCACACTTGTGAATATAAAGGTCTGTGCGGGGAGGGAACAGAGGCATGGAAGGAATTAATTCTGTCAGACAACTGCAGCTGTTAAGGCCTAAGCGTTAGAATCAACTGGGGGACTCAAAGAACCAAGCAATACACACACATCCTACCTACCTTCCTGGATTAGATCCAAGTGCTGTTCTCTTAGCGCCATGTGCACAGCCATTCTGTAGCTCAAGGTCACCACAGAAGAGGGAACTGAACAGCTTTGTTTTCTGAGCTAGCTAGAACCAGTCATCCTTGAACACTCTCCCAGGCTCTCTAATGGCTATTTGTGTTGCATTTGCAACTGTCTCCCACTGTAAAGATGCATTCAGCAGTTGTGCTGATCCTGATAATAAATAAAAATACAGCCCATGTTCTAGAACGAAATGTCACAATACTGTCTGGAGCATTCACCAAGGAGATTTTATTAATTCTCTCCCTTTGGTTGGAGGACAGCGGCATGATTTTCACAACTGAATTTATTGAGAAGATGTGAGATCTGTCCGAGCAGCAAACAAACAAACAAAATCCAGCAATACCTGACAATCAAAGGCCTTGATTGAGAGGAGTTATATCAATGTTGCCATCCTTACATATTTAATGTTTGTTAGCAGCATATTTTAGACTGTGCCACTTTGGGATTCGATGCCTCCATTTCTTTCCTGCTGTTCCCAGAAAGTTTAAATTTAGGATCCAGCTGTTCCAGTTAAAAATTCCTTAGAATCAGATTGATGTGTAGGTGTGTTTGAGGATTTTAACATTTCTACTTTAATTTGTGGCTAGCAATGATGTAAGCACCCTGTTGTAGTAAGATCATGTTGCACTTGAAGAGTATTGAGATTTCCTTAGATCATTTTCTATGAGTCCAGAAAGGCCTGTTTCATGCCTACCTCCACGCCACTCAGAAGAGTTTCTTTTTATATAAACCAGATTTGAGTTGGTGCCTGTTAATTCACTGACTGGGTTTAAGGTCATTATTAGTAATTATATCATCGCTGAAGACAGATTTGGCTGCCTGCCAGTCCTCACTCCACTTTCTATTCTGTTCTTACCAGAACAAGAGAACATACAGTCAATTAACCAAAGACTTGATTGGACTAGAATACCCAGAGGGTTTTTTTTTTTAACCTCCTTAGAAGATGCTTTGAATGTTCAGCAGGAAGTTCCTGGAAGCACCTAAGTTTTGCATCTGAAAGCAAATGCTCCTGAGCCTTTCAGTAGTTTTGGTCAGTCTATCTAGACTTCTGCCATATGCAGAACTAGCTGTGCAAACGCAAATAGCACCACACACCAACACAATTATCTGCAATTTTTGTCTGTTTGATTTCTCTGCTTTTCCAGTTAATGGGCTTAGTCCTACTTGCAGCGCTTCCTATAAAGGCCACTGCAACTGATTCTGGATGGCTCATCTCAAACAGATTAAGGGGTAGCTGTTACTGTTTTACAGGGGAAAAGATTAGGGCTGGCCACTGAGAGGGTGACAAACAATATTGACTGCCTGGCAAAGTCTAGAGACCACAGAAGGAAGGTTGGAGGCCTAACGTGTCTCAGAAATTATAGAAGTTTATACAGAGCAATCTTGGGAATTTCCATCCTAGAAATATGCCCTGCCCAGCGCAGCTGCGTCTTCAACAGCAGTGCCTCGATGCTTGTAACCTCCGCCCTCTTGAGGACTTCAGTGTTGGTCACAAAGTCACTCCAGTGGATGTTGAGGATGGTGCGAAGGCAGCGCTGATGAAAGTGCTCAAGGAGTCACAGGTGATGACGGTATAAAACCCATGATTCGGAGCCGTAGATGAGGGTTGTCATCACAACCGCTTTGTAAACATTGATCTTTGAGCCTTTTTTCAGATGCTTGTTGCTCCACACTCTTTTGTGCAGTCGGCCAAATGCACGATTTGCCTTTGCCAGCCTGTTGCCAATCTCCTTGTCGATCTTGGCATCTGAGGAGATGATGCACCCCAGGTAGCTGAACTGCTGGACTGTCTTCAGAACTGATTCACCCACAGTGATGCAGGGAGGGTGATAAACGTTTCAAGATTTGCCACAGGCCTTTCCTGCTGCCTGAGAACAAATACCATGTCGGTGGTGCTCCTGTTAGCTCTGAAGCCGCACTGGCTCTCTGGGAGGAGTTCTTCTGCAATGGTGGGCACCAGTCTGTTCAGGAGTATTCTGGCAAGGATTTTGCCTGTGATGGAGAGCAGGGTTATCCCCCGGTAGTTGGAGCAGTCTGACTTTTCCCCTTTGTTCTTGTGTAGAGTGATGATGATTGCATCGCGAAAGTCCTGTGGTAGTTTGCCTTGTTCCCAGCAGGTGACAAGTACTTTGTGAAGTGTGCTATGTAGTACTGTGCCCCCATGCTTCCAGATCTCTGGTGGGATTCCATCAACTCCAGCTGCCTTGCCACTTTTCAGTTGCTTGATGGCTTTAACAGTCTCTTCTACGGTGGGGATCTCATCCAACTCTGTTTTCACTGGTTGAAGTGGGGTGAGGTGGATTGCTGAATCTTGAACTACGCGGTTGGCACTGAAGAGAACCTGAAAATACTCCGACCACCGGTTCAGTATGGATGCCTTGTCTGTGAGGAGCACTTGGCCGTCTGCACTACGCAAGGGACTCTGAGCCTGATATGATGGGCCATATACTGCCTTCAGGGCTTCGTAGAACCCTCTTAAATCACCAGTGTCTGCACACAGCTGGGTTCTCTCTGCAAGCTTGGTCCACCACTCGTTCTGAATGTCTCGAAGCTTGCGCTGGAGGTTGCTACATGCAGCACGAAAGATTGCTTTTTTCCCAGGACAGGAGGGCTGAGCAAGATGTGCTTGGTAGGCAGATCTCTTTTTCGCTAGTAATTCTTGGATCTCTTGATTGTTCTCATCAAACCAGTCCTTGTTTTTCCTTGTGGAGAACCCGAGGACTTCTTCAGAGATCAACAGGATGGTAGTTTTTAGGTGTTCCCAGAGTGCTTCTGGAGAAAGGTCTGTGGGGCAACTGGGTCCTCAATTCTTGACTGGAGTTTTGCCTGGAAGGCAGCTTTAACTTCGGCTGACTGAAGGCTGCCAACCTGAAGCTTCCTCCGAGGGATACCTCCTCTCCTGGGTGTGGGTTTAAAGTGAAGACAGAGATTGCAGCATACAAGACGATGATCCGTATGACATTCCGCACTGGGCATTACTCGGGTGTGTAAGACAACTCGAAGGTCTCTCTTGCGCACCAGAATGTAGTCGATAAGGTGCCAGTGCTTGGACCTTGGGTGCATCCAGGTTGTCTTCAGGCTGTTCTGCTGAAAGATAGTGTTGGTGATGGTGAGCTGGTGCTCCGTGCAGAATTCTAGCAGGAGGCGCCCGTTATCATTGCAGTTGCCAATGCCGTGTTTGCCAAGTACTCCTTTCCAGGCTTCCAAGTCTTTACCTACTCTGGCATTGAAGTCGCCAAGGATGATCACCTTGTCCTCTGTAGGGGTCTTCCGTACGAGGTTGCGCAGATCAGCATAGAACTTGTTCTTTTCTGCAGAATCTGCTTGAAGGGTTGGGGCATACACACTGAAGAGTGTTGCATGCTGCTTGTTTTGAAGTGGGAGGCGCATGGACATGATGCGATCTGAGAGACCTGTTGGCAGGTTTTCGAATTTGGAGGCAATGGAGTTCCTGACCATGAAGCCAATGCCAGAAAGGCTGCTCTCAGTGTCAGAACTTGTAACTTTACCTATGTGCCTAGCAAAAGTATACTCTGTTAGCTCAACTGACTCCATGTTGTAAACGTTTACTAACCCTGTAACTCTGCATTTCAAACAAATACTAACCACTGAAGGGTGACTGATAACCCCTGGCCAACATCTGCATGTACCCTTTGAAGCTGGCTAGCCAGAGAAAAGCAGCAGGGTTCTTCCTCCTTGATGGGAGATAAGAGGCCTGGGAACAGACGACTGTCTCCCTGAGTGTGAGAAAGGATTTATTGTTTTATTTTACCTAAGTATAAGAATGTACCGATGGCCTTGGAAGCCATCAGAGTCAACCTGCTTCTTCCATGAACATAGTTCTCAATAAACGGATTAACTTTTGAAACAAAGTGATGCGTTTCTTTTGAAGTTCCCAGTTCTGACACTCAGCCTTTGACTTACCCGACCAGTAGAGGGTATAGCCAGCACCATGTTCTTGAAGACTAACTTCCTCAGGGAAACGGACCTCACTGAGAGCTGCTATGTCAATATTCAACCTGAGAAGTTTGTGGGCAACTAGAGCAGAGCGTCGTTCAGGGCGACCACTGTCTACTGTGTCAAGCATGGTTCTGATGTTCCAACACACAAGCTTAAGTCTTTGCACACTTTGTGAGGCAGGTGAATGCCTTTTCTTTGTTGTTATTTTTTGACCGCAAGTAAGGATGCCCGTTGACCGCAGCTAGCCAACTGGGGTGGAGGAGACGAGCTTTGTTTAGGCCACCTTTTCTAGGCCCCTCTCCGTGTGGCGCAAGCAGTGCTGTCCCTAGATAAGGCTGCTTGGTCATTCAGGGTGCTGCCGAAAGATGCTTTCGTCTCCGGGTCAGCATCAGGCGACCAATACCCTGAACCGCCTACATGCAGGATCGGGACTGCAGCTTCCAGTGGCATCTTCCACCTGCCATTTACTCTGTAAGAATAGCAAAAATCTAGTTGCAAAATGCAGTATTTAGTGTAGTGTGAACACACCCAGTAATTCCTGGATATAAATTATATTGGAAGGATAGGGAGGGAAGGGTTTAAGGTGCAGTGCCTCTGTATGTCAGTGAGACAGGGTTGGCCCTAGGGTGCATGACACCCCCAGGCAGACTTGCCACGCCCTGCTGCCCCTCACCTCAGCCCGCATGCACCGAGCCCCCTTCCCCTCCCCTGTTCTCTTACTCCCCCCCCCCCATGCACTCAGAGGACTGATGCCAGCCTCTCCCTTACCAGCTTCAATGCCGGCATTTTTGTAAAGTGTTTTCTTAAGAGAGCACACAACAAAGCCTCGCACTCTCTCTTAAGAGAATGCTTTACTGAGATGCCAGCATTGAAACTGGTAAGGAAGAGGCTGGCATCACTCCTCTGAGCACGCCGGGGGGGGGGGCAGGGGCAGTAGGCAAGCCATCTTCCACCCCCCGCACACTCAGAGGAGCGACACCAGCCTCTCCCTTACCAGAATCTCAGTAAAGTGTTCTCCCCCCTCCCTTTCAGAACCAGAACCCACCAGGGCTGAGGTGATCTTGGACCTGGTCCTAAGTAGAACCCTCTTACTTAGAGATGTAAATGCAGTCAGTTGGGAACAGTGATCATAATGTTATTAAGTTCAATATTTATGCAATAAGGAGTTGCCCCAAAAGACCAACACAGCCACTTTTAACTTTAGATGGAGTACCCAGCTTGCTTTTTAATATGTTAACCATAGTGTTAAGTGTTGGCTTGTGTCAGGGGGAAATCACCAAAACGGGGGGATCCTCTGCCTCTTTGGAGACTGGCATCCCTAGTGCTGAAAGACTTGAGTTGGACTGAGGTGTCAGGAGAGGAAGTCCTACAACAAATTAAAAACTGACAAATCACCAGCCCAGATGGCATACGTCCAAGAGTTCTGAAAGAACTCAAATATGAACTTCTGGATCTCCTATCAAAAACATCTGCTTCCATTCCTGAGGACTTGAAGGTAGCTAATGTAACTACCATCTTTAAAATGGTTCTAGAGGAGATTCGGGAAATTAAAGGCTGGTCAATCAAACATCAATACTAGGTAAATTGGTGAAATCCGGTATTAAGGATAGAATTAGTAGGCACTTTGATTAACAAAAGCTATTGAGGAAGAATCAGCATGGAGTCTGTAAGGAAAGATTTTGTCTCACTAGCCTGTTTGAGGGGGTAAACAAATATGTGGACAATAGTTGTTGCTTACTTAGACTTCCAGAAAGTCAATAGTCATGGGATAAGGGGACAAGTCTTCTTGTTGATTAAAAGCTGGTTAATTAACAGGAAACAGTGAGTATAAATGGGCAGATTTTACGCTGGAGGTTGATAAGCAGTAAGAGTACCATAGGGCTCAGTGCTGGTCCAGTGTTTTTTAACTTGTTCATTAATGATTTGGTGTTGAGAGTAATCAGTGAAGTGGCTAAATTTGTGGAAGACCCTGTTATTTAGGGTGGTGAGAACCAGGGAAGATTGTGAGGCACTCCAGAGGAATCCCTTGAGGCTGAGTAAGCAACTGTCAACATGGCAAATGGGGCTCAAGTGAGAAGTAATGAACACTGGAGCCAAAAATTATAATTATAAATATATGTTGATGGGGTCTGAACTGGCAGAGACTGACCAGGAGAGAGATCTTCAAGTTATGGTAGATAACTCATGGCAGATAACTTATGGTAGATAACTCACTGAATATGTCAACTCAGTGCATGACTGCAATAAAAAGGGCAAATGCTATTCTGGGGATTATTACCAAGAGGATTGAAAACAAATCAGACAGTATCATGATGCCCCTGTGCCCTCATTTGGAATGGTGTGGCCTCATTTGGAATACTGTGTACAGTTCTGGTCACCACAGAAACTATAAAAAGAAATTATAGCATTGGAAAAGGCACAGAAAAAGGGCAACTAAAATGTTTAAGGGATGGAATGCTTTCCCCATGAAGAAAGTATAAAGAATTAGGGCTCTTTAGCTTGGAAAAATGACAAATGAGTGGTGACACGATAGAAGTTTACAAAATTATGCAGGGGATAGAGAAGGTAGAGTACTTTTCTCCCTTTCTCACAATATAAGAACTTATGAGCACCCAATGAAATTAATGAGTAGTAAGTTTAGAACAGATAAAGGAAGTACTTCCTCACCCAATTAACACATAGAATTCACTGCTGCAGGAAGAGGTGGCAGCTACAAGCATAGACAGCTTCAAGAGGGGACTGGATAAACATATGGAACATCACTGGCTATTAGCTGCAAGTTATGGATGGAACACTATAGCTGATTTCCCACTAGCCTTATGCCGATCTCAATCTCCTTTTTTCCGCGGGGCTTCGGTGGGATTTCACAGTATCTACTCCTGAGCTGCAACTCACTCTGCCTCTTTTGTGCAGCAAACAATATCCTCTAAAAACTAGTTTCTGTTTGCCACGCAAAAAAGGCGAAACTAGTTGCAGCCCCAGGACAGATAGTGTGAAATCCAATGGAAGCCCTGCAGAGTCTGAGGCAGTGAGGCTCTGTATTATTGGTGTCTGGGGGCAACAGTGGGAAAGCTTCTGGAGTTCTGGCCCCGCTGGTGGACCTCCTGATGGCCCCTGGATTTTGGCCACTGTATGAGACAGAGTGTTGGACTGGATGGGCCATTGTCCTGATCCAATACCTATTAAATGCTATTAAGTTTGTTTTAGGGCCATTTTTGGCAGCTGGGCATGGAGTCCTCAGATTAGACATCTGCCATTATCTGGCTAGCTCCACCACCACCCTCCGACACAGCTTCTCTTGCGTTATGTTCTAAATGCCCTTGTTTTAGGTCCCAACAATAAGCACTGTGATTTTCAATTTGACCAACTGTCGTGGTGTCTTATGCACTGTCTTGTAACCATTATATCAGTCCAGGAACACGTGAAAATTGTTGCACTCCTGTAAGTGCAAAATGTAGCATACTATGTAAATAAAAAAATGGAAAATTAGGTTTTACAGTTTATTGTGTTTTCATTTGTTGAGGTGGTAATAATGTAAAATGATATTTCTTTTGACAAGTTACTTTAAAAAGCTCAGATAAATCATTCAAAAGGGAAGCATCAAAGAATGTGTATTTTCCAAATGCAATTTCAACCATTCTCTCACGCACCTAACCTTCATCATGCTGGATGAAACTACATGTTGCCTCAGTGAACACATTTGTTGGTTACCAGAAATACAGCGACAGAATGGGGTGTGGAATTTGCAGGAGATAATTGGCAGGTGCCACTAGGAAGGCAGTTAGTAATTCGTTTTGCCCTCACCCTGCTAATTTTCCTTTGCACTACCTTCCCTACCCCATCACACTCAATGAGATTTACCCTCTTGGGTCTGATCTCCAGCTGTGAGCCTTCTGGGAATAAACAGCTTGGTGAAGGGTTAGGGGAGAACTGGCAGGCGACAAAAGGGTTAAGCACCCCTTCCTAACTGAATTCTTCCCTGCAAAAGGCCTCCTCCTGCTCCTATGTTAGTGTTACAAGGAACCCCACATTTGTCTTAATAAAGTCTTTTCCCCCTTATTCCTTAAAATTTACCATTGACTATTTGATTTGTTCTTTCAGGCAAGTTTTAAAATAGCATTAAAACAGACCAAATGAGCACAACTCAAAAGATGTTGATTAGCTTGTTATAGACTAAACAGAACCGCATAGTGGTTACAAAATTACATAGTGCATGGTCAGCTAGGTATCTTCAAGGGTTCTTACTTATTTTTGTTCTAATGCACTCTCTTATGTGTAATCCCTAAATTAAACATTCACCCTCCCACATGTTATCCATTTTATTGAGTCTGCAACTCATCAAAACCAACAGCCCTTCCATTGTGTATGCTCAGTCTCAGTCTATTATTCAGCAAATGATTCACTAACTAAAGAGTATGTGTGCGTGTGTGTTGAAATTTCAAAATAATACTGTTCAACCTTCTCCTTGAGCCTAAATGCATTTACTTCACAGTAAACCAGCTAATTTCAGAGGATCTTCCTTTCAAATAACTATACCTAGGAATACAATTTAACATCCTAATCCTATAGAAATATTGCAACAGTGGATGAGTGGACCACACTAGCATGCCAGTAAGGGGAACATCCATTCTGTTGCCTGCCAGATTGCTGTCCCATTATTATAGGTTATTATCCAACCATGTCAATATGATTACATCTTTGAAGCTTAAGATGGTTGCAATGCCATCTCAGTTCCCACTGTTATACACACCTTCTATACTATCTTTGTAAACCAACCAACTACCTTTGCCAACCAACTTCCTGGTTGAGAAATTCCTGGAGATTTTTGGGTTGGAATCTGAGGAGCAAGAGTTTGGGACTTCAGCAGGATATAAAGCCTCTAGGCTTCCCAACCCTCCTGCCCTGGCGGAGGACCCCAGGATTTCCACCCTCTTCCCCCGCTCCCCCCAAAAATGGAAGCGGGGGGAGAGGGGGGAAACGGCGCTGAGCCGCCGGATCCTGGAGCTGGCGAGGCCGCCGCGCCGCTGCCGCCCCCTCCCCGCCCACCGCAGTTTCTCCTCCGAGATGGGCCCAGGCTGAGCCCATCTCGGAGGAGCAGCCAAGAGGCGGCAACAGCGCAGGGGAGGGCGAGGCCGGCCAGGAGCACGGCGAGCCGCGAATCCGGGCCCTTCTAGGACCCGGACTTGTGGCTCGCCACACTCCCGGCCCGCCTCCACCCCCCTCCACTTCCATCCCAGAGGCGGAGCGGGCGAGGCTGCCGCGCCGCTGCCGCCTCTACTCTGCTCGCCGTGGCTGCTCCTCCAAGATGGGCTCAGGCTGAGCCCATCTCGGAGGAGCAGCCACGGCGAGCGGAGAAGAGGCCGCCGCGCCGCTGCCACCTCTACTCTGCTCGCCGTGGCTGCTCCTCCAAGATGGGCTCAGGCTGAGCCCATCTCAGAGGAGCAGCCACGGCGAGTGGAGCAGAGGCGGCAGCTGCAGGGCGGCTCGCCACGCTCCCTGGCGCCATTTCCCCCCTCCCCCCTAGCTCCACCCCAGTGTCTCCTGGCTCCACCCCCAAAGTCTCCTGGCTCCACCCCCAAAGTCCCCAGATATTTCTGGGGTTGGATTTGGCAACCCTAAAAGCCTCAGAGTCTAGCCTCAAAAGCAGCCATTTTCTCCAGGATAACTAATCTCTGTAGTCTGAAGATTTCTAGGCCCCAGCTGGAGACTGATAATTCTAACCCTTTGCTTTACAATGAACTGTGGATTGCATCACTGTGTCAATGCAGGTGTGACAACCCCACTACAACAATGCACCAGTCGTGGCAGAACTCCAGGGGAATAAACGGCAGTGAGCAGCTTAGACACTGAAGGTTGTCTTGTTTCCTTTAAACAGCATATTCACAGCTGAAATCAATGGGGCATAAAAATGTTTTTCTCCCTTTCTTTCTGAAGTAGTTGCACTTTAATATCAGCTTCCATAAATACAGTTTTATATTGTAAGTATACTACAGATAATGCTGTTGATGTTGTTTGACCAGTACCATCTTTTTCTCTTCTCTCCTTCTCCCATCCCGAGCTTTTTGTATATGTTAGTTTGAGGAACTATAACCTGAACTTCTGGGAAATTCAGAAACTAAGTTACTGTGTTAGAATTAATTAAGGTATGGTATTGTCCCCATTTTTTGGAATATGGTGGAGCAAAATGGTGGTGGACATGTTTAATTAAACTCAATCACATGCTTATGTTAAGATGCTGAAACTGAATTAATGGAAGATTAAAAAAAATCTGCAATACATTACAACAAATTAGTTTCAGAACATATACATTGTATTTAAATACAAGCCATTCTTTCTCTGAAGTCAAATGAAAGAAAAGGGGTCAATCACATCAGTCTAAAAACACAACCACCACTCAAAGATTCAACCATTCTAATATCTTGGTTCCAACAGTACTAGTACTGGATAATTCAAAGGAAATATAGACAAAAAGAATAACATTGTTTTCTTTTAGCTTGTGGCAACAAAGGCTCAATATCTTGACAATGATATATTCCATAATCATTTTAGATATTAATAGCCATATACATCCCTAGAAACCTAAAAAGGGGGGAAATAGACCCAAGACTCTAGGCCCATTAGCATAACCCCCATATATTATGCCCATCTTTCAGGAGAACAGACCAAAGCAATTCCAATGTTTGTGGGTCTTCTTTGGGAGATCTATACATGCTCCATATTTTTTTTTTAACAAAATCCTTACCTATAGCTCTAGGCACAGATGTTGATGAAATATCCACCTAAGTCAGAACCTCTAGAGCTAACTGAGTCTAGATTTTGGCTGTCATTAGTGCAGTGAAGCACACTGGCATAGCATCTTCAAGTGAGACTGGTTTGCTGCTGGTGCTTCCCAGAATTGCTTGGAGGATAGCAGCTGGGCCCTCGTAGCCCCACTAGAGATCATTTTAAATAGTTTTACAAACTGGTGCACAATCATAACAAATCATACAGTGGCATAATTCCCATTTCTCTTTGGGCTCAACTACACTTTTTTTCCTGTTTATTTTAAGCATTTTTTTTCTTTTGCAAGTGCAGCTGTTGGGATTGTACGGTGTAGAGATTGAAGGAAAGTTTAGCTCTTTCCTCACTTGCTGTTTTCTTGTTAGAAAAAGCCACCTCTGAGCTACTTTTACTTCTGCTAGTGAAAACTTACAGGTAACTTTATTTTTCCCTCAGTGGAGAAAGAAGCAGCTCCGGGGATGCGTTTGACAACCAGAAAATAGCAAGAGGAAAGGGCGAAAGAAGAGGAAATTAAAGTTACCCTCTCCTCCCACAACCATTCTATTCCTTGATTAAATTATTCCAGGGGTCTGATTTTTACACACACACACACACGCTGAACTCTCCTTGGTCCTTTTGTTTATCACCTTTCAGAAGTGGGGTTGGCAGGAACCTGTGCAAGGACTTTCAAGGCTATAGCTTCTACTCTGTGGCCCTCCCTTCTTACAGGGTTGCTATATTTCCTGGTTGGCCAATTGCCACCTTGAATCTGGGTGAGTTGTCTGGTATCCATTTGGCCCATTTGTTGGACCAAGTTCTAAGCTTTCATTTTTTAAAAAAAACAAACAAACAAGTTTTTAGGCCTTTTAGATCCAGAAACAGAAGAGGAAATGTGAAGGCAGTTTTCTGCTCACTTTATGTAATGGAAACAAGCCTTCTCTTTATTTTAACCAGCGAGGGAATTAATAGCTGTAATTGACCAGTATTGGAAGCCCAAGGTAATATTTTGCTTCCCCATTGCCTGGAGGTCCTGCAGCACACAGTTGTGCTTTCTGAGGCTTGAACTGGCTTCTAAAAGCACATAATTTTAAGGGAAAGTATCTCATGCCTTTTGTGAATGTCCAAATTACTCCTAAAACAGCAGTAGTATAATGAAAATGAAGCCTCTTTTAAAATATATTTAAAAAACAGTTTTTATCAATAACTTCCACAGCTTTATCCAGAAGGTTGAGAGCTGCAGAAAAATTAACAGATGGTACACTAGCATGGCCCCGTGGTGCAGAGTGGTAAAGCTGCAGTACTGCAGTCGGAGCACTCTGCTCACGACCTGAGTTCAATCTCAGCAGAAGCTGGTTCAGGTAGCCGGCTCCAGGTTGACTCAGCCTTCCATCCTTCCGAGGTCGGTAAAATGAGGACCCAGCTTGCTGGGGGGAAGTGTAGATGACTGGGAAAGACAATGGCAAACCACCCCGTAAAAGTCTGTCGTGAAAACGTTGTGAAAGCAACGTCACCCCAGAATGTGGCATTACCTACTGGATGCAGAGGATATAATTAGTTCACTCTTTCAGGTGCCTTTGGAAGCTGTAGAGAGTGGAGATAATTTGGTTTAACTAAAAATCTCAATACAAGTGACTGGTTTATTTCTTTATGCACATCTCAGTTTCTTACTTAGAGGGGTAGTATTAAGTCATATGACATAACAAAAATATTGCCGTTCACACTGATGTTTCTGCACAGGAGGACCCTCTTCTTTCTAGTTATATGTTGGCATTTATCCATCATAAAATATTCTGAAGAAAAAAGTATTCTTCCTTTTACTTATTGGTCTTCTATAAACTTATCTTCATCATATACTTTGATAGGATATGCCAATAAAACCACATTTAAATTCTGCACATTTTTAAAAGGGTAGAGCAGCAGAATAGATTGTAGATGGCAAAAGTCTGTGCCGCCAACTTTCCTTGGGGGTTATGGACCAATACATTAATCAGGGCTTTTTTTGAGAACAGGAATGCAGTTCCAGCTGGCTTGGTGTCATGGGTGTGTGGCTTAATATGAAAATGAGTTCCTGCTGGGCTTTTCCTATTAAAAAAGACCTGACATTAATAATGGTTTATGCAGAGAAACTCTGAAGACTTAATATTGCCAGTTGTTGGCAGATCTGATATGATTTAGGGTCCAATTCCATTAATACTTGTTTGGTAGTAGTAGTGGAGGAGGAAAATGTCATGAAGTTACAGCTGACTTATGGTGACCCTATAGGGCTTTCAAGTCAAGAGACATTCAGAGGTGGTCTGCCATTGCACAAGCACAACAACTCTGCATTACAATCCTGGTATTCCTTGGAGGTCTTCCATCTAAATACTAGCCAGGGCTGACCCTGCTTAGTTAGTCCCATTTAAAAGGATAAGATTTTCTTTTAAGTAAGGTAAGATTGGTATCTACAGATGCAGTCCTATTCAGGCTTCACTGAGACAGCAAGTTTCACAGAAACTGACAAAACCCCACTGATATCAATAGAAGTTAGGTGCACACAGACCAGCAGCCAAAGAGGTAATTTAGGTGACTATGAGAACTTCCTATTTCTAACTAAGGCTAATGCTACAAGTGAAGGTGTGTGTGTGTGTGTGTGTTAATGCTCAAGAGTTCAAGACCTGGACTTCTTTTTTTCTGTTTTTTCTTTCTCCTTTTTCATTCTATTCTTTTCATTGTAAAAAAGTCTAATAAAATTTATATTTAAAAAAAGATTTCAAGTCTTGTAGACGGGACCCAACAATAACTTCTTACATGCAAATTTCTACTTGTACATGATCTAAGCAGATGACAAGTCAGGTCCAACTGGAACAACAGAACCAGAGACCCTAGGACTCAGGGCTTTGTTCCTTCTTCCTCACTCCTGGACAACCTTTGTCTCAGAAGTGGGCTTGTAAATGTTGGCATGAACAAAATATTGGTTGGAGGGGGGAGGAGCTATATGTTCTGCCTTTGAAGAAGCCTGATCATTTTATACCTGGGGTTTTAAACTGCTTATAAGTTTAGTGGTTAAGACTGATTTACAGTTATTTGTTTAGATTTGTAATGCATTTTTAATGTTTTTACTTGTAAGCTGTCTTGAGCATTTTACAAATGTAAAGGCAGCTTAGATTTTTTTTTCTAAATAAGCACTTCAATGTACTGTGAAGTAGAGGGGGTGAAACAGGGAAATTAACATAGTGGTGCGGTTTTTTTCAGCTACATGTTACTGGGGAAATGGGAGGGGAGATACAAGATGGCAATGCCTATGTGTCTCCTCATCATAAGTGAAATGCTATACCCTTCAAAGGCCATCCACATCTAAAAATGAGCTTCCAAGAAGGGAATTCTCACAAATAATCTGTGACATGGAAGCATCTCAATATCCTCGCTATGGTCTTGTAAAGAATAGTTACATCAAGAACATTATTATTTTTCTTGTAGAGAAAAAATAGATAACCAAAACCACATTGCCACGTTATTTAAATTTCTGAGTATCAACTGTCAGTTCTGCCCCCTTCTCCATTGTCAGAACTCATGTCAATTTATTACAGTACATCTTCATTCATGCATCACAGTGGAAAGAATCCATCTGGAACATTTTTTAAAAGTGTGCTCCTTCTAGTAGAACCCAGGAGGTACAATATTTGTGAAATCTACAGTTGGACATCAAGCACTGCAGATATTTTTTTGAATGTCTATTCTATTTCATATGGGTAGATGTTACACGTATCACATTGGTGAATGACAATTGTGCGCTGGTGTCACAAGTTCAGAAACAAGCTCTGTCCTGATCCACAGAAATCCCTTTTAAGGCTGGAAGCAGAATGCTGATGCTCTTTCTCGAAGTAGTTCTCGGCACAAATGACAACTCCAGCTCCCTGGAAACAAACAGTACACCTTCAGATTTGAAAATAGTCCCAGAAATGTTCAAATATGCAGACAGTCAGAGGGCAAGACAAATAGGTGTGCTATTTAAATACAGGGTACTTTTAAATGTATACAACCATATACTTATGCTATCCATCTTGAATAGTGTGGTTTTATCATTAGACTCAGTGGTCTGTTGAATCCAGCCCCTTTCAGCTGGAAAAGCAGATAAACCAAGAAGTAAAAAAGGTGTCTTTTCCCCAGATTTGTATGAAATGGAAATTGTTCCCTTTGTTAGATTCAGCTGACTTAGTATACTAATCCATGCTACAGTGACCTCAAGGTGGGACTGCTGTGATGTGCTCTGCATGGGCCTGCCCCTGAAGACAACGCAAAAACTACAATTAGCACAGAATGCCACAACTAAGTTGTTATTAGGCTTTAAGCACCTCAGCTTTAAAAACAATACAATTGCTTATATATTCAGTTCAAGGCGCTGGTGTCAACTTTTAAAGCCCTTCACAAGCTGGGACCCTCATATCTGCAGAAGCGATTCAACCAAAGATGTCTACCATGGCGCTCCAAACAACAAAAAAGGAATTCTTCCCCCTTCCCCCAATCAGTGAAAACAGTTTCATCTTGGGCTTTGTCAGCGGTTGCTCCAGTTCTATTAAAACAGTTTCCTGAGGATGTAAGGAAGGTCTCAATTTTACAGAGATTTTGGAGGGTCCAAAAGTGGAGCTTTTTGGACTTGATTTTGGTGGCTCGTGACAGGAGGTCAGATAGTATGACAGCTAATGTGTAATGGCTTGCTCTTTTATTCACTTTTGTTTCTGTGAACTGATATTTTAATGGGTTTGGGTCCCGATGATCAGGAAAAGAGATGGAATATAAATATTTAAAATAAAATAAAAGCATGGAAAGAACTTCTAACTGTAAAACAAAGAATGAATCAACACAGATCACTATACATGATGATCATAAACATATTAATTTCTCTCTGTATCACGGTATGGAGAAGAGGGTTTTGCTGGCAATACAAAGTAATTAAGGGCAACCTTCCCCAGTTCAGGGTTCTCAATAATAATAAAACTTCTCAATAAGACTTCACTCAGTAACAAAAGAGTTTTCAACACTGGAATATCCTAGCATATCCCAGAGGTGTCTGCTCAGCCTTAGGAAGTTGTTATTACATTAACCAACACCCAGTTTCTCTTCCTTTTTTTTTTTTTTACTCAATCAAGAAAGGCACTCGAGTAATTAATTACGCTCTGTCCTGTTTCAGGAGCTATCTTGACTCACCCAGACTTTTGTGTCAATACAGATCTGGTTTACTTCAACCTAATTGCCTTGCCCAGGCTATTTGTGTCCATGAAAATTTGGCTTACAATAGTTTAATCAAGGTATTTTCCCACTCCCCCCCCCTCAAAGTTTGGCAGCAGTTTAAACCATCCAATGAGATTCAAATCCAAACTTTAAACCAGCCAATAAGAATCAATTTTTTTCTCTTAACCCAATCCAAAGCCATGATGGCCCAAATCCTATCTACTCTGGGGATTCTGTACATAAAAGAGGGACCCCAAGCCATAGCAAATTGTTCCTCAGATCTCTGGTCCTCATCTCTATTGGTCAAAAATCTGGTTTCCTGCTGAGACCCCCTGCTGCACAGTACAGGCTTTTTCACCTTGCTTAGCCAGCTCCCCACTCTGCTCCTTGGACTTCAGCTGTGATTGTCCCTGGACCTCTCCAGACCTCAAGCCCAGGATTTCAGGTCATCTGTCCCTTCCCCAGAACTTCCCAGTTTCCTCCTTCATATCTTTTATAAGTGTACCCTCTTGCTGGTATGTGTGTGTGTGTGTGCATGCGCACATGTGTGAATACTTAGGGAATTAGTTCTCAGGTGCTCAGTGTAGGTTCTTTACACTTTTATTCATTTTATTTTGTTTTGTTTACAATCATTCTCTCTCTCTTTGTCATTTTATTTTGGGGTGCCACTACCAAGATCCACCTGGTCTCACATTATTCCTTTCTGGAACCCTTTTAAAGCTAATTTCCCCTTCTCTGTGTACAGTTTTGGTAAAATCTTCCTTCCCACAGTTTTAACTCCTGCAAGGTTTTGGGTTGTGTTCCTTTCTTTGCTTCACACATTCAGTCTTTCTGAAAGCCTGGGAGGACTTCCAGGTTTGTAGAAGCTTAAGTTATAACTGTGGCTGGGCCCATTGCAAGGATCTGGCAATCTGCATGGAAGCCAACCTGTGGTTATTAGACCTTGTTATCTGGTAGAGAAAATTTCAGTGCTAAATATCATGTTACACATTTCAAGACACTGAGAAACATTTCAGTATACTGGGAAATGTTTAGTAACCCCTACAAATCAGGGCATTAAACTTATCTAGGGCTTCACAGGTCAAACAAGAAGGCACCACCTGCCTTATGATCCTATCCTCCCTCCATTTCAAGGTGCCTTGTGTCTCCAAATAGCATAATTTGAGGATCTCAAATTTTGGGCATCCCACAGCTAGAGGTTCACCTTGATAAGCATTCTAAGAAGAATTTTTGCTAATTTTTCATAAGGTTAATCTATAAGAGCCATGAGAACCTAGTTGAGATTCTACACAGCAAATCTATGAATCATGGGATAAGTCTTTAATGTTGCACCTTGTATAACAAAATCTTAAGGAGAATTACATCCTTTCAAGCCCACTAAAGTCATTAGACTTCAAAACGCAAAACTCTGTAAAGAATTTAATTGCTAAAAACCTACAAATAGGTGGATGAGTCAAGGGCTTCTTTTTGCCTGTGCAGCCAAGTAGGTTTCTTAAAACTGGTATCTGTCACTTTGTTGTGTTAGCTAGACCTTTATGTAGAGCATCCTGGAAAATGCTAGTTTAGTCTTAACCTCAACTTTATTTGGTACATATTCCACCAGTCAGTGAAAATATTCCATGTACTATTATAGATCTTAAAGCAAAAGAGTAGCCAGAATCTGTCCAGAATTATTCATGGCTCACAGCCTTTGACACTTAGCTTCCAAGCTGCTGACTATAATGGATCTGACTGAAGATGAACCACTGAACCTTAAGACAGGAGGCCTGATTTGCTCAACAACCATCAATATCTCTGCCTGGACAGGTCAGACAGCTCTTGAAACTCAGCATTTCAGAGTTCCAGGAGATGACATGAAGCAAAGTATGCTTAGCCACTGAAACCTGGACTAGAGGAATGGTCGAAGGCCTCATGGGCATCTTTCTCAAACTGCCCCTCCAGTTCCTTTTTACAAGGAATAAAAGCTAGAAGGAATGAAAGTAAAACATTTCATTTTCATCTGCTAAAACTAGGCCCTAAGCAGCTCTGCAAAACCATACTTCTTGTCCAAAGGCAAGGCCAGTCTGTAGACAAAGGGATATCTTCCTCTGCTAAATTCAGATGGCTGCATGTGTTGTTCAAATATATATCAGAGAGAATGCTTATAAGTGAACTGGTTGGAGGGCCCCAGATGCTGTTGAAAAATACATATTTTTATATCTAGAATTTATCTGAATTTCAGAACTGTAAAAATAAAATAAACTATTTTGAGAAAGAGGTTTCTCAAAATATGCTGAAACAAACAAACAAATAAACCAGGAGCTGTTTGCCTTCACAGCCATTCATTGGTTATGCTAGAAAGTGCATTCAATGTTTGGGATGGGATATTTCAAAATATATTATAAATCTAGTGTTTAAAATGGAGAAATGAGGATTTAAAAATCTTCCTACTGTGTTTCTTTCATGATAACAAATACACCCTGTCATGTTCTCAGGTGGTTTCCTCTCATTTCAGGAAATTATAAATGGGCACACCATTAATGACTCTGCCTCCTCCCACAGTTTTCTATAATGCAGGAATTTACTCTTTTTTTACTCCTATCATGAATACTGTTAAATTACATGTTTTATGTAGTTTATAAATCTGTCACAAGAAGTAAATATATGTGAATTTATTTATTAATATGTGCCACAGTTTTCCTGAGCACTTTTATGAAGCTGGATTTCCACTGACCACTAATTACTTTATTCACAGAAACATTCCTATGCTTTGTATTTGCATGATAGGCTTGCCAGTCCCCAGGTCTGGGCAAGGGATCCACCAATTTTGCAGACTCCTCCCTGCTGCCAGTCAGCTGGCCAGCAGGGAGAAGCCCTGCCCCAACAGTCATGATGTGCTTTTCAATATCAGGCAGGATCAGAAGCTTGCAGCTGCTTCTGTTTTGAAAGGTGTGTGCGTGTCTTTAAATCTCAGCAAGGCTGAAGCTGCTTGAAGGGGGAGAGTAGAGCAGAAAGAGCCATGTGTAAGAGAGAGAGGAAGAGAGAGAGCTCAATCCCTCTGTTTGTTTTGCATTCCTTTCAGAAGTTGTTTGAGTAGCAAAAGAGATAGTAAAAAGTTAGTATAGGATAGTATAAGATAGGATAGGATAGTAAAGTTAGTATAGGATAGAAGAAAACTCCACCCCCTAGACCTCTCTCTGTGTAAGTTGATTGAAATATAGCAGATAGTTACATTCAGCAACTCTGGTGTGTAAAGCTATCAATACCATTGCTCCAGGGAGATCACAAAAATGTGGGCTTACAAACTGTTTATTTTTGCTGCTTTGTGAATGTGTGTGTGTGAATTAACTTTCATTTTAGTGAAAGTGCAGATGCTGTGGAACCATTTGATTGCAAAAAAAGAGGAGGAGGAAATGTATTCAGAGGAACTGCAGTGTTGTATTTTTATTGAATGGGAAAGTCTCTTCAGTCCACTCCCAAATCCCCAGATATTTCCTGAGTTGGACCTGGCAACTCTATTGCATGATGATGTTTGTTGTGGCTTCCCAGATCCATGTCATTTGCACATTCAGAGTGTCAATTAAAACAGAAGCAAATTCTACTCAAAAAACTTGCTTTGGTGTATGATAGATCCTGCACCAAAGCACTTGATGATTGAACAGGTCATAACAACTTGAAAGTGGTTTTTCTTGCCTGTTTTTGTTTGTTTTTTCCCCTCAAGCAATTTTGTTTTTAACCTAAGCTACCAGAAGCAATATTTTTATATACTTTTCCTATATTTTTACATAAGTTTATAGAAAGGGAGTTTCAGCAGATGCACCTTTTAACATCACAGTGAAGAGGAGATGGGAAAAGTTGTACCTCCTGACAATGCTCTCTTCTACACAAATATTAAAGGCAATAGAGGCCATCCCGCAACACCAATAATGGCCTATTTTGCAATTATCTGTTCTTTCCCACAGAAATGCCTATGCACACAGTCTACGAACAAAATGTTACCTTCAGGGGGCTCAGAGACTGGTGGGTTTAAACAATACATGTGATAGCCACGGTCACAGTCATCACAGAAGAGTAGCTGATCCTAGTCCAGCAATATAAGGGGAAAGAGAGGAAAATGTTACCCATAGCAGCTAAAATTATTCCTGTCAGCATTTGCATCTGGACAGGCTAAATATGTAACTGCAATAACCCAAAACACACAAATAAAGGCAGGTAGCAAGCCATGAACAATGCTCTTGCTTCTTGAAATGACTGTCACTCTACTCACCCATAACTGACATGCATGTTACAGCTTGCATTTCAAATACAAAAATCTCCCACTGAGCTCAGGATAGGGCTTGTGCCATCACAAAGCCCCTATCAGAATATGTTTTGTACTGTCTCACTATAAAATGCATTTTTTCTTGTTTAAGCAAGGGAAGTTTCAATATATACATTGTGTGACATTGCTTGGTATCCTGGAAAGGTGCTAGAAATCACTTCTTACTATAAAACTGAAAAATTAGACTAGATGAGAAATATGGTCTTTCTAATACAAATGGCATCAGTATTATTTATTTATTTATTTATTACATTAAATTTCTATCCCGCCCTCTCCACAAGTGGACTCAGGGCAGCTAACAACATTCATTTCACAAGTTAAAACCAATAAAAACCCAATAAGACATATTTACAATTTTAAATTTTTAAAATTTGTTTCATGGTGCTGTATTGCTACAGTATACAATACACTGCTGTCCTGGCAGTACTGGGAGTACACTGCTCCCAGTAGCAGTGGGAGAGAGGGGAAAAGCTGTGGGTGAGGAGTATCATTCTATCACCCCCAGCTCAAAGTTACCAAACATTTGTCTAATGCAACTGATCTATAATTCCACCAGTTCACTTTGAAATCTTCAGCCTCCTTTGTATTAAATTATTTCCAAGCTCCATTATACACAGCTTAATGGCATTCTTCTAGTCATTAGATTGAAGGTTCACCCATGCTAAGATATCATAGCTATTGCCCACAAACATTCAAATCCAGCAGAAACTGAATCACACTCATACTGTAATGTCTTGTATATTGGGGCCCATCATTGACATGGTCCATGTTTCTCTTGGTCTTTGGGTTCAGTCAGGGATGTAGCCTTTTCTGCCACATTTCCACAATACAAGGGACCAGAGAGTGCCTCCTATTTTGAGACTGGGAGACTAGTTCTCCCCTCATATGTGTGAATTAGGCAAAATAAATAAATAAATTGAGATGGAGTTTTTTTCTTATGTCCTGGATGCTCTTAGTGGCTTGGGCCAGGAAAAGGAGCACAAGTCATGCTTCTTCCCTTAGCTTTGCTTGCAGTTCATTCTGAGTGAACTGATCGCACCTTTTTACTAAATCTTGTTTTAAACAGCCTTTCTCCATAATATCTCTGGTTTGCATCATCTTTCAAAGAAGTGGTAATCCAGGTTTGTAATGAAGGAGAACTTACATCATTCTCAGATGTTCCACAAAGGCTGCAGGATTTGCACTCAATGCATTGCCACTGATAGGTTTTGACAGCCTCAGTCATGTTTGCTGTGAACTGCAAGCAGGTTGGATGACCTAAAGAAATAGAAAATATCTATTTTTAGTAAGGTGTTCTGTTTGTTGTATTTGACCTTTTTAATCAAAGTCATAAAATTCAGGAACAAAACACACATGGACATGGACCAATCACAACATGGGCTTCAAACTAATGGATATAAAAGAGGAAAGCAGGCATTAACCCTTTTGCTGCTGGGCATAAGAAAAATCAGTCATTCCTGCCCGTTTCCCCATTGGCAAAGCAATTTTATTCAGAGCTCTTAAAAACAATTTAAAAAAAAAAGTCAAACAGGGAGGTGTAGATTAATTTTTCTGGGCCTGATTCAAACGTGTATCTGCAAGTAAGAATTTACTCCCCACTTTCAGTGTCTATACATCAAGAGAATGACATCTCTCAGCTTTTTATGGGAGGATTTGTATTTTTAAGAGCTCTTTGCTAATAAGGTTTGTTTGCACAGAAGAAACCAAACTGCACAGCTAATCTTCCAAGAATCAAATAATAAAAACCCTCCCAACAACCCTCCCTCCCAACCAAAAATAACCTACAAAAGGAATAAATGAAGGAAAGCTAGCATAACAGTCACATCTATTGGGAAAGGACAGCTGCCAGGACTCTAGCCCCCCCCCCCCGCCCCCGCTACATGCGTGTGGACTCCAGCTTTGCCAAACAGCAGTACTACTGTAGCAGGATCAGCAATGGGGGGTTCTGAAGGGGAAAAATACAAACAAACAAACCAAAGATGGGATCAGTGTTCCTTCTGCAAAACAAGAAAAACAACAATAGCACTCTGAGATAATGCCATTGCCTTCCCAATCATCTCCTATTCTTGAGATTTGTCTACATACATGCAATATGCATCTTTCTTCCTTTTCTTTTTTGAAAGTATTTTTTACTTCATACTGTAAACACCAACTCTATGGAGCACCAACTTACTACAGAATAACACATATGGAAATGCAGACACACATATATGTGCATATGACATTAATCTGTCATTTCAGATATTTCCACGGGTTGAGTCCTGTGATCTCTTCACACTTTAGTTGGACAATTAGCAACTGGGAGAAAAGATTTTTTACTAGAATGTAATTGATCACTGCAGGAAACCTGCTGAAAGTGAATGTGGTTATATGGAATAGATCCTAAGTATGCAGAAAATTCTGAAACAATTGGTTATTCCCTTTGTTGTATATTTTCACTGTGCACTGGTTGCATGGTGCCCACTCTAGTCTCTAGAAGGATTCTGAGTATTACCAGGGAACAACAGCTGAGTTTACTCTAGCTGAAATTTGACGTGTCTCACATCACATTTCTTTCCCTAGACTTTTTAACACACACACACAAAGTCTCAAGAGATTGAAACATGGGTAGGAGGGCTGATTACCCCCTTTCTTCCAGCAGTTTCTCAGCTCAAAGTTTTTCTCTGTGGGAGGGAAGATATTGGTACTCGTGTCTTTACACCCATGAGTGGATAAGCTCGTATGGGCAATTTTGACTAAAAAGGGTGGGAGAAGAAAGCACCTCCACCTACTGTTCCTCTATTAAAACTTGCAGGTTCCTGAGTCTGCTCTAGATTTTAAAATAGACTACATAGCTTCTCTACAGCAAACTTCAAAAAAGAACTATTGAGGCTATCCTGGCCTTTCAGGCATCGCCTTTACAAATACTTTTTTGGAGTCACCATTGGAGAATAGTCATGAACATAAGCCTGAGGAAGGGCTACTAGTTCTTCCTTTTCTTCTTGTGTCTGCTTGTAAATGCATGCTTAGTCACCTTGAAGCTGGGCAGTTCCATGCTATTTGCATGCATATTCTGCATTCCATAATCACACACGCACACTGTCTCTCATCCACACACAGTTGATTCTGGTTATCAATACCTTTTCTGTTAGCAGCAGTGATGAAAGAAACATAGAAAATCCTCACCAAATGGGAGCAGCCACAGTCAGGAAAATGGTCCCTCAGATGAGTCCTTAATTCGGTTATGCCCTTCCCCTATTACCTTCTGGATTTTATTGTGCCATCCATTAACCAACAATTGTGTTCAGCAAACAGTCCCTTATCGAGATGAAGCAGCTGAAATTGAACTTTCTAAAAGTGACTATATAGATGCTGACTGATATTGTGGATATGTGGAATCATATAAAAGCAATATTTTTCCTTGTCTTATTAAGTTTCTTTGTTTCCTTCATCAAAAGGTTTTGCCTGAGGTGGAATATCCCCATTCACTCTGAATTCTGCTTTAGGTGAAATAGGTGGATAAATAAGTATTTAGCAAAAAATTTATTTCACCAAAAGTTTATTCTTCTTTACACTACCCCCACCCCTTTCTTGCTTCTTCCACTGACAGCCACCAGTAATAAGATACACATTTCTTCTAGTTCTCCTGCTTCACTTATTTATCTGATCAAGACTCAAGCATATTCTAGAAACAGAGTTGCCAGTTCTTGTCTTGGTCAACAATTCCTGAAACATATACCTCAGCTCCAGCTGCTTACCTTTTCCTAGCTAGGTATCAAATTTAGATCTATATTTCCACTACCTTACATTGCATTTCAAACATAGCTTTCTACAGAAGGATTTCTTTACCATTCTCTTTGCTAAAGGTCCAGTATTAGTCTAGCATTTCTGGGAGAAAAAGAATGCAATTATTTTAAAAGAACTTGCCTCCTAACATATACACACACATTTTTTTTTAAAAAAAAGCTGTCATTAATTGTGAAACTCTAATGGCCAGAAAACGACATTAAGGCCAGGAGCAATTGCTGTATGCAGACATACTATGACCAGTAATGACCTTAACACAGCTCATTTGTGCTTCTTCATTAGGGAATTTTCCACAGCATGATTAATTGTGGCCATGCACTCTCAGCAACCAGACATCTTAAAGTGAATTAGTACCTTCTCCAAAGAATTCAGATAGTTTTAAACAAAACAAAACAAAAATCCCCATTTTTGTTCAAAAGTTGGGGTCTCTCCCCCCTACCCTCTTTTGCTAATAGCATTTCCTGAAACAAATATTATGCTGAGGGAGAGAAGGGAGATGAAGCAGAATATCATGGTTTTATTTTGCTGGCCACAATGTACCTGCCTGCTGGATAATGGAAGCTGTCTGGGAGGAAAGGCTTAGGTTGGGTGGCAGACTTCTTCTCTTTGGTCTGACTCCAGTAATATAAGAAAGGAAACACCGTGTGATGCTAGGCACTTTGGTCAGAGATGTCTTCCCATCTGCCCACCTAGGTATAAGCTTTAAATGAGTACTTTGCACTTGATCATTATGGGTTTTTGATTAATCACTGGTTGATGGGGTCAGAAATAATGAGGGGGATGGGGGCTGCAGAATGGCTCAAGCACTAACAGTTTTTTCTCATCTCACAGAGATCTTTGGGGGATTAAGTTGGCTGGTACGCTATATGCTTTGTCATGTTTATCTACTATAGCTGACCGGATACCATCCCAAAAGATCTGGTCAGTTGCCTGGAGGCTGGATGGCTACAACAGAGCCAACTGAAACCATACCCATCAAATATGGAGGTCCTGTGGCTCGGCTGAGGTGGCCCGGGTTGGGGAATCCATCATCACCACTCTGGACAGAGTACATCTAATACCAGCTTTCTCTGTCAGGAGTTTGGACATGATCCTTGATGCCTCCCTTTCATTGGAGGCTCAGAACACAGATATGTTTATGTTTATTTGATTTATATGTTTATTTATTTGATTTGCTCAGGGCAGCTCACAATTTATAATAGAACAACAATAAAAGCATTTGATTTAAAACATTAAATTAAAACAAATTGGTGCTAATTTCAGTACAATTTAAAGATGGCATTCAGTAGTCTTAAACATCCATCAAGATCAAATACTTTGGTGATGGTTGAACAAAACAGGAGTCAAGTTGCACCTTTAAGACCAACTTAGTTTTATTCAGAATGTAAGCTTTCGTGTGCTCTCTAAGCACACTTCATCAGATGAGGAATCTGGTACAGTGAGCAAAGCCACACATAGCTGGTAGTCAGTGGCTCAGAATGTACCAGTTTGCATTCTGAGCCCCTTACTACAGGTATGCGTGGCTTTGCTCACTGTACCAGATTCCTCGTCTGATGAAGTGTGCTTAGAGAGCACATAAGAACATAAGAGAAGCCATGTTGGATCAGGCCAATGGCCCATCCAGTCCAACACTCTGTGTCACACAGTGGCCAAAAAAAAAGGAGGTTCACAAGTGGGGCTAGAAACCCTTCCATTTTGCCCCCCCAAAACACAAAGAATACAGAGCATCACTGCTCCAGGCAGTTCCAATAAAATGCTGTAGCTAATAGCCACTGATGGACCTCTGCTCCATATTTTTATCTAAACCCCTCTTGAAGCTGGCTATGCTTGTAGCCGCCACCATGTCCTGTGGGAGTGAATTCCACATGTTAATCACCCTTTGGATGAAGAAGTACGGTACTTCCTTTTATCCGTTCTAACCCTACTGCTCAGCAATTTCATTGAATGCCCACAAGTTCTTGTATTGTGAGAAAGGGAGAAAAGTACTTCTTCCTCTACTGGGGAGCCAGTTTGGTGTAGTGGTTAAGTGTGTGGACTCTGATCAGGGAGAACCGGGTTTGATTCCGCACTCCTCCACTTGCACCTGCTGGAATGGCCTTGGGTCAGCCATAGCTCTGGCAGAGGTTGTCCTTGAATGGGCAGCTGCTGTGAGAGCCCTCTCAGCCCCACCCACCTCACAGGGTGTCTGTTGTGGGGGAGGGAGATAAAGGAGATTGTGAGCAGCTCTGAGACTCTTCGGAGTGGAGGGCGGGATATAAATCCAATATCTTCTTCTACTACTACTTTCTCCATCTCAAGCATAATCTTGTAAACCTCTGTCATGTCACCCCGCAGTTGACGTTTCTCCAAGCTAAAGAGCCCCAAGCATTTCAACCTTTCTTCATAGGGAAAGTGTTCCAAACCTTTAATCATTCCAGTTACCCTTTTCTGAACTTGTTCCAATGCTATAATATTCTTTTTGAGGTGTGGTGATCAGAATTGTACACAGTATTCCAAATGAGACTGCACCATCGATTTACACAGCGGCTTTATGATACTGGCTGATT
This sequence comes from Heteronotia binoei, assembly GCF_032191835.1. Lineage (NCBI taxonomy): Eukaryota > Metazoa > Chordata > Lepidosauria > Squamata > Gekkonidae > Heteronotia > Heteronotia binoei. The sequence goes on along the minus strand of NC_083243.1, from coordinate 84,959,972 downwards.
TAATCTCAATTCCCTTCCTAATAATTCCCAGCATGGCGTTGGCCTTTTTTTATTGCAATCGCACACTGTCTTGACATTTTCAGTGAGTTATCTTCAACGACCCGAAGATCTCTCTCTTGGTCTGTCTCTGCCAGTTCACACCCCAATTCAACTTGTATTTGTAGCTGGGATTTTTGGCCCCAATGTGCATTACTTTGTACTTGGCCACACTGAACCTCATCTGCCACACTGACGCCCACTCACCCAGCCTCAACAGATCCCTTTGGAGTGCCTCACAATCCTCTCTGGTTCTTACCACCCTAAACAATTTAGTGTCATTTGCAAACTTGGCTACTTAAGCTGCTTACTCCCGACTCTAGATCATTAATGAACAAGTTAAAGAGCATGGGACCCAATACTGAGCCCTGCGGCACCCCACTGCTTACCGTCTTCTCCACTGTGAAGATTGTCCATATATACTCACTCTCTGTTTCCTATTAATGAGCCAGTTTTTGATCCATAAGAGGACTTGTCCTTTTACTCAATGACTCTCTAGCTTACTAAGGAGCTTTTGATGAGGAACTTCATCAAAGCTTTCTGGAAGTCAAGGTAAACAACATCTATTGGGTCCCCTTTATCCACATGTTTGTTCACCCCCTCAAAGAACTGCAACAGGTTAGTGAGACAAGATCTTCCCTTACAGAACCCATGCTGAGTCTTCCTCAATAACTTGTGTTCATCAATGTGCTTACTCATTCTGTACTTGATAATGGTTTCTACCAACTTCCCCGGTATTGAAGTCAGACTTACTAGCCTGTACACAAAAGTTTACGTTCTGAATAAAACTAAGTTGGTCTTAAAGGTGCTACTTGACTCCTATTTTGTTCTACTACATCAGACCAACACGACTGACTACTTGGCGATGGTTGTTATTTAGTTAAATGCTAGCTGAAACAGCATCGTCTTGCAGGCTTTGTGGAACTGGGCAAGGTCCCTTAAGGATCTGACCTCAGGGAGTTGGTTCTACCAAAAAGGAGTGGCGATTGAGAAGGCTCTTTCTCACATTGTTTTCAGTCTTGCCTCCCTCGGACTGGGGATTGATAGTAAGTTTTGTGTTCCTGACCTAAGTACCCTCTGGGGAACATGTGGGGAGAGACGGTCCCTAAAGTAGGCAGATCCTCAGCCATATAGGGCTTTAAAGGAAATAACCAGCACCTTGTAGTGAATCTGGTATACTACCAGCAGCCAGTGCAGCATCCGCAGCCCAGGCTGTATGTGCTCCCTCATGGAGAGCCCCAGTAGCAGCCTGGTTGCCACATTCTGCACCAGCTGCAGTTTGCAGATTCGGGACAAGGACAGCCCCATGTAGAGAGCATTACAGTAGTCCAATCTCGAGGTGACCGTAGCATGGATTACAGTTGCCAAGTTGCTGTGTTGGAGGAAGCGAACCAACTGCCTTACCTGCCTAAGATGCTAAAAGGCAGATTTGGCAGTGGCTGCTATCTGGGCCTCCATTGTAGCACCCCCAGGCTCCAGTAGCACCCCCCAGCTTCTGACCCTGGGTGCCTTTGTAAAAGGTGTACCATCAAAAGCCCGTAGGAGGATTTCCCTGCCAGGACTGCCACAATTCAGGCAAGGGACCTTAGATACCATCAGGGTGGTGTTTTTCCATCTTCACTAAACTTGTCTCTCACTGATCCATGCAACAGTCACCTCCAGACTATTGTAACTTGCTCTATGCAGGATACTCTTGAACTTGCTCTGAAAGCTTCAAGTAGAATGCAGCAGTGATGGTCCTTTATCCATAACATTACTTAGAACACTTTGTACACATGGATTAAAACTATAAACTCTTTTGCAACTTGTGTCAACATACAGATCTTCCACCCAGAGGCAACTAGCTAGAATATAGGCTAGAAGAGCCTCCCCATGTCATACTGCTACGATGACTTTGGCCAAATGTCTAAGGGGCACTAGAACAGATTTTTGCAAAAAGCAGAGCAAACTAGGAGGGATTAACCCTGTAACTGTCTTCTATGCAAAATAAAGTAGAATACAACAACACATTAAAGACTAACAACATTTATTTCAGCATAAACTTTCATGGTCAGAGCTCACTTCATTAGATGCACTGAACTGTACATCCCAATGCTTTCATATTCACAACAGAATGATGTATGTGTGTGTGGGGGGGGGGGGAGATATTATGGAGAAAGGCTGTTTAAAACAAGATTTAGTAAAAAGGTACGATCAGTTCACTCAGAATGAGAGGGCCACAGACACTTGTAGCAAAGCTAAGGGAAGAAGCATGACTTGTGTTCCCTTTCCTGGCCCAAGCCACTAAGAGCATCCAGGACATAAGAAAAAAACTCCATCTCAATTTATTTATTTATTTTGCCTAATTCACACATATGAGGGGAGAACTAGTCTCCCAGTCTCAAAATAGGAGGCACTTTCTGGTCCCTTGTATTGTGGAAATGTGGCAGAAAAGGCTACATCCCTGACTGAACCCAAAAACCAAGAGAAACATGGACTATGTCAATGATGGGCCGCAACATACAAGACATTACAGTATGAGTGTGATTCAGTTTCTCCTGGATTTGAATGTTTGTGGGCAATAGCTATGATATCTAAGCACGGTGAACCTTCAATCAAATTAATATAAGAATGCCATTAAGTTGTGCTTAATGGAGCTTGAATATTGCTTCCTGGCTCTGGGATTCAGAAGCTTAGTGCCTTGGGACATAGAGGTTAGCCTTGGTTACCATGGCTAGTAGCCATTCACAGATTTTTCCTGCATGAATCTGTTTCTGTGGCCATCACAACATCCTCTGGCAGCAAATTCTTTTTTTCAATCACATACAACACCAGAGAGAGGAGAAGGGAATTAGCACTGGACTCTAGTATCATCTTATTCTAGGCCTGGGTAACTGGTCCATAGCTGGAAAAATAGGTTGTGTAGTATAGTTGAGCCCTTGATTCTGCCTTTGGGAATTGCCAAACATAGTATTGATTAAGATTGATTAAGATTGCCAGCCTCCAGGTGGTGGTTGGAGACCTCCTCGAATTTCAACTGATCTGTACTCACCAGAGATCAATTAACCTGAAGAAAATAGCTGCTTTGGAAGGTAGTTTCTTCAGGATTATACTCCCTTGAAGTCTCTCCTCTCCCCAAACCCTGCCTTTCTCAGGCTTCATCCTCAAAATCTCCAGGCATTTCCCAACCTGGAGCTGGCAACCCTCCTGCCAATAAAAATTGTATTCTGTTTTATCATGTGTGAGTATTTTTTTATCAAATAAAGGACCTGAAATTACATTAAAGCTGCAATTTTATACACAATTATTAGGTGTAAGGCCTACCAAATTTGATGTGAGTTACCAGCTAAATAGGCAGAGGATTGGACTGCAAATGACACTATGAAACATACATTCTGAAACACTGAAGCCTAACTCAGCAAAAGTCTTGTTGTAAAATGGAAGTGAATGGTCAGGCTATATTTTTTGCTCTCTGGAGCCTCTCTATCCCACACAGGTAGCTCACAGAATAGAACGCAGCTTTCAGTGGTAAAGTACCTTGAAGACCTTGTTATAAATCTAAACAAAAATCAAAATTCCTAATTTTGAGGAATTCCTAAACTTTAAGTTTTCTATACCCTCAGCTCATCTGCAAGAGAGATAGTTTGCTCTTAAAGACTGCTAGCTTCAATGAAGAAGTTTGCTGAAATGCAATGAGAAACAATGAGTACCGTATATACTCGAGTATAAGTCGACCCGAATATAAGCCGAGGCTTCTAATTTTACCCCAAAAATCTGGGAAAACTTATTGACTCGAGTATAAGTCGAGGGTGGGAAACGCAGCAGTTACTATTCCTGTGGCAGGTAAGGCCACAATGCTGCTTGCAATGAAAGATGAGGAGAATGGTGGTGCAGAACACAAATCAACAATACCAAGGCAGAAGTCATTTCTGGTCAGACTGAAAACACCAGTCCCAGCACGACCCCTCCCCCTTCACTGAGGAGAGGAGAGCAGGGGGCAGCTTTAGCTGTCCTTGGAATTCCGGGGATGCGGGCGGAATAGTGACTCGAGTATAAGCCGAGGAGGGGTTTTTTCTGCCCAAAATTTGGGCAGAAAAACTAGGCTTATACTCGAGTATATAGGGTAATTAATTAAAAGTAATAAAATTGATTAAAATGATTAAATAAACCATTTTCTACTTTGGTTTTTATGTAATCTGCTGTCCCAGTTAAGCTTGCAACCCATGGCTTCATCCATAGCTAAAGTCAACAGAAACATATTCATGCAGTTCAATGCACAATTTGTCAGTGATCAAGGCTAATACTGGAAGATTTGTTTACTTGACTTAGGGCCAATTCACATGATACAGTGTTCCCCTCCCCCATGCTGTTTTATCAACCTACATGACCCCAGGGGAGTTGCTAGACAAAGTTTCCCAACAAAACAAAAGTGGGCCCCCAGGGGAGTTTCCAGTCAGGAAAATGGCATGGAGGGAAAGATGAACAGCACTGTGTTTTCAGTCAGCATATACATTGGAAGAATGGAACTCTCAGGATATGTGTGATCCAAAGTCCTCATGATGGCCAGGTGAATTGGTCCTTAATTTCTAAATAATATAGAATAGTTCAAACTATTATTCTAGTAACAATAATATTTCACCTCACTACCATCTGTTATCATACCATGCTTTTAAACTCCTCTTCCTTTAAGCTGTTCTCTTGCCCCCACAATTTCTTTACATTCACAGACTTAGAACTTTCTATTATTGCTATAGCTAGCAATTGCTTTAAAGATGCAAGTACACTGCAGAGTGGTAAAGCTGAAGTACTGCTCACGACCAGAGTTTGATCCCAGCAGAAGCTGGTTCAGGTGGCTGGCTCCAGGTTGACTCAACTTTCCATCCTTCCAAGGTTGATAAAATGAGGACCCAGCTTGCTGGGGGGAAAGTGTAGATGACTGGGGAAGGCAATGGTAAACCACCCCGTAAAAAGTCTGCCATGAAAACGTTGTGAAAGAAACGTCACCCCAGAGTCGAAAACAACTGGTGCTTGCACAAGGACTACCTTTTTACACCAGTTAAGGAAAAACAACCACAGGTGATCTACATGTGTGGAACCTACTGTTCTTAAGAAATGCCAATAAAACATATTAACTGCTTGATCCTGCTAAATGACATATACCTTTACTACATTGCTTTCTTCATCTAATTGCCTTTGTTCAATTAACTTTCTTAGCTTCTAACAGAACAGTTTCAGTTTGTGATCTGTTTACATCAATGTAACTGAAGCACTCATTTATCCCATTAAGGTTTTAAATAAACAAACAGGATTTTGAAAAATGTTTTTAGAACACAGACATTTCTAACAAAACAAAGTATGTTTTAATTCAATCGATATCCTTCTCATTGACAGGAATTCTACAAAGACACTTGGGCTTGGTAACAAGATTTATAAAAGTTTTCTTTAGCTGTGAGGGAAAAAAATAACAGGTATTCCATTAATTTCTTTGTAACCCTAAATAGGAAAGTTGTAGTCCTACCTAGCAAGGAAGGCTAGCTATGGGCCAGATTTGTATTCTAAAATATCACCATATTTTGAAAGAATGGTGCTTAAGAAATTACTACACTAATATTTAGTCATTGATATAATCTGTCCTGTCAGGAGTGGTAATCACTAACTCCTATAGAACATGATTATTCAGCCATCATCAAACCAGCTGAGAGAGTCAGAAAGAAAGTAGAAGATAGGTACTATGATTATGTTTTGGAAACCAACAGATAATTCTAGAACCTGCTCCTGCCAGCACTCACCACCAGCTTGATCCTGTGAGAACCTCATGGCTTAGAACTTTGATCATTCTACTGGTTCTCTATGAGGTGGGAAAAGGGCATTACTTATTTGGGGGCAGGTTTTTAAAAGGTTTGTCTGGCTTTAAATTTAAAAACACCACACTTCTATTTTTTACATTTCAAACTAGTAATCAGTTTATCACAAAATGTTTAAAGCTGCTTACAAAAGGAATATTTATACAGCTATACAGCTATTGCTGTATATACATGCCTCCTAATTCCCATACATGACCTTTCCATATACATGCCTCCTAATTCCCATACATTTCGGCAGTATATCAATGATCATACCATTATAACTATACCAACTGTTTATTGTCCCTATGACAAACTGACATACAGAGCTCTGTGCAGGGTAAGATTCTGACCAGTAGTCCATACTTAAGGAATTCTCTTTCTCAAAGCGAATAGAGAGTTTGGCTTTTATTGTTGGGGTCAACTGCTGTTGTGTGGTTTAGTTGATGATCTTTCAAGACATTCAGTTCATGATATTCACTGCCTGCTTGGGGAACTGCTTCCATTAAAAGTGTATAAAGGACAGGAAAAGGCAGGCGAAGTGGCAATGAAATTTAGAGGCTTGGTACACCAACTGTTTATTTAATAATATTATTTAGGAAGAAGAAGAAGATATTGGATTTATATCCCGCCCTCCCCTCTGAATCTCAGAGCGGCTCACAATCTCATTTACCTTCCTCCCCCACAACAGGCATCCTGTGAGGTGGGTGGGGCTGAGAGGGCTCTCACAGCAGCTGCCCTTTCAAGGACAACCTCTGCCAGAGCTATGGCTGACCCAAGGCCATTCCAGCAGGTGCAAGTGGAGGAGGAAGGCATTACAATACTGAAAAAATGGCGCACAAGGTCAAAAGCTTGGGGGTGCTACTGGAGCACAATGGAGGCCCAGATAGCAGCCACTGCCAAATCTGCCTTTTTTCATCTTAGGCAGGCGAGGCAGTTGGCTCCCTTCCTGGAGCGTGACGATCTGGCAACAGTGATCCATGCAATTGTCACCTCCAGGTTGGACTACTGTAATGCCCTCTACATGGGGCTGCCCTTGTGCCGAATTTGGAAACTACAGCTGGTGCAGAACGTGGCAGCCAATATGCTATTAGGGCTCCCCAAATGGGAGCACATACAGCCGAGGCTGCGGGAGCTGCACTGGCTGCCAATTGTGTACTGGATCCATTACAAGGTGCTGGTCATTACCTTTAAAGCCCTATATGGCCAAGGACCTGTCTACCTTAGGGACCATCTCTCCCCATATGTACCACAGAGGGTGCTGAGATCAGGTTCACAAAATCTACTGATAATCCCCAGGCTAAAGGAGGCCAAACTGAAAACTACAAGGGAAAGGGCCTTCTCAATCATGGCTCCCCACTGGTGGAATGAATTACCAGAGGAGGTGCGAGCCCTGCAGAGTCTTGCCCAGTTCCGCAGGGCCTGCAAGACTACCCTCTTTCAGCTGGCCTTTTCTTAATGCAGATTCAGCTGTACCATCGCTATGAAAAAAAAAAATCTGTATATGAGTAAGATCGGAAATTTTGAAAATGTAGCACCGAATAAGATTGTATGAAATTGTTGGTTTTAATTAGATGGTTTTAAGGGAATTTTAAGGAAATTGTATAATGGTGTAGATTATTGTTTTATTGTGTAATCTTTGTATTTTATATTATGTTGTGAGCCGCCCTGAGCCTGCTTCGGCGGGGAGAGCGGGGTATAAATTAAATGTTATTATTATTATAAGTGCAAACAGAGAAAGATCAGGGGTCAAGACATGACAGGTTTGCCTACAAATGTGATTTGCATCCAGCATACTTTGAGTATACTGGGTTTTTTGCCCAGGATATACAATTAGGCACAGGGCCAGATCTAGACTGTTTGACACCCTAGGCAAGGATAACTACTTGTGCTCCCCCCCCCCCCCTGCATTCTATCTTATGCACCCATAGGATAGAATGGAGAGATCAGGCCACTGCTGCTGTATGACCCTGGAAAAGGGGGTTAACGTTTAAAACCGCTTTTCTAGCATTGCACTGCAATGGCAGCCTGGTCTCTCCATTCTGTCCCAGGGTGCAAAAACAGGAAGAAAGCCCCGCCACCCACGCCTGAGAGGCACAGGGTGAAGATCTTTTTCCTGCGGTGCAAAAGCAGGAAGAAAGCCCTGCTGGTCCAGGGGTCCAATTCTGTGCCCCTGGACCGACGGCACCCTAAGTGATTGCCTAAATCGCATACTGGGAGGTTCAGCCCTGATTAGGCAATATGATGGATTAGCCAGAAATTGCATAGTGCCTCAGTTTCTGATTTTTGAACTCTTGGAAAGTGAGAGCTTTGATTAGTATAAACGTGAGTTTCTAGCTGTAAGATTAAAGATACAGGGGGGTAACCAAGTAATTATAGATTGAACCTTTAATGTAAAATGTACTGGTAACATGGCTTGTTTACAGTTTTCCTTGTTAGACTAAATAGCTTATGCTGTGCTTCACCTTTCACCAGACTTGCCCTAATTGACATTACAAGTTGCTAGGCAGAATGCTTGCTCCTTCCCTATAAAAAATGCTGGAGAAGCACTCAAATAACCTTGTATTGATGCATCAGCTTGTTAATGCACTGGATAAGGCTCCTGGCACTATACAATTCCTGGGGGTGAATTAGGTCACAGCGACCTCCAGGAAGTGTGCGTGCACACACACACCAGTACATACAGCAATAAACTAAGCATTATGGGTAATGAATTGCTAATTGCCAAAGGCAGCTAGCCTGCTTATCAATCCCAACAGGGATGAAACCTGCCTTTAAGCATTGCACAGGCTTGGAATGCAAGGGGATTTAATGGCAGAAACACAGACCTGAATAACTTGAATTAATGTTCCATTAGTCTTAAATGCTCTTAAAATGAAACAGCTCTTAAAATACCAGAATGGGAAGTGTGAACAATGCCATTTAGGCTAGAAAGATCTTTCATGGCTAAAGTTATGGGTTTTTAAATCCATATGTACAACTACCAGAACAAAGGCCAGATAGAGTATATTTTGGGAAGAGGAAAAGGGGGTTTCTATGCAGGTAGAATTCATGACCACATTCAAAAAAGTGAACATACTCCATCTTACTTGTCTTTCACTTTCAGTACACCATAGAGAAACTTTATTATGGGGGAAAAACCTCCTATTGTGGCTGAAGAATTTTCACTATATGCTGCAGGCTTTCTAGCTAGACCAGTTCACACACCACAGAGCTTTCAATCAACTTGCAAGCTCACTAAACCTTTCAAAAAGTGCAGACAAGCAAAAAATACAAAAACAAAACATGGTCATGAACGCTAAAAACGTTGGATGGCAGACTGCATGATTTACAAAACAAAAATGCTTAAACACCATTTCCTGTAAACACACATCTACCTATAAACCTTTTTAGAACATTATCAAGTCCAATCCAGTCCAGTCTTCTTTGTTTTTCCTAAGTTGGTATAAAGAGCCTGTGTCATTACTTGTACAGCCTAGCATACAGATAGGCTGCAGGTAATACTTACAAAGAATGATTCTATGTCCATGTACTGCAATGCGATCTCCTGGTGATGAATGAAACAGAAAGTTCCAAATGCATCCTCTCTATCATTTCACTTTCATCTGGAACTTTCTGAAACTGAAAGATCACCCAAATACTTAATCCTCTATCTTTTCAAATGTTTTAAAACATTTTTAATTGTGAAATTTTACATTGAATCTACAGATTTCCCCCATCATAGATTGAAAGTTCTCACTTTCCACATACAAAAACTAAAGAAGTTAGTGCCATTGTCATGACTTTTCTTTTACCAGGAAAGGAATCCCTGCAAATTGATTTCTCCCCCTCATTCATAAACAAATATGATACGTCAGCCATAATTTAATTTTAATTTTATGTGGATATGTTTTCATATTATTTTTATGAGGACATAGAATGTGTGGATTTTATATGGATATAACTTATTTTTACATTTGTTTTAGTTATACAAATGCTTTTCTTTTAATTTATCAAACTGCTATGGTCTCCAGGCAATAACATCTACGTAATTCATTCAGTACTGGCTTTATATAAATTCCTCTGACTACATTTAATTTTAAACTGGAATGATCGTCCAGTAACACAGGAAAAATAATTTATTTCTATGAGCCTCTCAGTCCTGGGCTTCTTGAATGAAATGTGGAATAAAGATGTCCAACGACGATAATAGTATTTTTGGATGGAAACACCTCTAAGGTTATTGTATATATCCAACTCAATCACATCGCTTTCTGCAAATGTAAGCTGTTCTCATAAGGATCCCTCAGTATATTCCTTTCCACAATTATTCAGTGGTTTTCCACAAAGCTGCCTGATGCTAAATCAGAACATTGGTCTATAAAGGTCAGTATATTGTCTGCTTTGACTGGCACTGGTTTCAAAAGTCTCAGGTAGAGGTCTTTTGTACTACTCACTGCAAGACCCTTTTAACTAGAGATGTTGGGGGTTGAAATCCAACTTTTTGCATGCAAAGCAGTCATAAAGTAAGTTAGAGGACATCTAAAAGTTAAGTGCATCACATTTTCTCAGAATCTGGTAAATAATACAGCAATGATTTGTAATGAACTGAATGTATTAACATACATGGCATTACATATCAGAGCAGCTCATCAGGCAATTTCTTGTCAGGTTGTACTACAGGTCAATTTTGCTTGTTTGTATAAATACACGTTACAAATTTGTGTGGCTCTGGATTCAGTTATGAGCACATATAAAATGCTTTGTTCCCATTTTATGTGAAGAATTTCTACCCATGTTCCCTGAAGAATTTTAACAATGAACTATGGCATATTAACCAATAAGGATACATTTGAATAGGTGCATTTATGGGGAAAAGATTATCTTTGCCAGATCCTGTGAGTAGTTTTCTTGGAGGATGCTACATCACTGGCTGTACAAACTCTAGTACTTCCAGTTCTCCAGAAGCATTTCTTTTTCAGCATTTCATATAAAGTTATGCAAAAAGAATATGCCTTTACATAAATATTAAACACAAAACTAATTGAGGTGACTAAGTAATTAATATACAGATAACTGTTTGCACAGGATACTCATAACATACACAGATCTATACTGTATAGCTACATGTACCAACTGTTACTAGGGATGGGCACAGAATGGGAAAATGGTGGTTAATGTAGGTTCATGGTTTGTGTGATTGCCCAAACCAGAGGTTCATTTTGTTTCATTATTCATATGGTTGCACAAACCAGTTCATGATTCATTGGTTCATTTGGTTCAGCAGGTGTAAACTTCAACAGGAGTCTTCAACGGGCTCTCCCCCACCCTCCTCCCAAGTTTGGCAAAGATTGGATTTGGAATATCCAAGTTATAGCCCCCCAGAGCAGGTGCCCCTAGGAAAGCTCAGCTTCAGCTCTCATGACAACTAGCTCTTCTCTCTTTGTGCTGCAAAGTGGAAGCAATGGAGTCAGGGTGTCTGCTCCCATAGAGCAAAATGGGAACTCCATGATTGGCCCCCAGAGCTGCCAATCAAGCTATGGACAACTGCTATGAGTGTTTCTAGGGCTTCCAAAAGTCCACCCCCCAGCCTTGCCTAGGAATTGACTGCATCAATGCCAGGCTGTCTGGGAAAATGAACCACAAAAATGAACCAAATGAAATACCAAGGAATAAAGGTGGTTCATTTTTCAGTTTGGGCATGATCAATGCATTGGTTTGGAATGAACCATGAATTGCCCTGATTTGTGCATGAATCACAGTTCATAGTTCATTTTGTGCCCATCTCTAGCTGTTACATTACATTAGAACTAGTGAGACCGGATAGTAATGTTAACATAGCACTACTAGTAGCTAGGGTGACCATAATGTCTGAAGGCCAGCCAGGGACACCTGGGGGGGGGGGGAGGTAGGGGTGCGCGCGCGCGAAGCGTGTGCGCCGCCGGAAACAGGAAGTGACGTCACTTCCGGTGACGTCACTTCCGGTGATGTCATGCCACCGCCGGAAGCAGGAAGTGACACCACTTCCTGTGACATCATTTCCCCCGCGTCACCTGCCGGAAACGGGAAGTGACATCACTTCCTCTGACATCACTTCCCCCAAATGACATCATTTCCCCCAAATGCCACTGCCGGAAACAGGAAGTGACTTCACAGCACTTCCTGTGACGTCCCCAAAAATCCCCCAAATATCACCGCCGGAAACAATTTTGTTCTCAAATCCTGTATATACTTCATCAGTATATGGGATAAGGCACTTTCTCAACTGTGCTGCATAATGCAGCCTATTTATTTTGTCCTGTTTGCTCTGTTGGCTCTATCTGCGCCACCTTCATCACTTTCGGGGTGTGGATCCCCCAGTGGGGTGCTCTCCCGACTCCCTCCGCCGGCTGTTTCTGATAGCCCTGCGCCCCCTCTTTCATTTGATATGTGTCCCGTGCGGGTGCCACCCTCCCGCCGGGAGATGCCGCAAAATGAGCCCCCTTGAGGCTTATGGCGGCAGGGCTCGGGGGAAGCGAGCTAGACTTCTGTTCTTTTGAGGGGTTATAGAGTGTTTCGAGCCCATCCCTGTGGCATCGGTCTCATCGTTGTGGGACCCAGGGGGCCGGCGCAGCGGCCCGCCGAAGCAGCCTGTCACTAATAACACAGGTCGAGATGCAGGACAGGAACCCGGAAGTGACCGACAGGCTGCTTCAGCAGGCCGCTGCGCCGGCCCCCTGGGCCCCACAATGATGGGACCGATGCCACAGGGACGGGCTCGAAACACTCTATAACCCCTCAAAAGAACAGCAGTCTAGCTCGCTTCCCCCGAGCCCTGCCGCCATAAGCCTCAAGGGGGCTCATTTTGCGGCATCTCCCGGCGGGAGGGTGGCACCCGCACGGGACACATATCAAATGAAAGAGGGAGCGCAGGGCTATCAGAAACAGCCGGCGGAGGGAGTCGGGAGACCACTCCACTGGGGGATCCACACCCCGAAAGTGATGAAGGTGGCGCAGATAGAGCCAACAGAGCCAACAGGACAAAATAAATAGGCTGCATTATGCAGCACAGTTGAGAAAGTGCCTTATCCCATATACTGATGAAGTAAATACAGGATCTGAGAACAAAATTGCACTAGAAGACACAAACACAAAGCTCCCTTACACTGAATCAGTGCTTGGGTCCACCAAAGTCAGTATTGTCACATAAGAGAAGCCCTGTTGGATCAGGCCAGTGGCCCATCCAGTCCAACACTCTGCGTCACATAAGAACATAAGAGAAGCCCTGTTGGATCAGGCCAGTGGCCCATCCAGTCCAACACTCTGTGTCACACTTAAGAACATAAGAGAAGCCCTGTTGGATCAGGCCAGTGGCCCATCCAGTCCAACACTCTGCGTCACATAAGAACATAAGAGAAGCCCTGTTGGATCAGGCCAGTGGCCCATCCAGTCCAACACTCTGCATCACATAAGAACATAAGAGAAGCCCTGTTGGATCAGGCCAGTGGCCCATCCAGTCCAACTCTCTGCGTCACATAAGAACATAAGAGAAGCCCTGTTGGATCAGGCCAGTGGCCCATCCAGTCCAACACTCTGTGTCACATAAGAACATAAGAGAAGCCCTGTTGGATGAGGCCAGTGGCCCATCCAGTCCAACACTCTGCGTCACATAAGAACATAAGAGAAGCCCTGTTGGATCAGGCCAGTGGCCCATCCAGTCCAACACTCTGTGTCACACTTAAGAACATAAGAGAAGCCCTGTTGGATCAGGCCAGTGGCCCATCCAGTCCAACACTCTGTGTCACACTTAAGAACATAAGAGAAGCCCTGTTGGATCAGGCCAGTGGCCCATCCAGTCCAACACTCTGCGTCACATAAGAACATAAGAGAAGCCCTGTTGGATCAGGCCAGTGGCCCATCCAGTCCAACACTCTGCGTCACATAAGAACATAAGAGAAGCCCTGTTGGATCAGGCCAGTGGCCCATCCAGTCCAACACTCTGTGTCACATAAGAACATAAGGAAGGAAGGAAGGAAGGAAGGAAGGAAGGAAGGAAGGAAGGAAGGAAGGAAGGAAGGAAGGAAGGAAGGAAGGGAGGGAGGGAGGGAGGAAGGGAGGGAGGAAGGGAGGGAGGGAGGGAAGAAGGGAAGAAAGAAAGGAAGGAGGGAAGGAAGGAAGGAAGGAAGGAAGGAAGGAAGGAAGGAAGGAAGGAAGGAAGGAAGGAAGGAAGGAAGGAAGGAGGAAGGAAGGAAGGAAGGAGGGAAGGAAGATAGGAAGGAAGGAGGGAGGGAAGAAAGGAAGGCAAACCCCCAACCGCCAGCCCCCCCCCGCTTTCGGCCCCCTTACCTACGGCGGCGGCGAGTCCAGCGGCGGCGGCAGCGGCGGCGAGTCCGGCGGCGGCGGCGGAGAGGCCTTTCCGATGCCCTCCCGGGCCTCCGCCAGCACGGGGGGGGGGGTGGTAGAGGCCGGGGAAGCGTCGGAAAGGCCCGCGGGGGTCGCTGGAGGGCCTCAAGCGACCCCCGCGGGCCTTTCCGACGCCCTCCCGGGGGAGGAGGACGGGGGGTGGGGGTTGAGAGCCCCGGGGAAGCGTCGGAAAGGCCCGCGGGGGTCGCTGGAGGGCCTCCAGCGACCCCCGCGGGCCTTTCCGAAGCCCTCCCGGGGGAGGAGGACGGGGGGTGGGGGTTTCGAGCCCCGGGGAAGCGTCGGAAAGGCCCGCGGGGGTCGCTGGAGGGCCTCCAGCGACCCCCGCGGGCCTTTCCGAAGCCCTCCCGGGGGAGGAGGACGGGGGGTGGGGGTTTCGAGCCCCGGGGAAGCGTCGGAAAGGCCCGCGGGGGTCGCTGGAGGGCCTCCAGCGACCCCCGCGGGCCTTTCCGAAGCCCTCCCGGGGGAGGAGGACGGGGGGTGGGGGTTGAGAGCCCCGGGGAAGCGTCGGAAAGGCCCGCGGGGGTCGCTGGAGGGCCTCCAGCGACCCCCGCGGGCCTTTCCGACGCCCTCCCGGGGGAGGAGGACGGGGGGTGGGGGTTGAGAGCCCCGGGGAAGCGTCGGAAAGGCCCGCGGGGGTCGCTGGAGGGCCTCCAGCGACCCCCGCGGGCCTTTCCGAAGCCCTCCGGGGGGAGGAGGACGGGGGGTGGGGGTTGAGAGCCCCGGGGAAGCGTCGGAAAGGCCCGCGGGGGTCGCTGGAGGGCCTCCAGCGACCCCCGCGGGCCTTTCCGAAGCCCTCCCGGGGGAGGAGGACGGGGGGTGGGGGTTGAGAGCCCCGGGGAAGCGTCGGAAAGGCCCGCGGGGGTCGCTGGAGGGCCTCCAGCGACCCCCGCGGGCCTTTCCGAAGCCCTCCCGGGGGAGGAGGACGGGGGGTGGGGGTTGAGAGCCCCGGGGAAGCGTCGGAAAGGCCCGCGGGGGTCGCTGGAGGGCCTCCAGCGACCCCCGCGGGCCTTTCCGACGCCCTCCCGGGGGAGGAGGACGGGGGGTGGGGGTTGAGAGCCCCGGGGAAGCGTCGGAAAGGCCCGCGGGGGTCGCTGGAGGCCCTCCAGCGACCCCCGCGGGCCTTTCCGATGCCCTCCCGGGGGAGGAGGACGGGGGGTGGGGGTTGAGAGCCCCGGGGAAGCGTCGGAAAGGCCCGCGGGGGTCGCTGGAGGGCCTCCAGCGACCCCCGCGGGCCTTTCCGAAGCCCTCCCGGGGGAGGAGGACGGGGGGTGGGGGTTGAGAGCCCCGGGGAAGCGTCGGAAAGGCCCGCGGGGGTCGCTGGAGGGCCTCCAGCGACCCCCGCGGGCCTTTCCGACGCCCTCCCGGGGGAGGAGGACGGGGGGTGGGGGTTGAGAGCCCCGGGGAAGCGTCGGAAAGGCCCGCGGGGGTCGCTGGAGGGCCTCCAGCGACCCCCGCGGGCCTTTCCGAAGCCCTCCGGGGGGAGGAGGACGGGGGGTGGGGGTTGAGAGCCCCGGGGAAGCGTCGGAAAGGCCCGCGGGGGTCGCTGGAGGGCCTCCAGCGACCCCCGCGGGCCTTTCCGAAGCCCTCCCGGGGGAGGAGGACGGGGGGTGGGGGTTGAGAGCCCCGGGGAAGCGTCGGAAAGGCCCGCGGGGGTCGCTGGAGGGCCTCCAGCGACCCCCGCGGGCCTTTCCGAAGCCCTCCCGGGGGAGGAGGACGGGGGGTGGGGGTTGAGAGCCCCGGGGAAGCGTCGGAAAGGCCCGCGGGGGTCGCTGGAGGGCCTCCAGCGACCCCCGCGGGCCTTTCCGACGCCCTCCCGGGGGAGGAGGACGGGGGGTGGGGGTTGAGAGCCCCGGGGAAGCGTCGGAAAGGCCCGGGGGGGTCGCTGGAGGCCCTCCAGCGACCCCCGCGGGCCTTTCCGACGCCCTCCCGAGGGAGGAGGACGGGGGGTGGGGGTTGAGAGCCCCGGGGAAGCGTCGGAAAGGCCCGCGGGGGTCGCTGGAGGGCCTCCAGCGACCCCCGCGGGCCTTTCCGACGCCCTCCCGGGGGAGGAGGACGGGGGGTGGGGGTTGAGAGCCCCGGGGAAGCGTCGGAAAGGCCCGCGGGGGTCGCTGGAGGCCCTCCAGCGACCCCCGCGGGCCTTTCCGACGCCCTCCCGGGGGAGGAGGACGGGGGGTGGGGGTTGAGAGCCCCGGGGAAGCGTCGGAAAGGCCCGCGGGGGTCGCTGGAGGGCCTCCAGCGACCCCCGCGGGCCTTTCCGAAGCCCTCCGGGGGGAGGAGGACGGGGGGTGGGGGTTGAGAGCCCCGGGGAAGCGTCGGAAAGGCCCGCGGGGGTCGCTGGAGGCCCTCCAGCGACCCCCGCGGGCCTTTCCGACGCCCTCCCGGGGGAGGAGGACGGGGGGTGGGGGTTGAGAGCCCCGGGGAAGCGTCGGAAAGGCCCGCGGGGGTCGCTGGAGGGCCTCCAGCGACCCCCGCGGGCCTTTCCGACGCCCTTCCGGGCCTCCGCCGCCACCGCCGGGCCCCGTGCGCGGGCGGGAAAGGCGGCGAGTGAGGGAGGGAGCGTCCCTGCGCGTGCGCAGGGCGATCTGCGCACGCGCAGGGTCGCTCCCTCCCTCCCTCGCCGCCTTCCCCGCCCGGGCGCGCGGCCCCCGGCTCTCTGGCTGGCTAAACCGGGACCTCTTAATGGTCCCGGTATACCCAGCCCGGGAGCCGTGAATTGGGGGCCAGAACCGTGAAAGTCCCGGGAGACCGGGACGGTCTGGCCACCCTACTAGTAGCCATAGTTATGCCTCTCTTATACTAAAAACACACAGCATTCTAAATTCTACTCTGATAGTCATCAGAGGAGAATATTTTAGGTTTTAAAATACACTCCATTGTTTATAATCTAGCATCCACTATAAGAGAACAAAAACTGCTTTCTATTTTTTCTTTAACTGTCTAATCTGAACCAATTTGATTTATTTTGCTATACAGAGTATTAGCCAAATATGGCTGCCTTGTTTAATCCTCTACCAAACTCATAATCAAAATTACATTTCCACAAGCCCATTTGTAGAGATTATTACAGGTGGGACAGTTGAACCTAATGTTGTGGGGGAGGGGTGAGAATCAGCTGCTTCTAGTATTTTTGGCACTAGTGCAGAAAAAAGACCAATTTCAAAAGATATAGTCATTTCCACTTTTACACTAATCAAAAGTACTGAGTAGAGCAGCTAACTGCAGGACAAAAACTGGTGGCTAATTCCCATTAAGAGCAATGAATTAAACCTCTTATTTCACCTAAGTCTGAAACAGTGGGTACAGTTCAAGAGCAAAGCATTGAGTTCATATATACCAGGGGAGGCCAAACCTGCTTAACATAAGAGACGCACAGAACAAATGTCAGATGTTTGAGACCCGCCACACAATATATGTGAAAGAGCTCCCAAGCCAAAGTTTGACTATCCCTGATATATACAGAAGATACTTGTCAAACAAAAACAATCTAAAAATCAGGTCAAAGTATATGTTTTAATAATTTGGTAGTATTTATTATGTAAGTATGCCCTACTAATGATAATGATAGTTCCTGTCAGCTAAAAACTGGATTAACTTTAGCAGCATGTTTTTCAACAGAGAACAAAAATATTCCTTATTGAAAACTCCCACTGTGCCCTTTTCTGTGCTTATTATGCTTTTTTTATAATTATGGCTGGGGGTTTTTTGTAACAGGAACTCATTTGTATACTAGGCCACACACCCCTGATGCAGCCAATCCTCCAAGACCCTGTAATTTTTTAAAAAATATTTATTTCAAACATTATTAACACAAAAGATAACATGAAACAGAATTACAACCAATCTAAAACCCTAAACAAAATTTCCTTTTCTATAATTTGGTATACCATTCTTCCCCCATTCATTATTCTTTAATCTATTGTAATCTAAAAGCAATTTATTCTTTTTTTAAAAATATGAGCTCTTGAAAAAAAAGATTAGATGACAGAATGTCTCTCTCTTGAAGAAACTGAACTATCAGAAAAGTGAACCCTAAAAGCTCTTGGAGGATTGGCTACATAGGAGGGATGTTGCCTAATATGCAAAGGAGTTCCTGCTACAAAAAAAGCCCTGATTATGACAGGTAGAAGTAATAATGTAAAAAGTACCTATAATTAGGTAATATTGATTTTTAAAAAATAAATTAGGAGCATAAGAAAGGATTGGCACAAACCTGGAAAATTGGGGTTCATCCTGGTTCATGGTTTGTGGGGTCACACGAACCATGAACCTTCACAACCCTACCCATTTACTGAACAGGTTGGTTTTGTGAGGTCTGTGATGTGGTGGGGGAAAGATCTTCCCTCTCTGCTATCTGCTGGGGGTGGTTCCCTTAGGTAGAGATTAGGCAGAATTTACGGGGGAGGTATTTGTGAGTTTCTTGCATTGTGCAGGGGGTTGGACTGGATAACCCTAGAGGTCCCTTCCAACTCTGTAATTCTATGAATGGAGGGGGGTGGAGATCTTGCAAAAGCCATTTAAATGAAATGTTCCTTTTAAATGGCTTTTGCAAGCCACAATGTGTGCAAGTGAAGTCCATCCAGCAAGTTCACCAGGAAGTGGGTGAACTCACTACTTGGGCTTCACTCGTGCATGAACCACATGAACCTCTGTGTAAAACATGGGAGGTTCACTGGCAATTTGTTGCAAGCGTGATCACGCAATCCTCAGCTCACAAACCATGAAAGCACTATGTTTGTCATGAAATTAGGTTCGTGATGAGGTTCATGCCCATCCCTAATCATAACTGATCAAACTTGCTTGCTTTTGACATTTTGCTGCTCACGTTTTTTTAAAGCATGCAGTTCTATTTTTACTTATCCATTTCGGCATTTTTACCCCACTTTTCTTCCCAGGTCCTAAGCAGCTGGCAGGCATGTTCCCAAGAGTTCCCTCCCTTGCTAGTTCAGCCTCTAGTTACACTCAGGCTTAAATACCTGCAATGGAAGGGAAACAAACATTTAGCCTAAAGCAGGTGGCAGGTGCATTAACAAGAATCCCCCTTCTTTGGCACTAGCAGGGCCTTTCTTGAACTGGAACGCACAGGAACACAGTTCTGGCTGGCTTGGCAGCAGGGGGGTATGGCGGTGGGCCTAATATGCAAATGAGTTCCTGCTGGGCTTTTTTCACAAAAAGCCCTGTGCTAAACAATGGCGATGTCATGGGGTGTGCCCTAATATGCAAATGAGTTCCTGCTGGGCTTTTTCTACACCCCCTCCCGGGCACTAGCATTGTTTGATTGCAGCCATTCAACTTATCAGGAAAGTTCCTGGAGGACCACTGGCAGCTTCGAACAATCAGAGCAAGTAGCTCTGCTAGCTCTACGGAGGCCACTGAACCATTTTAACTTCCAAGTTCATGCTGGTTCTGCTTATAACTGATGGTCCTAGGGGGTTCTCTCATTTTGGACATTTTATGAAGCTCTGAACATGAGTGGATCTCAATCAAGAAGGGGCGTAATCATGGTAATCTTCGTCAGCATAACCTTAGGCAAATAATGATATTAATCAATCACATTATCATAAATTGCATAGAATTAAAAACAATAATTCTGATGAAAAAAATCATACTTTTGTTTGAAATGATTTGTGCACATACCACTGCAGGCACCATCTTGGAAGATACATTAACTCCTGTGTGAGAGGAAAGGTAGAATTTTTGTTTCAACCATATACATTAAAATTGCTTAATTAATTAATTAATTAATTAATAGTGCCCAGTTAAACCAGATGCACTCTTTTAATCAATCAAAAGGTTTTTAATATAACTAGTTAATCGACTAGCAGTTATATCCCCTAAACAGAGTTATATCCTTTCTCTCTCTCTCGGCTTGGCTTCGCGAACGAAGATTTAAGAAGGGTGCAATAGTCCACGTTTGCTGCAGGCTCGCTGGTGGCTGACAAGACCAATGTGGGACAGGCAGGTCCGGCCACAGCGGCTGCAGGGAAAAGTCTTATTTAGGGTTGGTCCTGTAGCAGTGCGATTCTTCCTCAATCTCCTTTTGTCCTCAAGACCAGCTATGCGTGCGTTCTCAAAGGAAGAGACAGCCAAACAGAGTTATATCCTTTAAACTCCAGTGAAATCAATGGACTTAGAAATGTGTTGAGGATTGCACAGTAAAAGTTGCCACACTAGTTAAAAGAAATTTGGACCTGGCACTGCAAGCCATGGTATCATGGCTCAGGCTGAGCCAGCTAAAGCTGAATCCAACGAAGATCTAAGTAGCAGCGGCCTGGGAAGGGTGATTACCAGCTTTCGATAGGGCAACATTGACGCCAGCATCGAGGGTTAAGAGCCTGGGAGTGCTTCTGGAGTCCTCCTTAACTATGGAGGCCCAAGTAGCAGCCACTGCCAGAGCTGCTTTTTTTTCACCTTCGGCGAACATAGCAGTTGGTCCCCTGCCTTGAGTGCGATAACTTAACAGTGGTGATCCATGCCTCGGTCACCTCAAGAATTGATTACTGTAACGCTCTCTACATGGGGCTGCTCTTGACTCAGATTCGGAAGCTGCAGTTGGTGCAGAATGCTGCAGCAAGACTACTAATGGGGCTTCCCCATCAGGAGCACATTCACCCTGTGCTGAGAGCGCTGCACTGGCTGCCTGTTGTGTACTGAATCTGTTTCAAGGTCCTGGTATTAACCTTCAAAGCCATAAATGGCCTAGGACCTACCTATCTGCGGGACCACCTTGCCCCACATGTTCCCCAGAGAGCACTGCAATTAAGCTCTCAGAATCTTTTGCCTGTCCCTGTGCTGAAAGAGGCCAGGCTTAATTCCACCAGAGCAAGAGCCTTCTTGGATGCAGCCCCAATACTTTGGAACACCCTCCCATCAGAAGCCATCAGGGCCCTGCGGGATGTATCGCAGTTCCACAGGGCCTGCAAGACTGAACTGTTTTGGATGGCATATAACATCTAATGGGAGAGGGCTGCCACCACATCTAGATCTATCGTACTTTAGTACTAACTGCCTAGGATCTGTGCGCGTGAGAAAGAAAGTATTACATGATCCACCTGAAGTATCACCATTGCCATTGGCCCAGTTGTGTTCAGGTGAGCCAGACTCAGCTCTTCTGTCACAGGGCTGGCCCAGCCCAGGTTGGGAAATGTCCTGCTGCTTTTCATGACCGGTCTGTCCAATCTGAGGTAAATTAGGCTGAGGAAGTTTACCTGGCCCAAATGTACCCAGTGAGTTGCCGCAGCAGAATGGGGATTCAAATTCCTAGTTTGAAACTCAAACTACACAGCACCATCTTAGGGTTGCCATTCCCCAGCTGGGGGCAGGTGATCCCCTGGTTTGGAGGCTCTCTCTTACTTCAGGGTTAGCAGAAAGTGGGGGTGGGGGTGGAGTTGAATGTCCACTGGTCCCCATAGAATATAATGGAAAATCAATCTGTGGGTATCTGGGGTTTGGGGGGGACTGTTTTTTGAGGTTGAGATGCCAAATTTTCTGCATAGCATCTGGTGTCTTTCCTCAAGCACCCCCCTCAAAGTTTCAAAAAAATTGGACCAGGGGGTCCAATTCTATGATCCCCAGTCCTCCATTATTTCCAAAGGAGGAAAGGCATTTAAAAGGTGTGTGGTCCCTTGAAATGTGATGGCCAGAACTCCCTCCATAGTTCAATCATATTTGTCATAACCTTGCTCCTGACTCCACTCCCAAAGTCCTCAGATATTTCCTGAGTTGTACCTGGTAGCCCTAGTCTTTTTGTGGGGTGGCTGCTGTTGAACAATAACAAGCAGGCGTGCCTGGGCGAGTCATGCAAGTTGTGTGGTAGTCACCCAGTGGTGGCTGGCAGGCCTGGCCCCGATAAATCCTCCCTCAAAAGCCAAGGAAAAGGAAAGGTCCCCTGTACAAGCACCAGTCGTTTCCGACTCTGGGGTGACATTGCTTTCATGACGTTTTCATGGCAGACTTTTTTTATGGGGTGGTTTGCTATTGCCTTCCCCAGTCTTTTACACTTTCCCCCCAGCAAGCTGGGTACTCATTTTGCTCACCTTGGAAGGATGGAAGGCTGAGTCAACCTTGGGCCGGCTACCTGAATCCAGCTTCCGCCAGAATCAAACTCAGGTCATGAGCAGATAGTTCAGACCACAGTACTGCACTACTGCTGCTTTACCACAGCCCTGGAAAAGGCCCTGCCCCCTTCCCCTGCTTTTTCTTGACGGAAACCAAGGTTTGAATACTGCTGTGGCTGCCTAGTAATGGCCAATGAGGGCATATATGTCTTAAAGCTACAGGAGCTCCTTTTACCATTTGATGGGGTTAATTTGAGAATTAGATATATCAATGCGTTATTATACTTAGGTGTTTTCAGATTTTTACATGTGCTATAACATTTAGCATAACTGCAAAGGGAACAATATGCTGATTCAAGAACAGTGTAATCAATCTGTTCTGTTAATACTACCAGAGTAAAAACAGAATGAAGTCTAAAATCATTTCACAAGTCTGTACCTTCAAGTGTCATCAAAGTTACACGTAAGAACACTAGTATGAACTAGAACCTTAACAAGCAGCACTACAAAAAATAACTGTTTGGAAAAATCCCAAAAATGTGCAGGAAAGATATAACCTTCTCTGGCTAAGGCACAACTAGTTAACAAGGTGTTCATGAAAAGACCAGCCTTTTAGAGTATTTTCCAAGTTTACATGTCTTAAGGAAGGCAGTGGAAATGAAGGCCATTTCAAACCGTCATTCATTTTTCACTACTTACAATAAAGCTTTGTTTTATTGGCAGTTTTTAGCTGGATCTTGTCTGTATGTCATTCAATATTAATGTAGACAACTTTAAATTGGAACCCAGTCAAGTATACTGAGAACAGTAGGATTAAGAGAATTTCTGCCTTGACGTGTGGAAAGAAAAAAAAAGCAGGTACTTCTAGCATTACTGCTAATTAGATTCTTCCATTCCTACATATGCCAAGTTCAGCCTGTTGGGAGTATAGTGCTCATGCTAGATTTAAAAATATTAGGCAAATTGGGAAAATCAAACATTGTACAAGTATTTATTGCACCACCACTCTATAACTGGCCAAAGGAGGAGGTGTTTAACAGCAGCTGATAAATGCACAGATGCTTTAGCAGCTGAGAGCTTTTTTTAGCATTGACATAAATGATGGGAAAAAATGTACTTCTTTTATTTTGGGTTAAATGCCAAGCACAAGGCCAATGAAAATGTGGCAACATCTGCAGCAAGCCATTATGCCAACGTGATGGACCCTAGCTCTTTCTTGTCTCTAAAAGCAGCAGGGAATGTTTTTATTACAGTACTTACTAAGTCCTTAATAAGTGGTACAAGCCTATATTGGCTTCAGAAGTTGAGGACTTGTTCAATTCAAGCCTATATTGGCTTCAGACGTTGAGGACTTGTTCAGTTCTTAGGCTAAGGCACAAGAGATGGGACATAGAATCAATCCTGTTCTTAAAAAAACCCAACCTGTTCAGCTTCCTAGCCTTATATAAAAAGTCACAACTACCATACTGAAGCAGCACTACCAATGGCTTCTAATGCTACACAGGAAGACAACTTCAAGCATTAGAGCAAAAGCACAGGCCCGATGAACCCTAAACCAATTCTACAATTTATGAAGCACACACAGAATCTGTGCTGGTCTTTGACTAGAATAAATAGTTCATTTATTCATTCATGCACTGGATCAAGCCCTTAGTCATAAAAAAGTCTACAAGGGGAAGATAATCACTACATATTTTGAAAATTGCAAGTTGCATTATTGTAAGAACCTATATAAAGCTCAAGAACAAGCTTAATATTAATATTTTTATCTTAGCCTTAACATGATTACAAAGATCTGCTTTTATTTAACATCAGCTCAAGTTTCAAATAATGTACACTTTGTTTTCCAATTTTAACATATATTTAGAATCTAGGTTAAAAACAGCAGCAAAGTAGTCTATATGTAGCAGCTAATCTAGCTTGTTACATTAATCTAATCTCACAAAATACTAAATTATTTTATAAAATCTTTGGCATTTATGGCAACTGTATAGTCACTTTTAAACACAAGTTAGACATGCGGGCTGCTTGCTATCAAATAGATTTGAGCAGGGTACAGGAAAGCAGGAATTGGACATGAATAAATGCAATGGAACAAAAGGGGGATCTCTGTGTGTGCAAACCTCTATAACACAGCAAGACAGAATTAAGTGTCCATTAACTGTATGTAACTGTGGCCACCATTAACAAATAACTTTACCTTGTTCTAAGCAAGTTTCTTTCAGAAGTTCCACTGATTTAACTTGGACTTACTTCTTAATTAATGTACTAAAGATTGAAGGGTTAAGGTTTTCAACCCAGTTTAGGGTTGCCAGATCTGACTCAAGAAATATCTGGAGGCTTTGGAGACTTTGGGGATGAAGCCAAAAGTAAGGGTGTGGCAAGCACGACTAAACTCCAAAAGGAGTTCTGGCCATCACATTTAAAGGGACTGTTCACCTTTTAAATGCCTTCCCTCCATTTGAAAATAATGAAGGATGGGGCACCTTCTTCTGGGGCTCAAAGAATTGGACCCCCTGGTGCAAACGTTTTGAAACTTGGGGGTGTTTTGAGGAGAGGCACTACATGTTATGCTGAAAATTTGGTGCTTCTTCCTCAAAAAACAGCCCCCTAGAGCCCCAGATCCCCTCAGATCAATTCTCCATTATACCCTGTGGGAATCGATCGCCATAGAGTAAATTGGAGTACCCAGCAAACATTTCCATTTCCCCTCACTTGCTTTCTGATGACCCTGAAGTGGGTGGAGGGCTTCCAAACCAGGCGATTCCCTGCCCCCAGCCGGGGATTGGCAAACTAGTCTAGTTGCAATCATATCTGTAACACACATAATTAAAAACCTTGCTCACAATCTGCCAGGAAGTTCCCATGTGAAAACCCACTGAAGAGAATGGGAGTGCAGAATAGCATCTCTCACTTCTTTTAATGGAACTTGAGCAGAAAATCTTCCAGGTGGATTGTGTCTCTTAGTTCCTTAGTTTCTGACAGCTTTAGTTCAAAAGATCTCAGGTCAAGTTGCAGGGCTGGAAAAGACCTCTGACTGAGATCCTGGAGAGGTGTTGCCAGTTTGAATAAACAGCACTGGACTAGGTGACAAAGGTCCAATCAAGTATAAGGCAGCTTCATATGTCCTGTTCAGTTCTCTACTTTCCTTGTCGTAGCTGATGATATGCTCAAAGTCATCACAACAAAAGAACCAAAAATATGTATGTTTGACTTACATTATACTAAAAAAAAAAATTAAAAACTCAAATAATTTTACCAAATGGAAAAGAAAAACAAAAAAATAAGTAGAGAAGGAAGTTTTATTTTCAGCTTAGAGGACAGCATTGTAAACAATGAAAGTCTCTAAAAATTATGTACAGCAATAGCAATTTCACAATTTTTTTCTTTAAAAATGTCTAGGTGAATTAATATTTACAGATAAATGTAACAGGAGGTGCCTTGGGAGCAGACATCATGTGAACACAAAACAAATGAATACAGATTATAATTCTTATGGATGTGTATTTTGTATTTAATTGGGGAAAATAAATGGAATAATTTTAGTCTGCCAATTTCCAAGAAAATTTGATTGAAGAAAACTGTCTCGGGGTCTGTGTCTTTTCTCACTGACTTCAATAAAAGTATGACCATCCATCTCAGTGTGCAGTGTTTTGGGACTCTCACTCAGATCTATCAGATTCCAGTATGCAGCTTTGACCTATTGAATCATATAGATACAGTGTTTCCTTTAGGATGGGCTGCGTTCTGTACTGCTCTCATATCAAGCATTCCCCAGGAGATCAAAATGGGTGTGAAAAATTCACAGCACAATGCTGTGCAGCTTTAATAAAGCTTCAATACATTGTACTCTCAATCAAGTCCCATGAAAACATGTGATGACTGTGCAGCAACAGAGATCAGAGGGTTACTCCCAGAATTTCAGAGGAAGAGAAAGTTTCAAGTCTGAATTCTAAGAGAATTACATTGTACCATCTCTAAAGAGCATTACTCAAAACCAAATGTATATAGGACTAAGTTGCAACCCTGTGCATATTTATGAAGTATTGTGATACTTGAAACTTACTTCCAAGTAAATATGAAAAAAGATTTTCAAGTCACTGCTATCCACTCATACAGTGGACGTTTTACCATCATCTTATGAGGACATCAAAAAGTTATATCAGAATGGACTAGTCAAGTAACTTTCCCTAGGAACAATACTGAATCCACAGGAATCTAGCATCTTGCTTATCTTATCCTTCTCCATAAAGTGATTAGAATATACCATTCCAATGGAACTCTTTCATAGAGACACTTGTCAAATCATTTTTTTAAAAAAAAAAATGCCCGTGACAATTGTCATACATTGGTCTTAAGAAACTACAATGTCAAAACAACAGTGGTGGGATCCATCTTATCAATTCTGCTAATTATGGGGAAAGATTTAATTTTTTGATGTGGCATCTGCCCACCAAATATTTTTTCAATCCATTCAATAGATCACTATTAGAGATATATTTATCTCCAGAGAGTTTTTGTCCTGGAAAAGAGCTGTCCCAGCCTCCCTTACTACTCCAGCCCCTGAAAAGCCATTTCTGAATGTCAGAACCTCTTTATGAATGAAAAGTATGCTGCAGGGTTGCAGCTG
The DNA here is from genome assembly GCF_032191835.1 of Heteronotia binoei. Lineage (NCBI taxonomy): Eukaryota > Metazoa > Chordata > Lepidosauria > Squamata > Gekkonidae > Heteronotia > Heteronotia binoei. The sequence goes on along the minus strand of NC_083243.1, from coordinate 84,933,048 downwards.
AAAGGGGAAAATCACAGAAATTGCTTTCAAAAGTTTTGTTCGACCTATTGCTCCAACAAATTAATTTAGTATTGCTTACACTTGTTAGAGGTTTATATTGCAAGCCGTTGTTATTATGAGCATGAATTATCCACTTAAGAAGACAACTTTGCAAATGACGGAATCTCTTTCCATTGTAAAGCACTTAACTCCAATGGCATCAGTACTGAGAACTGATAATGCCTACACTTTCTACTGGTCTGTTGTCCTACCAGTCTGCATGTAGAGTCCTTGTTATAATCTGTTCATAATTCAGCATTTCATTTTCAAACTATTTTGTTCTTTGTTTTTTGCCCAATACAGTACATCAAAGTGGGAAACATCAGTAGACATTAGGAAAATAAGCTAGAACAATTTTTCACTTACCAAATCCACCTTGAAAAAATAAAAACACCCAGCATGTGTACGAATGGTATCTTTAAAGTAAGAGAGAGCAGAGTTTATCTTTATTTCATAACTTAAAAAATTATTTCTCCTAAAAGTAAATAGTCTTTATCTTACGTTAAGCACTTCTGAAAAAGTCCTCTCTTCACAAAAAATTGTTCTTAAATTTTGAAGTAAAATGTATTATAAACAAAAATACTGTGCAACATCAGCACTACTTTTCTCTCTTAAATATTGAAATAAATAAAATAACTTGTCTATTTTTCCAAGGTTTTTGTCTTTGTTGTTTTCAGTCACTTCTGTAGATTAGTTCCAGTTCAACCTGGCTTTATATATATATATATATATATATATATATATATATATATATATATATATACACACACACACACACACACACACACACACACATATATATATATACACACACACACACACACATACACGCACACACAACACTTAAAGAAAGGGTAATTTCAAAAAATTGTAAGTATTTTCTTTGTATTGCACAAGCTTAGGGAATCCCCAAGACTTCTCTGAGCAAGTGCCAGCAGGCGTTCCACAGTCCAGGCTTCTGTGCTGGATCAGACACAGGTATAAAAGGATCAGGCAATGAGAGGAAGATCAAAGCATCTGCTACTCTTGGTTGGCTTCTTCAACCATTTTCTTGAAGGACGATGAATTCAGAATCCAAGTGAGCACAAGATAGTTAACTGTAGAAGGAAAGGCAAAAGTAAAAATTCTACCCTCGAAAAATAGCAAGCATTATATTCTTTTCAGAGCAGTAATGAATGCCTCTCATCATATGCAGGCAATTATACGTCGTCTGGAGGAAATCCCATTCTTCAAGCTTAATTTATACCAGGGCTCACCAATGAACTGCCCTATAACCTGATTGTAGGGTCACTGTTCAAAACACTGATGTTACAGAACCTCCATGAATGCCATGTTGCACTTGTCTCTCATCTCTAAGAAACCAAAGACATTATCACATATTCAGGACTGGGAGTCCCAGATCAGAAGATGTGTCTTCTTGACAGGTGTAAGACTCACCTCCCCACTCTACCAATTAGCAACTGTCTATTTCACTTTGCTTTTTTTTTAACCTTTTATAGCATAAAACAGATAATTATCCTTGAGATATGAGGTGCCAAATTGCTCAAAGGATTGCAAACAATCAGAAGAAAAATATCCTGCCCCTTTAAATAGAGGTTTAATTGGGTGCTATTTCCCAGGTGATGTTATTTACCTCCATGCCAGAAAAAGCACTGCCAGTTTCCACACATTTAAGCTCCTATTAAAGGGCCACAACATTTTTCTCCAGGCCTGCTGGCAACCCTACATCATGACTGACCAAGAAGGAAATTTCAACATTGGAAGCTTGGCATGTCATGAAGTGGTAGTGAGACAAACTCCTGCTGAAATTCCAGTTTCTGTTCAGTCACTGAAAAGTTGCAAAAGCATACTACTTTGTGTCTGTTCATCTACTGGAAGCATAGATGAAAGCCAGGACTATGCATTTTACTACTTCTACAAAGAACACTGAAGCTATAGTTCAGGATAAGGTACTTTTCCAGCTAAGCAGCACTATGTGACACAAATGTAAGAACTTCGAGCCATATATGGCAATGATAGTGTGATTTAATGCTGGGACTCAAGAAAAAAAACTTGCAGTTTATGTTTTACCTAAACGATTGGCTACAGGATTAAGTTAGCACCAACATCTCTGCATAAGAGTGGCTAAAAATAGCTAACCTAACAACCTCTCACAAAAGTGCCCCACTAACTGCGCCTTATATACACATATTTCAAAACCAAAGAATTCCCAGAAGGGCATAATTAAATCCTGAAACGAAGAACAAGGGTGATGGATATTCATACTGCATATCAGCCAAATTCATTTAAAAAAAAAATCTAAGTAACTCAAATGCTAGGCTTGGAAACAAACCAATCAATACAATATATTAAAAAAAATTAAAGAAAATTGAATGATCTTAATGTATGTCCTTTATTGGCCCCTTTCCTAGAGCGTCACAACTTGGCAACAGTGATCCACGCAACGGTCACCTCGAGATTGGATTACTGTAATGCCCTCTACATGGGGCTGCCCTTGTGCCGAACCCGGAAGCTCCAGCTGGTGCAGAATGCAGCAGCTAGGCTATTATTAGGGCTCCCAATGTGGGAGCACATACAGCTGGGGCTCCGCGAGCTGCACTGGATGCCAGTTGTATACCGGATTCATTACAAAGTGCTGGTTATTACCTTTAAATCCCTATATGGCCGAGGACCTGCCTACCTTAGGGACCATCTCTCCCCATATGTGCCCCAGACAGTACTGAGATCAGGTATACAAAATCATCTGACAATCCCTGGGCTGAAGGAGGCCAAATTGAAGAGTACACGTGAAAGGGCCTTTTCAATCGCAGCTCCATACTGGTGGAACCAATTACCGGATGAAGTGCGGGCCCTGTGGAGTCTTGATCAATTCCGCAGGGTCTGCAAGACTAACCTTTTTAAAATGCCCTTCACTTAAATGTGGATTGATCCACTATATTTGGCCATCATAAACTACTGAGGAGAACATCTAGAGTATAGCACTGAAAATGTTAATTATTGTAATTTTATGTCTTTAATATTGTAAATATATGGTTTTAATTAGTAAATTACATATACTGTTTTGGAAAATGTTTTATATTGTAAATTGTAAGTTTTACATGTTGTGAGCCGCCCTGAGCCTGCTTCGGCGGGGAGGGCAGGATATAAATAAAATATATTATTATTATTATTATTATTATTATTATTACAGGCTCAATATTTGGAAGTGTTTTTAGGATACAATTTTGTGAACAAAAATGTGTAATAATAAGTAAGTAAATACTAAACCCTAACTTAAGCATTCTGGGTTAGAGCTCTAGCCTGTCCAGCTAAGTATTATCTGTTATGATTGGAAGTAGCTTTTCAGGGGTTTTAGTGACTATGGTATAGTGAGTGACACTAGGATCTGGGAGACCCAGGGTTGAATCCCCACTCTGCCATGTAAGATTGCTGGGTCACCTTGTATCTGTCACACACCCTTAGCCTAATCTACCTCACAAGGTTGTTCTGAAGATAAAATGAAGAAGGGGAGAATATTGTAAGCCACTTTGGGTCTTCACTGGGGAGAAATGTAGGTCTAAATGAAGTAAATAAATATAGTCTCTTCTCAGGATTTACTACATAAGAGCCTCTAAATGCTAAGGGTTGATTGTATGGCTTTTTCTATAAAAAGCAAATGTGTACTACAGAGCAAAGACCCCTCCCATATACTGATAACAGGTGCATATAAGTGGGGCACGTGGAAGGAATTGTGAGGGGCATCACAATTTCCTCTCCCTTAGTTTCTGCCTTCCCTTTCCTGAAAGCCCCCATAGCCATGTCTCCTTCCCTGCTTCCTTCTCTCCTTTCCCCCTTGCTGCCCCCATACTTTCAGCTGCCCCTCATTCTTTTTTCCTGGCAGACTCTTCCCAGGAAAAGTCTAGCTGGGCAGTGCAGTGACCATCAAGTCCTCCAATTCAGGCCAAGGCTATAGTACAGGAAAAAGTAATGTAACTATTCCCTGTGTATTTTTTCAATCAAACACCAGTAAAAGGGAGGGTAAGTGAAGAAAAGATACATGTTCCAGGGATTCATGGAAAGGGCATAGTGCAAGGGTAGGATTAAACCAGAATGCCTTTCCATCAAGGGTTCCCAACCTGCAGTTGGTGGTTGGAGAGCTTCAGCTATTACATCTGATCTCTAGGCATCAGAAATCAGTTCACCTGGAAAAAATGGCTGCTTTGGATGTTGGACTCTGTGGCATTATACCCCACTGAAATTCCTCCCTCCCCAAACTCTACCCTTCTCAGGCTCCCTGCTCCCACCAAATCTCTAGGTATTTCCCAATCCAGAGCTGGCATCCCTATTCCCATCCAACAGCCTTATTTTGAACTAGAAGCTTGTATTCCATTCAACAGATCTCCTGATGTTATATGAGTTCTGGCCCTCAGGTACACTTAACACACTAGTATCAATGTGTCTAAATCTAGATTTTATGGTTTTCTCAGACATATCTAATAACCATGAGGATTATATGATTTTATTAAAAACTAAAATTACTGGGATTCCACATGAATTGCCAGACTATAGAACAATGACATGAAATACATGAAGAACAGAGCTAGGTTTATCATGTAGGTTGGTTGAAACCATTCATTCATATAATAAACAGATCTCACAATAGGGGTAGAAAGTAGATTTTATAGTAACTTAAAACACTGGTCCCTGAGAACCATGTCTAGGACTAATTCAAATTTTGTATTGTGAATTTGGGTTTGTCCGTGCGTCTTATGATAATGAAAATAATTTTCCAGATTAGAACATGACAGGAGGCACAGAAGGCATTCATCGCAGATGGTGTCCCTGTACAGGCTGTGCTTATTCACTATCTGATGTGCTCCAGGCATTAGCAAGGATGATGATTTGCTATATCTATGGAACTACAGCTAGAGGCTGAAAAATGGCTAATTTAAGCAACTACTAGCAGTAAACAATAGATGGGGGATGATTGGGGCTCAGAGCAAGAGAAGTATCCTATAAACAAACTATGGAACATCTGATTTTAAAGAATTTCAAGATGGCTGAAGCATGGTTGTAGCAGCTGGGACATTTGTAGGCATTAATGTTTTATCATGTGAGGTTGAAAAATATTGAGAGATATGTGGCATTCACAGGGGATTACCATCCATCTGCCAGTATTTTCCTGATGTATCAGGAGATGCTGTTCTGACAACGTTGGTCTGTGAGAGTACGGTTCACCCCTTACACTGGAACTAAGCCCTAGCAAAACAGGCTTACTTTGTCAATAGCCCCCTCTCCCTTAACAGCTGTGCTACACAAGAAGGCCTTGAGGTATGAGTAAGGAAAGTTCTTCATTATTCAATATCTAATATGTAATCTATCTGTTCAGGAGCCTAATTTAGGACTTGCACTGCTGCTTCTCTGTAAGAGTGGGATTTTATAAAATGGGAAACAGAGCAAAGATTCTCTGCTCCAAAAAGATGGATGCTCCTTTCACTGTTCAATTGCTATATCTTGGCTGTCATCTAATTCCTATACTCGTCCTATTAAACACTGAACTTTTGCTTCCAAAGAGCAGCTCCTTATCAATATTTATTGCTAGTAAAGCACTGATAAGTGCAGAAAAAAGCAACCATAACGATCAAGTAGCTAGATCATATTGCCTGCGAGGAAAGGTTAAAGGCTTTAGGACTTCTGGGTTCACAGAAAAGATGACAAAAGGGATATATGACAGATATTTATAAAACTCTGTACTCATGGAGAAAATAGAGAGAACTTTTTCCTTTTCTCAAAAGACTAGAACTCAGGGCCAGCCAACAAAGTTTGCAGGCAGTAGATTCAAGAAAGACAACAGAAAAGCACTTCAAACAATGCAAAATTAAGTTGTGGGACTCCCTGCCTCTGGATATAGTGATGATCATTAGTATCAGGGCTTTTTTTGTAGCAGGAACACCTTTGCATGTTAGGCCACACCCCTGATGTAGCCAATCCTCAAAGAGCTTACAGGGGTCTTATTACAGGCCCTATTGTAAACTCTTGGAGGATTGACTACATCAGGGGTGTGTGGCCTAATATGCAAGGAGTTCCTGCTACAAAGAAAGCCCTGATTAGCATAGATGGATTTTTTAAAAGGATTAGACAAGTTCATGGGCAAAAGATTCACCAAGGCTATTGGCCATTATGGCTAAATTGAATGGCAGTATACCTCTGAATTCCAGTTGCTTATGAAGCAAAAACATGGAGAGCCTGTATTCAGTTTGTGGGACTTCTGGACACCTGGTTGACCAATGTAGGAAAACAGAATGCTGACAAAGAGAGCTTTGACTCTTGAAAGCTTATACCTCAAAAATATTGTTGGTCTCTAAAGTGCTACTGGACTCGAATCTAGCTGTGCTAGAGGGATCATTCACTTAATCTAACAGGGTGTTTTTAAAGATCTTAATATTCCACTCTTCATTCCCTGCCTTTCCAGTGTGTTCCAATGTGATAGATGGATAAATAGAACGTGCTCAACACATACATTAGTGATGTTATAGAAATCACAGCTACTGAGAATTTAGAGTATTGCTAAAAAAACAAGTCAAGTCTGACCATTGCTATAATTATATACAAAATTCTGCCTGGCCACCCCACCCACAAAAGTTCACAACACCAACTGAGTTATGTCTGCTACTCACAGAAGCATTTGCTAGCAACTTGATAACTTACCTACAAGTTTTCCAACACTTAGGGGCATCCCACATATGATGCAGAACAAAACTCAGTCTGCCACTGAGTTAACCCAATAGTATAAAATGTGCCTGTGTACTTAGTGTTGCCAAGTCCAATTCTAAAAACATCTGGGGACTTTGGGGGTGGAGCTGGGAGACTTTGGGGGTAGAGCCAGGAGACATTGGGTGTGAAGGCAAGAACAAGGTTGTGACAAGCATAATTGAACTCCAACGGGAGTTCTGGCCATCACATTTAAAGGGACCACAGACCTTTTAAATGCTTTCCTTCCACTGGAAATAATGAAGGATAGGGGCACCTTCTTTTGGGGCGCATAGAACTGGACTCTATGGTCCAATCTTTCTGAAACTTGGATGCTATGCTGAAAATTTGGTGTCTCTAACTCAAAAAACAGCCCTCCCAGAGCCCCAGATAACTACAGATCAATTCCCCATTATTCCCAATGGGAACTGAGTGCCCAGCAGACATTTCCCTCCCCCCTCCCCTGCTTTCTGATGACCCTGATGTGGGGGGAGGGCCTCCAACTGGGGGATCCCCTGTCCCCACCTGGGGATTGGCAACCATATGTGTACTACTTGTGTTTACAAACATGTATTTGTTGCATTCATACTTTAAATATTTTGGGTACACTTAAAATGTCTTATATAATTGAAATGCAATGTGACGAGGCCGCATTGTCTACTTGGGATCTCTCTTGCATAACTGTGAGTGACACTATTAGGCTTTCCTTCAGTTAACTAACAAATCCAGTGACTTTGTTGGTACATTTCCATATTTTATAAGGTTAAAAGGGATTTAGCCAAGGCATTTGTTTCACATATATTTCTTCTTTCACTAGTCTGTCTTTCAAAACCACGTCTTCAGTATTCAGGTATTAATTTATTTGTGGAATATGATATGCTTGTAATAGAAACACATTATATAAAGAAAAGAATATGCTATAAGATTCCATTTTAAATTATTTACTTCTTTTTGACCTTTGATGGTAGTGAAAATTCAGCAAGCTCTCATTTGTCTGGGCATCCAACAATTTAATGATGCCTTGCATATATAAAACAAGGAATTCCTGCTATGGGCTACAACCCTAGAGCAATGAAACCCTAGGGTGCAGGATTTCATTATAATTATATAAATAAATAAAATGCAGGCATGACTATCAATGGCAGATTACTTCAGTGGGATGTGGTCTGTACCCCTAGTTTAATGTAGGGAGCAAAACAGATATGAGTATGTGTGTTGTCAACTGGCAAAGTGGTTCTTTTCCCTAAAGAATTTGAAGACAATAAGCATACCAGTGATAAAGGAAAATGTTTTTTTGAAAACTCTGTAATGATGAGATATCAAGAAGACACAAGAATAATAGAGAATTAAACACAGAATATATCCATGTCCCTTCTGCTACAGGAATCTTGGCTCAGGCTGGACCCCAGAGCAGTGCTCAGCACACTGACCAACACCTGAAGCCTGCCTGCTGTCATTCGGGATTTCTGCAGCAGAAGGTGAATGGATATATTCTCTGTTTTAGCGTTAACAGCCTCCAGGTGGGGCCAGGAGATCTCCCTCTTTTACAACTGATCTCCAGCTGGCAAAGATCAGCTCCTCTGGAGAAAAGGGGTGCTTTGAAGGGTGACCTCTATGGCATTGTACCATGCTGAGGCCCCTCCCCTGCTCAATCCCCATCCTCTCCTGGATCCACCCCCAAAATCTCCAGCTATTTTCCAACACAGATCTGGCAACACTAGTTTAATTCTCTGTTATTCTTGTGACTTGTTGATATCTCATTATTATACAGATTTGAATAAAACTCCTTTTCCTTTACCACCGGTATACTTACTGCCCTCAGATCCCTTGGGGAAAAGAACCTCTTTGCCTATTGCAAAACACATAGCTATCCAGCAAATGCTATCCAGACCAAATGTTCTCGCAATTTGTTAATTTCACTATTCTGCCATTTTGCTTATGACCAAATCATCTGTGAGCAATAAATATATATATATATATATTCTGCCACTGGATTTTAACTTTGTACCACTCTGCATTCTAAACCACTACCCACCAGCTATATGCATCTCTGCTCACTGTACCTCATTCCTTCTTTGAAGAAGTGTGCATGCACACAAAAGCTTACATTGTGAATAAAACTTTGTTGGTCTTAAAGATGCTACTGGACTCCTACTTTGCTCTATTGTTTCAGACCAACATGGCTGCCCACCTGGATTTAGACTCATTTCTGTTTTGCTCCCTACATCCCACTGAATTTATTTGCCATTGATAGTCATGCCAGCATTTTGTACCATAGGGTTTAATTACTCTATAGCACATAATAGGAATTCCTTGTTTTATATATGCAAGGCACTATTAAATCATTGGATCCCCAGACGGATGAGAGTATGATCAGTATGTTCTAATCAAATGCAGTTATTAGCTAACTCTTACACTCTGCTGCCATTATTAAAATATCACTGGAATGTTATCAGTCATAACTGGACAAGACACAGCAAGCTAGGGTAATCCCCTCTAAGCTAAAAATACCTGGGGATTAGGAGGTGGAAGAGTGGGATTTGGGAAGGGGTGGAACCTCATTATATAATGCCACAGAGCCCACACTTCAAGGCAACCATTTTCTCCAGAGGAGCTGTCTCTGTGGTTTGGAAATCAACTGCATTTCTGGGAGATCCCCAGGCTCCACTGGTGGTTGGCAACCCTAACCAATGACATGGTCTGACAGAACAATATTTAGCAACAATAATAGAAAACCTTTAGAAAACTTAATCTTTCCCCAAGTATATATAAATTATTTCTCTTTAAATTATAGCAAATTAAGGATATCCCAGTATGTCAGATGTCTTAAATATGTTTCTAAAAATCCCAGCAAAACCCCAGTGCTACTGCTCCTATGCAGATACAATGCTTAACCTGGCTTTGTGTTCCTTAGGCATGCTTATACTTAAAGTTCAATACCTAAGCCATTGTTAAGGACAGGCCCGGTGCTGGAGTTTTCAGTGCCCCAGGCTACAGGTTTCTCTTCCGCCCCCCTCGCCTCCCCCCGTGGCTTGATTCGCCTGCAGAGCGTGTGCGCACCGATGACGTAATGATGAAGTCACTGTCAGCCTTCCCAACTTTGCGGAGGCCGCCCGAGCCTCAGGAAGCCTCTGCAAAGCATTTTCCCTCTCTGCCCGACTTTGCGAAGGCTGCCCGAGTCTCGGGAAGCCTCCGCAAAGTGCTCCCCCTCGCCCGACTTTGCAAAGGCTGCCCGAGTCTCGGGAAACCTCCACAAAGTGCTCCCCCCTGCCCGACTTTGCGAAGGCCGCCCGAGCCTCAGGAAGCCTTTGCAAAGTCCCGAAGACAGCAGGCACAATTAGAGTGCTGGCGCTGCCCCTGTTCCCAACTTTGCAGAGACTGCCCGAGTCTCAGGAAACAACTGCAAAGCGCTCCCCCCCAACTTTGCGAAGGCTGCCTGATTCTTGGGAAGCCTCCACAATGTCCTGAAGGCAGCAGGCGTACTTAGAGCGCTGGTGCTGCCCCATTCCCAACTTTGTGGAGGCTGCCTGAGCCTCGGGAAGCCTTTGTGAAGTCAGGACAGCAGCAGGGTGTGGGGAGAGGGGCGCCTTGTGGCACCCCTAGGCCAAGTGGCGCCCGAGGCAGCTGCCTACTTGGCCTACTCCTATGCGCTGACCCTGGTTAAGGACTGACTTCAAATAAGGATATGTGACCATGGGTGCTATCACACTGGGATATTGATGCGATATTATCTCCTCTGGAAAAGTCGTTTGAGTTTGGTTCATTTCAGATGGATCAGACGCTGGCCATTGAAGTGACACGATCCCTGCAGCAGTCTGTGGTTGCCCATTCAAACAGCTAGTGCGGCTGAAGCCTCCGAACCACTGTGGAAAGGGTTGTTTTCTTAAAAAAAAAAGTTCCCTGGTGTGCGCAATCAAGCAGAGAAGCACACAAGTGCTCCTCAGAGTGGGGTTGGGGGAAAAACTCCCGAATGCACTGGAAGCGCTTGGCATGATCACACTGCTCTTCCATTTAGGAGTCATGCCTGGACTTTCCGAATGCGATCCAGGAGGAAACTACCAGGAAGAACCAGGTGGCTTTTTAATGCTGGATGAGAAGTGTCTGAAAATGGGGCGAGAACGGGTGCAGCTCAGAGGGCAGATGTGCTTGTTTGATCATGAACATTTAATCTGAATGGGAGGCGGGGTTAGGTCAGGCCAAATCTCTTGTGTGAAAGCACCCCATGGTTTGCAAACTAGTTGGCTCTAAATATAGTTAAACATTCATCATTATTAAATTCTAATAAGGTTGAGCAGAGTTTCTCCTGACTTATCTCTCTGTTTAGAAGATAGCAAGCAGGTATTGCAAGTATCTTCACACATTTTCTAGGGACAGGACTTAGCAAGCTAAATGCTGCATTTGTTGTTTATTTTACTTAATCACAGTTTAGGTATCATACAATGGTTGGAGGTAACTGCACACTACTCTGTAGCAAAGATGATGAATAATTTGGAATAAATAAAAAGCAGAGATACTTCACACAAAATTAAATATATTTAATTTTGAAACATACCTTTTTTATCCTGTGGATCAACTCCTTGCTGCTGGAATAGCAAATGAGAGAGGGTTTCTGTCTTCTCTATTGCCCTTTGAAGATTAGTGAGTATTGCTTTGGTTTATTTCAAGAGGAGCTATCAAAAATAAGACTAAATGGTTGTTGTTGTTGTTTTTTTAAAAAGTAAAATAAAATAAACATGAGGTATTTTTTTTCCTTTTCATTTCTTCAAAGATTCACAGCCTTTGTTTCATCTTTGCAAACTCTGTGACTTGACAGTTATATTCCATCCTGTGCTTGGAATCTCCTTTCCACAATGTAGAGGGCAAGGGGGGCGGTGACAAGAGAAAAGAAAAACAGTGCCCAGTAAAAAGATGCCAAGGTGAGAGAGATGAGGCATTATTTTATGAGTACAAATATGTCCACAGGAAGAAAGCAGGACATTCTGCAGTTTTATGGTCTTCATTGCCTTTTTCAAACTGTTAAAAGTGGGGACAGCAGGATTACAAAAGGGGAAGTCACGAACTCCAGTGTGCTACAGTAAATGCAAACTTTTCACAGTGCAAAAGTCACTAGCAAGGGTTTCCTTTTCATCTGGAACAATTCATTTTACAGCAATTTGTCTTTCTGAAAAGTCAGATTATCAAGCAGACTTCATTGCTTTTTTTCTTGCCTTTCTTCTTAATCTCAAAGGTCTTTTTTCTTATAATATATAGAATATATAAATAAATATTTTAAAACACTATTTGAGGTGGGTTTCTGGCATTTAACCCTTCTGTATTTTTTGTATCTGACATACATACGTATATATATATATATATATATATATATATATACAGAAAATTAGCTCTCTCCTGTACTTTTTTAGGATATACACATCAGATTTCCAAAGATAAAGCGGGGAAAGGAAGGGGGACAATATAATAATAATAAAAAATCAAATAACCCAAAATTTATTTCCAAATAAGTTTCCTCAAGTTTTAGCCTATTGTGCTTTCAGTGTATGTACCCAAAAGTGAAAATTGATCTAATTAAAATGCAAAAAAGAATAATAAGAGAAAAAGTAGCAAAAAGGGCAGGATGTTGCTCATAGAGTTTGTAAGTGATTAGTTATTTCAGCAGCTGCCCTTTTTGTTTGTTGAGGGGGAGCTGCTGCTCTGGTTTGAGAAAGGCTCTTCAGAATCATCCTCGTCAAAGCCATGAAAAGTTGAGGTGTCGCTTTCAGATGTTGAACCGAACAAGTCCTCCGTAGTGTGTGCCGTCACCGCTTCCTCCTTCCTGTTTTCTCTTCCCAAATGAGCTGACATGTATGATGAATATATCAGCACATGGGTTAAGCAATAGGCATCATAATTAATTTCATTATTATCACCATAATCATTAATAATTCAGACTACAGAGATCAAATATCTAAACTGGCTCAGGTCAATACCAAAATAGCAGCTCCAATAAGAAGAATAAACACAGTGCTGGCATTTGAAAGAGTAAACAAAAATTATACCATCATAGACACCCATAAGCTAAGGCAGCAAAAGGGTTAATATTGTTTTCCTCTCTTTAAAACACACAAAAATATTTCCTGTCATTTTGAGCAGTTTTAAAGATTTCATACTTCATACAGTAATGAGAATCTGTTACAAATACAAGTTACAATTATTGTCCTTCATTTTGGCATCAACTGTTCTGAATTTACTACTTGAGAGTAAAAACCCATTCCATAAATTTTCCTGTGCTCTTAAAAAAACCTCATTATGCTACCTTCCTACACCTGTCCCACTAAATGGTGTGGTTCCTTTGCAAAACAAGCAGACCAATATATATATACTATATAATAATAAATATTACTTCACAATGTAGTAAAAAAGCCCTTTAAAAAAACACATGAACAAAGTATGCCACAGATAAAATGCAAACATTTAACAGCCTCTCCATCAACTGAAAGAAAGCACTCTAGTGTAATATGTAACTTTTAATATACTTCAGAATATTTTATATTACTAGATAACTTGGAAAATAAAATTTTAAAGCCCCATTCATTATTGTTAAATGGTTAAACAAGTGATGTTGTTCTATAGGGAATTATATACAAAAACAAAAATATTCTCAAAGAAGGAAATAGATGCAATGTGAGAACACTTAACTGTTATTGAGTATGTACAGAACATCCTGACAGAAGCTGACAAAGTTTTTTTGCCTTATAAAGGAAATTTCTTCTAATATTAAATGAATAACGGTTTCAGCCACAGTCAAAAGTTTTGACCGATGTTGTATACACAGATCTTTCTTAGAAATGGCTGACTCTTAAACAGTTCAAACTGAGTTACTGTTACTTTGCAATTAGGAGAGGGTTTCCCTCCCCCCTCCTTGTGGTTGCTCATAGAAAAATCAGATGTTCTCTGCTGATCTAGTATAAACTATAGTTTCAAAGCTTATCTATAAAATTAGGATTTCTGAGGCAATTCTGATGATCATTTCATGCACATTGCAGAGACCTCTGGAAGAGAGCAGAGAGTGCTTCAAGGGTGAGACTTGGCAGCTGGGAGAATTGCTGAAAACTTTTGAGTTTGTGTGAAGGGCTGAAGGTGATTGTGGCTGATTGTGACTGGTTGATTAGAGTGGCTGTGTTGCCCTCCCTCTTTACATTATTAAGCTGCACCTCGCCAGAGAGCTAAAGGGCTCTTGGCCTGTGGCTCTTAGCCTGGGGTCTGTGTAAGGACCAGGAACCCAGATCCCTATTTCCTTGTGTTCCCAATAAGGTAAGTAGACTCTCCAGGTGGGCAGCCACATAGACAGGGTTTAAAAAGAGACTGCATATTTAAAAAAAAGCTATCATGAAGGTAGAATGCCAGCAGGAGGGTGGGGGCTTTCCAGTGTTTTGCACTGAGTGTCACATGTATGACTATCTGCCCACAGGACAGAAGTCTTGGGTGTGTGCTCGATGCAAGGAGCTCCTGGTCCTCAGAGAATGAGTTCGTACCCTTGAGGCTGAGGTGACTGACCTGGAGAAGCAGAGACAGTCAGTTAGGCACTCACAGAAGACTCTCGGGGACGTGTTAGTTGAGCCCCGCTCTGAACGAGGCAGCCCCGTTGCTGCCAGGGAGCGTGAGGTTCAAGAGGGAACAGGGCACCGGGCTGAGGATAAGGGGAATGCGCCCTCAGAAGGGACCTCTTCTTCGGTTGGTGAACGGGAACCCTTTCGCACCAAGGAACCATCCCTGGGCGGGGAGAGAGGGAGGGTCTTGTTAGTTGGTGATTCGATCCTTAGGCAAGTAGACAGCTGGGTGGCAAAACCGTGTACTGACCGTATGGTGACTTGCCTGCCTGGTGCGAAGGTAGTGGACATTATGTGTGTAGTAGATAGGCTGATAGACAGTGCTGGGGAGGAGCCAGTGGTTGTGGTGCATGTTGGCACCAATGATATGGGGAAATGCAGTCGTGAGGTCCTGGAGGAAAAATTTAGGCTGCTAGGTCGGAGACTTAAGGCCAGGACCTCCAAGGTAGCCTTCTCAGAAGTGCTACCTGTTCCATGTGCAGGGCTGGAGAGACAGGCACAAATTAGAAGTCTCAATGTGTGGATGAGGCGATGGTGCAAGGAGGAAGGGTTTAAGTTTGTTAGGCACTGGGATGCTTTCTGGAACAAGCAGGAGCTGTACAAAAAAGACGGTCTCTACTTGTCCCCGGATGGAACCAGGCTGCTGGCGCTTAAAATCAAAAAGGTGGCAGAGCAGTTTTTAAACTAAATCTAGGGGGAAAGCTGACAGGAGATGAAATGTCTCTGGTTCGGGAAGACTCATCTCAAAGAGATGAAGGGTTAGCTGATACTTTTCTACCGGGTAATGGAACAGAGTTGTCCACTGAGACGGTGACAATCAGAATGGACTGCCTGCCAAAGTCTTGAGGCGGCAGGAGGAAGGTGGCAGGCCTAGCTTGCCTAGGAAATTATAGATGTTTGTACGCAAATGCTAGAAGTCTTCGAAGTAAAATTGGTGAGTTGGAATGCTTAGTGTTGAGAGAAAACATAGACATTGTGGGAATTTCAGAAACTTGGTGGAATGAGGAGAATCAGTGGGACACGGTGATTCCTGGATATGTTATACCGGAAGGATAGGGAAGGAAGGGTTGGAGGTGGGTTGGCTCTGTATGTCAGGGCATATGGTCCAGTAACACTGAGGTCAGAGAATTAGACTCCCTTATACAAAAGCTTTGGGTTGAAATAGAGGGCCCAATAGGCAATTTAACTATGGGAGTTTGTTATCACCCACCAAATCAAAAGACAGAGGACGACTATAATATGATGGAGGGCTTAAAGATGGTGGCTAGACGAAAAACTGTGTCATCATAGGTGATTTTAACTACCCGCAGATTGATTGGGTCAATATGTGTTCTGGTCAAGAGAAAGAGACTGAGTTTCTAGATGCTCTCAATGACTGGGCTATGGAGCAGATGGTCACAGAACCTACCAGGGGTGGGGCAATCCTGGATTTGGTCCTAAGCAATACCCAAGACCTGGTGAGAGATGTAAAAGTGATTGCACCGCTTGGAAGCAGTGACCATAACGTTATTAATTTTACCATTTGTATAAATAGGGAGTTGCCCCAAAAGACCAGCACAACCACATTTAACTTTAAAAGGGGTAAATTCTCTGAGATGTGGAGGCATGTGAAGAGGAAACTGAAAGGAAAGGTAAATACAGTCAAAACCCTTGGGGAACCTTGGAGGCTATTTAAAACTACAATCCTAGAAGCACAGATAAAATATATACCACAAGTTAGGAAAGGTACAAACAGGTATAAGAGAAGGCCTGCATGGTTAACAAAGTAATGGAAGCTGTAAAAGGTAAGAAGGACTCCTTTAAGCAGTGGAAAGCTAGTCCAAGTGAAATTAATAAAAGGGAACACAGGCAATGGCAAATCAAATGCAAGACTGTGATCAAGCAGGCAAAAAGGGACTATGAGGAGCATATTGCAAAAAGCATAAAGACCAACAATAAAAATTTCTTCAAATATATTAGAAGCAGGAAACCAGCCAGGGAGGCAGTGGGGCCCTTGGATGACAAAGGGGTCAAAGGATTACTGAAGGAGGATAGGGAAATGGCTGAGAAGCTGAATGCATTTTTTGCCTCTGTCTTCACTGTGGAAGATGAGAAGTGTTTGCCTGCTCCGGAACCACTTTTATTGGAAGGGGTGTTGAAAGACCTGAGCCAGATTGAGGTGACAAGAGAGGAGGTCCTACAACTGATGGGTGAATTAAAAACTAATAAGTCACCAGGTTCGGATGGCATACATCCAAGAGTTCTGAAAGAACTCAAAGTTGAACTTGTGGATCTTCTGACAAAAATATGTAATCTTTCATTGATTCCTGAGGACTGGAAGGTAGCAAATGTCACCCCCATCTTTAAAAAAAGTTCCAGAGGAGATCTGGATAACTACAGGCCAGTCAGTCTGACTTCAATACCGGGAAAGTTGGTAGAAACCATTATCAAGGACAGAATGAGTAGGCACATTGATGAACAGAAGTTAGTGAGGAAGACTCAGCATGGGTTCTGTAAGGGAAGATCTTGCCTCACTAACCTGTTTCATTTCTTTGAAAGGGTGAACAAACATGTAGACAAAGGAGACCCGATAGATATTGTTTACCTTGACTTCCAGAAAGCTTTTGATAAAGTTCCTCATCAAAGGCTCCTTAGTAAGATCGAGAGTCATGGAGTAAAAGGACAGGTCCTCTTGTGGATCAAAAACTGGCTAATTAATAGGAAGCAGAGAGTGAGTATAAATGGGCAGTCTTCACAGTGGAGGACGGTAAGCAGTGGAGTGCCGCAGGTCTCAGTACTGGGTCCCATGCTCTTTAACTTGTTCATAAATGATTTGGAGTTGAGAGTAAGCAGTGAAGTGGCTAAGTTTGCGGATGACACTAAATTGTTCAGGGTGGTAAGAACCAGAGAGGATTGTGAGGAACTTCAAAGGGATCTGTTGAGGCTGGGTGAGTGGGCATCAACATGGCAGATGAGGTTCAATGTGGCCAAGTGCAAAGTAATGCACACTGGGGCCAAGAATCCCAGCTGCAAATACAAGTTGAACCAGCAGAGACTGACCAAGAGAGAGATCTTGGGGTCGTTGTAGATAACTCACTGAAAATGTCAAGACAGTGTGCGATTGCAATAAAAAAGGCCAACACCATGCTGGGAATTATTAGGAAGGGAATTGAAAACAAATCAGCCAGTATCATAATGCCCCTGTATAAATCGATGGTGCGGTCTCATTTGGAATACTGTGTGCAATTCTGGTCACCGCACCTCAAAAAGAATATTATAGCACTGGAAAAAGTGCAGAAAAGGGCAACTAGAATGATTACAGGTTTGGAACACTTTCCCTATGAAGAAAGGTTAAAACGCTTGGGGCTCTTTAGCCTGGTGAAATGTCGACTGCAGGGTGACATGATAGAGGTTTACAAGATTATGCATGGGCTGGAGAAGGTAGAGAAAGAAGTACTTTTCTCCCTTTCTCACAATACAAGAACTCGTGCGCATTCAATGAAATTGCTGAGCAGTCGGGTTAGAACGGATAAAAGGAGGTACTTCTTCACCCAAAGAGTGATTAACATGTGGAATTCAATGCCACAGTAGGTGGTGGCGGCTACAAGCATAGCCAGCTTCAAGAGAGGGTTAGATAAAAATATGGAGCAGAGGTCCATCAGTGGCTATTAGCCACAGTGTGTATAAATATGTATGTGTATATATATATATATATATATATATATATATATATATTAAAATTTTTGGCCACTGTGTGATACAGAGTGTTGGACTGGATGGGCCATTGGCCTGATCCAACATGGCTTCTCTTATGTTCTTATTTACAAACAAGAAAAACAGAAACATGTCAGAAATCTTTCTTTCCAAGTCACTGTGCAAAGTGGAATATGTTAAAAATTAAATTTGCCTAAAAAATACTACCTATGACTAACAGTAGTTATTATTAGTCAAGAAAGCAATGCACCCAAGGTTAGTTGCCACTAAGTTAGTGAAAACAAACAAGCCACAAGAAAACATTCTGCTACTACTAGTACAAGATCTGGAAAAAGAGAGAACGTAACACACTGCTTTTGATTAAGATCTATAGTAATTTTTGGAAAAGGATCAGCGTTGTTAACATCAGTAAGAAGGTGAGTGTCATTCACCACATTATTAATTTCAGAATAAAAAAACAACAAAACTAGTTTCAGATTTCAAGGAAGTTTTGTTACTATGGACATATGAGTACCTGCCACATCGTTTCCAACATTAGCATGAAAGCTACTCTGTGCATGAGTTTTCAACCACTGATACAAATTTATCCATAACCCTCTCGCAAATGGAGAGCTGCATTTAGGAGGTCTGCATGCACAAAATCATGTAAGGGAATGAGTGGATCAGCTCCTTAGATTTATACCTCCCAGTGCCCCCATCATAAAAACTAAGTTCAAAATCATTTGTACTATAAACATAGTTACCAGTTTTTGCCCTGTTAAAAATGGCTACCAGACTAGGGCAGCCTCCCTCCTGCCGCCAACAATTCAGAAATAAAAGCATTGCCAGACAAAAATGCAAATTACAATCTTCCACAGAAAAGACAGAATGAGATTAAAATAAAAATGGAAAAACTCTTTCAAAAAATTACACTGCATGAAGCAATGTCTGAAGACTTTCTTAACTCTGCCCCGTAAATACTTTTCTTCTATAACTAATGGGAATATCACCCACAGCTTCAAAATGTTAACATTTTACATTTGTAATTACTGCAAGAAAGCAAAATCCCTTCTTTAATTCTGATACAGAATTTGCTGTCCTCATTTAAAAAGGACCATTTGAGTCATATATGACCTTCCATTTCTAATAATAAATTCCATGAATAGCCTTTTTACATATATATTCAAAATTATGTTCTAAGAATGAAAATGTTTAACCAATTCAGTCACTCAAAACAAAAATATGAATCGTTGGTCCACAATTCAGAAGCATAAGAAAAGGTAGTCATACAAATATATATATATATATATATATATATATATATATATATATACACACACACACACACACACACACACACACACACACAAATATATATATTCACAGTTCACAGAAAGCTGAATAAGGAATCACCTACCAGAGCGCCCACAATCTGAACATGAGACAAGTTCCTCTGGTCGGCCACTTTTTTTATTCATGTTAGATCCTCCAAGACAGAAATCACAGTAGTTATTGGAAATGATTATCCCATCTGGTCCTTTCTGGGCTGCAGGCAAATAAAATAATTGTTTATTCAAAGAACACACAATATTTAACTTTAATTCAAATTTCTTTATTTGCAATGCATACACAAATACTGCATTTGCAAAGAAACCTCCCCTAAATAATGGGAATAAAAACACAGTAAATGTAGTCAACATATGAATCTTGGTAGCCTATGGCTCCTTGGCTCACTAGCTGAAAAGCAAAATTTGGTATTAGTGTAAGTTCTAAAACTACAGCTGAACATATTTTAAGGACAGTTGGGTGTGTTACATTACCTCACTTTCCCCACATAATGTCCAAAATAATTTTGACAATGCCTATTGATCCAACTGCTATAGAAATTGTTGCAAAGATATCGTTTCACAATTGCTACTAAGGCATATAATTATTTGACTTAGTAGAAGCCCTAGTGAACTTAATAGAATTTACTTTTGAGTAACTACCTTTAGGATCAAGGCTATTAATAAAAATGTTGTGAGAAAACAGATTGCCCTGTATTGCTGTATGGAAATGACATTCAGAGGTGGCATCAATGTTGTTTTTTCTATATAATATTAATAGCCTTGATCCTAAAGGAAGTTACTCAAAACTCTTATGTTAACTGTGAAAGGTGAGGCTGTTGAGTGCTACTCTCTGCCTCTCTGTTCTTCCTCCTCCACCCCAAACCATAAGATAGTTTCTCCAAAGAGCCCAAGGGTGCCTAGGACCTACAGGTTTAGCTCAGACATAATTTGATTTAATCACAACTTTTTTCTGCAAAAAGAAGTGCTGAAATTCTCAAGAGGGAAATAAAGAAGAAACACACAAGGTGCCACTCATGAACTTTTAAATATTGTTTGAAAATTTTGTTTCCACAAAAGGGTTCTACCATGTTCCCCCCGAAAAAGAAATCCTGGTTTTAACTATGGTTAGTTTGGGTCACCAAGATTCATCTCACAGATGTCCCTAAAATTACAAGGCAAATGTTGGTTTCTTCTTCTGTTGTTTTTAGTTTGGGAGGATGGTGCCAAAGAACAAAACAGAATTAAACCAAGTCAAGATACCTTCATTCTTGCATCACACAAAATCATAGTTAAGATTAATTAATTTAGTATATGTGCTGCCGAAGCAAGCACAAGATTAATTAATGGAGATTAATAAACCCAGGAGTCATTTTGTAGAAAAATAGGTAGTGGAGCTCATCCACGGATTGTTATGCAGCTGCACATACATTGAATGGACAAGGAGGTGGAACTCTCCGAAGGAGGAGAAGGAACTTTCTGAAAGGTTCAGGAGCTGTGCTCCTGTGCTCTCCCACTGAATCTGAGGCGTGTATAAACCAATGTCAGATTCAGCTGCATAGTGGCTGCTGGCAACATTGTTTCAGAAATCTGCAGGGGATATGGAATACTGCTAGGCTTGCCAATCCCCAGGTCCCAGTGGGGGTTCTCCCACTTTCCAGGCTCCTTCCCACCCCCAGTCAGCTGGCCAGCAGGGGGAAGCCCCGTCCCACAGCCACCATGTGACTTTCTACCTCCGAAGGCTTCAGTCTCCGATTGAAAGGCTTCCTCTTGGGATGGTGTGTCTGTGTTACTTTGAAGAAGTTGGCAGCAACTCATGAGTAGAGACACCAATCCCAGGCTTCACAGTCGCTAGAAATGGGGGAGGGAAATGTCTGCTGGGCACTTCATTATTCCTTATTTGGAGATCGATTCTCATAAGGTATAATGGGGAATTGATCTGGAGATACTGGGGGCTCTGAGGGGGCTGTTTTTTGAGGTAGATGAACCAAATTTTCAGTATAGCATCTCGTGCCTCTCCCCAAAATATCCCCCAAGTTTCAAAACAATTGGACCAGGGGGTCCAATTCTATGAGCCCCAAAAGAAGGTGCCCCATCCTTCATTATTTCCTATGGAAGGAAGGCATTTGAAAATGTGTGCTGTCCCTTTAAATGTGATGGCCAGAACTCCCTTTGGAGTTCAATTATGCTTGTCACACCCTTGCTCCTGGTTCCACACCCAAAGTCCCCAGATATTTCTTGAATTGGACTTGGCAACCCTAAATACTGCACCTGCAGCTCCAAAGTGGGTGCTATTTCAGATACAGAACAGAGCATTGGAATGAAGGCAGGATCTCTCCCCTGCCCTGCAATCCTGACTTGAGTAGGGCCCAAATATTTAAAATTTTCCCCTCAGTCACTGTGTGGCTGCAGAGAAAGTGAGTTTTGTCAGGGAACCCAGACACATTTGTTTAAAAATGTCTTTTATAGCTTGGCCTTATGTACAGTTAACTTATTTAAACTATGTTTGAATTCTGATAGAACTTTGGACATAGGGTTGCCAATCCCCAAGTGAGAGCAGGGGATCCCCTGGTTTGGAGGCCTTCCCTGTCAAGAGTCACTCCATCTTGTTCCTCTTGTCATGATGTATTCAATTGTATAATGCTAGGCTGTGCTTCCATGCTATGCTGCACTTGCTATGCCTTTGATATAACTGTATATAACTGTAACTTGTTGCTTATCTGGAGGGAGGATGGCATGTCTGGGAACTGGCTAGTTGCTAGGTAACCAAGGGCAAGAGCTGGAGGAGATGTGAACCATGAACTGATAGCGAGCACCTGCAGTGATGAGAGCTTTGCAAAAAACTCGTGCAAAACCCCCGCTTTTGCTTGGTGCGCTTTGGCTTGAATTATAACGTTCAGGGCAAAGGTTTATAAGTTGAGGGAACTGACAGAGAGGTCAGTTCTGACAATGCGTGTGAATGCCCATGAAGCTGGAATAAAGATCTTGAACTTCAATTGTCTTTTCCTTGACTCTGGGTCCATTTCAGGATCATCAGAAAGCGAGAGGGGGGAGGAAAATGTCTGCTGGGCACTCCATTATTCCCTATGGAGACCGATTCTCATAGGGAATAATGGAGAATTGATCTGCGGGTATCTGGGGCTCTGTGGGGGCTGTTTTTTGAGGTAGAGGAACCAAATTTGCAGTATAGCATCAGATGCCTCTTCTCAAAACACCCTCAAAGTTTCACAAAGATTTGACCAGGGGGTCCAATTCTATGAGCCCCCAAAGAAGGTGCCCCTATCCTTTATTATTTCCAGTGGACGGAAGACATTTAAAAGGTGTGCTGTCCCTTTAAATGTGATGGCCAGAACTCCCTTTTGAGTTCAATTATGTTTGTCACAACCTTGCTTCTGGCTCCACCCCCAGTGTCTCCTGGCTCCACCCCCAAAGTCCCCAGATATTTCTTGAATTGGACTTGGCAATGCTATTTGGACACATGGAGGTGTGAAACTGCCTTATATTGAATGTAACCACTGGTCCATCAAAGTCAGTATTTTCTACTCAGACTGAAAGCAACTCTTCAGGGTCTTTGGTAGAGGCCTTTTGTATAACTTACTACTTATTCTCAAAAGCAGATATCTGTTAGCACAATTTATTGTGTCATGTACATAGATAATGCTAAAGAGGGAGGGAGAGAAGCAAAATCATAGTTTATGGATCTCTTGTTAACTGCTGAATAAGTACATTAGCTTTCTGCACATTTTTTAACCCCAACATCTCATGAATATAAAATAGAGCTTGTCCCTACAGAACCTCCTTTGCTTCCCTCTCAGTATTTTTTTGTTGTGCCTTATAGCTGCATATCTCCAGGTGAAAATATTGCAACAGCACTGAGCAGAAGGGGAAGGGACCGGAGCAAACTGAAGCTATACTGGACCCTAACCAAGCACCATGGAAAGATATTTTACATTATTTCAGTTTTGGATATATGCATGTTTTATTTGGTTCTAGGAAAAAAGCACAAAGGAAAAATGCCCAAAGAAAAAACCCCACAGACATAAATGTTCACAGGAAAAAAGTCCCCATGGAAACATGCCCACATGGAAATAAACCCACATGGATAGAAGCCCACACAGAAAAACGCCCATACTGAAAGAACCCCACATGGAATAGTGTTGCCAAGTCCAATTCAAGAAATATGACTTATTTTACTCCTAAAATAACAACAAAATATTATTAATGGTTATCCACAATTATAAACATCTATGGTGCTTTACATATTTTTCCATGGGGGCTTTTTCCCATGGGGGCTTCTTTCAGTATGGACTTTTTTCTGTGTGGGCTTCTTTCCATGTGGGTTTATTTCCATGTGGGCTTTTTTCCTGTGAGCATTTATGTCAGTGTTTTTTTTCCTTTGGGATTTTTTCCTTTGTGCTTTTTTTCTGGTTACCGCTTTATTTATATTTTATAAATTAAATTTATGGATCACCCAATCCCTGAGTTCACATGGCTCTTGGTGATGTGCAACAATAAGTAAAATACAATATAAACATTACTAGAGTGACTAAAAGAATTCAGTATAATCTAAAAACAGACTAGGGAGAACATTTGTATTAAAGTTTGCAAATAACAATAAAAATTGTCATGTGCTTTTGATATTAAAAGTGTTACTGAAATGATTAATGATAAAGTGATGCATCATGTTTTCTCTGTTGCCTGGTCAATATGCCTTTATTGTCCAGTTCAGGCAAAAAAAACTGGCAGTCCAGGCAAAAGAAGAAGAAGAGAGAGCACACAAAACTGAGCCCAGCTATCCTTTATGTGAGAAAATTAAGGTCTTTGTTTGATACCTAGGCCAAAAGCTCTTCCATGCTATGCCCCTGAGCCTTCTTCTCAACTGTTCAAATATGTGTTCAGAATTTGGCTTCACCAGTTCACATATTTCCAGCCTTCCTCCCTTGGAGGGATGGCTGACATACAATCTGAACCTATAGGGTAAGTGGCACTGAGTTTCCCTCACGTTCCTTTCCCCCCTACTGCTGACAGAGCTCATCTCTCTGCAGGTTTGACATGTTTCCATGACAACCAGAATCCTAGGCTGTTGCTGCCTCTGGTCTTGCCACCTGTTATTACTCCATCTCTCAAGTGTAAAGAACTGATTTGTGACCTCTTATTTTTCTGTTCAAAAGCAACTTTGCAAAGAATAGATGGATTCAAGAAATAAGAAATTAAAAAACCCTAACTAATAAATGGGAAAAGGAGAGCAAGGAGAAAAAGTGATAGAAGATGCGCTTCTGAAAGTGCCTTGTGCTAATAGAATAAGAGATTGAATCCCTGCTGGAGATGAGTCCACCTCCGGCTGGCTTATTCCCAACATTTAATGAGAAATAGAGAAAGTCATTGGGGGTGGGTTTCAAAGGGAATGGTTCATTGCGCAGACCAGCATATTTTTTGCACAGGACAGAGGTGTGGACTGAAGCAAGACATACTAGGCACTATAAATCTGTGGGAGAGCTGAAGGACATGCCAGATGGAGCTTACATAAAATGAAGTTCAGTCATTTCCTATTCATCAGGATTTGTTCCCCTCCCCCTCCTTCCAACTGCTTATGGGTACATTTCCTTACTCCTGTTTTTAAGAAGGTGACTGAAAATTAGTCCTTTGTAATGCCCATTTTCAAATGACTTGAGAATTGCTGTGATTCCTGTCCAGCAGATTTGTACCCCTCCATGTACACAAGATTTCCCCCAATGTAACTGTGCCTCCAGTTGGCAGGAAATTAAAATTTGGTTAATCCACAAAGTATACAGTGCCATAGAACCATCTGTAAAATATATTTTGTTAATTATTTATTTAAAAATTTAAAAGCTGCCTTTCCATTCAGAAAATGACTCATAGATCAAGCATATTGAGGAATACTATTGTGTGACAAAGGAGATATGCAGTATGGGTTGAAATATGGAAAAGTAAAGTAAAAGAGAAGAGGAGAGATTCTAAAAGACCTTTAAAAGTGTGAATGCTCTAACGATAGTGGATCAATTGTTTCAAGCAGAACCCTGTCAGTTCACAGATGGCACTCATCCAGTGGTCTGAGGCTGCTACTATAAAGGAAACCTTCTGTGCTATATTGATAACATACGGATATTTTGAATGCTTGGGTATGCCAGCATCCTCCATTATCAGTGAAACAAAGTGACTTGGACTATCCACATGATCAAAACATTTACAAATTACCAGTGCAGTATGGGAACCAGCCATAAGGGAAGCAATTTAATAGCAGCAACTGCACAGCAAAGATAACATATGGAGCATACAACATAAAACATATGAAGGCTGAAAAGTGAATATAAATCCACATTGCATTACAGACACAGGCACACAATTAACAAGAGAGACTGTAAGTTGCATTTAGGGTAACATGTTTCAACACTAAATGCCAGAAGAATATGATAAGCATGAGATTCATGTCTTAACAAGTTCCCAGTATTTCTCAAAAGCTTATAGAGACTTTTAGGTTCAAAAAAGGACTGTTTCAATTGTTCAAATAGTGGCAGCCACATTTATAGGACCTGAAAAAAGGCAGTGATTCATGCTATTTCCACGTCATTCCAATTGTATATACATTTCCATGAGTTATCATGTAGGGCAAGCTGATTAAATGAACTGCGTCAGTCAGTCAGTTTATTATTACAGTCATTGACCAGAACATGTAAGTCATTTACAGACCAATCCAGACATAAGTAGCTGCTGTGCCACTAGTAGACTTCCTGAGGACTTCGGCACGCTGGAGTGTGGGGAGGGGAGAGGTGCTAGCTTGCCGTGAGGGAGACAGTCGCCATGGCAACGCCACTGGCGTAGGCACAAGGGAGGCGGAGGCAGCCGGAGGGGAGGGCCAGCCCACACCTCCCATTGGCCAGTCCTGACGCGTGCGCTGTGACTCATGACAGTCAGGGATGGGGAGAGGCAGCTCCAGAGAGGCTGACAGCCATCCCCAACCCGCCCCCAAACAGAGAACGGAGCCAATGATGGGCAGACCATCACAGGCAAAGGAAAGACGTCCCACCAACACGGGGAGGGAACAGGAGTGAGGCTGGGCATGCACGCACGAGAAGCCTGGCTTATCATGCTCAGGTGCTCCAGTCTCTGGGTCGGCCGCAGGTGGCTCTTGTCCAGATTGATTAGGAAACCGTGCTGCTGAAGGCAGTTGATGGTACTCTGGATGTCCCGCTCTGCATTCCTCCTCGACGAGGATCTTAGTAACAGGTCGTCGAGGTACGGGTGAACGTGTATGCCTCTCTGCCTGAGGTGGGCGATCAGATTCACCAACACCTTGGTGAACACCCGTGGGGCCATTGCGAGGCCGAAAGGCAGGGCTCTGAACTGGTAGTGACGTCCGTTCACGCAGAAACGTAGGAATTTGCGATGGGCAGGCAGAATCGTAATATGAAGGTAGGCCTCTGCCAGATCCAGCGAAGCCATGTAGTCCCCGTGATTTAGGGCCTCTGTTATTGACTTGATGGATTCCATCCTGAAGTGGCGTAGCTTGATATTCCTGTTCAGAAATTTTAAGTCCAGGATTGCCCTCCAGTCCCCGTTCTTTTTGGGAACTGTGAAAAAGATAGAATAAACACCTAGATATTTCTGCTTCGTAGGGACTTGTTCTATTGCAGCAATATCCAGAAGGTGGCGTATAGCCTTGAGGGTGACCTCCCTCCGCCCTGGGTTCGAGCGAAGGGGGGAGATGATGAAACGATCTGGAGGGGTGCGCCTGAACTCTATCGGGTAGCCCTGAGATACAATTTCTAGAGTCCAAGAGTCCGCCTGTGACTCCGCCCAGGCCTGATGGAAGTGTAACAGGCGGCCCCCTACTGGGATGTACTCCCAGTCATGCCTTATTGGGCTTGGGGCCCCTCTCAAACTTGTCCGATCTCTCGGGCTGGTTTCTCTGGAATCTGGGGTTGGAGAAGCCCTTATGGAAATTTTGCTTGGGTTGACCCCAGGCTGCTTTTCTAAACTCTTGTTTGGGCTTGGAGGCGCTGGAGGGGGTCCGAAAGGAACTAGGTTTAAATCCCCGTCTGTCTGGATGTCTGAGGAACTTGGGCATGGCCTTCTTTTTGTCCCGTGTCTCCACGAGGATCTTCTCCAGGGCGTCTCCGAATAGCTTCTCTCCTTGAAAAGGGTAGGCTGAAACGATCGACTTTGAATGTATGTCAGCCGGCCAGGCCCTAAGCCATAGGCCCCTTCTTGCCACAGCGTTGGACGCCATTGCTCTGGCAGAGAAGGTAAGGGCATCCAGGGAAGCATCTGCTGAGAATTCAGCTGCCCGCAGGAGTCTGCTGGTGCCCTCTAGGATCCTTTTATCCACGTCTGGTAGAAGCTGTGAAAGACGCCTTAGCCACACTATGGCTGCTCTAGAGACTATGGAGTTAGCAGCAGCAGCCTTGATGGCAAAGGCCGTAGCCTCATGGGTCCTCTTCAGGGCCAGGTCAATTTTTCTGTCCCAGCTGTCCCGAATGGACCCTTGGCCGTCCTCTGCTAGCAACCCATGGGACTGTAAAGCTGCCACTGGCGCATCTACCAGGGGTACCTGTAGCATATCATTGGCAAAGGTGGGCAGCTCATACAACTTCCTGACAGAGTTGGGAACCTGCCTGTTGGCACTTGGCTTGGCCCACTCTGCTTTCAGCTGGCGCTCGAAAAATACTGGGAAGGGGAAGGCCCTGTCAGGAGAGCGATACCTTGGAAAAAACTCTGAGTTCCCCTCGGACTTATTCTTGGGGTTGGTCAGAGAACTGGGAGCCTCCTGTTCCTCAGGGGCCACCTGGAGGTCCAGGGCAGCTAGTACCTTGGCCAGGAGAGGCTGGAACTCTTCCGCCCTGAAGAAACGTGAGGAGGGTTCTGGCACAGACGTACCCTCTATCTCCTCATCTGAAAGGAATTCGCCCTCCTCCCATTCTCCCCCTTCTGACTCCTCCGACTGATCCCCATACTGGAATCTCTCACCTTCCAGAGGATCATTGATTAAATAACCCCTGGTGGCCCTAGAGTAGTGGTCTTGGACCCTGGGCCTCTTAGGTGATGGTGATCTGGAGGGGGGATGTGGGCTAGAGGGCCTTCGTCTCCTATGGGTGGCTGCTTCCACTGCAGCACCCACTGTCTGCCTTATTGACTCTAAAAAAATCAGCAAATAAAGAGGGTCCCATAGTGGGTACGTTACCCAAGCCCGCCTGGGGCTGGCTGGTCTGTGCAGCTTCCTGGTGTGCTTGGGCCTCGTGGAGATCGAAGTCTCCCGCCTGGAGGGTGGCATCCGTCGGTCCCCGTCTCTGAAGGCTGCCCAGCTGCTGGTCGCCGTCCTTATGCGCCTTCCTGCGCTTCTCGGAATGGCCGTCGGAGCCAGGTTGGCGTTCTGAGGAGGCCTCCTCCGCTGCCGACGATGACCAGCGCCGCCTGCGCTCGTTCTCCGCTCCTCTTCTACCCCTACAGGGCACGTTGCCGGCAGCCGAGGCAAGCCCCGTGGTCATGCCGGCTCCGGAAGGTGGCCTTTCGGCCCCGCGCAGAGCGCTGGGGGCCGAGTCGTCCATTAAGAAGGCGCCCCTCGCTCTGCGCACCATCAGCTGATCTTCGCGCCGCGGCTTGAAAAGGCACAGTCCGGGCTGCCGGAGTGCCGCTCCTCTTCGTTGTGGGGAAGAAGTAGAGGAGGGAGGGAGGCTTAGAGAAGGGATCAGAGGATTAAGAAAGGACAGGTATAGGTCAGAAAACAAGGTGAGGGAGGAATCTTACTTGGCTAGAAGGAAAAGGCAAACAAAAAAGGATAGGAACCTATCCTAGCACATGCTCTCCCTGTCAAGGCAGGAAAAGAACTGAGGGGTGGTTCCCACAGCCAACAGGAAGAGGAAGAAGTTTTTTGAATCCTGCCTCCCTGATTGGACGGTGGGAAAACACCCAAGATGTCCTCTGCCTCCTAGGGAGAACGGAGCCAATGATGGGCAGACCATCACAGGCAAAGGAAAGACGTCCACCAACACGGGGAGGGAACAGGAGTGAGGCTGGGCATGCACGCACGAGAAGCCTGGCTTGGTGGCGAGGCGGGTGTGGGGTTGAGACAGGGCTGCATGGGACCATGGAGAAGCCGTCAATCCCCCCACATCCTCCTGCTGTCAGAGACTCTGTCAATGGCAGGCAGACAAGCAGGAAGTACCAAGTGCAGGAGTTCGCTGTCATAAACAGAGGCTGGAATGTGTGTCTGGAAGTGAGCAGCCCAGCAGCAGACACTCCCCCCCACCCAGAGACCTCCTGTGTTGCCCTGATGTCCCCTACCATGTGCACGGAACACCTCCCCCGGGGACTGCGGAACTCAGAGTGCAAGTGCATCAGCTGCAGAACTCTGAGTCCATTTCATCAGCCCCCCCCCCGTCCAGCCATGCGGGGGGGGCAGCATGGTGGCTCATAGACCATTCCCCCTTCAAAAATCCAAGTCTGCCCACCCTCCCAGGCATTCCCTCGGAGAGGCCACTGACAGAGGGGGTGGTTTGCCCAGGGAATGTGCAGCAAATGCCAAGCAGGAGAGACAACAGAGGGCACGGTTCAGACTTTATTTTTCCGGAACAGAGTGCAACAGTCTCCCTGGCACGTGCTGGGCAGTCTCACCATGGGCGGGGCTCCATTCTGAGTGGCAGGCAGAAACAACTGAGGGAATGGGGGGGCGGTGGAGCGACACACGCGGAAGCCTCTGTGTTGGAGTCCCACCTGCAAAACGGAGATAGAGATCAAGAGCACCTGCAGGGGCGGCAGCTGGAAGAGCAGGTTGCGTTTCAGCCGGGCGCTATCTTAAAGAGACAGTCTCTGACCCACCTCCCTGCAACAGGGCAGCTGCCACACACACACACACCATGCCCTGCCAGGGGTTGGGAACGTGGCAGAGGGCAGACCAAGGGAAGGGAGCAGGCGGCAGCACAGGGGAGCAGGGTCAGCAAATGCCCCCTGCCGGAGTCCACTACCTGGTTCAAATGCCAGAGATGCTCGCACACCAAGTAGTCAAGAGCGAGGGGAGGGGAAGGCTGAGAGGTGGACAGTGGATCTTACCCAGCCATGGGTGACAGTCCTCACATGCAGAGCCTCCAGGAGCTTGGAAGCTGTGGAGACCTGGAAACAAGAGCAGTTAGCCCCAGGGGAGAGACATCTCTCTCCCCCTCGCAAATCAAAGATACTGTCAAAGCAACTGCGCGGTACAAAACCCATCACCAACGTGCCTGCCTGTCCCTCACTCTAAATCTGTATGGCCGGGAGCTCGCCAGCAGAAGTTCCCGCCACGCGCTCCTCTCCCTAACAACTGAGTTGTGCGAGGTCAGAGTGGAAGTATTTCTAAGAGGGAGGAGACCACAATTGGGTGCTGGGGAGGGGGCTCGTTATCCCGAGGCATGAGGGGATTGGCGAGGCAATCATGCCATTCCTTAAGGGGTTGGTGAGCTTCCGCAGTGGCGGAGGCGACCTTTGTTTTTGGTTTCAACGAGTGCCTATGGGACATGCCGCTATTTTTGCTGGCGTAAAGTTGCGCCTCTCAGGGGGGGCGTATCATGGGCCAAACTGCTCAGGAAGCTTACTAAGCCTGGCCGTGCCCCCAACTCCACCCCCTCCTCCACCTGAACACCACACTCCGCCTCACTTTTGCCCTTAGCACCCAAGCACTGCCAAGCACCCCTTAGGCGCCGCTGCCCTCGAGCGGAGTGGTGCTTGGCGGCCCCCCGCTTATGTAACGCCCCCTTTAAACAGGTGAAGTGCAGCTGGAACATTGTAACTAGCCTTGCGAATCCCCAGGTCCCAGTGGGAGTTCTCCCGCTTTCCCATGTTCCTTACCGCTTTCAGTCAGCTGGGCAGTGGAGGGAAGCCCCACCCCCACAACCACCTTGTGCCTTTCCACTGGAGGCTTCAGACTCCTCTTGGAAAGGTTTCCTCTTGGGATGGTGTGTCTGTGTCTTTAAGGCTGAATGGAGGCGGGAGAGCAGACAGAAGAACATGGCTGCTTCCAGTGCCTGTGAAAGCAGCCCAGACCCATTGGTTGCACAATCTTTTCAGAGGTCGTTTGCATTGGAAAGGTAAATTTGAACCTTTGGTTGCTCTGTGTTACTTTGAAGAAGTTGGAAGTTCAGCAGCTTGTGAGTAGAGATGCCAATCCCCTGCTTCGTAGTTGTCAGAAATGGGAATGGGGGGGAATGTCTGCTGGGCACTTCATTATTCCCTATGGAGATTGATTTTCATAGGGTATAATGAAGATTTGATCTGGGAGTATCTGGGGATCTGGAGGGGCTGTTTTTTGAGATAGAGGCACCACATTTTCAGCATAGCATTTGATGACTCACCTCAAAATGCTCTTCAAGTTTCAAAAAGATTGGACACGGGGGTCCAATTCTATGAGCCCCAAAAGAAGGTGCCCCTATCCTTCATTATTTTTAATGTAGGGAAGGCACTTAAAAGGTGTGCGGTTCCTTTAAATGTGATGACCAGAACTCCCTTTGGAGTTCAACTGTGCTTGTCACAACTTTGTTTATGGCCCCACCCCCAAAGTCTCCTGGCTCCACCCCTAAAGTCCCCAGATATTTCTTGAATTAAACTTGGCAACCCTAATTGTAACCCCCGAGTCTGATAAAATTTCAGGATACTATTTGCTGATTTCTCTCCTGCATCAGCAGCACTCCTGTTATTGATTGAGTTGGAACCTGAAGCCTGCACCACTATTTGAAACTAGATACTTGTTCCAGCTAATGTCCTTGAATCTCCAACTGGGTCTCAACTTTACCAAATATGATGTCATATTACAGCATTTTTTTTTCTAAAGCCAACATGCAAATTAATTTCTCCATAATATCCAACATAAGAAGGGGTACACTGGAACCAGGTAGGATCCAACAGTAATTTCCAAAGATAGAAAGCATTTTCATCAACAGAATGGGGCTTTTCACCTGCATCTCACTGCAGCTCAAAATACTCCTCAAACTCTTGAGGGTCAGAGGTAGGGTTGTCAATACCCAGTTGGGGGCAGGGGATCCCCCAGTTTGGAGACCTTCCCCTGCTTCAGGAAGCAGTGGGGAGGAGGGAAATGTCTGCTGGGGGCTCCATTATACCCTATGGAGATAGTTCCTATGGGGTATAATGGAAAATTGATCCACGAGTATCTGGGGCTCCAGAGGGGGCTGTTTTTTTTAAATAGAGGCACCAAATTTTCAGCATAGTAATGTGGTAATGTAGTTAATGCAGTAGCATTAACAGAGCATTGCCTCTCCTCAACCCACCCACCCCCAAGTTTCAAAAAGATTGGACCAAGGGGTCCAATTCTATGAGCTCCAAAAGAAGGTGCTCCTATCCTCCAGTATTTCCAAATGGAGGGAAGGCATTTAAAAGGTACACTGTCCCTTTAAATGTGATGGCCAGAACTCCCTTTGGAGTTCAATAGTGGTTGTCACAACCTTGCTCTTGGCTCCACATCCAAAGTCCCCGGATGTTTCTTGAGTCAGACCTGGCAACCCTAGTCAGAGGACCCTCAGGAACAGACTGACGGTGTGGGGGGAGTCAGAGATTTGCAGTGGGATGTAGAAATCAGCTCAACTTCCCTTCCATTAGCAAAAATCTACTGCTGGATCCAACCTAATGTTTTATATGTTCAGGGTAAAGGCACTGTTGTGGAACTTCCTCAGAGAAGGCATGGAAGAAGTACTTTGCATTCAAATACATCTCCTATCATTGACTAAGGGAGAAATACTTCTGAAACAGAAAGAAAGGGCCTTGGCATAACATTCCAGTAGCTGCTGCTTGGTTCAAGGAACAAATAGCTCCCCTCCAACTGAGAAGCTACATTTACTTATTTATTCATCCATGGACTCCTGCTTGGATGAAAATAAAAAATGTTTCAAAGGAGGCTTTGCATGGGAAACAAGGAACAGCTTGGAAACCCAGTGGGATAAATGATTTTAAAAAAAAAAAAAATCTCTGGAGTCCGAATATTAAATTATGCTTCAAAAACCAGCCTGACATGAGAAGAAGTGGTTCCATGTTACAAATTCTGCCCTGGCCTGAATTAACTGTGAAGCAAGCAATCTACAGAATAGTTTTCCAGTGGAGTTGCATGGACCTTTGAATCTTCTGATACAGCAGGACAGAGGAGAACCAAAGCTGCTGTCACCTGCACTCTTATTAGTGTGACAGACCTTCAGGACAACCATAAACTTCAGGCATATCAGAACCCTTGCTAAGGCTTTATTATTTGACAGTTTCCAATGTGAAATATGTGTCTGCCTTGCTCCCAGAACTAGTTTTCTGTATACTATCATTGGATCCACCATATATCAGCACAAGCTGCTGATCCGCTATGTTTGTTCAGTGCCGGGGTTTTATGAGTCAAATTCCACACATTGCTAAACCTGGATGAATACTCAGGACTGTAGTATGTAGTAATGCAGTTAATAAAGTAGTATTAACATTGAGCATTGCTATAGCAAGTACATCTGTAATCAGAAAGCAGTTGGCATTGTTAGAGGTGCTAAGACGATGCAGTACCAATTTCTCACAATTGCACATCAGACCATTCCATTTTATGATCCCTTGCTCTGAATGTTTATGAAAAGTGCAATATAGTATGTGGCAAAAATAAGGTGACACTTCCAGTCCTCAAAGTGCAGAAGTCTACTGAAAGAAATGGGAAGATTTGTTTCTTGCAATGTTATTGTGAAAGTTTTTATTCTTGTATAAGGTTGCACGAAGTCAGCTGTTCAAGACTTGAA
Organism: Heteronotia binoei; assembly: GCF_032191835.1. Classification (NCBI taxonomy): domain Eukaryota; kingdom Metazoa; phylum Chordata; class Lepidosauria; order Squamata; family Gekkonidae; genus Heteronotia; species Heteronotia binoei. The sequence continues at coordinate 84,898,944 of NC_083243.1, read as the reverse complement.
TCATTAATGGCATATTGCTTCTAGAGTCATGGCTCTGATTCAGCTAGTGGCAAAAGGTAAAGATGTGTGATTGATTTTTAAAACAAATACTTTATCCAATCCCAGAATGAAATTCATTTTTCTTAATCAACTTGTTACGGAAGTGAAGGCATATGCGTTCATTTAGAGTTTAGGGGCAGCCTGGGCAAGGACACAGAGGTAATTATCCTGCTAGTGTGGCATAAGGTGCTTTTAAACTACTTTTTAAAATAGTTCAAGTGTACATTGACAGATTATTAGAATGGGGAGGACAATTGGGCATAATCCTGGAGAGCCAGTTTGGTTAAGTGTGTGGACTGGGAGAACTGGGTTTGATTCTCCTCTCCTCCACATATACCTGCTGATGTGACCTTGGGCCAGCCACAAGTTCTCTCAAGGCTGTTCTGCTCAAGAGCAGTTCTGGGAGAGCTCTCTCAGCCCCACCTACAAGGTGTCCGTTGAGGGGAGGGGAAGGGAAAGGCGATTGTAAGCTGCCCTGAGACTCCTTTGGGTAGTGAAGGGTGGGGTATAAATACAATCTCTTCTTCCCGTCTCCTTCCCTACGCAGGGAGTAAGTTAATCAGAACCAAGGCTATTTGATATTGTTGTTATCCAACTTGAGTCGTGAGATGGTCTGAAGAAAGGCAGATATTTAAATAAATTAATGAATGCATGTTGCTGAAAAGCAAACAATGAACCAGTCTTGGACTGGGGGCTCAAAACTAAGGCTTCCATTTCCCAAAGAAACTGCAGAAAAAGAAAGTCTCCCTCCCCAATCCTGCAGCAAGAAACTACCTATCTTCTTCCTTCCAGCAGCTGCACTAAAGGGATATAATATTTATTTATTCAATGTGCTTATATTTCATGCTTTCCAGCAGATCAAAGCAATATACACATAAAATCAGAGCAGACATAAAATAGAATAATAGGTGAATGTCAGAAGTAGAACTCTCATATATTATTATCCCTGTAGGAAGATCATTGGGATGTACCCTTCCCTCAAATACTGAGGAAGAGAAAGGCTTGTCAGCAGACTGAAGTGGGAAAAACATTTGGTTTGGATATTATTATTATGGAATACCTCTCCTGAGGTCAGACCCTTGGGAATAATTGAGAATTGGTGCAGAGTACTCCAGCTGCAGGGAAGAACTAGTGGAAATCATGAACTATACTTTGTTCCAGACAAAGTGCGTTACAGAGCCAACCTTAGCAAAGTTACACCCTCCTAAGCCCATTAAAGTCAATGGGGCTTTGAAGGGTGTAAATCAATTTAGGGTGGCACCATTACATTTATAGATGCAGTATTTTCAATCCAACCCTATAACTCTGTTTCTGTACATATTGCTGTATGTCAATGGAGATGGCACAACTGACTACTTAGACTACTGATGCATACCTGCTGGAAGGTCTGCATCAGCACTAATGATGCATCAGTACATTACATAGTACTATTTTTGTTTTGCAGTAGTCACTTGGAAATACATTTCTTGCTCAACTACGTTCACTTGAGAATGACAGATGAAGAACAGGGACAGAAAGATCAAGAAAGGCTGTTGGCTCTTGAATGGCACATGGTAACAAATCAATATAGGGTCTGACCAATTCAGAACCAGTGAAGGACTATTATTGACAGAGATACTGCTGTGAGGACATGCTTGAAACAGTGATAAAGAGGAGGCAATGGAACAAGCAAGAACTCCAAATTGTAGCAGCAATCTGTTTGTCACATTCCCTAGCTCCCACCACACAGCCTCAATTGGAGAGCCAGTTCGTTGTAGTGGTTAAGTATGCAGACTCTTATCTGGGAGAACCGGGTTTGATTCTCTGCTCCTCCACTTACAACTGCTGGAATGGCAATGGGTTAGCCAGAGCTATTGCAGGAGTTGTCCTTGAAAGGGCAGCTGCTGTGAGAGCCCTCTCAGCCCCACCCACCTCACAGGGTGTCTGTTGTGGGAAAAGAAGATTTAGGAGATTGTAAACTGCTCTGAGTCTCTGATTCAGAGAGAGGGGCAGGGTATAAATCTGCAATCATCATCATCGCCTGGGTTTGTCTTCAGTAAATTGGGGCTGTTTGCATTTCTGTCCTGTGCATCTAGGGAAATAATCACTGCCTACTATTGGCTGTACATTTGGCCCTTTTCTATCAAATTTGGACAGTTGTGGATTAGCTATATGGATTAACATCCCCCCACTCTTCCGAATAGCTATGAAGAGAAAATTCTTGAAGTCCAGACCTTGCAGCATCACAGACCTGTCAAGTCTAATTCACACTATATGCCCGATTGTACTTAGGGGAGTGGAAGGGTCTGGCTTTCCCTGCCACATCCCTGAGGCTTTCTTTGTGTACAAAGGAACCAGTTAACAACTGTGTATTAGCTATGGGAACAATTAGCATTCACATGGAAGATGGATGGCAGCATAAATTAAATCCTGCCAAGTGAAAAAGGGGAGATTTGGGAACCAGGCTCAAGGCTGTAAACAAATATCTGAAGACAAGAAAAGAGAGGAGGTATCAAATTAAAGAAAAGATCAAATAGGAAATGCACTGCATAAAATCCAGCTCCCAACTCAGACCTTTTACTGGTTATACTCTGCATGATGGGGGGATAAGGTTATACCCATCAGCCCAGCTTAGCCTGAACACCTATTGTGCCTCTGAGCCCACCAGACAGTGAAACATTATATCCCACTTGCCTACATCAGAAAAATCGAAAGTGCAAATTGTTCAGCTGATTCCCTGATTTTTATGTAGTATCTTAATCACATTGTTTGAGCCTTCTGACCACTGAATTGTGTACATCTGTGCATGTGTGTGTATAAGTCGTCTTTAAGCAAAGTGTCATGCTTAGACATCTGACATGTTATTAGAGTGGGGAGGATAACTGACTATAATCCTGCTTCCTTTCATGGGGATAAATTAATCAGAACCAAAGCTTTTTGTTGATGTTCCAAGAAGGTAAGGTTTTCAAGCAACAAAATATAAAGGGTGAAATCAACATGGAATCATGTTGCCACTACACTAAGTGAAACAGCCAGCCCCAAGCAGTGAATTTTGGACCACTATTAAAAGGGCAGCAAATTATCAGTTATTTATTATTTTATGGTACTACAGACAGATGAAAAGCACAGCCTTTGCAGCCTTAAATATACACATATACTGTAATGTCCTGGAGCAATGAAAAGCACAGCCTTTGCAGCCTTAAATATACACATATACTGTAATGTCCTGGAGCAGGTTCTTGAAAGAAACAGTTCTGCAAGTTTTCTAGTATGTTGGGGAAATCCGTTTGTGGTGGTACCTATGGTCTTGTACATATGTTAGCAACTTAACCTTTCTCCCTCTTCCCTACAGCATATTTTAGCCAAACATTAGTGAAGTAAAAAGATGAGAATTCACCTTTCTAATAAAGCAGAGAGTACACCTAGTCCAGTCTAGAAGGGCTCTTCTATGATCAAATGTAATTCTTCTAGTTTAGCTCTTTAACTCTAGAGACACTAACACTAGCAACCAATGCTTCACATGTTAAACCTTGACCCAGTAAATTTATCCTGTTTTGAAGGGAAATGTTTTTTTTACTTTCACATTTCTTCTGGATAAAAAAAATGAAGAACTTCAGTGTAGCAGTACAATACTAGAACATAAGTAGATCCCCGCTGGATCAGACCAGTGGTCCATCTAGTCCAGCATCCTGTCTCACACAGTGTCCAACCAGTGCCTCTGGAGGTCCAACAACAGGGCATAGAGATTGCAAGACCTTTCCCAGTGTTGCCTCCTAGCACTGGTACTCAGAAGTTTACTGCCTCTGTACATGGAACTAGTCATCATGGTTGGTAGCCAGTGATGACTCTATCCTCCATGAATACATTTAGTCACCCTGCATATATCTTGCCTTGAACATCCCTTAGATGAAGGTAGCCATGAGTTGGATGCAGCTCAGTGCCACATTATTCATTCACTTACACCTATGGCCATCACTACATCATCTGGCAGCAAATTTCACATTTTAATCACTGAGGAAAGAAGTATTTCCTTTTGTTTGTCCTGAATCTGTAGCCCATCAACAGCATTGGTTGCTCTTAAGTTCTAGTATTTTGGCAGAGGAAGAAAATGCTCTTGCTGTTCATTCTCTCTACCCTTGAATTATACACTGGGTACAGGTTAAATACAGATCAAGGTTTTGATACTAACCTTTAAGGCTCTAAATGCTCTGGGACTAATGTATGGGACTAATATGTGGCTGCCGGTCCTGGTACACCCCCAGATGATCATTATGCTGTGGAGAGAATAACTTTCTGGTGATCCCTGGCCCAAAAGATATTCCATTGTCCTTAACCAGAGCCAGGGTCTTTTAGGCCCTGGTGCTGGCCTGGTGGAACTCTCTGCCTAATGATATCCATGCCCTGTGGGACCTGCTGCAGTTCCACAAGACTTGTAAGACAGAGATGTTCCATCAGGCCTATGGTTGAGGACAGCAATGGTTTCCATCATGCCTGGCCTCTCCTCTTTTTCTTTCATCCTTTTGTCCTCCTTTATGAGGTAAGGATAGGACAAGGTCTTTAAGTGCCATTTTGTAATAGCTACTGGAATTCTATATAAATGTAACTGTTTATTGATTCTGATTGTAATTTACTGAAATGTTGTTTACCACCCCAAGCTCTACCTGTAGGGGAGGGTGATCTATAAATTGAAAGCAGCAGCAGCAGCAACAACCTCTATCATGTCCCTCCTCTCAGTCACCTCTTTTCTAGTCTGAAAAGTCCCACTCTTAAGCTTTTCCTCTCCTGAATCATCTTGATCAAACAGAGGAAACTGAATTAGAAGTAAAGAGCTATTATAGCATTTTCACCCCTAAATCCGGCACAATGATTTATAAAAATGATTCTAACTTATGTCTAAAGGAGAACTATTTATTAAAGCAAAGATAAGGACTCAGATATCTCCAAAATCTTCATTCCACACAATACCAGTATTCCCAGATCTGTGCTTTAAAAACTGAAAGGGAAGGACATCTATTATTTTCTGAAACAACCAGATGATTTCTGTGGCAGAAAACAGGATTAGACCTACTCTTTCTGAGTAGATCTTATGGTCCTTGTCTCCTATTTGCTATTACTCTGCCTTGAAATTTAGGGACATTGTTTCAAATGTCAGGTTAGGGTATAGAAGGATGCTGGTAATGCACAGAGAATTTCATACAATAACACAAAGAAAGAGAAAAAGCAAAAGGAAGCAGCAAAGTGTATTGTTCTCTGGGCTAACCACTGTGAGGCTGCTGGGCAATGGGAAGACTGGGCTCCCCTCCTTTCCTCATCTTCCCTCAACATGTTCACCCCATGAGAGCAGTGATGGAAAGTGACCTGCTGCAGAGTTAATGTGAGGCTTGAGCTGAATTTTTTGACTAGCTGAGCTCAGCACCTGGGAAAGCTGCAGTTGATTAGCTCCACTAAAACCTCAAGTCCCAATAATTCACAGAGGAGCAAAGTAATTGTAGCAACTGCTGAAATACAAGGATAATGCAAGGGGTGAATGATGAGAGCATTCCAGAAAAGGGAAGGGGGAGGAAAAAAGAAGGAAAAGCACATATTCTACTCACGTTTATGATTTTCATTTCTGTGGACAGGTGAGGATCGTGTCTCCTGCTCCTGAGCATCATCCCCCTCCTCACTGGCAAGGTGAGTGTGAGCATAATGGTAGCTCAGACCTGGTCTGTTCTTATAGCGTTTGCCACAGACTGTGAGCAGAGGAAATATGAAGAAACAGCAGGAAAAAAGGACAGATCAGTAACAATAAAAGGGTCTAAAATGTATCCTCACTGCTGCCTTCTTTGCTGGACAACTAGACTATTATTTGTATTTCACAATGAGAGGAAGCTAATTTGCCCACAATTTACATTTTGTACTTGGATAAAGATACCCAAACGCATACTACCAATGCTGCATGTCAAATATGGAAATATGCATACAGGTATAACATTTAATCCAGTTTATTTCAATTTTATCTCCTTAAAACTGAAGCAGAAGCAGGAAAGGATTGGGCCCTGTTTCTGAGCATTTTAAAGGAGGATATGCCAAACCTCTCTCTTAGGCACTCACCCCCACCCTCCCCCCGATTTAATAAAAAGCACAAATGGTATCCATACAAAATGCATAGGGAGGGCTTAACTAGAATGGATGCTGGGAAATCCGTGATGGAAGCTTCTCGGTGTTTTTAGAAGTCAAACATCAGTCATTCGGGAGCCTAATCAAAACATTGCCCACCACCAATTTTCACCTCACAAGTTTTATTCACTGTGAACTGACAGATATCTTCTCTGTCAGACTTTTCCATCCAAGACGGCTAAGGGGAGGTTTCAGTTGGTGAAACTATGCAGGAATCCCATTCTCCCTAAATTGTAGTCCCAATTTAACTGGGCCTCATAGCTGCTATTGGCCTTTAAAATGCTGGGAAGATGTAGTCATGGATCTACTAGTGTCATCTCTAATCACGCTCTGAGGACTGGCGCCAAGATACCTCAGTTTAAACGTAGATGCTGCTCTGTTAAGGTAGGCCTACTGCTGTCATAGCCAATTTCATTTCTCATGTTAAATGAGAAAATTCCTAGAAAATTATGACCTCTTAAAGCTGATCAGTGTTATTCATTTTATTAGTATTAAATATTCTTACGTTAGAGACTAGTTTCTGAGATAGTAAGCCATAATTTTTGTTATTATCTGATTTTCCACCGAGAAACCTATAGCCCAGACAAAGGTAAAATGGTTTGTTTGGAATTGCACAATGATTTGTGCTGAGGTGAAATTACCAAACTATTGGTAACTTCATTGCTTTGAGGAATAAGAGCAGTTATCCATTACACAGCAGGTCTGTTAAACGCAAAGGGTTTCCCCAAAGCAGATTTTGGCATTGTTTATGTAAATAAAGAGAACTCATGGAAAATTAGAGACCCAACTGAAGTAGAGACATGAGAACACAGAACAATTTATTGTAAAGCAGAAAGTGAAACTATCAGGAACACTATAACCAAAATAACAGGGAATGCAAAACTGTCAAAACTAAAACAATATTTTTGAGGAAAATTATATCCCACTTTCTGTACTATAAATATATAATGCCATATCCATCTGGAAAACTGGATAACTTGTGAAAGGAGCTGGACCTTTCCCTATCTTTCCCATCTCCCAACTGCCTACTGTTTGTCACCAAAATCTCCTCTGAGAATCAGAAAACCCTTACGAACAAAATCCAACATATACAAGAGGCTGCAGTAAGGCAGGAGAATCAGACAAAATTGCCTCCTCCATTATTTTCTGCCAGCACCTTCCATAAATGGTCTTCATAGACCTTGCAGAGCACTTTACAGTAAATCTAACTGGGATGCATTAGATAATATTGCCAAAACTCACCCCTCAGAGAAAAGCTGCAGCTGCTAAGCCACCCAAAGCTGGCTAAAAATAATGGCACACAACAAAGGAGACCTGAGATATCTGAAGATATAGATCTGATAACTACTCCAAGATGTGAATCTGCTCTTTTACAGGAAGTGCAATCCCATCCAAAACAGGCTGACTTTCAATCCTTGATTAGCCACATCACCAGCTGAGTTTCAGTTTATCCATCTAACCCATTATCAGTTCCAGTCACCTCCAGGCTTTAATAAACATTTTTTTTTCATTTTTTAAAAAAGCCTGAATAGGGAATGAACTATTTGTTCAATTTGAAATTATACCCAACTTTAGAGATGACAGAGAACTGACAGAGAACAAGGGTGGCAAACAGTTTACTTGTTGGGGTGACAGCACCAAGGTTGCAGAACTGATTAACAATAGTGAGGGGCAGGCTGGCGTTTGGAAAGGCTTCAAATGTAGAAAAAACCTCAGCACCATTACAAATGCCTCCAAGGATGTTGAATGTATTTGTTATGAGGGCCGGATCTGACATAAATGAGACCTTGTCAGGCCGGGCCATGAGTGTCATAAAATGTAACGTCAGGTAGCAGAGATAGAAAGCACAGACAAACACAATTAATTTTTTTAACTCAAAACATGCTTAAAACATTAGCACGCTTTCAATGTTTTGTTTAACAGTCTCTGATAAATTATTGCATCAAAATCTGGAGACAATGTCTGTGCTATAGCAATCTTGAGTATGTTGTTCAGGTATGTATCTGCAACTTGCAAACTGCAACTTGCAAACTTACTTCTGATTTATTGACATTCATTGAGACTCTTTCAATCGCTCAACAGAGCTACAGAGCTAAGTTCCTCCACTGACTGAGGCTCCTCTTCCCTCCTCCTCCCACGGTGAAGAGGGAGGGAGAAGAGGGAAAGAGCGAGAGGCTTCTTTGCTTGGCTGCATCAAACAGGAGAAATACAACCACTGGCAAAGCAAGCTGCAACAAAGGAAGTGGAGAGACAGAGAAGGAAGCATCAACAGCCAGTTGTTCCCAGGCCACATACAAGCCCTGTGGAGGCCAGGTCAGGTCCATGGGCTGCACATTTGACACCCCTGAGCTAGAACTTCCTGTTATAACTCATGTAATGACATGCTATGTCTTCCTGTCAAGTTAAAAGCAGTATTTTACATGCTGCTTTTAATTTGACAACTCAGAGCCTCAGTTTGATGGAACAAATGCTTTTGGTTGAACTGTCAGTAAGCAACTACAAAAATATTAAAGGAGCAGTAAATGCCATCCACAGTACATCAGTTGATCATCACTGATTTAAAGAGATGTACTGTATCAATCAATGTGGCTTCTTGCAGAATATTTCCTATAAATAGTGAAATGGAAGTAGTGCGGCACATCAACAACAAGAAAAGGAAGTCCTTTAGGGAAAATATTCATTGACCTGCTGGCTGAAATAGTCACAGAAGAACCATGATGCGAAATGTTGTATATGAGGACCTAAGTGAAGACTACGATGGGTGTTCCTGCCTGGCTCATTGAAGCCATAAGGACTGAGCTTGGGGACTTGAGAACAATGGGCAGCAGGATCCAAATTCCTGCTGCCCTGCTCCAATCACAGCCCCCCTGTTGATTTGAATGGTCCAATAACATGCTTGCGCAGGAACCCTGAGTTGTATATAGTTGGCCCCATTGGCCCAGTTCTTCAGTCTTTTAGTGCAGCCCTATACTATGCTGTACTTAATAAGAGCTATGATCACTACCACCTCGCTTCTTCCTTGCATTGAACAAACTATGTTATCCAAAGGCAGAGAAAATGGAAAGACACAGGGCTCTTTTTTTTAGCAGGAACGCAGTTCTGGATGGCTTGGTGGCAGGAGGTGTGGTCTAATATGCAAATGAGTTCTCACTGGGCTTTTTCTACAAAAAGAGCCCTGCGTGAAACAATGGTGACATCAGGGAGTGTGGCCTAAAATGCAAATGGGTTCCTGCCAGGCTTTTTCTACCAAAAAAAAAGTCCTGGAAAGACATATAGAAGTAGTACAAGTGAAGGGTCCATAAGACTCTTGTAGAAATCTCATCTTACCCCCCCCCCCCCCCGCCCCATTGCTAAGCTTCTGGCATTTATCAATGCCACAGCTGGGTCTGGAGCAGTTCCCAGCATCCACCACTGCCATGGCCAGATCCAGAGCAGTTCCTGGCATCCCAAAGCAGCTGTCCACAGCAGCTCCCAATGTCCACTACTGCAGAATCTTGGTGTGTTGTCTGTACATCCACAGACAATGCTTTCTATTTGGGGGAATTTAAACCTCCAATTAACTTTTTAAAACTAGTCTCAGTGTGGCCCCAATCTGTGGATTTAAATATCTGCAGATGGGGTCCAAACATCTGTATTATTTTCAAAACTGAAAAAATAATTAAGGTATGGTTTGATAAATGGAAGAAGGACATATGTGGCAAGCATCAATCAGTGGCTCCAGTATGCCACACTGGAACACTTCCTGCAGAATATATTGATCTACACCAGGTTGGCTTAGTCTTCTTGTGTTCATGACATACATTCTGAAATGTATATGAAAGTTTCAGTAACTATAATTTTCCATAGAAGGGATCTGACATTTAGGAAGAAATTCAAACCAGTTATAGTGTGAGTTCACATCTGTTTCTTGGAACGCGATGACCTAGCAATTGTGATCCACGCAACGGTCTTGGCGCTGCACGATCCACAACTTGTGACCTGGACCCTTGCCCCTCCTGGTTAATTAAGGCCTGCCAGGAGGAACTGAAATGTCCTATACGGGACATCATAAATTGATCCCTTTCGGAGGGTGTTTTTCCAACATCCCTGAAGGAGGCAGTGGTCCGCCCTCTTTTGAAAAAAGTTACATCAGACCCGTCCGTATTGGCACATTATCGGCCGGTCTCAAATTTGCCCTTCTTGGGCAAAATTATTGAGAGGGCTGTGGCGTTGCAGCTGCTGGGCTTTCTGGAGGACGCTTCCACCTTGGACCCATGCCAGTCCAGCTTTCGCCCGGGCCATGGGACGGAAACAGTCTTGGTCGCCCTCATGGATGACCTTCGACAGCAACTGGACCTGGGCGGCTCGGCAGTACTGCTGCTGCTCGACCTGTCGGCGGTGTTCGACACCGTCGACCACCAGCTGCTGACCCGCCGCCTCGCTGACGCAGGAATTCGGGGGCTAGCCTTACAGTGGCTCTCCTCCTTCCTTGAAAATCGGGGACAAAGGGTGGCAGTTGGGGGGAAGCTATCTCAGAGACACCCTCTTCATTGTGGGGTGCCTCAGGGGGCAGTTCTCTCCCCGATATTGTTTAATATCTTTATGCGCCCCCTTGCCCAGATTGCGCGGAGGTATGGGCTCGGTTGTCATCAGTACGCTGATGATACCCAGCTCTATCTATTGATGGAAGGCCGGACTGGCGATGTCCCTATAAATCTGGACCGGGCGCTACAAGCCGTGGCTGGCTGGCTCAAGCTGAGTGGGCTGAAGCTGAATCCAACAAAGACTGAGGTCCTTTGCGTGGGCCGGGACGGACCAGGAGGGGAGATCACTCTGCCAGCTTTTGACGGTGCGCCACTGATACCAGTGCGCAGGGTCAAGAGCTTGGGGGTGCTACTGGAATCCTCGCTATCAATGGAGGCCCAGATAGCTGCCACCGCAAGATCCGCCTTCTTCCATCTTAAGAGGGCGAGGCAGTTGGCTCCCTTCTTGGAACGCGACGACCTAGCAATTGTGATCCACACAACGGTCACCTCAAGATTAGACTACTGCAATGCCCTCTACATGGGGCTGCCCTTGTGTCGAACATGGAGACTTCAGGTAGTGCAGAATGCGGCGGCCAGGCTGCTAGCGGGACTACCTAGATGGGAACACGTGCAGCCTGTGCTGCGGGATCTGCATTGGCTGCCGGTCGTCTACCGTGTTCGCTATAAGGTGCTGGTTATCACCTTTAAAGCCCTATATGGCCGAGGACCTGCCTACCTACGGGACCGCCTCTCCCCATATATTCCCCAGAGAGCACTAAGATCTAGCTCCCAAAACCTCCTACAAATCCCTGGGCCAAGAGAGGCCAGACTGAAGATAACCCGGGAGCAAGCCTTTTCACTAATGGCCCCTCGTTGGTGGAACCAACTCCCAGAGATGGTGCGAGCCCTGCGGGACTTGAACCAGTTCCGCAGGGCTTGCAAAACCTCTCTTTTTCAGCTCGCATTTAAAACAGGACCAGACCAAACTGATTAACTATTGTAACTTTAGCCACCTCATGTTGAAATTGGAACTGATGTATGATAATGTGTAAACTGTGACCGATAGAAGTATAGCACCTATTTCTATCTATTTTTATACTTTATATTTTATAATCTTCTATTCTTCTATTTTTATATTTTTAAACTTTAATTAACTTATGTAATTGTACTATTTAAATTATTGTTTATCTATTTTAACCAAATCATGCTTGCCATGTCTGTGAGCCGCCCTGAGCCCGCCTTTGGCGGGGGAGGGCGGGATATAAGAATAAAATTTGCTTTGCTTTGCTTTCCACACATGACCTCAGTTATTATTCACAATTATGCAGATTAATTCACTTAGTCTTCTGAGGTGCCTACAGTTCTTCTCTGAGCGAACTTCAATCTGGTCTCTATCATTTTTAACTAAACTGTATTGTAGCTTTGCTAAGTAACGTATTTCTTTGTTTACATATACTTTATATCCTACCTTTCTCCCTAATTGAGGAGTGGCCTTAAGTGGCTTACATTGTTTTCCTCTCCTCCATTTTATCCTCACTTCAACTAATTGAGGTAGTTTAGGCTAGAATTGTAGGCTAGCCCTACATCACCTAGTAAACTTCCATGGCAGAATGGGTATTTAGACATAAGTCTCCCAGATCCAAGTCTGACACTCTACCCACTACACCAAATTGGTTTAATTTGTTTTAATTTTAACCTTTTAAACTAATTTTAATTAAACAAAGGGTTACTAGGCACCACAGTGTTCCCAATGTAAGGTATCTCAAGTATTATTTAGTATTTGGCTGCCCAGTCTACGTCTGCTGTAATATCAAAGCAGCCAAATTTTAAGAGCTGGGGGCTGTGACAACTTTGCCTGACTAGACCCCATTACTGTATCACAAAAAAATCAGCCAGTGTCATCAGAAAACACAAAGAAGTCTGAACTGAGGAAGTGATCACAGAAGTGAAGGAGAATGTAAATTCAGTCTGTCATTTATCACACTGGTTCACTGGTTCACTAATTACAGTAAAGAAAATGTCAGCACTGTCTCTGAAAGGTGCACAAGTACAACCAATCTTCTCGCCCCTACCACATCTTGCACTATCTTGTACTGGGGAACAACTTTGTACTGGGATGTGCATTTGGAAATACATGAGCACTGGAACCAAAAACAGGCCCATTCATTAGGAAACACAAATAAATGGAGGCACAAATGCAATTTAATCATTCACTGTTGAGATGCTTTCAATGATTCTACCAATCATTCCTTGCCCAACCAACACTATTGAGAAGCTTAGCCCTTTTATAGAACCAGCCCTGATGCCTCAATCCCCTGACTGAGGGAGACATTAGAGGTTCTGGAACTGCTAATGGTAATGAACTCTGCAGTGGTTTCTTCTGAAACAAGTGGAAACAAACACCAATAATGGAAATAAACGTGTAAATAATTAACATAATCATAAGGAACAAAGCTGTTGTAACACAAACAAACATATACCTCCTTAGCTTATAATACAGGTTTATCTGATGTTTCCCAGGGCTGTGCCCTTGCACTTTGTTGCAGAGAGATAGCTTTGAAGACTAAACCCTGAATTCTACATTGTTTTGTTCAATAATTGCTCTTGTAACACAGCTTTGGATACTGATTATGTCCAGACAGATTGGGTCTTGATCAATGCTTAACAATTTAATGTTTAACTTGTATTCAAAGGTCACAGTCTTGGGGAAAAGCCATTAACATACTACCCCCAATAGAAAGAGTTTTGGAAGAAGAAAGAATTTAGAAATACCAAAATCTTCAAAAGAGCAATAATTAATTATCCTTTGTGTGTACCTTATTTTGCTAACATTCTTCTGTTACAGAATGAACCCAAAGTGTACAACTGAGCAGCGTGGCATAGCTCCATTGTAACAGCCCATCAGTTGTCAGTTCTGCCCAAGTCAAGTGGTGAAGAAAGAGTAATGAGACTTAGCCCTTAGACTGAAAATATGTTTGAGAGAAAGGAATTCATGAAATGATGTGAACCAAACAACTATATATACCTTTGTTTTTAAGAATAAGGCCAAACTACATGTGACAGAAGAAGTGAATAAATTTTCTACAGTTTTCAAAACAAAACAGCTACAGTCTGTCATATTTAAGCAGAAGGGCCTGGGGGAGGTTGCTTAACCCTTTCTCTCTTGCCGTTTTCCCAATCACAACAATTCTCTTCACGCAGAAGATATCTGCATTCCCCTTTTTTTGGTAGAAAAGCAACTAAGGTCCTATTTTGACAAGAACAATGGTCCGAGGGAAACAGGGTGGGTAGCCGTGTTATTCTGAAGCAGCAGAACAAAGTTTGAGTCCAGAGGCACTTTTAAGACAAAAAAAATATTCAAGGTATACATTTTCATGTATCTTGAATAAAATTATGTTGATCTTAGAGGTGCCACTAGACTCAAACTTTGTTCTGCTGAGGTGAACCAGTACAGCAGCATCTCCTTGCCCACATCATTCTTTCATTTGAACCATAAATCTGCAGCTGCTTTCCATTTTTTCAAAAAATGCTGAGATGTTGTTACTGTAAGCACCTCCTATTTAACATCTACTTCAGCCCCATCAAAACCAGAAAAGAAACTGAGAGTGACTAATCAAGGTGGCAAAGAAGACAAAAGCACAAAAAACCACAAAAGAGGTAGTGAAAGAAAGAGAGAGAAAGATGAGTCATAATAGTACCAAGGGATGTGAGCTTTTATTGAGGGTTTTCATTTCTAGCCCCCATGCAAAAACAGCAACAAGAAGTGGTAGTTGTAGCTGATAAGTAACTCCTAGTGCAGCAAAATGTATTCCAAGTGCATATAAAAAGTAGCTGGAGAGTGCAGGATATGGACACTACTTACTGTCACAAACGTAAGGTTTATCATGGTCATCCATGGAAGAAACGTCATTCCTTCGCCTGCCACCTCCAGAACCTCGAGCCTGTAATGAAGATGAAGGTAGTGATGCCACAACAACAACTTCTCCCTGTTTTGAGCATAATCAATCAAATTCCATGGAAGTTGTATCTGACCATTGGTGTTCTAATACTGCATGCTGTTCAGAACAGCTGCAAACCTGAAGTACTTTATACCATCTTAAATTGTTGACATTCCTGTGTAAAAGAAGGTTTAGTCATACAGGCTAGAATGCACAAAATGCTCCTTTAACACTTAACCTTTGTTGTGTGTGCCTTAACATACACCTTATCGTATTGGTAAGATATGGGAGGGACGGTGGCTCAGTGGTAGAGCATCTGCTTGGGAAGCAGAAGGTCCCAGGTTCAATCCCTGGCATCTCCAAAAAAGGGTCCAGGCAAACAGGTGTGAAAAAACCTCAGCTTAAGACCCTGGAGAGCCGCTGCCAGTCTGAGAAGACAATACTGACTTTGATGGACCAAAGGTCTGATTCGGTATAAGGCAGCTTCATATGTTCATATGTTCTCCATCACTCAGCCTTTTTACAATGCTATAGGTTTATGCTGTATTCCTTGAAAACTGGACTAAGTTCTGTAAATTATTGAAATAGAAAACCTATGACATGTGACACAGAAAAAATATGCTTTTCATGTTTTTATACTCCCCACCCTTCAAATTCAAGCAGGCAGGCAGATATACACAGGCATTTTGAGAGCTCCATTTGTGTGTGAGGAACTGGCTGCTGAGCCTTGTTACTGAGCCAGGCCAGAGTCAACAGCTTTGTTTAACCCCCCCCCCCCCAAAAAAAAAAAAAACATTTGTAACTCTACTGGCAATCTGTGACACTAGATCGCTGGCTGAGCTAGTAGCTGTAATATATACATTGTGAGTGACCTTATAAACATTGTGAGTGACTTATTCGTATGCTTTCCCACTGCACAACTGGAAGTGGTTAGATGCAAATACACTCCACTCCAGTAACAGCATTCTATCCATGCCGAAGATCTATGGCTCTCCTATCCTTCATGTAAGACCCAGAACTGGTAAAGAAAGGAGCTTTTGACACTCAGATATGGAACTACTCCAGCAAATGTGAATAGAGAAGTCTGCACATGTATGAATGTGATTTCTGTGTTTGGATACCACAGAACATAACAGGATTTTATGTCACAGCATGAGTGTTATTCATTTGTGTAGAGACTGAATTGTTTGTCTGATGTAGGGAGTGGAAGGCATTTATTATATGTGATGCCACTACAGATGCAATAAGCTGTGGAAGAACATTTTCATCTTCCAGGATATTCCAAGAGTTACTAATCACTTTGTAAATACAGAAAAGGGCACATGGAATCCCTCCCCCCATTATTTTAATATAAAAATAATAATGACAAGAGACACAATACAGGCAAAATTAAGTACTTTTAAATCCCATTGATTACAGTGACACAGAACTGACTACCTGCTTAAGTCCTTTTTATAATCAATGTGTTTTAAAAATATTGAACATTGGCTGGATCATGTCCATCATTACTATGATTACCACATCAACAAACAGATTGAGACCAATGGCTTGTATCCTACCATGCTTTTCAGGACACTAGGGGAAGGCTTCAAATTGCATTGAGCAGAGTGGTAGGATCCCAGCCAGTATCAATGTTCCACAGTTTACTACTTAGTCTACAAGGTCAATCTAAACATAAATATTTTCAACTTTCCAAAGTTTTCTCCTTTCTGCTTTTATCAGAATAGAGGGTTCTTAAAAAAAAAAAAAAGATGATGATGATGGGAGAACTAGGCTATTGATAACACCTGCATGAGGTAGGCCTGACCTTGGTGGCTCAAGCTAGCTCAATCTCATCAGATTGTGGAAGCTAAGCAGGGCTGACCCTTGTTAGTTAGACCACCAAAGAAGCCCAGGGTCACTGTGCAAAGGAAGGCAATGGGAAGCAACCTCTGAATGTGTCCTGCTATGAGAACCTTACAGAGTCTCCATAAGTCAGCTGTGACTTGATGGCACTTTCCACCACCACCATAAGGTAGATAATGAGCATTTATCATAGGGACTCTATATAAATCTCTATTATAAGCCTCTATTAAAGGGACAGGGCATTTCCCTTTTTATTGTGCGTGTTTATATATATATATATATATACACACACACACACACACACACACTTTAAGAGCCCCATGGCGCAGAGTGGTAAAGCTGCAGTACTGCAGTCCTAAACTCTGCTTGCGACCTGAGTTTGATCCCCAGTGGAAGATGGCACCCCCTTGAATGTGGAGCCAGGAGACAGGAAATGATGTACAAACATGCTTAAAACTCCTGCAATATTTTGTTTAGGAAAGGTAGGAGAATAGTGAGATTTTGCAAGCTTTAAGCTTCTCCCCCCCCCCATCTATTCAGATTAGTAATAGGGAGGGAGGGAGGGAGGGAGGAGGCAGGAGGAAAGAAAGAAAGAAAGAAAGAAAGAAAGAAAGAAAGAAAGAAAGAAAGAAAGAAAGAAAGAAAGAAAGAAAGAAAGAAAGAAAGAAAGAAAGAAAGAAAGAAAGAAAGAAAGAAAGAAAGAAAGAAAGAAAGAAAGAAAGAAAGAAAGAAAGTGTTGTGGCCGCCACCACCTCCTGTGGCAGTGAATTCCACATGTTAATCACCCTTTGGGTAAAGAAGTACTTCTTTTTATCCGTTTTAACCTGACTACTCAGCAATTTCATCGAATGCCCACGAGTTCTTATATTGTGAGAAACGGAGAAAAGTACTTTTTCTCTACCTTCTCCATCCCATGCATTATTTTGTAAACCTCTATCGTGTCACCCCGCAGTCAACGTTTCTCCAAGCTAAAGAGCCCCAAGCGTTTTAACCTTTCTTCATAGGGAAAGTGTTCCAACCCTTTAATCATTCTAGTTGCCCTTTTCTGGACTTTTTCCAGTGCTATAATATCCTTTTTGACGTGCGGTGACCAGAATTGCACACAGTACTCCAAATGAGACCGCACCATCGATTTATACAGGGGCATTATGATACTGGCTGATTTGTTTTCAATTCCCTTCCTAATAATTCCCAGCATGGCGTTGGCCTTTTTTATTGCAAACGCACACTGTCTTGACATTTTCAGTGAGTTATCTACCACAACCCCAAGATCTCTCTCTTGGTCAGTCTCTGCCAGTCCATACCCCATCAACTTGTATTTGTTGCTGGGATTCTTGGCCCCAATGTGCATTACTTTGCACTTGGCCACATTGAACCTCATCTGCCACGTTGACGCCCACTCACCCAGCCTCAACAGATCCCTTTGGAGTTCTTCACAATCCTCTCTGGTTCTCACCACCCTGAACAATTTAGTGTCAGCTGCAAACTTGGCCACTTCACTGCTCACTCCCAACTCTAAATCATTTATGAACAAGTTAAAGAGCATGGGACCCAGTACTGAGCCATGAGGCACCCCATTACTTACCGTCCTCCACTGCAAAGACTGCCCATTTATACTCACTCTCTGCTTCCTATTAATTAACCAGTTTTTGATCCACAAGAGGACCTGTCCTTTTACTCCATGACTCTCGAGCTTACTAAGGAGCCTTTGATGAGGAACTTTATCAAAAGCTTTCTGGAAGTCAAGATAAACAACATCTATTGGGTCTCCTTTGTCCATATGTTTGTTCACCCCCTCAAAGAAATGTAACAGGTTAGTGAGGCAAGATCTTCCCTTACAGAACCCATGCTGAGTCTTCCTCAATGACCCGTGTTCATCAATGTGCCTACTCATTCTGTCCTTGATAATGGTTTCTACCAACTTTCCCAGTATTCAAGTCAGACTGACTGGCCTGTAGTTACCCGGATCTCCTCTGGAACCCTTTTTAAAGATGGGGGTGACATTTGCTACCTTCCAGTCCTCAGGAATGAAGGCAGATATCAATGAAAGATTACATATTTTTGTCAGAAGATCCACAAGTTCAACTTTGAGTTCTTTCAGAACTCTTGGATGTATGCCATCCAGACCTGGTGACTTATTAGTTTTTAATACATCTATCAGTTGTAGGACCTCCTCTCTTGTCACCTCAATCTGGCTCAGATATTTCAACACCCCTTCCAAAATTAGTGGTTCTGGAGCGGGCAAACACTTCTCATCTTCCACAGTGAAGACGGAGGCAAAAAATGCATTCAGCTTCTCAGCCATTTCCCTATCCTCCTTCAGTAATCCTTTTACCTCTTGGGCATCCAAGGGCCCCACTGCCTCCCTGGCTGGTTTCCTGCTTCTAATATATTTGAAGAAATTTTTATTATTGGTCTTTGTCATGGGCTGGGGCCAGGTCAGGCAGAGTCCAGTGGCAGTCCAAGGTCTGTAGCCAGTGAGCAAAGAGGGTCCAAGGTGCCAAAACCAAATCACAGTCCAGGTATCGCAGGTCAGAGGTTCAGAAGCCAAAGTCAGAGGGTCCAGAAGTCAAAGCCAAAGTCAGGGGGTCCAGAAGACAAAGTCAAAAGCCGAAGTGGATGCTAGAACGTCAGGTAAGTGACTAGTTGCTTCCACAAAGCCTCCTCCCAAAGCCCACAGCTATATAGCCCTCTGCTGTCTGTTGCCCATTTGGGCTAATTGCTGGCTCAGAGAGGCAGCCAGGATCCTGCTGAGACTCAAGCATCCTCACTCCTAGAAGGGCCAGAATCCTTTCAAAACTCAGGGCTCAGGGTGCGTCTTGCTCGTGAGCGTGCCGCCCTCCTCTGATCCCTGAGGTCCTGACGAAGGCGGTCACGCACACGAGCCACCCGAGAGGGCAAGGCAGGGGGGCTTGGATCTTCTCCAGCAGGAGGCAGGGGCACTGGTGCAGGTGGCAGGGGCACAGTTTCTTCTGCAGGCTCAGCTTCTTCTGCAGGGTCCCCAGTACCCATGACACTATCCCCTCCCCAGGGCCCCCCTCCGTCGAGGGGCCTGGGAGGTTGGGGTGGTCATTGTGGAACCGTTGCACCAAGTCCGGGGCATGAATATTGTCCACGGGCTCCCAAGACCAATCTTCCGGGCCGTATCCCTCCCAGTCCACAAGGTACTGGAGGCCTCCACGATGGTACCGGGAGTCCAGGATCTGTCGCACCTCATATTCTTCTTCATCATCCACCAGCACTGGTCGTGGCGGCGGTGGGGAAGGAGGCAGAGCTGGGTCAGGGGGTGCAGCCGGAACAAGGAGGGAGCGATGAAACACAGGGTGAATGCGGAGGTGGGGTGGCAACTGGAGCTTGAAGGCGACGGGGTTTATTTGTTCCATGACGGGGTAGGGTCCAATGAACCGCGCATCCAGCTTGTGAGACCGGCCAGGCCGGCGCAGGTAGCAAGTTGAGAGCCACACATGATCCCCTGGCTGCACTGGAGGGCCTTCTTGCCTCTTCCGGTCCACAGCCAGTTTATATGCCTCCTTGGCCCGCTGTAGCTGCTCTCGGAGCAAGTCTTGGCTGGCGTGGAGTTCTTGCAGGTAGGCATCGACGGCGGGGACATTCGTGGGTGGCAGGATCGCCGGGAAGAACCGAGGGTGGTACCCGTAGGTTGCAGCAAATGGGGTCATTTGGGTGGATGACTGGATCACGTTGTTGTATGCAAACTCCGTTAGGGGCAACAGAGTGGTCCAGTCATCCTGCTGGTAACAGGTGTAACAGCGAAGATATTGCTCTAGTGTTGCATTGGTGCGCTCTGTCTGACCATCTGTCTGTGGGTGGTAGGCTGAGGACAGGTGCACTCGAGTACCCAGGCTGGAATGGAGGGCTTGCCAGAACCGAGAGGAGAACTGGGGGCCCCGATCTGAGATTAGGTGGGCTGGGAGTCCGTGCAGATGAAAGATGTGTTGCAGGTAGAGCTGGGCCATCTCCTGAGCTGTGGGAAGTTTTGGGCACGGAATGAAGTGGGCCATCTTGGTAAATAGGTCGACGACCACCAAGATACAAGTCTGACCCTTGGATCGCGAAAGTTCTGTAATGAAGTCCATCGAGATGCAGGGGCGTAGCTAGCGCTTTGGGGGCCTGGGGCCCAAGATTTATGTGGGCCCCCCTATGTGTGTGCACGCCGCCAGAAACAGGATATGATGTCACTTCCGGTGATGTCACTTCCGCAAGATGGCCACCACTTGCGAGGGAGCCCTGCTGGAAACAGGAAGTGATGTAACTTCCCCAAAATGGCCACCACTTGTGGGGGGGGGACAGGAAGTGGTGTCACTTTGGGGGTGGCACCCCCCCCCAAGATGGCACTGCTGGTGCGATCTAGGTCATGTGATTGATAACCTGATTACCCCACCACACCATGTGACAGGGAGAAATGCCACAAGCAGCCTGCTGGCCCAGCTGTTCCCCTTGTGCCCTGAACTAACCCCAAGCAAACGATCCCTAATTGCAGACTGAAAATGATCCAAATGAGAGTATAGCCACATATTAAAGGGGGGGGGAGAGAATAAGCATGTTCCAATTCCTGAGAGTCGAGAGGTCCCTGGAGGGGAAGGGGCTCCCAATCATTCACCTCCCTACTACTCCTCTGGGCCCCTAACTTGCAAACCCAGAAAAACTATCAAGCTTAATATGTTCTGCTCCGTAGTAGCTAAAGAATCAACACTTTCTTGGGACTCCTAAGCAGCAAGCAAACCCCACCTTCTTAGTTCTGTTTGTGTAAAACCACAAATGCTGATGCTGAAGGTAAGCAGTTCTGTTTGTGTAAAACCACAAATTCTGGTTTGTGTAAAACCACACATTCTGATGCTGAAGGTAAGCAGTTATAGACCTGTGACGCCAAACCTTCGTAAATTATCTGTATTTCCTCGAGGGGGGGACTGTGCTTTCTTTTTAGAAACTTAAAAATAAATGCACTTAAAGCGGGATCGATCGCGAAGGGTCACAGTTGCCCTTTTTTGCTACCTTAGCTGTCCCTTACCATCGGCAGAACGAAGCCCTGGTTATAATCGGTGTGCTCTCCGATCAAGTTCACCCTTTCAGGCGCCGACACAGCGATCTTAGGCTCTGCGCCTCCGAAAGCCCTTTTGTGCTCCTCGTGGGCTGTCGCCAGCAGCGAGCCCACGTCGGCGTCCTTGAGCCCTTCCATGTTTGAGATCTGCAAGCGGCAGGACCTGGGGCCAAATGTCAAGCGCCGCTCAGGCTCTCTACACAGCTTGTCTCTTTCCAAGGTGGTTAAAGAGGGGAGTTCTGCACTGCTACAGTAAGTTGAGGCACATCTGTTGTAGCTGCTGAGCCACATGGAATTTGGGAGAATGGGGGGCAGGGATGTCTTTTCATCCAGGGGGGTGCCTGAACATAAAAAGCTTGCCTGGTAGTTATTATTTATTTATTGTATGGTAGTTACACACAGGAAGCATATCATATAAAATACATAACCAAGTTGATACAGTGGTTATGCAGACCGACTGAACTCCTCTAAATGCTAATAACTAAATTTTCAATCCACTCAGTCACAGCTGGGGAGAGTTCAAAGAGCTCTGTCATATCTCCCTGGAAAGCATGACACTCACATTCTTGTGAGTGATGGAAAATAGTTTGGTGGGCTGCACAATAATCGCATTCCGGTCTAATATTTTGCCCCATTTCAACAAGTCTGCACAACTGCCAAAGTGTGCCTGATGGTCATGGAGTATGTTGTCAGAGGTGTTAAGGGCTCATCTACAGCAACAATTCTGTCAAGAGGAAACCTTGCTTATGAGGCATGGTGAGATAGTCACCTCAGGCAACACCTTCTAGATGTTATATTTAGGTTAACAACAGATGCTGCAACTGCAAGTATGGTCATTCTAAAAAAGGTGGCAAGATATATCTAGGCCTCGGCTCAGAAAATTACAAAAATTCATCATCCTAACCAGTGTTCCCTCTAAACTGTGCGCAAGAATGGACATTCATTAACACAGGATGCCCCTCTCAGCAGCAATCTGGACCCGTTCAGGGTTTTGCACTGCCCTCTGCCCATTTTAAGATTACAGCAGTTATACTGTTATCAGGGTGTGAACTGCTCCACTCAGTAAGGGGGTGGAATTAGAGGGAACATTGATGGGCCCAGTGTAAAAACCTATCAATGGGTCCAGTGTAAAAACCTACCTATTAGTCCAAGCCTTCAATAAATAAGATTTCTTCCCACTTTTTAGATTTGGATTGGCCCATAATGTTGATTTAGCATGTGAAAATGGATCAAATTGATATTGTAGTGCACAGTTTTCCAGTTGTAGAAACTGCAGGCGGAATGGGATCCACTCTAGCATAAGCAGACCCTAAGGCAGCAGTCCCTAACCTTTTTGGCACCAGGAACCAGTTTTGTTGGAGACCCCTGCCCTAAGACATTGCACTTAGAGAGGGGCACCAGACAAGAGGCCTCCAGAAGAGCCCATGATGAACAGTGCAACTGCAAGAAGCACTACAAGTTAAAGAGTATGCCTGGCAGTATAAACTCAGATCAGGGAAACCAAATCCTCCTTCACTGAATGGCAGTTGCATCCTCTTTAAAGAAATCAAAGGCAGTGAGCAACCCCACATACATTTAATACAAAACAAAGTATTAATTTTATTGATATATCTGCAAGGTATATAGAAAGGAATTGCTCACAAAATACAAATAATCTTAGGTATAATATCATCTTGAGTGTATTTACGTTGCCCCATTGAGACAAATTTAAAGTTGCCCATCTGACCAAATCCAAAGATTTGCTTGTTAAAGTTTAGCGTAATCATGTCCAGCTGTGCTGGTTTTCTTCTTGCAGAGAGATTTTAGCACAGGAGAACGTGCCAAACCATAATCCTCTCTCTGCAATCTAAAGTGGTGCAATCCATTTTGGCCACCTCATTCTATCATAGGCATAAGCATGAACCAGGTTGTAAAAGGCAAAGGTAGAAGAAAAGTGCAAACTGGTTTGGAAATGTCAATCTTATTCCTAATGCTAGATGTGCAGTTGCTGTAGAATGGTGATTTCTTTTTCCCTGGCAGAAGGAAGTGAATTTCCCACCATTGTCTCCATGGTTTTATCTGATGAGTTTCTGCAGGAGGCCCTGCAGCTTTAGATATCAGGACCCTTCCAGAGACAAAAATAAAGCAACGGGTTCAGCCCAAAAAGGTGGCTGACTGTGTGGTTGTGAGGAAGCACTGTACACATGCTCAAAAACACTTTCTTGATATTTAAGGGGGAGGAGGGGGCTGCTACTTTGGAAGCAGGCTTCCTGCTCAAGATCTGACAACAGCTGGGCCAGTCCTTTTCTTTCAGCCTAACCCTACATCACATTCTAAAGACAAAATGGAGGAAAAGGAGAACTATGTTGTAAGCAATACTCCCTCTAAGATGTGGAGTCTTGTGAGCAAAAATTCTACTTTGTGACCTGCTAGCATTAAAGTTGTGAGCTACTGCATAAAATAGTTTGCTCTGGGCCAATTTTTCCTGAGCTAAGACACAAATGTATGAGCTGAAGGCTAAAAAACTGTGTGCTACCCCACACTAACTCAGCTTGGAGGGAACACTGGTTGTAAGTATCTTTGGGTCCCAAGAAAAGCATTGTATAAATATCTAAATAAACAGATCTGAACATTCCATTGCATGTCTCTCAAGGGAGAAAAAGCTTGCCTCTTTCCCAACTTTACATTCATTTTCTAACCCTCATTTCCCTCCCTGGGATGGAAATAGAGCCGGCGACTAGGCCTGGCGCCCGAGGCCTAGTGGACACCCACCCACGGGCCGAGGGATAACCCGTCTGTCGCTCAGTCCCACCCTCTGCCTCACCTTCCCCTCTGACTCATACATAATCGTCCCTTGCAGCCAAGATAAACGGGTGGGGAAAGGGTGGCTGGGAGGAAGGAGCTGCGGCGAGCTCTGCATTGGAGAGCTGCCTCCTGAGCCGTTCAGCCTCCCGCTGCGCCCCTGCTTCATGCCTTGCTCGGGGAAGGTCCCGGCTGCTGGGGAACGGGCACAGGCAAAGCCCACCAAGCCTGCGGTTCAGTCGACCCCGCCCTGGAAAGTCCCTCTCGTGCCTTTGTTAGTGGGCCAGGCAGCTTCCCCTTCTTCAACTCTAGCTCTACCCGCAGGCGAGGGGCTTGAGTCGGGACTCATTGTGGGCCTTGCGAGTGCCTGCTTGTGCTTGAAGAGGCAGCTGACTCGGGAGCAGGTCCTCCGTTTCCCTAAACGAGGCACGGCTGCAAAAATGGCAACGCGGCGCAGTGCAACATCCGCCTTTCGAGTCGCTCTAGAGCTCCACGTCTCTCTCCCTCGCTCCCTGCCCCGAGATGGCATCATCGCCCCGCCCCTGCGGGAGGAAGTTCCAGCACTGTCCTCCAAGGGGCGCTGGGCTGCCTCCAAACCTCGCCTCTGCTGCTGTGCCCAAGAAGGGGTTTCTTTTTGGCCGCCGTTAGAAACACGGCCATTGTTCGGGACCCCCCTTGGCAATGCGGGGACCCCCCAGACCTGGGGCGACCCGCCCCCCCGCCCCCCCCCCCCACACCACTGTCGAGATGGTATCCCAGGGTCCTGAGGATGTGGGCAAGGGCTGTAACAACCCTGAGGGTTTGGCTGGGATGTCTTTGGCCCGTCGGCAGACGTCACAGGAGCTGACATAACGGGCAACATCGGAGCGAACTCGTGGCCACCAGAATTCCCGTGTCAGCAAGTGGGTGGTCTTATGCTGTCCAAAGTACCCGGCAGGTAACGAGTCGTGGGTCAGGCGTAGCACTTCTGCCCGCAAGGGCCCGGGCGGCACATAGAGGCGTTCGCGGTGTAGCAAGAGGCTGCCTCGAGTCGTGAACTTGCCTGTTGAGTCATCTTGGAGTGCCTGGAGGTGTTGCTGGACCCAGGGATCATTGGCCTGGCTAGCACGAATGTCCTCCACGAGTGCTGGTGAAGTGGAGGTGGCTGCAAACACTGAGGGCGGCAGGATGGGAGCAGCAAGCGCGGTCTCAGTTGAAGCAGGGGCGTATTCCGGTTTCCGCGAGAGTGAGTCTGCTTTCCGGTTCTGAGTATGGGGGATGTAGGAGACCCGGAAGTCGAAGCGGGAGAAGAATAGGGACCACCGGATCTGGCGCTGGTTGAGACGGCAGGTGGTCTGGAGGTGCTCCAAGTTCCGGTGGTCGGTGAGCACTTGAACAGGGTGGCGAGCCCCTTCGAGGTAATGTCTCCAAACCTCAAAAGCCGCCTTGATCGCGAGCAACTCCCTCTCCCAGATGGTATAGTTCCTCTCTGCAGCAGTGAGCTGGCGCGAGTAATAGGCACAGGGCTGGAGTGGCTGGGATGGCTCCTCGCGCTGGGACAGCACTGCTCCCAGGGCCACGTTGGAGGCATCAGCTTCCACCGTAAAGGGAAGCTGGGGGTTGGGGTATCTCAGAAGTGGCCCGGTGGCAAAGTGGGTCTTCAGGGTGGAGAAGGCGTTATCGGCCTCTGGGAACCAGCGGAAGGGTTCTTTGGGGCAGAATAGTTGAGTCAGGGGTGTGGTCAGGGATGCATAGGCCGGGATGAATTGCCGATAGTAGTTGGCAAAACCAAGGAACCGCTGCAGGTCTTTGCGATTCTGAGGAGCCTGTCAGGTCAGGACCGCTTCCACTTTTCTGGGGTCCATGAGGATTCCCTGCGGTGACACAATGTGACCAAGGAACTCGACGGAGCGCAGGTCAAAGTCGCACTTCTCCAGCTTGGCGTAGAGGCCATGGGCTCGTAGGCGCTGCAGGACCTGGCGGACGTGCTCGGCGTGCTGGGCAGGATTGCGCGAGTAAATCAGGTTGTCATCCAGGTATATGATCGCGAAGCGGTCGAGCAGGTCCCGGAATACGTCATTCATGAACCTCTGGAAGACAGCGGGGGCGTTGGTCAATCCGAAGGGCATCACCAGGTGCTCGTACTGCCCGTATCGGGTCCCAAACGCGGTCTTCCACTCGTCTCCGGGCCGTATGCACACCAAATTGTACGCTCCACGGAGGTCCAGCTTGGTGTAGATTTGGGCCCCCTTTAAGCAATCCAAGAGTTCAGGGATCAGTGGTAGAGGGTACCGGTCACGGATGGTGATCTTGTTCATGGCCCGGTAGTCACTGCACAGCCGGAGCTCCCCACTTTTCTTCTTCACGAAGAGGACTGGGGCAGACAGGGGAGAGGTTGAGGGTCAGATGAACCCGCTTTTCAGGTTCTTGTCCAGGAAGTCTCACAGAGCTGCCAGCTCAGGCTCCGACATTGGGTACAGACGCCCCACCGGGAGTGGTGCCCCAGGTACCAAATCAATGGCACAGTCATAGGACCGGTGAGGGGGAAGCTGATCAGCTCCTGTCTCTTCAAAGACATCGGCAAAATCCGCATACTTCTGAGGGAGCTGAGGACCACCACTCGGGATGCCGGCTGCCAGAGTGGTGGGAGGAGTCAGATGGGGGCATGGGTCTCGGAAGCGTAGTTCCTGCTGGGCCCAGTCCACGATGGGGTTGTGCAGCTTCAGCCAGGAAAGGCCTAGAATCAGCGGGAAGCGAGGCATGCGGGCGACATCAAACTGCAGCTGTTCTTGGTGCTGCTGGACGTGGAAGGTGATGGGACAGGTCTCCTGGGTGACGGGGCCAGAACGGAGGAGGCGCCCATCAATAGCCTCCACCAGCGTCGGAATCTCTTTTGTCTGCACTGGGATCTGGTGCTGCTTTACAAAGGCGGCATCTACAAAACAGTGGGCCGCTCCCGAGTCCAGCATGGCATACATGAACAGCCAGCGTCCATCGGGCAGACGGTGTTTGACTGGTAGCAGGAACAGGCCCAGGGTATCAGCCTGCTGTTCGGAGGACCCAGCTAGTCGCCCCAGGCTGGAGGGTCCACTTACGCCTGGGGCTGACCTTTTGGCGGCGGTGGCAACGAAGGTCCGGGTAGCCAACGCTTAGCAGGGCAGCCAGAGGCATAGTGGCCTGCTGTGCCGCAGTAGAGGCACAGATTCTGCATGCGGCGTCTGGCCTTTTCTTCTGGAGTCAGGCGGGGTCGAGCAGCTCCAAGCTGCATAGGCTCACCCTCGTCTCTGGTACTAGCTGGGGATGGGAGAGGAGCCAAGTGGCACGGCGCAGAGAGCTGGCGCCCTCTCGTCTTGGCTTGGCGGCGACTTTCCAGGCAACCATCGATGTGGAGGCAGAGGGTGATAAGTTCTTGGAGCGTGGGTGGCTGCTCCACCCTGGCCAGTTCGTCCAGGACTTCCTCTGCCAACCCCTCAGTAAACTGGTCCATCTGAGCAAACTCATTCCACGCCAAGTCTTGGGCCAGGAGCTTGAATTCGGTGGCATACTGAGCCACCGAGGATTTGCCTTGTTTCAGGGCCCTGATTTTCCGGTTGGCTGTGGCTGCTTGGACTGGGTTTGAGAAGGCAGCAGACAGGTGGGCCTCAAACCCCTGGTAATCAGTCAGTAGGGGAGAGGACCCAACCAGTAGGGGTGTGGCCCACTTGGCCGCCTGCCCCTTTAACAGACTAATAATAAAACACACCTTTGTCTTGTCATTGGGGAAGTCCCGTGCTCTTAGTTCGAAGTACAGCCAACACTGCGCCAGAAAAGCAGGAAATTCTTCCACGGCACCCCCAAATCTGTCAGGTGGGGGAACTGGGCACTTGGCTGGAGCACTGGCCGCAGGTTGTTGCTGCAAGTGCACTACTGCCTGTGTCAGCTGCTGTACCTGGGCTTGGAGGGCAGCCAGTAGTCCTGCGGTTCCACTTGCTTCAGCATCCATCCTGTGGAATGGGTGTTTGTGGTGGTGGAAGCAATCTGTCACGGGCTGGGGCCAGGTCAGGCAGAGTCCAGGGGCGATCACTTTTACATCTCTCACCAAGTCTTGGGCATTACTTAGGACCAAATCCAGGATCGCCCCACCCCTGGTAGGTTCTGAGACCATCTGTTCCATAGCACAGTCATTGAGAGCATCAAGAAACTCAATCTCTTTCTCTCGACCAGAACACATATTGACCCAATCAATCTGCAGGTAGTTAAAATCCTTTCATCATATTATAATTGACTTCTGTCTTTTGATTTGGTGGGCGATAAGAAACTCCCATAGTTAAATTTCCTTTTGGGCCCTCTATTTCAATCCAAAGCATTTCTAGAAGGGAATCTAATTCTCTGACCTCAGTCT
Source organism: Heteronotia binoei (assembly GCF_032191835.1). Taxonomy (NCBI): domain Eukaryota; kingdom Metazoa; phylum Chordata; class Lepidosauria; order Squamata; family Gekkonidae; genus Heteronotia; species Heteronotia binoei. The sequence continues at coordinate 84,870,282 of NC_083243.1, read as the reverse complement.
TACTGGACCGTATACCCTCTCTGACATACAGAGCCACCCCACCTCCAACCCTTCCCTCCTTATTCTTCCGATATAACTTATATCCAGGAAATTATGAAATAATTATACAACTCACGGCCTGGTTGCTAATAGGCCACGGACCAGTACCAGTCCACGGACCAGGGATTGGTAATCCCTGCTCTATGAGATCCAATGCCCCCTGGTGGGTCATTAGATGAGCTAGTAGAGGACTGGTACTCCCAGCTATGGCACGGCAATGCTTTGGCATGGCAATGAAGAGGGTACCGGGGGCAACATCATTGATGGCCATAGATAGCCGGGAGTACCAGTCCTCTACTAGCTCATCTAATGACCCACCAGAGCACAGGCATTTTGCAGCACTCAATATTAGTGGGGGAGCAAGCCTTGTGCATCTTTCAGCACACCGACTTCAAAACCAAAATAAAATTTACATGTTTTTAAATGGTCAGTCACATGATGGATATTTATTAATTTCTACCTGTTTTGTTATTCTTATTTTGCTCCTTAGATTTTGGCACAGTGTACAAAGGGAATAATAACTTGTAACTGCACGCAACAGTTGCTAAGTGATGTGCAAAATCTGTATCCAAACATACATGTTCATATGCTTGTCTTTTGTAGCACACACTCTCAAATTTCAGGCCTTATTGCTCTTTCTGTCTTTTCTAGACAACAAAGTCCTTTAAATTGCTCTCTGGGAAACTATATTTCCTTGGCCTTCAACTCTCTCCACCAACGCTCCCAGTAATTTCATGGCTGGCCTCAGGGGGCCTGGCAAATCAACAGCCACCCCAGAGGTTCAAACCTGAATGCCACGTGTTTGCTGTCAGTGCTTCAGTATGTGGCATTCAGTCATCCACGGCTGCCTTCAGCCTCCTGCCGTTATGCAGCAAGGAATTGATGTATATAGCCTGAAAGCTTCAGCAGAGCAGCCTTGGAGCTCTCAAATGGAGCCAAACAGGGATGCTTGCCAGAAGGACAGATGAAGGGATCCAAGATTAAAAATGAAATCATGCTGTAGGAAAGGAAGGGACGTGCACAAATTTGGAATGACCAGCACATCAGTTCCTCTGCACTAGTTCTGTAGCTGTGCCTTTGATTCCACATTTGAGCCATACATTTATGAGCCTAGGCTGTAAATTTATAGGCCACAGAAGACTCCTTCTGAAAATGGTTTCCTTATAACACATGGGTAGGACTATTTATTTATTCTCAAATTCAAAGAGAAGAAATTACAAAGTGCTTTCTTCAATTTTACCTTTTATATGTATTCTAACTAGGGCCAGGCTACCAGGAACAAACCACACAAGAGTTCCCGTGTTTCAACTGCTTTCCACCATCAACTTTTAAGATCAATATATACCACAGGTTGCTTTCTCACATGTCTCCTGTCTCTGTGATCTGAAGGTACCCACCTCCATACATATATCTATATATATACTCTGTCACTTAAAGTACACCAGGGTCAAAGTGCATTGAGCATGCTAAAGGTGACATTTGAGGTGGCTGCTCAAATCATTACCTCTATCTCTATGGTAACAGGTAGAAGCTCAAGTGTGTCTTTCAGAAGTATTGTAAGATATTTTGGTTTTCAGGGTTAGGGTTAGAATAAAATGGAAGAAAGCTGGGACTTCAAATATGATTCTGAGCACACTGTATTAAACAAATCTTACATGCATGTGAATCATTAACGATATTATGCAACAGGTTCCGATGTTAGTAAAATCAACAATCAAATAATACACCAGAAAAAAATTGTACTATCACACTAATGTGTGTAAACACACTATTTAACAGTACAAACAACATTCACAATATTCAATCACACAGTTCCTTTCCTTAAGGATGCAGCCTAACACGGTATACTCAGAGTTCTCATTAGGCGTTCCCACAGAGTCCTTTTAAAGGTCCATGCACATTCCAATGTGCATTCCTCAAGTCCATTCCTCTTTCCTCTATATGTATACAGAGAAACAGAAGTTTTGAATCACATGAGTTGATCCATGTTTGAAAAATGTATACAGTGGCTCTGTGAAGCAGCATCAGTGAGAGATAAAGACTGAAGAAGGACCATGGGCACAAAACCGTGGAAAAGCCTAGGGGTATGGTACCACATTCTCTCTTTGGAACATTACACCTATGTTCACAGTTAATACCAGAAGGGTCCCATCCAATCAGACATACAGAGGAAAGAGGAAAGGACTTGAGGCATTTGCCCATTGGAATGTGCATGGACCTTTAAATGGACTCTGTGGGAACGCTTCATGTGAGTATACTGTGTTAGGCTGCGTGCTTAAGGAAAGGAACTGTGTGACTGAATATTGTGAATGTTGTTTGTACTGTGTTAAATAGCGTGTTTACACACATTAGTATAATAGTACAATTTTTTCTGGTGTATTATTGATCTCGAACTGCTAACAGCTGACAAGCTTTCAGCACACACAGAGCCAAATAAATAAACAAATAAACTGACAGTTTTTCTTTATAGTCTAATATAAGGATTCAGTGGAATAAAAAGAAGGACTGGCACACCACATTGTCCTATTAGCAGGCCCGGTGCATCCCAGTAGGCCACAGAGGCAGAAATGGGCACTCCCTCCCTCAAGTGTGTGCTCCTTGGATATTTGTCCATGCATCATGCTGCCCCGTCGCTCTCCTTCCCTGCTCTGCAGACCTAGAAAGGTGAGAGCAGTGGGGCAGGGCAGTAGCACATGCACTCTGTGAAGCCTGCCTTCCCTTGCACAGGAAGGCAGCCTCTGAAGAGCGCATGTGCCCGCTGCTCTCGCCTTCCTGGGTCTGTGCAGACCCAGGAAGGAGAGCAGAGGGGCGGTATGTGAACTCTTTGGAGCCTGCCTTTCCTTACAAGGGAAGGGCAGGATTCAAAGAGCGCACATGCCGCCCCATCACTAGGTTCTGCCAGGCGTGAGGATGGGGCCTAGGGCACCAGAACCCCTGGTGCTGGCCCTGCCCGTTAGAATTATACAAATAAACAGGGGAGCAAGCAAATGAGAGTTAACTGAAAACTGGACAACCAGGTTTCTTATACATGCTGACAACTTGAGGTGACCCAAATGGCTAGCAGTCCTAATGGATTTCACTCAGCCATGCAGCATATGGCACAGCTCATTTCCTTCAGCTTCCTTAGTTTACTGTATGAAGCTCTATACATTACCATCTAGCAACCATTTTTAATTAAAGAGCCAAATGACATCAAAATTCAAACCAAGAGATGACCAAAGAGGCATTATAAGAAAGTTCATAACTGCATAACTGAAAATACAACCCTTAACATGTTGGTTAATAATCCATACAGTTTTCAGAGCCCAAATTTTGGTTGTTGTGAGTCCTTTATTGGTAAGTGGCAGAGATGGGGTCTTTTTGCAATTGTTTTAGTGCACTGAAATAAATTCTGCACCTGCTTTGCACTTGGATTGTCACTATCATTTCCTTGCTGTAAAACATCTCTTAGAAGCCCTTTAGTCCTGAAAAAATCTTTGCCAGCCATTCTCTTCCCATACTGGTTATTCTAGCCTCCTATCCACCCCTACAATGCACCTTAACTTAAAAATCTGCCTTGAGTCTCTGCGATTATGTTTTGGCTATTAATAAAGCAAAGAAATAAGGTTTTTTTAAAAGTCATACTTGGTTCTCTTCTGAACCACAATTGGTTCTAGAGGCACAGGTTACAGACCCCTGATCTTGTGGATCACAGGTCCATTGCTTTTCCATATGAATATCACAAAGGTGTTTGTTTATATTTGGCTACTGTAAAGAAACCCCTGCTGTGAATCTGCCACTGATGGCTTGCAGAGACTGGTGCTCATTCAGTCCCAAGAGCCTCCGTCCTGCTGCAGTTCACTCCAGAGGTGAGGGAGGGCCAGAACGGCCGGATGAAGAGTGGGAGGTGAGGTGGCTCTGAATGTGTTCCTGTCTTCACGCTGTGTGGGTTTCTTTCCAAGAGATCTGATTATTGAGAGCATCCAGCTGCAGAGCCATGCAGAGAGCGCTGATCAATAGCCAGCTCTTCCATGCACTGAGATTGCCAAGGGAAAAGATACAGTTCTAGTTCCTCTGCAAATATGAATAAAACAGCACCAAAAAATGTTACAGTATCCACACAAATATCAATACCCAGATATCTGTCCATTTTGTACAGCTCCAGCAAAATTGCTTTTATTACAACTGACAGATGAAAGCAAAATCACTGAGTGAAAACACAAAAGTGAGCATACCACAGAAAGATATTAAATTTAATTGGATAAATTTGGTCATATAACATATTTTTAAATGCAGACATAAATAAGAATTCTAGGCTTCTTTCAACATAGGTAAGGCAACCTACCCGTCCTCTGGGCCTGTTCTTCCGTTTTGGAATATCTTCTTCCATCTCTTCCTCCTCATTCACTTCATCTGCATTTTCATCATTTTCCAAAACCCTCTGTGGTTAAAATAATGAATGGTAACTAAAAACAAGTCTAGAGCAACAGAAGATCCTTAACAGAAGGGCAAAGACAGATGAAAGCAGATCTTAGGAATATATTTACTTTATGTGTTATGAGACAGAGCAACACAGATCAGACCACTGCAAGAGTGGAAGCTCTAAACAGGAACTCAAGCCATGTATGAAGCAGGGCTGTGCCAAGTGTTTTCACTGAAACATTTTTGGCATGAAAAATAGGATAGAAGAACAAGGCCAGCCCTAGACTGTCTGGCACCCTAGGAAAGGCTAACCTGGCATCTTCCCCCCCCCCCCCGCACTCATAATGTCACTGAGTCACATGGTGGAGTGGCCAATTCGGTGCCCCCAGAAGGCCAGTGCCCTAGGCAATTGCCTAGTTTGCCTAGTGGCAGTGCCGGCTCTGATCAAAAGGTTCTAGAGATGTGGGGGTGGAGACTGGAGAGGGCAGGGTCTGTAGGATACAATGCCAGCTTAAGTCTTAGACTCCACCCTCCAAAGCTGTCATTTTCTCCAAATCCCACTGGGAAGCTGGCAAGCCTAATTATTGGAAATCTGCCCCAGAACCAAATAATTTGCTATTACTTGGATTTCTTGTAGAGTATCCTCCTCTTTAGTATCTATCTTTTTTTCAAGTCCTTCTCCACGCAACAGGGCTTCCAGTGTGGTCCCCTCTGATGTAAAACCATCTTTCTTCAGAGGCAGGTCAACTTCTGATAAACCAAACAAAACAGTTTTAATTATTTCATGAGGAGTGCAGGATATAAAAAGCAAGCTTAAGTAACAGAACATATGAAATATAAAGACTTTAACAGGAGTCTCGTGCATTTGTTTTTTGAGAAGTTTGTGTACCTCATCTGCTATACTCAGGGTTGACAGGTCCCTCCAGGCAGTTGGAATGGGGGGGGGGGGAGGATTTACCAGGAACAGAAGGGAGGCCTAGGCTATGTCCCCAGCAATGTGGTGATGTCACTTACAAACAGTGTTCTCTCTAAGCTGAGTTAGTGTGAGCTAGCTCACAGTTTTTTAGCCTCTGGCTCACACATTTTTTGTCTTAGCTCAGGAAAAATGGCGCTAGAGCAAACTAATTTCTGCAGTAGCTCACAATTTTAATGCCAGTAGCTCAAAACTTTAATGCCAATAGCTCACAAAGTAGAATTTTTGCTTGCAAGACTCCACAGTTTAGAGGGAACATTGCTTATGGCATGTACTGGAAGTGATATCAACACAGCCTGGGCCTCCCTCCTTGGGGGGTGGGGCCTGGGGGATGCCCCAGTTCCGGGGGCGGGGGGGGGGGCTGGCAGATCTAGCTCTACTACTCAGCGCTAGGTTTCCCAACAGGCAGACTAAACATGTGCTTAGGGCACCAGCAAAGCAGGGGCAACAAGAATGAAAAATTTGGGAAGGGGAATGATATGTCAGCAAAGTCTATAAAGACTTTTAATGTCAGCATAGATGTAAGTTTTGTGTCTGTTCAAAAATAAAATAAAATAATTATTTCATAGTTTAGTATTGTTTTTATTTTAAATTGCATATGGGGAGATCCATAATATTTTCAGTGCTTAGAACCTTTAACAGTCTTACTCTGGTTCTGCTACTTCTGTAAGGATTCTCCCATCTAACATGACATTTAGGTAATTTGAGAGGAAGGCAGTAGACTCCTGGCCTTTCAGCAGATCACATCATCACTACGGATGTGCACATTTCCAACATTATACATACAAACATAAACATTCCTTTTTCAAATGTGTCCTTTAGTGTCTATAAGTGTGTCCTTTAGTGCCAGGCTACTGACACCTATAAAGGCAGTTTCACAACTGAAAGTAACATTTTAATTTACATTTTCAGATATCATAAATGAGTAGAAGATGACAAGGCAAAAGGAAATCCTCACAGAGAAATGATGATCTGGATGGGTGGACTGGATTTTTTTTTATATACCTGCCAAAAATTTATAGTATGTCAAAGAACTGGCCCTTGCAAGCTGGCGAGTAGTGAAATGTGTCACAAATGTAGTATTCATACTGTCATTATATAGCAGGGCATAGTTAACAAGTAACTAAAGATGACAGCAAATTCAGAATGTGTGTACCACAGAAACACACTGAAGATAGCCATTTGCTTTTCAGTCCATCAACATATGAAGTTGTGGGGCTTGAAGATCTCCCAGAATTACAACTCATCTTCAGACTACAAAGATCAGTTTTCCTAGAGAAAATGGTTGCTTTGGAGGCTGGAGTGGTTGGAATTATATTCTACTGAGGTCCCTCCTCTCCCCAGAGTTCATCCCCAAATCTCCTGGAATTTCCCAACCCAGAGTTGGGAGCCCTATCTCTCATGGTCAGTCCTATGCACTCTAACTGGTAGCAGCTTTTCATGGTTTCACATAGAGGTCTCTCTCACTATTGGCTACCTGATCCTCCCACTGGAGAAAGTAGGGGCAAGACGTGGGAGCATCTACATGCAAAGCAGGTCTACCACTGAGCAAACTATTAAGACTGGCCACATTATAATGATAAAGACTCATACTCAGTAGTAGTTCCAATACATTCACATATATACCATCTCAAAAAAAGCCAAATAATAGTACCAACTTTAAACTGGAATTAAAACGGCAGCTCATCAATATCCTGATATGTTTATATGTTCTGCAAATGTTCACTGGATGGGAGGGGATACTATGGCTGTCATAAGATCCAGTGTCCAGGGCGGGGGGCTGTCATATACATACTTTATTGTACATCCACTTTCCAGCTTCCCTTAAAGGGTGCTCTTTACTAAGTGAGAGAGAACAGTCCACGCAGATTATTCCTAGTCTGGACTGTGCCTTGTAGAAAGGCTGTTGTTAGTAAAGCAACCCAGCCCAGTGGAATAATTTTTACTTATAACCTGAAGACCCTGCATAAAAAAGGGATTAGTCAAATTCCCTCAGGAAAGTGGTTCATGGTCACAGTTAAAGCAAACAACTTACAAATTAAAACACCTCTTTCTTTTTACCTTCGATTTTTAAAAAGGTGTTGCATTTTTGTACAAGAAAGCACAAACCTACACAGAATCAGCTGCCATACAAGCAAGTGTCTCTACGTACCAAAGCAGCTCCATTTTCAGTTCTAAATGGAAACAGAGCTACTTATTCGAAGAGTTCTAGTGGCAGATACTGTGAAAAAATGAAAGCAATTCAACTTCCCAGAACAAGGCTTATACAAACACAGAGTCACATTGATTCTTTGAACTGGTTTATTTTCATAAACAAATACCGTGTACAATTCTATATCATGAATTATTTATTCCACAAGATGCCATTTAAGATGGCAAATGGCATAGCCAAAGCTGTAGCCCAGATCACTTTAAAAATAATGCTATACAAACCATCCTACATAGCACAGGGAGATCTACTGCAGGGCAAATGTAGCCACTGAGCTCATTAACAGGATGTGGCAGGATATACCTTAAAGGGCAAAATCAGTGGCTCAGTGAGCAATTAAATCTCATGTCCACTTCAAATGAGAATCTATCAGTGTCACAAGAGGGCACAGTTTCAGATCAATTTCTGTTTCCTGCCCCTAGAATATTTATTTATGGTAGAATATTGGGAACAATGGAAGTCAAAAAGAATATCATAAAATATGCCATGGGGGAAAAAACAGATTAAGCCCACTCTTCTTCTGGGAAATATGCAGAGAGAGAAGCTGCCTGTTAGCTGTCGAGTTTGCAAAAGATACCATCTTTTGGGATGGTGCTCTCTGCCAGCAGATGGGAGTGCCCCAGGGGAAATGGTGGTGAAAAATCCAGACAAGCTGCATCCATCCATCCATCATATTGCTCATTTCCACATCTCCAAGGCATGAATATAGCATTAGAGTGAAAGTGAAAGAAACACAGAATTTTAAGGATGGGGGGGGGGGGGGGAATACACAAATATGTGTGCCTTAGTGACTGGATTTTGTGTCAATGGTGAATATAATATCCAGAAACTGGTTATTATTGTTAAAAGAAAAAAAAAAACTGTGGGTCACATCTACACAGTCATTTTTACAGGTTTTAAAATGGGAATCTTCAAAGGAATTTGCAGTGTCTGCCAGGATGGAAAATGTTCTGCAGAGCTCTTTTTGAATGTCAAAATGTCTTCTTCCCATGTCAAACAATTCTAAACCATTCCAGATCTCTGCACTGTTCACCAGTGTCCATTTCACCATATATCTTTAACACCATATCTTTTCTGACTGTGACCTGACTTGGATCCTATCTGTCATTTCCCTCCACTCTAACAATTCCCCTCAGTCCAGCACTTTCCTCTTCTGATTATCTTTCAGCCTTATGATTGACTGGGAGACCCAATGGCAGTGCATATCTTGTGTTAAAAGTTACCCAAGGTCAGGGCCAGTGCTAGGCTTTCTGGAGCCCTTGGCAAATCACCCACTAGCACCCTCCCCATTATTAAAAATATAGGGAAAATGAAGAGCACAAAACTTGAAACTTTTCATTTTTAATTTACTGATTTTTAATTTATTTATTTTTTTAAAAAAATGTGATATGTTATAAAAAAATTGTGATAATTAGTGCTTGCTGGCCACACCAGGAAAGAGGGTGGTGGAATAGGATGAGGTGGGAGACCAACACGCATATTGGGGAGAGGGGGGTGGTTTGCCTTTGTTGAGGGCAGTTTGGTGATGGGAGAAAAGGTGACAGTGGTCAGGGGCCAGAGTAATGTGTCTGGGAGGGAGCATTGGCCCAGCAACAGACATTGATCTAGCCCCTAGAGCTGCCAACTCCAGACCAGAAAATTCCTAGAGATTAGGGGTTGGAGGCTGGGGAAGGCAGGCTTTGGGAAAGGGAGAGACCCAGCACAGTACATTAGCTTAACAGTCCAGACTCCAAAGCAGTAATTTTATCCATGGGGAAATGATTGCTATGGTCTGGAGACCAACTGTAATTCCAAGAGATCTCCAAACCCCACCTAGAGGTTGGCAACCCTAAGAACATTTGATGTCAACATTAAAAAAAAGATATGAGCCTTGTGAGATATAGTAATACTCATAAGCTTTACCTATTTCATATCTGTTATTTTTGGGGGCCAACATAGTATCAAGGGCCTAATCAAACTTTTAAAGACGTATGGGGGATTTTTGAGGGTTTTTCTTTTTAACAATTTAATATTCCAAGAGCAATGGGATAATTGGGCACTTGCATTGCTGGTTTTCTTCCCTTCCAGCAAGGCCAGCTACTCTGGTAAGATGAAAGAAAGTAAGAATTGGTATGCACTGGGATTTTGCAGTTCCACAGAACACTGGTGTTATAAATTACAGTGCAAAGGAAGGGTGTCTTTGAATTTCAAACCAGTTTCACATTTGACATAAAGGAATTCTGTGAGCTTTCCCCCAAAACCAGTCTCCCTGCATTAATTTTTCAAGTCTCTGGTGTTTTAAAGGCTTTACTTCTCAGTAAGGAATATCCTTCAGAAGTGTCTTGACACACTAAAAATGTTGTTTTTCATCATAGTCATTGATACAATTATTAGTGTGATTTATATTTGATGTTCCCTGTCAGTCTATTTTGTGAGCTTAAGAAAGGTCACAATGGGTTAGATCCAAAATGGCACAAATTAAAGGAATCTGTGAAAAAACCCACCTCCAGCTTTCCCCCACCTATCCTTTGTGTCCCACCAAAGCATCTCTATCAGCAGCAGAAAAAGGAGAGAAAGGTGGGGAGAAGAATCTTCACTAGAAATGTTAAATTTCCAGAAATGTTGAAGCCATGAAAAAACAATGTGAGGGGGTGGATGTTTGAAAATATTTATTTTATTGGATTTATATCCCGCCCTCCCCACTGAAATAGGCTTGGGGCAGCTTGCAGGCCCAACAGCAATTTAAAACATAGGAACATTATAAAAACAATAAAACATAGTGGATGCTATAAAACAACTATACCACTGCGTTAATATATTCATTTATTTAATCAGATTTATATCCTGCCCTCCCCTGACAGGGTCAGGGTGGCTAACGACAAACAAAAGCGACATAAAATATTAAAAAAACAAAATATACAATATTATTTTCTTGGTCTTCTTCATCGCCACAGTTGTATCCAAGTGGTCCAGGTGGTATTAGAGTGCAGGTTCATGCCTCAGGTGGTCAGCTCCAGGGCATTCATGCAGCCATTGAAATATATGCAATAGTTACTTTCCTAGCAAACCTGAATTTCTGCAGAACACTGCACAGTCAGACCAGGAAAATGTCGGGTGAAATCCAGTTTCAGTCACTGGCTAAGGCTGGGTAACTGCCACACAATCTGTCTGACCCCCATAGGGTTGTTACAAAATGGGGCAGGACCCATGTACATTGCAGGGCTGCCAAGTCCAATTCAAGAAATATCTGGGGACTTTGGGGATGGAGACATTGGGGGTGGAGCCAGGAGGCATTGGGGATGGAGCCATAAGCAAAGCTGTGACAAGCACAATTGAACTCCAAAGGAAGTTCTGGCCATCACATTTAAGGGGACCACATACCTTTTTAATGCCTTCCCTACATTAGCAATAATGAAGGATAGGGGCACCTTCTTTTGGGGCTTATGAAACTGGACCCCCTGTCCAATCTTTTTGAAACTTAGAGAGCATTTTGAGGAGATTCATCAGATGCTACACTGAAAATTTGGTACCTCTACCTCAAAAAAGCGCCCCTCCAGAGCCCCAGATACCCCGGGATTAATTCTCCATTATACCCTATGGTCCAGCAGACATTTCCCTCCCCCCCCCTTTTCTGATGACCCTGAAGCTCTGGAGGGCCTCCAAACCAGGACTCCGCTGCCCCCACCTGGGGATTGGCACCTCTACTCAAGAGTTGCTGAACTTTCAAGTTTTTCACAGTAACATAAGGCAACCAAAGGTTCAAGATTATCTTCACACTATGCAAACGACCTCTGCAAGGATTGTGCAACAAACGGAGGGTCTGGGCTCCTTTCACAGCCATGTTGTTCTGCCTCCTCCCCCACCCCACTCCCCTTCAGCCTTAAAGATGCAGACACATCATCCAAAGAGGAAGGCTTTCTCAAGTAGAGACTGAAGCCTCTGGAGGGGGAAAGTCACATAATGGCTGTGGGAGCGGGGCTTCCCCCGCCAGCCAGCTGACTGGGTTGGGAAGGAGCCTGGGGAGAACCCCCGCTGGGACCTGGGGATTGGCAAGCCTAATACATTGCCTGAGCTCCATGCAGGATAACAGTGAATAAAATAAATATAAATTTATCTTGATAGCTAAGAGTGGTACCTTCACCTACAGAGGCAGTTAAACTACTGATTACTCAGTACTTGGAATAAACCACAAGAAATAGCTATCAACAGGGCTTTTTTTGTAGCAGGAACTTCTTTGCATACTAGGCCACACACCCCTGATGTAGCCAATCTTCCAAGAGCTTACAGGGCTCTTAGTACAGGGCCTACTGCAAGCTCCAGGAGGATTGGCTATATCAGGGGTGTGTAGTCTAATATGCAAAGGAGTTCCTGCTACAAAAAAAAAAGCCCTGGCTATCAACACAAAACTTTACTAATGTGCTTCTCAGGAGATTTGTCCAGTCATAGCTTGAGATTAAATACCAGAGTAGATGGACTTTCCATGTGAGATCTGTCAAGGCAATTCTTAAAACAAGCCCAGAAATGATACTGAGTGTATCTGAAAAAGAAACACAGAAGTTTGCACCCTCTACCATTTATCCAAGTGACAGCATAAACTGTGAGAAGGAGAGCCAAATCTCCCACACTCAATAAATTATTCTCATTGCTGCCATCTCCTCCCCTGACCAAAAATAGTAAAGATTGTGTTGGGAGGAGGAGAAATCCTTCCAAGGGGAAAAGCAAATGATAATGAAGGGGGTGAGTGGTGGTGCCTCCACATTTTCCTTCATTTGATTAATGATGAGCCAAAAAGCTGTGGGTCTCAGCCACAAGATTGATGGCTGCAGAGAGGCTCCACAGTGAAGAGACGAATGACTGGTCATTTGCCCTTGATTTGCAGAGAAATGTCTTTCCTAAACAGCCGTACCAAATGCAGTCATGTCATGTTCCAGTTAGAAAGAGAGATTAAACACTAGCAGATGGAGCCACCTGGGGTGCCTCACCCCCTAGAAGGGCAGAGAGTCCAGACTCCTTTGGGTGCTCAGAGAAGGTCGGTGTGTCCCTTCATTAACATCTGGCTGCAAGGTTTGTTGAGCTATTCTCCCTCCCCCAGACAGTCATTTGCCTGCAGAACAAAAAAAGGCCTAGGTGAGTGCTGGGGGAGGAAAGGATGTTAGAAGCTGAACAGAACGCTGTAATAAGCTCATCAATCTACAGATATCTTTGGTTGTTTAGCATCCTTCAAGCTGCTCTTAGAGAGAGAGAGAAATGGCAGCTACACTGGAAGGTGGGACAGTAGCAAAGGCATAGTGGACTGAGAGATGGCTTATCTCCATTAGTATGTTCTGTATACATCAGAGCAGTAGGAAACCTATTAAGATTTAGGTAGGAAAGACTGAAAAAGATGGAAGTTGGATATGGTTTGGTTCCAGCTGTCATACTGACAGCTTAGAGTCCTTTTGGGTGTCATTGCTAAGAGAGAGGTAATTGATTTTGTCCATTCAGATATGAAAAGCAAGAACCACAAGAATATATAAACCAGAGATACAAGCAGGGAACCTGCAAGGACATGTGAGAGGTAACTTCACTTTCCCCTGTATCCCCTTCCCCACATCATTTCCTCTTGGCAGCTTCCACATCCTGTCCCTTTGCTCTGCTTCCTTCTCTTTTCCCACTAAGCAAACAACCTTTATTTTATCCCCTCTTCAATTTTATTTCTTGTTTATTTATTTCATTTATACCTCACCTTTCTACCCAATAGGTACCAAAAGCAACTGACATCATTCTCCTGCCTTCCATTTTATCCTTGTAACATGCCTGTGAAGTACATTTGGGTGAGAGAGAGTGTCATCCAGCAAGCTTCCAGAGCAGAGTGAGGATTTGACCCTCAGTCTCTCAGATCCTAAAAACACCCTCCCTTGGAAAAGCCTAGCCTAGTTGCAAAAGGCATGTGGTAGCAAGTTGCTCAGATAAGTTGTGTGGTGGCCACTGTCCCGCCCTGCCAATTTATGCGAATTGTGTGGAGTCTGCCACTGGGCCCAGGTGAGTTGTGTGAGCAACTGCTGCACCTGGGTGGGTTGTACAAACTACATGGCAGCAAGTTGCCCAGTGGTTGCTGTTCGTTCCAAGAAGACCTCCCTCCAGGACAGAAAGGAGGGGAGCAGGAGTGGAGTGGGAGATCAAAATGCCCCCAGGAAAGACCTCCCCCATGCCTTTTACTGTCAAAAAACAAAATTAGAAGGCTGGAAATATGGATGTGGTTGCTTAGCAATTTGCACAATGGCAACTGAAAATTCAGAGGACATTCATTTATTACGGGTACAGGTGCTGCTTCTTTTATTTTGGAGGATAATCTCCCAATTTTTTTAGATCTCAGTTTTTTTAGGAAGATATGCCTTGATTGTTCATGGCCCAAGACTCTGGATTTAAGTATTAGACATACTGACCGTGTAGAACCACCTGCCTGAAGTTCTACTCTGAGTCCAGTAGAGTAGGGATGGGTGGGAACTGGAAAAATGGAGGTCTGTGGAAGTTTATGCTTCATGGGGTTTCTTGCTAAAGAATAAGGCTATAATGAGAGATGTACTTGGAGGATCTTTTATTATCACAATGTTACTTTAAATTCCCAGTTTACCTTTCTATTGCCCATTGCCATATTTTAAGTTTACTTCCATCTTTGAAGGATATTGCAGCTTTTTTGCTTATGGTAGTAAGATAAGCTATAATAATTCTCACTCTGAATTTATAGCAAATGTTGCCTTATACGTTTCCTTATAGCATATAACAGTCGGACTCGACTGTGCAAACAGCGCAAAGAGTCGGACTCAACTGTGCAACTGAACAACAACATAGCATATATTGCTTTAAATGATCACAAATCTTTAGGACTTCCACTTAGTGTTGTCAGATCTGTGTTAGAAAATACCCAGAGACTTTGAGGGTGGATCTGGGAGAGGGTGGGATTTGGGGAGGGGAGGGGGCCTCAGCATGATACAGCATGGAAGAGCCGGTAGCAGCAAATTAGAGCATGCGTGGATCCATGTTGTAAAGAGTAGAGCTGTGGCTCCGTGTAACGTCATGAGAAAGAGTCTGAGGAAGAACTAACTATTGAAACCGTGAGGAGTCCTTTTAAAAGTGGTTCCTTATTCTCTCCGCACCATCACGAGTGAAACACTAAGAAATTAAAAGACTTCACCCACGTCTTCATTAAGTCCTAGTTGAAGAGGCTATCATTCTTTGTGATTGTTGAGAGACTTTGTGGGAAAAATTTCAAGAATGTTCAGTGTTCCTTACTTCTGTTTTTGTTTAACTTCACTAAAAATACATATTTACACGCTTTGCGTGAAACTTTTCTCCAGGGGAGCTGATCACTGCCATCTGGAGGTCAGTTGTATTAAAAAGTGGGAGATCTCCAAGCCCCACCTGGAGACTTGCAGCGCTACCTCCATTGGGTGCTGTTGAATCATTACTGTTTGGAGCAGAGGTGACAGGGAATAGTAGTTACAATCAGAACAAGTTCTCAGAGAAGTGGGTTAAGATCCCTGTTCTGCTATGGAACCTCTTGGACCCGTTATACTATTTTAGCCTAACCTACTTCACAGGGTTGTTGTGTGAGGGTAAACTAGGAGAAGAGAATGTTGTAATAACCACTCAGCTCTGGTTAGACCTCACCTAGAGTATTGTGTTCAGTTTTGGGCACCACAATTTAAGAAGGATCAAGACAAGCTGGAATGTATCAAGAAGAGGGCAATGAAGATGGTGAGGCATCTGGAAACCAAGTCCTATGAGGAAAGGCTGAAGGAGGTTGGTATGTTTAGCTTGGAAAGGAGATGGCTGAGAGGTGATCTTCAAGTCCTTGAAGGGCTGTCATATAGAGGATGGTGCAGACTTGTTTTCTGTTGCCCCAGAAAGTCAGACAAGAACCAATAGACTGAAATAAAACCAAAAGAGTTTCTGGCTGAACTTCCTAACAGAGTGGTTCCTCAGTGGAACAGGCTTCCTTGGGAGGTGGTGGGCTCTCCTTCCTTGGAGGTTTTTAAACAGAGGACATCTGACAACAATGCTGATTCTGTGAATTAGGCAGATCATGAGAAGGAGGGCAGGAAGGGATGCACCAGTGCTTTGTTCCCATGGTCCTTTCTTACACATCCAGGGAAATGCTGATTGCCACTTTGGGATGAATCAGCAATTTTTCTCCAGGGCAGTTTGGCAAGGGATTCTTGAGATTTTTGCCATCTTCTGGGCATTGAGCAAGGGTCACTGGGGGATGTTATGGGGGGGAGGTAATTGTTAAATTCCTTCATTGTGCAGGGGGACGGGTAGGACTAGATGACCCTGGAGGTACCTTCCAAATCTATGATTATACGATAAACCACACTGGGTCTCCCCTGGGCAGAAAAGCAGGGTATAAATAAATAAAGTTATTTCATAGAGCCCTGAAGTATACAGATTCCATTACATAAGCTTCAGAACTTATTACTTTGATGAAGGGTGTGTAATCAGTGCCTCTTTCAAACAGTTTTTATATTCTGTTTAAGGAGCTGGTTGCTAACATATTTGTGTGTGTGTGTGTGTGTGTGTGTCATTTCAGACACAACCGTTTTGGCTCCTGATTGCTAACAATTTTTTTAAAAACCTTTTCATACAAAGTCACTCATGTCCCTTTTGCAAAGCAGGGATGAGCCTTTTTTAAACTGCTTCCTTCCATTTTCAGGTTTTCTTTGTGCTTCTGAATTGTTGCAGTGGCATTTGAAATATTTCAGGTAATTCCGAAAGGGACATTCCCCCCATCTTTTTTCACGAAGTATTCTTTTCCTTCTTTGAAAAAAAGTTATAATTTTTGCACATTCAAATGCTGGCAGTATAACATTGAATAGCTATACTGGTCTAATCCTCCAGTGCAAAAGTTAGAACATTTTTTTTTTCAAAGATGGAAAAGAATGTACTGTGAGAAAAGCCGGGGGAGGGGAGCAGCGTGGTTTGAAACAGCTAGAGTACTTCAGACACAGCTCATTAACTGATTTAAATACACTGTATAGAACCCCCATCCCAATATCATTTTACTCAGAACCAGGTCAACATGTGTGCACATGCCTGAAATTTGTGGTTGATTTCTGCCAATTTCTAGTAGGTCTTGGATGTTCAGAAAGGTGGCTTGCTATTGCCTGCCCCTGCCTCCCAACTCCTGGTATTCCTTGGAGGTCTCCCATCCAAGTACTTGTTGGGGTCAGGCCTGCTTAGCTTCCAAGATCTGACAAGATCAGGCTAGCCTGGGCTATCCAGGTCAGGGTGATAACAATAGAAAGGCAATGAAAAAGGAGCAATGTCTTTTCCTTTCTCATCCTGCATATAGGCTAGAAGCAAGATCCTTTGCTAATATAAACAAGTGTAACTTCAGAAGGACTATGTTTATTCCAATCAGCTACTGATGTGACAGCAGGTCATCTTATTAACTCAAAAACAGTGCATTTGGTGTGTGCGTTTTGGGCATTTAACAAACAATACCATATACTCACGTGTATCTCACTTCCTTTCAATGTCTATTACATTTGCTATTCATCTCATACCTGCTCCCAGATACCCACACAACAACATCTATTGCTTGGAATAAGCTGATGTTTGTCATGCCTGAATGTTTTAGCATAAAAACCCTGTATTTTATTAAGACATCAAGTGTAAAACACAGGGAAATATTGAAATAAATTGCAAACCAGTAAAAACATATTTAATATCCGTCAAGTATAAGATGATTATGAGGCTGTAAAATGTTTACCCGGGAGAAGAATAAAGATGACAGATTGAAAGCATTCACTGCAGAAAAGGGAGAAATAATAGATGGGGACAAAGGAAAATCATGTTACAGCTCTCTCTGCTCTCAATGTATCCATAAAACTTGGCTTGTAACATTCAGACTAGAGTTTAATATCATTTACTACTTATTCCTTTAAAGCATGCTCTGGAGGGGGGAAAATCACTGTTCAAATATTATCATATTTCAACCTTCTAAACAGTTTCATCTGCCAAAGAGACCAATAAAACTGAATAAAATTAAAAGATCATGCTTTTAATGAAATATAGTCCCATATTACTCTAATATATAGTATATAAGGAGCTTTAAAGTGACTCCCAATGCACTGATCACTCTGCTGACTTTACAGATCAAGAGTTTAAATAGATATTACAGTGGACATCTGGCTGCCACTGTCCCACATCTTCCCAGTAATGTCTCGTAAAAGAAAAGTGTGATGTAGCATCACTGCATTTACCTTTTCCCTACCCACGCTTCAATTTATTGGCTGCCACACTTGAAGAGCATGGAGAAATTCTGAACATTCGTGTGGTGGTTTGTTTTTCACTTGATGTTACTGGGAAGATGTGTGAAGGAGATTAAGGCCAGTAGTAGCCATGCAACTATTTAACCAGAAAGTTAACTAGAAAGTTACAAACTAGGAAATTACAAAACTAAAAAGTTACAAACTAGAAGTTTTGCACTGTAGGGTCTGGAGGATTCAGTGTCTCTTCCAGCAGAACACTAAACAGTTGTGCCAAGTTCAGTTTGACATATTTTTGTAAACAGGTAAGAGACTGTGAGCTCCTCTGGAATTCTGACACAGCATGGTGCATGCAGCCACAAAATGACCAGCACAGGGACAAAGCCAGCCACCAAACCATTGCTGCAACTTACACTCACTCACACAGCAAAGATTGTTTTGCTATGATTACAGATGTTGCCAAAGCAACATTTTAAAAATCTGTACAAGCAATCAAATCTTCAGTGACCAATCGTAAGTTTGTTGGATCAAAGGGTCACAACCCACATTCTAAAAACACTTGGCAGGTGCCAGGAAAAATGTCATCAGGTGCCATGGTGCCCAAGTTTACCTCATGGTGCCTCTTGTAAAGCTCAGGTAACTCAGGACCAGTGGAACATAATGTTGACAGTTTGAGTTTTAGGCATAATGCCCCACATTCCCACTTCCAGAATGACCAGAATGGTAGAATTTTAGAAGTCCCAGTACACACACACACACACCTCCAAAATCCCCATCAGCTTTCCACTAACAAATCTAAAAGTTCTGCTATCAGTTCTTCTCAGACTTACTCTATCAGGCAAACCTGGTTTCAACTGTGCCCAAGCAAGTGAAAATAACCAGCATTTGGGTGACCTGGAATGGCAAACTACCCATTCAGGTCCATAGCCACCCCCATGATCAGACCTAACAGGAGAGCCTAGGGTTGCCAGCCTCCAGGTGGGGCCTGGAGATCTCCTGCTTTTACAACTGATCTCCTGCTGGGCAGATCAACTCCCCTGGAGAAAATGGTTGTTTTGAAGGGTGGATTCTATGGCATTGTACCATGCTGAGGCCCCTCCCCAAACTCTCCCCTCTCCCACATCCGCACCCAACGTCCCCAGGTATTTTCCAACACAGACCTGGCAACCCTAGGAAAATCATGTCTCCACTATATAACATAACAGCATGGCTAACAATGCTATAAATACTTGTCATGCTACATGATGCTTATTATGTTACCTCAGCAATTTCCAGCACAGGTACAGAAGAGTTTGTCAGTATGTAAAAGGTACTGCACCACAGGGTAAAGATGAAATGGTATCATGCAAAACAGAATGTTCCATGCCTAAGAAATTCAACTGGTTAAAACTAGGATTCCCAATAATATTTCAGTGTGTTCTGTCCTTTAGTTATAGTGCTTCATGCAAAGAATAACTAATAGCAAGGCCCATTTTAAGCTGGAGGAAAATGGAAGGAATAATCAAGCTGCAAGTTTCTAAAGATGTCGCTGAAAAGTCAGGAACTATAGCCTGTCTAATGATTCTCTATGTCACCTAGAACTGAAAATTGTGTCAACTCCTTTTCAAAGATTTTTGAAATACTGCAGTGCTGGGGGGGAAGGGGGGCATTACTGCAAAGACTCCCCATGGCCCAAGGCCATATTCGTTGACAGCCAGATGCACAGTTGTGGGAGACTGATGCACATAGCCAGAAGTGTTTTGGAGATTTTTCCTGCTGGTTGATCAGATGGCAGAGCAGCTAATCCACTTTTCCATTTAACACAGGCTTGCTTGTTCAGCCAGTTGATCAGCATCTGTGGAAAAAACTTTCAAAACTCTTCTAGCTCTGTGCAGTCTAAACTATCAGTTGGACATTATGCTAATTTGTACAGATATTATATCAATAAATGAGGAAAAAGGTCATTTCAGCAGATCTGTTATTAACTTAGTTTTCAAAATTTGTTTCTCCTTTTTTTGGAACACTGTGAAGAAATCTGTCCACAATTCTATATGTGTATCTCTTAGATAAGTTCATTTCTAACATATACCAGCTTAAATGAAAGCAGCATCAAAGCCAACTCACTCAAAAAAACTGTAATATTACTCCCTCTGCTGGTTCTAAAGCAGTAGTTTTCTATACTGATGCATAAGGAAAATAAATGTTAGGAATGCAGATTCGGCATTCTGCTAAAGAAAACATCATTTAAAATTCGTATACCCCTTTTAAAAACACTAAAACATCCCTCACTGTGAAAAGATAATTATTTTAATAAATGTTGTACTTGGTAGCTGTGAAAGATTTTGGACAATTCAGTGTTTAAAATAAAAATTCTCTATTTCCAGGTCACATCCAGTTAGCATTTGTTCTTGTTTTGCTGGTACAGGAGCCTCTAGTCATGAGCCATAAACATAAAGGTCACGGAAGCTGCTTCACAGCCAGGAGACATCTAGAATGATGCTGGCAGAACACTTGTAATGAATCTGACTGAATGTACTATATAGCCCATTGGAAGACCTATGAAACAGCAGTTACTGCAGTAAAGAAATGTTGCTTCTCTGCAACCATTGCATCAGCAAGTTCATGACCATCCCAGTTTTTAAAGTATCTCAGAATCTAATAATTCCTAAATCTGAGAATTTATTGTATCAGGAACAGATAATTAGCTCTGACACATTAGCAAAGTTTTCTGCTGATTAAAATATGGTGTATACAATCTGATCTGATACTGGTTGTAATATAGGTCAGAAATGACTAATATATTACCTAATTTGTTTATGGATCATTTGGGCCCAGTTAACATTAAGGATGTTGACAGGATCCTGGGATCTGTGAAGGCCCTGGACCCTTGCCTATCTTGGCTGCTAAAACAATGTAAGCTTCACATAAATGATCCCTTGGTGAGTGTGTACCATAAATCAATCACTAACTCAGGGCACCTTCCCTCAGCCATTCAAAAAGACAGTTTCATCCACTATTGGAAAAAAAAATCCCTTCAGAAATATGATGTGGCCAATTACTGCCCAATCTCTAATCTGCCCTTTCTGGTCAAAGTGATTGAGCAAGCAGTAGCAGACAAGCTCCAGATCTATTTAGACAATTCATCTGCTCTGGACTCTTATCAGGCTGGCTTCAAGCTGGACTATGGGACAGAGACAGCCCTGGTAGCTTAAGCTAATGGCCTCTGTCTGAATACAGACAAAGACCATGCCTCTTTGTTGTACCTACAGGACTCATCTGCAGCCTTTGATACAGTGGACTATACCATCTTCTTGAGGTATTTAGAGACAGCAGGTATCAGGGGATGTGCTTTGGAGACCAGTTTTCATCACTATGGGACCTGTCTTGTGGGGTTCCACAGGATACAATCCTATCTCCTGTGCTATTCAAACTCTATGTAAATCTCTGAATAGAAATTTTTCATAACCCTAAGTTTCATTTCCAAGGTTAACAAACAGGGTATCTTCAGCTTGGATTTTTATTAGTTATTATTTGAATGTACATCCCTACAAATAATTATCTCAGCCTCACTTTCCCTCACATCTGCAATATTAGTCAATAATCGTGTTGTGCCTTACAGAAGCCCAGCAACATTGTCTCCCAATTTGTTCCTGGGCACAATTCATGGTGGCGGTGTTCACTTTTAAGGGCCTTTATAGCTTGAGACCCACATGCATACTTGAAGAACCCACTCCCATAAAAAACCTACCCAACCATTAAGGTCATCTTGCAAGGCTCTCTTTTATGTATCCGCAACTTCTAAGTGCTAGCACTACATCCTTAAAGCAGAAAATGTTATGCAGCAATCTTAGAACCATGTCATAAATAAAGATGCCATTGTGGACATTTAAAACCAGAGCACTAGGCAAAGGAGTGACTTAGTCAACCATTCCCATTTTATAGGAATGGCATATGGGAAATAGGTCAATCCTTACAGATGCAACCCTATGCCCACTTAGTTGGGAGTAAGCCCCATTGAACAAAGTGGGACTTCCAAATAAAAATACACTGTGAACTGAATATAGAAACGGCCATCTATCACAAATTTCTTATGGTTATGCCCTCTCCTTCAAAGTGCTTAAGACTGCTATTCATTCACTAAGCATTGACTTAGCAATAGTAATTGTTACAGTTGTCTGATGTATTGAACTTGAAACTTGTTCATGCAATTCATAGTACAATGGGTTGTATGTCACCAATCTATTCCAATGGCTCTGTTGTGTGTTCCTCTGGAGCAAGGAGCATTCAGGGGATGTAAGTGCCTCCTCCTCTGGTGGAAGACTACTGGTGCTGAAAGAAAATGGGAGCACCAGAGGAACAGAGTGGTAGAATGCAACCAACTGGGCCCTTTCATGGAGACTCATGGCAGGGCAGGACTCCATTCATGACAAGCAGAGCAACACACACACATTACCAAAACGGACTGAAATAACAGAATTGTCCAAGATTATTTGTCACCCTCCATCTTGTGGTGTTGTGGCAGCAAATACTAAAGCTGGCTAGATCTTGTCTTAGAATCAGGGTGTGTAATAGAATTAGGTGTTTCAGTTAGGTCACACAAAAATATTCTGGGTTGTCACATTAGAATCTCCCTGTCCAGAAGATCAGCTGCTAAACCTAAAGCAAGTTGACATAAAGGCCTCAGAATAGGGATAAGGAACAATCAGACACGGAACCTTTACTTTTGTTCCCCTTTTTACATTAGTTATGGAAGAGATTCTCAAGGCTGTCTCAGCTTTGGCTCTCCCTCCATCTACATACCGTAGTGCTTCTTAATAACAGTTCATTAATAGTGATAATAAGGATAGCTAGTGGTCCTTACAATGACACTGGCAGAAAACCACTGAAGTGATGAATTTATGCTATACGCCACTGTATATTTGTGGCTGCATTTTCTGATATAATCAGCTCAGATTATCATTATAAAGCTGAACTGGTGAAAGGCAACATATGGGCCATGGGCAACACTGCAAATCTGTAACATGTTTTCATGTCTTCTGAAAGAATCCTGAGAATCTTGGTTTTCAATTTTTGAGGAGAAAAAAGAAATCTTAGTCTTTATGGTTACAGTGATATGTTTGATAATATGGAGCAAAGTTGAAAGACAAAAAAAAGGTGAAATAGTAAAACAAAGGCAGTTCCATGAGTTGCTTTCATATTTTTAAAGAGAAGAATGATACATGATGCAGATCTACAATCAGGATTTCCTGTGGTTCTTTTTAAAGGCAAATGCATGGTGGTGTGGGGGGTGCAGTTCACATCAGAGTGACAGCACAGACAAGGCCGATGTTAAGCCTCTCCCCCACACCATGCATATCATACTTGGGTAGCTGCTGTTTGCCTAGTAAAGGGAAGCAACAGAAAAAGAAATGAATTCATAAGGGAAAATATTTCTGGTAGGAGTAGAAAAGTGGGATTCTAATTTAGGGTTTGGTTGTTGCATAAGAAAACCCCTGATGGGTCTTGGCTCTTTTTAAAGGGAGAGGGTCTGCTTCTAATCTTATTGTCCTATTTGGCCTGCAAATTCAACTAACGTATAAACCATTAACTTTTTTTCCTCTCCATCAAGCACCTTCCTCCCCCCCCCCCCCCCCCGTCAAACCAAGAAGCCTATAACAGTTGATAGCCCAGCTGGAAGTCAGGGCAATGGAGCTATCACCCAGCCAATTGCAGAAAGGAATGTCTTTCTGACTCAGCTCAAGTTCCTGATAGGCAGCCCCCAGAATTACACTAATATGGAGGCCAAACCCATTAATAGTGGGAAGGCCTTGTTTGCTGACAGAGTGCTTCACTTCACAAGGGAATCCCACAGGATTTTTTTCTTCTTTCAGGTTTGACAAAATATTAAGCACACTTATGTATTGCTAAGCATATTGATTTTTAAGAAAGATTACATGTATGTCTATTTTTTCCAGTTGAGAAAAACTGTCACTGACACAGAGCTCAGTGAGAAGGAACAGAGTACCCTAGTGAACATAAGGCCTGATAGAGTCACACCAAGGTCCCTGTGGTCCAGCATTCTGTTTCCAGTAGCGTGCAGTCAGATTCCTTTGGATGATCACAGACAGGGCCCTTTCTCCTGTTTGTCCTAAACATCTGCTATTCAGAAGAATACTTCCTTTTAAAAGGTTTAGTTTCCCCCCCCCCCCCCCCCCGTGGTGAAAAAACTATACCTCTTTATTTCTGATGTGGATTCGTATGTCTCTTATAGAGCAGCACTGTTCACCCTTGGCAGCCAAGAAAATTTGGGTTCAAGCTGCTCTTAATAGTTGAGACTCCTTCACCAGTACACAAAGAAGGTGCTAATCTGTTCAGGTGAACTTTTACATTTTTGTAACATTATAACTTTGTCATTTGTAGTTCTTTGTTCATGTTTTACTTGTATGTTTTATCTGTTCAATTGTGATGGTCTTTGGCTACATAAAATAAACATTCTTGAACCTTTAACCAGAAGCAGACTGCCTTTTAACACTGAGTTAAAATTAACTGTTTAGGACTATTAACTTATATAATTATTTTAAAAAGCAATCTAAGCTCATTGCTAACACCAAACCTTGCAGTAAGGGGTATTAATGTTAATTACTTGTTGCATGAAGACCGCATTACCAGAAGGCAGGATTGGATTCCATCATTGCTTTGCTGCTATCCTGTGTCCATCCTGTGTCCATCTGGGGGTGGGGACCTGTCCCACATCCAGCAGTTCCTATGGTGGTTGGCACTGCCCACATTCCTCTGTGGCATGCAAGCATGACCATGCCCGGTCCAGTAGTTCCCAATGCCTATTTCCAGCCTAACTGGACTGAGGTGGAGAAGATGCTCCTGTAGGGGCAGGTGGCCAAGCATGCCAGTGTGGCCCTCACCACTGCCAGGGTTAGCTCCACCACTGCTGACACCCATACCTTCTGACACATGGCAATGGAGCACATCGCTGCTCTTGACCACATGGTGCATACAGAGCTGACCAACATGAAGTGGTAGAATGATACTTGGAGGTGTGTGCATGCCCTCATGGCACAGGGCATTCCAAGTGACTAGGGCAGGGGTGGCCAACAGTAGCTCTCCAGATGTTTTTTGCCTACAGCTCTCATCAGCCCCAGCCATTGGCCATGCTGGCTGGGGCTGATGGGAGTTGTAGGCAAAAAACATCTGGAGAGCTACTGTTGGCCACCCCTGGACTAGGGCATGGTAGAGGGGTCTGCCTGGTGCTCCATGCAGTCAACCCACCTATTGTAATAATGGGGCTATGATGCTGAAGTCCAGTCTGGTGGGCACATAGGCTGGTGACACAGTTCATTCCCTGGGGACTTGTGAGGATGCGCCACAAACCCCTGCCCTTTTTCCCTGCTCAGTGAAGAGGCCAGGGCCTTTGAGGGTCAGATCTGCAGCCTAGCAACTCAGATGATGATCAATGCACACGCCCTGATGAAGGGGACAATTGTCCCACTGAAAGCCATTTGGACCCTCTGACTGGCCCCTGTGGTGGGCCTCCAGATGGTCATAATGTTACAACATTCCCCACGGTTGTCTGCCAGGAGGAGATGGAGATCAATGAAAGGTAGGGTTGCCAACTCAAGTGTGGCCTGGATCTTCAGACTACAGAAATCAGTTCCCTGAGAAAACAGCAGCTTTGGAATGTGGAGTCTATGGAAGCACATCCCCACAGAGTTCTCTCCCTTCCCCAAACTCCATATTTCCCAGGTTCTGGTATCCAATCCCCAGGAATTTCCCAACCTGGAACTGGCAATCCTAATGATAGTGCCACCACCTCAACTATGGCCACTGCTGGGACAGATGGTAATGCTAGTGAGGTCCTGTAGGGTGTGTGTGTGACTATTTCCTCTGTGTGATACGACCAGGCCAGGTTCCCTCAACTGATGAGGTTTTGCCGTTGTCTTCTCCCAGATCCTGTTGCCCTACTTTTCTCTGCCAGTGTCTTGGAACACTTATAGGCCCTCAATCCTTCAAGGGGCATCATTGATTATTTTCTGGACCCTGGGAATTGGTAACTCTCCAGAACATCTAGGTGTGCCCAGGCCAACACAGGAAATGGAATTCATGTCCTCAGATGGAGGGAGTAATGAGAGGAAGGGATGGCAAGGTGTGGTTGCATCCTAGTTTGTCTCCTGGTGTGGTAGCTGATATGACTCCTAGTGAGACTGCTGACTTGGATCTTGTGTCTGTTCCCAGAGGCTCAGGACTGCACAACTCATTCTTCCCACCTTTATAGTCATGTGAGCATCCACTGAGGAGAAACAGCTAGAGATCAGGCAGGAATTGAAGGATGCTCTGTCCTGGGGTTATCAGTGCTTGGGTGACCTTGCTGGGGGTTAGGGGGTGGCTAATGGCCGCCATGAGTGACTGTAGATTATCACTGGAGATATAGATGAGTGTCAGGCACATGTATGTATCAGCAGTGGTCCATAGCCTTGCACCTAGCCTGCCCCTGGTGCCACCCCTCCCAATCCACCCTGGGGTGCCTGCCACCCCCAGCACCTGGGATCCCCTGGGTGGGCCCACAGGGACAGCACCACCAACATAGCCATGGTGCTGGGAGACATGGCTGCTTCTGAGCCCCACGAGGTGTGGCCAGCCCCATGTTTCTGAGATGGTGTTCAGTAGGCCAGTCTTCCCTGGGGCTAGGGATGCCGCTGTGCTATTGGTGATGGTGTGCTGGGTAGAAATGGGCACAAACTGGGAAAATGCAGTTCAGTTCATGATTCATGGTGTGCCCTGTTTACGAACCATGAACCATCAAGAACTTTTAGCTGCCTTACAAACAGGTTTGGTTTGTGAGGTGGTAGAATGGCCCTCTGGTGTGATACAAGCACCAAACTCACAGGAGATCTCCAGCTGACTCTCCTGCCCACCAAGTTTGGTGAGGATTGGATTTTTGGGATCTTGGGCACCAAAGCAGGTGCCCATCTGTCATTTCCCCATAAAGCACATTCTTGGGGGCACCTTTGGAGGGGGCTGGAACTCAGACCTCGTAAATCCAATTGTCACCAAACTTGCCGGACACTTAGAGCAGAGTCAGCTGGAGATCACCTGCAGGTCTGATGTCTCTAGCTTGCAGAGGAACCATTCTATGCACTCCTGAACTTCCTAAATCTGAGCTTATCAAAATGACAGGTGGTCATTTTTGACAGGTGCAGGTTCAGGAGTGTACTGGATGCTAGCTAGAGACACCAAACATGGAGGGCATATAGAGGAGCATCCAGGGGGAGGTCCCCTGTGAGTTTGGTGTCTCTACATAAGAACATAAGAGAAGCCATGTTGGATCAGGCCAATGGCCCATCCAGTCCAACACTCTGTGTCACACAGTGATCAAAAAACCCCAGGTGCCATCAGGAGGTCCACTAACGGGGCCAGGACACTAGAAGCTCTCCCACTGCTGCCCCCTCAAGCACCAAGAATACAGAGCATCACTACCCCAGACAGAAAGCTCCATCTATACCCTGTGGCTGATAGCTACTGATGGACCTCTGCTCCATATGCTTATCCAATCCCCTCTTGAAACTGTCTATGCTTGTAGCTGTCCCCACCTCCTGTGGCAGTGAATTCCATGTGTTAATCACTCTTTGGGTGAAGAAGAGTTATCATTTTATCATTTCTAACCCAAGTGCTCAGCAATTTCATTGAGTGTCCACGAGTTCTTGTATTGTGAGAAAGGGAGAAAAGTACTTCTTTCTCTACCTTCTCTATCCCATGCATCTCTAGTTTGCACATGATAAATTCCATACACTCCTAATCCTCCTGAACCTGCACCAGTGTGGTCATTTTGACAGAAGCAGGTTCAAGAGTGTATAAATCAGATCCTCTGCATGCTAGAGACGTCATCACAGGGAACCTCCCCTGGACACTCCTCCATATGCCCTCCAAGTTCTTGCTTTGAAGTTCTGTAAACATTTTGATTGAGCAGAGATAGTCTGTCTGGAAATGTATTTGCTAATGAACTAGCATGAACCTCCATGAACAGCTTGAAAGTTCATCAACAGTTCATGCTGGTTGACCTGCCACAAACTTGACACAACAAACCATTAATCAGCTAAAATGTGTCATGAACTTTAATTTGTGAGCCACTTGATGCCCATCCCTACTGCAGAGAGTTGAGCCCTCCTTCCCATTTGTGTTGCCACATCTGTTACACTTTATAGGCTCTCTGCCTTTGGGGGGAGAAGCAGGGGCCCATGAGAGTGTCATCAGACAGCCCCTCCCCTCATGTGTCCCAATATTGGCTCGTTGTGGCTGCCACGACAGTGCTTTTGTGCCCTTGTTCAGCCACAACAGTGCTATTTCTGAGGGTTCCAACACTGGCACAGCTCCACTGCTGAAACATTTGTTTTCTCCCTTGCTTGTGCAGAATCCCCTCATGGAAAGGTCTAGTGGCAACCCTGTTCTATTGGCAAATCCCATCACCACCACAGCAGCCCTCAGTCCTGGACCACCCATCTGTTGATAACTGTAGACAGCGTATTGTTCCTGTGATATCATCAGGTTTTTTTCTTACAAAAGTAACATTACTCAACTCCTGATCATGTTATATTGCAGCATTACAGAGTCCACACCACAGTTAAAGGTAAAGGTAAAGGTAGTCCCCTGTGCAAGCACCAGTCATTTTTAACTCTGGGGTGACGTTGCTTTCACGTTTTCACGGCAGACTTTTTATGGGGTGGTTTGCCATTGCCTTCCCATGTCATCTACACTTTCCCCCCAACAAGCTGGGTACTCATTTTACCGACCTTGGAAGGATGGAAGGCTGAGTCAACCTGGAGTCGGCTACCTGAACCAGCTTCTGCTGGGATCAAACTCAGGTCATGAGCAGAGGGCTCCGACTGCAGTACTGCAGCTTTAGCACTCTATGCCACGGGGCTCTTCACAGTTAAAGGCTACCCCATAACAAATATTTAGCATTTGATCATAGGAGATAAGAATCAATAATTATCATTAAATGAATCACAATTAAATTATAATTAAATGAATATGTACAGACAGGAGTACAAGTTAAATGGTACAGTGCTGGACAATAATAATGACATTCAGTTTCAAAGAATTTGGTTATGGTTAGAAAAGAAGCTAAGAGAAAACATAGGAGTATGAAAATGACTTTTTGTCTATGTTTGGTTGTTATTGCTATTTTAAATTAAATTATATTATTCATATGTAGCTGTGTCATGCATTGAAAAGTATGTAATGAACATAGCAGAAAAGAGCAAGAGTCTAGTAGCATCTTAAAGATTAACAAAATTTGTGACAGGGCATGAGCTTTTGTGATTCACTGCTAACTTCTTTAGAACCTTCAGTATTTAAAGAAGCGATCAGTGATTCACAAAAGTTCATGCCCTGTTGTGTTGTCTTTTAATTGTGTTAAGTCTTTTAAGGTGCTACTGGACTCTTCCTCTTTTATAGAGCTTTTTTCCTTGAAAAAGAGGAAAATGAAGGAGAAACACATGAACTAATGAACTTTTAAACATTTTTTGGATAATTTTGTTTCCACAAAAGGGTTCTGGAACACGATTCCGCTGCATTCTCTCTGAAAAAAAGCCCTGACAGACAACCATGTCTACCTATCTTGATCTATGTAATGATCATTTTTACTATGGTTTACTATTGTCACATTTATTATACACCTCAGTTACTATCCTGCTAGGCAGCCAATACTTTGGTTTTAATTATTGACCATCTGGCCACATTCTATAACTAAACCAAATAAAATTCCCAGATTCAAATATTTTCAATTTTGCAACAGTTCAAATAGTTAAAATATAATCGTTATCTCCCTGGTGAATGAAGTTGATTCTCTGAGTTTAACTAACTAGACACCTAAACCCTCACAGTTTGTCAGATCCAGGTGGATAGCTGTGTTTGTCTGAAGCAATAGCTTGAAAAATGGACTTAAATATGATTGTGTCTTACTGCATTTTGGAAACTATATGTGCCTTAAAAACAATAGATACTACAAATATAAAAACCATGAGGCACTCTGGCTGTCACCTATACTCAAACTTCAAGCACCATTGAACCCTCTTTTTCTGATAAAAGTACAGCACTGGGCACCATACAGTATAACTTATTCTCTGTAATGGCTCTCCAATAGGTACATGCCTGCAACAGAGATCAAAGCTGATCTAGCTGTCATGGCACTCATCCTCTGATGTATTTTGGTTCTATGAAAATTAAAATTTTCAGAATTTCTTGTGAGACACTGTGACAGTTAAGTCTGTCCTCACTCAGACAACTTCTGACCCAACAATACAACAGCACATGTCCCTTTTGAGAAATACTGCAACTGGCTGAAGTACATGAGAAGTCACTTCATGCAAACAGCTTCCCATATGAAGTTGTACCCTAATTCTTGTTGTCAAACAGAAAACAATGCCATTGTTGTAACTGAATGTAGATTTGTCCATAACAAAGATTCATTGGGGTATACCATATCACCTGAGAGATATACAGTATGTCACAGAAGTGAGTACACCCCCTCACATTTTGTAAATATTTAAGTATATCTTTTCATGTGACAACAATGAAGAAATGACACTTGGCTACAATGTAAAGTAGTGAGTCTACCGCTGGTATAACAGTGTAAATGTGTTGTCCCCTCAAAATTACGCAACACACAGCCATTAATGTCTAAACTACTGGCAACAAAAGTGAGTACACCCCTAAGTGATAATGCCCAAATGGGCTCAAGTAGCCATTTTCCCTCCCTGGTGTCATGTGACTCGTTAGTGGTACAAGGTATCAGGTGTGAAGGGGGAGCAGGTTATCGCTCTCACTCCCACATACTGGTCACTGGAAGTTCCACATGGCACCTCATGGCAATGAACTCTCTGAGGATCTGAAAAAATGAATTGTTGCTCTACATAAAGATGGCCTAAGCTATAAGAAGATTGCCAAGACCCTGAAACTGAGCTGCAGCACGGTGGCCAAGAACACACAGCGGTTTAACAGGATAGGTTCCACTCAGAACAGGCCTCGCCATGGTCGACCAAAGAAGTTGAGTGCCCATGCTCAGCGTCATATCCAGAGATTGGCTTTGGGAAATAGACATATGAGTGCTGCCAGCATTGCTACAGAGGTTGAAGGGGTGGGGGGTCAGCCTGTCAGTGCTCAGACCATACGCCGCACGCTGCATCAAATTGGTCTGCAGGGCTGTCATCCCAGAAGGAAGCCTCTTCTAAAGATGATGCACAAGAAAGCCTGCAAATGGTTTGCTGCAGACAAGCAGACTAAGGACATGGATTTCTGGAATCATGTCCTGTGGTCCGATGAGACCAAGATAAACTTATTTGGTTTAGATGGTGTCAAGCGTGTGTGGCAGCAACCAGGTGAGGAGTACAAAGACAAGTGTGTCTTGCCTACAGTCAAGCATGGTGGTGGGAATGTCATGGTCTGGGGCTGCATGGGTACTGCCAGCACTGAGGAACTACAGTTCATTGAGGGAACCATGAATGTCAACATGTACTGTGACATACTGAAGCAGAGCATGATCCCCTCCCTTCGGAGACTGAGCTGCAGGGCAGTATTCCAACATGATAACAACCCCAAACACACTTCCAAAATGACCACTGCTTTGCTAAAGAAGTTGAAGGTAAAGGTGATGTACTGGCCAAGCATGTCTCCAGACCTAAACCCTATTGAGCATCCGTGAGGCATCCTGAAACAGAAGGTGGAGGTGTGCAAGGTCTTTAACATCCACCAGCTATGTGACATCGTCACGGAGGAGTGGAAGAGGACTCCAGTGACAACCTGTGAAGCTCTGGTGAACTCTATGCCCAAGAAGGTTAAGGCAGTGCTGGAAAATAATAGTGGCCACACAAAATATTCACACTTTGGGCCCCATTTGGACATTATCACTTAGGGGTGTACTCAATTTTATTGCCAGCAATTTAGACATTAATGGCTGTTGCGTAATTTTGAGGGGACAACACATTTACACTATTATACAAGCTGTAGACTCACTACTTTACATTGTAGCCAAGTGTCGTTTCTTCAGTGTTGTCACATGAAAAAAATATACTTAAATATTTACAAAATGTGAGGGGGTGTACTCACTTCTGTGACATACTGTAAATGTTACCCACTCAAACTTCTCACTTTTAAAATGGAGGAAGAAAACTAGGTCCTGATATAAATATCCTGCACTGCAAATTACAGCTGCCCCTGAATTTAGAACAGAAGGGCTTTTTTAATGTCTTCAATACAAAACAACAACATGACACAATAGATTCTAAGAAATCCTCAAGTTTTAAAAAAAGGATAAGGAAAGATAAAGTAGCAACACCAAAATCCTTGCGGTTGTGTATGGCAGAGACATACACACCCACACATACCCCTTATGAACCATGATTGCTGCATACTCAGTAAACAGGGTAAATGAGGTGGAGTTGGAGGAGACAAGACAGCACCTACCAGGTTTAATCTCCAGCAATTTCAACCTAGAGTCTTCAGGAGGATGTAAACGTCTCTTTTTGCGCCAGCAGCGAGCTGGATATGTATAGAGCTGACCTGGGGCTAGTCCTGAGGGTTAAAAACAGTAAACAAGAAAATAAAGCATTGCATTCTTAGTTTAGTTGTAAGATTCTCATTAGATTCTCTAGATTCCCGATTTACTGATTTACATGTCCTGAATAATATGTTTATTATATTATATGTAGATTTCTAACCCACTTCTCACTAACCCACTTAAAAGCAATCAAAGCCATTAATCAAAATAATTTTTTTAAAAATAACAATTTAATATTGTAAAATTATCTTTTTAAAATCATACCTTTCAGAGAGTGTCTGCCCCTGTGTAAAAAACAAAGAGGAACCTGATGGACTTGACATGGCATCTAAAAGGCAGTGCTCGTAGGCATCTACATTACCCCCATGGTATGTATGACACATGATTCCATCCTTTGTCCCATATTGTATAACAGGCAACTGAAACTGTGATGAAATTGGAGATCTGGACTCATTATTCATCAATAAATGGATGGCACCTTAACTCTATTTCTGCTTTTCAGCAGTTGAGACAATGGATGCCTTGAGTAAGAGTTTGAAAGCCATAATGAATTGCAGAAGGGCCAATAACCTAAATCTTAATCCAGACAAAACCATGTTGCTTGCCTGACAAAAGGGCAGAGCTAGCATAAGGATTTTAAATAGCAACTGGTTCCTGGAACATTTGCAGTAGATTGAAGGGGACTTGGGACTAAAATTCCCTTTAAAGATGAAGTAGTTGTTTGGGTAGGATTGCTGGCTCTAGGTTGGGAAATTCCTGGAGATTTGGGGACAGTACCTGGGGAGAAGGAAGTATGGGGGACGAAGTTCAGTGGGGAAGTGATGTCATATGGTCTGCCTCTGTGCAGAGGAATTAACCTCTGTAGTCTGGAAATCAGTTGCAATTCCAGAACTCCAACCCCACCTTGAGGTCAGCAACTCTGCGCTTCAGGCAGTAGACAACTCAGGAGGGACCACTAGCTTTGAGCCAAATAACATGTGATGCTGGTGTTCCATAATAGGAACTAAAAGGTAAAGGTAGTCCCCTGTGCAAGCACCAGTCGTTTCCGACTCTGGGGTGATGCTGCTTTCACAACGTTTTCACGGCAGACTTTTAACATAAATAGTGTCCACAGCCTAGATATCTCCCAGAATTACAACTAATCTCCAGATGGCAGACTTCAGTTCCCTTAGAGAAAATGGCTGTTTCGGATAGTGGACTCTGGCATTATTCCGCCCCCCCACACACACACACACACCAAGGTCCCTTCTCAGGCTGCACCTCAAAACCTCCATCAATTTCTAAACCTGGAGCTGACAACTGTAGTTCACAGTGTTAAGGATGGGGAGCTTAACTCCCACCTCCCATCACATCATTTCCCCACTGGAAATTCCTTGCTGGACTGCTTTGAGGTCTGCGGGCAGTGGTGGGGGCAGGCACATTCCATCACTGAGTTCTAGCACTGCATTTAGCTTGGCCTTTAGAATGTTTTAGCTGGAGTTCTAGCAACCCCAAGGGCTGTTCTGTCACTTTTTAAAAATAAGCTTATAGAGAATAAGAAACCAGTCAATTAATACAATTTAAATCGCACAGAAGGGTGCCCAGGAGCAGCCGCTGTCCTTCTCACATGATATAAAGGCCCCACTGAACAGCTGATCAGTGGACCCTTTCACTGGCATAGGAAGGGAAGCTGCTTCTGGGCACCCTTCAGCACAATTTAAGTAGCCTGAGAGCCCGTCCAGCTTTCACCCCAGCCCCTCAGAAGGAGAAAGAGGAGGCCACAGTCGGGGGGGGGGGGGGGGAGAAAACAAGCAAGTGCTGCTTAGAATGCATGGGAGAGGCAGGAGCAGCTGCTGGTCTCCTGCATCCCACCTGCTAGGAGGCCTGCTGGGAAGCACACTGAGAGACCTGCCCCCACTGCCACAAGTCACATGGGGGGCATCCAATTCAGTGCCTCCCCCAGGGCTGCCGCCCTAGGCAATGGCCTAAGGTTGCCTAGCAGGTGCACCAGTCCTGACTGTGTTTTTTTTTTTAAGTTTGCCTTCCACTAAGGGGAAACAAAACCAAATTTTCCAAATGAAACCCAAGTTTTCCTTGGTTATACGCTGATATAATGACAGCCCAGGTAACAAGTTGCAAATAAATAGAACTAGGATGTCTTCAACTTTCCAGCTAAATGTGAGGATAGGAAGGGGGAGATGATGTGAGCTGGAGAACTTCCAGGCTCATTCATATCATGAACAAGCACAGCCATTCTGAAATATCCAGGTTTCTGGCAACATATGTGTGGATGCAATTTAGCCAATCTACTCTACTTTTTCTCAAGGCTGAAAAATTCTGGGGTGATCCACAAAGAAATGGTAAACTGCAGAGTCACTGGGGTCTACAAGATTGTGCTAGCACAAGCAGCTTTCATAACTGAACTTTTTGGTGACAGGAAATTTATTCAGTCTGTATCCTGGGATGAGCAGTCATTCTGATATGATCTCTCCCAGCCATGCTTCCTCTGTCTTCTGCATGGCCTTGCCTAATGTAAGAAAGGATGTTCCCCAAAGAAAAATAAATTATTTTGCCATTCTTTTACTATTGAAAAACATCATTAATTGCACACTGACTTCATGCCAAAATATTCCATTGGGGCCCCAAAATATCAGAAAACTAGTTTAACATATTTCCATTTGAGAATAATAAATTTATTTAATAATTTTAATCAAGTAAACTTCAGTTTAACTAACATATAAATAAACAAATGCCAAGTGCTTGTTTTTTTTTGTGACCAAACTTTTTATTCTGCAATATATTGA
The DNA here is from genome assembly GCF_032191835.1 of Heteronotia binoei. Classification (NCBI taxonomy): domain Eukaryota; kingdom Metazoa; phylum Chordata; class Lepidosauria; order Squamata; family Gekkonidae; genus Heteronotia; species Heteronotia binoei. Next base: position 84,835,124 of record NC_083243.1, on the reverse strand, counting down.
AATAAATTCATCTATTCAAATTCAAATATACTTCTCCAATACATTACATATTTTCTTCCCCCCCCCCACTCTTATTCATGACCTCCGCCGGTACTTAAAACAAATTAACAGCATATTAAAGGTAAATTCACAATTATAAAATCTTTAGAAAAAAAATTATAATTCACTAACCTTTTCTCTAATAATCACTTAACACTTATTAAACACAACACTCATAATTATTAATTCAGTTCCAGAGTTCCCCCTATCTTAGTCTTATCTTAACTCTCATATATATATATTTACCAAGTAGCTATGTTTTACTAATGCTTGTATCACAATTCCTCTTTATCATTAAAAGTTCAATTAATGTTATCATACGCTACTAAATATCTTTTCACCGTTATAAAATCTTTACACAAAGAGTTATCTTTCAATAACCTTTTCTCTATGATTCACTTAGTATTTGTTAAACACAAATCTCATAATTATAGAATCAACTCCGGAATTCCAGCTGTCTTAATCTTATCTTAACTCATATATGTATAATTACCATGTAACTACATCCTACTAAATCAATAATCGCGATTTTTCTTTATCATTTAAAGTTCAATTCATGTTGTCATAAACTACTAAATGACTCTTCACCCTCCATTGTACTTCCACGTAACTTTGAAATTTACTCCAGTCTTCTTTAAACTTCTCTGTATTGTTGTCTTTTAAGATTCTAGTAAGTTTGTCCATTTCACTCCAGTTAAGAACCTTTAAGACCCAGTCCCATTTTTCAGGTATTCTGTCTTGCTTCCACATTTGCGCATACAATGTTCTCACAGCTGAAAGCAAATACCACAACAATGTTCTGTCTTGCTTTGGAAAGCTTTCCATTTGTAATCCTACTAGAAAGACATCTGGTGCTCTCCTAATATTATAACCCAAGATTTTCGAGATCTCCTGTTGAATCATTGTCTAAAATTGTTTCACCTTCTCACAAGTCCACCACATGTGGTAGAAAGAACCTTCATGTTTTTTACATTTCCGACTCCTATCTGAAGCTTAATTGCTCATTTTTGTTAGCTTTTTAGGTGTCATGTACCATCTGTACAGCATTTTGAAACAGTTCTCTTTTATGTTATAGCACGTTGATATTTTCATTGAATTCTTCCATAGGTGTTCCCACGTCTCCATCTGTATTTCTTTATTAAAGTTAATCGCCCATTTAATCATTTGAGGCTTCACCACCTCCTCTTCTGTAGACCATTTCAATAACAGTTTATATATCCTTGAGATCAATTTTTCATCCTCGCCCAACAGCATTTTCTCCATTTCTGTTTTCTCTCGTCTTATACCTGTACTCTTAATGTCTTTCTCTATCAAGCTTTTAATTTGTAACAGCTGAAACCAATCAAACTTGTCCTGCAATTCTTCAACCGATTTCATTTCAACTTTGCCCCCCTTGAACTTTAGCAGTTGTTCGTATGATGCCCATTTCCCTTCCCTTACACTTTGCGGCATACTTATTACTTTTTACATCAAAAAAGAACTAGAACCTAAACTGGTTTTTAAAGACAATGATGGCAGATACATTGCAGTGGAGGTGTTGATAAATGAAAAAAAAAAAAAAACCGTTGTTGTTGGGCTTATATGCCCCTAACGGGGCGAAGGATGTTTTCTTTAAAGACATTTTGCAACAACTTAATCAAGTGACTCATGAACAGGTTATGTTAATGGGAGATTTCAATGGAACCATTAACAACTCTCTGGACAGATCTGGAAACAAAAAGAAGAAAGATGGGAAGCTACCAAAGTCCTTCTTCGATTTAACAGAGCAAGAAAGTCTGGAAGACATTTGGAGAAAGTTTAATCCTAATGTACGTGACTATACCTTTTTCTCAGCAAGACATAACTCCTTCTCAAGAATTGATATGTTATGGTCCACGAAGGACTTGGGACTTATTACAAATAAGATGGAAATTCTTCCGAAAATGGGTGCAGACCACAATCCACTAATGTGGTCAGCGAAGGCTATGAGAAAGAGCAGAAGATGGAGACTAAATGAGGATTTGTTGCAAAAAGTGGAAGTAGTGAAATCTCTGGAAAAAGAAACTAAAGCTTTCTTTCAAGCAAATGAAGACAAAGAGGTTAAAACACAGACCGTTTGGGATGCGTATAAAGCAGTGATGAGAGGATTACTAATCACATTGAACAACAAAGACAAAAGAGCTAAAGAAAAGCAATTGAAAGACTTACAAGCAGAAATAGGCAAAAAAGAAAAAGATCTAAAAAAACGACCGGGGAAAAAGAAAATAATGCGAGAAATCACAATTTTGCAGAATCAGTTGAAACATTTAATGAACAAGGAGGTGGAATGGATGCTAAAAAAGTTACAGCAAAAATCATTTGAAGGTGCCAACAAACCAGGGAAATATTTGGCTTGGCAACTTAAGAAAAAAAGGGAGAAAAAGTTTGTAAATAAAATTTGTGTGGAAGGGAAAGAAATTGTAGATCAAGCTGGAATTAAAAGGGAGTTCTTTAAATTTTATGCCAAATTATATAAAGGTCAACAGATAAAAAAAGAAAATATTGATGCCTATTTGCAAAGATTAAACGTGAAACCCTTGAATGATAATATGGAAAAAATCTTTAATAAGCCAATTGAGAAGGTTGAAATTGAAGCAGCGATTTGTTCAATGAAATTAGGCAAAGCTCTAGGTCCAGACGGCTTTTCAGCAAAATTTTATAAAGTCTTGGCGGATGTACTAATAACTAAAATGCAAAAGTTGATGAACTGTATTAGAGAAGATGGGATGGTACCAGATTCTTGGAAAGAAGCGATTATTTCATTAATACCGAAAGAAGAAAGGGACTCCACGAATGTTAAAAACTATAGACCGATTTCACTACTGAATAATGATTACAAAATATTTGCTAGAATTCTAGCGGAAAGACTCAAACAGCATTTAAACAGGAAGAACAAGCAGGCTTTCTCCCTAGGAGGCAAATAAGGGATAACATAAGAAATGTAATAGACATTGTTGAATACTATGAAAAACATCCAGAAAAGGAGGTGGCTTTATTTTTTGCGGATGCGGAAAAAGCTTTTGATAATCTTAACTGGGACTTTATGTTTGCAGTTATGGAGAAAATGAATTTAGGAGACGATTTTATAAGGATGACTAAAGCAATATATACAGAACAACAGACAAAACTCTGTGTGAATACTGACTTAACTGAACAACTGAAAATCAGCAAAGGCACAAGACAAGGTTGCCCTCTATCTCCATTGTTGTTTATAATGACCCTAGAGGTCTTGTTGACTCAAATTGATGAAGATAGTGAAATAGAGGGATTGAAGTTGAAAGGTTTCTCCTATAAATACAGAGCCTTTGCAGACGATGTGATGTTCATCAATGAGAATCCAGTACAAGTGGTGCCTTTGTTGTTAAAGAAAATTAAAGAGTATGGTGAGATAGCTGGCTTTTATATTAATAAAGAAAAATCGAAAATCCTTACTAAGAATCTGACACTAAACAAACAGAAAGAATTACAAAATGCCACTGGATGTGAAGTTGCCTCCAAAGTAAAATATTTAGGTGTGGAGATGACGATGAAAAACATTGACTTATATAAGAACAATTATGAAAAGCTCTGGCATAAAATAGAAAGTGATATGTTAAAATGGAATAAACTAAACATATCTATGCTGGGGAGGATATCTGCAATTAAAATGAATGTTCTACCAAGGATGATGTTTTTATTTCAAACTATCCCAATAGTGAAAGATAAGAAACAATTTAATCTGTGGCAAAGAAAGATTTCAGAGTTTATTTGGGCGGGCAAGAAACCAAGAATCAAAATGAAAATCTTAACAGATGCGAAAGAAAGAGGCGGCTTCCAACTACCTGATTTAATGCTATATCATGATGCAGTTTGTTTGGTATGGATTAAAGAATGGATGACTTTGACTAACAAAAAATTATTGGTGCTAGAAGGTCATGGAAATATCTTTGGTTGGCATGCGTATATGTATTACGGGAAAGAGAAGATGGACGGTTTTTTTTCACATCACTATATAAGGAGGAGTTTGCTGAATACTTGGAAAAAATATAGTAAGTATGGAGATGAGAGGAAACCACTTTGGATTGTGCCAAATGCCAAGTGCTTGTTCAACATCCCACTACCTTTGTTTTCTTCAATATCTTTATAAATTATTTGGATGAAGATACTGAACTGGAGGGGTAGCAAAAAGACAGAGTCAGGATACAGGATGATCTTGACAGGCTGGAAAACTGGGCTAAAACAAATAAAATGAATTTTAACGGGGGATAAATGTAGTTCTGCATTTAGGTAGGAAAAATCCAATGCATAATTATAGAATGAGGGAGACTTGTCTCAGCAGTAGTATGTGCAAAAATAATCTAGGGGTTTTAGTGGACGATTAACTGAACATGAGAGTCAGCAGTGTGATCTGGTAGCTAAAAAGGCAAATGTGATTTCGGGCTCTATCAAGAGAAGTATAGTGTCCAGATCAAGCAAAGTGATGGTATTGCTTTGTTCTGTTCTGATTAGATCTTACCTAGAGTATTGTGTTCAGTTTGGGGCACTACCATGTAAGAAGGATATAGACAAGCTGGGATGCGTCCAGAGGAGGGTGACAAAGATGGTGAGTGGTCTAGATACCAAGTCCTATAAGGAAAGGCTGAAGGAGCTGGGTATGTTTAGTCTGGTGAGGAGACAACAGAGAGGTAGGGCTGCCAAGCTCCCGCTGAGGGTGGGGGATCCCCCACCAAGGAGGGCCCCAACCCACTGAAAGGGAGAAGGTTGCAAGGGGGATCCTTGCCCCGAAGAGCCCCATCGGCGTGCGCTGTCCCTGGTGTGATGACATCACCCAGAAGTGATGTCATCAAACCAGGGATTTTGCACGGGGACACTCTAGGACTCATGTGAAAAACTCTATGGTACCATAGAGGTTTACTGCGAGTCCTAGAGTGTTTCTGATGTGACGGCGGTGGAGGGACTTGGCAACCCTACGTGAGAGGTGATATGATCATCATCTTCAAGTAATAATAATAATAATAATAATAATAATAAATTTTATTTATATCCCGCCCTCCCCGCCTAGGCAGGCTCAGGGCGGCTGACAAGAGTTCGATAAAATTATACAATATAAAATATACAATATAAGGTAATTTAAAACAACATTTAAGTTATACATTGATTTAAAACAACAATCTAAAACCAGTTCCAAATGTCTGGATCATTCCATAGTTTAAACGGCGGTGATCTTCCTGATGTTATCTGTACACTTGTATTATGGCAGGGGTCGCTAGACAAATAGTTGGTAATTAAACAGCCATCCTATCAAGTTCTACAAACGCCTGCTTGAAAAGGATGGTCTTACAGGCCCTGCGGAATTGGTCCAAATTCCGCAGGGCCCGTATCTCCTCCGGAAGTTGATTCCAAAGGCACGGGGCTATAACAGAGAAGGCCCGTGCCCGTGTACTCTGTAATTTCGCCTCCTTTGGCCCAGGGATAGTCAGCGTGTTCTTCCCTGCCGACCTCAGTGCTCTTTGGGGCTCATATGGGGAGAGACGGTCCCTCAGGTAGGCAGGTCCTCGGCCATATAGGGCTTTAAAGGTAATAACCAGCACTTTGTATCGGACCCGGTATGTAACTGGCAGCCAGTGCAGTTCACGCAGCCCCGGCTGTATATGCTCCCATTTCGGGAGTCCCAATAACAGCCTGGCCGCTGCGTTCTGCACCAGCTGCAGCTTCCGGGTTCGACACAAAGGCAGCCCCATGTAGAGGGCATTGCAGTAGTCTAGTCTTGAGGTGACCGTCGCATGGATCACTGTTGCCAGGTCCCGGCGCTCCAGGAAAGGAGCCAGCTGCCTTGCCCGCTTCAGGTGGAAGAATGCCGACTTGGCAGTGGCCGCTACCTGGGCCTCCATTGATAGTGAAGGCTCCAGTAGGACTCCCAGGCTCTTGACCCGGCCCGCCGCCTTCAGCGGCGCACCGTCAAAAACCGGGAGAGGTATTTCCCTTCCCAGAGCGCCGCGCCCCACGCAAAGGACCTCTGTCTTCGTCGGGTTCAGCTTCAACCCACTCAGCCTAAGCCAAGTTGCCACGGCCTGCAGTGCCCGGTCTAAGTTCACTGGAACGCAGTCAGGCCGGCCATCCATTAGCAGATAGAGCTGGGTGTCATCCGCATATTGATGACAGCCCAGTCCAAAACTCCGGGCAATCTGGGCAAGGGGGCGCATGTAGATGTTAAATAACATCGGGGAGAGAACTGCTCCCTGAGGCACCCCACAATCTAGTGTGCGCCTCCGGGAAAGCTCACCCCCGATTGCCACCCTTTGTCCCCGACCTTTGAGGAAGGAGGAGAGCCATTGTAAGGCCAGCCCCCTGACCCCTATGTCGGCGAGGCGGCGGGTCAGTAGCCGGTGGTCGACCGTGTCGAACGCTGCCGACAGGTCTAACAGCATCAGCACCGCCACGCCTCCTCGATCCAGTTGCCGGTGGAGGTCATCTGCCAAGGCGACCAGCACTGTCTCCGTCCCGTGGCCCGGGCGAAAGCCGGACTGGCAAGGGTCTAGGACGGAAGTACTTGAAGAGCTGTCATATAGAGGATGGTGCAGAATTGTTTTCTGTTGTCCCAGAGAGTCAGACCAGAACCAATGGGTTTAAATTAGATCAAAAGAGTTTCCAGCTCAACATTAGGAAAAACTAAAGTGGTTCTTCAGTGGAACAGGCTTTCTCAGAAGGTGGGCTCTCCTTTGGAGGTTTTTAAGCAGGCTGATGGCCATCTGACAGCAATGCTGATTCTGTAAACTTAGGCAGATCATGGGAAGGAGGGCAGGAAGGGCTGCATCAGTGCTTATTACCCATGGCCCTTTCTTACACACTCAGGGAAATGCTGATCACCACTTTGAGATCAGGCAGCAATTTTTCTTGAGGCCAATTTGGCCAGAGATCCTGGAGGTTTTTTGCCATCTTCTGGGCATGAAGCAGAAATCACTAGGGGTATGTGAGGTATTTGTGAGTTTCCCGCATTGTGCAGTAGGTTGAACTAGATAACCCAAGAGGTCCCTTCCAACTCTGGCCAGAATGCTGGTAGGTATAAGCAGGTTCATTCCTACTGTACAGTTGGTTAATGCAAAAGTATGTTGTTTCATGGGAAGTAAGAATGAAATGAATGGTAATGAAAAGTGCTGCCAAGTTGCAGCGAACATATGGCAACGACCAAAGGGGTTTTAAGGCAAGAGACAAACAGTCATGGTGTACCATTGCCTGCTTCCAGGGCTGACCCTGCTTACCTTCTGAGATCTGACATGATTGGGCCATCCAGATCAGTGTGTTCCCAAAACAAAAAAGGATAAGGAGTTTATTTTTTAAAGTAGGGGGAGGGAAACTGAAATTTGGGGGAAGGACTTTCTCTGTTTAATACAACAAATAAGTTGGATTTTCCCTGCATTCCATCTTAAATATATCAAGACCACTGAATAGCGCTATACTCATGGACAGCCACTTCATGCATTACCCCTGCAACCCTAAGTAGTTAACAGTGTTCTAAGGATTTAAATGTAATGGATTTGGAATGGTATAACTCTGTTTAGGATAGTATGGTACAACTACTCCACTATGGAATGACTGTATACTGTTCACAGAATTTTTGAGTGTTTGGGGAGAAATGGGGAAACACAAACAGACAAGGTTTCTGGTTGAGTTTACCACATATTTGGAAGTAGCCAACAACCTTCAAATTGTCTACAAAAGATGTGCCACATGAGCCTGTAATCTGAAGCGGTACAGCTCAGACACAGGATTACTTCCAAAGTGGGAACTAGAACTTGGTTACCATTTTAATATACAGAATATCTGGGAGCATTATTATTTTATTGAAGAGGTTATTAGCCTGTCAAGAACCCTGTGAATGCAGTTTAGACTGAGGGACAGTGACTGCCCTAAGGCCAGCAGGTGAACTTCATGGCAGAGTAGTGATTTGAAGTCAGCCTCCTTGGTGCTAGTCTACCCCTTTAATCACTAGGCCACACAGGTGCTGTAGTAGTTCCAGAAAGGTCCATAAACAAATGCGAATGACAGCACACTAAACATTATTTTTAAAGATGAAGCACATACAAAGTGGAAACAAACAGCTGATTCATCACTATAAAGCTTCCCACACGATTAGCTCAAAGTGACGTGAAGTGGAATGAAAGGTGTGAAATGCATTGCAAAGCTTTCCCCTCCACCTGTTTTTTCTTTTCCAAGGTTGTGACATCAAAACATTCAGAAATATCTGTCACTGCAGACCTGTGATGTCAGTTACAGAGCATACTTTCGGCAGGGCTGAAATCTGAAACAAGGGACACCAATGATGGGCTATAAGGGACTCATTCAAGAACAAGAGGTTATTCTTTTAAAATACAAATTAATACATAAGATGTCCTTCAAATGCACAGCATCTGGCAATCCTTGGCTGTGTTTTGAAAGTGTCATGTACGGCCTTGAACCACAGAGAGTTACATGCTTCTAGAACATTATCTGACAATGAAGAATTAGGTCACTCAAACTGAGAGAAGCATTTTTTTAAGGCTGGGGAGGCAAGAGGCCCCTGGTCAGACAACAGTAGCAACAACTGGCAACCAGCACTGATGTAGAGAAGTCACATAATCATATGAGAAAAACTCAGACTCGGGTGTGTGTCAAAGCAAGATGCAAAGATCTTTATTTGCTTGTTCATTTGGGGCAAGCACAACTGCTCTGATTAGTTTAGCATAGATTATGGGTACAATAGGAGGGAAGAGAACAGATCCCCCCCCCCATTTTTGTTTCTCCAGTTGGGCACCCATGCACATGCTTCCTGAGTAGTGGGAGGAATAAGCCCCCCTTGCTTGCCCTTCCTCCTACCCAGCAGAGTGCGTTCAAGCTCAAAAAGCTGATTGTGCAGATAACCCCTAGCAGCTAGACTAGAAAGAGGCACAACAGGGATGAAAAATGCCCTACATAAAAATCTGCTTCTCTTTTCCTAATTGCTGAGGCTGCGTGCTAACAAGCAGTACTACTACAGTCATATTCATCTGCGAAGAAGATTTCATTTTACTCAAGTGATCTTCAAAAGCAGAAACTACTGAATTTGAAACAGCAGAAGGATGCATTAATACAATACTTCTGCGGGAGAAGGAAGGTGACTGGTTTTTGACAAACAAAATGTTGAATTAGTAGACAAGACAAGGGAAACAAACAAACAAACAAACAGCTATTTCCAGCTACTCCAAGAATCTCCACAGCTCCGTCTACAATGATGTGGCCAATGCATGTGTCATCTTCGCCTTTTGTTCTCTTGCACTTCAGTGCCTTATAGGGCAACCACAGAGGTTTCCAACCATTTGATTATAAAGGAAATAACTGGACCCACAATGAGTTATGTTGTTTATCTCATTAGTGTAGAAGAGTCATAACTCAAAGCTAGAGTGAAAGGCTGGTGGGATGGAGTGAGGGAGAGAGGGAGGGAAGGAAGGAAGGAAAAGAATTGTGTGCAGTATTGTGTGAAACTAACCCTGAACTGTTTGTCATGAGATACAACCTTTATTCAGAGGACTGAATACAAAGGATGCAATGCAGGTGGAACAACAAGGGGAAAATGCTTCTGGATTCTAGTGTAAATTAACGAAGAAGTGCAAAGCAATGAGAAAGCTGCAATTTTGCAAAAGCAAAAAAGCAGGATAAATGGGAAGGAATTTTCCATCAGGTACTACTGTGCTATTCAAAAACATGCCTGTGGAGCAGCTGAAGAAAGTCACATGAAGCTCTACATGTGCCACTACGGAATCCAGATGGGGATGTGTGTCACACAACTGTATATACTAATAAACTAGTAAATAGGGGAGAGAACAGGGTTAAAATCCTTGTTCTTGATATACTAAATGTATACGGAAAAGACATGTTTAATGTTGTGGATTATTCAGTACTGCAAGCCCATGCTGTGGAGTAGTGGGCTATATAACTTGCTTTTTTTAAATACAGACCACTCCTTAAACCACAACTATGAAAAACAGCAAAGAAGAACTGGAAGGGGATGAAGCAGTTAAAATGCAATGTTTGTGCATGCATTGTTCAGAGAGCACTCATGCAATGGACACACCTCTTCCAGCACACATATATTAAGGCAGGGGTGGCCAAACTGCAGCTCAGGATCCACATGTGGCTCTTTCACACATGCTGTGTGGCTCTCGAAGCCCCCATCACCCCATCGGCCAACTTGGAGAAGGCATTTCTCTTTAAAACACTTATCTAAGCCAAGCCAGCTGGTGGCTTGGACAATGTGTTTAAAATTAAAGTTGTTTTCTTTCCACTTTCCCCTCCATCTTTTTGCCTTCCTTCCTTGCGTCTCTGAAAATCTGATATTTATGTCTTGCAGCTCTCAAAAAACTGACGTTTATTCTACATGACTCTTACATTAAGAAAGTTTGGCTACCCCTGTATTAGAGAGCTCAACTGGGCTGATGCCCTGGTTTTTTAAAATTCACACAGCTGATGGGGGGGACTGCAGAGTCACTGTTGACTGCGGTCTGCACATTATTAATTCAGGGATGTTCTAGGGGGAGAGGCAAAAAGAACCTATTTTCTGCAGAGATCTTTCCTGCACTTTGTCGAATGCTACAGCCCCCAACCAAAGTGCACAAAATTGGTATGCAAATTGTCTACCAGAATAACAGGATGAATACAAGAGAGGATTCAATAATCTCTAAATGTCTTAGATTTGGTTAGTGATGCAGTCATGGAAGGCTTCTCTCAGAAGATACAAGGGAAATATATATGCCTAACATGAATTAATCTCCACATTCCTATAATAACAGGAAATCCACACTCTTTCTCTTCCTTTCCCTTGTACTGGCATGAAAGAGGATGAATTGTGGCAGCTATCCTGTAACATTTAAGCATACAACATATATTTAAGGGCTGCAGCTGATGTGTGTCCAGGGAAGGAGGCAAGATAGATTTGCCTAACTAGTTTAGTGACAGAAAAGGCAAAAGAATTAGTTGCTTTGGCACCATTCCTACATAGTTCCTCTGCTAAACACAGAGACAACCAGAAAGCTACTTTCTATCAGCAGCAAGCTTGCACTTCTCCCAGAATGAGCTGTGGATAACAACTGTATAACCACACATGCTCAGTTCAAACATATAAAAATAAAAAGGTCTAACCCAGGAGCAGAAATCATTCCATTGAGGATGGGAGGATACATTACATAGAAATATATATGTATATGTGTTAGGAAGCTGTGCCAATACCATTTTTCTATTAGGCACATGAAGGCCCCCAAGACAAAAGAGAAGCTTAATAAATACCCCAAGAAGAAATAAATACTTTCTTCAAAACTGGGCTATTAGCCCTAAAACAAGTTCCTGTGTTAGGCTTCCTCATATGCACTCATGCACACCCCACACCAGCTGTCCATTGCTATGTAGCTTGTATTGCTGGGAAACTTCAACTGCGTTTTCCATCCCACTTCATAACTGGCTACATTTCAGAGGTGGGTGGGCAAAGGAATTTTTCTGTTTCCCTTCATTCACAGCGGGATTGCAACAACTGATTAGGGCCCATAGTGACTGTGACCTTGAGAATGAAGAGAAAAGGCTCCACTGTGTTGCTTATGCAGCAACAAACCTCTCTCCCAAAATCAAGATCTATCACAAGCAAGCTAGATACCTTTTCTATACCATGAATAAGAGCAAACAGGAAAAGGATTTTTGCAGCTTTATTTTGAAAAGCTTAACTTTATTCTATCACCACCAACCTTGCCACTCTTCTTTACACTCTTCTTTATCTCTTCTTTGGGATATGTTAATGTGCCTAAATTTTATTTGTTTTAGATATTTATTCTGGTCAATGAGGACCCAAAGCATCTTGCAACATCATTCTCTCCCCCTTCCCTGCATTTTCTCCTCACAAGAACTGCCCTGTGAAGTAGGTGAGGCTGAGGGAGAGTGACTGGCATGAGACCACCCAATGAGTTTCCATGGTAGAATGGGAACATGGGTCTCTCACGGACTATTCTGAAACTAACCACTACACCACACTAAATTCTGTCTTGGGTCAATATTCTGACCAGCAGTACAATCCTAAATACACTGTTACACCCCCACAATGGACTCTGCTGGAGATAGACCTTTTATGCAGGTTAGGTGGAGGACAGTCAGTGTGATGAAGTGGACAGAGTGTCCATCTGGGATCTGGGAGATGCTGATTTAAATCCCCACTCTGCCTTGAAGCTTGCTGAGTGAACCTGGGGCAGTCACCTTCCTACAACCCACCTCACAGAGTTGTTGTGAGAATAAAATGGAAGAAAAGAGGATGCTAGCCTGAGATCCCCATAAGAAGAATAAAATAAAAATGTACCAAACAGATGTCAAATGGTAGGACCATGTTTATTTTCCACAGTGTATTAAAAATACAGCTTTAAATAATAATTTTTGAACTGAAAATCCCATTCTCTGTGCTTGGGGTTAAAAAAAAACAGAAAAAAAGAATCACCTAACATTACATAGCATGAGCTTTACACAGCTGGAATAAATGTATTACTTTTTATGCTGTGTGTGATAAAGAAGGGTAAATAGAGAATATGATGCACCTAATCTCTCTTTTTCAAACAGGTAACAGTAACGCTTGAAGATTGCAAGCACGCTAACGTTCATTTCCTGTTCAGAAAGAAGGTTCTTTATTTTCAAGCGCATCAATAACAATCTAAAAGTGCCTTTTCCTCACAATCTTGTTTAAGAACATTTCCTTTCTCTTGGATAGTTGCACTCCAGTGCCCTTCTGCAATGAGGATCAATAAGAATAAAAGGGTTGATATGATTCAGCATTGGGGAGAAAAAGTTACAGAATCAGCTCTATTGATAGAAAGTGGAGGACAAGGGATAATAAGGGCCTTCTTAAATGTAGTTAACAAAAGAGATTTCATTCAGGCCAGTAATTTTAGACAGGTTCTCCTCTGTGGGTGATGCTTGAAAACTTAAGTGTTCCTAGTAACTGAACTCCACAGGGCATTCACACAACTATGCCATATGCTGACTCTGATCTTTGGGATGGGGATGCACGTGGATCTGGTGGCTGTGAATGAAGTTCCATGATCAGACCACTTTGCCCTGAAGGTCTGGATGCACGTGCAAAACTCTCCCTGTTTAGGCAGTGAGTGTATTTATGCTCGCCTGCCAAACCAAATGGACCCTGAGTGGTTTCAGGAGGCTCTGCAGAATCTGATGCCCCCTAGCGGTTCATTAGATGTGATGGTGGAGGATTGTCATTTGTGACTCTCCATAGCCATCGATGACATCACTCCCCAGCGTCCCCTCCACTGTTGCAGCAAAGCACTCCATGGTATACTTCGGAGTTGCGGAGGATGAAGCGGCAGCTGAGACAACTAGAGTGAGTATGGCAGCGTACTCATGACAGAGAGGCAAGTGCTTCTTATAGAACAGTTATGAAGGTCTATGATGGTGTTTCCCATTTGCAGGGTAGTGACCAGGTACCGGGCCATGGCAGCCTCACTACTGGGTTACAAGAAAAGCCAAAGTTAACCCCACCCCCAGCAAAGCATGACCTCTGCTCTGCTTCCTTCCTTCCCCCCATCTCTCTGTTGTGCAAAGAAAAGCTAGCCTTGAAGACTGACACAGGCTGCAAAGCCTGAGCTCCGTTTGGCTTCCTTCCTTCCCCTGCCTTTGTGTTGTGCAGAGAAAAGCTAGCCTTGAAGACTAACACAGGCTGCAAAGCCTGAGCTTCATTTGGCTTCCTTCCCCCATCTCTGTGTTGTGCAGAGAAAAGCTAGGCTTGAAGACTGACACAGGCTTCAAAGCATGAGCTCCGATTGGCTTCCTTCCTTTCCCCATCGCTGTGTTGTGCAGAGAGGAGCTGAGCTGTCTCTCCTTCCCTCTTCCCCCCCTGCAAGTGTTTGAGAGAAAAGCTGGCGTCCACTGGCACTTTAGACCCATGAAGTGTTCTTTAAGGTATGAGCTTTCATGTGCCTTGCAGTATGTCCTTTTGGGGAGATTTCCCTGGGAGGGGGGGATGTTTTCTTCAGCTTGGAGGGGTGGGGAGTGGGCATTCCAGTAGCTATTTTTTTCACCAAACAACCCCTGGGCAGAATTGTTGCTGGCTGGGGTCATCTGATGGTAAGGCTTTCTTTCTTTCTTTCTTTCTTTCTTTCTTTCTTTCTTTCTTTCTTTCTTTCTTTCTTTCTTTCTTTCTTTCTTTCTTTCTTTCTTTCTTTCTTTCTTTCCTTCCTTCCCTCCCTGCAAGTGATGCTCTGTCTGTATTCTTGGTGCTGAGGGGGGAGCAACAGTGGGAGGGCTTCTAGTGCCCTGGCCCCACTGGTGGACATTATGGTGCTTTTGGGGCATTGTGGAAGAGAATTTTGGACTGGATGGTCCACTGGCCTGATCCAACATGGCTTCTTTCCTTTTCTTCCTTCCCTCCTTCCTTGCATTTTTACTGGATGAAACTTTTCTGTTCATCATACTGTTGTTGCAGACATAGGAACTCTGCCAATGAAAAGTTGGCACCCCCTGTTGTAGCCAGCTGGCCTTTCTATGAGATTTCTGTGTGAGTGAGTGAGAGTGAGAGGTGTGGGGCAGAAAGAGATTATTGGAGATCACTGCTGTATATCTCAACAGCACTGAAAGTGGTGGTACTATGAACTTGGCACCATATTACTGGTCCTGCTTTTAACAGCCGTCTGACACCAAAATTAAACTCCACCTGTAGATATTAAAAAGGATGAAAGGAGTTCACTGGCTAAATATCTGCACAACAGGTTGTTTTTAAAGGCATGGGAAACACAGCCAGTAAAAAGCTTCATGCCCCTCATAAATATCCTTTTGGGGATAACTGCAGAAAAGCTTGTATGAACTTCATATAACTTGAAATTAATTCCTTAATTGCAGTACAATGCTCTAATACCTTTCACAGCAATTTCCCAGTGTTTCAGCCAAGGAAAAGTATGAAAAATAGCTGTCAAAAGATTTTCTTGAAACCAAGCAAGCTTGGTTGTAGCTTGAGGCAGGGTTCCAGTAGTAGCAGCTGAAGGAAGGGCCTACTAAATGTGTCAGCATATTTTGAGGTACAGCAGCTGCCAGGGCCCAGTGTGGGTGGTACACAGTGCTAGCATTGCTGATGGCAATGGCAACAGCACTCCCAACTTCATACACTGGCCAGTGCTGTTGAGGAAGGAGTGTGTAGGTGGTGCAGGCAATTGAATATGGGCATTAGGAGTGCTTGCAAGCTGGAGAAGAACACACAAACTGATAGGTACATGCAGGTGTGGGTGTGGAGAGAGAGGACCCTGGGAATGTATGAAAAAGTTGCAGACTGCCCATTTTCCACCCCCATTTTGGCTCAGCATGAGTTTCAGAGAGATTTTTCTAAAAACAAAGTTACTTCAGAAGAAGAGGCAGGTTTGGGGGAGTGCCCTGGAAGTGATGTCACAGGAAAAGGTGGAGTTTTGGATATGTGTGTCCCAGAAGTGACATCACTTGGCCCTTGACCTAGAAGTGACACCACAGGAAATGACATAATTCCTGTCTCCCAGCTCCACCCCCAAAGTCTCCTGGCTCCACCTCCGAATTTTAGTGGGCCATGAAGGAGAAGTATAAAAATAACTGGGCCATGGGAAAGAAAAGTTTGGGATGAAATAGCAATGAAGTCTGTTAAGAGGGAGTTCTATACAGCCTCCATTGAGTCTACGAAGTCAGACCCAGCCTAATTATTCAGAACAATTAGATCTTTAACTACACTGCTATCAGGCAAGCAAAATGGTAGGGAACTGGCTGTGATGCTTTTGCAACCTACTTTGCAGATAGTCCTGTCTCTCCACCAGGCCGTGGTTGCTACTGGAAGTCCCTTGTCTGCCTTCAGGTCCAATTTTGGACCACTTCAGCCAATTCTCTCGGGAAGATGTTGACAGGATCCTGTTAGCTATGAAGCCAGCTACCTGTATCCTTGATCCATGTCCATCCTGACTGGTTAAATCATGTGGGGATGGCATTGGGGCCCCTCTGGGTGAAATAGTCAACTTGTCCCTTTCTTCAGGGACTTTTCTGGAGAGATTGAAAGAGGCAGTGATTCATCTGTTTCTGAGAAAGCCAACACTAGACCCTACGGTCCTGGCCAACTACTTCCTAGTATTTAACCTTCTGTTTCTGGGTAAGGTAGTTGAGAAGATAATGCTGAACCATTTCAGGCTTTTCCTGGAGGATGCATCTGTCCTTAATGCATTTCAGCTGGTTTCAGCCTACGCCATGGGATGGAGACTGCATTAATCACTCTCACAGATTACCTCTGGAGGCTCTTGGACCAAGGCGGGACATCACTGCTATTGCTTTTAGATCTGACAGCAGAATTTGACATTGTTGATTCTGATCTCATGACCCACTGCCTCACCAACATAGGTGATCAGGAGGTTGCCATACAGTTGTTTTCCTCCTTTCTTCATGGTCGGAGACAGAGGGTGGTCCTTGGTACGGCGGAAAAAATTAAAATTGGTTTACTTACAATTTATGAGAGAGAGAATTAGCAGATCTCCTCATGCTACCCACTTGAATGTGGTGTGCCCCAGGGGGCAATTATCTCACCAATGATGTTTAATTATGCCCCCTCACTCAGTTAGCCCAGGGGTTTCAGCTGGGTTATCACCAGTATGCGGATGACATCCAGCTCTATCTGTTGATGAATGGTTGTCCAGACTCCACCCCAGACCATCGGGCTGAGGCATTGGGGGCCATGACTGCATGGCTGCAGCAGAGCCGGCTAAAGATAGAGATCCTGTACCTGAGCCAGAGTGGAGTAGAACAAGGTATCAGGCTCCCAGCCTTGGACAGCACACCACTTGTGCTGGCCCAGAAGGTGAAAAGCCTGGGAGTGGTCCTGGATGCCTCATTTTCTATGGAGGCCCAGCTCAATGCAATTGCCAAGTCAGCCTTTCATCATCTCTGGCAGATCAGACAGCTAGCACCCTATTCCTTCCCTCAAGATTTAGCTACAGTGACCCATGCAGTGGTTACTTCCAGACTGGATTACTGTAACTCGCTCTATGTGGGTTTGCCTTTGGGGCTAATCTGGAAACTCCAGATGGTGCAAAATGCAGTAGTGCATCTGCCAAGTGAGGTTAATAAAAGGCTGTGGCAAATAACATGCAAGTCTGTAATCAAGTAGGCAAAAGGGGACTATGAAGAGCATATTGCAAAAAACATAAAGACCAATAAAAATATTTCTTCAACTACGTTAAAAGCAGGAAACCAGCCAGGGTGGCACTGGAGCCCTTGGATGACCAAGGGGTAAAAGGATTACTGAAGGACAATAGGAAAATGGCTGAGAAGCTGAACGCACTGTTTTGCCTCCATCTTCACTGTGGAAGATAAGAGTTTGGGCACTCCAGAACCACTGATTTTGGGAGGAGTGTTGAAAGACCTGAGTCAGATTGAGGTGACGAGAGAGGAGGTCCTACAACTGATAGACAATTTAAAAACTGATAAGTCACCAGGCCCAGATGCCATACATCTAAGAGTTCTGACAGAACTCAAAGATGAACATGTAAGAACATAAGAACATAATAGAATCCATGTTGGATCAGGCCAATGGCCCATCCAGTCCAACACTCTGTATCACACAGTGGCCAAAAATTTATATATATATATAATAGCCACTGATGGACCTCTGCTCCATATTTTTATCTAACCCCCTCTTTGTGTTTTAACAATTTATTGATAACATATGATTACAAAACTTAATTGTATCTTTTCTATGCTAACCCATATGATATTTCAACCCCCCCTCCCTCCAATATTTGACTTCCCCGAAGTTATAAATTTAAATTCAATACTAAAGGTACCGCTAACCAATCAAAGTTCAATATTTAACCCCCTCTTGAAGCTGGCTATGCTTGTAGCCACCACCACCTCCTGTGACAGTGAATTCCACATGTTAATCACCCTTTGGGTGAAGAAGTACCTCCTTTGTGGATGTGGATCTCCTAACAAAAATATGTAATCTTTCATTAAAATTTGCCTCCATTCCTGAGGACTGGAAGGTAGCTAATGTCACCCCCATCTTTAAAAAGGGTTCCAGAGGAGATCCGGGAAATTACAGGCCAGTCAGTCTGACTTCAATACTGGGAAAGTTGGTGGAAATCATTATTAAAGAGAGAATTAGTAGGCACATTGATAAACAAAAGTTATTGAGGAAGACTCAGCATGGGTTTTGTAAGGGAAGATCTCGGTCACCTCGAGGTTGGACTACTGCAATGCCCTCTTCTTGGGGCTGCCCCTGTGCCGAACCCAGAAACTACAGCTAGTGCAGAACGCGGCAGCCAGGCTGCTATTGGGGCTTCCCAGGTGGGAGCACATACAGCCGGGGCTGCGGGAACTGCACTGGCTGCAAATAGTATACCGGATTCGTTACAAGGTGCTGGTTATTACCTTTAAAGCCCTATATGGCCTAGGACCTGCCTACCTTAGGGACCGTCTCTCCCCATATGTTCCCCATAAGGTACTTCGTTCAGGATCTCAAAATCTTATTGGTAATCCCCGGGCCAAAGAAGGCCAAACTAAAGGTCACCAGAGAGAGGGCCTTCTTGATTGCAGCTCCCCACTGGTGGAATCAACTGCCAGAGGAAGTGAGAGCCTTGCGGAACCTTGCTCAGTTCTGCAAGGCCTGCAAGACTGCTCTCTTCCAGTTGGCATTCAACTGAAATGGAGCTTATATTGTAGGAAGCTGAAGACATACCACCGCCACTGGAGAAATATGTATTACCAAAGAGATTAGCACAGAATTAATTTTGATTGTTTTAATTATAGAATGTGTTTTATATGTAATGTAATTTTATATGTTTTGATCTAATTGTTGTGGTTTTATAGACCGTTTTCGCACACAGCTCACCTCGCAGTCACAGTCCTATTCCCTCCGTAGCGTCTGGGCGGATTTCCCACCATCTGCGCTGAAGTTACAGGAAGTGCCGCAGCTTTTGCGTAGCAAACGTAAACTGCAGTTTACGTTTGCTGCGCAAAAGCCTGCGTAGGATTGTGACTGCGAGGTAAGCTGTGTGCGAAAAAGGTTATACTGTGAGCCACCCTGAGCCTGCTTCAGTGGGGAGGGTGGGATATAAATCAAATCAATCAATAAATAAAATCTTGTCTCACTAACCAGTTAGAGTACTTTGAGAGGGTGAACAAACATATGGACAAAGGCAACCCAATAGATGTTGTTTACCTTGACTTCCAGAGAGATTTTGATAAAGTTCCTCATCAAAGGCTCCTAAGTAAGCTCGAGAGTCATGGGGTAAAAGGACAAGTCCTCTTGTGGATCAAAAACTGGCTAATTAATAGGAAACAGAGAGTGAGTATAAATGGGCAATTTTCACAGTGGAGGGTGGTAAGCACTGGGGTACCGCAGGGCTTAGTACTGGATCGAATGCCTTTTAACATGTTCGTTAATGATTTGGAGTTGGGAGTAAGCAGTGAAGTGGCTAAGTTTGTTGATAACACAAAATTGTTCAGGGTGGTGAGAACCAGAGAGGATTGTGAGGCACTCCAAAGAAATCTGTTGAGGCTGGGCGAGGGGGCATCAACGTGGCAAATGAGGTGCAAAGTAATGCACATTGGGGCCAAAAAACCTAACTATAAATACAAATTGATTGGGTGTGAACAAGAGAGATATCTTGGCGTCGTGGTAGAAAACTCTCTGAAAATGTTGCAACAGTGTGCGACTGCAATTTAAAAGGCAACTCTATGCTGGGAATTATTAGTAAGGGAACTGAAAACAAATCAGCCAGTATCATAATGCCCCTGTATAAATCGATGGTGTGGCCTCATTTGGAATACTGTGTACAATTCTGGTCGCTGCACCTCAAAAAGATATTACAGCAAGAAAAAATGCAGAAGAGGGCAACTAGAATGATTAAAGGGTTGGAACACTTTTTCTACAAAGAAAGGTTAAAACGCTTGGGAGTCTTCAGCTTGGAGAAACGTTGACCAAGGGGTGACATGATAGAGGTTTACAAGATTATGCACTGGATAGAAAAGGTAGAGAAAGAAGTACTTTTCTCCCTTTCTCACAATACAATAACTCATGGACATTCAATGAAATTGCTGAGCAGTCGGGTTAGAACAGATAAAAGGAAGTACTTCTTCTCCCAAAGGGTGATGAACACATGGAATTCACTGCCACAGGACGTGGTGTCTACAAGCATAGACAATTTCAAGAGGGGACTGGATAAACATATGGAGCAGAGGTTCATCAGTGGTTATTAGGCACAGGGCATTGTTGGAACTCTGTCTGGGGCAGTGACGCTCTGTATTCTTGGTGCTGGGGGGAAGCACAGTGGGAGGGCTTCCAGTGTCCTGGCCCCACTGATGGACCTCCTGATGGTGCCTGGTTTTTTTGGCCACTGTGTGACACAGAGTGTTGGACTGGATGGGCCATTGGCCTGATCCAACATGGGTTCTCTTATGTTCTTATGTTCTGATGGTGCTGCCTGTATGGGTGGGTATTTGGCCAGCATTACACTATTTGCATTGTCTACCTACTGAGTCCTAGATTCATTTCAAGGTTCTGGTACTGGCCTTTAAAGCCCTTCATGGCCTGTGACCAACATATCTGAGGGACCATCTCTCCCCATTGTGTCCTGAAGGGCTTTATAATCATAAAATCAACACCTCCTGGTTGTTCCCAGTTCTAAAGATGTCTGCCTAGCCTTGACTAGGGACAGGGCCTTTTCTGCCCTGGCCCTGACCTGGTGGAACATGCTCCTATCAGAGATTAAGGCCCTGCCAGATTTGCTACCTTTCTGAAGGACCTGCAAGATGGAGCTGTTCCTCCAAGCCTTTGGGTGAGGCAGCAGGCGTCCAAATTAAATTAAACTGGCCTCCCTTGCTGAAGCATTTTACCTTCAACCAGGGCCGGCGCATGGGAGTAGGCCAAGTAGGCAGTCACCTCGGGCGCCACTTGGCCTATGCCCCCCACTGGCCTCTGCCTCCCTGCACCCCGCCATCTGCCTCCCCGGCCCCGCCGCCATCCATCTGCCTGCCTGCATCTCCCTGGCCCCGCTGCCATCTGCCTCCCCAACCCCCCTGCCATCCACCTGCCTGCCTCCCCACACCCCGCTGCTGTCCACCTGCCTGTCTCCCCATCACCATCCTGGGGCGGGGGTCTGGAGGTCTGCTTGACCCCCAAAAGTGCTTCCAAGGAGCGGCAGCACCGCTCCTCGAGAGGAGAAGATGGGAGTCGGTTGGGTTCCTGCCCCAGTGGGGAGGCAGGGATGGAAGGTGGCAGCAGCACCGTTGGTGCACTGGGCCCTGTCTGCCTTCCCTGCCTGGCTGTGGAAGAGGGGATGCAGGCTGCTTTTCACCTGCCTCACAAGCCCCATTTGGGGCTCAACAGAATCCAGCCCCGGAACGGCTATTCCCTGCCCGGAGGAGGCACCCCCCGGGTGGTGAGGGGGGGCGGGGGGACAGGCCTCGACCTAGGGGTGCCAGAACCCCTAGCGCCAGGCCTGCCTTCAATGGCCCATCTGAAATATGTCATCATTGGTTACTGGCCAGCTGGAAATTGTACTAAAACAATATACCTGCTCTGAACCAGGAGGTTCATTTGTTTTAATGTACTGATGTTACTGGTTTTAATGTTTTAAGTGTTTGACTATGTTGTAAACTGCCTTGAGCCCGTTCACAGGGTACAGTGGAATATAAATGTATTAAAATAAATAATTACCTGGTCCCCGATGCCTCTTTTCCATCCAGATGTAACAGTTGTTCTGAGCTACTCCAGTCTGTGAGTCCAGAAAAGGAAGACGGACGCTGCGTTCAGCACACAGCCGGGAATTGTAGCTGCGACAGTGTTCTATGGCTTCTTTGTAGAACTGGTCCCCAAGTCTGTCAAGGAGAGGGAAAAACAGAGCATAAAGGAACAGCCATCCACCTTCCCTAGAACCGTGTGGAGTAGAGGGGTCCAGATAATAATTAGCAGGCCTTTTTTTGAGTAGGAATGCACAGGAATGCTGTTCTGGCTGGCTTGGTGTAAGTAGGTGTGGTCTAATATGCACATGAGTTCCAGCTGGGCTTTTTGTACAAAAAGCCGTGTGAAACAATGGTGACATCAGGGTGTGTGGCCTGATATGCAAATGAGTTCCTGCTGGATTTTTTCTATTAAAAAGCCCTGCTAATTAGGTAAAATAAAGGTGAGAAAAAAAAGGCTAACAAATTACAGTCTTAATGCTGTAGTCATATACAATTTTTCTGTCAGCACCAAGTAAAGACAAATTGACATAGTTACCATTGCCCAGCGTAGCAAGTGCTAGGTCAATTTATCTCATGCTCCCAGCCTTCTAAGACAGGCAGAAGCCTACATGCCGTGTATGTGGGACATAAAGATAAGAATAAAAGAAAAACAAAAATTCTGCAGGTAACAAACTGGCTGGTTAATTCAATCAGGATGTGAAATTCCAGTCGTTTAGGGTTATCAGGCTGCAATGTCACTATGACAAGCACTACCTTCCTATGTAACTCAAAAGAGCAGAAGCACTTTCAGAAGGCCTCATAACCCTATACTCTCCTGTCCCAGTGCATTGTTCTGGTTAGAATGCTGGACTAAGACAACCTAGGTTTAAATCCCCACACTACTTATGAATCTTGCTAGGTGACCTTGAGCCCATAATATTCTCTTAGCCTAACCTAATTTACAGGGTTGTTGTGAGGCTAAAATAAGGAAAGAGAAACATGTACTCAACTGTCAGCTCACTGGAGGAGAAACAGGACCAAAACCTAACACTCAGATCCACATTTCCAATCCCACAGTCCTCCAATCTTCCATCACCCTTATCCTCCAAATCCCCACACTATTATGAATCTTGCTAGGTGACCTTGAGCCCATAATATTCTGTTAAAAAGGTAAAGGTGCAAGCACCAGTCGTTTTCAACTCTGGGGTAACATTGCTTTCACGTTTTCACGGCAGACTTTTTACGGGGTGGTTTGCCATTGCCTTCCCCAGTCATCTACACTTTCCCCCAGCAAGCTGGGTACTCATTTTACCGACCTCGGAAGGATGGAAGGCTGAGTCAACCTGGACCAGCTTTTGCTGGGATTGAACTCAGGTTGTGAGCAGAGGGCTCCGACTGCAGTACTGCAGCTTTACCACTCTGCGCCATGGGGCTCTTCTGTTCTTCTGTTAGCCTAACCTAAGTTACAGGCTTGTTGTGAGGCTAAAATAAGGAAAGAGAAACATGTATGCAACTGTCAGCTCACTGGAGGAGAAACAGGACCAAAAGGTAACACTCAGATCCACATTTTCAGTCCCCGGCTCCCAATCCCTCATTCCTCCAATCTTCCATCACCTCTTATCACCCTTGCAACTCAGCCCTTACACAGCCCTTCTTGTTCTGATGCCCCAAATGAGATCTTGCCTCAATCTCATTTTTTCTTCAATTCTTTCTTCTTCAGTTCCATTTCTCTATTAGCTGTCAAGTACCTGTTTTCAATTCTGTCCAAAGTCCCTCTTCGCCAAACTCTGTAAATCACCTATCTCCTTCTCCCCAAAGCCTGTAGCCTCAACCCTAACTTTAGCCACTGTGAGGTTTCTGATGAGCCCTTTCCATTTTACCCTCATTTCCTTTCCTCTGAGAACATTCTGACAGCATCCTTTCCTGAACACTTTGGTCTGCTTCCCCACCAGGGTGATTTCCCATGGTAGGCTTGTAGTCGGGACGATTCTGCAGTTTTATCACCCTTGCAACTCAGCTTCCAGACAGATGGGACAATCTGTTTTCTCTCCATTTTAGCAGTAGTTTCTCTTTTACATCTGATGTGCATTGAAGTCTTCCCATGTGATCATTTGACTCTCAAAATTCTCCACCCACTGTGTTTATTATTTTAAAAAAAACTGGAGAAGCACTGGTAACTCAGCAGTGCAAAGAAATACCAAAATACCTTTTAAAATCTTTTTTTTAATTCCATGTATTTGCAGGCAACTCCAATTATCCCCTTCCCCTCCCTAAAAGGGAGGTTGAGCTGTGGATAATTCTTGTCAAGAAACAGACAGACAGACAGACAGACAGAGAACAAGAAGCATGTGTAATAATGGATAGGAATAACACAATATGTTTAACAACCTTTTCCATGTCAAGGAAGGGACAAACAAATCCCTGTATGTCCATTTCTGCAATCAAAAATGGCTCAGGAGGGAAGCCTAATGCCCCTCTTCCCTACTTCTAGCTTATCATACATTGTCTATTACCACAACATTATTGAACCAAACTGATTTTGGCTCAATATTCAGAACAGAGGCAAAAAAAAAAAAATAGGTTAGCTGCTTCAGTGAATCAAGGGAGAGGCATTCACACATGACACATGAAGTGACAGTTCATTCCAGATTCCCATTTCAAATGGCAAAAAAAAGAAGGGGGGTACAAAATCCATTTGCACAAGGTTTCGATCATGCAAGAAGCATCATGAAAAGACTCCCTTGCACTTTGCAGTATGAACTCAGGAGCGTATCCTGAAAACCTGTGAGAAAATTAGGCAGCAAATCATGCCAGAAGGCGTATAAGAATTCAAATACATCACTTGCTTCCACATTGGCAGGTTCCTCTTGGAATGTACCAGCATAAATGACTGCGTTGTTGGTGTTTGTGGCTTGAATGGACAAGCATTTTTAAGACAGCCACATAACAAAGGACCCAAGTCAGTATTTAGATCAGGATCAATGTACTAAATGTAGAAGTGCTGAAAATTTTATTCCAAAGCACACATGACAGAAATAGGAGAGTTTACATGATTTGTATGAGAAAAATGTTGAAACAGCTTCTAATTTGCAATGATGCCTTGTCCTTCTAACAGTTTCCATGTGACAGGCAATTATGTAATTTAGTAGAAAAAGGCATATGCTTGTTAAAGTGTCATTGTTTGTACTGTAATGGGCTTAAAAACATGTAAGATAGACTAACAGCTTTTCTATGCACACATTCAATGCTTGTGATCCAAACCACATGTTCTTGGAAGAAAGTCCAATGTCTTTCACAATACATGGTTAGCATCATTTTACCTTTTATACAACAGCCCTGCAAATCTCTTTTTCAGAAAAGTAGTCTAACAACCCATTTCAAGGCAGTAGATCAACAGTATGAGAACTGCTATTTGGGGGGGTGGGAAGATGATGATTTGCACCATCTAGCCCTTGTAATCCAGACATTGACTGCTTGGCTAACCCTCCCTTTCTTGGTCACCAGAGTCTGGTTGGGGCAGATTTAGAGAAGTGGGAAGGCCGGTGCAAATCCTCAGTACTAAGCAGCCAGAGGAATGTGTGTTTGCATATACATGTGCATATACCATACCCTACTTAACTGCCCAAGGGACACACTGGCTTGGAGAACCAGATGTGATAGTGAAGAGGCAACCTGTAAGAAAGAGAGCTTACCTGGGCAAGGGAATAATACAGGAAATTCAGCTTCAATGAGGAAAAAACACTGGGTGAGGGAAAATATGCTGAAAAGATGTAATGGGAGGGCATAGACATCAGTGTAAAATTTTGGGGAAGTACCGGTATATAGCACAGCCATCTAGTGACAGAAAGTAGCACTACAGGCAAATGGAAAATGGTAGTCTAGGACAAAGTTCCTTAATTTGCATACTTGGAGAAGTATTTATTAATACTTGGAGAAGTATTTATTATTCATATTAAAATACCAGTCTAAATGATAGAGCTCAAATGTTGGCATTAATGGCTGTGACTGAGCTATTACACTCTTGTGCTAGCATGTCCCTACCCCCACCTCCACCCAGTGGCAGGGAGGATAATGTTGTCCAAATGGAAGTATTGAACTGGAAAAAAGACTTTGGGTAGCAGTCTTGATATTGTGAACTTTAGGAATCATATCCAGCCCTGGTTCCATTCTTTTCCATTTTGATTACATATATTTGTTTTACTCTTCCAAAGTGGGAGGAAACACTTAACTGAGGTTCCATATTTCCTGGGTGGGGCTTAGAGACAGAGAGAGAAGAGACCCTGAATACCTGAACTCAGCCCTTGGTTTGAACACTAGATTACACAGTTAGCCATGTCTAGGAAAGCCCTTATACTAGCTTGATTTATGCAGTAACGAGTTGTTTGACCTCCCTGGGTCCTCCACACAAAACTAAATAATCAAAATCTGATTAATAGTTGAGAAAAGAGATGCCACAACATAAATAGACTACACTGGAGGTTAATACACACACACACACACACACACACACAAAACACATAAAACACATACAACATGGTCCCTATGAATTGTACCCTCTGGGATGGGACTAGACCAGGGGTGGCCTAACTTGCTTAATGTAAGAGCCACATAGAATAAAGGTCAGATGTCTCAGAGCTGCAAGACAGGAGTATCAAATTTTTGAGAGCCAAAAGACAGGGATGGTGAGAGGAAGGAAGGCAGGCAGGAAGGCAAGCAGTGGGGTGAGGTGGAAAGAAAGCAACTTTAACTTAGAACATATGAAGCTGCCTTCTACTGAATCAGACCCTGGGTCCATCAAAGTCAGTATTGTCTACTCAGACTGGCAGCAGCTCTCCAGGGTCTCAAGATGAGGTTTTTCACGCCTATTTGCTTGGACCCTTTTTAGTGGGCAATACCAGGGATTGAACCTGGGACCTCCTGCTTATCAAGCAGATGCTCTACCACTAAGTCACCGTCCCTCCCTTTAAATGCCATCCCTTTCACTTTAAATGCATTCTCCAAGCCATAGGCTGGCTTGGCGAAGTAATTTAGAGAGAGAAATGCCTTCTCCAAGCTGGCTGATGAGGCAGTAGGGGTTTGGGGAGCCACACAATGTGTAAGAGCCACATGTGGTTACCGAGCCACAATTTGGCCACCCCTGGACTAGACAGAACTTCACCCAATTTGTCAGTAGTCCCAATCTTTGACAGGTCTCCAAACTAGGAAAGAATGCCT
This sequence comes from Heteronotia binoei, assembly GCF_032191835.1. Lineage (NCBI taxonomy): Eukaryota > Metazoa > Chordata > Lepidosauria > Squamata > Gekkonidae > Heteronotia > Heteronotia binoei. Next base: position 84,808,163 of record NC_083243.1, on the reverse strand, counting down.
CAATAACTGGTCTCTGGAATCCACTATCACCAGCAATAGTCCAAGTAAGGGAAAATGTCAACCTTGCAAACAAATGTAGGCAATCACTAGGACTAAACATTCTGAAAATATCCTGAGCGCTGTGGTAAAAGCAAAAGGCAAAACAGTGTACTGGAACACACAAAAAATGTATAGGATAGTGTTGCCAGGTCTGACTCAGGAAAAATTTGGGACTTTGAGGTAGAACCAGGGGACTTTGGGGGGTGCAGCCAGGAGCAAGTACAACTTAATTTCAAAGGGAGTTCTGGCTATCACATTTAAAGGGACCTGTCACGACTCAGGGGGGTCTTACCAAATTGCTGCCACCACTCTGGGTTAGGGTTTCCCTTGAGAAGGCCCAGAGTTCTCTCCCAAGCCCTTCAGGCCTCCCTTAGCTAGGCCAAATAATGGGCGTGAGGACCAGGCAGAGTGAACAACAACAAAAAAGGTTTATTTTAGTGCAATATAAATGAACAAGGTGCATGAAACAGTAAAAGGGTGAAGGGAAAATAAACAGAAGCCCTAACGCATCTATCTCTGCAGTCCCTACTCTAATGCCACACTTCCCCCGCCCTTGGGTAAGGGCCTCTCCCTTGCTTACAGCTCTCCAGGCAACAGCCTGCCTCCAGCTCAGCCTTCCAGGGAAAGAACACCCACTTCCTGGGCTGGGCCTTTATATTCTCTTCCCAGGCCCCACCTGTCAAGCATGGTTGAATATTATTGTCAATTGATTGTTTTAGGGTCTGGCCTAAATCTGATCTGTGAATTGTCATGAAGGACCCAAGTCCATTTGTTTGTTATTCTTTCCCCTTTCCTTTCCCGCTTTATGAGTAATTTAATTTAATTTAGAGTAGTGTAAAGGGAACAAAGTAATCAGCACCTTCCCATATATCCTCTGCAGGGAGGATGAGACATCTGGCGAAAGCAAGGACAAAGTTCTGATAAATGTCCTGGGGAAGTAGACAGTCTGATAGTTTAGGTGTGAACGCTTCCCCGCAGCCCCCTCCCTTGGAATCCCTTTGAAGTATGCCTTAAAAGTATTGTATCAATGTATCAGTTTCATTACTCCCAAGAAATGGCTTCGGCTAAAGTATCAGTCTATCAGTAAACGTAGTCTTTGTATCAACTTTGACTAGTCATTGAACCCGCATGCTTGACACCACCCCTCTCAGAGCCTGTTTCCCTCCACACCCCTTGCTACCCAATCAGAGGGACAGAGGGGATCCTGGGAGATGTAGGCTTTTCCCAGTAACTCCTAAGCAGGCTTCCCTGAGACCTGCAGGCCTCGCTAGGCCCAGGATCATGACACCCGCCTGCTAGACCAAATCATGGGGTCTGGCAATCTAGATCTCCATCGATGAGGTCTACCCAAAATGGGGTTGTTCCGGAAAACAAATACAAAACCATTAATATATACAGATAAGCAGTGGAACCCGAGAACACACAGGGTAGAGATTAATAAGCACAGTCTCTATCTCAGGAGCTTAGGGTTGGTAAGTTTGGCTGTCAGTAGCGGTTTGTATCTTCTCCCTCTAGTGAAGTGGGCATCAGGCTTTACAGTACCTTTCCTTGGACCTGCTCGCTTGAGTCTCACCACCCGACCATCCACCTTATGTGGTGCAGCTGCCAGTGCAGCATTTGCTTCCTCCTGGCAAGAATAGGTCACAAACCCACGGTAACATTTTGTCTGTGGATCTCTCACTACCACATAATCAGTGAGTGTGCCCCAGGTTTCAAAGTGTTCCCTCAAGTCTGAAAGTTCAGGCCACCTACAAACAGTTTTCTCATCTGCTCTGGTTCCTTAGAACCCTGTCTCTGTGAAGATCCGTTGTTGAACTTTGCAGTTTCCCTCTCCTCCATACAATCCACTCCAGGAGAGTATTTGGATTCCATTGCTTTCTTCTGCCATCTGCGTACATGTTCCTCCAAATCCTCCCCTATAAACACAGACACAGCGACCTTCCATGTTCCAGTCCAACCCTCATACTGGATGGATATTCTGGCCACTGGAAGGGTAACTCCTTCAACTTCATTGATGTGTAGCACCTTCCTTCCTTCAACTGGGAGGAAATACTTCGGGTCCACAAGAGAATGATGGACAGAAGACAAAAGGGAAGCAGTGCCTCGCCAGGCTATCACACCATGCCCATCCACCGTCACTTCCTTGTGGTGACACTGAGGAATACACTCAGGGTCTGGTTCAGAAGAAGTTGGCCCAGGGCCCATTGGCATCATGTGGAATGCCACAGTAGTAGCAGACTTTGGACACTGACTCCGGATACGTCCCAACTCATTGCAGGAATAACAGCAGGGTACCTTCTGATCTCCTGTTGGCAGCTTCACACCAACACCTGTAGAACTAGGAAGCTGTTGCTGGGACAGTTCTTCCTTCACTTCAGACTGCTTCTCGGCACCAGGGTCAGGAGGGAGCTTTGGGCATTCCTTTGGGCGCCAATCATGACTGGTGATGGGTCTCCACCCTCCATAGGCCTCAGCCAGGCAGTCTGCCCATTGTCCAGTTTCTTTGATGGTGGAAGGGCTCTTGTCAATCAGCAGGCATCGAATGTGTCAGGGATGAGAGTCAAGAACTGATCAATGCACATTAAAGCCTTTACATCATCTAAAGTCTTAGCATCAACTACTTCAATCATAGGCCTTCCCCAGCATATACATTAATTGTGGGTAGGACTCCTTGGGTTCAGGTTTCACTTCCTTGAACCTCTTTCGGGCTCCTTCTTTGGAGAACCCCACCCTCTCACACACTCGCTGTTTAAACAGCTTGTAGTCGAACCTCTCTTCACCTTCCATCTGCCCAGACACTGAAGCCAGAATTCCACTTACCTGGGGTCTCAACTTCTCCATATACACTTCTGCGGGAAGCTTGTAGTACATGCAAACTTGCTCAAAGTTTTGCAGGAATGCCTCAATGTCCTCCCCTTCCTTGTATAAAGAGTATTTTCGTCTATCTCCCTGCACAGCAACATCTGGAGGAAGCTGCCCTTTTCCAATTTTTAAAAGTTCCATGTGCCAGCTTCATTTTTTCCAGCTCCATTTTAGTTGCATTCTCTCTCTCCTCTTTCAGCATCCTTTCTGTCTCTAACTGAGCTGCATTCTCTTGCTTTTGCAGCTCTATTCTGGCTGCATTCTCTTGTTTTTGCAGCTCTATCTCCAGCCTGGTCTTCTCAAGCTCTGCCTGCTTAATTTGCAGTTGAAGACTCAAGACCTCCTCACTTGGGCATGCCATCTCTCTGTCTGGTGTTTTCTCCTCAGACACCAGATCAACAGCCTCTGGTTGGGTCTTTGTTCTAGGGACAGGCGTGTCCTCTGGCTTCTCTTTCCCAGACAGGAGGAGCATACACTATCTAGCCTCACTAACCAGTTGACCCGAGAGCTAGAAAATAAACAAAACACCCTTTCACCACCTTTACCAGATCTTACTTGGTCTTGTCAGCACCTTCAGAAAATGTGGCTTCCTTAAGCCAAAAGCAAAACATTTTTCCAAGGCCAGATGGCACTCTGCCTCACCAGGGTCCAAAACTAGTCCACCCCACAACTGCAGCCACCATGTCACAACTCAGGGGGATCTTACCAAATTGCTGCCACCACTCTGGGTTAGGGTTCCCATTGAGAAGGCCCAGAGTTCTCTCCCAAGCCCTTCAGGCCTCCCTTAGGTAAGCCAAATAATGGGCGTGAAACCAGGCAGAGTGAACAACAAAAAAAAGGTTTATTTTAGCGCAATATAAATGAACATGGTGCATGAAACAGTAAAAGGGTGAAGGGAAAATAAACAGAAGCCCTAACGCGTCTATCTCTACAGTCCCTACTCTAATACTACACTTCCCCCGCCTCTCCCTTGCTTACAGCTCTCCAGGCAACAGCCTCCCTCCAGCTCAGCCTTCCAGGGAAAGAACACCCACTTCCTGGGCTGGGCCTTTATATTCTCTTTTCAGGCCCCACCCTTCTCAGAGCCTGTTTCCCTCCACACCCCTTGCTACCCAATCAAAGGGACAGAGGGGATCCTGGGAGATGTAGGCTTTTCCCAGTAACTCCTAAGCAGGCTTCCCTGGGACCTGCAGGCCTTGCTAGGCCCAGGATCATGACAGGACCGCACTCCTTTTGAATGTCTTCCCTTCACTGGAAATAATGAAAGATGGGGCACCTTCTTTTGGTTCTCATAGAATTGGACCCCCTGGTCCATTCTTTTTGAAATTTGGTGGGTTTTTTGAGGAGAGACACCAGATGATATGCTGAAAATTTGGTGCCTCTACCTCAAAAAACAGCTCCTCCAAAGTCCCAGATATCCACAGATCAATTCTCCATAGGGTTGCCAATCCCCAGGTGGGGGCAGGGGATCCCCCGGTTTGGAGGCCCTCCCCCCGCTTCAGGGTCATCAGAAAGCGGGGGGAGGGGAGGGAAATATCTGCTGGGAACTTTATTACTCCCTATGGGGATGTATTCCCATAGGAAATAATGGAGAATGGATCCGCGAGTATCTGGGGCTCTGGGGGGGGCTGTTTTTTGAGATAGAGGCCCCAAATTTGCAGCGTAGCATCTGGTGCCTCTCCTCAGAATACCCTCCAAGTTTCAAAAAGATCGGATCAGGGGGTCCAATTCTATGTGCCGCAAAAGAAGGTGCCCCTATCCTTCATTATTTCCTATGGAAGGAAGGCATTTAAAAGGTGTTCAGTCCCTTGAAATGTCATGGCCAGAACTCCCTTTGGAGTTCAATTGTGCTTGTCACAACCTTGTTCCTGGCTCCACCCCCAATGTCTCCTGGCTCCACCCCCAAAGTCTCCTGGCTCCACCCTCAAAGTCCCCAGATATTTTTTGAATTGGACTTGGCAACCCTAATTCTCCACTATATCCTATGGGGACCAGTCTACATAGGGGTATGATGGAGTGCCTAGTGGACATTCAACCTCCCCATTTTCTGAGAATCCTGAAGTGGGGGTAGGGCCTCCAAATCAGGGGATCTCTTGCCCCTGAATGGGGATTGGCAACCCTAGGAATTTGCAGTGTTGAAGATGGGTGGCAATGTGAAAGTAAGCATATTTCAAGTCAATAATGATAAACCAGCAGTTGAACTTTAATTATAAAATTGAAGAAATGGAAAACCTGCAGAACTTAGATACATGAAGAAAAACATTCAAACATCTGAGGTCCAGAATGGGCCTAACACCCCCCCCTCAAAAAAAAATCTTATTGTCCAGGAACATGTGGGAGAAAAACTCTCAGGTGCTTGGGACTCAGACACCTCTTCAATTGCACCCTTGTCAATTAGAGTAATTAAAACCTCAGTCACACATATTCTGCTTAGTTGTAGGTATTACAATCAAATACATGCTAGATTCATACAACCGATACAAGAAAGATTTTCAGGCTTCTTGAATACTGTAATAAACAACATATTTCTTTCAGATTCTAACCCAGAGGTCACGTTGGCATGTGCCAAATATCTAGCAGCAACCTACAGAATTCGTAAATAGTATGTAAAGTTGTGATATGGATTCTAAGATATTTTAATTATTTGTAAATGCTTCATTATTGTTCCATTTTTACGCTGGTATCTAAGTGTCATACTATTATGGTTATGTTTTTATATTGGTTTTCAATATGTTTGGACTGTTTTGTGCTGGTTATGTACTGTAATAAAGTGATGGTGATAGTGGTGGTGGTGGTAATTAAAGCCTGGAACAGATCCAGTGCTGCCTGGCTACATACTCCTAGAGGGAAGGAACATAGAGAAACCAACTTAAATCCTAACCTGTAACCTAGTCTAACTGTGGCAAAAACCCTCTTGTCGGAAGTAATACCTTCCCAGGCAGTATAAAACTGGGCTAGCCTGTCTCCAAACTTAACAGCAGCAGTGGAAACTACTCCTAGTCAGAAGGAAGATTTTTGGGGTGGGGCTGCCTCTCTAGGAGGGAGTGGTTGGCGTATCAACCTAAGTCAGCTGGAATTCTTATGCCTATGATAACCCTGTTGTGGGTAAACAGCTTAGAAGTAGGATACTGGGGCCCTAAAGCAGTGGTAATCCCTCTGCAGGCCTGCCATACAAATGGCCTCTGAATTAGAATTGGCTTCCCCCAATGACTTAGCCATCTGCTTTATCAGGGACAGCATCTCATCAGTCCTGGTAGAGAAGAGTGTTGAACCCTCGGAAGGTAAGTCCTCAATCTTGTGCTTGGTCTCCACAGGCAATGCCATTGATCTTAACCAGAAATGGTGTCTGAGTATGATAGAACTCACCATGGCATGTGCTGCAGAATCTATGGAATGCCAGCTTGTATTAATCTCCTGCTTCAAGAGTTTGATGGCCTTGGTATGCAGACCCTTAGCAAGGGGCTGCTTGTCTTTGGGCAGAAGGTCTAAGAATGGCAAGAACCTCTCCCACAAGAAAAGCTGGGAGCCAGCCATGATAGTTTCATAGCTGGAAATCTTGAATCACAATGCAGAAAAAAGAGTATAATTTCTGTCCCAGGAGTTCCAGCTTCTGTCCCTCTCTACCTGTGGGAGCAGAGTGGTAAGCCTGATGGACTTTAGGTTGCATTTCCTCCATTACCAGAGAAGACAGTGGGGAATGAGTTGTTATTAAAGGGCTCCTTCTTAATTCTGTAAAAATGTTCCACTCTTACAGATGTGGGTTGGAGGTTGCAGACTTTTGCCACAGTTCCTATATAAGCTCCTCAGACCCTCTAACACTGGGAATGCAATAATACTGGTGTGAGGAAAAGCCCCCTTTTCCCGAACATCATAGTCACCAGTCTGGTTGCCAGGGCGCCTGGAGAAGTGAGCTCGTACACGTCTGGCCAGAGAGTGTGGGCAAAACCATCCAGGAGCATAAAGGGACTTATGTGTACAAGCAGCCCCAAGGTTGCAGGCATTCTAACCCGGTACAGAGTGCTTGCTAACACACGCGGACGTTTCCCCGTCACTGCATGGGTCCGCCATGGAACGGAAGAAGCTGCGCCGCCACGGAGCTATCCAGGCGACCGGTTATGAAGCGCTGAGCATGGAATCCACCGTGTAACGCTAACACCACTCGTAGCCATCTTCCCGCCAGGCTGGACTTCATCCTTCATAGTGGAAGGCTCACGTACACACCCTATGTCACCCTTAGCCCGCAAGCAACCCATTTGCCCCATGAATGGATTAACAGCTCCACTGTTGTTCCTGATTGTCTGGCAAAACCCTAGACAATGGTTCCTGCCCAGAAGATGATGGGATAAGAGGAAGAACATCTCGTGTCTCAACCAAGTCTTTTGTCTACACCGGGGATACCTAGGTCAATATTTGATTCCCTATTGTCACCTTCCCAGATAAGCCCATTTAATCTTAAGTATCTAGCCATTCCCATTCTTCTCCCCGTCTGACACCTTGGAGCCGCCTCAGGCCCTGTTGCAACCTGGAAGTTTCCAGGTTCACAGGACTAAGGCGAAGTTCATTGGTCAAAAGCAGGCATCCAATTAGGTGCCACCCATGGACTCGCCATTGGCTCTGCTAATGTCCAGCCTTCATGGTCATCACAGAGCCTCCCCTTTCTCCTCCCTGATACCTCCCATCCCCTGAGGGCTCAAGAGAGTCCTTATAACCTGTGGACTAGCTACCCACAGGTGTGCTTCTATCAGTAACCCACCTTCCACTGCATAGATCCATCCCCGATTCCTGATCAGTTTCGGGTCCTTTCCCATTCCCTCAATTGTCGCCACCGGAGCCTTCCTCGAAGACTACGAGAGGTAATATAACCCTGTGTGTCTACCCTTATATGTTCCCCTATCAATCTACCTGTATTTCTTAGGACTGTGTGAATGTGTGATTGTACTTGGGTATTTTTATCTTGTATGAAAGAACTATATTTTTCTCAATAAATTACAATTGGTTTTATTAAATTAGAATCCTTTTATTGAGCATCACTCTCTGGCTGGTTGAGCCTTGTATACATTGGTAAAAAGATTCCTAGTGAGCCAGGTGCCCACCTAACTAATTCCCCAACCTCGTTTTGAGGGCATTTCGGCTTACACTGGGGGACTCTGAATAGAGGTAACTCAAAATCTTGTCCTTTGGTTTAATTACTTCAATTTCAAGTGACTGGGCCATATGGATCATCTGTTCCCCATACATACTGAGGTCTTCCATAGGAGAGGCCAGAGAAGGCTTGCTCACCCTCTCATCTGGATTTGGATACAACATAGAATCGAATCCATCAGATTCAATGGCAGCATCCTCTCCCTTCACAGCAGGTATAGGGGAATGAGGCCTACATGAAACCATTGTTGAGGGTGGATACAAGGAAGCCTGATTCAGGTAGGTGCATAAATTTGTATCCCTGATATAAGCAAAATTGTTACCCCACTCTTTCAAATAACCTGGAGACATCATGTATGGATGTGATGGCCATCACATAGGCTGCTGAAGCTGAGACCATGGAACCATTGCCATTTGCTCCAATTCAAAGTTGCACAGGACTTGTCCTACTAGAATGCCTGCTTCTACTTCCCCATCTAAGATCAAAACTGGAGATTTCAGACCCAGGGACAGAGTCCTAAGCTTTTCCTGAAAAGCTGCAGTAGGCTCAGGAGTGCAGACAGGAACATGTTGAGATGCAGATTTGTGTTTGTCATCCTTGTACTTGGTCTTCACCCTTTTAGCTGGTAGCTCAGAAGAGGTGCAGTGAGCATAGCCTGGATCAGACCTGTTGCAACTTGGATCAGGGAGGCAGAGCTGTCTGCACCAATTCCAAGGACACAGCAGTGAATAATTTTTCTGGAGCTGACTTGGATGATGGCTCCAAAGCTTTGAGAGCTTTCTCCCACAATGCTGTTTAAAGTTTTGATGCCCTATCCCCCTACGTTTTGGGGGTAAAGTGTTGGTAGGCCTTACATGTAAGAACATTGTGCCCTTCACCCAAACAAAACAGACATAGATCATATTCATGGCTTGAGTCATCTTCACCCCACAATGGGTGCATTTTTTAAAAGGGCCTTCTGAGCCACAGTATAAACTCCAAAACCAGAATAGCTGTATCGAACCGGGGAAACAATTCCTCACCAATATGAAACTGAAGACTCAAAAAAAACCCTCCTCCTTTGGAAGCAAAAGAGAACTGAGGATGGGGGCACTGCGGTGCAGGAGCACTTGGTCCCTTGGCAAGAGCAAGTTTCTGGTTTTGGTGTATAGCTCCCCCTGAAGGCTTTCAGCTGTAAAAACCTTTCCAATGGTAGGCCTGCTCATGCACAGTCCCCATGGGGGACTGCACAGAAGATTGAACAGAAGGGCCCTATGAGATCTATAGTTCTGCAGGGCCTGTAAAGCAGAGATGTTCTACCAGGTTTGTGATTAGGACAGGGATGGTTGCTGAGCTGGCACCTTTCTCCCTCTTATGGTGTCCCCTCAATCCAGAAATCTGGAACAAAGAATACTTATAGGACACCATCGGGTTTTATAATATATTTTAGTTAAATTATTTTATTGTTTTTATATGACTATTTATTATCTAATGTAAATTGCCTGGAGCCCAGCAGTAGCTGGGATGGCGTGATTCATCAAATCGAAATAGCAACAACAACAATACTCTGTTGAATGTGTCTGTTGTCCACTATTAAACAGCAAAGAGAGAAAGGTGACTTCCCTGTGCTAATATTTCTCAGGGTTTTCTAGTAGACTGAGGGTTATGGGAAAGCTGGTCCGGCAACTAATGCCAAAGGAGTAATTTCCCTTTGGGATTGCAAAGGGATGAGATCTGATCATTATGGCACCAGGAAGGGAGGACATACAGCTTTGGATATACAATCTCTGCAAGGAGATGCCAGTGCACTGAGAAAGTTCTTTGCACAGAACTTCCAGGGAGATTGGGTAGACTCTTGTTTTCAATCAGAAAGAACAGAAAAAAGCGACTTCTAGGGGAGGAAAATGTCGAGCCGAGCTGCTTCTCACAACGGGAGCAGGCTGGAACTTCTGTTCGGGGTAGTGGAAGGCAAATTAATGCCTACTGTCTACTTTTCTCAGTCAGAGATTAGTCAAAAATATGCACAGAAAACTTTGATGAGATTTACCTTGGCTTAAAAAAAGTCCCGGGGGGGGGGCTTCTTTGAGGCTTTGAGGGGTCTCGAGGAGTTGCATTTTCACCATCTGCAGAAGTTCTCAGAGTCATTTATTTGACATAAGCTCGACAGGATCCTAACCTTCTTGGACATTGCTAAACATCTAAAGCTTTGCAAGACCAGTGGAAACTTGGATAATTGGAAGAAAAGGTACAGAGGACGATTTTTCATTCTGGAATTATTTACAACTTAAAGAAACAAATTTAAAAGGTGGAAAAGGAAAATTTAGAGAGTTGGGATGAAGTGGGGAGGAAGAGGTGAAATTGGGACTTTATAAATATAAAGGACAGTGTTAAAAACTGTTAAAAAGTGGAAAGGAATTTATTGTTTAGTCTACTTGCGGTTCTGGAAGAAAAGCAACATCGTCATATTGGCACAGACCTGCATTACATCTGAGCAAGACAGGAAATACATCAAGTATCGTGAGATCTCCTTACCAGTGTGAATGAGACTTCGTGGCAACAAGAGCAGGCAGTAGTGGAAAGAAAGTCTACTTTAGGAATATATACCATTGAGAAACATCGGCGGCCATTGCTGGGAGTCCAAAATAAAAAACAATATTTTTAAAAAATTTGAGACATTAAAAACTGTTGGAATTAACTGAGAAGAGGGTAAGAAGATAAATACTTTTGGTCATATTATTTGTGTGGTCCTTGGAAGTTTTTAAAAGGGGAAAAAAATTGCAAGGAGCAGTAAAAAGTTGCGACCACCATTTTGGAAGATTTAAAAACTTTAAAAATAAATATCTTGACTTTGGGAGCTCCGAGGAAGGCGAAATTGGGCTTGTTATAGAGGGCAAGTTCTACTCTATTGATTCTGATAGTTGAATTGGAAATTGGTGAGGTCCAAAATTTTGTGGTTTTTTGAAGGGTTTAAAAGTTTTAAAATTAATATCTTGGTCTAGGAAGCTCCGAGGATGGCAAAATTAGGCTTGTTATAAAAAGCAAGCTCTAGTCTTTTGAACCTAATAGTTAAATTTGAACTCTGTGAGATTAAAAATTTTGGTGTTTTTAAATGTCTGAACATAAACAGCCCCGAACAAGGGCTACTTCATTGGAAAAAATGCAGGACCAATTAGAGGCAATGGAGGCAAGAATAATGAAAGGGGTGAGAGAGATTATAGATAATTCGAAAAAAGAAATTATTGCAGATATTAAAAAAGATATGGAAGATCTCAGAAAGGAAACTGAGGAAACATCTAAGAAAGTGCAGGAGGTAGAAGGCAAAATGAAAGTATATGATTCCACCTGGATGAAAATGCAAGAAAAAGTGACGATCCATGACTGCAAATTGATGGAGATCCAGATACGTCTGAGAGGAGTACCTGAAGGGGAGGATGGTGATTTAAAAGGATATATAATAAAAATAATTGCAGAATTTTTAGATGAAGATCCTGAAGAGACTAAAAACATGTATGACTATATGTTTAGAGTGAATTCACTTTTTGCCAAGAAAAATAACCTTCCAAGAGATGTTGTTATAAGATATATGACAAAGGAAATGGTGGGAAGGATCATGAATAAAAACTTTGAAAAGACATTGATTGTGGGAGGCAGTAAAGTGAGAATCATGAAGGAGCTGCCAAGGCAAGTGATAGGAGAACATATAAAAAGCTGACAGAAAAATTGAGAGACAATGGAATGAGGTTTAGATGGATAATACCCGAAGGCTTGAGTTTTGAACTCCAGGGGAAGAGAATCACAATTACAAATGCTCAGGAGCTGCGTAGATTTTTCGAAGAAAATAAAGAATTTGCACCATGATGGTTTACAAATTATTGTCTTGGAATGTTAATGGACTAAATTCACCACAAAAGAAGGGCAACATTTCATTGGATTAAGAAACAAAACTGTAATATAATTTGTTTGCAAGAAGTGCATATTAGACAAAAGGATTATAAATTTTTATGGAACAAACAATTGGGAGTAGAATTTTTTCCATTAGCTGAACAGAAGAAAAGGGGAGTGGTTTTGTATATTAAGAATTGGAGCCAAAATTAGTGTTTAAAGATAAAGATGGAAGATTTGTAGCAGTAGAGACAATATTAAATGGAAAAAAAACGTTATTGGGATTGTATCCGCCTAATGGTGCAAAGGATGCATTTTTAAAAGATATTACACAACAGCTTGATGAACTGACCTATGACCAAGATTTGATAATGGGAGATTTTAATGGCACAGTTAAAAACTCATTGGATAGATCTGGAGGGAAAAAAAATTGTAAAGAAGGAAAATCGCCAAAGTCTTTTTTTTAATTGGTTAAACAAGAAAATTTGGAAGATATATGGAGGAAATTTAACCCTGAAGTTCGGGACTATACTTTTTTTTCAGCAAGACACAAAACTTTTTCTAGAATTGACATGCTGTAGGGAACTAAAGATAACAAGAAAGATAGAGATTTTACCTAAAATTGGGGCTGATCATAACCCAATAATGTGGATTACAAAATTGTCCAAGAAAGTGAGAAGATGGAGATTGAATGAAGATTTGCTACAGAATAAAGAAACAGTGACATACCTAGAAAATGAAACCAAAGCTTTTTTCCAAGTGAATGACAAAGAAGATATTGACTTTCAGACGGTCTGGGATGCTTATAAAGCAGTAATGAGAGGAGTGTTGATTACTTTGAATAATAAAGATAAGAAAATGAAAGAAAAACTGTTGTTGGACATTCAAAATGAAATAAAGAAAAAGGAAGGGGAGTTGAGAAAAAGTCCAGGGAAAAAGAAAATTTTAAGGGAAATTACAATATTACAAACTCAATTGAGACATTTGTTAAATAAAGAAGTGGAATGGAGTTTGAAAAGACTTCAGCAGAAATCCTTTGAAGGAGCAAATAAACCGGGAAAGTATTTGGCTTGGCAATTTAAGAAAAAGAGAGAAAATAGAGTTATTAACAGAATTGTGGTAGATGGAAGAGAAGTGGTTACTCAAGAGGGAATAAAAAGATAATTTTTAAATACTATGCTAAATTGTTTAAAGGTGTTTAAAGGTGTTAAAATAAAGAAAGAGAAGATGGATGAGTATTTACAAAAGATAAAAATAGAGCCCTTAACTGAAAATATGAGAAAAATTTTGAATGATCCTGTTGAAAAAATAGAAGTTGAAGTAGCAATTAATGCAATGAAAAATGGGAAAGCATCTGGACCAGATGGATATACAGCTAAATATTTTAAAACTTTTAAAGATGAATTAATACCAAAACTGCAGAAGTTGATGAATATGATAAGAATAAGAGGGAGTATACCAAACACATGGAAAGAAGCTGTTATTTCGTTGATACCCAAGGAAGATAGAGATGTCACGAACATAAAAAATTATAGACCTATTTCGCTATTAAATAATGACTATAAAATATTTACAAGAATCTTGGCAGCACGGCTTAAACAACATTTGATAACTTTATAAAGGAGGATCAAGCAGGGTTTCTTCCCAAAAGACAAATAAGAGACAATATTAGAACTGTTGTAAATATTGTAGAATATTATGAAAGACATCCAGAAAAAGAAGTAGCATTATTCTTTGCAGATGCAGAGAAAGCATTTGACAATTTAAACTGGGACTTTTATGTTTGCAGTAATGGAAAAAATGGAGCTGGGAGAAAATTTTATAAGAATGATAAAAGCAATATACTCTGAACAAAATGCAAGGTTGTGTATAAATGCAAACCTTACAGAAGGTATGAAAGTCAGCAAAGGTACCAGACAAGGTTGTCTGCTTTCACCATTGTTGTTTATAATGACTCTTGAAATATTACTGATGCAGATCCAAGAGGAAAAAGAGATAGAAGGTCTAAGAATAAAAGGATTTACTTACAAATACAGAGCTTTTGCTGTTGATATAATGTTTATAAATGAAAACCCCATACAAGTTACACCTTTGTTGTTAGCTAAAATACAAGAATATGGGGAGTTGGCGGGACTTTGTATTAATAGAGAAAAATAAAAAATTCTGTGCAAAAATATGCAGATGATTAAGCAACAAGAACTACAGAGACTAATGGGCTGTGAAGTCACTTCTAAGGTAAAGTACCTAGGGGTAGAGATTACAATGAAAAATATTGACTTGTTTAAAAATAACTATGAGAAGTTATGGCGTAAAATGGATGAAGACATGCTAAAATGGAACAAGCTTAATTTGTCATTGCTGGGTAGAATAGCTGCAATTAAAATGAATATCTTACCAAGAATAATGTATTTGTTTCAAACTATTCCTATTGTGAAGGAGGGCAAACAATATGATAAATGGGAAGGAAAATCTCAGAATTTGTGTGGGCTGCGAAGAAACCAAGGATTAAAATGAAAATTTTGACTGATGCAAAAGAGAGAGGCGGATTTCAACTACCAGATTTAAAATTATATCATGAAGCAGTTTATTTAGTGTGGATGAAAGAATGGATAACGTTGTTAAATAAAAAACTTGTAGCGCTGGAAGGTCACGGAAATAAATTTGGCTGGCACTCGTATTTGTATTATAGATGGACGGTTTTTTCTCTCACCATTATATAAAAAGTAATTTACTAAATACATGGATGAAATACAAGAAATATGGAGATGAGAGAAGACAGTTATGGATAGTGCCAGCTGAAGTAATAAAAATAATGGCTGAGATAGGTGAAGAAAAGTGGTTGTCATATAATCAATTATTAAAAATACAAAGTGGCAAAATAGAACTGAAAACTGCTGAAGAGTTGAATCATAAATATGATTGGTTCCAAATGCAACAAATAAAGACCTTGGTGGAAAATGATATTAAAACTGAAGGAATAAGGAAAGAGCAAACAGAAATGGAAAAAGTTCTGCTTGGAGAGAATGATAAATTAATTTCAAAAGTATATAAATTACTTCTACGATGGTCTACAGAAGATGAAGTAGTGAAATCTCAAATGATCAAATGGGCAATTAATGTAAATAAAGAAATACAGATGGAAACTTGGGAATATTTGTGGAAGAACTCTATGAAACTTTCAACATGTCAAAGTATTAAAGAAAACTGTTTTAAGATGATGTACAGATGGTATATGACTCCTAAAAAATTAGCAAAGATGAATAACAAGATGCCAGACAGATATTGGAAATGTAAAAAGCATGAAGGTTTTTTCTACCATATGTGGGGAACTTGTGAAACAGCAAAACAATATTGGCAAATGATTCAGCAAGAAATTTCTAGGATATTGGGATATGAAGTAATGAAAGTTGCAGAGACTTTCTTATTGGGATTACAAATGGAAAAATTTCCAAAAGAAGATAGAACTTTAATCTGGTACTTGCTTTCAGCTGCTAGGACATTGTATGCGCAGTTGTGGAAGCAAGAAAAAATACCAGAGAAATGGGATTGGATTATAAAAGTTATGACATGGAGTGAAATGGACAAATTAACAAGAATATTAAGAGACTATGACTTAGAAGTTTTTAAGACGGAGTGGGAAAAGTTTAGAAGATATATAGAAAAACAGTGGAAAATAAAAGGACATTGGACAATTTTTGATAATAATTGTTTTAAAAAGAAGAATATAAATGTTTGTTTTAATAGTTAAGGGTACCTTTAATATTTGTTTTTTTTAAGTAAATAACATTGGCAGGGGTCAAGTAACGGGGGGAGGGGTGGGTGGAAAGTAATATACGGGGTAGATAAAAGAAATTTTTAAAGATGTAAGATATAGATATAGATTTATTACCATATGTTACTAATAAAAATTGTTTTACATGAGAAAGAACAGAAAAAAGCAAAACTAAACTGAAACTTCACTAGGAAGAAATGAAGCCTATTAAAAGTTATAATTAAAACTTGGTAGCATGCACACTTGTTTAATCAAACTAACAAAGTGGCTGAAATTGATCACCTATTTAATTTTTCTTTTTCTCAACAACTCTTGAATGTCAACAGCATTCTCTCAGATTTCTGTCAACAACACTGTTAAAACTCAGAAGGAAAAGGACAGCACACTCAACAAATACAAAACAATAGTCCAGTGGCACCTTAAAGATGAGAGTATTTAGTCAGGGTTCGCCTCTTCAAATGCAGCAACCCCCACAGCTCAGATTCACATGAACACATGAAGCTGCCTTGTACTGAATCAGACCATTGGTCCATCAAAATCAGCACTGACTATTCAGACTGGTAATGGCTCTCCAGGGTCTCAGGTGGAAGTCTTTTACAGCATCTGCTACCTGATCCTTGAATTGGAGATGCCAGGGATTGAACCTAGGACCTTTTGCATACCAAGTAGTTGCTCTACCACTGAGCCACAGCTCTCTCCCATGTGCATGTCACTGTGAACAGTGCATATCACTTTGTATTAACAAAAACTAGGGAATGATAAACTACAGTCATATGAGGTACTTGCAAGAGACTATTTTAGTTGCAAGACTAAAAATAAAAGCAAACCGTCAAATATTGAACAGTTTCAGAGGGTGGCATGTTGGTCTGCAGCAGAACAGCTAGATTTGTCCGGAAGTACCTTAGGGACCAATTAGATTTTGGGTGTGTAGGCTTTCAAGAGTCAAAGCTCCCTCCACATCCCCCAGTAGCACTTTAGCGACAAAATTTTGGTGGTATAAGCTTTCAGGGATCAAAGCTCTATCATCAGTTAGCTCCAGTTATCTTATGGTAGAGTTGCTAGGTCCCCTCTAGCAACCCCATGGAATTTTCAAAGCAAGAGATGTTTGCCATTGCCTGCCTCCATGGGTCAGTCCTGGTATTCCTTGGTGGTCTCCCTTTCGAATATCAGCCAGGTCAACCCTGAGGTCAGGCTAGCCTGGGGCTATTCGGGTCAGAGTAGCATTCAAGAGAGAGAGAGAGAGACCATATACACTCAAAGATTACAAAATGGAGTAAGTCCCCACTGATACTCAATATCATGTAAATGCCCTACCATATGATCTCCTTCTAAAGCCCTTATAACCTTTTTTTCATATCAGAAGTTGTGATATGACCAGCAAAAATAAACCAGTACACAGAATACCCCCAAAAGTGTAGTCTATCAGTATTCATGAAGTTAGTAGTATTCAGAAAGAAATTGCTAGGGAACAATTATATTAAGAAAAATATTTAATTGGGTGGCAAAATGGATCACTGGTAGGTCCGTGTATTTCATAACCACATCACAGTGCTCCTGAACCTAGACAGGGAGTATGTTTAGGCCAGTAGATGGAACTCATTCTTCTTAAATCTTACTTGGCTTTTTCTAACTAGAACCTGGAAGGGTTCAGTTTCACTGAAATAAAAGTCCTCTGATATATGCTACCAAGTCAGGAATGGCCATGGTTCAGTGGCAAAGTACAAGTGTTGTATGCAAAAGATCCCCATTTCAGTCTTCGGCATCTCCAGTGAAAAGATCTTTGGTCACAGTATTGGGAAAGATCTGTCTTTAGCCAATACCCTGAAGAGCTGCTGCCAAGGAAATTATCCAGTTCTGAGTGAGATGGACCTATGGTCTGACTCAGTATAAAGCAGACAGTGCAGATATTGGGATGTAGTCAAAGCAGTTCATATGCATGAAAACAGCCATCAGTTTTGCATTATTTCTGTCTTTCTAGAATGACTGTTTTCACCCTTATATGCCTCTCATATTAATATGTTTCTGTGCTATGACAAGCATACTGGAGTGATATTACAGGCTCAGTTCTTAAATCATGAACTTTTAATTTATTGTATTGCTTATACTAGCTCTCCTTTAGTACAGGAGCTCAAAAAGTATGAGACACCTTCTTAGGAAGCCAAAGAGAGCTTTGTCTCAAGTTTATACCCCAAAAATTTGGTTGGTCTCTAAGGTGCTACTGGACTTACTGTTGTACTGCAGAAGTTGTACTGCAAACTGTTGTACTGCAAAAATGAAGATTCTACATTTGTTAATGCTGTAGAAATGATAATTATGACATCAAAAATGCAGCCTGAGCCTACATGACTTGCTAATCATCTCTAATCCTTTTTCCTCTGGAAAGTATTTAGAAACTGTTGTTGGCAAGTTAATTTTGCAACGAAACTCCTTTGCAGATACAAAGCCCACCTTGGATAAGCTAGAGTATAAAGAATCAAGGCAACCAAGATGCATTGGATAAATCCGTGGAAATGGGCAGCAGGAAAATCAACCATGCTGCTGTCCCTCATCTTATGTGTTATGTGGCCAACTGTGAAGATCTGCCAGCTCAGTGAGAACTGAAAGAATGGTGCTAAGCTGGCTACACTCAATCCTTTCTCAGATGTCCCAAGAGACTCATAACAGGCAGCTGCTTTTCCTCTCCCAGCAGTTCTGATAAGCAAGAGTGCCACTGAGCTCACTCCTGTCACCACTTGCGTTTTAAGGCAAATGCCTTTAGGGATATGGACTTTGGCCAACAATATGTTGGGGATGTCCAGTCAAACCAAGAGACACATGGTCAAAGATTTCAGACTGGATTTTTTCAATCCCATTTTTTCACATACAATCCTCCCTGCAGAAGTCCAGTGCACCTGAAGCCCATGCCCTTGAAGCTGTTGGTGGCTCACCACTGATAGTCAGCAACCTGAAAAGCAATCCCTGACACTTTCTGTCTCCTTCTAGCAAGGGGGAACTACACGTATATCTTTGTATTTTACAGAGAAGTATTATACAGCTGAGACTTGTGACAGGTGACAATGAGATTCTGAGGTTCAGACAGGATTTGAACAATGGTCATCCAGTTCTAAGGCAATCCAGTGGCTCACTGATATGTATCATTAATTTTACATGCTAGTCTGCAAGACAGGCAGTGCACAATTCAACTGGATCAAAATTTGTATTTAAACTGGAGGCCAGAAATTGATTTCTAACTGCCATTGTGAGAGTCTCATGGAACATCCTGGCACCAAATTTGTTCTAGACTTGACCTGGACCATTGTTTTTGTTAAGATGAGGCCTCCTGGGACAGAAAAGATTTTTCTCTTGAAGATACCAGATTTCTTTTTGGCCCCTGTGCCTAACTGGCTAGCAGCTAGAGACATGGGAAACCTGCCCCTTCCACCTTCCCATGTGCCAGCTCTTCATATTCAGGACAGATCACAAAAGTGGATACGAAGCCTTCACAATGCAAATCAGAATTGTTAGTGTGTGCAGTATGGATATGCTCAGCTACCCTTGGCTTAATTGTGCATCAACTGCAAATCCAGTTGGTTCTCCTCTCCATAAGACCTAACAATATTCTCAGACTAGTTGCCTTTTTTGGACATTTTCCTTCAATGGCCAGTATGCACCTGTTGCACAGGAAGCTGAAAGTAATATATATTTGCAATATCTCTCCTAGTAGCCTGGAAAGGGGAGGACTCCCTTTCTTTACACCATATGGCTTGAGTCATCTAGTGGCACACCTGCCCAGAGGAGTGCATGCTATCCAGTCAAGAGTTGCACAAGCTGCAGTTATATGTGCCAGCCTGTGCAATCTGCATTGAGTTATAGATCAGTTGTGCAGGAACTGCACACCCATTCAGACTTGAGCCACAGGATCCCTACTACAACACTGACCAGGAGGCCATTTCTCATTCAGCTACAGCAGCTGTGCACCCTGCATCAGCGCTGGTGCCAGGCTGTCTTGGACCACAACCATTCTTGATTTAAGAGGTACACATATTTCTGTTCCGGCAAAACTGCAGCAGCAAAAGGTGCAGGAAAAGCCTCAACTTGTCTTGCTGAATTTCATTACTGCCTTGCAGGCACCTCTACCATGACACACCTTGTTCATTCCTTCATTCTGTTATTAGCACACTGTAACATGGATAGATTGGGCTAATCTATTTATGGCATTCAAGGACACCTCCATGAAAGAGGCTTGACTAGATGATGGTTCAGGTGCAACTCAATCCCCCAGTTCTATGATTCATCGATCTGCCACCCTATGGAATTCAAAGGAAAACAATGTTCAAACTGGATAATTCTGTCCCCAAGCAACTAACTCCATGCAGTGAAATAATGTTGGCTTCACAATATGATTCTTGTAAACCACAATTACATTTAACAGCTCTATAATAAATTTACATTAGCGTAATAATTAGATTTGATTTTGCTCCTGAGCCTGGCCATGAAGGAAGCAAACACAGACACAAGGATACATTTATTTAAGCATCCACCTGCCTTGAATAGATATAATTTGCAGTAATGGAGACATGATAAAGCATAAGAACCGTAATCAACATACACAACAAAACAGTAACATCAATCAAATCCTATAAGTTATTAGCTCCAACAAGAGATACCAGAACTGTTTTCTCTTCAAAGATCCTCTTTAAATTTGGTAATTTGGTTTCTTTTTTTTTCTTTTTAATTCACCATGCTTCTTAGCTTATCAAACTAAGTGAATCCTTAACAGAGTTATACTGTTCTAAACCCATTGACTTCAGTGGATTTAGAAGAGTGTAACTGCTCAGGATGGTATAATTTGTCACTGGAGAAAAGCAGTGACTTCAGCAGACATCTAATGTGAGTGAAATTTGCCTCACACGCTGTCACCATATAATAAAAATGAAAAAAGCCTCTAAACATGACTTATCAAATATAATGGGAGGAGGATGAATAGATTTATAACATCAGCCCTGTTCTGAGTTATCAAGTCATCATTCTATTCACAAGTCATGATTTTATCACTAAGGGGAAGTGAATGCTCATCTTGACTTATTTAAAATCATTTGCAGTCAGATTTTTGCCCAATTAAAGGGAACTGAAGTCAAACATAAGGGTTCCACTGGATTAGATCATCATAAACAGAGTTATACCCTTCTAAGCCCATAGACTTCAGTGGATTTAGATGGGTGTAACTGCTCAGGATGATACTATTTGTCACTGGAGAAATGCAATGTCTCCCACTGCCCCTGCCAGTTGTTTCTCCCAGTTGCTCTCAGTGCAGCTTTTTCTTCAGTTTCTAAAACTGCCGGTTCTTCTTCAAAAGATTTTTCTTGGAAGAAATCTGTTATTCTTTCATTTCTCCTGTATAGTTCTTCAGTGTATTATTCCCATCTTTTCTTTATTTTGTTCTGTTCTGTTAATGTATTTACATGTATTTGAGAGTCACAGAGTAAAAGGACAGGTCCTCTTGTGGATCAAAAACTGGCTGAGTAATAGGAAGCAGAGAGTTAGTATAAATGGGCAGTCTTCGCAGTGGAGGACGGTAAGCAGTGGGGTGCCGCAGGGCTTGGTACTGGGTCCCATGCTCTTTAACTTGTACATAAATGATTTAGAGTTGGAAGTGAGCAGTGAAGTGGCCAAGTTTGTGGATGACACTAAATTGTTCAGGGTGGTGAGAACCAAAGAGGATTGTGAGGAACTCCAAAGGGATCTGTTGAGGCTGGGTGAGTGGGCGTCAACGTGGCAGATGCGGTTCAATGTGGCCAAGTGCAAAGTAATGCACATTGGGGCCAAGAATCCCAGCTACCAATACAAGTTGATGGGGTGTGAACTGGCAGAGACTGACCAAGAGAGAGATCTCGAGGTCGTGGTAGATAACTCACTGAAAATGTCAAGACAGTGTGCGTTTGCAATAAAAAAGGCCAACGCCATGCTGGGAATTATTAGGAAGGGAATTGAAAACAAATCAGCCAGTATCATAATGCCCCTGTATAAATCGATGGTGCGGTCTCATTTGGAGTACTGTGTGCAGTTCTGGTCGCCGCACCTCAAAAAGGATATTATAGCATTGGAGAAAGTTCAGAAAAGGACAACTAGAATGATTAAAGGGCTGGAACACTTTCCCTATGAAGAAAGGTTGAAACGCTTGGGACTCTTTAGCTTGGAGAAACGTCGACTGCGGGGTGACAAAGGCTGAGCCCGCCTTTGGCAGGGGAGGGCGGGATACAAAAATAAATTTATTATTATTAATTTATTACATGATAGAGGTTTACAAGATAATGCATGGGATGGAGAAAGTAGAGAAAGAAGTACTTTTCTCCCTTTCTCACAATACAAGAACTTGTGGGCATTCGATGAAATTGCTGAGCAGACAGGTTAAAACGGATAAAAGGAAGTACTTCTTCACCCAAAGGGTGATTAACATTTAGAATTCACTGCCACAGGAGGTGGTGACGGCCACAAGCATAGCCGCCTTCAAGAGGGGTTTAGATAAAAATATGGAGCAGAGGTCCATCAGTGGCTATTAGCCACAGTGTGTGTGTATATATAAAATTTTTTGCCACTGTGTGACACAGAGTGTTGGACTGGATGGGCCATTGGCCTGATCCAACATGGCTTCTCTTATGTTCTTATGTTCATGCTGAATTTTCAGCATGCCTAACTGTGTTTTAAATTTCCCTTTGATTTCTTGGAACTTGTGGAATACATCTCTTGTTCTTCCTTTTTTATTATTTTCTATTTCTTTACAATGGTTGTTATAGTTATCTCTGTTTCTGTGTGCCAGTTGCTCGAGCACTGAATTTAGGCTTCTGATGTCACCTTTTACCTTTGCTTCTTGTCTATCTTTAGCAATTTCAAGTGTTTTATCTGTCATCCATTGAGGCTTTTCATTTATTTTTGCTACAGGGATAGTCTTTGTGTATTTTTCCTCGATAATATCCCTGGTTTCGACCCATAGTTCTTCTGGTCCATGTACACTTGAATTTAGTAACATAAATCTGTTCTTTATATGGTCTTTACACTCTTCAGGAATCTGACCAGGGCACTGGAAACAGTGGCCAGTTGGCTACAATTGAGCTGGCTGAAGCTTAATCCAACTAAGACGAAGGTCCTGTACATGAGTCGCAGGGGGCCAAGATTGGTCATCCGGCTCCCCACCCTGGATGGCGCACCTCTTGTGCCAGCTCAGAAGGTGAGGAATCTGTGTGTTATACTGGATGCCACCCTCTCTATGGAGGCCCAGGTCACAGCAGTTGCACGATTGCTTTTCACCATCTTTAGCAGGTCAAACAACTGGCACCCTATCTGGCTCTTCGGGACTTAGCTTCAGTGACCCATGCAACAGTCACTTCCAGGTTGGACTACTGTAACTCACTCTACGCAGGCTTGCCCTTGAGACTGATCCAGAAACTCCAGCCGGTGCAGAATGCAGCAGCATGATTGCTAACTGAATTGCCTTTACAGGCAAGCAGTCAGCCGATGCTGCACAGTCTGCACTGGCTACCAATTAAGTACCGGATCTGCTTCAAAGTTTTAGTATTGATGTTTAAAGCCTTGCGCAGCCTGGGACTGGCATACCTGCGGGACCATCTCTCCCCATATGAGCCCTGAAGTCCATTACCAGCCAACATCTTCTGACCATCTCTGGCCCAAAGGACATCCGGCTTGCCTTGACCAGGGCCAGGGCTTTTTCGGCCCTGGCCCCGACCTGCTAGAATCAGCTCCCTATAAAGATTCAGGCTCTTCCGGATTTGTTACCATTCTGGAGGGCCTGTAAAATGGAGCTGTTCCGCCAGGTCTATGGTTGAGGCAAGCGGACGTCCTCATCCTATTATACCATCTAACTGGCCTCCCAGCAATGACTGCAACTTCAATTGGGGCCAATACTGTTGACATCTTTGAGCAACTTAGGCTGGCCATGCCTCATGTGCTCATACCATCCATGCCATCTTAAACAATTAATTTTAATTTATTGGCCTAATTGTTTTAACTATTTTAATTGTTTTACTATTGGTTTTAATGTTTTAGCTCGTTGGAAACCACCCTGAGCCCTTCATGGGAAAGGGCAGACTATAAATGTACAGAGATGGATGGATGGATGGATGGATGGATGGATGGATGGATGGATGGATGGATGGATGGATATTGTTTAGTACTATGAACATTGTGTTGTTTTTCTTCAGCTTTATTTTCAAAATTAACAATTTATGGTCTGTACCACAATCAGCTCCTGGTCTTGTTTTAGCAGAGACTAGAGCTTCTCCATCTTCTGCTCCCAGTTATAAAATCTGTTTAGCTTCTGTATTGACCATCCAGTGATGTCCATGTATACAATTGTCTGTTTGGTTGCCTAAAGCATGTGTTTACCATGAAAAAGCTGTTGCCTTTACATAATTCTATTCCGGTTTCATTTCATGCTCCTTCACCAAATATTCCAACAATATTTGATGCTGCTTTGTTTCCTAGTTTTATATTCTACTCACCTATGACTATTAGCACATCTTGTTTATGTGTGTGATTAATTTCTTCTGGGAGTTTTGAAAAAAAGCTTTCAGTTTCTTTTTCATGCATCTTGCATCTATTCACATCATGATGTGTGCACCTGTTGCATTAATACTGTAGGTTTAAAGTGTTGTAAGTCACTTTGACCTTATGGTATAAACTATATAAACAAACAAATGATCCACAACATACCATCTTAGAACAGGCATTCCTTCCTATGTGAGAGTGAACGAAGAATGTGTGTATATATACACACATACTCCACAACTAAAATGGGCAGTCACTCTTTTAACCTACCAAAGGGTTTTTATTCATTCAGCACAATTGATTAATCAAGGTAAGGCTACAGTTCTGTTATACAGCACTTGGCTTTTTAAAATTTAAAATTATCTTTAAAGCCCAAACTTCTCTGAGCCCAGGTAATCTGAGAAGCATCTTCTACTATAGGACACCCCTCAGCATGTGCTTTGGTCATCTTTTGAGGCCCTGCTTTGACTGCCATGACCATCAGAAGCTTGGCAGATGTGGATTGAGAGTTGAGATTTCTGAATGGTGACATCTGTCTTTAGATACTCCCTTTGCAGGAAGGCTCACCAAGTCTCTTCACTACTGACATTCAGGCACATGGAGAAATCACTAGTTTGGTTAGAAATTCCAGTGCAACCCTAAACATATACTAACTACTACTGTTTGTAGTGGGGTAGGGCTTACTCCCAAGAAAGTGTGCATAGAATTGGAACATTAGTCTGCTGCAGCAGAAACAAATGAGGCTCATGACACCTTGTGTCTAATTAGGGTTGCCAAGTCCAATTCAAGAAATATCTGGGGACTTTGGGGGTGGAGCCAGGAGACTTTGGGGGTGGAGCCAGGAGACATTAGGGGTGGAGCCAAGATCAAGGCTGTGATGACCCTGAAGGGGGGGAGGGCCTCCAAACCAGGGGATCCCCTGCCCCCACCTGGGGATTGGCAACCCTACCGGCCAGCAGGGAAGGCGAGGAGGCAGCCAAGCCAATCTTTCCCAATCTCCTCGCCTCAAACAGCGGCCCCCAACACATTCGATTCCCTCCCTCGCAAGGGGCGTTGCCAAGCAACCCCCTGAGGAGGGCGGGTGAGGAGGGGAGGAGTTGAGGCGTACCAGGGCGGAGAGGAGGGGTCGCTGCTGCTCTCTCGGGTTTATCTGGGCTCTGAGGGCTGGTGACTGGGCAGCTTGGCTCTGGGGGTGGTGGGTGGCGGCGGCGCGACGTCTCCCCTTCTTCTTCCGGGGCCTCCCCGCGGGCTCAAGCCTCGGTTTAGCGAAGGCGGCGGCGATTCCACTACTGCTGCGCGCGCACACCACGGCGACAGCAGCCTCCTCCTTTTTCTTCCCCCTCCTTTTGCCTTTCTCAAACCCCCTTCCTTCTGCCTCCTCCTCCTCCTGCCACAGCTCAGTTCAGCGCCGCCGCCTCCTTCTCCGGCGGAGAAGCGAAGCGCGTCCCCCTTGCTCCTCAAGCGTTGCTGCTCAGGGTCCTAGAAGGACCCAGATTCGGGGCTCGCCACGCTTCTCCATAGCTGCTCCTCAGGCTGAGCCCATCTCAGAGGAGCAGCTACGGAGAAGAGGCGGCAGCAGCGCAGCGGCGTTGCCCGCTCCTTGGCGCCGTTTCCCACCCTTCCCCTACTTCCATTTTTTGGGGGGGCGGGGGAAGAGGCTGGAAAAACTGGGGTCCCCCGCCAGGGCGGGAGGGTTGGGACCCCTATGTCTAACACATTTTTATTCTAACTATGAGTCCTATTCAGACTTAAGGTGCCACATGACTTTTGTTTAATGTAGTGAGGGTTTTGTAAACAGGTTTTAATGCTTTTCTCTTTAAAAATACTTACATTGTATATTGTTTTCACTGTAAACTACACATTGGGTTCAGACTGAAATTTAAAGTACAAACTGAGAAAATAAATATACATATGTTGATTAATGCTCCTGTATTTAAATTCATCTCCCTCATGGACTGTTGCATTGACATGGCAAGAGGGCTTGCACAGTTCAGTGAGGCTGTGGACTATGCCATTCAGGGCCACCCAAGCTGGACAAGCCACAGCTGAGAACCCAGACAAAATGTGATCCACTGGAGAAGGAAATGGCAACCCACTCCATTATCCTTGCCAAGAAAACCCCATGGACAGTAACAAAAGGCTAAAAGATATGGTGCTGGAACATGAGTCCCTCAGGTCAGAAGGTGCCCAATATGTTACTGGGGAAAAGCAGAGCGGAAGTACAAGTAACCACAGAAAGAGTGAAGCAGCTTCATTGACTACGCTAAAGCCCTTGATTGTGTGGATCACAACAAACTGTGGCAAGTCCTTAAAGAGATGGGAGTACCAGACCACCTCACATGTATCCTGAGAAACCTGTATAAGGGTCAAGAAGCAACTGTCAGAACAAGATATGGAACAACTGATTGGTTTAGAATAGGAAAAGTAGTTGCACAAGGATGTATATTGTCACCCTGCTTATTTAATTTATATGCAGAGTACACCATGCAGAATGCCAGCCTGGATGAAGCACAAACCGGAATTAAGATTGTCAGGAAAAAACATCAACAACCTCAGATATGCAGATGACACTAATCTAATGGCGGTAGGTGAAGAGGACCTAAAGAACCTCTTGCTGGGGGTGAAACTCAACATCAAAATAGCTAAGTTCATGG
The DNA here is from genome assembly GCF_032191835.1 of Heteronotia binoei. Lineage (NCBI taxonomy): Eukaryota > Metazoa > Chordata > Lepidosauria > Squamata > Gekkonidae > Heteronotia > Heteronotia binoei. Next base: position 84,781,291 of record NC_083243.1, on the reverse strand, counting down.
CATCCAGCCCCATCACTCCTTGGCATATAGAAGGGGAAGACATGAAAGTAGGCTTTACATTCCTGGGATCCAAGATCACTGCAGATGGTGACTGTAGCCATGAAATTAAAAGACGGGCCGTATAATAAAAAGTAGAGACATCACGTAAGTCCGTATAGTCAAAGCTATGGCATTCCCAGTAGTAATGTATGGCTGTGAGAGCTGGACCATAAGGAAGGCCGAGCGCAGAAGAATAGATGCTTTTGAGCTGTGGTGCTGGAGAAGACTCTTGAGAGTCTCTTGGACTGCAAGAAGATCAAATCAGTCAGTCCTAAGGGAAATGAACCCTGACTGTTCCCTGGAAGGTCAGATGCTGAAGATAAAGCTCAAATACTTTGGCCACCAAGAATTACTCACTGGAGAAGATCCTGATGCTGGGAAAAACAGAAGGCAAAATTAGGGGGCGGCGAAAGATGAGATGGCTGGACGAATTTGAGCAGACTTCGGAGGATGGTGGAAGATGGGAGGGCCTGGCATGTCTTAGTTCATGGGGTCGCAAAGAGTTGGACTCGACTGTGCGACTGAACAACAAAAATTTAAATTCATATTTATTTTATTAGCATTGGCCATTTAGTAGCCATCATTGGGGCACAAATGAATTCTTCAGAAATATTATTTTAAACAGGACTGACTGGGCCTACTACGGCTTTACATCTAATCACATTTATTTGGTTATTAATTCCAATGAGGCTGTACTAGACGTTGGCATACCAGCTTTCCCATGCGCAGAACTGACTGCAGGATCCATTCACTAACAAAATCACAATACAAATTAAAACAAGGGCAATCTACTTCGTTGCCTCAGGCACAGTCCAAAGAACATTCTGCATGTTTCAGCCCTGTTGTATCAATAAGGCTTAAACTGGAATTAGCCACTGTCCCTGGTGGTGTCCTCTGGCATCAGGACTCTCCATTGCAGAGTTCCCCTACAGAACAGCAGAAATCCTACCATCAGGATACAGTTAAAGAAAATGAAACAGATTCACATAAATAATTGACTCTAGCATTAGGGGATCTATTCAGTGATGATCCTTCAAGATCCAGGGATCTAACATCAAAAGGAAATAATTTGGAAAGAAAAGCAGCTTGTGGTGGTTGATTGGAACACCAATAATAGCTCCAACCCTGGCTGCTCTTGATCAGAATTCCCAGTTACAAACCAGGAGCAACACTGCAACAAAAATGTCTCCACGGTGAAGAGGTTTTTCCATGATCTCATCAATGAGTCATGATCTGAGTTCAATGGCGAGAAAGAGGTCCTGAGCCATCCTACAGTTTAGGATGGCCAGAGCCTTAAACTATTGTGATCCATCCTTCCTGAGCTTCAATCATCATATCTGCCCATGGCAATTGCTCCTCAACCTGCTGCTTGGCAGGACAGGAAAGAAGGGAACATATTCCTCATTGCCCAGGAAACTAGGCCAATGCTCCTGGCTTTGCAAGACTGAAGTAGCCATTTCATTTATGCAGAAAGACTTCAGTCCCTGTTCTGCTGTTGCACATAGTTATGCACAAGGCTTTTGGGGTAGAAAAGGCCCGGCAGGAACTCATTTGCATATTAGGCCACACCCCCTAACATCACCATTGTTTCACACTGGGCCTTTTTGTAAAAAAGCCCAACAAGAACTCATTTGTGTATTAGGCCACACCTCCTGATGCCAAGCCAGCCGGAACTGCGTTCCTGTGTGTCCCAGCTCAAAAAAAGCCCTGGTTGTGCATGAGTAGTTGGGGCACATCCCTAGCTACATTTTATTCCAGCTAGGCAATGTGAGGCAAGGAAATGCTGACTCAGTTGCTTTGGCAATGGGATATGTTCTCTCTTCAATTGACATCTACCTCTCCCCACCCTGGTGAACAGTTTCATACCCTTTTAAAAAGAGCTACGTGAAATAACTGAAAAGGATAGTAACTTTTGTCGTATGCAAAACGATTCAGAACATAGGCTTCCCAATCCCCAGGTCCCAGTGGGGGACCCCCCCCATTATACAGGCTTCCCCCCACCCCCAGCCAGCTGGCCGGCAGGGGGAAGCCCCGCCCTCACAGCCATCAGTACCTCTAGATCTCCCACAGGTTTAGAAACAAGTCCGGTTTAAAAATGTGTGTGTGTGTGCGTGCGCCTTTAAAGTTTAGCAGGAAGTACTTCATGGGGAAGGGTCAGCAGCAGACTCTGGGAACACAGTCACTCCACAATAGTAGTGTGTGTCTGTCTCTGTGCTTGTTTTGCATTGTTTTCAGAGTCTTTGTATAGGAGCCTGTTTATGGGATGGAGGAAAACTCCACCTCTCTCTCTTCTCATTTGCCTGTTAGCCTGAAGAACAGCAGTTCCTGTGAGTAAAGCCCCAGGGAGATCATAAAAATGTGAGCTTGCACACTCTGTGCATTTTGGCTGCTTTTTGTGTGTTTACACTTTCATTTACTAGAATTGCAGCTATTGGGGGATGAGGAAATGATGACTATTCAGGTGAACTGCTCTACTGTATTTTATGCATTTATTTTGGAAATGGGAAAGTCTGGCTCTGCCCCAAAGTCTCCTGGCTCCACCCCCAAAGTCCCCAGATATTTTCTGAATTAGACTTGGCAACCTTATCAGAACATGTGCCCCATTTTAGCTCAGCCACATACAACATTAACTTTTTCTGGGGCTCCATAAATCCTCAAAATTGTTGATGAAGATTAGTTATTATGAGTTGTTATTCTGCTTGCTGAATATTGTTTGCTATCAGTCCTGATCTGCAGTTTATCATGAGATTCATCCAAGGCTACGGAGGGTATGCAAACAAACAACTGAAACTTCCAGCACTAGATGGCACAAGACAAATTTAGACAAGTTTAGTAGGACAAGTTGCCCAAAGAATCTTCACATAAAACCCCTTTCCTTCTGGTTGTTAATGAGAGAAATGAATGCGTATTCTCTGGAAGTTGATTTTTACACCAAATGGCATCCAAAAATATTTATCGTATAAAATTCAGGAAGATGACTGGGAAAACAATTCGAGTTTAAGGGAAAGCTGGGAACAAGAAATCTACCACTCTAGTGGGAATGTGCAGCCTCTAATCCATGTTGTTCTGTCAGTATATCTTCTAAAATAGGTTATTTCAGGAATGTATGTTTTCTATTAATTACCTTTCAGCTGGATCCCACTTATCTTACAAGATGACTCACCAGTAATCTCACCTTCATTGCTTATGCAGTTGCCTCCCTACCCCTCTAACCTTTGATCTCATATCTCATTATACTGGATTGTGCTTCCCACCCCTTCACTGCTGCATCAGCAATGATCTGGAAATTTGTTCTAAGATTTAACATATTGATTTACTATATTGTGAAGGGGAAATGGCAACCAAAATGTCTCCTGAAAGTGGAATATATTAACCAAACCTGAAAACAGGGCATAGTGAACAGTACACAGTATGGAATATTTGTTTCAATATCTGCATAGATATTAGGTCTTTCAAATATCAACTGTTTTACAGAGTCACACCCTTAAAAGTGAATGGCCTTATAAAGGTATAACTGCTTAGAGATATAATATTGGTATCTTTTAAGTTTTTTCCTTCTTTTTTTAAAGATCAAACCAGAAAGGATGTTGGGGAATACATGACTGGAACTTCCCAGCATCTTTTTTTAGTTCCTTCCTTCTTCTCATATCCTACTTTAAACCACAATATAACATCTTTTACATATTAAAAATCATACCCTCTTGCCTTTTTGCATGTCTGCTAACTTAAAAATCCAAGAAAAGTAGATAAAAAGCTTGATCATGTTTATTCAAAGGTAAGTCCCACCAGTTTCAATGAATGCAAGACATGCTGCTGCTGCCTACTCTCTCCCTCTCCCTCTCCCTCTCCCTCTCTGTGGGGGAGTGGGGAGGTGTCCCCGCTCATGGCAGCTAATCTAACAGATGAGTGAAGTAGATACTAGATGACATTTTGCCATGGCCTCTCCAAACCCCAGTGAATGGTAGATTTAAAACAATTCTGTCTCACTCTATCAATAAAAAATTCAAGGTGGATTACAACCTTCAGCTGAAAAACAACATAGTCATATGAAAACCATTAAAAAGTAGCATACAGATGCATAAGAGTACAGTTAAAAGAACACTGGAAGTAGCAAAGCAGTACCATTAAAAGCAGCAAACAGGGTGAAACAATAAATTCCTAACAGTAGCAGGACTGGTTAATGTGTAGAGTACCACAGGATTGTTCATTGTTTTTACTACACTCACACTGACGCAGCAGCCCCTCTGGAATAAAAATCATGAGTTAAGAAACATCAGGAATATGAGAGCTGTAGAATTCATTTGACTATCCAGACATATACTTAACTTTGCCATAACAGAGGATCATAATAAAGTTGGCAGAGCTGACTGAAGAGATGCTGGCAGAGCTTCCTTAACATTTTGCTTGTTCAGAAGGAGGAAATAACCTGAGAATGTGAGCTCATCTTCCCACTTCATTAACCCACCAGTCTGAATTTATCCTGTCCCAGTGTAAAAAGGGGGTAAACTATTTGCTTTAAAGTAGTCAGTTTTCTCTTATTCTGTTTGCAGGGGGAACTGGGAAATTTGACTTTCACACTGCTATCAGGTCAGACTTAATTAGTAAGATAAGTTCACCACCCACCCTGTCTTTATAACACTTGGAATGTTTAGGTTTCAGGGAATCAAGTCCTGAAGTAGCATCCTGTGTCAAGATAAAAGGCACCCACATGTGGGGCAAACTTTGTTTTCACCTTTTGCCCAGACCTACTAGTATGGTGTGGGAAGCCTGACAACATAAGGGCATCATACAACTATTTCTCATTTGTCCCTGCAATAAATGAATTCAATTAAATACAAACATCGACTCAGTACTAAGGATGAATGGTAATCTACCAAGGTGCCAGCACTTATAACTTAATGTTGTGTCGAAATTTCACCTAGGCCAAAAAGTGTAGTATCTCAGGGATCATTGTGGAAAGCATAGGAAATTGAAGATTAAAGAAATGAAGCAACATTGTAGGGTCAGGTTTTGGAGATTTCTTTCCCCTCAAACTTTTATCTATCACCCGTTTTGGTGTTTGAAACTGAAGGGGAAAGGGGACAATATATACAAAGTACAATTATTAGATGTTCAGCATTTCTTCTAAACCTCCACAATAGCCATTTTTTCCAGAATGACCACTGAGCACTGGGAAATTTCAGATTAATTTTTTAAAAACACATTTAATTTCTTCTTGTTTCCTGCAGGGGGTGGCCAAACTGTGGCTTGGGAGCCACATGTAGCTCTTTCACACATATTGTGTGACTCTTGAAGCCGCCGCCACCTTGGAGAAGGCATTTGTCTCTTTAAATCACTTCTCCAAGCCAAGCCAGCCAGCAGCTTGGAGAATGCATTTAAAGTTAAAGTTGCTTTCTTTTCACCTCCTCCCTCCCCTTCATCTATTTGCCTGCCTGCCTGCCTGCCTTCCTTTCTTGCGACTCTCAAACATCTGATGTTCATGTTGTGTGGCTTTCAAACATCTGACATTTATTCTATGTGACTCTTATGTTAAGCAACTTTGGCCACCCCAATCAATGGGAAACTATTCTCAGTACATGACTCTCAAAATGAGAGGCAGTTTTCCCTAGGGAGCCATAGAAAGTTCTTAGAAAGGCAAGCATTTTCCCCTTCCAAGAATTGCAGTAGTTGTGTCTACTGGGGAAAGGGCTTTTTTCCTTTTTTATAGCAGGAACCAGCTGGCTTGGTGTCAGGGGTGTGGCCTATATGCAAGTAAGTTCATGCTGGGCTTTTTCTACAAAAAAAAAAAAAAGCCCTGGTGGGAAGTAAATGAGAGAGCTCTGAGGAAGATCAAGATATATTTGGAATTCATCACAGACCTGCATTCCCTATTAGAGCAGGTGTGTCAAACATATGGCCCATGGGTAGGATATACAATCTCCTTTCCCTTCCCTCTCCACAACAGACAGCCTGTGAGGTAGGAGGGGCTGAGAGAGCTCTCCAAGAACTGCTTTTGAGCAGAACAGCTCTGAGAGAGTTATGACTGACTCAAGGTCACTCCAGCAGCTGCATGTGGAGAAGTGAGGGATTAAACCCAGTTCTCCCGGATAAGAGTAGCACACTTCACCACCAGTACACCATACCGGCTCTCCACTTGGATTGGTCCTTATATCTTGCAGAGTGGAGTGATTTCAGATGTCAAATGATAGTACCACACATTGGTAATAAGACAGGAAAACTAGCTATCTGTTCAGTCCAGGAGGATGCATTGTCTTGAGTTTCATTATCAATTGCAATTCAGCAGTCTCTCTTTCTAATCTCCCTCTGAAATTCCTTTCTAAGAGCACTACTACTCTTAGGTCAGCAACTGAATGTTCTGGTTTCTAATGTTAGACTTACCTCCATTTGTTCTTTGCATCCTCCTGGACTGAATCCTCCTGGATGGAACTGAGACCTAGGTTTCCTGTCTCACTACCAATACTGGTATCTCCACGCCTACTACCCCTCTGCATATCACACCTAATCCAATCAAGCCTGCTATTGTCATTCAGCTGCTATTGCCATTTGGCATCTGAAATCACTTTTATAAAGTTTATCTCTCCAGTACTTCATGTAACATTTTATGGCATGCATGGCCCAGTCCAACAATGAAAAAATTATGTCAGATCCGGCCCTTGTAATAAATAGGGTTGCCAAGTCCAATTCAAGAAATATCTGGGGACTTTAGGTGTGGAGCCAGGAGCAAGGTTGTGACAAGCATAACTGAACTCCAAAGGGAGTTCTGGCCATTACATTTAAAGGGATCGCACACCTTTTAAATGTCTTCCCTCCATTGGAAATAATGAAGGATATGGGCACCTTCTTTTGGGGCTCATAGAATTGAACCCCCTGGCCAAATCGTTTTGAAACTTGGAAGTATTTTGGGGAGAGGCACCAGAAGCTATGTTGAAAATTTGGTGCCTCTACCTCAAAATGGATCAATTCTCCATTACATCCTTTGGGAATTGGTCTCCATAGGGAATAATGGAGTGCCCAGCAGACATTTCCCTCCCCCCACCCCGCTTTCTGCTGACCCTGAAGTGGGGGAGGGCCTCCAAATTGGGTGATCCTGTGCCCCCACCTGGGGATTGGCAACCCTAGTTCAAATAAATGAGTTCGATACCATTGTACTAGAGAATGCTCACAATTCTTATACTCCAGTATCAAAGTAGGGAATCCTGCATTGTTGGATGAAGTTGGCTCAGAGAAGACTCACACACACATTTCAAAAAATAGGCTGCCAAGGAAAGATGTAATGGACAGCCAAGGCTGAACTACAACAAGAGAGACTGTATACAAATCCCCAGATCTGTGAAGACCACTGGGGGACCTCAGGCCAGTCATATTCTCTCAGATTGACCTACCTCAATTGGTACTTGTGAAGGGGAAAAATGGAGGAAGGGACAACCAAATGACAACACATGCTTTCCTGTATTCATTGGAAGAAGAGTAGAATGAAAGTGTGTGTGTGTGGGGGGGGGGTTAGATATGGTGCCAACTCTTGTAGATACTGGCAGTGCCGATGTCCACAAGTCAATGAGAAATTGTAGCCAGTTTGTTCAATATTTATCTCCTGTTAGGATTTAAGCTACTAGGAATTATCAAAACATTTCAAAATAGACAGGGATCTTTTAAAAAAATATTTTATTTAGGAACACACACAGTCAGAGGTCATTTATAAACAAAAAACTACAGAAGACATGAGCCAGACACATGAGTCTTGATATGTGGGAACTAATACAAAGATTGTCAAGGTAGCAATAAGTTGCGGTATGTAAATATGCTTAAGGCAAGGGGAGAAAATGTTCTAGCATTGCTCCAGTGGTGCCAACCACTTGTGCTGCTTGGCTGGGATTAATCTGTGTTTTTCTACTTTAGGGCACAGAGAGAACAGACAGTTGAAATAGCAGATAGCAGTGTATTATCACATCAAAGAAAGACATCATACTTAAAGGAACGCAAAGCTTCGTGCATACAGTTGCATACATGTGTGCATGTCTGCCAACTGGAAGAACAAATCTAGTTCAGAATTGCTTACAAAAACTAATAATCTCCACTTAAAAGTTTAACTGATGTGTAGCCAGGCTCTTCCATTGAGTGGGTGCTACTAGATTCTGGCTTGCCCGAATCTCGGTTTATATTACTGTAGGAGCATAACTCAGTTTTTAATCTTTTAGTCTCTGTTATCCCTCCACCTCTGCTTTCACCAATCGGTCACTTGTCAGCACGTGTAAGGTTTTATTTCTGTAGGAGGGTTCTATTTTTTATATATATATATTTTATATATATATGGGCATGGGGGCACAGTACTACATAGCATACTTCACAAAGTACTTGTCACCTGCTGGGAACAAGGCAAACTACCACAGGACTTTCGCGATGCAATCATCATCACTCTACACAAGAACAAAGGGGAAAAGTCAGACTGCTCCAACTACCAGGGGATAACCCTGCTCTCCATCGCAGGCAAAATCCTTGCCAGAATACTCCTGAACAGACTGGTGCCCACCATTGCAGAAGAACTCCTCCCAGAGAGCCAGTGCGGCTTCAGAGCTAACAGGAGCACCACCGACATGGTATTTGTTCTCAGGCAGCTCCAAGAGAAATGCAGGGAACAGAACAAGGGTCTATATGTGACTTTTGTCGACCTTACCAAAGCTTTCGATACCATTAGCAGGAAAGGCCTGTGGCAAATCTTGGAACGCTTAGGATGTCCCCCAAGGTTCCTCAGCATGATCATCCAGCTACATGAAGACCAGCGAGGCCAAGTCAGACACTGCAACGACCTCTCGGAGCCCTTCCCAATAGGCACAGGTGTAAAGCAAGGCTGCGTTCTCGCGCCAACTCTCTTTACAATCTTCTTTAGCATGATGCTTCAAAGAGCCGCAGTAGATCTAGATGATGACGATGGTGTCTACATCCGCTATCGCACCGATGGCAGCCTGTTCAACCTGAGGCGACTAAAGGCTCACTCCAAGACAATGGAAAAACTTATCCGAGAGCTACTGTTTGCTGATGACGCTGCACTCGTCTCCCACTCAGTATCAGCTCTGCAGCATATGACGTCCTGCTTTGCAGAGGCTGCCAAGCTATTCGGCCTAGAAGTTAGTCTGAAGAAGACAGAAGTTCTCCACCAGCCTGCACCCCAGGAAGATTATCACCCTCCCTGCATCACTGTGGGTGAATCAGTTCTGAAGACAGTCCAGCAGTTCAGCTACCTGGGGTGCATCATCTCTTCAGATGCCAAGATCGACAAGGAGATTGACAACAGGCTGGCAAAGGCAAACTGTGCATTTGGCCGACTGCACAAAAGAGTGTGGAGCAACAAGCATCTGAAAAAAGGCACAAAGATCAATGTTTACAAAGCGGTTGTGATGACAACCCTCATCTACGGCTCCGAATCGTGGGTTTTATACCGTCATCACCTGCGACTCCTTGAGCGCTTTCATCAGCGCTGCCTTCACACCATCCTCAACATCCACTGGAGTGACTTTGTGACCAACACTGAAGTCCTCAAGAGGGCGGAGGTTACAAGCATCGAGGCACTGCTGTTGAAGACGCAGCTGCGCTGGGCAGGGCATATTTCTAGGATGAAAAACCACCACCTTCCCAAGATTGCTCTGTATGGCGAACTTTCCACCAGCCATCGAAATAGAGGGGCACCAAAGAAGAGGTACAAGGACTCCTTGAAGAAATCCCTTGGCACCTGTCGCATCAGCCATCACCAGTGGTCTGACCTAGCCTCAGATCGCAAAGCATGGAGGCACACCATCCACCAGGCTGTCTCTTCCTTTGAGAACGCACACATAGCTGGTCTTGAGGACAAAAGGAGATTGAGGAAGAATCGCACTGCTACAGCACCAACCCCAAATCAGACTTTTCCCTGCAGCCACTGTGGCCGGATCTGCCTGTCCCGCATTGGTCTTGTCAGCCACCAGCGAGCCTGCAGCAGACGTGGACTACTGCACCCTTCTTAAATCTTCGTTCGCGAAGTCAAGCCGAGAGAGAGATATATTTTATATATATATATTTCTATTTCTATTATATATGTCCCCCTTTTTTCATTGTCCATTTTGGGTTGTGTGATGCAGTTGCTATGAACAACCCATCTTATTTTGTGTTTGGGTTGCAGCTCTGTTGGAAGTGGGCTGGGGGGGGGGCCCTAGCTTCTCCCTCCCCTATATTGGATGAATTTGAGGGACTCAAATGTGCTGCGGGTGCCCCCCTTTCTTGATCGTGGAGGAGAGAACTGCCAGGATATTATTTTTCTCCCAGTGGGAAGATGCCTTCCCCCATGAAACTCTCCTGCCTTGCTTTCTCCTGTGTTGATCCCCAGGGTTTTGGGGTGCTGTGTCCCAAGTCTGGCTGTCCCCTGGTACTCTGGAGGCCCCTCTACCAAACTGAGAAGGTCCTCCCTTTGCTCAATCTCCCCTAAAGAGCTGTTTTGCTCTCTCCACTTCCACCTTCCCTTCTGTTGATGACTAGGAGCTTGAATGTAGAAGTAATAACCCGGGACAAGCAGGCAATTTGAACTGGGACAAAAGGTGGTATAGAGAAAATAATCAGGGATAAATGGAAGGTAAATGGCCCTGAGTCAAACTCTGAAAAAAAACAGGTTTAAGTCCTAGTGGGGAATCACCCACAGAGAATCACATCTGCTTTATAACACCAGGACTATTAGCTGAACTCCTCCCTCTTTCTCCATCCCCTTTCATAATTTTCTGTGTAGTAATGAGGAAAGTTATTTCTTTATTTCAATTCTGTCTTGATGAAGTGAGCTTTGATTTATAAAAGCTCATACTGGAATAAATGTTGCTAGTTTTTAAAGTGCTGCTTGACTTCTGTTTTGTTTTATTATAATAAACCAACACAGCTACCCCACTGGAATAATCAGAGATAGGTCTCTTCTGTGGTGGCACCTGAGGCTTGCCTCATGCCTGCTTTTCTGAATTTTATCTGACAGGCCAAAACATCTCTCTTAACACAGGTTTTTAATTGAAAGATTTAATTTCGTCAGTGATTTGCTTTATGGCCTGCTTCTAGCCTGAGGGTGGTTTTATGGACACCATTTCAGGCTGTTGAATATCGTTTTATGCACGTTTTATATCCCTCGTGGGCTCTTAGCTTGTTTTATGGCAGGTTTGATAATGTTTATGGTTTTGTTTACTGATGCATTGTTTGCACATGCACACACACATACATGATAAATAAAAATGTATAAACAATTAATACATGCCCCTGCAAAATTTACACCAATCAAATTAGTGAGGACTTGATATATATACAGCTTGCTAACTTGTTTGTCAGTGTTGGCTCTTTCACTAGACTCATTTTCAAAGGTCATTCAGCTGTGTCTACTTTCACCTGAATCTCCACCAACCATAGAACTGTTTTGAGACTTTACCCTAGTTTACATATGCAAATCTGAATGAGCTGATAGTCTTGAGAGATACAAAGGACTGTACCACTCCAGAATGTAAGAGAGAGCTCACATTTAATACTTCTTTACATTAAACAGACACTGTAAGTATAATGGTATCATCTACTCTACCACTCCATGATTCGTCAACCCATTCTCACATGGCTCCTCCAAGAAGCAAACTGATCTTTTATCAGATCCAGAAAATGCCCCCCTCAATTCTACACAATCCAAAATTGTTCAGCCATGTTAATCTGCAGCATGTATCAATAGGAGACATCATCAAGGAAAAGAACTTGTACAAAGACCCAATAATGGCATTCTCTACCACTACAGATCAATCAACTTGTGTATCAGTAGAAAAGAGGAGGAGGAGATTGGGTTTATACCCTACACTTCAGATGGTGTCTCAGAGCAGCTAGCAGTCTCCTTCCCTTCCTCTCTCCACAACAGATACCCTTTGAAGTATGTGCAGCTGAGAGAGCTCCCAGAGAGAGCTTCTCTTGAGAGAACAGCTCTGAAAGAATTGTGATTGACCCAAGATCACATCAGCAGGTGCATGTGGAAGAGTGCGATTTTCCAGATTAGAGTCCATGCTCCTAACCACTACACAAACTAGCTCTACTAGGTCTGGCTCTAAGGTCCATTAGCACCTTAAAAGATTAACAAATTTTGCGGCAGGGTATGAGTCTTTGTGAGTCACTACTCACGCCATTTATCTGAAGAAGTGAGCAGTGATTCACAAAAGCTCATGCTCTGCCACAACATTCCACATAAGGCATCCTTTCCTTTGACTGGAACAGAATGGGGCAGCCAGCAGCATGCTTTTTCCTGTTCAGCAGTAATGTTGAACAAGTGATGCCCAGAGACAGTGTTTGTCAAGTGCTGATGACCGATTTGGACTGGAGGCTTCTTCAACAACCAGTCCATGGCTTGCATTAACATTACATGACTGGCAAATTAGTCTAATTTGCCAGTAATGTAATGTTCATGTATGATATGCATATGGGACAACTTACAGAGTTTTGGTGAAAAGCTGATTAGTTTTTGTGTTAAAGAGTTGCTACCAACACAGGAGATCAAGAAGATGCCACATCCTGCCCCAGCCACCTTGGCTCTTAAGACTTTGAAAGATACAAATATTATGTAGATACAGATCATTGTCACCAGAATTGCTCACCTGTGAAAGTTTATATGGTATGGTATACTTAACAGTCAGAAGCTTTTCTCTGTAAGTCTTAAAAATCTAAAACTCACAGGAAGATCCCACATGCAAAGTTTTGGTACAAATAATAATTATAGGCTAGGTCTACTTGACAGAAGCTTGTTCTAGAACATGGCAAGAAGTTTTTCACACACTGCTCCTCCACAGTATGCAACAGCTACACAAAGGTAACAAGAAGAGCATAGGACAGATGATAGATGCATACTGCATGTGCATTCCACCAATCTATATATATAGGGACTTTTCTTCCTCTCTTGGATAGTCTACCATCACCACCTGATTGTTGTTGGGATTTCCCACTGAGAGGATCAGGACTCCCAGCTTCCTTACCAAGTTCAGAGGCCTTGCCTCAGTGTCTCCTGCTGCTCAGTGCTGGGTCACCACAGACTCAGAGACAGATTACTGCCTTGGTTGCCTTTGGAGGAATAGCTGTTTGCCAAGTGCCTGCCTCCCCCCTGGCTCCCCTCTTCAAATAGTGTGCTCAAGACAGTGGAGGACTATGTGATACAGAGAACTGATTCCAGCCTCAAAAGTATTTAATACAAGCATACTTTTAGCACAGCTCCAGAATGAGCAAGGAATCCAAAAGAAATTGGTAAAAATGCAAATTTCTGTCCTTTCTCTATTAATGCCTATCAGCAGGGCTTTTTTGTAGAAAAAGCCCAGCAGGAACTCATTTGCATATTAGGCCACACCCCCTGACACCAAGTGAGTTGGAACTGCATTCCTGCTAAAACAAAAAAAAGGCCCTGCTTATCAGATGTTAAAATAGAGGACAAGCTCTTTAGCTTTAAGAAGTTCTAGCTCCCTACAAAGTTACTATTTCCCTGAAGCTCTCTAGGTGAGCACATGGTCAAAATGACTGGCCACCCCAAAGGAGAGCTCTACATCCTCTCATGGAGTCTGCATCCCAAGAAAAGAGCCTACCTTCCTCTTGCAAGGACATTTTATCAGCTCTGGTCACTCACTTGATCTCAGTCAGCCCAGATCAAGGAAGCTTTTCTTGTGACTCCCAAAAAGTTCCTTCCTCAAGACACTGGAGAATTTGACACCCCCAGTTCTCTGTTCCCTGCCTGAAGAAGTGGGACGAAAGGAAACCTGACCATCCCTTTTGTCCAGACCTATTAGCATTTGTATGAAGGTGGGCTCAGGTACAAGCAAACTGACTTCCTCCTCTGCCTAAAAGGGCGGGGGGGGGGGGGGACTATTAAAATGCAAAGTAGAGGATTTCCTCCTTCCCAGCCTCCCAGAAGAAAATGCATTTCTTCACACTATCCAACAGAGAAACCTACTGAAATACAGAAATATCACAAAGGTATATGATTATAAGGCCATTTTTAGTGCCTTGTCTTTGTGTTGGATCACAGAAATCACTGTTTGTGTAAAGTACATAAAAATAGTGCTAATGGAGATAGCGGGATGCATGGTGGAAAGCTTTTGATGTACAGCTGAATATAAAGACAGGGGGGAAATGTACTATCTAATAATCAGGAACTACTCGATGAAAAATAAAAATCTGTACAGCTTATCTTGTATTAGACTAATTAATGGTAGGTCCACCAAACTGAAGCTATTCCATCCATGCCATTGTAATTTATCTTTTTATATGCCTTTGAGAGATGGCAAATATATAAAACATAGCCAGATCTGACATAAAACATCATCTAGATCTCCAGTGTAGAACCCAACAGTGTACAGATGTGGGTTTGGCAAACCAGTGATTCAACAAAGACAAGTAGAATTCTTTAAGCACATATGGTGCACCCCTATGCAGAGTTACACCAGTCAAACTCAAGTAAAGACAATAGGCCTAGACTGGAGTAACTCTACATGGGATTGCACTGTTAGTCTGGACCAATGGAAGGCAATGCTTACAGCATTTGTATCTTGACTTTCCTCCAAAGAATTCAGAGGTGCAATCTAAATTCTCAACATTTCCACAGGTCATTGTAGCCTGATTTCTATCAACCAAGCTGAAACTCTAAAAAACAAAAAACTCTGGGCGTTTTCGCACTGACCTTCAAGTGGCGCGAGCACCCTCTTCACACCGGAGGATCTGCCCGGATTTCGCACAAGAAGCGCCGGCGCACCCAAAAGAGCCGGCGACTTCCGTCGCGAAACCCGCTCAAACGGAAACCGCCAAGAAGCAGGAAAACGTTTGAGCGGGTTTCGCGACGGAAGTCGCCGGCTCTTTTGGGTGCGCCGGCGCTTCTTGTGCGAAATCCACGCAGATCCTCCAGTGTGAAGAGGGTCGTCGCGCCACTTGAAGGTCAGTGCGAAAACGCCCTCTGACAAAGACTATGGCAGTTGGAAAAGAGTGTAAATAACTTGCACCATCCAAAATTTGACAATCTGTATAGTCCAGAGGTGGCCAAACTTGCTTAATGTAAGAGCCACATAGAATAAATGTCAGATGTCTGAGAGTCACAAGACATGAACGTCAAATGCTTGGCTTGGAGAAGCGATTTAAAGAGACAAATGCCTTCTCCAAGCCGGCCAACAGGGTGGTGGGGACTCCAAGAGTGCAATATGTGTGAAAGAGCCACATGTGGCTCCTGAGCCGCAGTTTGGCCACCCCTGGTATAGTCGGGGGTTAAAAGGTTGTTATTTCTTTTATCATTAAGTATTAAAGCCTTACTGTTGTAGATTAGCATGAGTAGTGACAAAGGCTACCTAGAACTAATGTTGTGGGCACCCGTGCGAGGACTAAAAAGCAAGAGCAAGGAACAAGCCAGGAAAGAAGAGAGTAGGAAAACCCTAAGAAGGAAAGGCATAGCAGAATACTAATTAATGACTCAGTGTGGATGCAGGCGGCACACAGAGATTCTCTCGTCTCCCCACCCCAGCCATCCATATGACAGTGCTGCTTTGTGGAACAGAACAATAGGTACATTATACTAACCTATAATTATCTCAAGAAGAGTGATAGCTAATTCAAGGCATTACAATGAACACTGGAATATTGGATACAGTCCCACAACAGGCAGACAACCGGGAGGGGGGATCTTTAAGTAAAGATTGAAAGCTGCCTAGCATATGACATCAAAGAGGATATTTCATGTTCACGTTTGTTTGGATTCTTCCCCCAATCCCACTCCCTGCCTTCACGTAATGATTTCAAACACAATCCCCTCTTTTCATGCATTTCTATGCCACTTCAGGCCCGAATCAGTTCCAGTTATGGAACATCTTTTATTGATAACAGTGTGGATTTGGGATCACACAACCCAGATTGCAACACATGTCTGCATAGGATGGAACTGTCAGGGTGATACACTGCAATTTATTTGACAACTGTGAAACTTGCAGACAACATAAGGCAGAGGAAACAGGAGAAAGAATCAATGTGCTGGAGATTTAGGAGGATTATATCATGTATGTAGGAACTGCATACTGTAGTTTAAAATGACTTCTGGACATGCAGCCTTATCCGTCAGATAGAATTCTCCAAATATGGAACAAAAGGAATGGGGAGGAGGGATAGGGTCAAGACATTACACCTGTCCAAAGCAAAATCTTCCCACTTAACATATTAAGCAATTTTGTAGAACAGTTTATAAAGAGATTAAGAATGTTCTTTCACAGAGCTGGACAGATGGCTTATTCTCTTAATAGCAAATGCTTATAGTCTTATTATAAATTACCACCAGAAACCACATTGTTCTCCATGACATTATCTTTGATAAGAATGTCTAAGAAAACCTTCAGGCAATAGCCTTAACGGTACAATCCACAGTAAGTCAGGCCTTGAACATCCTTTTCACTTTCTTTAGCTTGAGCTCCATTTCTTTAGCCTTAGGAAAACTTGAGCTGAGATGTACTTTAAATAGCTGAGGCACTATTAATCAAATTTCTATAGTCCAGTTTCTGTTGCCCAAAACTTTTGGGCTGCCCAAATTCATTATGTCTTCTCCATGACTTACGTCATATAAGAAATCATATTTAAAAAACATTTCCATTTATCCAACTATTTTTCTTATCTTAAAGTGTTTGGTGCACTCTCTCCTCCCCACCCTGGTAGATAAGCCCTGTCCACATGTTAAAGGACACACATGTACAACTGGCTGTAAGAAACAGTCAGTATGCATTCACTTTATGAATCAAACCTGAGACCAGTAACTGAATAAATATGGGGTTTGTATCACATGTTAAACCGTGCATGTGTGAATGTAAAATGAAAATGACTCAACACACTTATAAAGAACAATCAAGTATACACTGTACATGTGTTCACTGTAACTTGTGAACAGGCTATACTGTTTACTTATAAGATTATATCTATGATTTAAAATGACTCTGCTGTTTCTTCTATATTAAACCAAATGTCCTAAGGCCATACAAATCTGGGCCTCTCGTCCCTGTATTTTACAGGAGAATGCACAACAATAAATCAGTATGCCAGCAAATAGAAATAGGACACTGTAGGAACAATTATGAACAGCCATGGTTGTGAAATTCCTTGTCCTTGGAGACTTACTAAAGTTGGGCAATTCCATAACTTTTATAAGTCATCTGGGGAAATGGATGGCTTTGGGGAGCCATGGTTTAGCTATGATAGGCAGAAATGGGTGTTGCACTGCTACTGGAATTGATTTGTTGACTCATCTGCTTTATATGGCATTGTGTTTTATTTTTAAAACTTTGGTTCTGCCCTGAGGCTTTGATAGGGTAGTCTACAAACCTAAATAAGTACATAAATAAATCATACTTTCTTCCTAAAGCAGTGTTTTAATGTGCTTGTGGATCATACCATGGCTAGAGGGATTGTCCTGCCTTAGGGACCAAGACATATTTCTGAGCTAAAAAGCTAGGTGTTTCTGAATTTAAAGTATGAAAATGGAGGCTAAGTATATACTGCTTGTATATGTAGTCACCAACCTAATGGTGCTAAAACAACCACTTTAAGAGCAGATAAAAATTAGTTGTCATGGCCAGATCTACATATTTTTGAGGGGGGGGGGCAAAAGTAAAAAATGGCACCCCCTTAAATTTTTTCCTTATGTATATGTATATAATCAATGTTTTTGATATAGATACATAATAAACAACTCCAGAGGTGCTGGCCACTGGACAAATGAGCGGGGGGTGCAGAAACAAATGCAAAGGCTTAAACGAAATTTTAGGAGACAAATCACGTGTCATAAGTTGGCTACTTAACATATGAACATATGAAGTTGCCTTATACTGAATCAGACCCATAGTCCATCAAAGTCAGTACTGTCCACTTAGACTGGCAGCAGTTCTCCAGGGTCTGAAGCTGAGATTTTCCACGCCTATTTGCCTGGACCCTTCTTAGTTGGAGATGCCGGTGATTGAACCTGGGACCTTCTGCTTACTAAGCAGATGTTCTACCACTGAGCCACCGTCCCTCTGTTACTTAGTAAGAAGCACAGAAATATGCTTTTATTTATTTATTTATTTATTACGTTCAACTTATATCCCGCCCTCTTCGCAAGCGGACTCAGGGACTGATTTTTTTTCCTATCAGCATTACTTTGAGAAGGAGATCAGATCAGCGTTTCAAATGGACATACTGGCAAGGGGAAAATGAGTGAAGTTGCCTCTCTGCCTCTTCTGAGTCTGCTGGTGGAACACAGAGAAGGGGAAAAAATAAGGGGCAAGCACAGACAAAAGCTAAAAGGGAGCCCAGCTCCCCCCCCCTTCACCCAGGCCCCCCACCCTCTATCCCTGTGAATGAGGAAGGAGGGGACACCTCAAGGCTTCTCCTGAGGGTCTACTTGATGTGTCAATGCAGCAAATTTATTTCCCTTTACCCAGGGCTTTTTTTGTAGAAAAAGCCCAGCAGGAACTCATTAGTATGCGAGGTCACACCTCTGCCATCACCATCATTTGCATACTAGGCCACACCTCTGCCATCACCATCATTTGCATGCTAGGCCACACCTCTGACAGCACCAAAAGTGCTAGAATATCTTTTTTGAGGTGGTCACTACACCTCAAAAAAGATATTCTAGCATTGGAAAAAGTCCAGAAATAAATAAATATATATATATATATAGCCATCTCAGAAAAAAAATCAAATTCCAGCACACTACTCGATCACAAGAGCCAGCATGGTGTAATGCTTGAAAAAAGAAAGAGAAATAAAGTGAATAGACAGAGAAAAAGACTGACTGACAGAAAGAGAGAGAGAGAGAGAAAGACTGACAGAGAAAGAAAGAAAGAAAGAAAGAAAGAAAGAAAGAAAGAAAGAAAGAAAGAAAGAAAGAAAGAAAGAAAGAAAGAAAGAAAGAAAGAAAGAAAGAAAGAAAGAAAGAAAGAAAGAAAGAAAGAAAGAAAGAAAGACTGCCTGATTGACAAAGAGAGTGGGGGAATAAAAGCAAATAGAAAGGAAAAAGAAAGACTGACAGGAAGAAAGAAATAATAAATGAATGAAAGGGAGAGAGGGGAGACAGCTGAAAAGAAAGACTGAAAGAGAGAGAGACAAACAAACAAACTCTGGAGGCCACCGTGCATGTGTGGCTGGCCTCTGCCAGACACCCAGAACTCCGGGGGCCCCCGTGCACGCGCGGCTGGCCTCCGCAGACCCCACCAGACACCTGGAACTCTGGAGGCCCCCGCGCACACACAGTGTTCTGGACCAAGCCAGAACACTGGCCTAGGAAGCCGGAACGCTACCCAGGCCAGTCAGAACGGCGTTCCAGTGCATTCAGGCTCAAAAAAAGCTCTGCCTTTGCCTAAGGAATGGACTGTGCTACTGCCCCCATTGCCTTGGGGGGAAAACGAATGTACTGAAACTAAAGTAGAGTGGAGTAAGGCAGCAAACTCTAGCAGAGCAACAATAGTTGTGGCGGGGGAGGAATCATGCACCAGGGTAGGCAGTGGAGACCGAGCACCTTTCCCCCCCCTTTCCCAGTGTAAGAGGCTCTGCGCAGGAAGCAGATACACTTGATGAATGAGCTGAAACACGGCCAAGCATCCTCAGTTGTTCACCCCATACACACACCCCACCCTGCCCCAAGTGCAAAGGATTCTGCACAGTACACAGGAAGCTAGCATACCAAGGCGATGCCCCCCCTCCCCTTCAAAGCACATGGTAGTCAGGTAAATTTTTCCCTCCTTGTCTTTCCCCATCGCTGCCCATTTGCAAAAGATTCTGCACAGGAAGTTGATGCACCAAGGGCAGGAGTAGAAGCATGAAGAATCACCCCAATGCAAGGGGCTTTGCACAGGAAGTTGAATGCAACAAAGCAGCAGCCTCACAAGCATCCTTCACCTAACTGTGGGATTGGAGGGAAAGAGGTGTGAGAAAGAAAAAGAATAATCATCATCCTAAAGCTTTTCATAGGAAGATCCAGGTGGGCAGCCGTGTTGGTCTGACTGAAGCAATAGAACAAAGTAAGAGTCAAGTTGCACCTTTAAGATCAACAAAGTTTTATTCAGAATGTAAGCTTTCCTGTGCACGGAGAGCCAGTTTGGTGTAGTGGTTAAGTGTGCGGACTCTTATCTGGGAGAACCGGGTTTGATTCCCCACTCCTCCACTTGCTCCTGCTAGCATGGCCTTGGGTCAGCCATAGCTCTGGCAGAGGTTGTCCTTGAAAGGGCAGCTACTGTGAGAGCCCTCTCTGCCCCACCCACCTCACAGGGTGTCTGTTGTGGGGGAGGAAGGTAAAGGAGATTGAGAGCCGCTCTGAGACTCTTCGGAGTGGAGGGCAGGATATAAATCCAATATCTTCTTCTTCAGATGAAGGACAGTGGAATGAGCTACATATAGCTGGTGGTCAGTGGTTTTCACAGGAAGTTGATGCAACAGGGCAGCAAACAGGTGGGGGGGACCAAAATAACTATACATACCATCCTCACGATAAGAAGAGCTTTTCCTACATAGCAGGACTTCAGAGGAAAGCTACTTAGTGGAAATGTAAGGAAAGGAAAGGTCCCCTGTGCAAGCACCAGTCGTTTCTGACTCTGGGGTGACATTGCTTTCACAACGTTTTCACGGCAGACTTTTTACGGTGTGGTTTGCCATTGTCCTCCCCAGTCATCTACACTTTCCCCCCAGCAAGCTGGGTACTCATTTTACTGACCTCGGAAGGATGGAAGGCTAAGTCACCCTTGAGGTGGCTGCCTGAAAACCCAGCTACCCACCAGAGATCAAACTCAGGTCATGAGCAGAGCAGAGCTTAGGACTGAAGTACTGCATCTTTAACACTCTGCGCCATGGAGCTCTTAGTGGAAATGTAAACATCACTAAAAGTAATGAAACTTAGGCTGATTCCGCACTCACCTTGGTCTGAGGCAGGCTTCTGTTTCCACGTGGAGCAAGCTGGGGATTTTGCACCAGTTGCTCCGCACCACCATTTTGCGTGGGGCAAACCCACGATTTGCCCCGCCGCAGTATAAGCCTGAAAAAACAGGTTTACACTGCAGTGGGGCAAAGCACAGGTTTGCCCTGCGCAAAATGGCAGTGCAGAGCAACTGGTGTGAAATAGCCAGCTTGCTCCACGCGAAAACAGAAGCCTGCCCCAGACCAAGGTAAGTGTGGAATCAGCCTTACTATGTGGGAAAGGTGCTTGTAGAAAGTAAACCAGGGGGTGGGATCAGAAGCGTCATCTCAAACCAATGTGAAGTAGTTCTCTAAGGTGAAAGGAAGGAAAGGAGAGGAGAGAAACAAAGGAAAGGAAACAGAGAAAGAGAAGCAGGGGGAGAGAAAGGGTGGGCCATTCTTACCGGTCAGGGTGTCAAGAGGAAGGTGGAGGAAGTGGAGAAGGCGAAAGGAAGAGAACTGCCCCCCCCCCCTTTCAGGCAAGCCTTTGCAAAGCACAAGTCCTAAAGGAAGAAGAGGAGAGGAAAGGAAAAGCCCCAGAGAAAGTAAAGGAGTCTAACCAGGGTTGCAGTCACACGTCACCTTAAAAGCAGGTGTGTAGCGCTCAAATTTGAACTTTTGAACAAATTTGAATATTGATTTGATGCAGGGCCAATCAGATGAGCATCCAAGAATGTGACTCATCCTGTTGTTGAACGATCAGACATCCAATACTATCACACTCTTTTTTTGAAGCATGCATGATCAGATGGTGATTCCTGCGGGGGGGGTCCACTGAACATGAGCCCAACTGTTTGGAGGTGGGAAATCAAACATTGTTTCAGAGGCGGGGGGAGAGGGGCGAAAGTTTCCAAAATTAACGTTGCCAATTCAAACCAGGGGACTGCCAGGAACTACTTTTCTGGAAATTGGCAGTGACCATGATATCTGGAAATCCTCCACATTAGTGGGATAACACTGAATAGTGGGATAACATTTCCCACCCACCTACCCCCCTCCAATCCTGTGTTGATCAGAGAAGCAGAAACACCACCTCAGATTCCCAGATGATCCGGCAATGAGCATGTCCACTGGGGCTTTTATTAAAAAAGAAGGTCGGAGGGGCGGTAAACATTTCAAAGGGCAGTATCGCACGTGAGCTGTCCAAACAGATAGATGTTGGAAGTGTAAAAAACATGAAGGTTCCTTTTACCATATGTGGTGGACTTGTGAAAGAGCAAAAAAATATTGGCAGATGATTCAACAAGAAATATCTAGGATCTTGGGATATGAAATCAAGAAAGTTGCAGAGACTTTTCTGTTGGGATTATATATGGAAAAAATTCCAAAAGAAAATAGAACTATAATTTGGTACTTGCTCTCAGCTGCTAGGACATTGTATGCACAGTTGTGGAAGCAAGAGACAATACCAGAGAAATGGGACTGGATCTTAAAAGTTATAACATGGAATGAAATGGACAAATTGACAAGAATTTTAAAAGACTATGATTTAGAAACTTTTAGGTTGGAGTGGAAGAAGTTTAGAAGTTATATAGAAAAAGAGTGGAAAATAAAAGGACATTGGACAATTTTTGATAATAATTAAGTCTTAAAAGAAAGAAAAATAGAAAATTTTGTTTTATTAGTGGTATCTTTCAATATTAGAATATTTATACAACACCAGCGGGGGTCAAGTAACGGGGGGAGGGGGGATTAGAAAAGTAATATATGGGATAGTAATTAATAATGCAAAGAATTGATGGTTACCATATGTTACTGAAATAAAATTGTTTTAAAGAAACAAACAGGAAAAAAATGATCATGTACCGCTTTTGTGAAAAAGGGCCGGATTTTCTGCACTATCAAATTAACATGGCATTGATCTGGAGCAAGCCGGGATGACCCCAGATGATGCTCGATTGCCAGATGTGGATGTCTGGACAAACATATTTAATCCATCAGCAAGATGGAGCTGTGTCGCCACTAATGGTACGTCTGAACGCACCCCAGGAGTGGAAACCAGAACTAAGCAGGACAGTTCTAAAGAGTGACAGGGGAGAAGGGGGAAAGGAAGGGGGTTGATGCAGCTCTGGAGGAGAAGAGCTGGTGGGAGGTGAACTAGGGGCGAGGTGAGAAAACTACTTTGCAAGAAATAAAAAGGGAGGGAGGGGAGAGAGAGGCAGGTCGTTATGGTGCTGAGCAGCCAAGTCCAGGGAAGAAGGCACAGCGGCTGCCAAGGCGGCTGGTGGGCAATAGCAGGGAAGGAGGAGATCTTGCAGACCTCTCCCTGAGCAGCAGCGGCAGCAAGAACAGGGAGGTTGGAGCACTGGGGGGAGGGGAGGTCAGAGGGAAGGCTTGGGAGAGCAGTGGCAAGAACAGAGAGACTCGAAGGAAGCCGCACGGGCTCCCTTTCTCCATCTCTCATGGCAGGGTCTTTAAAGCAAGAAGGTCTTTAAAGGGGGAGGGGGGTAGATGGGGGGATGCAGGGAAGCTTTGCTGCCGACGTAAAAGTAGTCGATCCGCAGAGCTGCTGGCTTGCTTCCCCCACCCATCCCCCAGGGAGCGATGAATTTGCCTCCCCAGGCGTTGCCCAGGGCAAGCACCCCTTTCTGCCCCCCCCCCCCTAGATCCAGCCCTGCTAGTTGTTACAGTAAAAGCAGGCCATAGAATCACATGCTCCTACTCCCAATCCCTCCTTCCAGAGTCAGACTCTAAGTATAACTTCTCAGGGTCAGGTCAAACATGTCTCATAGGCCCCACTTCCCAGTTCCATGAATCATATATATTTGTATATGATTGGTGTACTGCATTATCCCCCAGGCTGCCTGCCTGCCTGGTGTGGGCTTTCTGGTGCGGGGCAATGCACGGGGCAGGGGTCTAGTGGTGAGATGGGATCTGGTGGGGCAACACTCTGCATGTGCACCAGGGCTGACTTACCTGCGAGATGGTGAATAGCTGCTTGAAGTCCTTGCTGCCAACCAGGCAGAAGTCCCATAGCCCCAGGACCCACAGGGACACCCACTGCTGTACCCCCTTGACAATGCTTGTCTTCCTCTGCCTGGCTGCTGCTGCTCACACCACTGCCAGCTGGCCCTGCTCGCTTCACCTGTCTTACCTGGGCTGCTGCACTCCGCCTCCACACGCCAGTTTAGGCTGCCCAGGAGCAGCTCATTCTCCCACTGCCACCTTCTCTGCAGCAAAAACATCCTGGGAAAGCATGTGCCTGTTGTGTTCAGATATATTGCTGGAGTTCCATGCCTTCAATTAGTGTGTGTTACCAAAGACACCTTCAGACAGCTCAGCAGGGTTACTCTCTCCTGTCCTCCCACTCTCCCAGAGGATGAGCCCTTCACCGGTAACACAGCAGAGTGGGCCTGTCCGTCCACCCCTCCCCCCATACTGCACCAGAATTTTAATTTTGTTATTTTATTTTTATGACATCATTGTGTGATGTTATTTTGGGTGCCATAGTTCCCACCACTTTCCCCTGTGCTCCCCCCCACAAAATTTCCTAGCTACAGGCCTGCTGTAAAGTGTCCTTCTCCACCAACACACATGAACCCCATTTCCAGCTAGGGATGCCAGTCCCCAGTTGAGGGCATGGGATTCCCTAATTTTGTGGGCTACAGCCTGCTGCTGGCCAGATGGCCGGTGGTGGAGGCCCTGCCAAGCCCCACTCCCAAGTGCGAGCACTTGTGAGGAAAAAGAAAAGTCTAGGTGCTGAGCTCACCTGCCCTGCAAGTGGCAAACTGCAGGGCAGGTGCACAGGGCATCTGCTCTTTCCAAGTGGGGAGCACTAGCTCCTGCCCTGCAAAAGGCAAGTTTGCCTCTTGCGGAGAAGGCATGCATGCATGGTCCTTGCTTTTCCCCTCCCAACCATTTAAAGGGAAGGTTCCTTTTAACTGGTTTGAGGAAAGTGGGAGAGGCACATGCTGCATCTGGGACATAATGATGTTTGGAATTACCTATGAATTAAGTATAGGTCTGTATCAACACCCCTAGTTCTGTTTAGATTATAATATTTAAGCATGGGAAGGGACATCATGTATGCAAATAAAGTGGGTTCCAAGAATCATAAGTACGTCTGAAGTTACCTTTGCACTATAAACCTAAAAACCCTTTCCTGGAAGTAAGCCCCATTGAACAGATCTGAGTAGGAGACCTGCTTATGCTTGTTCCCTTTATTATGCACAAAAACCATTAGATGCTGTTCTTATGCCAAGGTCATGGTTTTGGCTAGAAGAGACCAGGCCATAGGCTGGGCAATATTGAAAGGAGCCTTTCCCCTCTGTTTATTTTGCCAAATATAGAATGTGAAGTCTGCCCATCTTTTGCAGCTCTAGGAACTAGGCTTCCCACCCCCCCCCCACCCCGCCCTGCCGGGGGACCCCTGCATTAGAAGCCTAATCCCCCGCTCTCTAAAAATCTGATAGCGGGGGTGGGGGTGGGGTGGAACGGCGCAGTGTCTCTTTCCCTGCCTGGCTTCAGGCTTCTCCCTTCCTCCGAGTCACAAAGACCCGCCCACCACCGGCCTGCTATTCACTCCAGTCCGGCCTCCCTCCGCGAGGTGCATGCTGGGACTTGTAGTCCTTGCATCCTCTCCGGCTGCCGGGTGGCATCTCCTCGGGGAGTCTGGACCATGTGCTTTTCTACCTCCGGAGGCTTCAGTCGCTGTTTGAAAGGCTTCCTCTTGGGATGGTGTGTCTGTGTTACTTTGAAGAAGTTGGCAGCATCCCCTTCAGAGTCGCCAGAAATCGGGGGCGGGGACACGTCTGCTGAGCATTATTCTCTATGTGGAGATTGATTTTCATATGGTATAATGAGGAATTGATCTGGAGGTTTCGAGGGCTCTGGGGGAGCTGTTTTTTGAGGTAGAGGCACCAAATTTTCAGTATAGTATCTAGTGACTCTCCCCAAAGTATCTCCCAAGTTTCAAAACGATTGGACCAGGGGGTCCCATTCTATGAGCCCCAAAAGAAGGTGCCCCTATCCATTATTTCCTACGGAAGGAAGACATTTAAAAAGGTGTGCGGTTCCTTTAAATGTGATGGCCAGAACTCCCTTGGAGTTCAATTATGCTTGTCACACCCTTATTCCTGGCTCCGCCCCGATGTCTCCTGGCTTCACCCCCAAGGTCTCCTGGCTCCACCCCCAAAGTCCCCAGATATTTCTTGAATTGGACTTGGCAACCCTACTAAGAACAGAAGCAGAGGGGGGGATGGCATATTCCTATATTCTCTGTTGTCCCCATCCTAAAAGAAAACAAAAGCACAAACATCTGCTGGGGAGATAGGATGCTGTGGAGTCAATTCAGCTGTCAATTCAGCCTCTCAGCTCTGCCTGAGGTGTAGTGTTCAGTCAGACAGCTAAGCCCTTCCTAGGCCAAGTTGCATCAATGTAAAGAAATTTCATTGACTTCTGAGGAGTCTGTAGAGGATTTACAATGGTAAGATAACATGACCTTAACTGGGAGACACTTACAGTAGGGTTACGACTTGCTGGTGATGCTATTCAAGGCATCCAAGATGACAAAGCATAAATATTTTATATTAAAACATGAGTGAGAAGCAGGGCTTTTTTTGAGTGGGAATGCACAGGAACACAGTTCTGGCTGGCTTGGCATCAGGAGGTGTGACCTAATATGCAAATAAGTTCCTGCTAGGCTTTTTCTACAAAATAAGAGCCCTGTGTGAAACAATTTTGATGCCAGGCGGTGTGGTGTAATATGCAAATAAGTTCCTGCTGGGCTTTTTCTACAAAAAAAGCCCTGGTGAGAAGGCTCTCTTAATCATGTACACAGCAGCTTCAGTTGTAACTATTTTTTATCCAAGCAGGCAGTACATAGTGGGAACTTAAGCCAGCAAGTTCAAATTTCTGTTGCCACAGACCCAGACAAGCTAATTTTGCAACCTTTTCCCCCTCTCATCCAGCCATCCATGCCATGTAGCAGCACTGCACTCATATTTCACCTGAGCTGCAGTCTCCTTGCACTTGAAACTCTGCCACCGAGTGTTGTCAAAAGAACCCAGCTGGAAGAGATCCTGGAATGAAATCTATGCAGTTCTGTGGCCTTCTGGGCCACTGCAACTGGAGCATTTCTGGGAAAGCGGGCACATTTTGTGGATATTTTAAGACTTGGGTGGGACTTGAAAAAAGATTTTCATGAGACAACATCTTGTTTAGAAGGTGTGTTCTATATGGGTGGTGGACATTTTAATTCTACCTCATACTAGTGAACAAAGACAATAAACATGTTCAATAATGCTATATATTTCTCTCTTGTAGTACATTTATTGATCTTAGATGCATTTTATTATTGTACATTTACCACTTAGGTGTATTTCTGTAGGTGTTGGGAAGAAAGTATAGTCCACAAAAAGAGAGGATGCACAGGCTATCCCACTATCACCTTTTCTTTCTCATAGTTACTAAGCCTGGCACAGCTCGCCACTAGGCCAATCTTGAAATAATGAGAGTTACTCTAGCGTAGGATTGCCAGGTCCTACCTTCTTTCCAGCAGGATCTTCAGGCCTTCCTGGGACCTGGAAGTGATATCATAATGCCACCAATTTTGTGTGGCGACACTCTAGTTTTTGGGCAAAACTCTATGGTTTGAGCCTAGATTTACCATAGAGTTTTGCCCAAAAACTAGAGCATCACTGTGCAATGTCAGTGGTGTGATGACTTCACCTCTGGGTGGTGCATTGTGCCGCATTTCAGGGAATTTGCAGGCAGGGTTTCCCCTTACTGGCCAGTTGGCTAGTGGTAAAGAAGAGCCTGCAAAAGTGGAGTTGGAAACCTAAAATGGTAGTTGCCATGAAGGACAGGAAAAGAATTAGAGATGCAGAAGGCCCAGGGAGAAAAGTAGAAAAACTCAGAGAGGAGAAGGTTCCCCCCACCCAAAGGCTTAAAAATTTCCAGATTTTTTTGTCTTTCTACAAGGAACTTAGACTCTATAGGAAATTAAAACTATCTATTTTAAATGGTATATAAATTGCACCTTATAGACCTAAGGCTCACAACCAGTTGAGAGAGAGAGAGAGATTTTTAAAGTATGTGACCTGCTAAAGATAACCAATACACATCAGAAAGGAAAACTTAGGCCTTCCTAAGCTTTTGATCTAGCATGAACCTGATGAGTTTCACTGGGGAGTGAATTCCATAATGAGGAAGCTCCTTGGTGAGAAACTCCTTGCATGTCATTTGCATGCAAAAAGTGTAAGGTTCAGACTCTAGCTTTTCCATTTAAAACAATCTCAAGGAAAGGAACAAGAAAATACCTGAGTAACTGCTAGTCAAAACAAACAATAGTGGACTAGAGAGATCAGATCTGACTCCACAGATCTCCTCTGGAGACTCAAGTTCTCTTTTTAAAAATACCCACCACTACCTTTCCTCTTTTAGATAAACCATTTGGAGGATCATGGAAAGAAGGGTCCATTTAACTGTTCAATGTATACTTAGGAAGGCATACTAGAAACATCACAAATTCTGGATAGTATTATTCATGGCTAATTTAACTGCTGACTGTAGGGTTGCCAATCCCCAGGTTAGGGTTGCCAAGTCCAATTCAAGAAATATCTGGGGACTTTGGGGGTGGAGCCAGGAGACTTTGGGGGTGGAGCCAGGAGACTTTGGGGTGGAGCCAGGAGACATTAGGGGCGGAGCCAGGAGCAAGGGTGTGACAAGCATAAATGAACTCCAAGGGAGTTCTGGCCCTCACATTTAAAGGGACAGCACACCTTTTCAATTCCTTTCTTCCAGAGGAAATAGTGAAGGATAGGGGCACCTTCTGTTGGGGCTCATAGAATTGGACCCCCTGGTCCAATCTTTTTGAAACTTGGGGGGTATTTTGGGGAGAGGCACTAGATGCTATACTGAAAATTTGGTGCCTCTACCCCAAAAAACAGCCCCCCCAGAGCCCCAGATACTCCAGTCTGAACCCATTGACCTCAAAGGATTAGACTGCAGTAACACTGCAAAGATGGCCTTGTATAAAGTGTTGTAAAGCTTACAATTTCTGCTGCAAAAGACTGGCCGCAGTCCTGTGCACACTTAACCGGGGAGTAAGCCTCACTGAATAAAGTGGGGCTTACTTGTAAGTAAATATGCACAGGCTTGGGCAGCAACACAGTTACTAACCCTCTAGAGTTTGCCCAGAGAGGGGAGCTTTGGTATTCCTGTAAAGGACGTGATAAACAAAGGTGGTTGAATCATGCCTGCTTTCAGGTTAAAAATGGAAAACTGGCAGAGCTTTTGAGGAAAAACACTTAACTGGATGATAGGTTAAGGCCAAGTGAACTCATCCGTGGCATAAAGGTTAGAGAGGGATGGGATTTGTTTGCATAAACATCAGTGACCCATAGCAACTTTCTTGCATCTGCCGAACAGGGCTTCCCGGTAAAAATTTCAAGAATAACCCGTGCTCCGGTTCAGTGTTGGTATGCCTGTACAGGCTGACTCACCTGCAGTTCTGAACTGTGGAATGGCTCTGGAGTGCAGCATGTCTAGCTACTTTGCCATCAAGATTTATCTGGAGGAAGTTCCCCCCAGTCCCCCTCCGGATCTCTGGTGGGGGCCTTCCCTGCTCCCTCCCTCCCCGACGCTCTCCAAGTGAGAGGGAAGGTCAGAGGAGGCTGTACTGCTGGGAGAGGAGAGGCTCCCGAAGGCGCCAGGAAACAAAGGCCGGGCAGCCCAGGCAGGCGTCCGGCCAGCGCCCCCTCCTCTCCCCTCCCCGCTTCTCCTCTCCTCGTGCGTCGGCTCTGCCGCCACCGCCTCCTGCCTGGCTGCTCGGTGGTGGGCTTCTGAGTGGGGCGGGGGGAACGAGGCTCTGCGCTGCTCCCGCCGCTGCGGGTTTGGGTTGGTGCGCTGCTCCCGCCGCTGCGGGTTGTAGCTCGAGCAGCTGCGGCAGCGATGGCGGCGGCGGGCAGCGGCTGTTGCCTCTGCCCGGGCCGGCAGCGCTGAGTGGGGGGGGGCTTCCGAGTGTGTGTGGGGGGGGAACGAGGCTCCGCGCTGCTCCCGCCGCTGCGGGTTTGGGTTGGTGCGCTGTTCCTGCCGCTGCGGGTTGTAGCTCGGGCCGCAGCGGCAGCGATGGCGGCGGCAGGCGGCTGCTGCTGCCTGTGCCCGGGCCTGCGGCGCTGAGTGGGGGGGGAACGAGGCTCCGCGCTGCTCCCGCTGCTGCGGGTTGTAGCTCAGGCCGCAGCGGCTGCTCCCTGTGCCCAGGCCGGTGGCGGCCGGGTGCTGTGAGGGGAAGCGCCGTTTCCCCCCACCCCCCCACCCCGCTCCCAGATTTTTGGAGAGCGGGGGAGGAGGCTCCAAATTCGGGGGTCCCCCGCCAGGGCAGGGGGGTTGGGAAGCCTACCCCAGGTGGGGGCAGGGGATCCCCCGGTTTGGAAACCCTCCCCCCGCTTCAGGGTCGTCAGAAAGTGGGGGAGGGGAGGGAAATGTCTGCTGGGAACTCTATTATTCCCTATGGAGATTTATTCCCATAGAAAATCATGGAGAATTGATCCACGGGTATCTGGGGCTCTGGGGGGGCCTGTTTTTTGGGGTAGAGGCACTAAATTTTCAGTATAGCATCTGGTGCCTCTCCCCAAAATACCCCCCAAGTTTCAAAAAGTTTGGACCAGGGGGTCCAATTCTATGAGCCCCAAAAGAAGGTGCTCCTATCCTTCATTATTTCCTATGGAAGGAAGGAATTGAAAAGGTGTGCCGACCCTTTAAATGTGATGGCCAGAACTCCCTTGGAGTTCATTTATGCTTGTCACACCCTTGCTCCTGGCTCCACCCCCAAAGTCTCCTGGCTCCACCCCCAAAGTTCCCAGATACTTCTTGAATTGGACTTGGCAACCCTAGCTGACTGTGGTTACGGTGGCTGGGGAAGGAGGGGATTTTAATACATATGGAAGAAATTGGAGAGATTAACGATGTGATCCCATATTACAATCTTAATACCTTAACCATGGTTAAAGAATCAGTAGTATTATGTTTATGCTGCCCATTAGGAAGGCTACTGAAATAAAGCATGGCAGTTGAGCATAAAAGACTCATCATTGTCATTGAACTAAATTAGAAATATGCAACTGAATAGGCCATCTGTAAACAGGTCGGTAATATTTAAAGACAACAGTTGTATCAGATGAACTACCATTGACTAGAAGCTCATGAATAGTGAGGCAACTTCCAGCGACTGTATTGCACAGTGAATTGCACAGTGAACGATCCCACTTGAACCACTGCAGATATGTTCAGCATTATCTCCAGAAATCATCTCAGTCCAGTAAATCATCAAATAAGGCTCTCAATAACACATTTGCATGTTGCTGTGGAAGTCCTCAGGCATACAGATTTAGGAATCTGCAACCTGTGGCTCAGTACAGAAATTAAGAAACACTGGGTATGTGGGTTAGCAGAATAAACAGCATGAGAGGAGAATGGCTACAAACATCTTAGTGGGATTAACAACCTTCTTAGAGAAATTTAACCCCCCAAAAAAGAAATAATAAAGATAAACTATTGCCAGTATTCCAAAGACCAAAGTAGACATTCAGTCTAGGCAGCGAGGGATTTGCAGCCTTCCTCACCTCTACCATTTCAGGTTGGGAAAATAACTCAGGGGGGATACTGAAGCCCCTCCTCCCACCATGCAATTGTCCCAATCTGAATCAGGCCTCTGTAGCATATCAGGATTGAGTTCCCATGGGCAGCTTGCAGCTGCTGTGTGACTGCAAGTTTCGCTTCCAAGTGCAAACCATGGACAACTTAATGCCAGTACGCTAAAGCAATCATGCAGAGTGCACCTGTGAATATCTATTACTTGTGCGATTTGTATGTGCCACTAATAAAGGATTTGAAATAACCAATGTTTAGCCTGCAGACACTCTATGGATTACTAATCAACATGTTATCAGCAATTTACATTGCTAGTTATGTCCATAGCCTTTCTTATATCTACAAAGAAAGATAAAGGTAGTCCCCTTTGCAAGCACCAAGTCGTTACGAACCTATGAGATGACATTACATCATGACGTTTTCTTGGCAGACTTTTTACAGGGTGGTTTGCCATTGCCTTCCCCAGTTATCTACATATTGCTTTTTTTTTTTATCTATAGCTCTGGATTGAGGTATGTTAATTTTAATTGTTTTTTTAATTGTAAAAAGTTGCTGACCCGTGATCTAAATCAACAAAAAAAAGGGGGGGTTAATGTCTATTGGCATGTTTTTATAAAAAGCAATGCTATAAAGGTTTTATTTGTTAAAGATTTGTGGAGGTGTGGTTGTATCAACAATATAGTTTCCCTGCTTCTCTAAAATTGGAATTTAAAAAAAACCCTACTAATGGAGAAAAACAAATCAATTCAGCAAGCCAACAATACAAAGGAGAGTTCAGTTCTTGCTGGCAATTCCTCTGCTCCAGAGAGCCCCTCCCTCCAGCTTTCTCTGCTGTGGTGTATGTATATACACACATCAATATAGTGTAAACTGGGTGGCTTGTAGTGTAACAATCCAGGTCCTCCTTTGATATTCAAATAGAGTTGTTAAGGCCTATTGGGCGGAGCTGTCTGCATAGTTTGTTTCTCAGCAAAAAACTTGCGGTAGTTTGAAGAAAAGCTTCAGATAAAAGGAAGTTGTTGCAGCCTGCCAGTCTCTTCCTAGGAGCAGGACCCATTGGGGCTTGGCAGCCTGAGTAAATACACCTCCATCTGAACCCATAAACACCCACCCACCCCTTGGGGTTCCAGATGTACAACTTCATGGCTGCAATCAGACAGCGTACTGACTAAATCTTAAATTGAGCAGGTTCTGATGAAAATATCTTTGTGCTGGATATTTGCTAACAGAAATCTTCCTGTAACCCGCCTCACCGCACAGTCACATTGTGCTCTGCCATCTATACTACTGACACACAGAAGTATATGGTTGGGGTTTTTTATTTCTTGTTGGTTTGTGCATGCACATAACTGCACATCCATAGAATGAAACAAGTTTTCTTCATGCATGCTCAGAAGCACTCTGTTGAATCACTGCTTTCTCTTGACAGCTGCAACAAGTACCATGATCCCAACTGGATCTCTCATATTTATTTATTTATTATTTATTTTATTGGATTTATATCCCGCCCTCCCCACTGAAGCAGGCTAGGGCGGCTTACAACGATAAAAACATTTACAAATATTGAGCATTAACTAATTAAAACTTTTAACAGTATAACAATTAAAACATATTAAAACAATTTGGTGCTAATGATAAATTCCAATAATTTCAGTCTTCTTGAGTATCCTCATATGTAGCTATCAATTAAAAGAAAGTTGAAATAAAGCTGTCTTGCAAGTCTTGCGAACTGGACAAGGTCCTGCAAGGCTCTTACTTCTTCTGGAAGTTGGTTCCACCAATAGGGGGCCGCTATAGAGAAGACTCTCTCCAGAGTGGTCTTCAAACTTGCCTCCCTTGGCCCAGAGATCAATAACAGGTTCTGTGTCCCTGATCTAAGTACCCTCTGGGGAACATAACTGTATTAATTCTCCTGAGCTGTCCAGTTCTGGGGTACGAAACATGGCTGTGCAAGCTAGGGACTATTTCCACCTCTGTCCACTGTAACACTATACTTCTCTCTAAAATTTTGGCCTAGTCTCTGTGGGCTCCAGATCCAATCCAAATGCTGGAACACTTGAAAGTGTGATTTTTTTGGGGGGGGGTGTAAATGGGGAGCAGCTCAAAAATAATGGCAGATAGTAAGCAGAAGCCACAGCCTTCCAAAGCAGCTTTCGCGCTGGGAAGAAGTTCAGACATCTGGAAGTGGCTTGACATCATGGCAGGAGAGTTTGGACAGTGAAAACTGTGGGGTGAAAATGGACACTTGCAAAAATGCTGGAATGGACCGGGTAACAAATTAATCCACCTTGAAGAGGGATTAAAATGGGAGCCCGACAACTGGGGAATGGGAGGCAGATGTTGCTATCTGATCATGCAGTTTAAATCTGCTAGGGAACAGTGATGACAACTGATTAAACTACACATCTGATCACAGCCCAAATCAAGCTACCGTAAAAGTGGCTCAGACTATTGGTTTGTCTATATCAATATTCTCTACTCTCTGACTAGCAGCACCGTTCATGCAGTTTTTTCCAACACCTGCTACCTAAGAGCATTTTCACTAAAGCTTCCAGGGACTGAATCTGTGCTTTTCTGTACTGTACCACTGTTCTACAGTCCTGCCTGAATGTGGAACTCTGCATAGATAAAAAATACTGTATGGAGGGGGCAGCACTGGAGATAAGCAATAGGATGCTTTCTTTCCATTTTTCCCTTCCTTTTCAAGACTTAAAAAAATTGTCTGTGACCCCCACAACAGAATCCAAAGCATGTTCAATATATGCAGTTTTCACAGAACCCTTACTAGGGAGGGGCATGAACTAGGAAAATGTGTTTTGGTTTGTGGCATGCATGATTTGCTGACCACAGACCATTATGAACTTTTTCACACTAGATTAACTAGTTTGGTTTATGAGATTCATGATGTGGTAAAGTAGACCTCTGGCAAACTATAGACACCCAACTCATAGAGAATCTCCAGTGGACTCTCCTCTGCCTGCCCTCCAAGTTTGGTGTGGGTTGGATTTATGGGGTCCAAGTTACAGGGCCTCCCCATCCTCCATTGTTTCCAAATGAGGGGGGGAAGCAAAAAAAGCAAGGGCAATAGAAGCCCAGCAGAACATAATTAGATCCCCAGAAAATCTCTGCAATAGAAACCAAATGTGGGAGGCGTTTTGCAAGCCCAGCAGAATCAGTACAACATGACCAGCAGAACCAGTGGTGGGCAGTGAAAATCCAACAGGACTAAGGTCAAGCCAGGAAAGTGCTTTTCGGGGAAAAGTCAGGCACAGTTTCAGAAGTGTATAGAATGCCCCCCCCTGCAAGCTGCACACACCAAACACACAGAGAACCTCACCCTGCCACTCACTCCTCTATAGTCTCATCAAGTTGGAGGTGAATTACATTTCTGTTATCCCAGTTATGGTCCCCCCCCCCCCCAAAAAAAAAAGTTATCCCCATTGCTCTCTCTGGAATAGACAGCTGCAGTTAAAGTAGTCAGCTCAGGGACAAGCCAATGACACCAAACTCACAGGGAAATTTCACCTGGACAGGCCCCCTCACCAGCCAGACACTGGAACAAGGCAAGCATCCTCCCTATGCTTGCAGCCCCCACCTTCCAAGTCTCTAGAGGCAGGTTATGAAGGACAGAAGGGCATACATGATTAGACTTTCAGTAGAGGCTCCCCAAAGTTACCCCATAATGACAGCTTGGTGGGCCCTCCAGCCCCACCAGACCAGTGGAAATCAGATTTTTCCATTTAAGGTTATTAGTGATGCAAACTGTCTTGCATAGTAAAGAAAGCCTGTACAGTTTCTTGCCCAACCAAGTGTTTATGGATTGAAGTGTTGATATATGTTTGTACACTGAAATAATGCAAGGGAATATTTCAAGCATGTTCCTAAGTAATAGTTGTGTCACTATGGTTTCTTCTATTTTTGTTGTTGTTGTTCAGTCACACAGTCGAGTCCGACTCTTTGCGACCCCATGGACAAAGTCACGCCAGGCCCTCCTGTATTGGATGTTAAAACTGGCTTTTCTACAATCTCTCCATATTGGATGGTAAAACTGGCTTCTCTACAATCTCTCCAAGTTGGGAGGCAGATTACATTTCTGAGGTCCCAGTTACTGACACCCCTCCCCAAAAAGGTCACCCTTCCTGAGTGAACACCTTTGTGGGCCATGAGGGTGAAGGGTGCTCATAGGGGGAGAAGTCCTCCACCCACTGTGTGCCACAGGTCCTTGTCCCCAGACACCAAACTAATCCTGCCAGGCCACTGAAGCCCACCCCTAGCAGGGCATCACCAGGGGTCTCAGAGCCTCCTTCCCCAGATCTGTTCCTGACACTGGGGCTCTCCACAGAGGCAAAAGAGTTGTTAGCAGCATTGCCCAGAGACACCAGCAGTTGCTAACACTTCTGGAGATGAGGACTCTGACAGCAGTGATTCAGAGGTTGGGAAGGAAGCATTCTCTGCTTCCACATCCCAGTTCCTTGTTTCTGCTTCAGCCTCAAGTATACCCCTCCCAGCCCAGCATCAGAAAGCAACTGTGCCTCATACCTTTTCCAATCTTGGGGACACAGTTTGGAAACATTTCTGCACCCTCCATATCCTCCCTGTGTGGCAGAGTGGCTAGTGTGCCACACCCATGTCTGGAGGGGAGAGACCTCAGCATGGTACAATGTCATAGAGTTCACCCTTCAAAGCAGCCATTTTCTCCAGGGGAACTGATCTCTGCCAGCTGGAAATCAATTGTAAAAGCATATCTCCAGGCCCCACATGGAGGCTGGCAACCCTAAGCAGAAAACATGGTTACAGGCGCACTGACTAATCTTCCTTCTTGCTTTAACAAATATAGGACATGGGAAAGTCTCCTGGATCCACTCCCAAAGTCCCCAGCTATTTTCTGAGTTGGACCTGGCAACTCTACACAACACTAACAA